>NC_088404.1:61958981-63287315 GCF_034236695.1 Oncorhynchus nerka | reverse complement strand
AGCGATCTGGCTAAGGATAGCACTTAGTATAGCCTAAAGAGCTGGATTTGCTAATACGTTACAAAACAATACACTGAAGTTGTTCAGACAGCATTTGTGTTTTATTTTAAATTATATTTTTCAAATAAATGATTGATTCAGGCTGTCATTCGCTGGCATGCTTCGGAATGTTGATCACGTGATCACCTATTTTGTTAAACAACTGCTAAAATATTCAATATTGTATTCATAATTACCATTGGATTGTACTGTATATGGTAAATAGCAGTCCAAATTGGTGCTTTCTCTATAATGCTCCAATCTTTACCACTGACCTAAATTGACCTACATCCCACTTCTCATTGGCTAGACCTGACGGTGATATCATATTGTGGTGTCTTTTATATGTTGAACACACACACACACATTCCCCCGACGTGGCTGTCACAGTGGCCCTCACCCTCCCTCCCTCCATCTCTCTCCCTCTTTCTCTTCCCCACCTTCTGTCAGTCTCTCTAGCCTCCTCTTCTCACATAAACCCTAATGTTCATTGTTTGTTCTCTCTCTCTCTTCCTCTCCCTCTCTCCCCGTTTTCTTTGCTTCCCGTTTGTGTACCTAGGTAGCCCCTTGAATAACTTCTTTGACGTAATTGAAAAACTTTTTTCAGAGGAGAAGAACGGCCAGGTGCCTCACCACCAACCCCCCGCTACCCCAACCACCCGACATTGCTCCTCTTCCATGCGAGAAGATACAAAATGTCCACCCGCCACGGGCCGAGACAGAGTCAGGATGGCGTCCATTGGGACACTGGAGGAATCCTAGACCAGGAAACTAGTAGCAGTAGAGCCAAAATGTTAGTTAGAGCTAAGATGAAGCATTAAAGATCCAAACCCGAGTATCACTTTACCCATTCTTATAAGGGGTTTTGGAAAAGTGGTCAGAGACTTGACAATGAAAAAGCTAGCAGTACTGTAACTGAACATACCCTCTTTGGACTCAAATATACTTTTTGTATGAAAGAATGACTGTATAGAGAATTTGAATCAAACAGATATTTTACCAAACCTACAATCTCCCCTCATCTTAACACACACACACACACACACACACACACACACACACACACACACACACAATCACCCCATCTAAGCGTCCGTGCCATTTTGTGTGCTCTCCCTCCCCCACTCTTTTGATCACATATTGGCACTGTTCCAAATATAAATACATCCTTGAAGTAATCACAGATCTGAATAGGTTAGATTGGTGAAAGTAGTAGGGTGGTAACCTTGCTTACATCTATCCAATCACTGTGCTTACCTCAAGGAAACGAGGAAGTAAGGATCCATTTCTTTATTAGTACAGGGCCATTGTGTTTTCTCTCTCCTCTGCTCACCTGTGTGATGACTTGACTTGTTTCTACTACCAGGAATTATCCAGAAAACCTATTAGATCCTCCTCCTGCCTCCCTGCTCCACTCCGCCTATCCTCTTCCTCCTTGGCCATCACTTCAACCCCACCGTCTGCACACCAAGAGATGGACATTTGTTGACTGAGTTGGGGACCGCTTTTCAAGGGGCCTTCTTCGCTACCCCGAGTAGCAGTCCCCGAGGGAGAAAACAGCAATCCATATCCCTCTGATACACAAGCATGTTTTACACATACAAATGCACGCACACACACACACACACACACCTTTCACCTTTCACCTTGAGATGATTTAAGTATTTAACACCCAAACACACAATCTCATTACACAAATAAATACACGCTCCCCTTCTAACACTATTGCACAGTATTTATAGACAAACTCTGGGATGTAATAACAAGAACAAAGAACAAAAAAATTGACAGAACAATGAAGTGACCAAAAGGAGAAGCGAAGGAGGATAAGTCTGTTGATCTACTGTAGTATCAACATCCGACGCGGACGCTTGCTGGATTGTATCGTTTCTCTTTTTAATGTACTTCCTCTTTCTTCGTGAAGAAACTGGATTTAAAAATACTAAATGGACATTTATTAGACTCAATACCATTGCTGCAAATTGACTGGAATTGCTATTTCAGAAAGCAAGGGGTGTATGCAGTATGGGTTGGGTACGACTTGATCTTGGGTTGTGGGAAGGGGTGGAGGGATTCAGGGTGGAGGTGGGTATTGGGGTATTGGGGGTTATCTAAATGAATGATCTACTCTGTTGTACAGACTGAATTCATTTCTTATGTAAAAAGGAAATGTCTAGTTGTGACAGTGTTTAGATATACCAGTAGGACCAGGTTTTACAAAATTGCGTTGCCACACTTCCCTTTTTCCCCCCTTTATTTCGCCCTGTATTTTTGTTTATATGGTAATTTAGGATTATGAATCTGTTTGATTTGATCTGAGTAAGGTGTCATGGTACAAACATTACTGTATTCACCAAGTTTCTACCCCTTTACCCCAGAGCACTTTGTGTCATTTGTCATGTACAGTATACCTATTTTAGTCTTAACTACCAGCAGTAGGAGTTTGAGGAGAAAAAAAAGAAGTGAAATGCAATTGTGGATATTTTTGTATTTTTTCCTTATTTATTCATATTTGTTCACTTTCTCTGTTCCGTTTCCTAATTTGTTATTGTAACACCTCACTCTTTATATGAAAGGAAAGCTGTTAGATCAGTTGAATGTTATTTATTTATTTACCTGCTTGTATGTTTGTAAATGAGGCAACAAGCTTTTGTTCAGTCAAATATTTCATTTTTTGTCATTCCTTTGTCTGACTGTATTTCTTTCCTAGTGTTAAAGAGGGAGGGGGAAATACTTGTGTTGTATATGTTTAAAGGTCCACTGCAGCTGTATTTTTTTTCTCAACATCAAAACATTTCTGGGTAACAACCTTAATGTGATTGTTTTCAATTAAAATGATCAAAAACAAAATAAAAATAGCTTCTTAGCAGAGATACATTTCTCAAGCAACAATTTTACTAGGACTGTCTGGGAGTGGTCTGAGTGGGGAGGGGAAACTGAAAACTAGCTGTTATTGGCAGAGAAGTTTGGGACACTTTCTTATGGGTCTATTAACTCATTTACCGCCTGGTGATGTCACCAGGCAGGCCAATACTCCATCCCACTCAAACAGGCTGAAATTTCTTACATTAAAAGGGCATTATCATCATTTTCACAATGTCACAGTATTATTCTAACCTCATAGTGTGGAAATATATATAACATACAGTAAATCTAGATTTTGACTGCACTGGGCCTTTAAGAAAAAATACTTTACCAGTCATTTAAGAATGTAGAATTTAGCCTCTTTTGGGGAGAAATATTGCTTCTATTGATATTTGTCAGTTTCATCTAATCATCATGTGTGTAGACCAGTTAGAGGTGTCAAACAACTTCCTCATCCACTCTTCTTCTCTTGTACAGTACATAGACAAACATGGGGGTTGAAATGCTTCTTCTTCTACACTGGAGATATTCCTGCTCTTATGCTTTTATCTTGTATTGCTGTGTGCATGTAAACATGAACTTTTCTTTGCATGGCTTTAGTGTTAATGCTCCATAGAACTCTCTCACTTTCTTTCCCTCTGCCCTTAGCCTAACAATTCTCTCTCTTTCTCTACTTATGTTTAGCCTCCGCCACCTCTTCTTCTCCACTCTTGTTTCTTTTCCTCTATCTTTCCTTGCCCCCTCCTCTCTCTATTCTTCTCCGCCCTTATCATCTATCTTCTGCACAGCATTGAGTGATGCTTCCTCCTTGCTCTGTCCGTCACTCTGTACGGCTGTAAGGGAGGAAGCGCTGAGGGCACCGGGTGCTAGGGGAATCACACAGTCCTGGGTGGTGTCCCAAATAGCACCCTATTCGCTACGTAGTGCATTACTTTTGACCAGAGACCTATGGGTTTTGGTCAAAAGTAGTGCCCTATATAGGGAATAGGGTGCCATCTGGGACACACACTTAAAGCGTTAACCGGTGAAAAGGGGCACCCACATTGCTGATGTTTTGGCGGTGTCGGAGGTGTAACTGCGTTGGAGCTGTCAAATCGGTGAGCAGTAACTCTTGATCATTGTCATTGGCTTTATTCATTATGGATTGTATAAACCTTGCTGTCTCTCCAACATTGAATTAGAATATTGAAACAATCTCCAGCTGTCCCATAGTATTGAACGTGTCAGGAGTCGGGAAGACAGGCAGGCAGCTTTTCTCAGCCAGTCGAAATCATGAACCAGCATAGTTCTTTGTATATATCCATAAAAATGATCAATAGAAAACAGGTCAAACAAAATGAAGTGCAGCTAGTTTAGAGTCTTTCCAGCTTCAGTTTGAAGTGATTGTGTTAGGTGTGTTCTCGGCTAGCTCTCGAACAACAATGTCCTGACGAGGTGAAATCGCGTATCATTGGCTTATTATTATGGATGTAGCCAAGTAAATTAAAATGCAATTACCGAAGTATTATGTAACACAACGCTAATAAAATGTTGCTCCAAATGTAACTGAAATGTTTTACCCAGGCACAAGGACAGTTTCATGTTAAGTGTTACTGAGAACGCTAACACTAACATTAACATAGTACAAAACTGCCTTCGTAAATCAACTACAGCCAAGGTAGGTTGAAAATTATGTTAGTTTATATTCTGTATTCTGTTAGTTTGTATTCTAAACTACCCCTTTAAGGATGGTGCATTGTGTGTTTGAAACAAGAACACTTACCCTCAGATGGACAAAGAGGTTTGAAGTTGTTTTTGCTAAGCATCTAACTTGCTGTTTGCAAATGGTTTTGAATTCTCTGCAGTATTTTCAGGTATGCTAACATTTATTGCAGTTTTCAAGCTTTTCAGTGGCATGTTGAACGAGTCATACTTGAGTTGAAAGTCAAAACTTATTTACACTTATCTGTACAATTAATTAGCTGGTTATTTGGTTTGACTTGACACCTGGGGCAATGGACATTTAGGAGAATGGACATTTACAGAATGGTCAGATAGAAATGTATTGTGTAGATCAAATAGGACTGTTAGATAGATTGGAATAGTATAGGAGATTGTGTGTGCTTTATTCATTTTATTTCCATCTTCAACATGCAGCTACAAATTCATCCCTGACCATAGTTGAAGGTAGCCAATCCAATAGTTCCTGAGATCTGTATTCAAATATTTGCTTAAAGTTGTTGCTTTCTCAGATTTGTAATCAAATAGTGTAAAACAGTAGTTACTTTCGGAGATGTGTATTCAAATATTTGTAAAAAGTAGATTTTGGGGGGGGGGGTCTGTATTCAAATTGTTTTAATCACCTACAAAGAAACTAGTTATCCCAGGTTTGCAAGGCTGCATGGGATTTCTGCCCGCAGAGACATAAAAATAGTATCTACGAGTTCATCTGACTTGTTAATGTGACTGTGCAGCCAATGGCAATGTCCACCTTAGGTATAATGCCAAAAGCCACTTGTGGATTTGACAGCTCTAATGCAGTTCCACCTGTGACACCGCCAAAACAACCTCTATGCTAAAGCAATACCCTACTGTTAGTTACCTCTTCACCCTCCCTATTTTCTACAGTGGAAAAGCTAGGGACATTAAGGTCATCCGATGATACCAGTTATGGTTACAGAGCATTTTGGGTATTGTAGTTCTCATGCTACACCGGGGCCGCAAGCACTCCTTTTATTACCAGAGCGGGATACAAGCAAATAAACAATGTCATCCTTCTTGTAACATAACTGTGAGCAACTTCAGTATGGAAAACTCCAATAAACTCAGTTAAGGGTTTTGTGTTGCCATGTGTGTGTGCGTGTGTGTGTCTATCTCTTAATGCAGTTAATGCAGAAATCAAAGAACCAGCATAGTTGTTTGTATATATCCATAAGCATTATCAATAGAAAACAGGTCAAACAAAATGAAGTGCAGCTAGTTTAGTCTCTCTCTTAATGCAGTACCTTTCCACACCAGCAGAGAGAACCAGATCGCTTCAATAACATATACTGGACCTTTTCTCAGGTAAGCTATCTCCTATGGTGTTGTTGGGTGTCGAACACGTCGTCCTAAGGCTCACATACATTAAAAACACACACTCCAATCTACTAAAACTCTTATTCTCACCATCTCTGTGAACCTTCCATATAGTTTTCTGCATTGCTTATATCCTGTTGGAATTCCAAGCTACATAACAGGGGACACTCTGGGATAGTCCCAATTGCATACTCCTTGCGTCCTCTCTCTTCTCTCGTCTGCTTCTCAAAACCATTGGATGAGAAAGCCAGAGGTCCCTCCAATCTCAACTTCTCCTCCAATGGGTTTTGAGAAGGAGGCGAGGAGAGAGGAGGACACAAGGAGTATGCAATTGAGATCTTCCCATTTTAAGAATCAAAAGGGGCATAAGTGACACTGGGTCAAATTTAGCACTTTTTAGTTGAGCATCATATAAGTATTATATTTAAATAGTCATCTACAATAGGGGCTCAATTGAATCCATAACGCTGAAGTTCAGCGCTATAGGGCAATTGAAATTTAAAGGCAATGCTCCCACGTTTGCGGAGACTGCGTTCCCCATAAACACTGTATATGTCAGTGCAATCGGAAATTGGCTTTATATTTCAAGCGCTCTATAGTGCTGAACTTCGGCGATAAGGAATGAATCGAGCCTTAGATCTATCCAGTGGCAAAAGAACCTACTCAAATCTACCCTGGTCTCAGATCTGTTTGTGCTCTTGCTAATTCCATTGCTGTCAACGGCATGGCAATTCCATAAGGAGTTGGCAACGGAGAAGAAACAGACAGGCACCCAGGCTAACAAATACTTACCTGCATTGAAATAAAAGGTAAAAACATAAAGACCTATTGAAACCAATTGCTTGCCAGGCTTGATGCTTTATTACAGTATTTATTACAGTATTGAGCAGTAAAGCAGAGTTTACGTAGGAGGTTGCAGTTCCAAATCCCATGTTGGCTACTGTTATATCCTATTCATACTATTGTGCCTAACCAACCAAGCTGCACTGGCCTGGTTCCTCATCCACCATAGTTTCTGGAACTGTGCTGAAAATGAGAATAATAAAATAGCCTGGGCAAGCACAGTGTGGTTCAGGTCAGCACAATAGTGTGAAATGATATTATTGTACCTTGCCAGGGTTTTGTTCATTAGGGCACGTGACGGAAAACATTTAGCAATGTAAAACAAAACATTTGAAGGTACCTGTTTCAGTCTGGTTTCTTCCATTTGAACATGACCCAGTTTACTTACAGTTGAAGTCGGAAGTTTACATAAACCTCAGCCAAATACATTTAAACTCAGTTTTTCACAATTCCTGCCATTCAATCCTAGTAAACATTCCCTGTTTTAGGTCAGTTAGGATCACCACTTTATTTTAAGAATGTGAAAAGCCAGAATAATAGTATCGAGAATGATTTATTTCAGCTTTTATTTCTTTCATCACATTCCCAGTGGGTCAGAAGTTTCAAACACTTAATTAGTATTTGGTAGCATTGCCTTTATATTGTTTAACTTGGGTCAAAAGTTTCAGGTAGCCTTCCACAAGCTTCCCACAATAAGTTGCGTGAATTTTTGCCCATTCCTCCTGACAGAGCTGGTGTAACTGAGTCAGGTTTGTAGGCTTCCTTGCTCGCACACGCCTTTTCAGTTCTGCCCACACATTTTCCATAGGATTGAGGTCAGGGCCTTGTGATGGCCACTCCAATACCTTGACTTTGTTGTCCTTAAGCCATTTTGCCACAACATTGGATATATTCTTGGGGTCATTGCCCATTTGGAAGACCCATTTGCGACTAAGCTTTAACTTCCTGACAGATGTCTTGAATTGTTGCTTCAATATATCCACATAATTTTCCTTCCTAGTGATGCCATCTATTTTATGAAGTGCACCAGTCCCTCCTGCAGCAAAGCACCCCCACAACATGATGCTGCCACCCCCGTGCTTCACGGTTGGGATGGTGTTCTTCGGCTTGCAAGTTTAACCCTTTTTCCTCCAAAAATAACAATCAATGGTTATTATGGCAAAACAGTTCTATTTTTGTTTCATCAGACCAGAAGACATTTCTCCAAAATGTACCATCTTTGTCTCCATGTGCTGTTGCAAACCGTAGCCAGTCTTTTTTATGGCGGTTTTGGAGCAGTGGCTTCTTCCTTGTTGAGCGGCCTTTCAGGTTATGTCGAAATAGGACTCATTTTTACAGTGGATATAGATACTTTTGTACCTTTTCCCCCAGCATCTTCACAAGGTCCTTTGCTGTTGTTCTGGGATTGATTTACATTTTTCGCACCAAAGTATGTTCATCTCTAGGAGACAGAACGCGTCTCCTTCCTGAGCGTTATGACAGCTGCGTGGTCCCATGGTGTTTATACTTGCGAACTATTGTTTGTACAGATAAACGTGGTACCTTCAGGCATTTGGAAATTGCTCCCAAGGATGAACCAGACTTGTGGAGGTGTACAATTCTTTTTCTGAGGTTTTGGCTGATTTCTTTTGATTTTCCCATGATGTCAAGCAAAGAGGCTTGAAATCATGAGTTTGTACATCCACAGGTACACCTCCAACTGACTAAAATTATGTCAATTAGAACCTTCTAAATGACTCAAATGATGTCAATTAGACTATCTAAAGCTTATAAAGCCATGACATAATTTTCTGGAATTTTCCAAGCTGTTTAAAGGCACAGTCTATGTGTATGTAAACCTCTGACCCATTGGAATTGTGATACAGTGAATTATAAGTGAAATAATCTGTCAGCAAACAATTGTTGGAAAAATTACTTATGTCATGCACAAAGCAGATGTCCTAACCGACTTGCTAAAACTACAGCTTGTTAACAAGATATTTGTGGAGTGGTTGAAAAATGAGTTTTAATGACTCCAACCTAAGTGTATGTAAACTTCCGACTTCAACTGTAATGGTTACTGTGTAAAAGGCCTGGAATTGTCCAGCTACACAAAGCTTTATCTTACATTAATAATAATAATAATAATTTGCTAAAAATTATAAAAACACAATAAAAAGGGAACTCCCTGTTAAATACTCTCACATCTTTTTTCTTTAAATAGAAAATGTCCATTCCATTTAGTGTTTTTCTTTCCTCTTCACTCTGGCAAAAAAAGAAATTAAAAAATAGAACTACTATGTATAAAGAAAATACACTTAGTAAAACCAACTTCTTTGAATCCACTGAATCCACTGTGGGGGCTTTCAAATCCACCTCTTCTCTCACAGTCTTTACCACTCTGAAGGGGGCTGTAGGAAAAGAGAAAAGTCCAGCCCCTTCATATCAATGGTCCGTTAAAATAACGTTCCAGACTTTCTATATTCCATCAGATCCTTTTTACCTTTATTTGAGGCATAGAAACATCATCTAGTCACTCTATTTCTATAATCTGAAGCCTTTACGGGCTTTGTCCACTGGGCGGCAGCAGTGTTCTAGAAATCCTAAATGCTAAAGTTCTAACTGCCTCATTCCGCTGTCTTGTCCGTCTCTGTACACAAGCTTCCAGAGCCTTTGTGACAAACAGAAAGACAGATGGATAGACCATTCTGTCCACTCTTCCACTGCGTATATATATAGCTACTGTGATAGACAGCTAGATGTGAGTTCTTCAGGTCAAACACTGAATTGTCCGTGTAGCAAAATAAATTGTCCAGGAGTCAAATTTGGGAACAGGCCATCACGGTACCCATCCTGTACCCATCACACCCACTCTCTATCCAGCCTTATCTCTTTCATCCTCGTCTTACCCTCCATCGAGAAATAATGATTACGGATGACGATGCCCTTAGATGCTGAGCTAAGGTCAGTTTCTGTGGTTTTCCACTAATGGTTCAGGTTAGGATCGCGGGACGGCAATCTGATCCTAAATCTGTATCTAAGGGCACTCGTGATGTCCTCGGACACTTGAGACGTCCTCCTCCCCGGAGGAAGAGAGTGTGCACCGATCGCACACTCTCTTCCTCCTTCTCCTCTCCTCCTCTGCATTCCATCCTTCTCCCTTCCCCGTCAGACACGGGAGGTGATGTAGAGAGAGCGTAGCCGGCGAGCCAGGGTTGTCTCGAGTTCCTCCAGTGGCGAGTCTCCCCTAGGAGGCACCATTTTAGGCCCAGAGCCCATCTCCGTCACCCAGCGGGCCCCCAGAGGCCCCAGGAGCAGGGACCGGAAGGCCTCTCTCTCCAGGAGCCCTGCCATGTGCTGCAGGAAGAAGCCCTCGCAGAACGAACTCAGCACTGAAGCAGCGTGGGCCTGGGGTGGACAGAGAGAGAGAGACACACAATTATGGCTCAATTCGCTACAAAACCAGACTGCAGTATTTACGCAGTAGATCTTTTTCCCATGGTACTGTTTAACAAACTACTACCAGATAAGCCCTAGTCACAGCTATTCTTTACCTTTTCAGAATAACACGGAACCCAAACCGCCTGCGCGCGTCTGCCATTGTGCGCTATCGTGCATAAATGTATTTTGTCCCCCTACACCAAACGCGATCACGACACGCAGGTTAAAATATCAAAACAAACGCTGAACCAATGACATTCATTTGGGGACAGGTCGAAAAGCATTAAACATGTATGGCAATTTAGCTAGGACTTGCTAGCTAATTTGTCCTATTTAGCTAGCTTGCTGTTGCTAGCTAATTTGTCCTGGGATATGAACATTGAGTTGTTATTTTCCCTGAAATGCACAAGGTCCTCTACTCCAACAAGTAATCCACACATAAAACGGTCAACCAAATTGTTTCTAGTCATCTGTCCTCCTTCCAGGCTTTTTCATCTTTGAACTTATATGGTGATTGGCAACTACACTTTCATGGTATTACCACGACAACCGGCAAAAAAGTTTGTCTTTCAATCACCCGCGTGGGTATAACCAATGAGGAGAGTACCCAGTACCTGGGTACCTGCTTCTATAAACCAATGAGGAGATGGGAGAGGCAGGACTTGCAGCGCGATCTGAGTCAGAAATAGGAATGACTTCTATTTTATCCCTTGGCAAAGCAGACGCTCATTGGCGCGCGCGAGCAGTGTGGGTGCAATAATTGAATAACATGGATTTCTACATTATTTGTCCGATTTGGTCAGCATGTAAGAAAGAGTGTAGTGTGACATTTGGGTGAAATTTGTAAACTGAGACTCTTAATACATGACGGTATCCAACAAACAACTGAGATCCAGAATACACAGTGAGAGTCTATATCTAGGGCCTTACCTTGGCCGTCCTGTAGATGCTGACAGCATTTTCAAGATTGATGCTCTGGGAGCAGACGATCTCACAGTGTCTCTGTAGGGCCCCCAGCTGAAAGACGCTGGCTGCTGAAAGCAGCTGGGGGACACCAAACCACATAAAAAAATACAGCAGATTAGATAATGCTACAACTTCTCAGGCCTGTGATCCAATCAAAGCTTTTTTTTTTTGCCCAACAAATCAAGCAAATTACGTGATCTCAGTATGAATATGTGAAGAAAAAACATCATTACAATGAATGAGTGATTTACTGCTATGGTGAATTTGGTTGTAGATTTAGTACAAGTGACATACAGTTTGGCTTATAAACCTACTTCCCTTCATCTGCACTGATTGGAAAAGGCTTGACAGGATTTGACCTGATCAGTGCCTTCAGATCAGTGCAATGAATGAGTAGGTGAGGATGCATAATTGGGAAGGAGTCTATGTGTCTTTCTATGAGCATTTCAGAAACAAAATGGCTGAATTCTCACCTCCAACAAGTCAGACACGTTGGTCTTCAGTGATTCTGTCCCTCCGCAGTACAGGTATGACATCATCATCTGGACAGAGGTCAAATAAATGTCAGAGCTACTATCATCCAATATTCCATCAACTCATTGGTCATACTCCGCTATATTCCGATGTGATTTCAGATCATTGGTTAAAGGAAAGGTAACAAGGATGAGGAAACAATTTTTTGGAGTCTAAAGCCCCGCCAAGCTAGTGACATAAATTCTGGGATTCTCTAGTCAATATGGGGCTATGTAGACACATAACTAAATATCTACATGATACTCAACAGTGAGAACTAAGGTTCAGGTTGAGAGCTCATTATCTGATTCAGTTACCTGGAAGACGTTGTACTTGACGTCACTGATCTCAATATCTTTAGTTCCGTCTGGTCCTGATGAGGCCAGCAGAGACTTGAACCTGCGCACCACAGAGAAAAGTTCAGGTTAGACAATGGTCATCAATTGGCAACCCCATGGTTGTAATTCTTTCACAAACACAACAACATTTCCGTAATCCCTCCTCTTGCCAATTCTAAACAATATCCTCCTCTCTCCCCTACCCTCCAACATGAACATTATCTGCATGAACATCACCTCCACCAACCCCTCACCTTTCTGCTAACCCCTCTCACCCTTCTGCTAACCCCTCTCACCCTTCTGCTAACCCCTCTCACCCTTCTGCTAACCCCTCTCAGCCTTCTGCTAACCCCTCTCACCTTCCTCACCCATCCTCCCCATTCCCTCCCCCCTTACTCTTCTCACCTGTCTGAAGCAGTGATCAGCAGGACTTTGTGGGCGTAGAAAGGTTTCCCCTCCACCAAAAATGTCACATCTGACATCTCCATGTTATTCAGAAAATGGGGGTCTGGAGGATCAGGAAAAAAACTTTGATTTCAACTAATATCCACTCCCTTGCAAATAAGAACTAAAACAATGCAAAACTAACACAGGAGTCGTTGGCCGGTTTCGGTTATGTTTGCTTGCACAAGAAGATCATTTTTATACAAATGTTTAATAAAATGTCATTACATTATCTGTTCATTTATTACATCTATTTGACAGGAACAATGCATCAATCAACATTTCTATAAATGCCCCAAAGTCAGCTAGCTAACTATTTTCAACTGTAGTCCCAATTAGATAAAAACATTTAAAACAGTACACGTAGAGCCGTTTAAAAAGTTTAGACATTAGAAATCAAATTTCTTAATACAAATTCGCAATGATTACAGTCAAATTCAATGTCTGGTTGAGACAATATCACTCCATAGTAACGTCTGTTTGCACAAACATAATTAAAAAGGAGATCTCCATTACCCAGCTGTGCTGAGAGGGTGGCCTTCATCTCCGGAATGGCCGGTAGTGGAGCCGGGCCGAAGCAGTGGCTAAAGATGGCTGCAAGCTGCTGGGTGATGGCATCGTTCTGAGAGGGAGTGAGGAAACTGGTTAGACTAGATCCAATAGCCTACGCATGAAAAGAACAATGTATTACAATACTGTTATTTATTTATATTTGCTTGTTCATTTCTTTCATTTTACCCTTGTTGAGTTGTTCACTCATTTGTTTGTTTGTTCACTTTGTCTTTACTATGAAATCTGAGCCATGTGAAAGCACATCGATGCCAACAGAGAAACCAGATTTGGGACCAGGCTAGAGAGTAGAGAGTAAATGAAAAAAAGCAGTGACCAGACCTGGATTCAAATACTATTAGAAATCTTTAATTTACTTTGAGTCTTTGCTCTAGTCTGCCTGGAGTAAGAGATGGGAAGAGTTTGCAGTTTTGGGACTATTCCATTGGTCCAATAAGCCAGGCCTGCTCAATCAAGCACAGATAACGTATTTGAACCCAAGTCTGAGAGTGACATAAAGATGACAAAGTGAAGTAAGGTGGCTGGCTCTACCTTGGTGGTTCGTAGGATGGTGAACATGAGGGGTAGGCCCAGAGAGACTAGCTCGTGGCAGTAGTCTTCCTCCCTGATGGAGGTGAACTCTCGAAGGAGGGACAGAGTGACCGAAGCCCTAGACTGCTGCTGGGCCACTCGCAGAGACTCCAGCCACACGTGCAGCTTCCATGGGACACCTGGACAAGTCACATTACACATGATGATAAAATCATTAGAAAGGGCATTTCCAAATACTGTACAGTACCAGTCAAAAGTTTGGACACACAAACTCATTGAAGGGTTTTTGTTTATTTTTACTATTTTCTACATTGTAGAATAATAGTTAAGACATCAAAACTATGAAATAACACACATGGAATCATGTAGTAACCAAAAAAAGTATTAAATAAATCAAAATATATTTGATATTTGAGGTTCTTCAAAGTAGCCACCCTTTGCATTGATGAAAGCTTTGCATACTCTTGGCATTCTCTCAACCAGCTTCATGGCATAGTTACTTGGAATGCATTTCAAATAACAGGTCTGCCTTGTTAAAAGTTAATTTGTGGAATTTCCTTCCTTCGCGTTTGAATCAGTTTTGTTGCAACCACCATGCAGAGTAGGTGAACGGATGATCTCCGCATGTGTGGTTCCCACCTTGAAGCAACTGTGATTTTTTTGTGATTTGCTGGTGACACTGTCAGTGATATATTTAGAATTCAAGGCACACTTAACCAGCATGGCTACCACAGCATTCTGCAGCATTACACCCATCCCATCTTGTTTGCGCTTAGTTGGACTATCATTTGTTTTTCAACAGGACAATGACACAACACACCTCCAGGCTGTGTACGGGCTATTTGATCAATAAGGAGAGTGATGGAGTGCTGCATCAGATGACCTGGCCTCCACAGTCACCCGGCCTCAACCCAACTGAGATGGTTTGGGATGAGTTGGACCGCAGAGTGAAGGAAAAGCAGCCAACAAGAGCTCAGCATATGTGGAAACTCCTTCAATACTGTTGGAAAAGCATTCCAGGTGAAGCTGGTTGAGAAAATGCCAAGAGTGTGCAAAGCTGTCATCAAGGCAAAGGGTGGCTACTTTGAAGAATCTAAAAAATAAAATATATTTTGATTTGTTTAACACTTTTTTTGGTTACTCTATGATTCCATATGTGTTATTTCATAGTTTTGATGTCTTCACTATTAGAACATAGTCAAAATAAAGAACAACCCTTGAATGAGTAGGTGTGTCCAAACTTTTGACTGGTACTGCATGTTCTATCCATCTTGTCAAAATAACAAATATGCCAGCCAGCACACCATGGTCCTGTCTGACTTGAAGTAGATCCCATGCGAATCAGAAAATCCTCACTACTAAAAAGTGATGGGAGCCTAATAGGTTGTGTGCCTCTTAGTCTTTATCATTTACAGTATATTCATTTGCCCAGTATCTAAGGGCTCTATTCAATCCGCATTGTGGAAATTCAGCTTTACAGTGTGATTAAAATTTAAAGGCAATGTCCCCACTTTTAGCGGAGATGGTAAACGTTTGTTATGTCGGCTCAATCAAAAATGACCTTAAAATGTATATAGAGGAATCTGTAATGGTTCAGTTTTATAGAGGGTTATGAGATTTCCATCCATAATGTGACTATTTGGATTGATGATGAATTGATGCTTAACACAGCCTCTTTTATGTCACCATATTGAGGTGTTTTACACATTTTCTATCTGTGGTCCCATTCCCCACTTACCCAGTGCCCGTAGCTCCATGGTGACATCCAGGTAGCCGTGCTCGGCGCTGTAGTAGCTAGCCTCCTGAAGGGCCTTCATCCTGGCCTTGCACAGCCGTGGGATACCCCCCTCAGACGGGCACCCAGGGGATGGAGGAGGCAGGCTGGGGAGAGGGTAGGCATCCTCCCCTTCCACCCCTTCAGCTAGGATCTCTTCGAGGGAGAGGACGTCCTCTTTGACCTGCTGGGGCTGGGTGAGCAGTTTGCGCAACACGTTCCTGTTGGAGAGAGAGACGGGAGGAGGGAGGGAGAATGAGAAAGGGAGAGAGGGACGGAAGGAGGGAGAGAGGGCAGCAGGGGGAGTAGATGATAGGGAGGGCGAGGGAGAGAGAAAATGAATCAGTGGAGGTTGTTTAAGATTTACTTGGGCAAAAGCTATCGTGCACATATAGCTACATTAATGGAGTCCGCTACACATAGCCACAATTTCCACTCAAAGTTCCATGAAATACAAAGTACACATAGCCACAATTTCCACTCAAAGTTCCATGAAATGCAAAGGTATAGCTCCTCTTAAATTATATATAATATGTCACAATTATACAGGCATCCACGTGTTGAGTCTACATCCTGATCTCCTAACACACACACACAGAACAGGTGGAGCATTCTACACTCTTCAACAGTTGGTTTCTGACAGATGGGCTATGGATGGAATGAAGCCCCTGATCCCACCCCTACATCCCCTTAAACACACACACACATACCCTTCCTCTAACCCCCTTATCCCATATGCCAGGGGTAGTAAGTCAAGTATATGACAAATAACAGGGCTAGTACGGTTAACATAGGCTACATTTGACTACTCTCAAGTGTTTCTTTCCTACCCTTACTTAGAATGACAACACATTATAGGGAATTCCAATTCCATGGTTTTGCTTTCACTTATTCCAACTACTAAGCTAAACCAAGCCGAGTCAAACCAAGCTGTAGAGCAGTACTGAGCTGGCCTGGTTACGCATTCACTATAGTTGCTGTGAAAAGAACATATCTGAGCCAGCATAGTTTGGTTGGGTTGGTACAATAGTGTGATAAGGGTTCTTCAGACGGTCCTCCTCGTACCTGTGTCCGTGCGCTGCGGCGTGACTGAAGCAGTTCATGTCCTCATAGAGTGATGATGTCAAAGCGTTGCCATCATGGGTCTTGGACAGAGGGTCTGCCCCCCTGGTGAGGAGCAGGCTCACCATCTCATAGTTCCCTGGAGGCAAGGAAATCAAAGGGTTAATAGCGCAAAACGGATTTGTGCAACTCTGATCTGACAAACACAGTGAAACACCTTTGAACTAGAATCAAGGATGATCAAATATCACACTTACAATATACGACTTACAGACTTGCTCGTGTATATACACAAACACAAACACTCACGCACATACTTGTTGGGAGCGTACAGACTGTCATAAGCCGTGTGTGGTTTGTTTGTGTGTGTGTGTGTGTGTGTCCCTATCTGCAGCTTTTATAACATCCATAAAACAGTCAACATATTAATCATAACCTCTTATCATATCATCCTTCAAGAACAGTCAACCTCCTGCATCTGCAAAAACCCATCCTTACTCGTGATTCAGTACTACACAAATTTGTTTATTTATTTACTAGCTAACTAAATAATAACAGGATAACATACATACTTAATACATGAGACACTTGCGGACTTTTACAATATGGTGGCTACTACACAATGCCATGGAGAGAGTAAGAGAGAGAGAGAGAAAAATACACTTATTGTCGACGCAGAACTATTCTCTCAGTAATCATATAATTTGCACACGAATCGCCACCCATTTGGAGTAAGAAATCATTCATGTATTTATGTGTGAGGCCCTTTGTTCGGTCGGAACCAGCCCTCCTTAGGAAGGTTGTTGGCCTTTCAGCAGCAAGCTGTATGGCTCTGATTGTCAGAAAGTGGTCTCCCCTTTCCCGTCTTCTACTGTTGTTCACTCTGGAAGATAGCTAGCCAGCCGTGTCCACGGTACCCATCGGTGATGAGCGTAGTAGGATAGTCTCACTTAGATTAGCTTTTCTAGATATTTGACTCAAGACAGCTAATCAGCTGTCTCAGTGGTTGTCTGAGAGGGGAGCTAGTTTTCCTCCTCGTGTTGGTATTCAGGATTCGGACCATGATGGACATGAGCTGCAGCTCGCAGTCTCTCTGGTCTAAAGGAAGGTGAGTTTATTTCTTCACCTCGTGTTGAGGTTCAAAGTTCAAACCATTTCAAACATGTAGCTCCCGCCTCACGTTTCCTGGTCTGAGATTCAGAGTTTAAACCACTTTAGACGTGGGCTGCTACTCCCCATATTTCCTGGTCTAATGTTAATCTCTGTGGGCAATCCTTTTATGCTCTTTTGACTTCACTCATGGTGTGGCTACTTACTGTGCAAAGTTTATAGGAGATAGAATCTCTTATACCTCCTATAATCGCATTCATATCTTTACTTCAATCATTTTTCACATTATATGCACAACGTATTAGATGAAAACTTTACAGATAAAGGGGATATACTTTCCAAGTTATTGTATTTCGACAATTTTTTATGACATCACAAAATAAAAACCAATATGAAATTAGTTTTCTATAGCTCACCACTGACCCTTCCCCACATTCTTATGTTAGAATTATTGTTCCAGTATCCACTTTTGACTGTGTTAGAGTTTCGGAGGGAAAAACCTGTTAACAAAGATATTCCTCTGGTGGATTTTACTGGAGGGGGAGAAGGAGCCCCCCTTCTCCTGTAATTTACAACAGGGTGTGAACTGTCAAACCAGTTCCCTCTCGCCTCTTCTGTGGGTGAGAAAAGGTCTGGATATTGTCAACCATTGCCAAGCTGATCTGATCCATTGTGATCCTCACAGGACAGTCATTACAGTGCATTGATAAGCACACCAAAGACAGCATTAACGATATGTTATTAAAGAAAGACGGAAGCTCTAACAGCCTATTTCGCACCATAGCCTACTGAATTTGTAAGTGGCAGGTGCACGATCAATATCCACCTTCGTAACATGGATGAAGCCTGAGCTGGAATGTAAAGCTGACTGAAGCTGGCTTGCTTTAGAAAACACTGAGTAGATCGTACACTGAGTAGATCTGAGTAGATCTAGCCGTGGTATACCTCTCAGGTCTGACATATATTTCCATCACACACTTTTGAATAGATGCTTGTGTGTAAAATTGTATGTGTGAGTGTTGAGTGGTTTGTGTGTACGTGTGTGCGTGCTTGTGAGTGTGTGTGAGCACGTGTGTATGCCATGTGGCTGTTCCCGCGCGTGCCCGTGTGGTGCCCACCTGCTGCAGATGCCAGCTGAAGAGGGGTGTCTGCTGTGCTCTCCTGCCCGTTTCGGACGGCTGCCCCTTCCACGTTAGCCCCTGCATCCAACAGCAGCTGCCAATGCACACACACACCACACAGGGTAAGGGTTAGGCACAACATATTCTAATCTACAGTATACACCCTGTCTGTTGAGGTGGAAGAAGGTGAAGCAAACCACGGCAAAATGATGATAGGTGTTTCTGTGAAAAAAGACATAAGGCCGGGATGCCAAAAAATGCAGATTATAAAGCGGTAGTTTGGGTGCTGATTGGCTGAAATGTGTATATTAGACAATATACCACGGGTATGATGCAAAAACCTTTGTTTACTATTTTATTGATGTTTGTAACCCGTTTATAATAGCAATAAGGCACCTCTAGGTCTTGTGGTATATGGCCAATATACCACACCCCCTTAGGCATTATTGCTTAATTAAAAACCTGTGTACTGAGATTCACTTTTAAAGGTGATTTCTGCCTGTGCCAATATCTGTAGCGTTTAGACCGAACATGATCTCCATGAACATAGAAAATTGTACATTCAAAATTGTCTTTAAAAGTATATCATTGTGTGCAAATTGCTAATCTGCATTGGATTGAATCCAGGCCTTTGAAGTAAAACATTTTTTTGGGGGGGTTCCCTTTCTTCATCTGGAACAACATAAGGTGTGCCAATTAATAACTGTCTTTTCAGTCATTCATACCTGCACCACAGAGATGTGACCGTGCAGCACAGCGAAGGTAAGAGCCGCCCAGTGGCGACTGTCTGGGTGGACAGAGGGTTGTTTGGAAGAACAGGCAGGAACCTGGGCAGAAGAGAGAGGGAGAAGAGGTTAGGTATCAATGTCATGATAGATGTTTAATGTAATGCATTGCTCACAGCTGCAATTTTACATTTTTAATTTAGGGCTCAATTCAATATATCGTGTTGAAGATCTGCATTGTGGCGAGACCTTCAGCGATACGGATTGAATCGAGCCTTTAGTCTTAGTCCTATTCAGAGTGACTTTCAATCAGCACATTCTACTGAGGTACACCTGGGCCAGCCGGTCATGGCCCTTGTCAAATTAACATCAGATTTGACTTTACGCAGCAGGTTAGAATAATTAACGTAGCAGGTTAAAAGTCACGACCCCAACTATCATTTGGGTCATCACTTGTTTCTTGTGTGATATACGTAGTTTATTGATAACAACTCTGTTCCCTACTATAGGCAGTTAGCTGCCTAGTGAATGCAACATTGTAACTCTCCCACGTGAATAGTTGGCAATGTTTAGTTTCCAATTGCTACACAATAAGCTCAACTGAAATGCAACAATTGCGCATGATACACAGCCCTGTTTCTTTGTCTTCAAGAAGGCGTGATCTTGAGGCCGTCTTTACTCTGCTTTGGAGAAAGAATTCCGTCTCGGAGAAACGGGGATAATCAATACAATCTTTTCTAATTTTGTCAAATTCGGGTACACTTAGCTGGCATTTACCGGCTACCAGAAACCCTGCTCAAGAGTAACCAATCAGAGCAGGGAAAAAAAGCCTTACCGCCACATCTAGGTTGGCCCCGGCATCAATCAACATCTGGACCAGAGCTTCATCTCCCGCTGAGCACGCATACATTAGAGGGGTCATACCCTGCAGAGAGGGGAAGAGAGAGGTCGAGAGAGAGAATGAGAGAGAGAGAGAGAGAGAGAGAGAGAGAGAGAGAGAGAATGAGTGAGAGAAAGAGAGAGAGAATGAGAGACAGAGGATGTAATGCTTTGTTTAGAATATGATCTACCAACTGCAGCACGTTAGACCTCAACTCAGCAGTTGAGTTCACACAAAATGAGCACATCCACACATTACACACACACCACACACACACACACACACACACACATTACACACACACACACACACACAGCACCCCCCAATCCCACCTCACACACACCCTGCTCAACCCCTCACTCTCTCTCAATACCTGGTCATCCATGCTGTTTACCCCGTCAGGCCCCAGCAGGTCGATGGCCTGGCCAATCAGGTCGGTGCGTCCACAGTTGAGCATGCGGAAGCCCAGGTCCAAGTGAAACTTATCAGTGGCCGCCTTGGAGTCCAGACGCCTGAAAGAACTAAAACAACACTCAGGCCTGGGGGAGAAACAGCGGGAAGGGGGAAAGACAGAAGAAGATGAAGAAAAAGAAGAAGGACAACAGAAAGAGAGGATGGGAGAGACAAATGGAGGAGAAAAAGGTTAGGGTTAGGTTAGTCAGTGTTCATCAACCACCTAATGTGGTGGAGCAGTTTACCTTAACAATGTTTATTTAACAAGTTTACCTTAACAATGTTTATTTGAGGAGGATGATGTCTAGACTAGACATATGGTGTTAATCTAACTAGGCTGAGACCTTTTAAAAGGGACAGAAATAAAGTTTTGATGACTGATAAAGTAATGTGTTGATGATTTAACTAGCTAATTTGACAGAAGCAAAATATAAGTGAGAGATATATCTTTAAGCCTTTCCTCCATCAGCTGATCTACTGTAGGATCAGGTCTCCTCTGTCAATATAATCTCATTCATTGTGATCAAAAAGGCAAAACTGTTCCAAAATCAGATGTGTGCAGCGAGCAGTATCAGTGTTTACTGCCACGACCAATCAGATTACAGGGTCAGGAGGAAATGAACATTCAAAACTTGACAACTTAATTTGAGGCAAAGGGCATTTCAATAGACCTTTTAAAAAATGACTTACTACATTGTCCAGGACGTAGATTAAAACAAGTAGTTGCACCGGAAAAACTGGGATAAAAGTGGAAAGTAGAATAAGTGTGGAGAATAACAGTAGTGATCTTGCTGACTGAAGCACACTAATACCCTATATGTTAGCATATTGCAAGGAATTAGAAAACTTACAATAGCTATTGTGAAAGACCAAATAAGTTCTATAGATATGCAGGAAATGTTAGTTGGTCAAAGTCAAAAATGTTTACCGGAGCCTGCATTTGGGCTTATTTTAATTATTGTTCATCAAGATACAGTTGAAGTCGGAAGTTACCATACACTAATGTTGGAGATATTAAAACTCATCTTTCAACCACTCCACAAATGTCTTGTTAACAAACTATAGTTTTGGCAAGTGGGTTAGGACATCTACTTTGTGCATGACAAGTCATTTTTCCAACAATTGTTTACAGACAGATTATTTCACTTATAATTCACTGTATCAGATGTCTTGTGGGTCAGAAGTTTACATACACTAAGTTGACTGTGCCTTTAAACAGCTTGGAAAATTCCAGAAAATTATGTCATGGCTTTAGAAGTGTCTGATAGGCTATTTGACATCATTTGAGTCATTTGGAGGTGTACCTGTGGATGTATTTCAAGGCCTACCTTCAAAATCAGTGCCTCTTTGCTTGACATCATGGGAAAATCAAAACAAATTAGCCAAGACCTCAGAAAAGAATTGTAGACCTCCACAAGTCTGGTTCATCCTTGGGAGCAATTTCCAAACGCCTGAAGGTACCACGTTCATCTGTACAAACAATAGTACGCAAGTATAAACACCACGGGACCACTCAGCCTTCATACCGCTCAGGAAGGAGACGCGTTCTGTCTCCTAGAGATGCTATAAAAAGTTCTGCTATAAATTCTCACACAGCCCAAAGATTCCTAGATGCCTTTCCAGACTCCCTCTGCCTACCCAAGGCTGTCAGAGGACAAAAATCAGTTAACCACCTAACCGAGGAACTCAATTTAACCTTGCGCAATACCCTAGATGCAGTTGCACCCCTAAAAACTAAAAACATTTGTCATAAGAAACTAGCTCCCTGGTATACACAAAATACCCGAGCTCTGAAGCAAGCTTCCAGAAAATTGGAACAGAAATGGCGCCACACAACACTGGAAGTCTTCCGACTAGCTTGGAAAGACAGTACTGTGCAGTATCAAAGAGCCCTCACTGTTGCTCAATCATCCTATTTTTTTCCAACTTACTTGAGGAAAATAAGAACAATCCAAAATGTATTTTTGATATTGTCGCAAAGCTAACTAAAAAGCAGTATTTCCCAAGAGAGGATGGCTTTCACTTCAGCAGTAATAAATTCATGAACTTCTTTGAGGAAAAGATCATGATCATGAGAAAGCAAATTACGGACTCCTCTTTAAATCTGCGTCAGTCTGGTTTTAAACCCCATCATAGCACTGAGACTGCACTTTGTGAAGGTGGTAAATGACCTTTTAATGGCGTCAGACCGAGGCTCTGCATCTGTCCTCGTGCTCCTAGACCTTAGTGCTGCTTTTGATACCATCGATCACCACATTCTTTTGGAGAGAATGGAAACCCAAATTGGTCTAACCGGACAAGTTCTGGCCTGGTTTAGATCTTATCTGTCGGAAAGATATCAGTTTGTCTCTGTGAATGGTTTGTCCTCCGACAAGTCAACTGTAAATGTTGGTGTTCCTCAAGGTTCCATTTTAGGACCACTAATTGTTTTCACTATATATTTTACCTCTTGGTGATGTCATTTGGAAACATAATGTTAACTTTCACTGCTATGCGGATGACACACAGCTGTACATTTCAATGAAACATGGCGAGGCCCCAAAATTGCCCAAGCTGGAAGCCTGTGTTTCAGACAAAAGGAAGTGGATGGCTGCAAACATTCTACTTTTAAACTCGGACAAAACAGAGATGCTTGTTCTAGGTCCCAAGAAACAAAGAGATCTTCTGTTGAATCTGGCAATTAATCTTGATGGTTGTACAGTCGTCTCAAATAAAACTGTGAAGGACCTCGACGTTACTCTGGACCCTGATCTTTTGACGAACATATCAAGACCGTTTCAAGGACAGTTTTTTCCCATTTACGTAACATTGCAAAAATCAGAAATCTTCTGTCCAAAAATTATGCAGAAAAATGTATCCATGCTTTTGATACTTCTAGGTTAGACTACTGCAATGCTCTACTTTCCGGCTACCCAGATAAAGCACAAACAGGTTATATCCTTCCTGTTTGGCTCTGTCCACAGTGTCTCCTGACCCCTCCTGTCTCAGCCTCCAGTATTTATGCTGCAGTAGTTTATGTGTCAGGGGGCTAGGGTCAGTTTGTTATATCTGGAGTACTTCTCCTGTCCTATTCGGTGTCCTGTGTGAATTTAAGTGTGCTCTCTCTAATTCTATCTTTCTCCCTTTTTTTCTATCTCTCGGAGGACCTGAGCCCTAGGACCATGCCCCAGGACTACCTGACATGATGACTCCTTGCTGTCCCCAGTCCACCTGGCCGTGCTGCTGCTCCAGTTTTAACTGTTCTGCCTTATTATTATTGGACCATGCTGGTCATTTATGAACATTTGAACATCTTGGCCATGTTCTGTTATAATCTCCACCCGGCACAGCC
Source organism: Oncorhynchus nerka (assembly GCF_034236695.1). NCBI lineage: Eukaryota > Metazoa > Chordata > Actinopteri > Salmoniformes > Salmonidae > Oncorhynchus > Oncorhynchus nerka. The sequence goes on along the minus strand of NC_088404.1, from coordinate 63,263,273 downwards.
AGAGGAGGAAGGGCCAGCCCTCATAGCCTGGTTCCTCTCTAGGTTTCTTCCTAGGCTTGGCCATTCTAGAAAGTTTTTACTAGCCTCCGTGCTTCTACACCTGGATTGCTTGCTGTTTGGGGTTTTAGGCTGGGTTTCTGTACAGCACTTTGATATATCAGCTGATGTAAGAAGGGCTATATAAATAAATTCGAAATAAATGCAAACAATGGTACGCAAGTATAAACACAATGGGACTACACAGCCGTCATAACGCTCAGGAAGGAGACGCTTTCTGTCTCCTAGAGATGAACATACATTGGTGTGAAAAGTTCAAATCAATCCCAGAACAACAGCAAAGGACCTTGTGAAGATTCTGGAGGAAACAGGTACAAAAGTATCTATATCCACAGTAAAACGAGTCCTATATCGACATAACCTGAAAGGCCGCTCAGCAAGGAAGAAGCCACTGCTTCAAAACAGCCATAAAAAAGCCAGACTTGCAACTGTACATGGGGACAAAGACCGTACTTTTTGGAGAAATGTCCTCTGGTCTGATGAAACAAAACTAGAACTGTTTGACCATAATGACCATCGTTATGTTTGGAGAAAAAAGGGGGAGGGACGAAAGCCGAAGGAGACCATCCTAACCGTGAAGCACGGGGGTGGCAGCATCATGTTGTGGGGGTGCTTTGCTGCAGGAGGTACTGGTGGACTTCACAAAATAGATGGCATTATGATGTAGGAAAATTATGTGGATATATTGAAGCAGCATCTCAAGCCGTCAGTCAGGAAGTTAAAGCTTGGTCGCAAATGGGTCTTCCAAATGGACAATGACCTCAAGCATACTTCCAAAGTTGTGGCAAAATGGCTTAAGGACAACAAAGTCAAGGTATTGGAGTGGCCATCACAAAGCCCTGACCTCAATCCTATAGAACATGTGTGGGCAGTACTGAAAAAGCGTGTGCCAGCAAGAAGGGCTACAAAACCGACTCAGTTCCACCAGCTCTGTCAGGAGGAATGGGCCAAAATTCACCCAAGTTATTGTGGGAAGCTTGTGGAAGGCTACCTGAAAAGTGTGACCCAAGTTAATCCATTTAAAGGCAATGCTACCAAATAATAATAGAGTGTATGTAAACTTATGTCCCACTTGGAATGTGATGAAAAAAATAAAAGCTGAAATAAATCATTCGCTCTACTATTATTCTGACATTTAACATTCTTAAAATAAAGTGGTGATCCTAACTGACCTAAAACAGGTTAATTTTTACTAGGATTAAACATCAGGAATTGTGAAAAACTAAGTTGAAATATATTTGGCTAAGGTGTTTGTAAACCTCCGACTTAAACTGTAAATTAAATAGACTACCATACAATTAATTTGGGGCCCCTAGGATATTTTGGCTCTTTTGAAGTTAATTTCCTGCAATTCTATATAGTGTAACATGGACTGTCTGTTGCTGTTTTTTGTTTTGTTTTTTACAACACCAGGATTTATGAAAATTTTCGCAGCAGATGGAAACTATTATCTTTGACTTCACCATCTATTGATATGTCCAAAGTTTTAGCATCTTTCATAAATGCTTTTAAATTCACCTTTATTTAACTAGGCAAGTCAGTTAAGATCAACTTCTTATTTACTAGGACGGCCTACACCGGACGACGCTGAGACAATTATGCGCCACCCGATGAGACTCCCAATCACGGCCGGTTGTGATACAGCCTGGATTCAAACCAGGGGGTCTGTAGTGACGCTTCTAACACTGAGATGCAGTGCCTTAGACCTCTGCGTCACTCGGGAGCCCAAAAGAGACATGCTTCTGAGGCGGAATAGCAAAGCCAAGTCAGCCCATGCTCATGGTTCTCACAGGGGAAGTGAAAGGATAGGCTACAATTACTTTGCAAATGATGCACTTCACAAATGACATGTTACGACACCGTGAGGTCATTGGACACGAAACACCAATACGAATGTAATAACAGCGCCACAAACAGATAAACAAGTTCCTTGAATTTTCACTTGTCGTTTAGCTGCACAAATCAAAGCAGTTTTGGGGCGACGGGGGAGCATATGGAGCGATTTCTGTGCCAACAGAATTGTATTAGAATTTTATAATTTTGCATTTGAATGTGATATTTTTGAATGTGGATATTCTAATGTAATATTTATATACGTAGAACTCGGAAAGTATTCAAACCACTTTACTTTATCCACACTTCGTTATGTTACAGCCTTATTGTAAAATGGATTAAATGTCTTACCCCATAATCACAAAGAATGTTTTTTTTTTAGAAATGTTTGCTTAATTATTTACTTTTTATTGACTGAAATATCACATTTACATAAGTATTCAGACCCTTGATTCAGTATTTTTGAAGCACCTTTGACAGCCTCCAATCTTCTTGGGTATGACGCTACAAGCTTGGCACAGATGCTCTCAAGCTCTGGCTGGATAGGGAGAGTCGCTGCACAGCAATTTTCAGGTTCTCCCCAGAGATGCTCGATCATTTAGAGACTTGGTGGAGTGCGGCAGAGATGGTTGTCCTTCTGGAAGATTCTCCCATCTCCACAGAGGAACTCTGGAACTCAGAGCGACCATCGGGTTTTGGTCACCTCCCTGACCAAGGTCCTTCTCCCCTGATTGCTCAGTTTGGCCGAGCGGCCAGCTCTAGGAAGATTCTTGGCGGTTCCAAACTTATTCCATTTAAGAATGATGGAAGTCCCTGTGTTCTTGGGGACATTCAATGCTGCAGACATTTCCCCAGATCTGTGCCCTAACACAATCCTGTCTCGGAGCACTATGGATAATTCCTTCAACCTCATGGCTTGGTTTTTGCTCTGACATGCACTGACATGCACTGGACCTTATATAGACAAGTGTGTGCATTTCCAAATCGTGTCCAATCAATTGAATTGAACAAAGGTGGACTCCTATCAAGTTGTAGAAGCATCTCAAGGTTGATCAACAGAAACAGGATGCACCTGAGCTCAATTTTGTGTCACAAAGCAAAGGGTCAGAATACTTACGTAAATAAGTTATATGGTTTTTTATATGTTATAAATTTGCTTTGAAATTATGGGTTAATGTGTGTAGATTGATGATGATTATTTTTTTAGAATAAGGCTGTAACGTAACAAAATCTGGAAATCTGAGTACTTTTCCGAATGCAATGTAAATAAACTCAGCAAAACAAAAACGTCCCTTTTTCTGGACCCTGTCTTTCAAAATTCGTAAAAATCCAAATAACTTTACAGATCTTCAATGTAAATGGTTTAAGAGACTCTGGGGGCAGTATTTCATTTTTGGATGAAAAAACGTTCCCGTTTTACACAAGATATTTTGTCACGAAAAGATGCTCAACTATGCATATAATTGACAGCTTTGGAAAGAAAACAATCTGACGTTTCCAAAACTGCAAAGATATTATCTGTGAGTGCCACAGAACTGATGCTACAGGTGAAACCAAGATGAAACTTCAAACAGGAAGTGAGCCAGATTTTTGAGGCGCTGTGTTCCAATGTCTCCTTATATGGCTGTGAATGCGCCAGGAACGAGCCTACACTTTCTGTCGTTTCCCCAAGGTGTCTGCAGTATTGTGACGTATTTGTAGGCATATCATTGGAAGATTGACCATAAGAGACTACATTTACCAGGTGATCGCTTGGTGTCCTCCGTTGCAATTATTGCGTAATCTCCAGCTGCAAGTATTCTTCCATGTGATTCAGAGGAGAAACCTAACTTCCACGAATGATATATCATCGAATAGATATGTTAAAAACACCTTGAGGATTGATTCTAAACAACGTTTGCCATGTTTCTGTCGATATTATGGAGTTAATTTGGAGAAAAGTTTGGCGTTTTGATGACTGAATTATCGGGTTTTTTTGTTAGCCAAACGTGATGAACGAAACAGAGCGATTTCTCCTACACAAATAATATTTTTGGAAAAACTGAACATTTGCTATCTAACTGAGAGTCTCCTCATTGAAAACATCTGAAGTTCTTCAAAGGTAAATGATTTTATTTGAATGCTTTTCTTGTTTTTGTGAAAATGTTGCCCGCTGAAGGCTAGGCTTAATGCTATGCTAGCTATCAATACTCTTACACAAATGCTTGTTTTGATATGGTTGAAAAGCAAATTTTGAAAATCTGAGATGACAGTGTTGTTAACAAAAGGCTAAGCTTGAGAGTCAGTATATTTATTTCATTTCATTTGCGATTTTCATGAATAGTTAACGTTGCGTTATGGTAATGAGCTTGAGGCTATGATTACGCTCTCGGAGACCACTGATAATCTCCCTCGATCTGGGGCTCCACGCAAGATCTCACCCCGTGGGGTCAAAATGATTACATTTACATTACATTTAAGACATTTAGCAGACGCTCTTATCCAGAGCGACTTACAAATTGGTGCGTTCACCTTAAGACATCCAGTGGAACAGCCACTTTACAATAGTGCATCTAAATCTTTTAAGGGGGTGAGAAGGATTACTTTATCCTATCCTAGGTATTCCTGAAAGAGGTGGGGTTTCAGGTGTCTCCGGAAGGTGGTGATTGACTCCGCTGTCCTGGCGTCGTGAGGGAGTTTGTTCCACCATTGGGGGGCCAGAGCAGCGAACAGTTTTGACTGGGCTGCGCGGGAACTGTACTTCCTCAGTGGTAGGGAGGCGAGCAGGCCAGAGGTGGATGAACGCAGTGCCCTTGTTTGGGTGTAGGGCCTGATCAGAGCCTGGAGGTACTGAGGTGCCGTTCCCCTCACAGCTCCGTAGGCAAGCACCATGGTCTTGTAGCGGATGCGAGCTTCAACTGGAAGCCAGTGGAGAGAGCGGAGGAGCGGGGTGACGTGAGAGAACTTGGGAAGGTTGAACACCAGACGGGCTGCGGCGTTCTGGATGAGTTGTAGGGGTTTAATGGCACAGGCAGGGAGCCCAGCCAACAGCGAGTTGCAGTAATCCAGACGGGAGATGACAAGTGCCTGGATTAGGACCTGCGCTGCTTCCTGTGTGAGGCAGGGTCGTACTCTGCGGATGTTGTAGAGCATGAACCTACAAGAACGGGCCACCGCCTTGATGTTAGTTGAGAACGACAGGGTGTTGTCCAGGATCACGCCAAGGTTCTTAGCGCTCTGGGAGGAGGACACAATGGAGTTGTCAACCGTGATGGCGAGATCATGGAACGGGCAGTCCTTCCCGGGAGGAAGAGCAGCTCCGTCTTGCCGAGGTTCAGCTTGAGGTGGTGATCCGTCATCCACACTGATATGTCTGCCAGACATGCAGAGATGCGATTCGCCACCTGGTCATCAGAAGGGGGAAAGGAGAAGATTAATTGTGTGTCGTCTGCATAGCAATGATAGGAGAGACCATGTGAGGTTATGACAGAGCCAAGTGACTTGGTGTATAGCGAGAATAGGAGAGGGCCTAGAACAGAGCCCTGGGGGACGCCAGTGGTGAGAGCGCGTGGTGAGGAGACAGATTCTCGCCACGCCACCTGGTAGGAGCGACCTGTCAGGTAGGACGCAATCAAGCGTGGGCCGCGCCGGAGATGCCCAACTCGGAGAGGGTGGAGAGGAGGATCTGATGGTTCACAGTATCGAAGGTAGCCGATAGGTCTAGAAGGATGAGAGCAGAGGAGAGAGTTAGCTTTAGCAGTGCGGAGGGCCTCCGTGATACAGAGAAGAGCAGTCTCAGTTGAATGACTAGTCTTGAAACCTGACTGATTTGGATCAAGAAGGTCATTCTGAGAGAGATAGCGGGAGAGCTGGCCAAGGACGGCACGTTCAAGAGTTTTGGAGAGAAAAGAAAGAAGGGATACTGGTCTGTAGTTGTTGACATCGGAGGGATCGAGTGTAGGTTTTTTCAGAAGGGGTGCAACTCTCGCTCTCTTGAAGACAGAAGGGACGTAGCCAGCGGTCAGGGATGAGTTGATGAGCGAGGTGAGGTAAGGGAGAAGGTCTCCGGAAATGGTCTGGAGAAGAGAGGAGGGAATAGGGTCAAGCGGGCAGGTTGTTGGGCGGCCGGCCGTCACAAGACGCGAGATTTCATCTGGAGAGAGAGGGGAGAAAGAGGTCAGAGCACAGGGTAGGGCAGTGTGAGCAGAACCAGCGGTGTCATTTGACTTAGCAAACGAGGATCGGATGTCGTCGACCTTCTTTTCAAAATGGTTGACGAAGTCATCACAAAAAAATGATCACAAGAACGGTGAGCAAAAATCCCAGAACCACACGGGGTGAGTGACCTAGTGAATGGTACATGTCCAGGCCCGTCTGAAGTTTGCTAGAGAGCATTTGGATGATCCAGAAGAAGATTGGGAGAATGTCATATGGTCAGATGAAACCAAAATGTAACTTTTTGGTAAAAACTCAAATCGTCGTGTTTGGAGGACAAAGAATGCTGAGTTGCATACAAAGAACACCATACCTACTGTGAAGCATGGGGGTGGAAACATCATACTTTGGGGCTGTTTTTCTGTAAAGGGACCAGGATGACTGATCCATGTAAAGGAAAGAATGAATGGGGCCATGTATCGTGAGATTTTGAGTGAAAACCTCCTTCCATCAGCAAGGGCATTGAAGATCAAACGTGGCTGGGTCTTTCAGCATGACAATGATCCCAAACACACTGCCCGGGCAACGAAGGAGTGGCTTCGTAAGAAGCATTTCAAGGTCCTGGAGTGGCCTAGCCAGTCTCCAGATCTCAACCCCATAGAAAATCTTTGGAGGGATTTGAAAGTCCGTGTTGCCCAGCAACAGCCCCAAAACATAACTGCTCTAGAGGAGATCTGCATGGAGGAATGGGCCAAAATACCAGCAACAGTGTGTGAAAATCTTGTGAAAGACTTACAGAAAACGTTTGACCTCTGTCATTGCCAACAAAGGGTATATAACAAAGTATTGAGATAAACTTTTGTTATTGACCAAATACCTATTTTCCACCATAATTAGCAAATAAATTCTTAAAAAATCCTACAATGTGATTTTCTGGATTTCTTTTTCTCATTTTGGCTGTCATAGTTGAAGTGTACCTTTGGTGAAAATTACAGGCCTTTCTCATCTTTTTAAGTGGGAGAACTTGCACAATTGGTGGCTGACTAAATACTTTTTTGCCCCACTATATATATATATATATATATATATATATATATATATATATATATATATATATATATATATATATATATCAATAATGACTAGCTCAAGAATAAGTGAAAATTAGACAATGGATTCTGTACATTTTCTGGTAAAAAAATGGAAGTTGCAAAAACACAAGTTTTGCACCCCTTATTTTAATTTGCTCTATGGCTCAGGTGGCCAAGTGTAGGCTATGGCGAAAATCTGTTTGGCTCAGTTGTGACTCACGAAGAGGTAGATATTTGCAGGTGTTTCTGATTAATAAACATGCTGGTGGGTGATAACATTCAAAGAAAACCCATCCCTGAAAAGAAATGTAGCCCACAAAGTATTAGCACGTCATATCAGAGGGAAACACAAGGCATTGACATTAAAAAAAATCAGAAGCCCCTACTTCAAGCCCAAACACACTGAACAAAAATATAAATGCAACATGTAAAGTGTTCATCCCATGTTTTATGAGTCAAAATAAAATATCGCAGACATAACATTTCGCATTTATCAGACGACCTTGTTTTACTTTGTTAGTTTATTTTTGTATAAGTCCTTCTGGAAAAATGGCCGCCTGACTACGACCTATAAACTCCCACATCGTGTTGACGGCACGTGCTTTGTGGCCTACGACGGGGCCATCTTCTTTAACAAGGAGCGCACGCGCAACATTAAAATGCTGATTTCTCTCAAATTGGTTTAAATCCCTGTTAGTGAGCATTTCTCCTATGCCAAGATAATCCATCAACCTGACAGGTGTGGCATATGAAGAAGCTGATGAAAAGCCATGATCATTACACAGGTGAACCTTGTACTGGGGACAATAAAAGGCCACCTTAAAATGTGCAGTTTTGTCACGGATGTCACAAGTTTTGAGAGAGTGTACAGTAGGCATACTGACTGCAGGAATGTCTACCAGAGCTGTTGCCAGAGAATTAAAATGTTCATTTCTCTACCATAAGCTGCCTCCAACATCATTTTAGAGAATTTGGCAGTACGTCCAACCGGCCTCACAACTTCAGACCACGTGTAACCACGCCAGCCTAGGACCTCCACATCCAGCTTCTTCTCCGTGCTGAGGAGTATTTCTGTCTGCAATAAAGTCCTTTTGTGGGGAAAAACTGATTCTGATTGGCTGGGCCTGGCTCCCCAGTGGGTGGGCCTGGCTGCCAAGTGGGTGGGTCTAAGCCCTCCAAGGCCAACCAATGGTTGCACCCCTGCCCAGTCATGTGAAATCCATAGATTAGGCCTAATGAATTTATTTAAATTTCCTTACACGAACTCTAACTCAGTAAAACCTTTGAAATCGTTGCATTTTGTGTTTATACTTTCGTTCAGTATATATCATACTTTGACTAATATGATGACTTAATGACTTCAGTCATTGTCCAACATCATGAGTAATCTCTGGGCATCGTCTTGTGGTACTTTAAACCACATCAGGCAACCACTTTTGAGGTCTTGGAAAAATACCCCAAAAACATTTTTTGGAGGCTGTATCTGCCCTTTAATTGTACACCAGCAAGAGACCATTTATTTGTCTGGCTTTGTTTTTGTACTGTACAATGTACAGTATTGTACATATGATGGCAGAGTTTGCAAAAACAAATGACCACCCGATTGATAGGCTATAAATCTTAATGGAAAAAACAATTGGCATGCTAACTGGCTACACAACACACACAAACAGGCCTTACTTCTTCAGAAAGTTGCAGGAAATACAAATCACTGATTTCTTTTTATGAATTATGCGAAACGAGTTACATTTAAATAACCTACCGCTATTTTTCGTCTGTGAGCTGCACCACATGACAACCAATTGTTTGAGCTGTGCACTCTTGCTGCCTGACCAATGATGTTCTGCTCAAACTAAGCTATGAGTGCGGTGTGTGTGTAACACACATTATGTAACACACACATTATTTCACCTTTATTTAACTAGGCAAGTCAGTTTAAGAACAAATTCTTATTTACAATGACTGAACCCTTCCCTAATGACACTGGGCAATTGTGCGCCGTCCTATGGGACTCCCGATCACGGCCAGTTGTGACACAGCCTGGGAACGAACCAGGGTCTGTAGTGACGTCTCAAGCGCTGCAATCCAGTGCCTTAGACCGTTGTGCCACTAGGAACATAGTAAGGTGTATGTTGATCGGCTACTGCTGCCACAATTGCCCCTTTTCTCCCTCCCTCCTCTCCATCTTTGCTAGGGATTTCTGAGATTTTTGATATGTAAAAAAATCTTAAGCTAATAAGTGGCTTTTGCCTTTTTTCTAACAAGGGGTATGGCCTACCCCCGCACACCCTCTCAATTCGAGCCCTGCATGTAGGAGTGTGTTTCAAAGAGCACTCTTTTTGGACAAGTCTGAGAGTGAGCTACCTGCATCTCTGCTATCTATTTAACTGTATGTGTGTGTGTGTGTGTGTGTGTGTGTGTGTGTGTGTGTGTGTGTGTGTATGTGTGTGTGTTTTTGCTCTCTCTCTTACTTCAGCTGTCTGGGTTCACAGTCCATGCCTGGGAGGAGCTGTCTAGCGGTCTGTCTGACATCATCGCTGTCCACCAATAGGCTGCGGCGGTGCTCAGCGTGCACAATAGCCACTCGCATCCACTCCATCAGGGGCGGCAGCAGCAGGAAGGGCCTATGGAAGACACAGAATGGTGTTACAGAACAATTCACACCCCATCAATACCCGTATCCTTCAGAAAGGGGCTATGGAGAGAGAAATTCTCTATTCCCTATTAAGTGCAGTAATTTTGACCAGGGCCCATAGTGCTCAGTGACAGGGTGCAATTTGGGGCACTTGATATTATATAGCTCCCTTAATGCAATATCTTCTATTTTGCCCCAAATATGAGCTCCAGGGAGAACCGGTTAAGGAAAGAAGGGCTTGTGTCCCAAATGTGTAAAACAGGCCTTGTGTCCCAAATAGCACCAATAGGAGAAAAGTAGTGCACTATGTTAGGTGCCATTTGGGACACACTCTGGGGCTGGATGGGAAACCAATCTGTCCCAAATAACATCCTGTTTTGAAAGAGGAACTCCAACTTTCCAGTCTAAATATACATTTACTAAATGTAGCAAGTGATTTAGCTACCCAGGAGAGTTCAGGGAGAGAGAGAAAAGAGAGAGAGCGTGTTCTTTCCTATTTGAGTATCTCTGGCTCAGACCTGAAGACCAGCATTCAGCAGGATAACATCTCCTGACCCTGAACACCACTTGTGTGTGTCTGTTTGTACATCCTTGTGTATCTTGACTGGAACGAATTGCAAAAATAGCTGAAGTTGGAGACTTATACAGTGGGGCAAAAAAGTATTTAGTCAGCCACCAAATGTGCAAGTTCTCCCACTTAAAAAGATGAGAGAGGCCTGTAATTTATCATAGGTACACTTCAACTATGACAGAAAAAATTAGAAAAAAAATCCAGAAAATCACATTGTAGGATTTTTAATTGAATTTATTTGCAAATTATCAGCTATCTGAGCAGCTCTCTGCAGCTCACCGATCGCTGCAGCTGTACACAGCCCATCTGTAAATAGCCCATTCAACTACCTACCTCATCCCAATATTGTTTTTATTACATTTGTTTTGCTTTTTTGCACACCAGTATTTCTACTTGCACATCATCATCTGGACATTTATCACTCCAGTGTTAATTTTCTAAATTGTAATTACTTCGCTATTATGGCCTATTTATTGCCTTACCTCCTTACTCCATTTGCACACACTGTATATAGATGTTTCTATTGTTATTGACTGTACTTTTGTTTTATCTCATGTGCAACTCTGTGTTGTGTTGTTTTTTTCTCGCACTGCTTTGCTTTATCTTGGCCAGGTCACCGTTGTAATTGAGAACTTGTTCTCAACTGGCCTACCTGGTTAAATAAAGGTGAAATAAAAATAACATTAAAATTATTCTGCCTGCTAGCCATGTAATAGAGATGGAAGCGGTCAAGGGGGTGAGACCAGTATAGAACCAGTGTCATTGATTCCCGCCCCCCTTCTTCACCCACCACTTAACCCCTCCCCCTAAACCTGAGCCTGTTAGCAACTACCAATTCCCCCTAAACCTTTTAAAATCCCACCAACCCCCTACCCCCTATTTCCTAATCACCTGCCCATCAATTGCCTACACACACTCACAGAACTTCCATCCCCCACCCTCAGCTCCCACCTACCAAGCCAACCCATAGCTGCAACCCCCAACTTCAATTATTCAAACCCCCCCAGCCCCCATGGGGCCCCTGGCTGCCTCTCAACTGTCAGACCTAGGTGACAGCAACAGAGACTTTCCCTGTTCTGTCACTCTATGTGAATGCACTGGAGCATCTGTCCCTCTTTCTGTCTCTGTCACTAGAGGTTGATAAGACAACTGAATGACAGTATCAATGCTAGCCAACAATGCTATTGAAGTTTAAGAGTGCTAACAATGAGAACAATGTGAATGAGACCACCTTGGAGTTGCCTGCTGTGCCAGAGTGTAGATGCATGAATGACACCACAGGTGTTCGGGTGCTCATTATCCACAGTCAATACACACTACGGAGACGGTGTGTGTGTTCGTGTGTCTCCAGGGCGTTGCTCAGAATAACATTCACAGCAGGAGTGTGTGTGATAACACAATCTTTAGAGATGAGGGAGACAGTGTTCAAAACACTCATTACTATCACTGTTTGCTGCTTCACACGATCAAAGACTGCAATAAAACAATACAACTCCTCCTATATTGATGTTTTATTGTCACATACACCAGATACATGCAGTGAAATGTGTTGTTTTACAGGGTCAGCCATAGTAGTACGGCGCCCCTGGAGCAAATTAGGGTTAAGTGTCCTTTCTCAAGGGCACTTCGAAAATATTTTGAACCTTTAATGCTTTTCGAACCCTCTATCCACTAAGCTACGTGCCACATATACTCCTATTGTTTACTACTGGCTCTGTAATCCCATCTATATTTAAATATAACAGCAAACACTTAGACAATAATATACAAGAATCCAGATACGGCAAGTAGTGATATGTTGATGTGTTTGGGAGTGAGGGAGGGAAGGAGGGAATTAGGGAGGGAGAGAGAGAGAGAGATATTACCATAAGACAGCACACCATAATTGACAAACAAACCAAAATAAAAGCAGAAAAGTCTTCTCATGCATTGTTGATTTCAAAAAAGCATTTGACTCAACTAGGCATGATGGTCTGCAATATAAATTGATGGAAAGCGGTGTTGGGGGAAAAACCTACAAATGATCAAATGCATGTACACAAATAACAAGTGTGCAGTTAAAATTGGCAAAAAACACACAGATTTCTTTCCACGGGGTCGTGGGATAAGACAGGGATGCAGCTTGAGCCTAAACATCTTCAACATATATATCAACAAATTAGCGAGTGCACTAGAACAGTATGCAACACCTGGCCTCACCCTACTAGAATCTGGGTGTCAAATTGTTTGCTAATTATCTGGTGCTTCTGTCACCAACCGAGGAGGGCCTACAGCAGCACCAAGATCTTCTGGACAGACACGGTCAGACCGGGGCCCTGACAGTGAATCTCAATAAGACAAAAATAATGGTTTTCCAAAAAAGGTCCAGTTACCAGGACCACAAATACAAAAATTCCATCTCGACACTGTTGCCCTGGATCACACAAAAAACTATACCTATCTCAGCCTAAACATCAGCACCACAGGTAACTTCCACAAAGCTGTGAAGAAACTGAGAGACAAGACAAAAAGGCACTTCCACGCCATCAAAAGGAACATAAAATTCAACATTCCAATTAGGATCTGGCTAAAAATACTTGACTCAGTTACAGAATCCATTCCCCTTTATGGTTGTGAGGTCTGGGGTCCACTCACCAACCAAAAATTCACAAAATGGGACAAACATCAAATTGAGACTCTGTGAGGTCTGGGGTCCACTCACCAACCAAAAATTCACAAAATGGGACAAACATCAAATTGAGACTCTGCATGCAGTATTCTGCAAAAACATCCTCACCAAATAATGCACGCAGAGCAGAATTAAGACGATACCCGCAAATTATCAAAATCCAGAAAAGAGACGTTAAATTCTAAAACCACCAAAAAGGAAGCGATTCCCAAACCTTCCATACCAAAGCAATTACCTACAGAGAGATACACTAAGTGAAGAGTTCCCTCAGCAAGCTGATGCGTGCTGAGCAACACAATTAGACCCAACTAAATCATTAGAAAACAAAAAGATAATTACTTGACACATTGAAAATAATTAACCAGGGAAACTGTGCAAACTGGAATGCTATTTAGCCCTAAACAGATACTACACAGTGGAAGAATACTTGACCACTGTGACTGACCCATAAATCAAGGAAAGCTTTGACTATGTACAGACTCAGTGAGCATAGCCTTGCTATTGAGAAAGGCCACCATAGGCAGATCTGGCTCTCGAGAGATGACAGGATATGTGCACACTGCCCACAAAATTATGTGGAAAATTAGCTGCACTTCCGAACCAAATGTATGACCATATTAGAGATACATATTTCCCTCAGATTACACAGACCAACAAATCATTTGAAAAATCTAATCCAATTTTGATAAAGTCAGATATCTATTATGCGAAATTTCACAGTGTGCATAGCACCAAGATGCATGTGTGTGTGAGTGTTTGTCTGCTGTAGATCATTTTTCTACAGTAATCCCACTTGACTTTTAGAAGACCATGCACACAGGTAAACACTCCTGCTACCAGACCACACACGTGGTGCTCTCTTTTGCTCTCTCTATTGCCTGTCTCTGACCCCTGCCATGACAACAAAATTAAATCAGAATGCAAGCAACAACATTTGTTATAGCACTTGGGCTACAGTCAGCAAACATGGGGAGTTGAGACGATAGTTCTTTGCCTTATAACTCAAATTCCAAATTCTCACCTGTTAGTCCTCCCCCTGCTTAAACATGGGTGGTGCTCTCTTTCTCTCTCGCTTACTCTATTGCCTGTCTCTGACTCCTGCCATGACAACAAAATGAAATCCGAATGTAGGAAATACATTTTTTGTTATAGCACTTGGGCTACAGTCAGCAAAGGTGAGTAGTTAAACAGATAGAGAATTCAAACTAAAATTCTCAATTGATGACCTGTTCGTCCTCTCCCTGCCTTAACATGGGTGTTGCTCTCTCTCTCACTACCGCCATAATCATATGACCAAATACCATTATCATATGACAAGAATGGCTAGCCTTAACCATGATGGGGTTAGCTTATTAATATTAATTAGATTCTGCTTTTATTATTTAAATCATGTATTTACTGGCTGGCAATATGTATGATTACATAAACTCAGCAAAAAAAGAAATGTCCCTTCTTCAGGACCCTGTCTTTCAAAGATAATTCCTAAAAATCCAAATCACAGATCTTCATTGTAAAGGGTTTAAACACTGTTTCCCATGTGTGTTCAATGAACCATAAACAAGTAACGAACATGCACCTGTGGAACAGTTGTTAAGACACTAACAGCTTACAGACGGTAGGCAAGTAAGGTCACAGTTATGAAAACTTAGGACACTTAAGAGGCCTTTCTACTGACTCTGAAAAACACCTAAAGAAAGATGCCCAGGGTCCCAACTCATCTGCGTGAACGTGCCTTAGGCATGCTGCAAGGAGGTATGAGGACTGCAGATGTGGCCATGGCAATAAATTGCAATGTCCGTACTGTGAGACGCCTAAGGCAGCACTACAGGGAGACAGGATGGACAGCTTGATCGTCCTCGCAGTGGCAGACCACGTGTAACAACACCTGCACAGGATCGGTACATCCGAGCATCACACCTGAGGGACAGGTACGGTATGGCATCAACAACTGCCTGACTTACACCAGGAATGCACAATCCCTCCATCAGTGCTCAGACTGTCCGCAATAGGCTGAGAGTGTAATTGTCACCAGGATCACTCGACTCTGTGTCACTTTACTGCATATTAGTTATGACAGCACAAACAACACTCTGGCTCTCAGCCCAGAGCAGTTTCAAATAAAGCATTTTCATCTCCAATACTAAACACTTATTGATTCACCAAAAAGCTGCTCTCTAGATTAAACCAATCAGAAACCAGTTCCACATTCCCAGAGGTGCTGTATAAAAGGAAAAACATCCCCCTATCCTGGTTTATTGAATGGTCTACTTAATTTATGGCCCTCTCGTATCTGAACAAGAGGCCTGAAATGGGACACTCTCAGCAGCTTTAAGACAAGAATGGAGTGTGTGTGTGTGTGCACATGTTTGTCCTTGTACGCATGAGTGTGAGTGTGTGTGTGTGTGTGTGTGTGTGTGTGTGTGTGTGTGTGTGTGTGTGTGTGTATCGGTGTATATACACACCACTGCCAGTGACCCACACAGGAAATTAGATGGAGCATGTCTGTCTGTATGTACCCCACTCATCATCACCCTCACAATCTGTCCCCATCACCATGTTACTCCACAACAACACACACACACACACACACACACACATACAGACCAGCCCCCAACCTTTCACAGGAACCGGTGTCCCCTCCTGTCCATCAAAACCAGATGCCCGCATTGGACTGAAACTAAATAACACGAGAGCTAGTCCACTCCACTAACCCACTTCCAAACACTATCCCCCACACTAGTGTTGTCACGATACCAGAATTTCCACTTTGATACCGATACCAGGTTTAGTATCACAATTCTCAATACCGTCACGATACTTGATACCGAAACGAAACCATATTAGCCAAAAGTCAGTTATTGCTCTGTTCTGTTAATGGGAATCTTTTGAGATAAATATTTGACCATTTGATGTGTATTTTTTTGAGACAGCCATGTATGTATTAATGAATAGATTATACAATCATACAATCAATTTGACTTTGTTTTTACCAATCTAACCACAAAACAACATAATCATTTATTTGAATGGTAAATCTCCATTAATAAACTGGGTAAATCAAGATGTAGCCTAAGTCTATTCAAAATACAGGTGAATGCATATTATTCAAAAGGATTGTGTGAATGCATTATTATTTTGTTATTTGAGCTTGTTTTAGCTGATTTCATGGGGCTACAAAATCCCTTCTATTTAGGACACGTTTTATTGGCAACTGCGAGGATAACAATATTATTTTATTGAAGTGATCAACAACATTTGCATAGAATAAGCAATCTCTTCTTATATAAAAGTGTGCACTGTCTCTTTAAGAAAAAAATTACGTAATTTGCGAGGCAAATAATCTGACTTTGTGTAATCTGACTTTGTGGCTATGGAATTTTGTGGAAACCAGACGGGAGGCGAGGGAGAATAAAAAGTTAATGAGTTTTTGGTGGCGAGGGAGACTAAGTGGCGTTTTGTTGACAATCGGCAAATTTTGCGTTACGGTTAGCATATTATCACAAACAAAGTACTAGGGTACTGAATTGATGTTTGCTTCAGTTGTAAGCTAGCAAGGAAAGGTAGCCTACAATTAAAACTGAAAGCTACCGGTATCGTCCTGTATTGTAAAGTGTTCTAGGCTGGTCGGACATTGTTTTGCGAACAGTAATGAACAGTTTCAACATTTGTACATGCCGTGTTGCATTATTCAAGTGCGTTAACTTCTGTGCAGAATGAATGGGGAGCTAACACAGACTCTGGGCTCAGTTAAAACAGGCCTAAACACCATTCTCTTTAGGATGGCTTTCTGTGGATAGATGTGCTCCTTGGTTTCCAAGTCCCTTGTAGCGTCACCTGTGTTCTTTGTGTCAGTTGCCCATTTTTTTCCGATTTGTTTTCAATTTAAAATGTCATGCACTTTGAGATTATTCTGTATAATGAAAAGTGCTTTACAAATGTAATAAATTGTTATTATTATTATTATTAACAATGCAGACAGCACTATTATTATTAGCAAACCAGACAGCACTAGCAATGAACTGGAGCAGGCACGCGCTATAAAGGGCTGTGCTGATAGACCTGATCCTCTCAATCACGAGACACATTTTACAGAAGTTTTTTTTGTATCGAAAAAGTACTGACGTTTCGGTATACCGTGCAGCACTACCCCCCCCCACACACACAAAGCTGGTTTTGTACTAAAATCACGGATTACAAAAACTCTTGGAGACAGTAGATGTTGACTTCGCATACACGTTTTTAAACAAATATATACAGTGCATTCGGAAAGTATTCAGAACCTTTTGACTTTATCAACAAAAACATTAGGTTACAGCCTTATTCTAAAATGGATAAAACATTTTCCTCAGCAATCTACACACAATACCCGATAATGACCAAGGAAAAACAGGTTTTTCTAATATTTGTATCAAATGTGTTAAAAATAAAATTCAGAAATATCTTCATATAAGTATTCAGACCCTTTGCTATGATACTCGAAATTGAGCTCAGGTGCAGCCTGTTTCCATTGATCAGCCTTGAGATGTTTCTACAACTTGATTGGAGTCCACCTGTGGTAAATTCAATGGATTGGACATGATTTGGAAAGACACACACCTGTCTATATAAAGGTCCCACAGTTGACAGTGCATGTCAGAGCAAAAACCAAGCCAAGGTCGAAGGAATTGTCCATAGAGTTCCGAGACAGGATTGTGTAGAGGCACAGATCTGGAGAAGGATACCAAAACACTTCTGCAGCATTGAAGGTCCCCAAGAACACAGTGGCCTCCATCATTCTTAAATGGAAGAGGTAAGGAACCACCAAGACTCTTCCTAGAGCTGGCCACCCGTCCAAACTAAGCTATCGGGGGAGAAGGGCCTTGGTCAGGGAGATGATCAAGAACCTGATGGTCACTTTGACAGAGCTCCAGAGTTCCTCTGTAGCGATGGGAGAACCATCTAATTAATCTAACTAATTAGGCCTTTACGGTAGAGTGGCCAGACAGAAGCCACTCCTCAGTAAAAGACACATGACAGCCCACTTGGAGTTTCCAAAGGCACCTAAAGGACTCTCAGACCATGAGAAACAAGATTCTCTGGTCTGATGAAACCAAGATTGAACTCTTTGGCCTGAATGCCAAGTGTCACGTCTAGTGGAAACCTGGCACCATCCCTACGGTGAAGCATGGTGGTGGCAGCATCATGCTGTGGGGATTTTTTTTCAGTGGCAGGGACTTGGAGACAAGTCAGGATTGAGGGAAAGCGAGATCATTGATAAAAACCTGCTTCCGAGCGTTCAGGACCTCAGACTGGGGCGAAGATTCACCTTCCAACAGGACAACGACCCTAAGCACACAACCAAGACAACGCAGAAGTGGCTTCGGGACAAGTCTCTGTATGTCCTTCTGTGGCACAGCCAGAGCCTGGACTTGAACCCGAGCGATGCTCCCCATACAACCTGACAGAGCTTGAGAGGATCTGCAGAGAAGAATTGGAGAAACTCCCCAAATACAGGTGCGTCAAGCATGTAGCGTCATACCCAAGAAGACTTGAAGCTGTAATCACTGCCAAAGGTGCTTCAACCAAGCACTGAGTAAAGGGTCTGAATACTTATGTAAATGTGATGTTTCAGTTGTTGTTGTTTTTTGTTTTTTTACATTTGCAGAAATGTAATAAAACCTGTTTTCGCTTTGTCATTATGGGGTAGATTAATGAAGGAAAAAAAATATTTAATCAATTTTAGAATTAGGCTGTATTGTAACAAAATGTGGAAAACCTCAAGAGGCATGAATACTTTCCGAATGCACTGTATATCCATTATCAGTGTATTTTACATTGTAATAAAGCCAATGCAGGCCTAACCCTTGACTCCTCATCCTACCCCTCAACGGCTGATCTTAGCTCAGAGATCCTAGATTTAGAGCCAATGAGATGTAAATACAAACAGGCCAGCCAGAGTTTAACTGACCTCTTGATTTGTATACAGCACGTGTCTGGACTCATGTAGATCCGGGTCCATTACAACTACAACAGATCTGATAGCAATCTAATAACGAGACAGACTCAGACCTTGGTGTTAACAATATTAAGTTGCCCTCAATCACAGATCTCGGATCATATTATCTTGCTTCCACGCATAAATGTAAACACTACAAAATGGAAAACATCTGACCTTGTATCAGTGTTTAGGGGCAACATTATCTCCCCACTTTGTATCATCACTACACATTGTCCAATTAGACAGCCACTTTCTACAGCTAGAGCCTGTGTGTGCGTGTGTGTCTGCATGTGTGTGTCTGCATGTGGGTCTGGGTGTGTGTGTTTAGGGTGGTCTGGGGAGTCTGGGGAGTCGAATACTCATGCTTTGGAAGCAGAAAATATTTGTATGGGAAGGGAGAGGTAAAGAAAGGGTAAAGTAAATTGTCATTAACATCTCTCACTGATGAAAGTTGTTGTTTACATTAAATATATTTAGTGGGATAACTCGGTGTTATTAAAATATACCACACATGTACAAAAGAATGCGCACACACATGCCCTCACACACATTTGTAACAGACGCACACAAAACACACACACACACACACATATTAACACAATGCTTTTATGGCATTGTCTGTTGAATGTTGAATTAAGTATGTTCCTGTGATAAGACGTGTTGAGTAGAGTTGGGGTCTGCTCAAATGTCTTGGGCCACACAGTTGTGGTTAGAGTTTACAACAAAATGTTAATGGAGGTTTCTGGAGAGGGAGAGGGAGAGAGAGAGAGAGAGAGAGAGCAAGAGAGAGCAAGAGAGAGAGTGAATGAAAGCAAGAGAGAAAGAGAGCGAGGGAACATTATGGTGGCATCACACTATAATTATTTTCAGATACTAATTGTACCTCCCATCTCTCACACACACACGCGCACACACACACACACACACACACACACACACACACACACACACACACACACACACACACACACACACACACACACTTGTAGAGGTCTGGTGGAATGGAGAGTTGTGTGTGGTGTTCTTTTCTCTTTGATAATAATGAGAAGAGCATATTTGCTCTTTCATCTCTTCAGTAGGTCCTATGATTGAGTGTAGTCTGGTGTGAAGGTGAACGGAAAGGCACTGGAGCGACGAACCGCCCTTGCTGTCTCTGCCTGGCCGGTTCCCCTCCACCGGGATTCTCTACCTCTAACCCTTTTACGGGGGCTGAGTCACTGGCTTACTGTTGCTCTTTCATCCCGTCCCTAGGAGTGGTGCGTCACTCGAGTGGGTTGAGTCACTGACGTGATCTTCCTGTCTGGGTTTGGCGCCCCTCTCGGGTTCGTGCCGTGGGGAAGATCTTCGTGGGCTATACTCGGCCTTGTCTCAGGGTAGTAAGTTGGTGGTTGAAGATATCCCTCTAGTGGTGTGGGGGCTGTGCTTTGGCAAAGTGGGTGGGGTTATATCCTTCCTGGTTGGCCCTGTCTGGGGATATCGTCGGACGGAGACACAGTGTCTCCCGACCCCTCCTCTCTCAGTCTCCGGTATTTATGCTGCAATAGTTTGTGTGTCGGGGGGTTAGGATCAGTCTGTTATATCTGGAGTATTTCTGCTGTCTTATCCGGTGTTCTGTGTGAATTTAAGTATGCTCCCTCTAATTCTCTCCCTCCCCTCCCGAGGACCTGAGCCCTGGGACCATGCCTCAGGACTACCTGGCCTGATGACTCCTTATTGTCCCCAGTCCACCTGGTCATGCTGCTGATTCAGTTTCAACTGGTCTGCCTGCGGCTATGGCACCCTGACCTGTTCACCGGACATGCTACCTTGTCCCGGACCTGCTGTTTGTGACTCTCTCTCTCTACCGCACCTGCTGTCTCTAACTCTGAATCCTCAGATTATTATTATTATTTGACCTTGCTGGTCATCTATGAATGTTTGAACATCTTGGACATGTACTGTTATAATCTCAACCACAGCACAGCAGAAGAGGACTGGCCACCCCTCAGAGCCTGGTCCCTCTCTAGGCTTCTTCCTAGGTTCCTGCCTTTCTAGGGAGTTTTTCCTAGCCACCGTGCTTCTACATCTGCATTGCTTGCTGTTTGGAGATTTAGGCTGGGTTTCTGTATAGCACTTTGTGACATCAGCTGATGTACAAAGGGCTTTATAAATACATTTGATTGATTGATTGATTGAGGTACGGTATGGGAGCCAGCTGGAGTAGATGTGTGTTTGTGTCTCAGGATTAGGGTTGCAAAGCTACTGGTAATTTACCAAAGTTACCAGAATCTACAGTACTTTTGGTAATTAACAGAAAATCTATGGCAATCTATTGTAACTTTGGTAATTTATACTTGAATAACTTTGTAAAAAATATATTCATATATAGTGTTAATTTATTATTTCTGTGTCATTATTGTCCATGACTTTCTAGTAGATAGAACATATGGTTCAAGAGAAAATAGCCTAATTAATCAAAAAAGCATCTAATCAACAATGGCATTATTTTCAATTAACTCTTCCAACTATTGACTTTTCACAACTGCCACCGGTTTGATGCCAAAACATTCACAACAAATACATATTGACATAGTAAAATAAATAAAAGTTTGTAAAAAGAAAAAAAATAACCTTAAAATGAGATTTCATGCAGACACCCTCATTCTAAACACCAATGGTATTCACCAAGTTGATGGTTTATATTTAGGATAATGTTTTACAGCTTTACAGACACCTGTGATAATCTGAAGTACCCAAAAGAGCCACTAGATGTCTTGTGATATATTACATAACATCCTTGAGATACCAAAATTCTGGTTGTTTCCTGGTAAATGTAGAAAGTTTCCAGTAATATACTCTCCCTTTGCAACCCTACTCAAGAAGGGCACACACAAACACATGCCGCTCCTACCATAACCAAACAAACATTCCCTTGGATGCATATACAATCATAAACTCAAATGAAAAACACACACAGCCCACTAGGCACAGACATCAATTCAACATCTATTCGACATTTGTTCAGCAAAATTGTATTGAAGTTATTTCAAAACAACATTGATTCAATCAGTGTGAGCAACTCGGAGATTGACATGCCTAAAAACACTAAACTAGTGAGTGAGAGCAGCATCCACTTTGTATGCAAGAGTGCATAGATACCTTTACACAGCTCACCATAACATAACTCAAAAGTGTGTCATTAACCCTTGAACATACATGAGAAATTTCTCCTGAACCTCACGCACGCACGAATATCATTTAGATTTGAGATTCTTCAAAGTAGCCATCCTTTACCTTGATGACAGCTTTGCACACACTTGGCATTCTCTCAATCAGCTTCATGTGGAATGCTTTTCCAACAGTATTGAAGAAGTTCCCACATTTGCTGAACACATGTTGGCTGCTTTTCCTTCACTCTGCGGTCCAACTAATCCCAAACCATCTCAATTGGGTTGAGGATGGGTGATTGTGGAGGCCAGGTCATCTGATGCAGCACTACATCACTCTCCTTCTGGGTCAAATAGCCCTTAAATAGCCTAGAGGTGTGTTTTGGGTCATTGTCCTGTTGAAAAACAAATCATAGTCCCACTAGGTGCAAACCAGATGGGATGGCATATCAATGCAGAATGCTGTGGTAGCCATGCTGGTTAAGTTTCCCTTGAATTGTAAATAAATCACTGACAGTGTCACCAGCAAAGCACCCCCACACCACCTCCTCCATGCTTCACGGTGGGAACCACACATGCGGAGATCTTCCGTTGACCTACTCTGCATCTCACAAAGACACAGCGGCTGGAACCAACAACCTCAAATTTGGACTCATCAAACCGAAAAGACAGATTTCCACCAGTCTAATGTTAATTGTTCGTGTTTCTTGGCCGAAGGAAGTCTCTTCTTATTATTGGTGTCATTTAGTAGTGGTTTCTTTGTAGAAATTCGACCTTGAAGGCCTGATTCAAGCAGTCATATCTGAACAGTTGATGTTGAGATGTGTGTAGGGTTGCAAACTTTCTGGTAAATTTCCGAAATTCTTCATGGGATGTTAAGCCCGGGATTTTGGGGAATTTTGCTTAAAGTCATCAAAAAAGTTAGCTTATAACAGTGAACCTTTGTAGTGGGATACACATAAGGCAATTCTAGATCTTGTGGCATATTTTGGCTAAACTATCCCCAATTCAATGGAATTGCAACCCTCTGCATGCACAGTAAATTCTTCCATTACATGTGCAGTGCACCCTTCCATCACATGTACAGCTGATTCTTAATATCTTGCACACTAATGAGATGCTATTGAGCCCACACTACTACACTGTCTGAGACAAGGACTACATGCTTTCTGGTAAGTTTTGATTACAATACTGAGTGGAGTGAATATATTTAATATGACATAAAAGCTTTTTTGTTAATTAGTAAATAGTAGCCTACAGCAAAGTGTGTTTAAATAATTTCTAACTTGTTAACAATTTTAGTTTTTGCTACCATATAGGTTTAGCTTGCTTGAGTCTGCTAACTGAGGAGTGTTAATTGACCTGTCTCTATAAATGTTTCATTTTAAAACATTTATTTTACTAAGGAATTGTTTAATCTAACTGCTTAACTATTTATCTGCACGTGGAATGGTATTTTTACTCATTTTTTTTCTAATCTTTACAGGAAAATGCCACGGGTACTATCTGATGTGTGGAGACATTTCACTGTAGCTAATGTAGAAGAAAAAGCTGTGTACATTTTGCAAATATTGTGCACAATCATGTGAAGAATGCAACAAATATGCAGAATCATCTGGACAAGTGCATAAAGTTCCCTCATTGCTCACAACAAGCAACCTCTGACAAAAGTCCCTCTACATCTATTTGAGGTGAAAATTATGAATCCGACACCTTATCGATAGCAACAGCTCATGGTCCTCCAGGAATCAAAGGTTTTTTGACTCAATGGAGGAACGTAGTCAGAGAAATGCTGATGAATGTCTTGATCGAGCTGTGTATGCAACTGGTTCACGTCTGATGCTCACAGGAAATGTGTATTGGAAGAGATTTTTGAATGTTCTTCGCCCAGCATACACCCCTCCAACCAGACATGCTTTATCTACTAAGTGGCTTGATGCAGAGTTCAACAGAGTTCAAGTGAAGGTGAAGCAAATCATAAAGAAAGCAGACTGTATTGCAATCATCTCTGATGGGTGGTTGAATGTTCCCAGGCAAGGAATAAATCCGTACTGCCCTGACCACTTCACTCTTGCTCCAAGCAGAGGAAACTGCAATTCTGAAATACATAAAAAAGCATGAAGACTTCTGCCTGAAGCCCATATACGCTGCAGCGTACATGTTGGACCCCAAGTATGCTGGTAAGAGCATTCTGTCTGGTGCAGAGATCAACAAGGCCTATGGTGTCATCACTACCATGTCTCACCACCGGCAGTCTGGCGAAGTACACTTCCAAGCAAGGGCTTTGGGATGGAGATGCAATATGGCAATGTGCCAACATATATCATCAGCCACCTGGTGGAAGGGACTTTGTGGATCTGAGGCTCTTTCCCATGTTTCCTCCATCATCCTCCAAATCCCACCAACATCAGCCACCTCAGAGCGCAACTGGTCCTTGTTTGGGAACACACACCAAAGCACGCAACAGGCTGACCAATACAAGGGTTGAAAAATTGATGGCCATCCGGGCAAATTTGAGGCTTTTTGAGCCTGGCAATGAGCCATCCTCAACAAGGTTGGAAAGTGACAATGAAGATGAGGCCTCAGAGTCTGATGTTTAAGAGATGTTCATTGAGGAAGTCCAGGGAGAAGACATGGACGTCTGAGAGGAAGACAACCAAAGCTTAAGTTTCTAGACTATCATTTTACAGATGTATGTTGAAAACGTTTTTGGGAGATGCGATGGATCATTGGGATCATTCAATATTCCCTTTCTTTTGTTGTTCAGTGAAATTATCACGTGAAGAGTCAACTCATTTAATAACAGTTAAATTCGTAACTAAATCGTTTTTTTATTTCTATTTGAAGGATTGAATCATTTGCAATTATGTCTACTTATGATAAAGGTAAAAGGTTTATGTTTCTGTCTCCATATGATATGGTAAATATATCCAATGCAAAAACATCTACATTTAAATGCTATTAATATTAATTTGCAAATATTTCTGTTAATTCCCATTTTTCCTGTTAATTCCCACCGAAAGTTTCCACCTCTGAATATTCCCCAAAATGTGCAACCCTAGATGTGTCTGTTACTTGAACTCTGTGAAGCATTTATTTGGGCTGCAATTTAAGGTGCAGCTAACGCTAATGAACTTCCTCTGCATCAGAGGTATTTTGCAGAGTTTTTTCAACTGCACTTGAAGAAACTTACGAAGTACTTGAAATGTTCCATATTGACTGACCTTCATGTCTTAAAGTAATGACGGACTGTCGTTTCTTTTTGCTCATTCGAGTTGTTCTTGCCATACTACAGACTCGGTCTATTACCAAACAGGGCCATCTTCTGTATACCACCCCTACCATGTCACAACATAACTGATTGTCTCATATGCATTAAGAAGGAAAGAAATTCCACAAATTAACTTTTAACAAGGCACACGTGTTAATTGAAATGCATTCCAAGTGACTACCTCATGAAGCTGGTTCATAGAATGCGTAAAGTGTGTAAAGCTGTCATCAAGACAAAGAAAGGGTGGCTACTTTGAAGAATCTCAAATATTTTGAATTGTTTAACACTTTTTTGGTTACTACATGATTCCATATGTGTTATTTTATAGTCTTGACATCTTCACTGTTATTAGAAAATAGTAAAATAAAGAATTACTCTTGAATGAGTAGGTCTTTCCAAACGTTTGACTGGTACTGTATGAAGACCTGCATGTGAACACACAAACACACCTCCCTAAAATGTAGCAGGTTCAAAACATTGTCTTTTTAATTTCACCAATTACTTCCGTAACACATCCATGAACCCTGGAGAACCAACCTAAGGGAACCAACGTGTAGTTTCATAATGACCACATGAGCTACGTAAGCTGATATTTATACAGCTTTTTATCACATCTTACTGGAGGACAGGAAATAGTGGAATCAGTAGTGAGTCAGCCCTAGTCCACGCCCTGTTGTCACTGGCATACGTACAACACAAGCAGTAACTTCCAGAGAGAACCCCTGCTCTATAGTGGCTATTTGAGCAGTGATTCTCTTATTTGTATTTATTTAGTCTGAACCTAAATGACTAAAACGAGGTAGAAAGTGTGTAGAAAATGCCTACATTTATTTATTTAATCTCCGAAAACTATCTTTCTTCAATCACAGTATTATCAACACAGACTATTATCAGCACATTTTGGTTGATTTTGTGGTCTAAAACCAGTGAGCTAACTAACAATCTTCTTAAAAAATGGTGTTCTCTTGTCATATACTTGCTACATTTACAATCAATATAGCATTAAAAATAGTTTCCCAGACTACATTTTGGCGGGGGGTTTTCCGCAGTGTGATATTGGGTCGTGACTGAGACAACCAGGTTTAATTTGAGTCCTGAGGCAAAACCAGATGAGAAATGTCCAATGAGCACACATCATTCAGTTCATTAACATGGTCCTTTAATCTCCCACAAATCAAAACTGTTCAGACACTACCAATAAACTAATCAGACACTACCAATGAGATAACTATGTCTAAAAACATACAATTACCTTCACCCCAACCTCAAAGCCGAGAAGCGACTGACAGGGTTAAAACCCATTAGCACCTCTTAAATACACTAACCCTTTCTCTTATTCACATCTTTCAAATAGTCCACAGTTCTCCAAGACTAACATTTACACCTGTAACGACTACCTAGCATTAGCACCTGAATAAGAACCTTTGTAGACTCCATTATGAATGGTTGGTGGGAAGAGGAGGGGTTCACAGGAAGTTTGTGACAAGTTGATAAGAGCTCTTTAATAAAGTGATGTACTTGGTGAATGTGAGCTGTGTAAGAAAGAACTGTGGTTAGCCAACTTCGCCTATTCTCAGTTCTTAATTAAACAGTGTCAGTCACAGACACATGTTTATTTTTGTTTTTCTGCATCTACAGTTGAAGTCAGAAGTTTACACACACCTTAGCCAACTACAATTAAACTCAGCTTTTCACAATTCCTAACATTTAATCCTAGTAAAAAATCCCTGTCTTAGGTCAGGTAGGATCACCACTTCATTTTAAGAATGTGAAATGTCAGAATAATAGCAGAGAGAATGATTTATTTCAGCTTTTATTTCTTTCATCACATTCCCTGTGGGTCAGAAGTTTACAAAACACTCAATTAGTATTTGGTAGTGTTGCCTTTAAATTGTTTAACTCGTGTTGAATGTTTTGGGTAGCCTTCCACAAGCTTCCAACAATTTTGGCCCATTCCTCCTAACAGAGCTGGTGTTAGTGAGTCAGGTTTGCAGGCCTCCTTGATCGCACACGCTTTTTCAGTTCTGCCCACACATTTTCTACAGGGTTGAGGTCAGGGCTTTGTGATGGCCACTCCAATACCTTGACCTTGTTGTCCTTAAGCCATTTTCCACAACTTTGGAAGTATGCTTGGGGTCATTGTCCATTTGGAAGACCCATTTGCGACCAAGCTTCAACTTCCTGACTGATGTCTTGAGATGTTGCTTCAATATATCCACATAATTATCCTTCCCTCACGATGCCATCTATTTTGTGAAGTGCACAGAGAGAGAAAGAGAGAGTGTGTGTATGAACTGTGTGTCTCTGTGTGTGCGTGTGTGTGTGTGTATAAACATCCATATAACCCCTACCTCTCCTTGCTGAGGGCCATCCTGGGTGGGTCTAGGTTGGGGTTCTCCATGGACTCCATCTGTGGGCAGCGGAGGAAGTAGTAGAGGGTGTGCAGGGCGTCGGGCAACCAGGAGACAATCTGTTGGGGCCGGGTGTGGCGGGCCGGGCTGAGCCCCGGGCGTACGGAGCTCAAACGCTGCATGTGGTGCATGGCTCTGGACACCAGGTCACCTAGGAGAGAGACACAGGGAGATGGTGAGGGTGAAGGTGAAGGTGAGATTAGGGCTGTTGCGGTGACCGTATTACAGCCACACCGGCGGACACGAGACATGAAGGCAGTCAAATTCAATGTGAAAGTTTAGTCAAGGCAATTAGGCTTCTACAAGCTCTGATGCTGCTGATGGTCATTAGCAGCCTACCAAACTTTCTAACTGCCTGGTATTCAGCATCTATCTATTGTCCCTCTAATTACTATGACATCAATGCAAATGTATTCGAAAATCTAATCGAACACTTCATGAGAGCCCATATGCTCATGTTGCGCAACATTTCTATAGGTTATGCAATTGCGCGAGGAAACAAAGCAACGGCCTCTACTAAAAGAGGAGGATCTATATGTAGAGACAATATTAAATCAAGAATAGTGTGATGGGTGACAATATTAGCCATTCAGTGAAATTAAATCCCTTGACTTTTCCCACATCTTGTTTTATTACATCCTTAGTCTAAAATGTATTAAATTATATTTTTTCCTCATCTACACACACACAATACCACATAATGAGAAAGAAAAAACAGTTTCTTATTATGAAAATTACAGGCCTCTCTCATCTTTTTAAGTGGGAGAACTTACACAATTGGTGGCTGACTAAATACTTTTTTCCCCACTGTAAGTACTCAGACCCTTTGCTATGAGACTCGAAATTGAGCTCAAATGTATCCTGTTTCCATTGATCATCCTTGAGATGTTTCTACAACTTGATTGGAGTCCACCTGTGGTAGATTCAATTGATTTGACATGATTGGAAAGGCACACAGCTGTCTATATAGGTTCCCACAAACCAAGCCATGAGGTCAAAGGGATTGTCCGTAGAGCTCCGAGAAAGGATTGTGTCGAGGGACAGATCTCGGGAAGGGTACCAAAATATTTCTGCAGCATTGAAGGTCCCCAAGAACACAGTGGCCTCTATCATCGTAAATGGTAGAAGTTTGGAAACATCAAGTGCTAGTCAAATCGTGAATGAGAGACTAATGAAGTGTGCACAGCCTGCACAAAAAAACAATGGAGAGCTCATGCCTTTCAAGCAACTTTTTTCAAATCATCATTAGAGTCGCATCAAGTCCAACGTTTGTAGAACAACTACAGTTACATTAATAACTCTAAATTAAGCATATGGGAGTACCTATTTCTATGTTAACTGCTCAACACAGAATAGCCGCATATGCCCACTTCCTTAAATTGTTTGGAGAAAATATTTAGATTTTATTCAGCTTTGTTCAATTGTATTCTTCATACTATAAAATCATTTACAATAATGCCACGGAATTCTAATGCACATTTTGTCTCTGCTAAATGAAATAGTGTAGCACACAGCCATTTGGCATAGCCACATCAGGACCTAACATAAACACAACTCTAAGTCTGCTATTCTGTTCTTCTGAAATAAGACTACATTCTCCTCATATCATGCTTCTTTAGACCTGCCTAAAATAAATAATCAATTTATTGTGAAGGTGTAGGCTATACATGGATTTATTAGACATTTTTAAATGTATATGTTCCAAAGGTCTGCATCAGTGGCTTGTAGGCTATGCAATGGAAGCCAGGAGATACCAAATGTGTTCATGTTAATTAACGGTTAATTACCATGCGACTGACAGTTATTTGCTTGACAATCACCAGCTGATGGAATTTCGTGACCGCCACAGCCCTAGGTGAGATACACACCAGTACATACAGTTGAAGTTGTAAGTTTACATACAGCCAAATATATTTAAACTCAGTTTAATCCAAGCAAAAATTCCCTGTCTTTGGTCAGTTAGGATCACCACAATATTTTAAGAATGTGAAATGTCAGAATAATAGTAGAGATAATGATTTATTTCAGCTTTTATTTATTTAATCACATTCCCAGTGGGTCAAAAGTTTACATTCACTCAATTAGTATTTGGTAGCATTGCCTTAAAATTGTTTAACTTAGGTGAAACAGTTTGGGTAGCCTTCCACAAGCTTCCCACAATAAGTTGGGTGAATTTTGGCCCATTCCTCCTAACAGAGCTGGTGTAACTGTGTCAGGTTTGTAGGCCTCCTTGCTTGCACATGTTTTCTACAGGATTGAGGTCAGGGCTTTGTGATGGCCACTCCAATACCTTGACCTTGTTGTCCTTATGCCATTTTGTCACAACTTAGGAAGTATGCTTGGTGTCATTGTCCATTTGGAAGACCCATTTGTGACCAAGCTTCAACTTCCTGACTGTTGTCTTGAGATGTTGCTTCAATATATCCACATAATTTTCCTACCTCCTGATGCCATCAATTTTGTGAAGTGCACCAGTCCCTACTGCAGCAAAGCACCCCCACAACATGATGCTGCCACCCACATGCTTCACGGTTGGGATGGTGTTCTTTGGCTTGCAAGCATCCCCCTTTTTCCTCCAAATATAACGATGGTCATTATGGCCAAACAGTTCTATTTTTGTTTCATCAGACCAGAGGACATTTCTCCAAAAGGTACAATCTTTGTCCCCATGTACAGTTGCAAACCGTAATCTGGCTTTTTTATGGTGGTTGTGGAGCAGTGACTTCTTCCTTGCTGAGCGGCCTTTCAGGTTATGTCGATATAGGACTCATTTTACTATGGATATTCAAACTTTTGTACCTGTTTCCTCTAGCATCTTCACAAGGTCCTTTGCTGTTGTTCTGGGATTGATTTGCACTTTTGGCCCCCAAAGTACATTCATCTCTAGGAGCCAGAACGCGTCTCCTTCCTGAGCGGTATGACAGCTGCGTGGTCAAATGGTGTTTATACTTGCGTACTATTGTTTGTACAGATGAACGTGGTACCTTCAGGCATTTGGAAATTGCTCCCAAGGATGAACCAGACTTGTGGAGGTTTACAATTTTTTGGCTGATTTCTTTTGATTTTCCCATGATGTCAAGCAAAGAGGCACTGAGTTTGAAGGTTAGCCTTGAAATACATCCACAGGTACACCTCCAATTGACTCAAATGATGTCAAAAGCTTATAAAGCCATGACATAATTTTCTGGAATTTTCCAAGCTGTTTAAAGGCAGTCTACTTAGTGTATGTAAACTTCCGACCCACTGGAATTGTGATACAGTGAATTATAAGTGAAAAAAATCTGTCTATAAACAATTGTTGGAAAAATTACTTGTGTCATGCACAAAGTATATGTCCTAACCAACTTGCCAAAACTATAGTTTGTTAACAAGAAATGTGTGGAATGGTTGAAAAACGAGTTTTAATGACTCCAACCTAAGTGTATGTAAACTTCAGACTTCAACTGTACATATAGGTTGATGTGTGTGAGCAGTAGATACATAAATAACACACACACACACAGCTAAAGGTCCACGCACACATGTTCATAAAACAAACAAACATACCACACAGTGTTGGGTGAACCATTTACCACTACAGCAATACTCAGCATTGGCCCCCTAGGCTTCGTCACCCAGCAAAGGATTTCCCCCTTTCTTTCCTTAACCCATTACATTATTTTCTTTTCTTAACCGATTAGTAGTGCCAT
This sequence comes from Oncorhynchus nerka, assembly GCF_034236695.1. NCBI lineage: Eukaryota > Metazoa > Chordata > Actinopteri > Salmoniformes > Salmonidae > Oncorhynchus > Oncorhynchus nerka. Next base: position 63,231,790 of record NC_088404.1, on the reverse strand, counting down.
TACCAGTAAGCACAGCCAGACCAACCCAGTCTAAACAATCATTAATCACTAATGACGTTTGCACTTAATGGACTAGTCAGACAATGACTGGAGGGCTTTTCTCACTACTGAGCTGAACTGAGTGGTGCCAAACTAAGCTGTAATGAGTTGGCCTGTTTACACACATCCATCATATAGTTGATGGAACTGTGCTGAATAGGACAAAGTGAAAAGAAAATATCCGAGCCAGCTCAGTTTGGTTTGGGTCAGCGTCATAGTGTGATAGCCAGGGAATGGGAGTACTAGGTGCTGTGAGGCTACACCAATCACCAGGGTCAGGGTCAATGTAGCCACTGGGCTGCTTCATGGTTATTGAGATAATTCAACCAACAAATGGTAGGTGTGGAGTCAGGTCTCACTGGTGGGTTCCAACTTCCCACTATTCCTTTGATTCCATCGTGAGAGTGTTGGCTAGAGAGACATTGTGTTTTAACTTTATTCATATGGATTTAGGTGGGTTACAGGTGGGCACAGCATGTTACAGTGCATGATGTCATAGCATTTTACTGTCAGCCATTGTTGCCATTCATGCTCATGGAAACCACCAGAAGGCATCTTTGAGGGTGCCTTTATGAAGCTTGTTGGCACTTGCTTACTCTCCAAAATAATCCTACAGAGGTCCATGCAGGACAGACATTTTGGTTGCTGTAACCTATATGAAAGAGCATAACAAGTTAATTCATTTCATTGACATGAAGCAACCATAGCCTCAGCTACTATAGCACAGAGATATGCATGACCTTCCTAAATAAAATATGAATGTATTTCTTTGTGATTGTGTATATGAAATAGATTTAGACTGGCAGCTATAGGTAGGCTACTCGTTGAGCATACTGCGCAGCAGACCTTCATGGCGCTTTGAGGATGAAATGCTCAGTAAGTTTTTGTCTTTTATGATATTTATCTAAAATACACATATTTCGGTAAATTCAGGGACATGTGGGTTCAAGGTTCTTATTGAAATGAAGTTATTGAAATGACATGGAGCTGTTGGCCTAAGGGTCCTATTTACTGTAGCTGTTTTAGTGTTACTTACTTATTGGCACGAAGGCCTACTTCAATATACAGTATATCAATCAATAATTCATTCATTTGTAGATGTCATCACACAACATACAAGTCATCCATGTCTTTAACCACATCTGGATCTGTAACAAATTACTATGGAAATACATGTGCCTGAATGATAGAAATATTGGAATAAAGTAGGCTAATGCAATTTAAGTAAATCAATTATTTCTTACTGAAACACCCAAAGTCATCCAATTGTTATAATAGGATTTTTAGCAATAGCCTACCCACATCTGGTCAACTATTTCAGCACCGTTTTGTGCTGCTTTGAGACAAGCTTGGGGACTGGTCTTGATAAATCAATCAGATTTTTTATTTTCGCTGAATCTCTGTTTGGATACTGGCTAGCCTACAATTAGGCTGTGGAAATGTTATGATTATTTTGCTCTTCACTCGCAGTCGCTTGGTAGTTTTCGGCCTACTACCGACCAGGCACGTTGTACAGTGCCATATTTTCCTAAAGAAACCCTGAGGCCTACATAGGCTAATGTAGAATGCATTTTTGTTGTCACATGAGCCGAATATGCATTTTCGTTGTCACATGAGCCGAATACAACAGGTGTTGACCTTACCGTGAAATTCTTACTTACAAGCCCTTAACCAACAGTGGAATTCAAGAAAAAGTTAAGATGCGTTAAATGCATTAGTGAATTGAATCTCTTTAGCCGACATGTTGTGATTTACTCATTGTTTAATTATTCAAGGCTCCCTTTGTTATTTCGTTTTATATCTAAAATGCTTGACTGTATTTAGAAAACAGTGCATATGGTGGGCTATGCAAAGGGATGAGGGAAGTGACATGCCTTGCAAATTAATATTTTAAAGTCCCTAAACTCGAGTCTATTGTCCTGCTGATAGCCCAATCCAATTTACTGGAAAGACTGCTGAACCATTTACCCGCAGCATTGTTATTCGGTAACATTCCACAAGTAAATGGTTTAGCAGCCCCCCCGGCTGCAGTTGAAGGGGCTGCTATCAGAACAGAGATTACTCACCTCGAACGGGACATAGATTTTTTTCTTTAATGAGTCCCACGCAAAGGACATACTGCCTCCCCAATGCCAGGCCCAAATCCCCTTCATTCGCATGAAGAAAAGACAGAAATACAGGGGGCGGCGATCGGGATGCCTTGGGGAGAATTTCACCGGCGAGTGTGTACCATTCGTGCAATGAAACGTGCAATCATTGGAAAATAAACTGGATGATCTCCGTTCAATAATATCCTACAAACGGGACACTAAAAACTGTAACATCTTATGTTTCACAAAGTCGCGGTTGAACGACGACACGGATAATATAGAGCTGGCTAGCTTTCCGTGCATCGGCAGGACAGAACAGCTACGTATGGTAAGACAAGGGGGTGGGGGGGTGTGTCTATTTCTCAATAACAGCTGGTGCACGATGTCTAATATTAAAGAAGTCTCGAGGCATTGCTCGCGCGAGGTAGAGTACCACATGATATGATGTAGACCACGCTATCTACCAAGAGAGTTTTCATCTATATTATTTGAAGTCATCTATTTACCACCACCAACTGATGCTGGCAAACAATAAAATGCTCATGCAGAAGCACTGCTCCTAGTGGCCGGGGACTTTAATGCAGGCAAATTTAAATCCATTTGACCTCATTTCTACCAGCATGTCACATGTGCAACCAGAGTGGAAAAAAACTCCAGGCCACCTTTACTCCACACACAGAGACGCATACAAAGCTCTCCCTCACCCTCCATTTGATAAATCTGACCATAATTATATCCTCCTCATTCCTGCATACAACAAAAAATTTAACAGGAAGTACCAGTGACTTGCTCAACATGGAAGTGGTCATATGACGCGGATGCTACGCTACAGGACTGTTTTGTTACAGATTGGAATATGTTCTGTGATTCAACACAGAATGGCATTGAGGAGCATTGAGGAGTATACCACTTCAGTCACTATATATATTTTTATTTTCTCATATACAGTGGGGCAAAAAAGTATTTAGTCAGCCACCAATTGTGCAAGTTCCCCCACTCAAAAAGATGAGAGAGGCCTGTAATTTTCATCATAGGTACACTTCAACTATGACAGACAAAATTAGAAAAAAAATCCAGAAATTGTAGGATTGTAGGATCACATTGTAGGATTTTTTATGAATTTATTTGCAAATTATGGTAGAAAGTAAGTATTTGGTCACCTACAAACAAGCAAGATTTCTGGCTCTCACAGACCTGTAACTTCTTCTTTAAGAGACTCCTCTGTCCTCCACTCGTTACCTGTATTAATGGCACCTGTTTGAACTTGTTATCAGTATAAAAGACACCTGTCCACAACCTCAAACAGTTTTTCTCATTTTGTCTGTTTCACCTTTCACGGTAACCTGTTGTATTTGGCGCACGTGACAAATACAAATTAATATGATTTGACCTACATTAAATAGCTCAGGTCTTGCACGCGGGATAGAGGAAGAGCAATTCTTACACTATTTTTCTAAATTCAATCACTCTTCTTTTTCATCCTCATCGTTCAGTTAATTCAAGTTTTGAAGTTGTGCACAATTATCAGTTTGGTTTATATTGCCTATTCATTGACAGCATTCATTCACATTAGCACCTTGGGACCCAAAAGCATAATCAGCGCTCTATCTCCCCCTTGCGGTGGTCTGGAGCAATGAAGTAGTGATGCAGGGTAATGGACTAAACCACAAATTACCTCTAAAAACTGCAGCATAATCTCAAACCTTTTAATTGAGGAACCACTGTACATATGGAAGTAGTATCTATAAAAGGTATTTGTCAGCCCACGTTTGGAGCGGAGTAGAGACGGTGGACGACCACATGGAGACGGTTCATTCAGTAGCTGATTACTTTTCCCTATGTGTGTACACTATGAAACTCACAGAGACACACACACATACACAGGGATACACAGGTATCAGTGGCGGTCGGTGCCGTTAAAGATGAGCTATAATTAACTTTCCATTCACCCAGTTCAATGTAACATTGATAGGTTTAGGCTACTACATGATACAAAAATTTCCCCTATACCAATCATGAGGTTGCTACAACAGGTCGAGATAAAAAAATAAAAGAATTGTAATCCACACAGTGACCCATTCAATACCGTCTTGTACACTTGCCTGCATCTAGCTGATCTAAGTTAGAAGCAGTTGTATAATTCCTTCTCAAATCTACGTGTTCTCCTCCTCTCACATCTTTCCTTCACTTGTGGACTTCAGTGCACCATACAACAGTTGTCTCTGACCAGGCGAAAACCTTCATACCATAAACTCTAACCACTACACACAGCCTACATCGTTGCCACCTAATGTCATAGTCAACATAGCTAGCTACTAGAACTAACGTGTTAATAAACCCGCTACAATCACGCAGTGCAGTGTACAGCAAGCAGTTTAGCAGTTACATCTGCGGGCCCTGGTGGCAATACATTGAAAAAACAAAAGTTTACCTTGGAAGAGTTCCAGTGTTGGATAGCCATAGCCAGCTAACATAGCATCCCTCTCTGTTTGAGCCAGGTGTTTGAGTAGGCTAATTTTGTTAGCTGCATCAGCTAGCTAGGTAAGTGAAAGTAAAAAAATAACACAAAATAAAGCTAGCTCTGTCTCTCTCTTCTCCTTCAGTTTTGAAGAAATGTATTTTTTTTAACTGTTCAACTATTGTCTTTCTCTGTCTTTGAGTCACCTACTCACCACATGTTATGCACTGCAGTGCTAGCTAGCTATAGCTGTAGCTGATACTTGATTGGGTCAACAACATGTCAGTTCATTCTGCAAAAGGCCAATGTAGACCTTCATTGCAAAACAGTGTGTTTTAATCAATTATTTGGTGACATTAATATATTTAGTATAGTTTTATCCAAAAAGAAAAACTTGTATTCACTGAGGAGGATAGTCATCCACTTCCTCCTCTGATGAGCATTCACTGACAGGCATACATACACGAAAAAACAAACATAAAAACCCACACATGTGCACACACAGACGCACGCACACACCAGATAACACCCCCTCGTAGTACCCAGAGTAGTGGAACGAGAAAACATCCTAGTGCGTGACCATGGAAGGGGCCATCTATAAGAGGGGACTGGTAAAACTCACTCCTCAGTAGGCCAGGCACCGCGAGGGGGAAAGGGAAGGGGAGAGAGGCATGGGGGGTGAGAGGCAGGAGGCAGGGTCATGTTTTGGATCATATAGCACACATTTAACATAATTACCCTCATAGGTTAATCTCTAACCTGATCACCGTTGAGTGGGAGGATGGCTAGAGGCCAGGACTGAGGGTAGGAGGAGAGAGGGGCTGGTGAAGGGGTACCATAGGGAGTCAAGTCCTCCAAAAAAAGCCAGAGCCTACTTGTAGCTGAAGGGCTCAATTGTGTTCCCACCAACCGGCCCGCTCCATGGGGGCTCAGAGGAATTCTACCCCAGGACGGAGAGCCTCTCCCTGGCTTCCCAGCCCTGATATACCCCCTGGGGCTTCAGGGCTTAGCTCCACAGGTCTTGAGGATATGAAATACAGCATTATTGGATTCCATGTAATATTGGAGGGATTCCTGCCTCAGAACATGTGAGCCAATGAGGCTGTTTCTGTTCAAAACATGTCAACAACCCAACCTACCCAGTAACAGTAGGGTAAAGGAGCATAGGGTTTTAGAATCTCATGTTGTACTGCAACAAGGATACTAGTTCACAATGTTGTGGCTATACTAGATATGATGGTAAGAAAATAATAACATAAGGTATTTGTTGATGTGAATTTTCAATTAAAGACACGTATAGCAAAACAGTGGGCGGCAGAGTAGCCTAGTGGTTAGAGCGTTGGACTAGTAACCGGAAGGTTGCAAGTTCAAACCCCCGAGCTGACAAGGTACAAACCTGTCGTTCTGCCCCTGAACAGGCAGTTAACCCACTGTTCCTAGGCCTTCACTGAAAATAAGAATTTGTTCTTAACTGACTTGCCTAGTAAAATAAAAAAAATAGCCTAAATCTCTGTGATCCTATGCTTTTACATGTAGTGCAAAAGCATTGTGCAATGTCCCAAAAATATCATAAACGTTATTATAATCTGGCAGTGTGATCGTTTGAAACTTCTCTTCAATAATGTGCACTATAAGCAGGTTTTAATCTGACTAAAGTTTAGTAAACTATGTTAAAAAATAAGTAAAACAATAAAAAGTTGCCTCTTTATATTGTACATTGTTGAATAAAAGTTTGTAATTAAATCACTCTGCCAGATTATATTGAGGTTTATGGTAATTTCTGTAGTATGAAAATATATCCCCATTGTCTCTTCTTATCTTAATATCCCTTTATCGTTAGCCTGCTTCAAGCACGTCATGTTCCACTAACAAAGTAATTCTCTTAATCTAACACCAGTGTTTACCAAATGGTGGATTGGAGAACCAGTGGTGGGCCGCAGCTAAATCCCTTTGGGTTGCCGCTGGTTTACAGCTGGGATTCTGGCTACAACAATTACTTCTGTTTGTTTACTCAGTGGTTTAAAAGAACATTCTAGAAGATTTAGTGGGATTATTTGCTACTACCCCAACCTACCTCATTATGTTATTCACTTTACCTCTCTGTGTCTCTCTCTGTCCCTGTCTCACCCACTGCTTCTGTCATGTTAACTTACTACAATATCTATGCAGACACAAGATTAGGAGTGTTGCAGAATCCACCCAAAAATGTATTTTGTTTAGAAGCAATAACTAGTGATTACAGGCTATTGTGAAACGGTAGAACCTGCTGTAGCCAGCTAGCTAGCCATGTGTTTTTTTTTCTCCATGACCAAAACAAGATGACATTCTATTTTTAGCTGATATGGGAATGAATACACAAGCAACATATCAAACTGGGATAATGTTTTAGGTTACACTGGCCGTATAAATCTGATATTTGACATGGGAAGCTAAGAAGGCTAGTTATCGTGGTAGATTTTTAGCCAGGATGCCAGCTAGCTACTACTAGCAAAGGGACTCTTCCTTGCTTTCACAAAATTGAAAGACACACGTTTCTTTTTTGCTTTATCGTGTTACCAAAAGGTGGCCACTACTCCCAAAAAAAACACTCCACCCACATGCTCGCACACACATAGATCAACTGAGGGAAGCTTGTAGTAACCTTAGGATCATGCTTTAACTTATGTTTGACATTGTACTAGTATACGCTAATATACGCTAAGTTATTAACCTAAGTTAATCCAAAAAAGTTATGAACCTTTTTTGAATTGTGGCATACCCTTAAATACAATATAAAAACCAACTATTTCCCCTATCCACCAGCTTTTCAATTTTATTTCTCACTGGTTGAGAAAAAATAAACTCTGCACACCACAAGGCCCCATGTTTAGTTTGTGTGTGCGCCCGCTCGGTCAGCTAAGTCCAGTTCAGTCCAGCCCTGGGCTCCAGCAGGACTGGCTGCTTCCATACAGATGCCCCAGTGTCTGCCCTGTCTCCTGGGCAAGGCGTGCCAACCCCATGTGTGTGTGGAGGCCTGGAGAGTGCCAGCTGAGAGCACAAACCAGCGCCATAGCACAGGAGACACATTACACAAAGAGTGCACTCAGAGAGTGAAAGAGTGTGTGTGTTTTTCTTAAACACCCGACTACCGGCCAGAGTGTATGTGTGTGTTTCAAGTTGTATTGTCACATGCACAGGATACGGTACAGTGACATGCTTATCTTGCGAGCTCTTTCCCAAAAATGTACAATAAAGGAAGTAATATAGATAACAAATAAAACAAATGTGAACTACGAGAGAAGTAAAAAAGAAAAGAAAGGAGAATGCAGTTACAGGTGTTATAGTATATACAGTTCAGTGCAGTGCCAGTAGCGTTACTACAATGTGCAGGGGTAGGGTTGCAAAGGGAAGTTATATTAATTGAAACTTTTGAAGTTTACCAGTAAACTTCCAGGATTTTGGTATATTTCAAGGATTTTATGTAATCTATCACACGACATCAAGTGGCCCTGTTAGGTGCTTCAGGTTATCACAGGTGTCTGCAATAATCTTTGGCCCTCTGTGTGCCTTTATCAAATGTTAAATATTTGAAATAATTAAGATAAAACAATATACAATAATAATAATGACAAAGCTGTAAAACATTATCCTAAATATCAACATTCAACTTAGTGAATACCATTGGTGTTTAATATGACGATTTCAGCACGGAAGAGTTGCAGAGGTAATTCCATTGTTGATTAGATGCTTTTTTCATTAAATAGGCTATTTTCTCTTGAACCATATGGTCTATCTACTGGAAAATCATGGACAATATGGACACAGATATAATAAATGAACACTATACTGTATATGAATACATTTATTGAAGTATAAATTACCAAAGTTACAATAGATTGCCATAGATGTTATGTTAATTACCCAAATGACTGAAGATTCTGGTAACTTTGGTAAATTACCGGTAGCTTTGCAACCCTATGCAGTGGTACTGGAGTGATTGAGGTGTGTTAGTATGTGGGTATTTGTGTATGCGTGAGTGTCAGCACCACCTTGTGGTTGTGGGCAGAGCAGTTGCCCTACCAGGTGTTGATACAATCAGTCAGGATGCTTTCGATGGTCCACCTGTAAAAGTTCCTGAGGATCTGAGGTGCCATGCCAAATCTCTTCAGTCTTCTGAGGGGGAAGAAGTGCTGTCGTGCCTTCTTTACGACTGTGCTTGTGTGAGATGACCATGTTAAGTGGTGTGGATGCTGAGGACCTTGAAGCTCTTGACCCTCTCCACTGTATCTATTTCCTGTAGTCCAAAAGCTCCTCCTTGGTCTTGCTGATGTTGAGGGAGAGATTGTTGTCCTGACACCACGCTGCCAGATATCTGACCTCCTCCCTGTAGGCCGTCTCATTGCCGTTAGTGATCAGTCCAACCACCATTGTGTCGTCAGCAAACTTGATGGAGTTGGAGTCGTGTGTGGCCATGTGTGTAGGTAAACAGGGAGCACAGGAGGAGGCTAAGCACACACCCCTGGGTGGGTCCCTGTGTTGAGGGTCAGTGTGGCGGAGGTGTTGTTGCCTTCCCTCAACATCTTGGGTCAACCCGTCAGGAAGTCCAAGGGATGTGTTCAGTCCCAGGGTCCCGAGCTTGGTGACGAGCTTGGACAGCACTATGGTGTTGAACGCTGAGCTGTAGTCGACGATAAGCAAATTTTGAAAAAGGTTCGGCGTTATAGTTTAAGTATTTTTCGGTCGATTTCTCAGCCAAGCAGGATGAACAAACGGGAGCTATTTCGCCTACAAAAATAATATTTTTGGAAAAAAGGAACATTTGCTATCTTGCTAGTCTCCTGAGTGAAAGCATCTGAAGTTCTTCAAAGGTAAATTATTTAATTTGGTGGCTTTTCTTATTTTCGTGAAAATGTTGCCTGCTGCCAGCAGAGCCTAGCATAGCATTATGCCATGGTAAACTTACACAAATGCTTGTCAGTGTGGTTAACAAAAGGCTAGGCTTGTGTTTGAATATATTTATTTCATTTCATTTGCGATTTTCATGAATAGGAAAAGTTGCATTATGGTAATGCGCTTGAGGCTATGATTACGCTCCCGGATACGGGATTGCTAGTCGCAAGCAGTTAACCTTAATTCATTACTAAAGTCAGCCTCAGACTGCGAGATCAAATCGTCTGGTAGAGAGCAATCGTTGGGTAGCTCACGGCTAGGTCCTCCTTTATAATCAATAATAGAATGTAGTCCTTGCCACATGCGACAAGCGTCAGAGTCGTGGTAGTAGGATTTCACCTTATTCCTGTATTGGCTTTTTGCGTGTTTGGTGGCTCTGCAGAGCTCGTAGAGGAACTTCTTGTACGTACTCTTGTCATCGACTGTAAAGTCATGGACAAAAGTTTTGAGAATGACACAAATATTAATTTTCACAAAGTCTTCTGCCTCAATGTCTTTAGATATTTTTGTCAGATGTTACTATGGAATACTGAAGTATAATTACAAGCATTTCACAAGTGTCAAAGGCTTTTATTGACAATTACATGAAGTTGATGTAAAGAGACAATATTTGCAGTGTTGACCCTTCTTTTTCAAGACCTCTGCAATCCACCCTGGCATGCTGTCAATTAACTTCTGGGCCACATCCTGACAGATGGCAGCCCATTCTTGCATAATCAATGCTTGGAGTTTGTCAGAATATGTAGGTTTTTGTTTGTCCACCCGCCTCTTGAGGATTGACCACAAGTTCTTAATGGGATTAAGGTCTGGGGAGTTTCCTGGCCATAGACCCAAAATATCAATGTTTTGTTCCCCGAGCCACTTAGTAATCACTTTTGCCTTATGGCAAGGTGCTCCATCATGCTGGAAAAGGCATTGTTCGTCACCAAACTGTTCCTGGATGGTTGGGAGAAGTTGCTCTCGGAGGATGTGTTGGTACCATTCTTTATTCATGGCTGTGTTCTTAGGCAAAATTGTGAGTGAGCCTACTCCCTTGGCTGAGAAGCAACTCCACACATGAATGGTCTCAGGATGCTTTACTGTTGGCATGACACAGGACTGATGGTAGCACTCACCTTGTCTTCTCCGGACAAGCTTTTTTCCGGATGCCCCAAACAATCGGAAAGAGGATTCATCAGAGAAAATGACTTTACCCCAGTCCTCAGCAGTCCAATCCCTGTACCCTTTTCAGAATATTAGTCTGTCCCTGATGTTTTTCCTGGAGAGAAGAGGCTTCTTTGCTGCCCTTCCTGACACCAGGCCAAACTCCAAAAGTCTTCACCTCACTGTGCGTGCAGATGCATTCACACCTGCCTGCTGCCATTCCTGAGCAAGCTCTGTACTGGTGGTGCCCCAATCCCACAGCTGAATCAACTTTAGGAGACGGTCCTGGAGCTTGCTGGACTTTCTTGGGTGCCCTAAAGCCTTGTTCACTACAATTGAACCGCTCTCCTTGAAGTTCTTGATGATCCAATAAATGGTTGATTTTGGTGCAATCTTACTGGCAGCAATATCCTTGCCTGTGAAGCCCTTTTTGTGCAAAGCAATGATGACGGCATGTGTTTTCTTGCAGGTAACCATGGTTAACAGAGGAAGAACAATGATTCCAAGCACCCTCCTTTTGAAGCTTCCAGTCTAATAATCGAACTCAATCAGCATGACAGAGTGAGCTCCAGCCTTATCCTTGTCAACACTCACACCTGTGTTAATGAGATAATCACTGACACGATGTCAGCTGGTCCTTTTGTGGCAGGGCTGAAATGCAGTGGAAATGGTTTTTTTGCGATTCAGTTTATTTGCATGGCAAAGAGGGACTTTGTAATTAATCACTCTCCATAACATTCTGGAGTATATGCAAATTGCCATCATGCAAAATGAGGCAGCAGACTTTGTGAAAATGTATATTTATGTCATTCTCAAAACATTTGGCCATGACTGTAAACTCTGGGTTAGCTACTATAGCCTCATGTGCGTCGGCCCTGTCCTTTAGCTTGACGGGTATCTCAATATTAATCCAGGGTTTCTGGTTGGGAAAGTAGCTAACTTTCACTGTGGGGACAACATTGTCAATGCACATCCTAATGAAGCCAGTGACGGAGGTCATAGGCTAGTCAATGTCATCGGCGGAGTCCCGGAACCTATTTCAGTCCGTGCAAGCAAAGCAGTCTTGTAACCTAGCCTCTGCTTCAATGGACCATTTCTCAATCAAGGGTACATCCTGCTTGAGCTTTTGAATGGAAACGGGAAGTAGCAGTATTGTGATCTGATTTGCCGAAGGAGGGCTTTGTAAGCTTGCTAGTGTGCCGTGTAACAGTGGTCTAAAACTTTAGCGCCTCTCGTGGAGAGGGAGACTTATTGGTAAAAGTTTGCCATCGCGTGTTTCAGTGACGCAGCGTTAAAATCCCGAAATACAATCAGAGCAGCCTCTGGGTGCGCAGTTTCCTGCTTGTTTAGAGATTCGTACAAATCATTGAGAGCCAGTGCAGTGTTGGCCTGAGGTTGGATATAAGAAACTGTGACTATGACAGATGAAAACTCTCTCGGGAGATAGAAGGGTCGACATTTGACCGTCAGGTATTCCAAGTCGGGTGAACAGTAGGATGAGACCGTCACTACGCTAGAGTCTGCACCCCATCTGTTGTTGATGTAGAAACAAACACATCCCCTCTGGATTTCCCTGAAGCCAAAGTCTTGTTCCTCGCGGTGCGTGAACAATTTGTTGAGAGTGAAAGCCATGGGGAGTGACTCATTCGAGATCTAAGTTTTAGTGAAACAGATGATATTGCAATTACGAATGTCTATTTGTGGGCAAATACGTGACCGAATGTCATCCATCTTGTTATTGGGTGACTGAATATTGGCCTGTAAAATGGGTGAGCTCCAGCCTTATCCTTGTGGTGGCCGGTTTTCCCTTCACCTTGGTCTCACCAGTACGCTCGCTCTCCTGCCCCTTTCACGGTCGGAGCCTGCAAGACTGTAACCATACGATACAGTGCCATCTTATCTTGTGTGTGTGAGCATATTTTTTCTAAATGCCTTACTAACCGTCAGTGTGTGTATGAACGTAGCCTTGTCTTGTAGGGACAAACAGCAGAGTGTTCAGAAGGTTTTGAAAGAGGAAACCTATCCCTCCCTCACCCTCAGCCCCCCTACACTCTCAATCCTCCCACCTCCACCTTTCCATCACTTCCCCCCTCACTCTGTCCTTTCTTTCCTCCACACTCCCATCCTCTACCTTTCCATTGCCACCCCTCCCTCACTCTAATCTTCCCTCTATACACACACACCCTACACCATCTTCTACCTTTACGCCTCAGCCTTCTATCCCGCCTCCCCATTATATCCCTCTACTTCTCTTCCACCTTTCCATTCCTGTCCCTCCCTATGGACTCTTTTCAACCCTGCCAGCCCTGACTCTAAACAAACCTCAACAGGTACAGTAGAGTACAGTATGTGTGTGTGTGACGTTTACCGCGAACAGAGAGAGCCCTTCACACACAGTATCACATTTCCTGGATTTCCTCACGACAAGAGCGCCTTGAAATTGCCAATGCCTGGAAAAATCACAACTCAATGTCCTCAGTTTATATCTCAACAGTACTCAACAGTTCTTCTAGCTTTCCCTCACAGCTCACACTGGTTCCACAGATTCAGCTGGTTTTCTGCTGACACCAGCTATATGAGAAAAGGGATGTTCCAAATGGGCACTTTATTCTCTATGTAGTGCACTAGTTTGGACCAGAGCCTGTAGTGCACTATACAGTGAATTCTGAAAGTATTCAGACGCCTTTCCTATTTCCACATAATATTATGTTACAGCCTTATTCTAAAATGATTTATAAAAAATTAACTCAAAAACAAACAAAAAAATTACACACAATTCCCCATAATGACGAAGTGAAAACAGGTTTTTAGAAATTTTAATAGAAAATTCATAAGTATTCAGACCCTTTAATATGAGACTAGAAATTGAGCTCAGGTGCACCCTGTTTCCATTGATCATCCTTGATTGGAGTCCACCTGTGGTAAATTCAATTGATTGGACATGATTTGGAAAGGTGCACACCTGTCTATACAAGGTCCCACAGTTGACAGTGCATGTCAGAGCAAAAAGCAAGTCATGAGGTCGAAGGAATTGTCCGTAGAGCTCCGAGACAGGGGGCACAGGGTACCAAAACATTTCTTCGTTATTGCAGGTCCTGAGGAACACAGTGGCCTCCATATTTCTTAAATGGAAGAAGTTTGGAACCAACAAGACTCTTCCTAGATCTGTCCGCACGGCCAAACTGAGCAATCGGGGGAGAAGAACCTTGGTCAGGGACGTGACCAAGAATCCGATGGTCACTAACAGAGCTCCAGAGTTCCTCTGTGGAGATGGGAGAACTTTCCAGAAGGACAAGCATCTCTACAGCACTCCAGCTATAAGGCCTTTATGTTAGAGTGGCCAGACGGAAGGCACACCTCCGTAAAATGCACATGACGACCTGCTTGAAGTTTGCCAAAAGTCATCTAAAGGACTCTCAGACCATAAAAACAACATTCTCTGGTCTGATAAAACCAAGACTGAACTCTTTTGGCCTGAATGCCAAGCATCATGTCTGGAGAAAACCTGGCAACATCCCTACAGTGAAGCATGGTGGAGGCAGCATCATGCTGTGGGGATTTTTTTCAGCAGCAGGGACCGGGAGACTAGTCAGGATGAAACTAAAGATGAACGGAGCAGAACACAGAGAGATCCTTGATGAAAACCTACTCCAGAGCACTCAGGACCTCAGACTGGGGCAAAGGTTCACCTTCGAACAGGACAACGACCCTAAGCACACAGCCAAGACAACGCAGGAGTGGCTTTGGGACAAAAACCTGATTTTGCTTTGTGATTATGGGGTATTGTGTGTAGATTGATGGGGGGGAGACTATTTATTCCATTTTAGAATAAGGCTGTAATGTAACAAAAGGTGTACAATTCAAGACTCTGTCCATCTATATATATAAATGAGAGAGAGAGATTCACTCGTTTTATCTAGCTAAATCAACAACATTTGTTGTAGATTTTTTTAAAGTTGAGGTGAGGTATTAAATCAAATTGAGTTAGCAAATAACTGTGTTTACCCAACTTACAGGCTGACTACACAGCTCATGTCGCGTGCGCGAGTGTTACAAAATAAATTGAGAAATCTATATTATTAAATTATTGCACCCACGGCTCGCGCGCATCTACATTGCCCAGGGCTAAAATAGAAGTCAGTTCTATTTGTGACGCAGATCGCGCCGCAAGTCCTGCCTCTCCCATCTCCTCATTAGTTTATAGAAGCAGGTACCCACGTGCCATCTCCTCATTGGTTATACCCACCTGGGTGACTGAAAGATGAATGAGGTCGGTGGCGGTAATACACCTAATTTATGAAAGTTGCCAATCGCAATATAAAGTCAAGAGAAGAAAAACCCTGGAAGGAGGAGAGATGACTGGAAGAGGACCTTGTGCATTTCAGGTAAAATAACAACTCCATGTTTATATCCCAGGATAAATTAGCTTGCAACATCAAGCTAGCTAAATAGGACAAGTTAGCTAGCAACTGCAAGCTAGCCAGCTAAATTGCCATACATGTTTAATGCTTTTCGACCTGTCCCCAAATGAATCTAATTGGTTCAGAGTTTGTTTTGATATTTTAACCTGCGTGTCATGATTGCGTTTGGTGTAGGGGGACAAAATACATCTCTGCACGATTGCGCACGCACACAGCCGGTTTGGGTTTCGTGTTAGAAATTGACAACCAAGAAGTCAAATCAACTGAAGCAACATAACAGTAGTGTTGACTGAAAATGTCAAGTTCAGATTACAATTTTAGGGGAGAGGATCTTATTAGAATAATACCCAGCATGTTTTGCAACCTTACATTTTCACATTTACATTTTGGACATTTAACAGACGCTTTTATCCAGAGTGACTTCAACGCAGGTAAATAAACAACCACATGTAAATATTAAGAATAATAGTAATGCACTAGGACAGAGTAATAATCATATAGAGCCATAATTCCATATAACAATACTACTAATGCAATCCAAGTATAATCATAATAACTTATAATGTACAGCAACACAGTGCATCATCATTTCTGGTCAACTTTTCCTCAAGGATCAAAGAGCATTATAATGACCATCAGTGTGATGCATTTCTAAAGTTTTTGTCAACAAGCAGCACATCCTTATTACTGAGTCATGATCTTTGTTATGGTGTGTTGTAGCATACCTATAAACCACTATACAGTCATATTTAATTGCTTTAGGTAAAGTGCTGAAATGCCTAAGGCAGACATACAACACACCATAACCTGTTACTAAACAATTATAGTCACATAAAACTTGCCAAGGTAAGACTGAAATTAACATTATTTCTTTCATCACATTCCCAGTGGGTCAGACGTTTACATACACTCAATTAGTATTTGGTAGCATTGCCTTAAAATTGTTTAACTTGGGTAGCCTTCCACAAGCTTCCCACAATAAGTTGGGTGAATTTTGTTCCATTCCTCCTGACAGAGCTGGTGTAACTGAGTCAGGTTTGTAGGCCTTCTTGCTCGCACAAGCTTTTTCAGTTCTGACCACAAATTTTCTATAGGATTGAGGTCAGGGCGTTGTGATGGCCACTCCAATACCTTGACCTTGTTGTCCTTAAGTCATTTTGCCACACTTTTGGAAGTATGCTTGGGGTCATTGTCCATTTGGAATACCCATTTGTGACCAAGCTGACTGACTGATATCTTGAGATGTTGCGTCAATATTTCCACATAATCTTCCTACCTCATAATGCCATCTATTTTGTGAAGTGCACTCGTCCCTCCTGCAGCAAAGCCCCCCCCGGTGCTTCACGGTTGGGATGGTGTTCTTCGGCTTGCAAGCCTCCTCCTTTTTCCTCCAAACATAACGATGGTCATTATGGCCAAACAGTTCTATTTTTGTTTCATCAGACCAGAGGACATTTCTCCAAAAAGTATGATCTTTGTCCCCATATGCAGTTGCAAAACGTAGTCTGGCTTTTTTTAATGGTGGTTTTGGAGCAGTGGCTTCTTCCTTACTGAGCGGCCTTTCAGGTTATATCGATATTGGACTAATTTTCCTGTGGATATAGATACTTTTGTACCTGTTTCCTCCAGCATCTTCACAAGGTCCTTTGCTGTTGTTATGGGATTGATTTGCACTTTTCGACCCAAAGTACGTTAATCTCTAGGAGACAGAACGCATCTCCTTCCTGAGTGGTATGATGGCTGCGTGGTCCCATATACTTGCGTACTATGGTTTGTACAGATGAGCGTGGTACCTTCAGGGTTTTGGAAATTGCTCCCAAGGATGAACCAGACTTGTGGAGGTCAAAAAATAAAATTCTGGGGTCTTGGCTGATATCTTTTGATTTTCTCATAATGTCAAGCAAAGAGGCACTGAGTTTGAAGGTAGGCCTTGAAATACATCCGCAGGTGCACCTCCAAATGACTCAAATGATGTCAATTAGCCTAGCAGAAGCTTCTAAAGCCATGACATTTTCTGGAATTTTCCAAGCTGTTTAAAAGCACAGTCAACTTAGTGTATGTAAGCTTCAGACCCACTGGAATTGTGATACAGTGAATTATAAGTGAAATAATCTGTCTGTAAACAATTGTTGTAAAAGTGACTTGCATCATGGACAAAGTAGATGTCCTAACCGACTTGCAAAAAACTGCAGTTTGTTAACAAGAAATGTGTGGAGTGGTTGAAAAACGAGTTTTAATGATTCCAACCTAAGTGCAGGTAAACTTCCGACTTCAAATGTAGGTACATGGTTGCAAAGGGCATCAGTGTCTTAACAACGCGATTTGCCAAGGCAGGATACTCTGAGCGCAGCCCAATCCAGAAATCTGGCAGTGGCTTCTGATTAAATTAAATTTTTACAGAACCGCTTGTTGCAATTTCGATGAAGCTCTCTTGTTCAGATATCGGTAAGTGGACTGGAGGCAGGGCATGAAAGGGATAACGAATCCAGTTGTTTGTGTCATCCGTTTCAGGAAAGTATCTGCGTAATTGAGCACCCAACTCACTCAGGTGCTTCGCTATATCACATTTGACATTGTCCGTAAGCTTCAGTTCATTTGCACACAAAAAAATCATAAACAAATAGGCCAGTCATGTGAGAAACTCGTCATCAGCAAGAGGTCAGACAAGTAAAAATTATGGTCAGTAAAGAAAACTTTAAGTTCGTCTCTCAACTCAAAAAAAGTATCAATATTTTGCCCTTTGATAACCAGCGCACTTCTTCTGTACATTGTAAAAGTGTTACATGGTCGCTGCACATATCATTGCATAATGCAGAAAATACACGAGAGTTCAGGGGCTTTGCTTTATGAAAGTTCACCACTTTCACTGTAGTGTCAAATACATCTTTCAAGCTGTCAGGCATTCCCTTGGCAGCAAAGATACTCTTGATGGATGCTTCAGCAGCTACTCTTCCTGGGGTCCAGCAAAATTAAGGTAGTTTATACAATGTTAAAACATTACAATACATTCAAAACACTGTGTGCCCTCAGGCTCCTACTCCACCACTACCACATATCTACAGTACTAAATCCATTTGTTTGTATCGTGCGTATGTTATCGTGTGTGTGTGTGTGTGTGTGTGTGTGTGTGTGTGTGTGTATGCCTGTGTCTGTACCAAAGTTTGTGTTGCTTCACAGTCCCCATTGTTCATTTAGGTGTTTTTTTAATCTGTTTTTTAAATCTAATTTTACTGCTTGCGTCAGTTACTTGATGTGGAATAGAGTTCCATGTAGTCACGGCTCTATGTAGTACTGTGTGCCTCCCATAGGGGACTGTGACGAGACCTCTTGTGGCATGTCTTGTGGGGTATGCATGGGTGTCCGAGCTGTGTGCCAGTAGTTTTGACAGACAGCTCGGGGGATTCAACATGCATGAATAAAAGTAGTGATAAAGTCAATCTCTCCTCCACTTTCAGCCAGGAGAGATTGACATGCATATTATTAATATTAGCTCTCTGTGTACATTTAAGGGCCAGCCGTGTGGCCCTGTTCTGAACCAATTGCAATTTTCCTAAGTCCTTTTTTGTGGTACCTGACCACACGACTGATCAATAGTCAAGGTGCACCCAAAACAAGGGCCTGTAGGACCTGACTTGTTGATAGTGTTGTTAAGAAGGCAGAGCATCACTTTATTATAGTCAGACTTCTCCCCATCTTAGCTACTACTGCATGAATATGTTTTGACCTTGACAGTTTACAATCTAGTGTTACTCCAAGCAGTTTAGTCATCTCAAATTGCTCAATTTCCACATTATTTATTACAAGATTTAGTTAAGGTTTAGAAAAATATATATATATATTTAGGGCTAACTTATTCCTTGCCACCCACTCTGAAACTAACTGCAGCTCTTTGTTGAGTGTTGCAGTCATTTTATTCGCTGTAGTAGCTGACGTGTATAGTGTTGAGTCATCCGCATACATAGAAACTCTGGCTTTACTCCAAGTCAGTGGCATGTCATTAGTAAAAAATACAAAAAAGCAAGGGGCCTAAATAGCTACCCTGGAGAATTCCTGATTCTAACTGGATTGTATATGATAGGCTTCCATTAAAGAACACCCTGTGTTCTGTTAGACAATTAACTCTTTATCCACATTATAGCAGGGGGTGTAAAGCCATAACACATCAGTTTTCACAGCAGCAGACTAGAATCAATAATGTCAAAAGCTGCACTGAAGTCTAACAAGACAGCCCCCACAATCATTTTATCATCAATTTCTCTCAGCCAATCATCAGTGATTTGTGTAAGTGCTGTGCAAATGGACCACCAAAGTCCATTTGATGTCACAAAGCTGTCCACTATCCTCTCCTGGTGTCCTTCTTAATAATGGTATCGGTTGCTTCTAACTACTCAAAAGATGTCTTAATTCTGACTCAAAAAACTCCTGTGGCTTATTTTTCAAATTGCCATGTTTTGTTTCTAAATGTCTGCGCAAGAGTGAAAGTTTCATCGAGTTGTGAGATAGTACTTTTGCACATATAACACACTGTGGCTGAGGAAAGGCACTACTCCCAATATAAGTGAACCCCAAATCAATGTAGTTCTCATCATATTTGCGCCTCTTTGATGGTCCAACGTCCCTGTCTGTTGTTCGGTGCTTTCCCAGGTAAGGGGGCAGTAGCTCTTCGGCTACATCAGAATCACAACTGTCAGTGTCCATGCTAGCTGGGCTAACAACAAATACAGAATTACTGATGCTAGCATGTTTGGTTTGTTTGGTATGTTTGTTTGGTTACATACAGACCGTTAGTGGAATTACCGTGAAATTGACATTTCACTGAACACTAGATGGTTTAATTTTATTTTGGGGAGTGAAATGAGGCTACTCTGGCGAGAAAAAAAACTCCCCCAAATGTAAAGCCCCATTGGAAAATATAAATGGACTGTTTGGAAAATAGAAAAAAAAGTTTTTTATACGGATCACATTTTTATTTGGCGTACCCCCGATGGCATTGCGTGTACCCCGTATTGGACTTGACAGCAGCCTGCTAACAAACTATTGTATGTTGAAGCAACAAATATTACTGGTGTAGGGAATAGCGTGCCATTTGGAATGCAGCCAATGTTTCATTATTGGGCCCATCCCAGTCTGAGCATTTTCTATGTGGTTTGATGGGTTGGGATGTGGGACAACCAGGAGACAAACTCCAGATGTCTTTTGTTATCAAGGATAACGCAGTTGTCATCACAATGGAGTAGACACAGACTCCTTCCTCTATGTAGACTGAATAATATGTCGCTGAGGTCCTGTGCTTCCTTCCATCTCTGATAAGAGGGATGCAAAGAGCAACGTTCAATTCGATTTCATTCCAGAAATGTCCAATGAAATTCTGAATGAAAAGTGTTACTAATTTTCAACAAGGAACTTTAATTCCTTGAAATTGAATTTACTCAGACAAACCAAACATTTAGAGAGATAGAAAAACAGAGAGACCGAGAGAATATCCTCCCAGAGAAGGAGAGAGAAAGAGAGAGAAAGAAAGAAAAGATGGACAGAAAGACAAAGGCAAGACAGACCCCTCTTACAGTATGTGGGAAGGTTAGCAACATCCAAACACTGTATCCTAGGTGTGGGCGGGATCCAGACTTTCATATCGTTATACCGTCGTTCTCTCATCCCGGGATTTACGGTATTATCCTTACACCACACAAGGAGGCGCTAAAAATGCAAGCAAATCCCATTGGGTCTACTACCAAAATGCTAACAAAACTAGCACAAACTAATAGCAAAATCACAGCTAAATGCTAATGACCAAAAACATAAACTGATTGCAAAGACAGGATAATCCAGCTCATAAAGTTATACAAGCATAGCTATTAGCTACCGAATTTAATTTTCGGTGAGCGTAGACATTTACAAGTGAAATTGAACGAGACAAATTGTGCAAATGAACAAATTTGTGATATATGCTTTTCTGAAGGAAGAGCAGCATGTGTACACGGAGCAGAGGGGGAAGAAAAAAAATGCTAGTAGGAAGCACCGGGAATAAATTGCAAATGTACAGATAACTCATCTAAGGCTCTTTGACTTCTGGCAGAAAGCCATTGTAAGATCTGATGGCAAACATTTAGTAGTGAATTGCATACAAATTTAATTTGGTACGCACAACAGAAACTCGCCGATAGATACAGTATAGAACGCTACAGACTCCCACTTTCCCCCGTTGTGCTACTTACAAATAAACTCGTTACTGTTCTGTGAAACTATTGAATGCTGAAATGAAGAACACAATCTGCTTTATCTCGTAACATATTGCACAAGTTAACTTAAAAAGTAGCTACAAATATTCACATTTATTGAAAAACTTCAAAGAAACCATCCCGTGGCTTTTTTTTTAAACATCCCGGTATACAGTATATACGGTACACCGCCCAAGCCTACTGTATCCCTTCCATTTCATTCCACATGACAAGAAAGCCTTTAAACTACACCATCCTTGGAGACTATCCATGTACAGTAGACCTCTTATTCTGTACAGAGATATGATGGGCCTAATCTAGAGTCAGTGATAAATGTGTCTATATTATCACTGTTCTCCATTTCCCACACTTTGACTGGCTAAAATAACAGTTGATCTGGCACAAGGAATGCCCATATCTGGTTATTGTCCTAACGAGTTAGAGCTAACAGGCAGGCAGAGGGAATGTTAAGCAAATGTTAGAAATGTTAAGGATTTATATTATTCCTTTATTTGATCTACTTGATGTTTGAGTGTTTCTTATTAAGTGTCCAAATAATAGAATAAAGCATTTTTTTTTTGCTTTGGAGAGAACTATATTCCCTGAGAGATAATTTTTCTGAAAAAAGAAAGTACTTTCACATAGAGTTTTAACATTGTGTAAAACTTCAAAGAAATCTCATCACGTGAATAGAAGGAAATGAAAACATACACACACACGTAGATGACACACACAAACACACACACAACCCCCTACGCCCACCACACACACCCTACTTTCCCCACACTTACTGAGCTCGGAGATGCTGCCAACGCAGGTGGCCAGGAGGGACTGCTCCAGGGTGCGGAGCTCCAGTTGGGCGTAGGCGTCCTCTCTGCTCTCCACCCCAGCCTGGCCCTGTCCCTGCTGAACCTGGCCCTCTGTGTAAGGACTGAAGTGGGCCGGGAGGGACAGCACCCCTATGGGGTAAGAGAAAGAGGGAGAGAGGGAGGAGGAGAGAGAGATGTTTTTAAATCACCAATGGATCACAAATCAATCAAGTGACATCTGCTGAAACTGGGCGATATACGAGGTCCTGTAACGCTGCTGTATAACCCATACTGCTGAAGATAAATAAACATGCGCACACACACGAATGTGAGGCCTGCCCTGGCATACACACACAAAGTCAGTCAGATTTTTCAATTGAATCCTACTCTCAACTACTGACATGCACAGAGCAGGTTTGAATTACACATGTATTAAAATAGGCATTGGCAAATCAGTTCTGACAAAACTTGCTCCAAGTCCAGTTTCATGGGCCCTGGTCAAAAGTAGTGCACAATATAGGAAATAGGGTGCCATTATGGATGCATGCCATGTGAAATACTGAACTTTAGAAAAGATGAGGCAATGGGTACACAGGGGAATACCAGCAGTAAAACAAGCTTTGGTAGTTAGTGACTCTCGAGGGAAGTTTATCTGGAAAAAAGTTGTGTTTTTTTTAAATGGAAAGTTTGGTCATAAGAGGGTAGTTTAAGACAGTGTTCTATTTATTCATAAGCATCTTAGGCCCAAAGACATAGAATTACAGAACATTGACTGGAATGGAGATGTCCATTGTAGTAATTATATCTCCATGGTTAGGCCTAGCTAGCTACTGTTGGTAACAGGTGGAGCAGTGCACTCTGGGTCTGGTTTCGGTCATAAATACCAAGATGTTGCCCTGCTGTCACCACTCACTGTCAGCTACCCACAGTCGGTGTTACACTGTGGTAGGGTGCGGGGTTAGAGACCACCTGACCTAAATTTGAACCCTAACAACCCCCTATCCTGCCATTGTGTTCCTAGTGCTCCCAAATGCAATGGACACACGCTCATGCAAACACACGCACACACACTGCCTTCACTGCCTGAGATAGATGGGTTCTTTAAGGGACATGACTGGCATTTCCTCCTAAGAATGACCGTCTAGGAACCACGTCCACTCTTGTGTGTGTGTGTGAGAAACAGAGTGTGTGCATCAGCATAATTAGTAAGGGGATGAAAGCATAGTTGTCATGGAAATCCAACACTTCCTGAGTGTGTAACCACTTGTTTGGTCAAAGCCGGGTGAGCAGCTGTTACTCAAACCTAGCCACACCCACTAAGAGTTTAATGACTGACTGGGTAAGAGAGAGACAGAGACTGGAAAAAGAGAAAGAACATTCCTTGTCCCCTCCTTCAATTCAATTTCCTCACCACATGTCAATGAAGTTATTATGATCGAGTGAAGTCGTTACATAACCCTTACCGCATAGAATTCATTTGATTCTACATGATAGTAAAAGACATCAAGCATTTTTATTGCAATTTTTTATTTAACCTTATTTAACTAGGCAAGCCATTTAGAACAGATTCTTATTTACATTGACAGCCTACCGGGAAACAGTGGGTTAACTGCCTTGTTCAGGGGCAGAACGACAGATTTGTACCTTGTCAGCTTGGGGATTCGATCAAGCAACCTTTCGGTTACTGGCCCAACGCTCTAAACACTAGGTTACCTCCCGCCCCTAATCCTGGTTGAAAAGATAGTATCCTGGTATAATATAATATTGAAATGTCACCCAAGGCTTTTTCCCAGATGGTACCCTTTACTCCATTTTCGCCCTGGTAAAAGTAGTAAAGTGCCATTTGGGATGCAGACCTAGTCTTTCAATGCCTGGCTCCCACTGGCAGATTGCAAAATTGAGGAGTGACAGAGAGGGTAAATGGGTAAATGGGTCAAATTTAACACATTGTCCTCCTGCCTACAAAGATCCAGTCTTTAAAAGTGTTTAAGTAACTGCTTTTTCAGGTTCATCAGTTTGGGTTAGATCCAGGATATGTTCCAGAACCTGTAATTGTTTAGGCAATTGATATAAGGGCTGCTAGCTCTACCTGCTCATTGCCAGAGCAAAATCATTCATGATGCGATTAGACTCTTCTGCAGTGGCATTCAAAAAAATGAATGACACTGATTGGCAAGAGGTTCCACTGACTTGAGTCATGTTCATTAGGCACTAAATGAAACAAAATGGACTGAAACATGGAGGGACAACCTGGACTTGACTAATAAGAAACAGTCATTTTTATTTTTAGTTTCCGTTGCCGGCCCTAATGAACACAACCTAAAAGTTCTGCGGACCTCAATGTCCAGTTTGAGAAAGGGGGCTGGCTCTATTATGCATGGCTGTGAGTTTGTTCAACTGTATCTATGGCTCTGGCGCCTGTCTCTGTGTGTGTTGGACCTCTTTTCTCAGAGCCCCAGGGAAAAACCTTTATTTTGGCACCAGAGCAGGCCCAGAAGAATCGAGAGGAGTGAGGAATGGCTAACGAAGGAAAAGAGAAGGACCGAACGAAAAGATGATCCGTGCAGGTTTGTGATTTATGAACGTGGCCCCGAGCAGAAATAAAGGAGATAATCTCCTCCTCTATTATTTTCTCCAGATGCCTCTCTCTTTCTCAGGAGATGCAGGGTGACTGGGCAGCAGGCGGAATTCTGGCCAGTCACCCTGCATGCGGAACACTAGTTCCCATGTGCTTCCGGCATGCATGCGGAACACTGGACAATCAAACTGGAACCTTGGAAGGCACGTCGATGAAGGATCTGAAAAAATCTGCTGATCATTATATTTAAAAAAAAACTCCTGAATAGTTCTAAAGCTGATGTCCTTTCTCTTTTTCTTTTCTGCAGCTTCTCCAAGGATGTGTCCCAAATGACACCTATATAGAGCAATCATTTTGTAGTCTATTTTTGATTTTTTAAACATTTTATTTCACCTTTATTTAACCAGGTAGGCTAGTCAATATACAGTGTATGCAAATGAGGTAAGGCAATAAATAGGCCAAAGTGGCAAAATAATTACAATTTAGCAATTCAACACTGGAGTGATAGATGTAAAGAAGATGAATGTGCAAGTAGAGACACTGGGGTGCAAACGAGCAACAAAAAAAATAACAGTATGGGGATAAGGTAGTTGGATGGGCTATTTACAGATGGGCTATGTACAGGTGCAGTGATCTGTGAGCTGCTCTGACAGCTGGTGCTTAAAGTTAGTGAGGGAGATATGAGTCTCCAGCTTCAGTGATTTTTGCAATTTGTTTCAGTCATTGGCAGCAGACAGCTGGAAGGAAAGGTGGCCAAAAGAGGAATTGGATTTGGGGTGACCAGTGAGATATACAGTGGGGGGGAAAAAATTTAATCAGCCACCAATTGTGCAAGTTCTCCCACTTAAAAAGATGAGAGAGGCCTGTAATTTTCATCACAGGTACACTTCAACTATCGCAAACAAAATGAGAAGAAAAAAATCCAGTAAATCACATTGTAGGATTTTTAATGAATTTATTTGCAAATTATGGTGGAAAATAAGTATTTGTCACCTACAAACAAGCAAGATTTCTGGCTCTCAAAGACCTGTAACTTCTTCTTTAAGAGGCTCCTCTGTCCTCCACTCGTTACCTGTACTAATGGCACCTGTTTGAACTTGTTATCAGTATAAAAGACACCTGTCCACAACCTCAAACAGTCACACTCCAAACTCCACTATGGCCAAGACCAAAGAGCTGTCAAAGGACACCAGAAACAAAATTGTAGACCTGCACCAGGCTGGGAAGACTGAATCTGCAATAGGTAAGCAGCTTGGTTTGAAGAAATCAACTGTGGGAGCAATTATTAGGAAATGGAAGACATACAAGACCACTGATAATCTCCCTCGATCTGGGGCTCCACGCAAGATCTCACCCCGTGGGGTCAAAATGATCACAACAACGGTTAGCAAAAATCCCAGAACCACACGGGGGGACCTAGTGAATGACCTGCAGAGAGCTGGGACCAAAGTAACAAATACACTACGCCACCAGGGACTCAAATCCTGCAGTGCCAGACGTGTCCCCCTGCTTAAGCATGTCCAGGCCCGTCTGAAGTTGCTAGAGAGCATTTGGATGATCCAGAAGAAGATTGGGAAAATGTCATATGGTCAGATTAAACCAAAATATAACTTTTTGATAAAAACTCAACTCCATAGAAAATCTTTGGAGGGGTTTGAAAGTCCGTGTTGCCCAGCAACAGCCCCAAAACATCACTGCTCTAGAGGAGATCCAAAATACCAGCAACAGTGTGTGAAAACCTTGAAGACTTACAGAAAACGTTTGACCTCTGTCATTGCCAACAAAGGGTATATAACAAAGTATTGAGATAAACTTTTGTTATTGACCAAATACTTATTTTCCACCATAATTTGCAAATAAATTCATTAAAAATCCTACAATGTGATTTTCTGGATTTTTTTTTCTCAATTTGTCTGTCATAGTTGAAGTGTACATGTGATGAAAATTACAGGCCTCTCTCATCTTTTTAAGTGGGAGAACTTGCACAATTGGTGGCTGACTAAATACTTTATTGCCCCACTGTACCTGCTGGAGCGTGTGCTGCGGGTGGGTGCTGCTATGGTGACCAGTGAGCTGAGATAAGGCCCCTGCCTTACCTAGCAAAGACTTATAGATGACCTGAAGCCAGTGGGTTTGGCGACGAATATGAAGCAAGGGCCAGCCAACGAGAGCATACAGGTCGTAGTGGTGGGTAGTATATGGGGCTTTGGTGACAAAATGGATAGCACTGTGAAATGAGTAGACTGTCGGAGGCTATTTTGTAAATGACATCGCCGAAGTCAAGGATCGGCAGGATAGTCAGTTTTACGAGGGTATGTTTGTCAGCATGAGTGAAGGATGCTTTGCAGCGAAACAGAAAGCCGATTCTAGATTTAATTTTGGATTGGAGATGCTTTATGCGAGTCTGCAAGGAGAGTTTACAGTCTAACTAGACACCTAGGTATTTGTAGTTGTCCACATATTCTAAGTCAGAACCGTCCAGAGTAGTGACGCTGGACGGGCGGGCAGGTGCAGGCAGTGATCAGTTGAAGAGCATGCATTTAGTTTTACTTGCATTTAAGAGCAGCTGGAGGCCACGGAAGGAGTGTTGTATGGCATTGAAGCTCGTCTGGAGGTAAGTTAACACAGTTTCCAAAGAAGGGCTAGAAGTATACAGAATGGTGTCGTCTTCGTAGAGGTGGATCAGAGAATCACCAGCAGCAAGAGCGACATCATTGATGTTGGCCCGAGAATTGAACCCTGTGGCAGCCCCATAGAGACTGCCAGAGGACCGGACTACAGGCCCTCCGATTTGACACACTGAGCTCTGTCTGAGAAATAGTTGGTGGACCAGGCAAGGCAGTCGTTTGAGAAACCAAGGCTGTTGAGTCTGCCGATAAGAATGTGATTGAGTCAAAAGCCTTGGTAATACAGCTGCCCAGTATTATCTCTTATCGATGGCGGTTATGATATCTATTAGGACCTTGAGCGTGGCAGAGGTGCACCCATGACCAGCTCTGAAACCAGATTGCATAGCGGAGAAGGTACAAACTGGTCGGTGATCTGTTTGTTAACTTGGCTTTTGAATACCTTAGAAAGGCAGGGCAGGGTAGGATAATATAGGTCTGTAGCAGTTTGGGTCTAGAGTGTCACCCCCTTTGAAGAGGGGGGTGACTGAGGGATCTTTGGGGATCTCAGACGATACGAAAGAGAGGTTGAACAGGCTAGTAACAGGGGTTGCAAAAAATGTTGGCCGATAATTTTAGAAAGATGGTTTTGCAGCTCTTTCAGAACATCAACTATCTGGATTTGGGTGAAGAAGAAATGTGGGAGGCTTGGGAAAGTAGCAGGTGTGGGGGGTGCAGGGCTGTTGACCAGGGTAGGGGTGGCCAGGCGGTAAGGATGGCCAGCCGTAGAAAAATGCTTATTGAAATTCTCAATTATCGTGGATTTATCGGTGGTGACAGTGTTTCCTAGCCTCAGTGCAGTGGGCAGCTGGAGGAGGTGCCCTTATTCTCCATGGACTTTACAGTGTCCCAGAACTTTTGGGAGTTTGTGCTGCAGGATGCACATTTCTGAAAAAGCTAGCCTGTGCTTTCCTAACTGTCTGTGTATATTGGTTCCTAACTTCCATGAAAATATTCATATCGCCGGGGCTATTTGATGCTAATGCCGTATGCCACAGGATGTTTTTGTGCTGGTCAAGAGCAGTCAGGTTTGTAGTGAGCCACGGGCTATATCTGTTCCTGGTTCTACATTTTTTGAATGGGGCATGCTTATTTAAGATGGTGAGGAAAGCACTTTTAAAGAATAACCAGGCATCTTCTACTGATGGAATGAGGTCAATATCCTTCCAGGCTACCCCGGCCAGGTCGATTAGAAAGGCCTGTTCGCTGAAGTGTTTTAGGGAGCGTTTGACAGTGAGGGGCAGTCGTTTGACCGCAGACCCATTACGGACACAAGCAATGAGGCAGTGATCGCTGAGATCCTGGTTGAAGACAGCAGAGGTGTATTTGGAGGGCAGGTTGGTTAGGATGATATCTATGAGGGTGCCTGTGTTTACGGATTTGGGGTTGTACCTGGTAGGTTCATTGATCATTTGTGTGAGATTGAGGGCATCAAGCATAGATTATAGGATGGCCGGGGTGTTAAGCATGTGCTCTTGTCAAAAGTAATACACTTTGTAAGGAATAAGAAGCCATTTGGGACGTAGCCCAAGACTCAAGTCAATCATCAGAACATAAAATCTGCTTATAGGATGAGAGAGAGAGAGAAAGTTGAATATTTAAAAAGACCAGTAAAACCATTGAGAGGAAATACTGCCGTGTCCGCAAACGGGTTCCTGAGTCACGCGCACACATACACACACACACACGCATGTTCACAAATATACGTACATGGAACACCAGCAAACATGCAATCACACACACAGGGGGCTCTATTTTCGGCTGGTGCTAAGGAGATGCAAGTGTCAAACGCACGTTAGTTTGCACTTTCGTCATGTAAAAACTAGCGCACTGGCATTTTCCAGCCCTAATGGCAGGTTCGGCAATTTACCTGTCTAACATCAGCTCGCTTGCGCGGAGGTGGGTGGGGTGGCAATATTTGAGGTGTCCTTAAAAACAAGTGCTAAAGTGACCATTTCACGCAGCGCTAAAGGGAAGTTTTAAGACCTACAAAAAACAGCAACACAGTTGACAAAGGCATGGACTTTGAGAGCCGAAGCGCAGCCTGTCCAGTCATGACGCATGGTGTCAATGGAAGAGAGACGTGCCTTTTGTGCTGCTGAATCTCATTTTTAGACAAAAAGTATTGTATTTAGAAACATGAAAAAACTATTGTAGCCCAGTTTCGTTTGATTTGATTAAAAACCAAGCATAGCCTACACTTAATCAAGGCTGGTTTAGCAGCCATCTCATAGGTGTGTCTGTTTATGCTGGCAATTAGCCAAGTAGCCTATGAATTAAGTGGTTTTAAATGATCTACTGAGGGGTTTTGCCCTCATGCCTTTTCATTATTCACAATTCACATACCTGCATACTTCATTTCCCTTGGTAAAGTAGGCTATCCATCCCCATTTTCAAAGATTACCAAAGACGCTCCTCCAAACTATCCAGTCCTCATATTAAGCCATATCAACAGCAGATTTTTAGGCCTACGTGTGCACACAGTGCCATGGAATGGGATAAATGATTTATGACATCATGCTTCTGACACCATTCTATTTAGAAATATTGTTGTTTAAAAAAAAAACAGATGTTGATTTCCATTTCATATTAAGCACTCCATAGGCTACCATTACCCTAGGCCTAGTCTACTAAGTCTGGTTCAAAAGCAATGTGTCTTGTCTTTTTTTATCCAGGCCTTGCAAAGTAAAAGAAAATGTGTTTAAATGATTTATTTACATACATATTTACATACATATGCCTACCTGCACACTTAATTTCACTTATTCAAGTATCAATCACCATCTTCAAAGAGTGCCTCATCCATTTACCAAAGACTATTAATTATTCAGTCCTGTAATGCAGTATCAACGGCAGGCCTAATCTACATTTCACTTATTTAGAATGTGCCTCACACATACAATACACTTTATGGGAGATAACGCAAAGAACATCGAAAACCTACAGAACTTGAGAAAAACGCATGCAGTACTAAGCCAAGGAACATGTTGATTGGCCAGTGAGTGGCCAAGCCCTCATCACACCTCCAACTTGTTTATTAATCAAAACCAAGCCCTTTTGCGCCACCACCAGCTATTGCACTCATAATTCCAGCTGTGAAAATAGCAACGATATTTCTTAGGTTAGGTTTGTTAAAATAGAATGCAGGAATTTGTGCATGTAAACACACACATGCATACAGCGCTCTCACCACTCCCAACAGTATTTCAAAACCGGTAGAAAACGACAAGCTGGTATGGTATTTTTCCACCAGATGTATAAATCATGTTTAAAGAGACAGGTTTTGTATCTGAGTGTCTAAGAGACTAGCATAAGTCTAGACTACTAGGTCTATTTAGTGATATGGGATATGATAAGTTCACTTCCTCAAGGAAAGTGGAAGTGGACATATTGTGAGAGCGAGGGGGGCCACAAAGCGAGGGGGGCCACAAACTACAGAGGAGAGAAACACACTGTCTTAAAAGAAAGCACATTCATGAAGGCAGACATTAGGTTCTCTCTCATTATTATTAGGATAAATCTCTCTCTCTCACACACACACACACACACACACACAAAAGCTCAGCTCACTTCAACCTGTCAATCCAGGCAGTTTAATTAACCCCAGATAACGAGCATTAATCAGCTGAGCCCAGACCTCAGAGACTCATCCGTTACAATGCCTGTTAACGTTAGCATGGCTAAATCCTATAGAGTTGTAATTACTTTAATAGACGTGTGTGTGTGTGTGAGTGTGTATAGCTATACTTATAGCTAGACCTCTCTCTCCCTCACGTGGCATGACTTCTCATGCAGCTCTCAGAGAGATCGTGAGGGTAGAAACTCATTAAATGGATGAATGGTATACAGCCACACTACTGGAGGCATATTTGAGATCCTATTCACAAACCGTGAGATTGCTGCCCATGATTGAACAGTGATAGTGTCACTTAATGTTAACACAACATTCACTTTCGACACTCGTAATTTTTTAAACTATTTAACTGTTATTTTAAACTTGACACTCTGGGACTGTTCTGAACGGCTTCAAAGCTCAATGTGATGTCTTCGGCTCAAACAAATGCTGTGTTCTTAAAATACAGTACTATATCTGTCCAGATAAAGCACACTGTTGACAATTCCTTTTCCTCTTTATTGAATCCTCTCGAGAGGAATAACATTGTGGACGTTTCCTTTCTTTGGCTCCCTGAAAATATCCTAAATAATCACAATGTAGATGTGCCCTATTTTTAACAATCTTAATATAGTCCCTGGAATAATACTTCTCTCTGGCTCAGGGACGTTCTTTGGTTTGCCTTGCTCTCTCTTTCTTTTGTTCCTTCTTAAGCTCTCTCGCTTTCTCTCAAACATATGTTGAAATACCGAAGTAATGTGAGTTAACACATGGGACTGGACTGCAGTGATGCATACATGACCTATAGTGTGACCTCTCTGTGTTTTGGTCCATTTAGGAAAAAGGAGGAGTGTATGTGCACACAGGGAGAGGGCCCACACACTTACATGCATACAAACCTATGTGCACACTCATATGTGCACTGCACACACACACACACACACACACACACCACACTCCTGGCCTTTCCCACATCCCACCCCTGGTCGCCTTCACCACTGAACCCCAGCCTGCGTCATCCCTGCCGAGCCAGGCCATATCCCCGATACCGCCACTACCACTACCATCATCATCACGAAATGGACCATTTCACACTGGGACCGAGATAGGGCGGGGAAGAAAAAGAGAGTCTGTGTGTGTGTGTGTGTGTGCACATCAGGCTGCATGCATAGCAATGATTACTGGATGAAGAATATGTAGAATATGCTGGGGTACTATGGGAGACAGGAGGAGGAGAGGGGGGCGGTTGTGGCCACACATTGAGGTTACCCTGCAAACGTCATGTGGGGATCACAGCTACAAATCACAGCTAAACATCACCGCAGTGCCTGAGACAACTCCACAAATCCAGTCCCCAAAACCTCTGCAACTCTGTACAAAGCTGGGAGGGGAGCTTGGCCAGAGGGTAAGGTTTAGAGTGCAGAGGTATTCTTTGGAGGCTGGATGAGATGCAGAGAGGATGTCAAAAAAGAGACCAGGAAATATGGATGGTAGACAAGTGTCCCAATTATAAGAAACGTCTTATACTTTTTATCTCAATCTATACTACATCACAAGACGAGGCCTCTAATTGTCCCTAAACAGCTGGAGATTTTCTTGATCTCAAACGTAAACAAAACATAAAATGTAGGTCCCATGTTTTATGAGCTGAAATAAAAGATCCCAGAAATGATCCATACGCACAAAAATCATATATTCTCTCAAATGTTGTGCACACATTTGTTTACATCCCTGTTAGTGAGCATTTCTCTTTTGCCAAGATAATCCAGCCACCTGATAGGTGTGGCATACCAAGAAACTGATTAAGCAGCATGATCATTACACAGGTAAACCATGTGCTTTGGACAATCAAAGGCCACTCTAAAATGTGCAGTTTTGTCACACAATGCCACAGATGTCTTGGGGCGGCAGGCAGCCTTGTGGTTAGAGCGTTGGGCCAGTAAATAAAGGTTAAGTAAAAAAAATACATTTTAAAAAATCCTAAATTTTGAGGGAGTGTGCAATTGGCATGCTGACTGCAGGAATTTCCACCAGAGTTGTTACCAGAGAATTGAATGTTAATTTCTGTACAGTAAGACGCCTCCAATATTATTTTATAGAGAATTTGGCAGTACGTCCAACCGACCTCACAACACATGTAATCAGTCCAGGACCTCCACATCCGGCTCCTTCACCTGTGGGATCATCTGAGACCAGCCACCTGGAGAGCTGATGAAACTGTGGGTTGGTCTGAGACCAGCCACCTGGAGAGCTGATGAAACTGTGGGTTGGTCTGAGACCAGCCACCTGGAGAGCTGATGAAACTGTGGGTTGGTCTGAGACCAGCCACCCGGACAGCTGATGAAACTGTGGGTTGGTCTGAGACCAGCCACCTGGAGAGCTGATGAAACTGAGGGTTGGTCTGAGACCAGCCACCCGGACAGCTGATGAAACTGTGGGTTGGTCTGAGACCAGCCACCCGGACAGCTGATGAAACTGTGGGTTGGTCTGAGACCAGCCACCCGGACAGCTGATGAAACTGTGGGTTGGTCTGAGACCAGCCACCCGGACAGCTGATGAAACTGTGGGTTTGCAAAACCGAAGAATTTCTGCACAAACTGTCAGAAACCACCTCAGGAAGCCTCATCTGATCTACAGGCTCGCTGTCAGCATCAGGGTCTTGACCTGTCTGCAGTTCTACGTTGTAACCGACTTCAGTGGGCAAATACTCACCTTCGATGGCCACTGGCACACAGGAAAAGTGTGCTCTTCATGGGTTAATCCTGGTTCCAACTGTACCGGGCAGGCGGTAGACAGCATGTGTATTTCATTTGATTGAACCTTTATTTAACTAGGCAAGTGTATGGCGTCGTGTGGGTGAGTGGTTTGCTTTGCTCGGTCAACTTTGTGAACCGAGTGCCTCCCCGTGTTGGCGGTGGGGTTATTTTTCATTTATTAAACCTTTATTTAACTAGGCAAGTCAGTTAATGCACCACCACTAATGAGCTGTGGAGCTTCTCAAAGTAATGTTTTCTTCACCTCAAACAGCAAGCAAACAAAGACTGTTTTTTACATCCATTGAGAATAACAGTAGTTCCTCAATCTATTTGAAAAACTTTTTAGCTCTCTCTCTTTTGATAAAAATGTATTCCTCTGATCCAATGAAAACATCATAAAATAGGCCTACCGGGTTGCTTCTTATCAGTGCAGTAAATAGGTTCTGGTACTTATTATGTGTGCTGGTACTGTTTTATATGTAGGTGCAGGAGCTCCACAGTACTTTTGAGCTAATATTCTATAAGAGGAACAGGAGCTCAAGTAGCAGAAAATGTGAGGTGCTGGTACTCAGCTTGGTGAGTTCCTGCCCAAGTCAAACACCGCTTCTTATCCCTTGCGCAAATAGCCTACAGCTGTGTCTGTCCGGAACACACTGGCACAGGAAACTCTTGAGGGCCCAAAATATTTTATACAATGTAGCAAGTTCTCTAGTGCAAGCTTCAGGGCTAGAGTATTTTTTTCTCTCCACATATATATTGTTATAGGGGGTGGATCAGCTTTAATATTGTGAATAGATTGTTTCTATTTTTTGCTGAGTATACATACACGTACGTACGTACAGTCGAAGTCGGAAGTTTACATACACTTAGGTTGGAGTCATTAAAACTCGTTTTTCAACCACTCCACAAATGTCTTGTTAACAAACTATA
Source organism: Oncorhynchus nerka (assembly GCF_034236695.1). Classification (NCBI taxonomy): domain Eukaryota; kingdom Metazoa; phylum Chordata; class Actinopteri; order Salmoniformes; family Salmonidae; genus Oncorhynchus; species Oncorhynchus nerka. The sequence goes on along the minus strand of NC_088404.1, from coordinate 63,197,140 downwards.
GTTCTGGCAAGTCGGTTAGGACATCTACTTTGTGCATGATTACAAGTCATTTTTCCAACTATTGTTTACAGAGAGATTATTTCACTTATAATTCACTGTATCACATTTTCAGTGGGTCTGAAGTTAACATACACTATGTTGACTGTGCCTTTAAAACAGCTTGGAAAGTTCCCGAAAATGGCTTTAGAAGCTTCTGCTAGGCTAATTGACATAATTTGAGTCAAATGGAGTTGTACCTGTGGATGTATTTCAAGGCCTACCTTCAAACTCTGTGCCTCTTTGCTTGACATCATGGGAAAATCAAAAGAAAACAGCGAAGACCCCAGAATTTTTTTTTAGACCTCCACAAGTCTGGATCATCCTTGGGAGCAATTTCCAAACACCTGAAGGTACCACGTTCATCTGTACAAACAATAGTAAGCAAGTATAAACACCATGGGACCACGCAGCCGTCATTCCGCTCAGGAAGAAGACGCGTTCTGTCTCCGAGAGATAAACGTACTTTGCAAAAAGTGCAATTCAATCCAAGAACAACAGCAAAGGACCTTGTGAAGACGCTGGAAGAAACGGGTACAAAAGTATCTATATCCACAGTAAAACGAGTCCTATATCGACATAACCTGAAAGGCCGCTCAGCAAGGAAGAAGCCACTGCTCCAAAACCGCCATAAAAAAAGACAGACTACGGTTTGCCACGGCACATGGGGACAAAGATTGTATTTTTTGGAAAAATGTCCTCTGGTCTGATGAAACAAATAGAACTGTCTGGCTATAATGACCAGCGTTATGTTTGGAGGAAAATAGGGGAAGGCTTGCAAGCTGAAGAACATCATCCCAACCATGAAGCACAGGGGTAGCAGCATCATGTTGTGTGCTTTGCTGCAGGAGGAACTGGTGCACTTCACAAAATTGATGGCATCATGAGGTAGGACAATTAGGTGGATATATTGAAGCAAGACATCAGTCAGAAAGTTAAAGCTTGGTTGCAAATGGGTCTTCCAAATGGACAATGACCCCAAGCATACTTCCAAAGTTGTGGCAAAATGGCTTAAGGCCAACAAAGTCAAGGTCTTGGAGTGGCCATCACAAAGCCCTGACCTCAATCCTATAGAACATTTGTGGGCACAACTGAAAAAGCGTGTGCGAGCAAGGAGGCCTACAAACCTGACTCAGTTACACCATCTCTATAAGAAGGAATGGGCCAAAATTCAACCAGCATATTGTGGGAAGCTACCCAAAACTTTTGACCAAAATTAAACAATTTAAAGGCAAAGCTACCAAATAATAATTGAGTATGTAAACTTCTGGCCCACTGGGAATGTGATGAAAGAAATAAAAGCTGAAATAAATAATTCTCTCTACTATTATTCTGACATTTCACACTTAAAATAAAGTGGTGATCCTAACTGACCTAAAACAGGGAATATTTACTGGGATGAAAATGTCAGGAATTGTGAAAAACTGAGTTTAAATGTATTTGGCTAAGGTGTATGTAAACTTCCGATGTGTACTCCGAGCATGCGCTGACCAATTGGAAAGGGTCTTCACTGACATTTTCAACCTCTGTAATACCAACATGTTTCAAGCAGACCACCATAGTCCCTGTGCCAAATAACACTAAGGTAACCTGCCTAAATGACTACTGACCTGTAGCACTCACATCTGTATCCATGAAAGGCTTTGAAAGGCTGGTCATAGCTCACATCAATACCATTATCCCAGAAATCCTAGACCCAATCAAATGTACATACCGCCCCAATAGATCCACAGATGATGCAATCTCTATTGCACTCCACACTGCCCTTTCACACCTGGACAACAGGAACAGCTATGTGAGAATGCTATTCATTGACTACAACTCAGCGTTCAACACCATAGTGCCCTCAAAGCTCATCACTAAGTTAAGGACCCTCAGGGGTGAGTGCTCAGTCCCCTCCTGTACTCCATGTTCACTCAACACCGTCATTAATTTTGCCGATGACACAACAGTGGTAGGCCTGATCACCGACGACGATAAGTTGTCATATAGGGAAGAGGTCAGAGACATGACCGTGTGGTGCAAGGAAAACATCCTCTCCCTCAACGTGATCAAGACTAAGGAGATGATTGTGGACTACAGGAAAAGGAGGACTGAGCACGCCCCCATTCTCATCGATGGGGACGTAGTGGAGCAGGTTGATAGCTTCAAGTTCCTTGGCGTCCACATCAACAACAAACTTACATGGTCCAAGCACACCAAGACAGTCGTGAAGAGGTTACAACAAAACCTATTCCCCCTCAGGAGACTGAAAAGATTTGGCATGGTTCCTCAGAACCTCAAAAGGTTCTATAGCTGCACCATTGAGAGCATCCTGACCGTTTGCATCACTGCCTGGTAATGCAACTGCTCGGCCTCTGACCGAAAGGCACTACAGAGGGTAGTATGTACGGCCCAGTACATCATTGGGGCCAAGCTTCCTGCCATCCAGAACCTTTAATATCAGGCGGTGTCAGAGGAAGGCCCTAAAAATTGTCAAAGGCTCCTGCCACCCTAGTCATCGACTGTTCTCTCTGCTACTGCACAGAAAGTGGTACCGGAGCTCCAAGTCTAGATCCAACAGTCTTCTAAACATCTTCTATCCCCAATCCATAAAACTCCTGAACATCTAATCAAATGGCTTCCCAGACTATGTGCATTGCCCCCCCCCCTTCTATGCTGCTGCTACTCTGTTATTATCTATGCATAGTAACTTTAATAACTCTAATTACATGTACATATTACCTCAATTACCTCGACACCGGCACATTGACTCTGTACCGGTACCCCCTGTATATAGCCCCGCTATTGTTATTTACAGCTGCTTTTTAATTATTTGTTAATTATCTCTTTCTTTTTGGGGGGTATTTTCTTAAAACTGCATTGTTGGTTAAGGGTTTGTAAGTAAGCATTTCACTGTTTTATTCGGTGCATGTGACAAATAAAATTAGATTAATATATTGAAAATGACATGTTTAAAACATTTGACCAATCGACTGGTTGAAATAGCAGATGACTTTCGGTTGACAAAGATTTTTTTTTTGTCAGGGACAGCCCTTCGCCTACTAGCAAGAACAATGTACAGGTTTATTTTTTAAATATTTTTTTTATTATTATGATTATTATTATTATTATTATTATTTTTTTTGAATGTCGAAATTTTGAAAGTAAAACACATTACTACAAACAAACACTTTTTAATGAGAATAAAATTTTAAAAAGTGGATTTCTGTTAAGGGACTTCATCAAAAATAGTAGAATAGCATGCAAAATATATGAAAAAAACGTAATAATGGCCTCTAAAATGGCCAGAAGCCATGCTTCCCTGGCAGTCACCTTCTCTCGCCTCCACCTCTGGACCCTTCTGGGAGGAGATGATGACCGTTGGGGTGATGGAGTGGCAGCCCCTGCAGCACCTAATCCATCACCTCTTACCACTTCAAGTACAGCACAGTAAGAAATGTCAAAATAACATACAGTAGCGTACTGTGTATTTTTGCTCTTGGTTCTTTCACTTGTTTTTTCACCCATGCATGTAACAGCTGCACCTCCAGGTAGATCTTGCAAATACATAAGATGAAGTACAACATTAACCAAAACATGAGCAAAGTAGAGTTGTGTGAACTGTCTGTAGATTTATTTTTTTAAGTCAGTTAAGAACAAAGATAGCTATACTGCCACATACTTTATCAAATTGGAATGCCAAGGTGAAACCGTAATGAATGCAGCTTACCAGTACCTTCGCCATAACAGGTTATGTGCAATGAAATTAGCCAGACCCATTCAGGTTGTAACCATTCAGGTAGCATAAACTCTACAATCAGTTCAATTAAGATAAACTGATGTGACAAATCAGGAAAACTAGAACAAAAGAGAAGTGTTGGGACCAAGAAAATAGGAATGTAAGCTACCGGGTTAGTAACGTTAGCTGTAACTAGCGGCACTGTATAGTGTAGTGGCAAGAGAGCTAACTATAACCACATTCCTTACTGAAAACCTTTTTTTGTGTCATTTCTTCTGCCATGTTTGCCACTGAATGAAATGCCTGGTATTGTCATCAGACCCTGTAACAGTTTGAACACAAGCCTTGGTATTTACAACAAGTACCTAGCTAGCTAACTAGGCTAATTTTAAGTATGAAGTCACTCAACAACAAGCAAGTAACATAAACTCACCCCATTCCGTACAAATGTGCGCAACCGCAACATTCAAACGAGGCTACAAAGAAAACAAATGGGATTGTAGCGACTGTGTTGACTTCAAAATCGGGGGTGTGAACTAGGTCTCTATTCAAGCGTTGATCGACATGGTAATGGCTCTATATCTGTCGTAACGTACAGCACGCATAAAGCAACTATTTCTGTCTTACAATCTCTCTCCACCAGGTGTAGCACTTTTCTCATCCTTTAAAAACAAGAAATGGACAGTGACGGGGGTAAGGGGGAGATACATAGTCATTTTTTGCATCATCGTTGCATGCGATCATCATTCTCAAAGCAGCTGTTAACTTCTAAGATCACTTTAGCACCGCCCTAAAAACCTGATTCAACTTCGACACAAACCTTCAAATAGGTATGTAATGACACATTATATAAACTCTTTATAGTGTTTTATTTACATTTTAGAGTCGATAAGGTGATAAGTTGGACAGATCGAGTGAAAAAAAGCAATTTTTCCACACAACATCTCTCCTTCTCACTATCACGCATTAGTTTTGCTTCCCCACCCACCATTTTTAGAAAAGACCCGACGAGGATCATTGTCTTCTTGAATTATGCAGAAACGGGCAGCGTTGGGGTAATGTAATTGATTCTGTTGGAAAGAGGAGAAATTGTGCTTAAGTTTTTGGGGCGCTATAAAATAAGGTCAATTGTTTACGTTAGCCAACTAAAGGATGTAGCTAGCTAAAGGCACGGCAGGCAGAAGGCTGCAGATCAGTTTTCTAAGACATAACATTCCGATGAAATAGTGGTGATTATTTTAAGAACAAAAACTAGCTAGCCACTTTGAACACCACCGTAGAAGCTTCTCTCTTTGCCATCTTCCAATTTGTTTTGTTGTTTATTTGAAGAGGTCTAGCTATCAAAACTCGCATCCCCCCTCTTCCAGTGTATTGTGACTGTTACATACACTTACGGTATACACTTCCTCTCAAAATATAAAACAGAATTTGGGAGAACAAAATCTAATTGACAGAACATAGTGAACTACTTTCTATTATACATTAAGACCTGGGGAAGAGTTTGGGAGGGGAGAAATTAAGAATAACTATTTGAAAGCTAGGAAAAAGTGAATAGCTCTCATGCTAGAAAAGGTTGGAGACCCATATGTTAAATGGTCCTTTGTCCCTCTGGACCTTTCTAAATGCCCTTTTGTAGAGATCTTAGGCAGGGACAGGGTGTGTGTGTGTGTGTATGTGTGTGTGTGTGGGATCCAAAGGAATGGGTAATAGACTCAAAATATCAGTCCAATCAAACACTGTGTCATTGTGTGGTTCTCCAGCTTCTGCAGGAGGAGAGACCCAGCCTCATGGCCCAGAATCAGAGCTCTTTCTGGAGAGTGGAAGTGGCTTTGAAGCCTACGCTCCCTGTTTTATCTAATCCCTCTGCACTGTGATGAATGAAGAGGTTGTTAGGTTGTTATGGGGGCGAGGCAGGTGTTCACTCCAGTGTGTGTGTGTTTTGAAAACCCTTGTTAGGAATTTGTCCTTAGGGGTTGTGATACTCACGCCTACGGGCATAGGTGGGAACAAACCACACACACACACACACACACACACACACACACACACACACACACACACTACATACATACATACACGCTCGCCACTGTAGACACAACAGTTCAGCAAACACAGACCAATTAGTCCCCAGGAATGTGTTTTTATCAGGGCTGGGGTTGAGAGGTGATGGGAACAGAGATTCAGTTCACTTAAAAAATCTCCCCTCCCTCACCCTCAAACAATGGTAAGACAGATAAAACCGGAGGGACTTTTTACAACACTATCTTAAGTGTTCTGACCTATTATGATGTAATCTATTAGAGTTTACAGACCCGTTTGTTTGTATGTAAAATATAATGGTTAGAAAGAACAGGATATTATAATGTTGTTCTTCCCCCTCAAACTACACTGAACAAAAATATAAATGCAACATTTTCAAAGTTACTGCTCATATAAGGAAATCAGTTAATTTCAATTAATTAATTAGGCCCTAATCTATGGATTTCACATGAATGGGAATACAGATATGCATCTCTTAGTAACATTTTTTTTAAGTAGTGGCGTGAATCAGAAAACCAGTCAGTATCTGGTGTGACCACCATTTGCCTCATGCAGCACGACACATCTTGTTCGAATAGAGTTACTCAGGCTGTTGATTGTGGCCTGTGGAATGTTGTCTCAATCCTCTTCAATGGCTGTGCGAAGTTTCTGGATATTGTTGGGAACTGGAACACGATGTTGTACACGTCAATCCAGAGCATCCCAAACAGCTCAATGGGTGAATATGCAGGCCATGGAAGAACTGAGACATTTTCAGCTTCCAGGAATTGTGTACAGATCCTTGCGACATGGGGCTGTGCGTTATCATGCTGAAACATGAGGTGATGGCGGTGGTTGAATGGCACGACAATGGGCCTCAGGATCTCGTCACGGTAACTCTGTGCATTCAAATTGCCATCTATAAGTTGTTTATGCCTGCCCATACCATAACTCGGGGCTCCAGAGTGGCACAGCGGTCTAACGCACTGCATCTGGTTTGAATCCAGGCTGTATCACAACCGGCCGTGATTGGGAGTCCCATAGAGTGGCGCACAATTGGCCCAGCGCTGTCCGGGTTTGGCTGCTGTAGGCTGTCATTGTAAATAAGAATTTGTTCTTAAGCCATTCAGAAATACTATCAGATCCCCAAATGGGCACATGTATATTCCTACATTTGCACGCCGGCCAGGTAGCCTATAGGCCTACTTCTAAGCATAATTAGGTGTGCATCCTTACTCAACATTGACAGGAACGCTCCAAACAAAAGACAATAACTCAATTGAATTGACAAAACCTCGTAAATGGAATGAAATAAACCAACACTTGTTTCTCACAAGTATTGCATAGGTTGTGTGCTCCTCAAACAATGTGTCCACTCCGACAATGAGAAGAGTAAAAGACTGGAATAATAATATATTGAATGCATTAACAGAAATTAACGTGACCAAGCAAACACAGTATATTAGAAATTATAGGAATTAACAGAAAATGTAATAATGCTGATATATGGGGAATTGACATACACTAACAATCAAAGCAAACAATTCACACAATGAAGTTATGAAACAATAAATGTGGACACATTTGTGTGTGTGTATATTTATACCTGTGTGATTTATATGTATATATATATATATATATATATATATATATATATATATATATATATATATATACACATTGCTCAAAAAAATTGAGAATGGAGGCGGTACCAGGAGACAGGCCAGTACATCAGGAGACATGGAGGAGGCTGTAGGAGGGCAACAACCCAGCAGCAGAACCGCTACCTCCGCCTTTGTGCATGGAGGAGCACTGCCAGAGCCCTGAAAAATGACCTCCAGCAGGCCACAAATGTGTATGAGTCTGCTCAAACGGTCAGAAACAGACTCCATGAGGGTGGTATGAGGGCCCGACGTGCACAGGTGGGGGTTGTACTTACAGCCCAACACCGTGCAGGACGTTTGGCATTTGCCAGAGAACACCAAGATTGGCAAATTCGCCACTGGCGCACTGTGCTCTTCACAGATGAAAGCAGGTTCACACTGAGCACGTGACAGATGTGACAGAGTCTGGAGACGCCGTGGAGAACGTTGTGCTGCCTGCAACATCCTCCAGCATGACCGGTTTGGCGGTGGGGTGGCATTTCTTTGGGGGGCCGCACAGCCCTCCATGTGCTCGCCATAGGTAGCCTGACTGCCATTAGGTACCGAGATGAGATCCTCAGACCCCTTGTGAGACCATTTGCTGGTGCGGTTGGCCCTGGGTTCCTCCTAATGCAAGACAATGCTAGACCTCATGTGGCTGGAGTGTGTCAGCAGTTCTGGCAAGAGGAAGGCATTGATGCTATGGACTGGCCAGCCCGTTCCCCAGACCTGAATCCAATTGAGCACATCTGGGACATCATGTCTCGCTCCATCCACTAACGCCACGTTGCACCACAGACTGTCCAGGAGTTGGCGGATGCTTTAGTCCAGGTCTGGGAGGAGATCCCTCAGGAGACCATCCACCGCCACATCAGGAGCATGCCCAGACGTTGTAGGGAGGTCATACAGGCACGTGGAGGCCTCACACACTACTATGCCTCATTTTGACTTGTTTTAAGGACATTACATCAAAGTTGGATCAGCCTGTAGTGTGGTTTTCCACTTTAATTTTGAGTTGATAAATAAATCCTCATTTTACACCATAATTTGCAAATACATTCATTAAAAATCCTACAATGTGATTTTCTGGATTTTTTTCTCATTTTGTCTGCCATAGTTGAAGTGTACCTATGATGAAAATTACAGGCCTCTCTCATCTTTTTAAGGTGTCAGTCTTTAGACATAGTTTCAGGCTTTTATTTTGAAAAATGAGCATGAAAGACCACTTTAGGTACGTGGCTAGGTGGGGGCTCTCAGAGTGAGTTTTGCGCTACAGAGTAAAGAGGCTATTGTTTCTCCCGGTGTTATTGAAAAACCTACACACCCAGTTGATATATTATCGAATATATATTTTAAAAACAACCTGAGGTTTGATTATAAAAAACGTTTGACATGTTTCTGTGGACATTATGGATGTTATTTGGAATATACGTCTGTTTTGTCTTGACCGCTCTTTCCTGTGGATTTCTGAACATAACGCGACAAACAAACGGCGGAATTTTGGGTATAAAAATAATCTTTATGGAACAAAAGGAAGATTTGTTGTGTAACTGGGTGTAACTGTGTAACTGTCCTGTGAGTGAAAACATCCGAAGATCATCAAAGGTAAACAATTAATTTGATTGCTTTTCTGATTTTCGTGACATAGCTACTTAATGCTTAGTGTACATAATGTTTTGACATGCTATCGATAAACTTACACAAACGCTTGGATTGCTTTCGCTGTAAAGCACAATTTCAAAATCTGAGATGACAGGTGGATTAACAAAAGGCTAAGCTGTGTTTCGCAATATTGCACTTGTAATTTCATGAATATGAATATTTTTTTGTAATATTATTCGACTGTGGCATTATGCTATTCAGCGGTTGCTGACGAAAATGATCCCGCTAACGGGATGGGTAGCGTCAACACTTTTTGGTTACTACATGATTCCATGTGGTATTTCATAGTTTATGTCTACACTGTTGTTCTACAATGTAGAAAAACTCTGGAATGAGTAGGTATCCAAACTTTTGACTGGTACTGTAAAAAACATCTAAAGCCTATCAACCAAACAATAGACCAGTCGACTTTTTGAGGTCAGCCCAAAGTAGGCCTTCGACAGAGTGTTTTGCTCTATTAAACTAAATAAAGCATCTTTGGTATAATAACAATTATTAATAATTTCATAACAATCTCAAAGCGCATCAAAAGCCAAAAACAAAAACAAGCAATACATCATGAGTTATAGCTATAGTTGGCTAAGTCAACCAATAGAGGCCAAGTCATCCTCTAAAGATGGCGAGGGACAGTTCATGGCTTGATCAGAGGAAGGTGGTCAGTGAGATGGTTGATGAAGATGGAGTCTGGTGATGATGTTGTAGAGGGCTAGCTTCTCTGGGAACCAGCCTCACTGGACCTCTCCTTCACAATGTATGGCACCCATTTGGGTGATGCCTCAGCAGTTCCGGGAGCCAGAAAGCTCACCACACACAGTCCAGACTATTATCCAGTCATCCTTATTACGAGCCCTCTGCCTCAGCACTGCATTCCTAAACTGCATCTCCTATTCCTCTCAAACTTCAGGTAGCTAGCTACTTAGCTAACGTTAGCCCCAAAAAACTACATGAAAGGTCACACGGTGGGGCTACAGACGATCATTTGTAGTTCATATAATCATTCTGCCAGCTGCATACCACCACTGCCGGCTTGCTTCTGTAGCTAAGCAGGGTCGGTCCTGGTCAGTTCCTGGATGGGAGACCAGATGCTGCTGGAAGTGGTGTTGGAGGGCCAGTAGGCACTATTTCCTCTGGTCTAAAAAAATATCCCAATGCCCCAGGGCAGTGATTGGGGACACTGCCCTATGTAGGGTGCTGTCTTTTGGATGGGACGTTAAACGGGTGTCCTGACTCTGAGGTCATTAAAGATCCCATGGTACTTATTGTAAGAGTAGGGGTGTTAACCTTGGTGTCCTGGATAAATTCCCAATCTTGCCCTCAAACCATCACGGTCACCTAATAATCCCCAGTTTACAATTGGCTCATTCATCCCCCTACTCTCCGCTGTAACTATTCCCCAGGTCGTTGCTGCAAATGGGAACGTGTTCTCAGTCAATTTACCTGGTAAAATAACAGATAAATAAATATTAAGCCGTAACTGTGTTCAAGATAACAGGGAATTCTCGGAATTACAAGTCAGAAACTCTGGCATCTTTCTAGAGCTCTGACTTCTCCGACCTGAAGATCACAATTTTTCCCAAGTCTAAATTTGACCTAATCCCCAGTTGTCTTGCAAAAGTAGTATGTTTTGGCCGTGGCATACTTTTTACTAAACGTAGTGCGATTAGCACACAGTATGCAGTTTAAGAAAGTAGTAGGCAACCCAGATTTTGGACACGGGCTGGCTCTCTCTCAACCTTCTCTTGTTTTCTCCCCTGCCCTCCCCCTCTGTCGTTTCCCTCTTTATGTTTTACATTCCAGCCTCACTGTCGAGCCTGGGGTCTTCTCAATCTCCTTCGACGTTCCTTGTTTTGAAACGTAACACCACTACACATTACACATACACACACTGAAGTCAGGTCTGGGAGACAGGGGTGGATAGTAACACAGGCTGCTATTGGATAGGAGGCTTTTACATTTTATATGTGTCCCCGACATTGCACTGGAGACTGGAGTTGGCGTGGAGACACACTAGGCTGTTTTTGTTTTCCCTAATGATATACAGATACACTGACACGCATGTAGGTTCACGCATTCATGTGCTCACACACAGTACCCCACCGCCCAACACACATACACATTTGAACTCAAACACACCCAGTCCGCCTAGTCTTAATTAAATCAACTTTTTATTATTGGAACGATGTCGTCACTGAAAAATATTGCCAAGAGAGTGTTTGACAAATAAAAATATCAAAATTCCCCCCAGGATGGAAAAACAAGAAAAAGTGATTCCGTTTAGTTGAAAAGTGCTGACCTAGGATCAGGCAACACCTGTCCAGGCGATCATATTCATTGTGATCGAAAAGGCAAAACTTATCCTAAAATCAGCACTCCTACTCTGATGCTTGCCACATAAGACCTAAGTTCTTTATTTTTCACTGTGAGAAGAACAAATCCCTTTAGTGGCATCTCCCTCAAGCCCCTTGGCCTCTCTCTGGCCATCGTAAAAGGATGTAGCTCATTGGCTGGAACATATCAAGGGGTGAATGTTTTATTTGCCTGTTTGAAAATGAACAGTGACCCCTCTCCCCTGAGAACAAGTGTCTTTCAATTCAGTCATAACGAGTGACACTGAGGAGTGCCCTGGACAAAGCACAAATAAGAACTACACAGATTGTTTCATTTAGTCATCCATGTGTGTCTTGGATGACCCACCACAGCTGAGATGGATAATAAGTACACGGACCTGTGGTACACAGTCAGAGGACTTCAGGCCTGGCAAAGCCTTCACTGAGTCAGATTCTCTCCAACACATTTGACACCTTTTTAGATCTTGGGATGAGGAGGCTGAGAAAGATGGAAATAACTCTGAGAAAAGACAACTCTGTCTGTCTACTGGCTGGAAGTGTGTGTTCCATTATCACTTCAACTATGTGACTTCCTTCCACTAGTGCAGTTTGTGACTCACAATTTACTGCTACACACACACACACACAACAAGGGACCAAGGGAATAACACCAATTACCAGTCTTCAGACAGCATCTTCCTAACCAAGAGACATTGTGAACTGACATCAATAGACGTCACAGGTACTTTTGTCAATTAAGGCAGCCCGCCCGCACCTCTGATTCAGAGGGACTGGGTTAATGCATTCAACATTTCACGGTTTCCAACTCCTAGCCAGCTTTGCAATATTTCATTTTTTTGGTGGAATTTCTTACAATATTTTGCTCAGAACATTTAGTGTATTACAACCTACAGCCGGAATTAAACTTTTGGATATTAGATTTGCGTTACTCAGCAGAAATGTGTTTTCCCTGACCCGGATCCATTGTTTGAACTTCCCGAGGCAGCTCTATTCATCCCGGGGGCTGCACAAAACGACGACCTAGGAGAAGAGGAAGAAGTGGGGCACTAGTCAGACTCAGGCAACGTGCACACTATACACTGCTTCCGAGTATATTACTTGTTAACTTTCAGTCCCTGGACAATAAAGTAGATGAGCTCAGGGCGAGGATCTCTTTCCAGAGAGACATCAGGGACTGTAATATATTCTGTTTAAAGGAATCATGTCTCTCTCTGAATATATTGTACCTGTCAATTCAGCCAGTGAGTATCTCAGTCCATTGGCAGACAGGAAGAAAGAACTCTCAGGGAAAAAGACCACACCATCGAGAATTTCAATAAGCATTTCTCTACGGCTGGCAATGATTTCCTTCTGGCTACCCCAACCACGGCCAACAGCTCCACACCCCCTGCAGCTACTTACCCAAGCCTCCCCAGCTTCTCCTTCACCCAAATCCAGATAGCAAATGTTCTGAAAGAGCTGCAAAACCTGGACACCTACAAATCAGCTGGGCTAGACAATCTGGACCCTCTCTTTTTAAAATTATCCGCCACCATTGTTGGAACCACTATTACCAGTCTGTTCAACCTCTCTTTCGTATCGTCCGAGATTCCTAAAGACTGGAAAGCTGCTGCGGTCATCCCCCTTTTCAAAGGGGGTGACACTCTAGACCAAACTGCTATAGACCTATATCCATCCTGCCCTGCCTTTATAAAGTCTTCGAAAGCCAAGTAAATAAAAAGATCACTGACCATCTCGAATCACCCCCAAACCTTCTCCGCTGTGCAATCTGGTTTCCAAGCTGGTCACGGGTGCACCTCAGCCACACTCAAGGTACTAAACGATATCATAACCGCCATCGACAAAAGACCGCACTGTGCAGCAGTCTTCATCAACCTGGCCAAGGCTTTCGACTCTGTCAATCACCGCAATCTTATCGGCAGACTGAACAGCCTTGGTCGCCTGGTGCACCAACTACTTCTCAGATAGAGTTCAGTGTGTCAAATCGGAGGGCCTGTTGTCCGGACCTCTGGCAGTCTCTATGGGGGTGCCACATGGTTCAATTCTCGGGCCGACTCTTTTCTCTGTATATATCAATGAGGTCGCTCTTACTGCGGGTGATTCCCTGACGACAGGGTAGCCTAGGTGGTTAGAGCATTGGACTAGTAACCGGAAGGTTGCAAGTTCAAACCCCTGAGCTGACAAGGTACAAATCTGTCGTTCTATCCCTGAACAAGGCAGTTAACCCACTGTTCCTAGGCCGTCATTGAAAATAAGAATTTGTTCTTAACTGACTTGCCTAGTTAAATAAAGGTAAAATGAAAAACACCATTCTGTATACATCTGCCCCTTCTTTGGACACTGTGTTAACTAACCTCCAAACAAGCTTCAACGCCATACAGCACTTCTTCCGTGGCCTCCAACTGTTCTTAAAACGCTAGTAAATCTAAATGCATGCTTTTCAACCGTTCGCTGCCCACCCGACTAGCATCACTACTCTGGACAATTCTGACTTATGTGGACAACTACAAATACCTAGGTGTCTGGCAAGACTGTAAACTCTCCTTCGAGACTCACATTAAACATCTCCAATCCAAAATTACATCTAGAGTCGGCTTCCTATTTTGCAACAAAGCCTCCTACACTCATGCCACCAAACAAAAAACTGACTATCCTAACGATCCTCGACTTCGGCGATGTCATTTACAAAATAGCTTCCAATACTCTACTCAGCAAACTGGATGCAGTTTTGTGACAGTGCCATCCGTTTTGTCACAAAAGCCCCATATACCACCCACCACTGCGACCTGTATGCTCTAGTCAGCTGGCCCTCGCTACATATTCGTCACCCGACCTACTGGCTCCAGGTCATCTATAAGTATATGCTAGGTAAAGCTCTGCCTTTTCTCAGCTCACTGGTCACGATAACAACACCCACCCGTAGCATGCGCTCCAGCAGGTATACCTCGTTTGGTCGCCTTACCTTCCAGTTATTTTTATTTTACCTTTATTTAACCAGGCAAGTCAGTTAAGAACACATTCTTATTTTCAATGACGGCCTGGGAACAGTGGGTTAACTGCCTGTTCAGGGGCAGAACGACAGATGTGTACCTTGTCAGCTCGGGGGTTTGAACTCGCAACCTTCCGGTTACTAGTCCAACGCTCTAACCACTAGCCAATGACTGGAACAAATTGCAAAAATCACTGAAGCTGGAGACTTATATTTCCCTCACTAACTTTAAACATCAGCTATCTGAGCAGCTAACCGATTGCTGCAGCTGTACATAGCCCATCTGTAAATAGCCCACCCAAACTATCTACCTACCTCATCCCCATATTGTTTTTATTTACTTTTCTGCTCTTTTGCACACCAGTATTTCTACTTGCACATCATCATCTGCTCATCTATCACTCCAGTGTTAATTTAACTTTAACTACTTCGCTACCATGGCCTATTTATTGCCTTACCTCCTCAAGCCAATTGCACACACTGTATATAGATGTTCTTTTTTTTCTATTGCGTTATTGACTGTACACTTGTTAATTATATGTGTAACTTTGTGTTGTTGTTTGTGTCGCACTGCTTTGCTTTATAGTGGCCAGGTCGCAGTTGTAAATGAGAACTTGTTCTCAACTAGCTTACCTGGTTAAATAAAGGTGAAATAAAAAAATAACCTCCAGAGAGAATTTTCTTCGGTAATCGTCATCGCCGTGTATATTCCCCACCAAGCCAACACAGCGACACCTCTCAAGGAACATACTGAACTACGTGCAAATTGGAAACTGCAAATCCTGAGGCTGCATTTATTGTAGCTGGGGACTTTAATAAAGGAAATCTGAGAAAATTCTATCAACATCTCCTGTGCTACCCATGCAACACGGACCCTGGATAATTTCCTTCCGGGACAGCTATAAGGCCTTCCCCCGACCTCCCTTCGGCAAATCAGATCACACCTCCATTCTGCTCATCCCCACCTATAGGGTGAAACTGAAGCAGGAAGCCCCCATGGTAAGGGCTGTTCAACGTCAGTCTGACAAATCGGAATCTATGCTTCAAGATTGTTTTGATCAGGCGGACTGGGAAATGTTTCTGGGTCGCCTCAGAATAGTAACTAAGTATACACTGACTCGGTGACTGGGTTCATCAGAAAGTGCATAGAGGATGTTGTTCCCACTGCGATGATTAGAACTTATCCAAAACGAAAAACGTGGATATATGGCAACATTCACGCAAAACTGAAAGCATGAACCAACGCATGAACAAATCACAATTGCACTACACACTGCCCTATCCCACCTGGACAAGAGAAATACCTATGTAAGAATGCTGTTCATCGACTACAGCTCAGCCTTCAAAAACATAGTGCCCTCCAAGTTCATCACTAAGATCAGGGCCTTGGGTCTGAACCCCTCCCTGTGCAACTGGGTCCTGGACTTCCTGACGGGCCAAACCCAAGTGGTGAAGATATGCAAATCATCAAGTTTGCTGATGACCAAACAGCGGTAGGTCTGATTACCAACAACGACAGCCTACAGCAAGGATCATCAACTAGATTCAGCCGATGGTCGGGGGGCTGGAACATAATTACAAATCATTTGTCAATATCAAATTAACCTCAAAAAGCCCAAACAGATATATAATGAACAGAAATATAAATGCAACATTGTAAAGTGTTGGTCCCATGTTTCATGAGCTGAAATAAATTGTCACAGAAATGTTCCATACATTCAATAGTTTTTTCACCATACTCCTAACCTGAATCCAATCAACACGTTGAATTCACATTAGTTGACAACTCAACCAAATGTAAATCAAAACTAGTCATTCAAATAACGGCTGTGCCCAGTGGAATGGTGAAATTTAACTAATGATTTGTTAGCCTAATATACATTTGGAGGACCACCCTCCAACACATACCACATAGCAATAGCGTAGACCGAAGTAAATTATGGGGCACAGACACACCTGTGATATACAGCACATTCAGAAAGGATTCAAGACCCTTGACTTTTTCCACATTTTGTTACATTACAGCCTTAATCTAAAATGTATTAAATAATAGATAATAATAATAATACACTCAATTCCCCACAAAGTGTAAACAACCTTATTTACATAAGTATTCAGACCCTTTGATATGAGACTCGAAACTGGGCTCAGGTACATCCTGTTTCCATTGATCATCCTTGAGATGTTTATAGTGCTAATAATCCACCTGTGGTAAATTCACACCTGTCTAGATAAGGTCCCACAGCTGACAGTGCACGTCAGAGCAAAAACCAAGGCATGAGGTCGAAGGAATTGTCCCTTGAGCTCCGAGACAGGATTGTGTCGAGGCACAGATCTGGGGGAGGATACCAAACACAATTGCCTCCATCCTTCTTCAATGGAAGAAGTTTGAAACCACCAAGATTCACCCTAGAGCTGGCTGCCCGGATAAACTGAGCAATCGGAGGGGGGCCTTGGTCAGGGAGGTGACCAAGAATGCAATGGTCACTCTGAAAGAGCTCCAGAGTTCCTCTGTGGAGATGGGATAATCTTCCGGAAGGACACCACCAAATCAGGCCTTTATGGTAGAGTGGCCAGACCAGACGGAAACCACTCCTCAGTAAAAGGCACATGACTCTCAGACCATGTGAAACAAAATGATCTGGTCTGATGAAACCAAGATTGAACTCTTTGGCCTGAATGCCAAACATTACGTCTGGAGGAAACCTGGCACCATCCCTACGGTGAAGCATGGTGGTGGCAGCATCATGCCGTTCTTGATCCAAATCAGTCAGGTTTCAAGACTAGTCATTCAACTGAGACTGCTCTTCTCTGTATCACGGAGGCGCTCCGCACTGCTAAAGCTAACTCTCTCTCCTCTGCTCTCATCCTTCTAGACCTATCGGCTGCCTTCGATACTGTGAACCATCAGATCCTCCTCTCCACCCTCTCCGAGTTGGGCATCTCCGGCGCGGCCCACGCTTGGATTGCGTCCTACCTGACAGGTCGCTCCTACCAGGTGGCGTGGCGAGAATCTGTCTCCTCACCACGCGCTCTCACCACTGGCGTCCCCCAGGGCTCTGTTCTAGGCCCTCTCCTATTCTCGCTATACACCAAGTCACTTGGCTCTGTCATAACCTCACATGGTCTCTCCTATCATTGCTATGCAGACGACACACAATTAATCTTCTCCTTTCCCCCTTCTGATGACCAGGTGGCGAATCACATCTCTGCATGTCTGGCAGACATATCAGTGTGGATGACGGATCACCACCTCAAGCTGAACCTCGGCAAGACGGAGCTGCTCTTCCTCCCGGGAAGGACTGCCCGTTCCATGATCTCGCCATCACGGTTGACAACTCCATTGTGTCCTCCTCCCAGAGCGCTAAGAACCTTGGCGTGATCCTGGACAACACCCTGTCGTTCTCAACTAACATCAAGGCGGTGGCCCGTTCCTGTAGGTTCATGCTCTACAACATCCGCAGAGTACGACCCTGCCTCACACAGGAAGCGGCGCAGGTCCTAATCCAGGCACTTGTCATCTCCCCGTCTGGATTACTGCAACTCGCTGTTGGCTGGGCTCCCTGCCTGTGCCATTAAACCCCTACAACTCATCCAGAACGCCGCAGCCCGTCTGGTGTTCAACCTTCCCAAGTTCTCTCACGTCACCCCGCTCCTCCGCTCCCTCCACTGGCTTCCAGTTGAAGCTCGCATCCGCTACAAGACCATGGTGCTTGCCTACGGAGCTGTGAGGGGAACGGCACCTCAGTACCTCCAGGCTCTGATCAGGCCCTACACCCAAACAAGGGCACTGCGTTCATCCACCTCTGGCCTGCTCGCCTCCCTACCACTGAGGAAGTACAGTTCCCGCTCAGCCCAGTCAAAACTGTTCGCTGCTCTGGCCCCCCAATGGTGGAACAAACTCCCTCACGACGCCAGGACAGCGGAGTCAATCACCACCTTCCGGAGACACCTGAAACCCCACCTCTTTAAGGAATACCTAGGATAGGATAAAGTAATCCTTCTCACCCCCCCCACCCCTTAAAATATTTAGATGCACTATTGTAAAGTGGCTGTTCCACTGGATGTCATAAGGTGAACGCACCAATTTGTAAGTCGCTCTGGATAAGAGCGTCTGCTAAATGACTTAAATGTAAATGTAAATGGGATGTTTTTCAGGAGCAGGGACTGGGAGACTAGTCAGGATGAAGGGAAAGATGAACAGAGCAAAGTACAGAGAGATCCTTGATGAAAACCTGCTCCAGAGCGCATAGAAACTCAAACTGGGGCGAAGGTTCACCTTCCAACAGGACAACGACTCTAAGCACAAAGCCAAGACAATGCAGGAGTGGCTTCGGGACAAGTCCCTGAAAGCCCTTGAGTGGCCCAGCCAGAGCCCGGACTTGAACCCGATCGAACATCTCTGCAGAGACCTGAAAATAGCTGTGCAGCAATGCTCCCCAGCAAACTTAACAGAGCTTGAAAGGATCTGCAAAGAAGAATGGGAGAAACTCCCCAAATACAGGTGTGCCAAGATTGTAATGTCATACCCAAGAAGACTCAAGGCTGTAATTGCTGCCAAAGATGCTTCAACAAACTACTGTGTAAAGGGTCTGAATACTTATGTAAATGTGATATTTCGTATTTTTATCTTTAACAACAAAAAACAGTTTTTGCTTCGTCATTATGGGGTATTGTGTCTAGATTGATGAGGAAAACGTAATAATTGAATACATTTTGGAATAAAGCTGTAACGCAACAAAATGTGGAAGAGGTCAAGGGGTCTGAATACTTTCCGAATGCACTGTATGTGCCCACACACATGCAAGCATTAAAAGACAATGATTGTGCATGGCCCTGTGTTCCCCTAACATAGGGACTGTGTTTGTATGTCATGCCTAAGGAGGACTGTACTAAACCACCACTGGGCAATTCCATGGTAGCAAAATGACTCACATTTTTTACTTTAAAAGTATGTCAAAAAAAAAACATTGTTGGTTAAACACACCATACATATCTACGCACAAAACCTACTTTTAACAATTTCCACAAAAAATTGAACGAAAACATGTCAAGTTTGGTAACAGAATGACAGTAAAATCTCCTTCAGTTTATTATGTGACCACGTTTTCAAAAACTCAAATACAGTGGGGCAAAAAAGTATTTAGTCAGCCACCAATTGTGCAAGTTCTCCCACTTAAAAATATGAGAGAGGCCTGTAATTTTCATCATAGGTACACTTCAACTATGACAGACAAAATGAGAGAGAAAAAATCCAGAAAATCACATTGTAGGACTTTTAATGAATTTATTTGCAAATTATGGTGGAAAATAAGTGTTTGGTCACCTACAAACAAGCAAGATTTCTGGCTCTCACAGACCTGTAACTTCTTCTTTAAGAGGCTCCTCTGTCCTTCACTCGTTACCTGTATTAATGGCATCTGTTTGAACTTGTTATCAGTATAAAAGACACCTGTCCACAACCTCAAACAGTCACACCCCAAACTCCACTATGGCCAAGACCAAAGAGCTGTCAAAGGACACCAGAAACAAAATTGTAGACCTGCACCAGGCTAGGAAGACTGAATCTGCAATAGGTAAGCAGCTTGGTCTGAAGAAATCAACTGTGGGAGCAATTATTAGGAAATGGAAGACATACAAGACCACTGATCATCTCCCTCGATCTGGGGATCCATGCAAGATCTCACCCTGTGGGGTCAAAATGATCACAAGAACGGTGAGCAAAAATCCCAGAACCACACGGGGGGACCTAGTGAATGACCTACCATGAACAAAGCCTACCATCAGCAAGGGCATTGAAGATGAAACGTGGCTGGGTCTTTCAGCATGACAATGATCCCAAACACACTGCCCGGGCAACGAAGGAGTGGCTTCGTAAGAAGCATTTCAAGTTCCTGGAGTGGCCTAGCCAGTCTCCAGATCTCAACCCCATAGAAAATCTTTGGAGGGAGTAGAAAGTCCGTGTTGCCCAGCAACAGCCCCAAAACATCACTGCTCTAGAGGAGATCTGCATGGAGAAATGGGCCAAAATACCAGCAACAGTGTGTGAAAACCTTGTGAAGACTTACAGAAAGCATTTGACCTCTGTCATTGCCAACAAAGGGTGTATAACAAAGTATTGAGATAAACTTTTGTTATTGACCAAATACTTATTTTCCACCATAATTTGCAAATAAATTAATTAGAAATCCTACAATGTGATTTTCTGGATATTTTTTCTCATTTTGTCTGTCATTGTTGAAGTGTACCTATGATGAAAATTACAGGCCTCTCATCTTTTTAAGTGGGAGAACTTGCACAATTGGTGGCTGACTAAATACTTTTTTGCACCACTGTATCTACTCTGAATTAAGATTCAAAGACATCTGCAGAAAGAATGGGATGTCACTTATGATGAGACAGACACCTTGATTTAAAATAAGTCTCTTGGGTTATTAAACTACAGTAAATGAAGTGGATTAGCACCCAGTAACATAATGATGGTAACAGAATAACATCATGGGGCCCTGATCTAGAAAAGCATAATTATGAATGTCGTTCTCTTCATGATGATGTTTTCTTGAATATATGTATTATCCTCCTTTGCATGTTTGGGTATTATTCTACAGACTGGCTATTATTCGAAAGAGCCCCGACCCCAAACAAGACCACATTTGGTTTGTCTGGACCAGACCAAATCTGTACCACAGGTGCCCCTCGGATAGAAAGACACGCACACACACACAATGTGTGCACATGTTAATATTTCCTGTCAGAAGCCCAGGTGTCATTCTGTCATTCTGACTGGTAGTGGTAAAGTGAGACATCTTAACTATGTTTACTGTCCTTTGCAGATGATTGCAGATTCAATTCAGTTGAGAGTCAGGGCTTCAAAAAGGCTAATGGTTTTACAAAAGGGACACTACTGCTCTATCTGTCAATAGATTGTAAGAGGGAGTGGGAACACAGATCAATGTCTCGGTCTGTCTGTTGGCCAGTACTTTTACTGTAGACAGCGGCCAGTTTACTCTTCATTCCTATGCGGACTCGAAACACACAGACACACACTCGCGCACCCACATCCATGCACACACCCACGCACACAGACCACATCCTGAAACAGCCAACTTTCCAAAATGAAGTAGAGGGATGGGTGATAATTGTATCTATGTATTATCAGAATGACATAATAAAGACAACACAGATGGCTCTGTTACTCAGAGCCGGACATCCCACAGAGGGACTGGCCTTGTCCAAATACCGATACTTGAGTCCTAAATATTAGGCAGTTGGATTAAACAAAAAAATAAGTTCAATAGTATGTGGATTTTTGGAATTCGAGTATAATTTCAATGCCCGGAGGTCATAATCATTTTGGCTTCAACGAGAGCTGATCAACACAACCGAAATCAACGAATGGTAGGAAACAACGCAATCACGAATGACACATTCTCAGTATGCGAAAATAGAACGTGTTATACATTGAGTAAAAATATAAATGCAACATGTAGTGTTGGTCCCATGTTTAATGATCTGAAATAAAAGATCCCAGAAATGTTGCAATCGCACAAAGCTGGAGCTGTGTGGGCGAGTGGGTCTGAATACTTCAGTAAATGTGATTTTTCAGTTTTTCAGTTTTCTAAAAACCTGTTTTCACTTTGTCATTACGGGGTATTGTGTGTAGATTGATGAGAAAAACATAATAATTTGAACACATTTTAGAATATGGCTGTAACATAACAAAATGGGTAAAAAGTCTGGGAACCAGCCTGAGTCGTGTAGCCACTGGACTTCTCCTTCACAATGTATGGCACCCATTTGGGTGATGCCTCAGCAGTTCCGGGCGCCAGAAAGCTCACCACACACAGTTCAGACTATTAGCCAGTCGTCCTTTATTACGAGCCCTCTGCCTCAACGCTGCATTCCTCTAGTGCATCTCCTATTCCTCTCAAGCTTCATTCAGGTGACTCTTCAATTGATACATGCGTAGGACTACGGTATACTTAAGTTTACTCCAAATGTTGTTCCAAATGCTTCCTAGAGCTGTCACATCTCTAACCTTAAGATCACCAACATCATGATTTTTCCCAGTCTGAGCTCATTTTGTTTTCGAATTGCCAGTTGTCTTGAACGCACCAAAAGTAGTACGTTTTGGCCGTGGCATACTGCATACTTTTTACTGAACAGTACGTGCTAAATAGTACGTAGTACGATTAGTACACAGTATGCAGTTTAAGTAAGTAGTAGGGAACACGGCCAGTGAATGTCTGTGTGTGTTTGTATGTGTGTACATTTAATCTGAAATCAGCTGCTAAAGCAGATATTTATCACATAGGCCAGTGAATGTCTGTTTGTGTGCGTGTGCATTTGATCTGCAATCATCTGCTAAGGACAGATATTTACCACGTGGTCCAAGGTAAACACAGTTAAGTTGTCTCACTTTACAACTACCAGTCAGAATGAGAGGCACCTGGGCTTCTGACAGGAATTCTAAACATGTGCACACACAGCGTGTGTGTGTGTGTGTGTGTGTGTGTGTGTGTGTGTGTGTGTGTGTGTGTGTGTGTGTGTGTGTATCTCCAGGGGGCACCTGTTCAGGCATTCCAGCGCCCAATTGTGCCAACAATTCAAACACAGGGGGAGATGTGTGTTTGTGTGCGTTTAGAGGGGGGTACCTGCATCACTATGACTATAGCCTCTGTGAACACAGCTGTAACAGTGCAGGTGCCGAGTAGTGTGACTCAAAGGCAACAATGTAACTCCTCACGTCTCACAATACATCTACACCAACTCTAAGGGTTGCAATATTTAGCATTGCAGGCCATATGGGGCAACTATTCATGTTTATATGACTTCAGTCCCTTCCCCTCCCTGCCCTCACCTCCCCTCGCCTCTCCTTTCCTAACTCGAAAACCAGAGAACTTGAACAAAACAGCACTCTCAGTATCACTAGTGATGTACCTGCCAAAGTCCATTTGCCTTTTTACTGTTTCCCAACGAGGGCCATGTGTGTGTGTGTGTGTGTGTGCGCGTGCATATGTGTGTGCATTTCCTTCTGTTTAAAGGCTATAAAGTCTAAAGCCAAGTCAGCCCACTTGATCTGACTGACAACCTCTCAGCTCTTCCCAGAGCCATAATGGCTAAATAATAGCTGACAGACTGCTTTCTTTAACACACACGAACACGGACAGTGTTTTAACAAGCTGTGATGCCTGTCGGAGAAGGCTTGCCCAGAACGTAACCAAATAAGTCCGTTTTCAGAAATGAATCCAAAGTCCTGCGGTGGACAGCATCTAATAAATAACAGAGACAGATAGTCTTCCATCCCTTCTCCTTCTATCCTAAACTTCAGTCAGAGTCTGAAGAGCGATTCAACATGACTTCTAAGTCATGTCCCTGTCAAATCTATGATTCCATTATGGATTATCTAGCTAAGTGCAATAGCACAGTAACAGAATTATGAAAACGGATTTTTCACTCTAAAATGTATGCCAAACAAAAACTATTGGTTGCAAGTTAAACAAACCATACAACTATCTGCGCAAGGAGTACTTAAAAAAAAAATCACCAATACTTTACAAAAACATATACTTGAAGAACAGTGCAGGTGTAAAGTTCCGTAACAGAATTACAGCAAATTATCCCTCAGTTTTTTTGTCACCAAGTTTTCCAAAAACTATTATTAAATATCTACTCTGAATTAAGATGCAAAGTTGTTTGCAGAAAGAATGGGTTGTCAGCTATGATATGATACCCTGACTTTGAAAAATAATCTATTATTTTGGGTACTGAACTACAGTAAATTAAGTGGATTAACACTTGTTATACCACAGCATTGTTGAATACTCGTGTCTAATTGGCTAGAAGGGAATTCTAGAATGGACATTAACACCAGATAACGGGACAGTTGGAAAAGCCATCGGGACACCTTGCAATCCTGACACAATATGCGCCTACACATGCTACTTCCAACAAAGTTACAGAAAGCTAAACCAGCAACTACACAAACTGAAATTGGAAACATTGGAAACCAGGTCCAACGAGGAAACATATTTTGGGAGGGGGGTGCATCTGATGACCAACTTGGTGAGTGATGAACATGAACTTCTCCGGTTCCCTCCACCGCTAAAACTGTCAACTCCTCCCACATGTTTCTAGTTTGACCAGCTGTTTTCAGACACTGATCATTTTCATTTTGGTTGTCATATTCTAGCCTCGTGTTTGATATCCCATGCAATCTCTTCATAATTAACAATCAGTGTTGACGAAAGTCCTGACGACAAGACAGACTTTTCTATCTATGCCAGGCAAAAATCGGGCATTATCAGCTCATCGTTATGGACGTATCCAAATTAAATGTCCATAGAAAACAGTACTTTGCTGTTATTCTGGTTGCAGACTTCATAATTGTGTTAACCGTGGCTAGCTGGCTAGCAAGCAACGGATAAGAGCGTTGCCAGCGAGAATGGCACAGAACAACTGGTTCACATCCATAAATATCAAACTGATCCTCTGTTCTGTATATTATCATGGAAAAATGAACTACGCTGCGTCACCCATTAAGGTAATCAAATTGTATTTGTACATTATTTGGTCATGTACAGAACGTCATCGTTTATCCCTTACATAACAGAATAACGCTAACAGAATGACATCATGGGTCTCTGATCTGTATTAACAGAAATGCATAATTATGGATGTGATGTATTCATTGTGAATACACAAAGGTAGAAGAAGTACACAAAGGTAGAAGAATGCAATATCCTCCTCTGCGTGTTTGGGTATTGTGCCATACATTGGCTAGTATTCGAATGCTCAATGGGTGAGGACGGTGGTTACAATAAATGAAAAGAGAGAGGGCTCATGGGTAGGGGTCCGTGAGAGCCCGTGAGAGGTGACATTAACTGGAGAGAAAAAAATCGAATCAAATGTTATTTATCACATGCTTCGTGAACAACAAGTGTAGACTAACAGTGAAATTCTTACTTATGGGCCCTTCCCAACAATGCAGAGAGGAAAATAGAAAAAAATAGAAAGATAATGACATGAGGGGAAAAAACACAATGAGTGTTAAACTTGGCTATATACTGTACACAGGGTACCTCTACCGAGTAGATGTGCAGGAGTACGAGGTAATTGAGGTAGATATGTACATATGGGTAGAGAGAAAGTGACTAGGCAACAAGATGGACGATAAGCAGTAGCAGCAGCATATGTGGTGAGCAATGTTCCTGCGGCCCACAGCTCCCCTCCGACTGCTGCACAGATGAAATATCAGCGCGCGCAGAGAAGCACGAGGTTGAACTTCACTCAACTTTCTCGTTTTCCCCTTTAGTTAACACTATCAACATTCCGCTTCGCTGTGGGAATTGTGCTCAAATCAACGCAATAGTATCCCCTTTCAATGTAGCATACCGAAACAAAATGAACTACGCATGCTTGCAGGCAGCACTCATTGGAGTATGATTCTATTGCATTGACATGCATGACTCGGGCACACAGACCTGTGCACCAAAACCAATCAGAGCTGCAGTAGGCCTATATGCAAATAGCTATTACCAAACATGGATCTGTGCCATTCACTTTGAACTGGTCAGCATGAGCAGTCGTGAGTAGATGCGCTTGTGCACATTTGTTCATATTCCTTGCTCGTTAGTGAGTTATTAGCCAAGTTATAGCTCAGGTAAAGATGTTTTTTTATGTCTTAAAGGGGCAGTGTTGTATTTTGAGACGGTCTTGAATAAGCTAAGTAGCCAATAGGGAAAGAGTAGCATAATTTGTCTGATTCTTTGTAATAATGGAATGGGAATAATAATAAATTGTATTTTGTATAGTGGTTTCTTGCATCAAGCAACAAAATGTTCAGTCACCTCCTTGTCTGAAGGACAAGTGGATAAACAGGTTCATGTGAAGCCCTGCATGTTTTTTTTTCAAAAGTCTCATGGAATGTAGGCCAACATTGAACACCACACATTTGCTGCTACTGTAGGCTGAATGATAGAACAGCTAAATGTTATGGGATGCATTTTCTTCCATTGTTTTTGATGGTAGGCCACTCTGGTAGGCTTACGATATGATCAAATAGCCACAGTAGCCTACTTGGCCACTTAAAACTGTAGCTTAAAGCAGGTAAAGCCTCACTTTTCACAGTAAACACTCGGAAACATTTTCACAATATTCAAGTTTCGCTCAGCAGACCGGAAATTTGCTCAGTTCCGAAAACATGTGAGGGAACATTGGTGATGAGTCAAAAGAGTCAGTGCAAAGGAGGGCCAAGGCAGATAGTCCAGGTAGCTATTTGATTAACTATTTAGCAGTCGTATGCCTTTGGGGTAGAAGCTATTCAGGTTCCTGTTAGTTCCAGACTTGGTGCATTGGTACCGCTTGCTATGCGGTAGAAGAGAGAACAGTCTATGACTTGGGTGGCTGGAGTCTGATAATTTTAGGGCCTTCATTTGGTATAGAGGTCCTGGATGGAAAGGAGCTGTTTTATGTGTGGATTAATTGTCGGAGTAGAGGACCTTGTGCATTTCAGGTAAAATAACATCTCAATGTTTATATCCCAGGACAAATTAGCTAGCAACCGCAAGCTAGCTAAATAGGACAAATTAGCTAGCAAGTGCAAGCGAACTAGCTAAATTGCCATAAATGTTTAATGCTTTTCGACCTGTCCCTAAATTAATGTCATTGGTTCAGAGTTTGTTTTGACGATGGCAGCCGGTTTGCGTTCCGTGATAGGGTTGCCGCGCTTTCGACAAAATACGGATGGTTCCGTATTTCACTGAAAGAATAAACATTTTGTTTTTGAAATTATAGTTTCCGGACTTGACCATTTCAATGACCTAAGGCTCGTATTTCTGTGTGTTTATTATATTATAATTAAGCCTATGATTTGATATTTGATAGAGCAGTCTGACTGAGCTGTGGTAGGCAGCAGCAGGCTCATAAGCATTCATTCAAACAGCACTTTCCTGCGTTTGCAAGCAACTCTTCGAATCCCACCGTACCTTCTCCACTATGCAATCTGGTTTCCGAGCTGGTCATGGGTGCACCTCAGCCACACTCAAGGTCCTAAACAATATCATAACCGCCATTGATAAAAGACAGTACTGTGCAGCCGTCTTCATCGACCTGGCCAAGGCTTTCGACTCTGTGAATCACCGTATCCTTATCGGCAGACTCAATAGCCTTGGCTTCTCAAATGACTGCCTCGCCTGGTTCACCAACTACTTCTCAGAGAGTTCGGTGTGTCAAATCGGAGGGCCTGTTGTCCGGACCTCTGGCAGTCTCTATGGGGGTGCCACAGGGTTCAATTCTCGGGCTGACTCTTTTCTCTGTATATATCAATGCTGCCGCTCTTACTGCGGGTGATTCCCTGATCCACCTCTACGCAGACGACACCATTCTGTATACATCTGGCCCTTCTTTGGACACTGTGCTAACAAAACTCCAAATGAGCTTCAATGCCATACAACACTCCTTCCGTGGCCTCCAACTGCTTTTCAATGCTAGTAAAAACTAAGTGCATGCTCTTCAAACGAATGCTGCCCGCACCCTCCCGCCCAACTAGCATCACTACTCTGGACAGTTCTGACCTAGAATATGTGGACAACTACAAATAACTAGCTGTCTGGTTAGACTGTAAACTCTCCTTCCAGACTCACATCAAGCATCTCCAATCCAAAATTAAATCTAGAATCGGCTTCCTATTTCGCAACAAAGCCCCCTTCACTCATGCTGCCAAACATACCCTCATAAATCTGACTATCCTACCGATCCTCGACTTCGGCGATATCATTTACAAAATAGCCCCCAACACTACTCAGAAAACTGGAAGTAGTCGATCACAGTGCCATCCGTTTTGTCACCAAAGCCCATATACTACCCACCACTGCGACCTGTATGCTCTCGTTGGCTGGCCATCACTACATATCCATCACCAAACCCACTAGCTCCAGGTCATCTATAACTCTTTGCTAGGTAAAGCCCTGCCTTACCTCAGCTCACCATAGCAACACCCACGCGTAGCACACACTCCAGCAGGTATATTGCACTGGTCATCCAAAGCAAACACTTCCTTTGGCTGCCTTTCATTCCAGTTCTCTGCTGCCAATGAGTGGAACGAATTGCAAAAATCACTGAAGCTGGAGTCTTATATCTCCCTCTCTAACTTTAAGCATCAGCTGTCAGAACAGCACTGTACCTGTACACAGCCAATCTGTAAATAACACAGCTAATATGTAAATAGCACACCCAACTACCTCATCCCCATATTATTACTTACACTCTTGCTCTTTTGCACCCTGGTATCTCTACAAGCTTCCCGCAATAAGTTGGGTGAATTTTGGCCCATTCCTCCTGACAGAGCTGGTGTAACTGAGTCAGGTTTGTAGGCCACCTTGCTCGCACACGCTTTATCTGTTCTGCCCACACATTTTCTATAGGATTGAGGCCAGGGCTTTGTGATGGCCACTCCAATACCTTGACTTTGTTGTCCTTAAGCCATTTTACCACAGCTTTGGAAGTATGCTTGGGGTCATTGTCCAATTGGAAGAACCATTTGCGACCAAGCTTTAACTTCCTGACTGATGTCTTGAGATGTCGCTTCAATATATCCACATAATTTCCCTGCCTCATGATGCCATTTATTTTGTGAGGTTCACCAGTCCCTCCTGCAGCAAAGCACCCCCACAACATGATGCTGCCACCCCTGTGTTTCACAGTTGGGATGGTGTTCTTTGGCTTGCAAGCGTTCCCCTTCTTCCTCCAAACATAATGATGGTCAGTATGGCCAAACAGTTCTATTTTTGTTTCATCAGACCAGAGGACATTTCTCCAAAAAGTACGATCTTTGTCCCCATATGCAGTTGCAAACCGTAGTCTGGCATATTTAAGGCGGTTTTGGAACGGTGGCTTCTTCCTTGCTGAGCGGCTTTTCAGGTTATGTCGATATAAGACTCATTTTACTGTGGATATAGATAATTTGCTACCGGTTTCCTCCAGCATCTTCACAAGATCCTTTGCTGTTGTTCTATGATTGACTTGCCAAAACAAGTTTGTTAACAAGAAATTTGTGGAAAGAAAGGAGATTTTAGATTCCTTCTCTCACAGTTGAAGTGTACCTATGATAAAAATTACAGACCTCTACATGCTTTGTAAGTAGGAAAACCTGCAAAATCAGCAGTGTATCAAATTTCTCCCCACTGTACATACACACACACACACACTTTTTTACATCAGTGTGAGTCAATGCGTAACAGTCCTGTAGCTTAGCATCCACTTCATCGGACCACTTCTGTATTGAGCACCTCACTGGTACTTCCAGTTAGATTTTTGGCTTGTAAGTAGGAATCAGGAGGACAGAGTTTTTCATTTCTGTGTGTGGAGTAAAGTTGATCAAGGGTTGTGTCGCCTCTATTTGCACAGGTGACATGCTGAGACACAGGGAGACGTTGTCCAGACTGTTATCACAATTATGAGCTGAAAATAACAGTATGCCAGCGGGAGGGAGGACAGGGACAGATGACCCAACTGTGGTTTGTGACTACTATACTTTCCCATTTTAGCCAATTCAATTGC
This sequence comes from Oncorhynchus nerka, assembly GCF_034236695.1. Classification (NCBI taxonomy): domain Eukaryota; kingdom Metazoa; phylum Chordata; class Actinopteri; order Salmoniformes; family Salmonidae; genus Oncorhynchus; species Oncorhynchus nerka. The sequence continues at coordinate 63,167,164 of NC_088404.1, read as the reverse complement.
AATTATTCTGTTACAGATTTTTCAGCCATTCTGTTACAGATTCCATAACAGAATTACATATTTCAATCACTTAATAAATCATAAAACAACATTATTATCAGTAAAAAATATAACTAATTGGTAGGTCTACCTTTGTTACTTCTGTGATTTTTCATTATCCTCCCTCCTCATGGAGAGAAATTAGAAAATATCTTAAAGACAAAGGTTTTTGTAACAGAATGACAAGACAATAGGGAATATTTTTTAAACTTACAGAACGCAAATAATTTATGCAATATTAAAAATACATGTTGATAGTAGTTGGCAAAGGTATTCAACATTTTTGTGCTTTGAAGTATTTCTAAGAGAAGAGAAGAGGGGGTTGACCAACATTGTAACAGCTCTCAGACATCCCTCTTTAGGGAGTAGTAGAATGAAAAGATGCTGCCAAACATATTTGTCACCCCAAGTCAGCGTCCCAAATGGCACCCATAGGGCTCCAGTCAAAAGTAGTGTACTATATAGGGAATACAGTGCCATTTGGGATGCAACACCAAATCTGCTGTTTACACAGGGCCTGTGTGTGTAAAAATAGCCACCTAGCTCCCAGACCCTCTCCCACCCACCCCACTTTCCGCCCTTTCCTCCCCCACCCTCGAGTATCCTTTTAGGGCTTTGTTGGGTAGAGGACATGGATGACTGTTCTGGAAACATAACTTGTGTGGTCAGGATGTGGCTAGCACCTCTCAGAAGGCTCTCTAGTCATGATTTACTAAGTAGATCCACAGTGGACCTATAGCACACAGTTCTCAGATTAATCACCAGTGTCGTGTTACCAGTTACGTGGAATTGGCAATTAAGAAACGTACATTTTCAAGTTCTGTTGCAAACCGTTTAGATTTTTTTTCTTCCATTATGTGCCCAAATGAACACAACTCATGTAACTCGCTTGTTACCATTGAAGTTATATTCTCACACTTTCTCACCAACCGAAACATGGTACTGTTAGCGCTGCCAATCTCCCTGCTCTTTCTCCAATCTGCCTTTCACCTCACCCCACGTCTGGTCACTCCCAACGCTAGCCCCTGCTCCCCTTTTGGGGAATTCCCACATCCGCTGAGGGCTAGACAGAAGCTGAGGCTCATGGGACAGCTCTCTCAGCTCCAGACCAAGTGGTGAGGGTTAAGGTTTGGGCTGCCCAGAGTCTCCCCTAACGTGCACACACAGACACAGACACACGCACACAGGTAGGCACACGCACCCACACAGACACAGACGCTTTGGGCTGAACAGGCTAGGGCCAACACCCATTCCTATTTCCACCCTCAATTTCAAAAATAATTCTACCAGAGGCCTAGTTTAACCAAGGCCTAGGACAAAGTGATCATGAAGGAATGGAGCACATGTGTGTGTGTGCGTGCGTGGGTGGGCGATGTAGTTCTGTAAAATGTAAGGTGACAATTGGCTACGATTCACTCCAAGGAAGATAGCGGAATAGAGAAAGAAAGGAGATTGAGAACATCAGACCATTGGACGACAGACAACCTGCCTCAACATCACAGCCAGGCATTCCTTGGTGATAGGAGGATGGGAGAGGAAAAAAAATTGAAATCTATCATGCCAATAAAGCACCTTGAGAAAAGGAGAGAATACTGTACCATGTGATACCCAAAGATTAGCTTCCCATTCTACACAGTTCCTATCCATCTTTAATAATGTCTTCCCCATACTAGTCCTGTGAAAGCCTTAATCTCCACTCTCGCCTCTGTATTTTCCCACGAGTTGGAGAGCAGCACTCTGAGCCAGTGTGGTTAGATGTGGGCCATGAGAGAGGGTGGAGAAGAAAGAAGGAAAGAAAGAGGGGTATAAGAGAAGTAGAGCAAGAGAGAGAGAGAAAGAGTTAGAGAGATAAACACACACTCACGAGCACACACACTGTTCAACACACACACACACTGATTGGTTTTTCAGACCAGCGCAGCCTGCTACCCACACGCGCTAGCCAGGTCATACATAGTACTTGACCTCACTGTATCTAACTACACATCTCCATGGCGATCATAGGGTAATTATGGGATGTGGCGTACAGACAGCAGGTTGAGTTGAAGTTTTGCTTGATCTCCCTCTCTCACTTTCTCATCTCAAATTAAAATTACTTTATTAGCATGGCTTACATTTCATCCAAAATCCCCCCTCTCCCTGCTACTTCCCTCGACAGTGAGCGAGATAGATGTTCTTTGACAACTCTGCACACTTGGTAGCAGTAAGCAGTGATCAACGTGTTGCCAAGAGTCCAACCCCATGCAAATTGCATTAGCACTAACATATACTGTCTACTCCCGAGTGGTGCAGCAGTCTAAGGTACTGCATCTCAGTACTAGAGGCATCACTACAGACCCTGGTTCGATCCCGGGCTGTATCACAAGCGGCCATGATTGGGAGTCCCAAAGAGCGGCGCACAATTGGACCATACAGGCTAGGGTTTGGCCGGTGAAGGCATTCATTGTAAAATAAGAATTTGTTCTCAACTGACTTGCCTAGTTTAAAAAATATATATATTATAATAATTATCCCAACTGGTAAAGTAGATAGCTTAACCTCTCACTTAGCATGCTGTAGTACAGACTTTGTAAAAGGCCTGTTGGATGCTTGTAAACATTTGGAAAATGTTTGCCGTTTGGAGAACTTGGTCGGATTGGGACGTTACAGAGCCTTGATCTATTCTAAACCCTGGGGGAAGAGAATCTATGCTATGGCATGCTGTCCATCTGTTATTATGATAAACATACACACACACACACACACACACACAAACACACACGGCAATTGGCCTGCTCCACTCCGGGAAATTATGATTTGTAAGTCGCTCTGGATAAGAGCGTCTGCTAAATGACTTAAATGTAAATGTAATGATGGCATTTCAAGACTGGCTTGCGGAACCAAAGGAGTAGCGTTGAGAGGGATTCAATGATGGTGGAACAAGGGATGTGCGGGAATGATGGAACTCAAGGGAGGAATTCTAAATTCCATAGGGTTGGGATAAGAAGAGGCCTCCTCAAAGTTTGTCTCCGGGAACAGCAGAAGACTGGATGTGATAGCTATGCATGAGGGGCCCCCCCCCCACACACACACACACACACACCAAAAGTCACACAGAAACACTAACACGGACACACACCATAAGGTGATAAATATCCACTCTCACACCTAGTCCTAATCAAAGCACTGTAGGCACCATGCAGAGGGCGAGAACAAATTCTTCTCCACCTCTGTCTGTCTCTCTGTCTGCCAGATATCCGTCTGAGCTTCGACCCTATGTGTGTGTGTGTCAGACCTAGGATAACTATAGTTAACTATGCAGTGTGGAAACTAACCATTTTTCCGGGGGAACTATTTGAATACAGATCTGAGACAGAAACTACTTAAAAATATATTTTAATTAGAGGTTGACCGATTATGATTTTTTTCAACACCGATACCGATTATTGGAGGACCAAATACTCCCTTAAAAGACATTCGATTGAAATATTTTGAGAAAAGCGTCAATAATACTGTTTGCCCATCTTGAGACGCTGTAGCCACTATACACTTCCTCGGAGTCTGGAGTAATCTAAGATAACTCAATAAATCTGTCATTCATTTTGACAATTTGCTGAGAAGATCTTGGTAGCGCAATTTCACATCTAACTAAGATGTTTGGTGCAGTATTTCTCAGGTGAAAAAAAAAGTGCATGAAAATGAGTTGTCTATAATCGAATGACAACAAACACTTCATTGAAGAATCCCTACTATTGACCAATCACAGACGAAGGAATGTTGTTTTCGATTTCCTCAAGGAAATATTTTGTGGCATGGACAGCCGAAAAAAACAAAACGAACAAAAAGTCAATGTCCTCATAATATATGCTCAAACTGTTCCGGATGGGAACTAGGCTATTTACGATCCGCTAGTCTTGAAGCCTGCAGTCATAGTGTGCATTCCCTCCACCCCTCTCTGCCCCCTCCACCTCTCCATCGCCCCAAACACACCCCTAAACCGTTACAAGGCTGCTGAAAGGATCCCTCTGTAGGCTACTTCACTAGGAAAAGTTTTTCCTGGTAAACCAGGCCACTAAATGAGTCACAGACAAAGCGAGACTTGTTGGGCCACTCAGTTAACGGTCAAAAGGTATGGCGACCCCTCCACCGCCACTACTTCCTATTCAGTGACCTCTGTCTTAGTGAGTTTGTGGCAGGGCTCATAATATACATTTAACTATTGCACCATATTCCCTATGTAGTGTACTACTTTTGACCAGGTCCCATAGTGCTCCAATAAAAATGTGCACTATATAGGTACAGTAATAGGGTCTAATTTGGGACATAGCCTATATTTATCAAGTATCACGCTGCCTTTGAGGCTCATTTTAAAGCACCATAACAGAAGGATATAACATAAGCAGTAGGGCTTTAATACTTACACAGATGTGCATCGGCCGTAAACTGTGTTGCCTAACGTAAAACAATGCGAGCAAAAATGAAAACATATGTTGAAAACGTATGTTACATGCTTCTGTTACGGTGCTTTAAAATCTACCACATGCAGTATGTGTGCATCATATATATCACCCTTTGGGTCCTGGTCAAGAGTAGTGCACTAATATATATATCTTTTTTACCTTTATTTAACTAAGCAAGTCAGTTAAGAACAAATTCTTATTTACAATGGCGGCCTACCCCGGCCAAATCCTAACCCGGACGACGCTGGGCCAATTGTGCACCACCCAATGGGACTCCCAATCACAGCTGGTTGTGATACAGCCTGGAATCGAACCAGGGTCTGTAGTAAAGCCTCTAGCACTGAGATGCAACTCGGGAGCCCCATATAGGGGATAGGGTGCCATTTGGGACAGACACATACTGTACATGGTACTGTGAAAGAGCCAGTGTGGAACTTACATAGTGAATTAAGACTTTTAGTAAGGTGTTACAGGAGAAGGCCTGTTTGTCACACTTGTAGGTCAGGGCGTAACTTTTATTTGAAATGTGGGGGGGACAACATTATGGTTGGGCAGTATCCAGATTTCCATACCGTGCCTGTGCCATCCTGGGATTTACGGTATTACTGGTAGTGCACACAAGGGGCAGCATATATTTTCTTCAAATGTGAAAAAAATCCCCAAAATCATCACTTACCAGAATTCTAACAAAATGCTAAAAAGTACTATGGAATTATTGTAGGGGATGATAGGTAAATGCTAACTAGTGCATGCAAACATTTACAACTAGGAAAGACGACCCAGCTCATAAAGTTATGCAAGTATCTCAAAAACGCAGTTCGCAGCATGCACAAAACCAACAGTCTTTTTCGGGGTGAGGGGGGGTTAACCCGGAAGCCAGCTGCACCAATGTGTCAGAGGAAACACTGTTCAACTGAAGTCAGCCTGAAGGCGCACGGCTCGCCACAAGGAGTCGCTAGAGCACGATGAGCCAAGTAAAGCTCCCCCCTGGCCAAACCCCCCTAACGCGGACGACGCTGGGCCAATTGTGCGCCACCCTATGGGACTCCCGGTCACGGTCGGTAATGACACAACCTGGGATCGAACCCCAGGCTGTAGTGACGCCGCAACACTGCGATGCAGTGCCTTAGACCGCTGCACCAGTCGTGAGGCCAAAACCGATATCATCTTAATCGAGGAGGGGATTGTCTCTGCTGCTGTTACCAAGAAGCTTGATCTTGCAAGCTAACATTAACCACTTAGCAAGTTAGCAAAACCCAGCTGGAGAGAATTTATTTGGAACATCTTAGATAGTTAACTTAATAGTTCTAAGATATATAGTTGGCAAACATTAGTAGTGAATTTCATACAAGTGTAACTTGATAACCTCACTTAAGTTGCGCTGCAGAGATGACTCACCTTACGAAGCTCTGATTTTGCTCGTTGTGCTTCTTTGTAAACAAACACACACGACTGGCTCAAACTGCTGTTTTGGGAAACTAGTATCAGTAAGCATCATAATGAAACGGGCAACGGGCAAAATTATGAATGTGATATGCTTTATTTATTAGTGCACAAGTTGACTGCAGGTATTTATGTGAAAAGTACTAATATTCAAAGTCCAAAAAACGTACCAGAATGCAAACAAAATGCTAACAAGTACTAAGGAATCCTCATCGAAAATGCTAACTAAATGCAAACGAGCGCATTGCGAACATTTTGTACAGTTTCTGAGCTAAACTAAACAAGTATAAATGTAACTCAAAAATTCTACTCACAATTTGCTGCACACACAAAACTAATATAGCTAGCAAGGATCTTAATTACAGAAGGGGATTCTCTGCTGTTACCAAGCAAATCTTGATTTTGGAAGAAGCTAACCACTTAGCTAGATAGTAAACTAGCTACTAAATTAGCAAACCAAATGCACAACTGCAGAGGATTTAGCAGATTTTAGACAGTTAACTTAATAGTTATAAGATCTCTAGCTGGCCAACATTTAGTTGTGAATTCAATACTGTAATTATGATGCATGCCTCATCCCAGTAAGTGGCTCACAAGGCTCCGGTCTCTCATCGTTGTGTGCTTGTAAACAAACACCACATGTGACTGGCGACTACCGTAAGATACATAATAATGTGACAGGTGAAATGAAGAACGAAAATGTTCTTTATCTCCAATAATATTGCACAAGTTGACTACAGGTATTTACTTAAAAAGGAGCAATAAAAATTTTACAAAAAAAAATGCAGTATGGCGATATTCAAAAAACATCCTGTGGCTTTTTCCAAATACCCCAGTATATGGTATATAGGGTATACCACCCAAGCTTAGACAACATTAGCTTTGCCATTCAAAGCTTGTTTCCAGTATTTCCACACTCTTATTGCATATGGCTTCTATGAATAAAATGTTTTCCTTTAATATGATGATATAGCAATAGACAAAATTGAAGAGGACAACATTTTTAATTGTTAATGTGTGTGAGGGGACATGTCCCCCCCAGGCCCTATTGGAAGTTACGCCCGTGCTTAGTGATAGGAGCAGAAAGTAAAGTTGTGTTTCAGAGAATGTGACAGAGTGGAGGGCTACACACTTTTTAGGAACTGCTTTGTTTAACTACTGTCTGAGTGACTTCCTCTGCTGTCTCCCCCTTCTTCTACGACACACACACACATTCCGAGTAGCGTTTCACCATCCCCAGAGTCCCTAGTTAACCCCTATGCACATTCTGCACGTGACAGAAATAGTGCAACATTTTTAATTCAATTAGCATAATAAAACAATAGTCTTTATTCATCCGTCTCGGGATGATGATGTCATAAACAGATTCACCGTGCGTCATCCTCTTCCTTCAATCAGTGGTCATCTCTTTCTATTTGAGACTAAAGGAAACTTGGCCTGCTCCATTGGCATTGACTCTCTTTCTAACTGGACCACAGCACAGACACACAGATGGCCCACACAACACACACACAGACGAAGAGATGAATGGGGGAGACAGAGAGGGATACAGCAGATGTGCAAGAAAAGGAGGAACACTACAAGGCAACAAACGCATTCCAATAGGCCTACAAAGACATTTGCATAAACACAGACACACACTCACAAAGTCGCACACAGTCACAGGGAACTTCTGAAGAAGACGCGGGGAAAACGCAGACTGACAAATTTAGAGACACTTGGGGATCGGTCTCTCTTTCACACTCACACACAAGTGCCTTGTCCTTATCACCAAAGCCTTAAGTGTGTGTAGTCAAGCAACACGTGTGACAATCCCAGCCACCCCTCTACACACAAACCTCAGTGTTTTGGGGAGAAAATTAGACTAAATCGGGGCTCAGTGAAGAATTCACCGGTTGCAATGGGGGACAGTTGGTGGCCAATGGCCATGCTAGCTGTCGATATTCCTGTCCCCAAACTATTAACAACTAAACACATTATACACATCTAAATGTGGAACGGGAACCAGGCTAAGGACATCTCTGACCTGAATGAAAGATGTGACTGTTCGATGCAACAAATGCTTTGGATTTATATGGATGTAGCGCACAGTGTAACAACATTTCCAGCATTATTAAATTGGTAAATCTATTAAAACAATACGTCCGAGCTATATCAAGCCTTAATGCTTAATTAACTGCAATGCCGCATGCAAGCCTGGACTAGCAGCTTCATTGACTAGGGGACAACCCTGTACTGTCCTGTCCATTGTATATGGATGAGGCTCCGCTGGCATTTCAAGTGACAACACATTGGCATGTGGAAAAATGACTGACAAACAAACACTAACACACACACACACATCGCCTGGAAACACCACGCCCCATGAAAACCCAATGTGCTGACGAGATTTTAAAAATGCAACCATAGTCATTCCACCCTAACAAAGTCTGTAGTGCTACATGTGTGTTCCATATGGCCTGGGTTCCAAACATTTCACTCTAACCACTGGGGAATTCCAGTTACATGTGCTGCCCCGTGGTGCTAGACTAGCTCAGTACGCTGTGGTTATTTCTGTCCCTTCAACCAGACAACCACCACAAAGAAGGTGCTGTTTTGAAGTAGAAAAGGGTCATGTTCAATAGCCTTCAAACAGATGAAAATGGACTGAAAACAGGGAGGGACTACCTGTACTTCTCCAAAAAGAAACAATTATTTAATTGTTTGTTTTTTTGCAAAACATTGAAATGTTTTCTTTTGGGTGCCCTAATGACCACGTTTCAGTGTTTCAGCATTTCAGCAATCAGTGTGTTACTGGTTAGAAAGACAGGAATCAACATAATAGAAGCAAGGAAGAAAGACATGGTCGATGAAAATAAAAAGGAGGAAAGGATGTGGGGTTTTATGGGAGAAAAATATAAGATAGAGGATAGGAAGAGACTCCTTGAGGTAGAGGTTTAAGAGAGAAGAGGTTGTGCTAAAGATAGGGATGAACACACATCTGTTGTCAGACCTGGCATGGAGGAATGGAGGTTAGGAGGATGAAACGTGTTTCGGAGGCAGAACGAGAAAGCAACAGAGGGGAGAGAGAGAGAGAGAGAGAGAGAGAGACGCTAAATCCAGGTCAGCTACCTAATTGACCACACTTACACACACAGACACTTTCAAACGTGCCCCAGACACAGAGATAGAAAGAGAAGAGGGAGAGAGGAAAAGCAGAGGAATTCAGAGAGAAGCAAACCTCCATGCCCTACATACGGTAATGATAGTCAGGACATATTTTCACAAATTCACTCATATCAAAATCAATAACTCATAGCACGTGCTTGGGCTCATTCAGTAGCTTTTACCTGATAAAGTAGAATTCTGTTGAGCAATAATGTTAAAAGTATTATTTATATTCCTAAAACATACATTGAAAATGATAGTGTTGCTGCTTCCTGTCAAGTATTTTTTTTTTATGGCCCAGTGTCAAAACAGCAGTCCAAATTCATAATCAAATAAATAAGTTGTGATATTTTGAAGAATACATACAAGTTACTCCCTACACATGCCACACGTCTGTTCAGATTACTTGTACAGTATGTTGCTCCACTGAACAGAATATATTAATACAACATGTAAAGGGTTGGTACCATGTTTCATGAGCTGAAATAAGAAATCCCAGAAATGTTCCATACGCACAAAAAGCTTATTTCTCTGTTAGTGAACATTTCTCCTTTGCCAAGACAAACCATCTACCTGACAGGTGTGTCATATCAAGAAGCTAATTAAACAGCATGATCATTACACAAGTGCACCTTGTGCTGGAGACAATAAAAGGCCACTAAAATGTGCAGTTTTGTCACATAACACAATGCCACAGATGTCTTAAGTTTTGAGGGAGCGTGCAATTGGCATGCTGTTTGCAGGAATGTCCACCAGAGCTGTTGCCAGATAATGTTAATTTCTCTACCATAAGCTGCCTCCAACATCGTTTTAGACAATTTGGCAGTACGTCCAACCAGCCTCACAACTGCAGACCATGCGTATTGGGTCGTGTGGATGCAACATCGTTTTAGACAATTTGGCAGTATGTCCAACCAGCCTCACAACCGCAGACCATGCGTATGGCGTCATGTGGATGAGCGGTGTGCTGATGTCCACATTGTGAACAGAGTGCCCCATGGTTGCGGTAGGTTTATGGTATGGGCAGGAATACGCTACAAATAACCAAAATTGTTGCAAGTTCATTTATATTTTCGTTCAGTATAAATTTGTAGCTTATAAACTGCACAAGCACCAACATCTGTCAAGCGGTCACTCAAGACTGGAATTGATTAGCTTGTTCTACTGTAATCAATAGTGCCTGCAAATGAATCACTCACATCGATATTTTATTGAAATCAATGGAACTGGGACAATAACAGTGGCGACATGTACCATTTGCGCTCTTCTAACAGACAAACCTCAATGAATTTGGGATTTCTACATATATATCTGTAGATAGATGACAACCTGTCCGAGTCATTTGTGACTATGTCACTGCGAATCAGCCTTAATTCGGTCTTATGTAGCACAATTTGAAATAGTGTTTTTTTACATTGGATGAAAGCAGAGACACAGAGCTACAAAAGGGTATATCATACACTGCATTTGAGGAACAATGGGAAAGTAATTCTGCTTTGAAAGTTGATAAACTTGTAACCTCACTTTTGAGAAAATGGCCTTTAAATGTTTTGGTACCTACTGGAGTGCTCTTCTTTGTCTACACCCATTCAGTATTGTTCACACACACTTTAGCCCCAACCATCTCTTTAAGGGTTAGTCCGAGCTTTCTGTCCTAACAACAACAGCCATGCACCCAATGTAACTGACTAACGTTGGCTAGCTTTCTAGCTACTTCCAGACACAAATGAGAGAACACCTCACTGAACATTTTACTCGCCCTAGCAGAGCTGGTTAGGCTGTTTTTATGTTATCCAGAGCGTTGGTGACTGCAACTGTGCTGCTGGCAATAATTTACGTTTTTTTTGCCAACGTTTACTGACACCGGCCATGTTCAACAGGTGTTGAGCATTCATAAATGTGTCAGTTATTCTGCACTCTGGCACACTCAGACGAGAGTGCTCTGAAATCGGAGTAGATAGCCAGAGTGAATTTACTAGCTACGTCTATCGACAGTTGTCGCAGTGACATTCTATTGAAATGGTTACTTGCATAGTGGAGTATTTTATTAAGACATAATCTTAACAAACATAATCCCAACTCGTGACTTTACTACCCTGCAGGTAGCTAACCAACCAGGTGCAATGTTAGCTAGCATTAGGCAAAGCAAATGGCTCTGAAATACAAATAATGTCATACACGTAATGTTAGCTAACGAGCCAGCCAGCTAACGTTAATTAGCTAGCTAACAGTACACTTTATCTTGCAATGAAAACTATTTTCTGTCAAAATTATAAATGTGTAAATCTTAACCGTATACATCATGGATGGACCATTCTCCCTGTCACGGATGCCATGGTTGTCCTTAGTTTGAAGATGTAATCCGGAGACAGGTGTTTTCTCCATCTCCTTCGCGATCATACTCTAATTCCACTGATTTCAAAAGTCAGTCCTCCATAAAGTGGAAAGCAACACTTATGCAGTTCTACTACACTATACATTTAAAAAAGACAGGATTACCTACACATACTGACCAGCTCAAATAGACAGAAGCTTGCTATATGACAGACCAATCCAAACTCATCTCTCGACATGTCGAGCCCACTCATTATCTCAGCCAATCATGGCTAGCGGGAAGGTTGCTGACTTTTTCTGTGGCTTAACCAAATAGGCTCGTATTTTAACAATTTTATTTGTACTTACAGATGGCATACAAGTCTGTTATTAAGGCACATCAAAGTTTACATTTCTGCCCAAAAATGCATTTTAATAAAAAATTTAAAAAACTTTACGTTCAAATGGCTCTCGTGAAGTAGTGACCCGCAACATACGCCTAGTTTACTGAAACAAGTCACATTTAGCAACTTTTCTCCGGTAGATGGCCAATAATGAAAAGAAAACAATACTTTTTTGACTGGATAATTTCAACAAATCACCACCTCACATATGTTTCTAAATAGTGACAGGGGTTGGCTTTCATTTGAATGGTAGCTTAACCCTAAAATCCACTAATTCATACGAGGACTGCCTAATTTCTTTCTAGCCACCATGGTCTGAAAATGACAGATGTGCTCTAAGACCCCATACAGACTGGCACGTATGACAGAAACACTAGTACTAAACCAAAGATATTGATTTGTTTTAAGCAATCCATTTTATGAGCTTGTGATGACCATATACTTTAATACTAACATCTTATATATTTCCTGTAATTCATGTGTGGTGAAAACATTGGTCTGTGTAATGTATTAACACGTTATGTCCACCACAGGGAAATTAGCATAATATAACATAATTAAATATGTCACGGCTGTTCCCATAGACTTCCAGTCATTGCACTAAAGCTAGTTTAGCAACTTCCTTGAAACTGCACACAGATACATACAAATGGTATCCATGGGCTTGAATATCCCTTTAAAGGCTTGTCTCGTCAGAAATCCTATTTTTTGGAGTGGCACTAAATGACTGCAGGTGTGTGTGTGTGTGTGGCCGGCACACGTTTGACAGGGCTCACGTGGGGGCAGAGTCTAAGCCCATCAATGCCAAACTCTGTTATTCATATTTTCCTGCCAATAGACTAATAATGTCCTGCCGAGAACTTGCTTACTTGTACTCTTTGCACATGCGCACTCTCACACAAAAAAACGTACACACTCCAGCAACACTATGCCTTGTACACTCGCATGTATTCCCGTCATGGAGGAAAGAACGTTGGCTTTTTCTGATGCTATTTGTTCAGGGGATGCTATTTGCTCACTCTTCCCTAGGTCTCCAATTATAACCATTCAAGTCACTAACTTTTCATGTGGCCCTTTAGCAAATTTAACGTGACGAAATTACTTATATTCTCCTCGTTCTGTGGTATTCTGAGAGCAGTGTGAATAGCTAACAGAGAGGCTACAAATGAGTGTGCATTTGCTTTACCAGCGGGTGTGTGCATGTGTTAGCATTTCCAGTGTAGTATATCTAGGCTCGGGCATTGAGCTCCACACACACTTCTGCTCTGACCAGACAAACAGGTCACTGATACTAATCACAAAAGCCCACTCATTCTGACCATTTACAAAAAAATACTTTAGGCTTGAAAGAAGAGAGAGAAAGACATCCCTCTCCCCATCAAAAAGAAACCAGGGTGCTTTTTGGTTTTCTCCGCCACTGGTTGGTGAGAAAAATTGTATTTTGTCATTACACACCCACAAATAAATACACCCGTGCTAGCATGCACGAGCACACACACACACACACACACACACACACACACACACAATTCAAAAAAAGCATTGTGGTTGTTGCTTGCTCCACATCCCAGTCAGTGAAGGCTACCTAATAGACAGGGTTGAAGTAGCGGGTGGGGTGATTGTGATCCCTCTCTCCTGCCAAACCTCTCTTTCTACTATCTCTCCATCCATCCCTGTGTCCCTGCTCTGTCCGAACAGACTCAGAGATTTCATCAGAGAGCACAGCGAGGAGCAATTAGTGTAAATCCCCTAGACACGCAGATCTGTCTCCACTTATACAGCACACTCCCCTCTCGCTCTCCCCTCTCCCTCTGACTTATACAGCACACTCCCTCTTTTCTCCCTCTCTCATACAGCACACAGCCCTCGCTCTTTCTTTTACAGCACATTCCCCTCTCTCCACCTCTCTCCTACAGCACATTACCTTCCATCATCCTCTCCCTTCCCCTTTCACTCTCTCGCTCTTCCTCTCTTATTGAGCTATTATAGAAAGGTTGAATAGTGCCAATAAATAGTTTAAATTAAATGAATTAAATTCAAGGGTTTTATTGGCATGGGAAACATATGTCAACATTTCCAAGCAAGTGAAGTAGATAATATACAAAAGTAAAAAACTATTTTTGTTATTTAACCTTTATTTAACCAGGTAGGCTGGTTGAGAACAAGTTCTCATCTACAACTGCGACCTGGCCAAGATAAAGCAAAGCATTGTGACACAAACAACAACAGAGTTACACATGGAATAAACAGACATACAGTCAATAATACAATAGAGAAAGCCTATACACAGTGTGTGCAAATGAGGTTGGATAAGGGGGGGGGTGAGGCAATAAATAGGCCATAGTGGCGAAATTATTACAGTATGGCAAATTAAACACTGGGGTGATAGATATGCAGAAGATGAGTGTGCAAGTAGCGGTGCTGAGGAGCAAAATAAATAACAATATGGGGATGAGGTAGTTGGATTGGCTATTTACAGATTAGTTATGTACAGGTGTAGTGATCTGTGAACTGCTCTGACAGCTGGTGCTTAACTTCATAGTCCGCCCCACCCCGCATGCGGGTTCCTGACTACAGGCTCAAGCTCATTACCATAACGCAACGTTAGCGATTTCTAAAAATCGCAAATGAAATGAAATAAATATGCCTGCTCTCAAGCTTATCCTTTTCTTAACAACACTGTCATCTCAGATTTTCAAAATATGCTTTTGAACCAGAGAAAATCAATCATTTGTGTAAGAGTGTTGATAGCTAGCTTAGCATTTAGCGTAGCATTTAGCACGCAACATATTCACAAAAACCAGCAAAGGAATCAAATAAAATAATTTACCTTTGAAGAACTTCAGATGTTTCAATGAGGAGACTCTCAGTTACATAGCAGATGTCCAGTTTTTCCTGAAAGATTCTTTGTGTAGGACAAATCGCTCCGTTTTGTTACTATGCATTTGGCTACCGAAACTAACCGAAAATTCAGTCACCTACACGTCAAACTTTTTTCCGAATTAACTCCATAATATCGACTGAAACATGGCAAACGTTGTTTGAATCAATCCTCAAGGTGTTTTGTCATATATCTCTTCATTGAAATGCCGTTCGTGGAAGCATGCTTTCTTCACAGAATCGCATGGAAAAATACCAGTAGCTGAGTTTTGCGCACCAATTTCCACGCAGGACACCGTGCGGACACTTGGCAATTGTAGTCTCTTATGGTCAATCTTCCAATGATATGCCTGCAAATACGTCACAATGCTGCAGACACCTTGGGGAAACGACAGAAAGTGCAGGCTCATTCCTGGCGCATTCACAGCCATATAAGGAGATCATGGAAAACGTACCTTCGGAAATCCTGTTCATTTCCTGGTTGCTGAAACATCTTGGTTTTGCCTGAAGGTTTTGTTCTAGGGCACTCACAGTGAAAATCTTTGCAGTTCTGGAAACGTCAGAGTGTTTTCTTTCCAAAGCTATCAATTCCATGCATAGTCGAGCATCTTTTCGTGACAAAATATTGCGCTTAAAACGGGCACGTCTTTTTATCCAAAAATGAAATAATGCCCCTAGAGGACTATGAGGTTAAAGCTAGTGAGGGAGATATGAGTTTCAGTGATTTTTGCAGTTCATTCCAGTCATTGGCAGCAGAGAACTGGAAGGAAAGGCGGGCGAAGGAGGAATTGGCTTTGAGAGTGACCAGTGAAATATACCTGTTGGAGTGTGTGCTGTGGGTGGGTGCTGCTATGGTGACCAGTGAGCTGAGATAAGGCGGGGCTTTACCTAGTAACGACTTATAGATGACCTGGAGCCAGTGGGTTTGGCGACGGATATGAAGCGAGGGCCAGCCAACGAGAGCATACAGGTCGCAGTGGTGGGTAGTATATAGTATATAGACTGCATCCAATTTGCTGAGTAGAGTGTCGGAGGCTATTTTGTAAATGACATCGCCGAAGTCAAGGATCGGTAGAATAGTCAGTTTTACTAGGGTATGTTTGGCAGCATGAGTGAAGGATGCTTTGTTGCGAAATAATTTTGGATTGGAGACGCTTAATGTGAGTCTGGAAGGAGAGTTTACAGTCTAACCAGACAGAACATGTGGACAACTACAAATACCTAGCTATGTCAGAACCGTCCAGAGTAGTGATGCTGGACAAGTGATGCTGGATAAGTATACAGAATGGTGTTGTCGGCATAGAGAGGTGGATCAGAGAATCACCAGCAGCAAGAGCGACATCATTGATGTATACAGAGAAAAGAGTCAGCCCGAGGATTGAACCCTGTGGCACCCCCACAGAGACTGCTAGAGGTCCGGACAACAGGCCCTCCGATTGGATACACTGAACTCTGTCTGAGAAGTAGTTGGTGAAACAGGCGAGGCAGTCATTTGAGAAACCAAGGCTGTTGAGTCTGCCAATAAGAATGTGATGATTGACAGAGTTGAAAGCCTTGGCCAGGTCGATGAATACAGCTGCACAGTATTGTCTCTTATCGATGGTGGTTATGATGACATTTAGGACCTTGAGCGTGGCTGAGGTGCAACCCATGACCAGCTCGGAAACCAGATATCATAGCGGAGAAGGTACAGTGGGATTCAAAATGGTCAGTAATCTGTTTGTTAACTTGGCTTTCGAAGACCTTGGAAAGGCAGGGTAGGATAGATATAGGTATGTAGCAGTTTGGGTCTAGAGTGTCTCCCCCTTTGAAGAGGGGGATGATCGCGGCAGCTTTCCAATCTTTGGGGATCTCAGACGATACGAAAGAGAGATTGAACAAGCTAGTAATAGGGGTTGCAACAATTTTAGGAAGAGAGGGTCCAGATTGTCTAGCCCTGCTGATTTGTAGGGGTCCAGATTTTGCGGCTCTTTCAGAATATCAGCTATCTGGATTTGGGTGAAGGCCAAATGGGTAGGCTTGGGCAAGTTGTAGTGAGGGGTTGCTCTTGACCGGGGTAGGGTTAGCCAGGTGAAAATCTTGGCCAGCCGTAGAAAAATGCTTCTTGAAATTCTCAATTATTGAGGATTTATTGGTGGTGACAGTGTTTCCTAGCCTCAGTGCAGTGGGTAGCTGGGAGGAGGTGCTCTTATTCTCCATGGACTTTACAGTGTCCCAGAACTTTTTGGAGTTAGTGCTACAGGATGCAGATTTCTATTTGAAAAAGCTAGCCTTTTCTTTCCTAACTGCCTGTGTTAATTTGTCCTAACTTCCCTGAAAAGTTGCATATCACGGGGGCTATTCAATGCTAATGCATTACGCCACAGGATGTTTTTGTGCTGGTCAAGGGCAGTTAGGTTTGGAAGGAACCAAGGGCTATAACTGTACCAGGATCTACAATTTTTGAATGGGGCATGATTATTTAAGATGGTGAGGAAAGCACATTTAAAGAACAACCAGGAATCCCCAACTGACGGCATGAAGTCAATATCATTCCAGGATACCCGGGCCAGGTTGATTAGAAAGGCCTGTTCGCTGAAGTGTTTTAGGGAGCGTTAGAGAGTGATGCGGGGTGGTCGCTTGACCGCAGACCCATTACGGACACAGGCAATGAGGAGGTGATCGCTGATATCCTGATTGAAGAGAGCAGAGGTGTATTTGTTTATGGGATTTGGGGTTTTACCTGGTGAGTTTATTGATAATTTGTGTCAGGATTTGGCCAGGATTGTTCCGGTTTTGGCCACTAGATGCCCCCATTGTGCTTTTTGACCCTTTTGTTTTCCCTTGTTTCCAGTTATTATTTGCACCTGTGCCTCATTTCCCTTGAATGTATTTAAACCCTTAGTTTTCCTCAGTTCTTTGCTCTGTGGTTGAATGTTAGCACCCAGCCCCAGCAATGCTGTGAACATTTGTTGCTCCAGTTGGACACTCGTGGTACTCTGTTTTTGTTCTCGTTTATTTATTTTTGATTATCTTTTTAGGTTTTTTCCTGCTGTACCTCCCACCTTGTGGATTTACCTTTTTACTTGGAAGATGACCTCTTTCTCTTGGAATTACTTTTGATGTTGTGGATTTATATTTTTGCCTGAAGAACTTTCCTTTTTACCTTATTAAAACACTGTCTCAAGTACTGCTGTGTCTGCCTCATCTTCTGGGTTCTGCCGACTATTAGTGGCTCAGTTTGCTAAGTGACTGTTTCTCACACTGGAGACCCGAGTTCTTAACCAGGTCCTGACAAATGTGTGTGAGATTGAGGGCATCAAGCTTAGATTGTAGCATGTCCCAGTTTAGGTCACCTAACAGCACGAGCTCTGAAGATAGACGGGAGGCAATCAATTCGCATATGGTGTCCAGGGCACCGCTAGGGGCAGAAGGTGGTCTATAGCAAGCAGCAACGATAAGATACTTGTTTCTGGAGAGGTAGATTTTTAAAAGTAGAAGCTCAAAGTGTTCAGGCACAGACCTGGATAGTAAGACAAAACTCTGCAGGCTATCCCTGCATGGTACAGGGGGCGGCAGGGTAGCCTAGTGGTTAGAGCGTTGGACTAGTAACCGGAAGGTTGCAAGTTCAAGCTGACAAGGTACAAATCTGTTGTTCTGCCCCTGAACAGGCAGTTAACCCACTGTTTCCTAGGCCGTCATTGAAAATAAGAATTTGTTCTTACTGACTTGCCTAGTTAAATAAAGGTAAAATAAAATTAAAAAAAAAAATACAATACAAAATGAACAGTAAACATTACACTCAGAAGTTCCAAAAGAATAAAGACTTTTCAAATGTCATATTATGTCTATATATAGTGTTGTAATGATGTACAAATAGTTAACATTACATTACATTTAAGTCATTTAGCAGACGCTCTTATCCAGAGCGACTTACAAATTGGTGCATTCACATTATGACATCCAGTGGAACAGCCACTTTACAATAGTGCATCTAAATATTTTAAGGGGGGTGAGAAGGATTACTTTATCCTATCCTAGGTATTCCTTAAAGAGGTGGGGTTTCAGGTGTCTCCGGAAGGTGGTGATTGACTCCGCTGTCCTGGCGTCGTGAGGGAGTTTGTTCCACCATTGGGGGGCCAGAGCAGCGAACAGTTTTGACTGGGCTGAGCGGGAACTGTACTTCCTCAGTGGTAGGGAGGCGAGCAGGCTAGAGGTGGATGAACGCAGTGCCCTTGTTTGGGTGTAGGGCCTGATCAGAGCCTGGAGGTACTGAGGTGCCGTTCCCCTCACAGCTCCGTAGGCAAGCACCATGGTCTTGTAGCGGATGCGAGCTTCAACTGGAAGCCAGTGGAGAGAGTTAAAGTACAAAAGGGAAAATAAATAAACATTAATATGAGTTGTATTTACAATGTTGATTGTTCTTCAGTGGTTGACCTTTTCCTGTGGCAACAGGTCACAAATATTGCTGCTGTAATGGCACACTGTGGTATTTCACCCAGTAGATATGGGAGTTTATCCAAATTGGGTTTGTTTTCAAATTCTTTGTGGATCTGTGTAATCTGAGGGAAATTTGTGTCTCTAATATGGTCATACATTTGGCAGGAGGTTAGGAAGTGCACCTCAGTTTCCACCTCATTTTGTGGGCAGTGTGCAACATAGCCTGTCTTCTCTTGAGAGCCAGGTCTGCCTACGGCGGCCTTTCTCAATAGCAAGAATATGCTTACTGAGTCAGTACATAGTCAAAGATTTCTTTAAGTTAGGGTCAGTCACATTGGTAAGGTATTCTGCTACTGTGTACTCTCGGTTTAGGGCCAAATATCATTCTAGTTTGCTCAGTTTTTTGTTAATTCTTTCCAATGTGTCAAATAATTATCTTTTTGTTTTCCTCATGATTTGGTTGGGTCTAATTGTGTTGCTGTCCTTGGGCTCTGTGGGGTCTGTTTGTGTTTGTGAACAGAGCCCCAGGACCAACTTGCTTAGGGGACTCTCCAGGTTCATCTCTCTGTAGATGATGGCTTTGCCTTATATAGCACACAGCCCTCTTTCCTCCTATCGCACTCTCTACACTACTCTCCCTTTCTCCTCTTTCCCACTCTGTGGTCTGAGTTGTAATAAAATATTACAGCCATGCCATCCACAAAATGGGCCCCTATTGACAGTAGTAACTGGCTGGGGTTTGGTTTAGGCACACACACACACTTTCAAAAACGCACACACACACACACACACACACACACACTGACACGCAAACAAATAAGATTATGTCCATCAGCAATTAGAACTGTGATGGTTGGCATTAATTGTTCATAATGCAGCAAATGGGAAGGTCAACATGGGGTATAAAGAAAGACTTGTATGGATATGTATTAAATTAAATAAATGTGTTACTTTTGAAGAAAATCATGAAGACATGCGCGAAACCCCTGCCGTAAGGGTTAGAGGTCGACCGATTATGATTTTTCAACGCCGATACCGATACAGATTATTGGAGGACCAAAAAAGACAATACCGATTACTCGGCCGATTTTTTAATTTTTTAATTTGTAATAATGGCAATTACAACAATACTGAATTAACACTTATTTTAACTTAATATAAAACATAAATAAAAATCAATTTAGCCTCAAATAAATAATAAAACATGTTCAATTTGGTTTAAATAATGCAAAAACAAAGTGTTGGAGAAGAAAGTAATATGTGCCATGTAAAAATGTGCCATGTAAAATATGTGCCATGTAAAAAGGCTAACTTTTCAGTTCCTTGCTCAGAACATGAGAACATATGAAAGTTGGTGGTTCCTTTTCACATGAGACTTCAATATTCCAGGGTAAGAGGTTTTAGGTTGTAGTTAATATAGTATTTATAGGACTATTTCTCTCCATACTATTTGTATTTCATATACCTTTGACTATTGGATGTTCTTATAGGCACTATAGTATTGCCAGTGTAACAGTATAGCTTCCGTCCCCCTCCTCGCCCCTACCTGGGCTCGAACCAGGAACACATCGACAAC
Source organism: Oncorhynchus nerka (assembly GCF_034236695.1). Lineage (NCBI taxonomy): Eukaryota > Metazoa > Chordata > Actinopteri > Salmoniformes > Salmonidae > Oncorhynchus > Oncorhynchus nerka. Next base: position 63,146,504 of record NC_088404.1, on the reverse strand, counting down.
AGCCACACTCGAAGCATCGTTACCCATCGCTCCACAAAAGCCGCGGCCCTTGCAGCGCAAGGGGAATAACTACTCCAAATCTAAAAGCGAGTGACGTTTGAAACAATATTAGCGCACACCCAGCTAACTAGCTAGCCATTTCACATTGGTTACACCAGCCAGTCAAAAACAGCGCTGTGCTTGCGAAGAGCTGCTGGCAAAACCCACGAAAGTGCTGTTTGAATGAATGATTACGGGCCTGCTGCTGCTCAGTCAGACTGCTCTATCAAATCAGACTTAATTATAACATAATAACACACAGAAACACAAGCCTTTGGTCATTAATATGATCGAATACGGAAACTATCATTTTGAAAACAAAACGTTTATTATTTCCGTGAAATACGGAACCGTTCGGTATTTTATCTAACGGGTGGCATCCCTAAGTCAAAATATTCGTGTTACATTGCACAACCTTCAATGTATGTCATAATTACGTAAAATCCTGGCAAATTAGTTCGCAATGAGCCAGGCAGCCCAAACTTGCATATTCCCTGACTCTGCGTGCAATGAACGCAAGAGAAATAACACAATTTCACCTGGTTAATATTGCCTGCTAAACTGGATTAGTAGTTATAACTAGTGATTATGATTGATTGTTTTTTATACGATACGTTTAATGCTAGCTAGCAATTTACCTTGGCTCCTACTGCATTCGCGTAACAGGCAGATTACTGGTGGAGTGGAATGGTTAGGGCATTGGACTAGTTAACTGTGCAGTTGGAAGATTGAAACCCTGAGCTGACAAGGTGAAAATCTGTCGTTCTGCCCCTGAACAAGGCAGTTAACCCCCAGTTCCTAGGCAGTCATTGAAAATAAGAATGTGTTCTTAACTGACTTGCCTAGTTAAATAAAAGGTATTAAAAATATATATTTAAAAAAATAAACAAAATAATTGGAAATCGGCACCCAAAAATACCTAATACCTCGGCCATTCCGATTAATCGGTCGACCTCTAGTAAGGGTACAAATGCTTGAGTTGCCTTATTTGAATAATCTACGTCAGTCAAACTCAAATCTGGACCTCAAGTCCAGCTACACATTGGATTGCAATTTATTTCTGGTGGTTCATTGCACACATCCAGTGCCCAAGGTTTAAATCAGTCCCTGATTAGAGGGCAATAATAAACATCAACAGTGGAGCTGGACTCAAAGTCCAGATTTGAGTATACCTCATTTAGGTTGTTCCATTATAAAGAGCTAACAACCTTTTAGGTGCTATCCGGTTCACATTCAAGTGTCCACCCTCCATCTAAAGCTAGTCCTAAAAGCAGAATGTGATGAGGCACTTAAAACATAAATACAATTCTCAGAATTAAAAAAAAAAACGAATGAAATGGTTTCAATATGTTACATAACAGCTTGTTTGACAGGAAAGCTGTGTGTGCTTATAGGGAAAAACGGGGCTCTCTTAGAACAACAGTACTCATACAGAGGAGACGTATGAAGGGGTGGATGAGGTTCCACCTGGTATATGTAAAGAACTGAACCCATATTTTTATTTCTCTTTCACTCTGAAAGCACAAAATTAATGGCACACGAGCATAAGGAACAAACGGCTAAAGCTTTACAAAAAGCAGCATAACAGGCAGTTAACCCACTGTTCCTAGGCCGTCATTGAAAATAAGAATTTGTTCTTAACTGACTTGCCTAGTTAAATAAAGGTAAAATAAATTTAAAAATCTCTCTTTCTTTTCCCTCTTACATCCCTCTTCCCTCCTCTTTCCATCCCCTCTAAGCAGTGAGGACAGAGCCTTTTCTCTCGTGCTCACTCTGCTTAGAACTCGTTCAAACTTCCAACCTAGGATTGTGTAAATCATTGTTGGCATTCTTCCCATGCTGCCCCTGATTTCCTGTCTGGCTGGCGATGCCATGGTGACCGGCGGCATGCGAGAGGGGGCGGGGGACAAAGAGGTCTCTGGTAGTTGTGGGTAAGGAGGGCCAAGACCGAACGGCGTGTGCCGACAGGCTCATGACACTACCAATTCCAAGATGACCCCTAACCCTGTGACCCCTGAGAGGAAATACATACAATTACTTACTCCATCACATCCTACAGATGGACTTTTGAGTGGGCTTCATCTGGGAGTGAGGGGGCTGATAGGGAAAAGGATGTGGAAAAAATATGAGTTGTGCATTTTGTTTTTGGTGAGTATGGTCCTCCCATTGCAGGAACTGTCTCTTGGCAAGCATATACAGGCACATATGTCTTTCTCTTCTGTCTCCCTCTTCTCCCTCCCTCCCTACACAGGTGTCTCGGTGGCAGCCCTGTCTCCCATCCAGCCTCTACACGGAGGTTATGGGATACCCAGTACTAAACTCTCAGTTGAACCATAATGACATCCAGGAAAAATCCAACCAGCCAGCCAGATTCCAATCCAGACCCTCTGCTTCTCACATTAGCCATTAGCATTGGATCCTGAACGTGCGTGTGCGTGCGTGTCTGTGTTGAACCTGTCTTAAACTGCTGCCGCAGAAGAACTCTCTAGAAATGGGACACTATGCCTTCCAGTTTTCCATTCACATAAAGTAAGCAAAACAGCATGCAATTGTTATTATCTCTGTCTTGGGTCTCTCTCTCTCTCTCTCCACTACTCTATATTTTAAGGAGGGGGGATGTTTCACGGGGAGTGTTGTGTTTTTAAGTAAGTGGGAATGTCTCAATAGAAAGCATCAAAAGTATTTCTCTCACTGCGTCTCTGCCCAAAACCCTTTGTCTTTTCTCTCTCCCCCTCTGGCCTATCGCTCACTCTCTCCCCCCTCTTTCCCTACCTCCCTCTCTCCGCCTCTCTCTCGCTCCCTAGTTCTCCAGCATTAGTTGTCCTGTAGTGTAAACCGTATTCAGAGTGAGTCATGGAGTCGTTATTTAATGGGAAGAGACTGGCGTGAGATGAGATTAAACTAAACTGCTGGATAGCATCAGAAGGAAACGAAGAGTAAGATAACCTCTGCGCCCCAAATTATCCCTGTATCTATGGGCCCTTGTCAAACATTTTACACTGGAGAATACGGTGCCATTTGGCACGCATCCCAAATAACATCAGAGGGCAATGGGAGGGTTCAGCTAGAGAGTGGAATATGAGAGAGTTTACGAAAGTTTATTTAGTGAAGTCTACAACAATGGGCTGCTTCGACAAATAATTAACATTTTAGACAAGTAGAGGGAATAGATTCTCAACTAATAGACTGGGTTAAATAATGGTTGACTTTGTCGTTGAATCAAAATCCCCTGTTCACTTTCTGCTTGTGGCTCTCAAAAAACACAGTTGATTACACACACACACGACTCCCTGAACCTTTGGGCCAGTGTTTCACAACTGAGATCTGACAGGAAGCAAGTATACAGTGATATCGACTATGTGTACTAGAGGTCGACCGATTAATCGGTATGGCCGATTAATTAGGGCCGATTTCAAATTTTCATAACAATCGGAAATCAGTATTTTTTGACACCGATTTTGCAGATTTAAAAAACATTTTTTTACTCCTTTATTTAACTAGGCAAGTCAGTTAGGAACACATTCTTATTTTCAATGACGGCCTAGGAATGGTGGGTTAACTGCCTTGTTCAGGGGCAGAAAGACAGATTTTTACCTTGTCAGCTCGGGGATTCAATCTTGCAACCTTACAGTTAACTAGTCCAACGCTCTAACCACCTGCCTCTCATTGCACTCCACGAGGAGCCTGCCTGTTACGCGAATGCAGTAGAAGCCAAGGTAAGTTGCTAGCTAGCATTAAACGTATCTTATGAAAAACAATCAATCATAATCACTAGTTAACTACACATGGTTGATGATATTACTAGTTTATCTAGCGTGTCCTGCGTTGCATATAATCGATGCAATGCAGGGGGATGATTTAACAAAAGCGCATTTTCTAAAAAAGCACAATCGTTGCACCGACTGTACCTAACCATAAACACCAATGCCGTTCTTAAAATCAATACACAGAAGTATATATTTTTTAAACTGCATATTTAGCTAAAAGAAATCCAGGTTAGCAGGCAATATTTACCAGGTGAAATTGTTTCACTTCTCTTGCGTTCATTGCACGCAGAGTCAGGGTATATGCAACAGTTTGGGCCGCCTGGCTCGTTGCGAACAAATTTGCCAGAATTTTACGTAATTATGACATAACATTGAAGGTTGTGCAATGTAACAGGAATATTTAGACTTATGGATGCCTCCCGTTAGATAAAATACCGAACGGTTCCGTATTTCACTGAAATAATAAACATTTTGTTTTCAAAATGATAGTTTCAGGATTCGACCATATTAATGACCAAATGCTCATATTTCTGCGTGGTATTATGTTAATTAAGTCTATGATTTGATAGAGCAGTCTGACTGAACGATGGTAGGCAGCAGCAGGCTCGTAATCATTCATTCAAACAGCACTTTCGTGCGTTTTGCCAGCAGCTGTTTATGACTTCAAGTCTATCAACTCCCGAGATTGGGCTGGTGTAACCGATTTGAAATGGCTAGCTAGTTAGCGGAGTGCGCGCTAATATTGTTTCAAACGTCACTCGCTCTGAGACTTGGAGTGGTTGTTCCCCTTGCTCTGCATGGGTAACGCTGCTTCGAGGGTGACTGTTGTCGATGGGTTCCCCAGGTAGGGGCGAGGAGAGGGATGGAAGCTATACTGTTACACTGGCAATACTAAAGTGCCTATAAGAACATCCAATAGTCAAAGGTGTATGAAATACAAATGGTATAGAGAAAAATAGTCCTATAAATACTATATTAACTACAACCTAAAACCTCTTACCTTGGAATATTGAGGTCTCATGTTAAAAGGAATCACCAGCTTTCATATGTTCTCATGTTCTGAGCAAGGAACTTAGACGTTAGCTGTTTCCCATGGCACATATTGCACTTTTACTTTCTTCTCCAACACTTTGTTTTAGCATTATGTAAACCAAATTGAACATGTTTCATTATTTATTTGAGGCTAAATTGATTTTATTGATGTATTATATTAAGTTAAAATAAGTGTTCATTCAGTATTGTTGTAATTGTCATTATTACAAATAATCGGTATCGGCTTTTTTTGGTCCTCCAATAATCAGTATCGGCGTTGAAAAATAATAAATCGGTCGACCTCTAATGTGTACCTTTTTATGTGCTTCTATTTGGAAATACCGACAGTATAATTTTCAATACAGTAAAAAAAAAAAGATTAAATATGGGGGGAGAGGCAGGTGAGTGTGCGAAGCCACTGCTTATAACTAACTATAGAAATCTAAGATGTGTCAAATAAATTATTTCCAACTCAGGGCTCCAGCTATGCATTTGGTTTGCTAACTTGCTAGTGTCTAGATCTCGATCTTTCTTCTTGTGGATACAGCAGAGACACTCAATCCCCTCCTGGATCAAGATCCCTGTTGCCTAAATGGTTTTGTGGGTCAAAAAATAATAATAATAATATGTATAATAATATGTATAATAATATTTTTTCTAAATAGCGCCCCTTGTGTGCACATTCGGTAATACCGTATACCCTGGTATGATACAGAAAAGGTATGATGGTATAAAAATCTGGATATTGTCCAACCCTACCATAGAAGGACACGCACAGATAGAAAGAGAGAGAACTGCAGGAATAACCCTTATTACCCACTAAAGCTACATCACTTACAATTTTAACTCTGTACACACTGGTTTGGTGAGACCGTTCATAAAGTTAGCCTAAATTAATCTGCACAAATATTGGCTCTGGGGGAGAAATTGTCCCATAGTAACAGACCACATATCAGCTTCCCCTCAATCTTAACCTTACCCATTAGCAGGGAAAATGCAAAACTGACCCAAGATTAGCGTCTAGGTGCAACTTCACCCTACTCCCAAATATTGAGGGCCAAACTAAAAGCCATGTTAATGCCTGGTGTGCAATATACTGTATGTATTCACCAGGCACAAACATATGCCTCAAACATAATATTTACAGTGCCTTCAGAAAACATTCACACCTCACATTTTGTTGGGTTACAGACCATTTCAAATGGATAAAATTTTGATTTTGTGTCACTGGCCAACACACAATACCCCATAATGTCAAAGTGGAATTATGTTTTTCATTCTTACAAAGGAAAATGTCAATAATTATTATACTCCTTTGTTATGGCAAGCCTAAGTAAGTTCAGGAGTAAAAATGTGCTTAAAATAAGTCACATAAGAAGTTGCATGGACTCAGTCTCTGTGCAATAATAGTGTTGAACATGATTTTTGAATGACTACATCCTCTCTGTACCCCACACGTACAGATAATTGCAAGGTCCCTCAGTCGAGCAGTGAATTTCAAACCGCAAAGACCAGGGTGGTTTTCCAAAGACTCGCAAAGAAGGGCACCTATTGTTTGTTTTTTGAATATACCTTAGAGCATGGTGAAGTTATTTATCACACTTTGGATGGTGTATCAATACACCCAGTCACTACAAAGATACAGGCGTCCTACTTAACTCAGTTGCCAGACAGGAAGAAAATGGTGTCTTTAAAACAGTTACAGAATTGAATGGCAGTCATAGGAGAAAACTGAGAATGGATCGACAACATTGTAGTTACTCCACAAAAAATATCTTACAAAAAATGCATCATGTTTACAATAAGGCACGAAAGTAAAACTGCAAAAAATGTGGCAAAGAAATTAACTTTTAAATCCTGAACAAAAAGCGTTATGTTTGGGGAAAATCCAACACAAAACATCACTGAGTACCACTCTTTATATTTTCAAGCATGATAGTGGCTGGATTACGTTATAAGTTGCTTGTCATCGGCAAGAACTAGGGAGTTTTTTTTAGAATAAACAGAAACGGAACAGCGCTAAGTACAGGCAGAATCCTAGAGGAAAACCTGTTAAATTCTTCTTTCCAGCAGACACTGGGAGACATATTCACCTTCCAGCAGGACAGTAACCTAAAACAGGAGGCCAAATATACACTGGAGTTGCTTACCAAGATGACATTGAATATTCCTCAGTGGCCGAGTTACATTTTTTACTTCAACTTAAATCTTGAAAATAGCTGTACAGCAATGATCAACTTCACAGAGCTTGAAGACGTTAAAAATTGTGTGCAAATATTCTACAATCAAGGTGTGCAAAGTTCTTAGATACTTACCTAGAAAGACCCACAGCTAAAAATGCTGCCAAAGGTTATTCTAACATGTATTGACTCAAGGTTGTGAATGCTTATGTAAATTCAATATTTCAAATTCAAAAAAAGTTTTAAAAAACATGTTTTCAATGTCATTTTGAATTCAGGCTGTAACACAACAAAAATGTGAAATCAGTCAAGGGTTGTATTGGACAAACTGCAAGTGCCTCTTGACAATGCCTTCGGAAAGTATTGTGTTACAGCCTTACTCTCAAATGGATTAAATAGTTTTCCCCCCTAATCAATCTACTCAGTATAACCAATAATGAAAAAACAAAAACCGGTTCTCAATATTTTTTTTTTACATTTGCAAACATTTCTAACAGAAATACCCATCTACATAAGTATTCAGACCCTTTAGTTAGTACTCATTTGAAACACCTTTGGCAGCGATTACAGCCTTGAGTCTTCTTGGGTATGATGCCGCAAGCTTGGCATACCTGTATTTGGGGAGTTTCTCCCAATCTTCTCTGCAGATCCTCCCAAGCTGTCAGGTTAGATGGGAAGTGTCGCTGCACAGCTATTTTCTCCAGATATGTTCGATCTGGTTCAAGTCCGGGCTCTGGCGGGACCACTCAAGGTCCTCCTGTGTTCTCTTGGCTGTGTGCTTAGGGTCATTGTCCTGTTGGAAGGCAAACCTTCGCCCCAGTCTGAGGCCAACATCATGCTTCACTATAGGGATGGTGCCAGGTTTCCTGCAGACATCACGCTTGACATTCAGGCCAAAGAGTTCAATCTTGGTTTCATCAGACGAGAGAATCTTGTTTCTCATGGTCTGAGAGTCTTTAGGTGCCTTTTGGCAAACTCATGCGTCTTTAACTGAGGAGTGGCTTCCATCTGGCCACTCTACCATAAAGGCCTGATTGGTGGTACGCTGCAGAGATGGTTGTCCTTCGGGTTCTTTATCACCTTCCTGACCAAGAAATTGCTCAGTTTGGCCCGGGGGCCAGCTCCAGGAAGAGTCTTGGTGGTTCCAAACTTCTTCCATTTAAAAATGACAGAGGCCACTGTGTTCTATGGGTCCTTCAAGCTGCAGGGATTTTTTGGTACCCTTCCCCTGATCTGTGCCTCGACATAATGTCACGTTCTGACCTTTATTTTCCTTTGTTTTCTCTTTATTTAGTATGGTCAGGGCGTGAGTTGTGGTGGGCAGTCTATGTTTTGTTTTTCTATGTTTTTCTATTTCTGTGTTCGGCCTAGTATGGTTCTCAGAGGCAGGTGTCGTTAGTTGTCTCTGATTGAGAATCATACTTAGGTAGCCTGGGTTTCACTGTTGGTTTGTGGGTGTTTGTTTCTGTGTCTGTGTTTGTCACCACACGGAACTGTTTCGGTTTGGTTTTCGTTCATGTTCTCACATTTATTGTTTTGTAGTTCTTAATGTTCAGTTTGTTTTATAATAAACGATAAGGACACTTACCACGCTGCGTTTTGGTCCGATCCCTGCTACACCTCCTCTTTAGACGAAGAGGAGGAAATCTGCCGTTACACATAATCCTGTTTCGGAGCTCAAAGGACAATTCCTTTGACCTCGTGGCTTGATTTTTGCTCTAGAGGCGAAAGAAACGCACATCTATTTAGGCAAGGTGCTGGCTAGCGTAGTAGAACACTTAAAAAATGAAGGAGAGCCGCACACTCTAGGAGAGTGGTTGGTTTTTGCTCTGACATGCACTGTCAACTGTGGGATCTTATATTGACAGGTGTGTGCCTTTCCAATCGTGTCAAATCAATTGAATCTACCACAGGTGGACTCCAATCAAGTTGTAAAAACATCAAGGATGATCCATGGAAACAAGATGCACCTGAGCTAAATTTCAAGTCTCATAGCAAAAGGTCTGAATACTTATGTAAACAAGGTATCTGTTTTTTATTTGTAATAGATTTGCAAAAATGTCTACAATCCTGTTTTTCGCCTTGTCATTATGGGGTATTGTGTGTAGATTGATAAGGAAAATTGTTTATTTAATCCATTTTAGAAATAAGGCTGTAACTTAACAAAATGTGGGAAAAGTCAAGGGATCTGAATACTTTCCGAATGCACTCGCAATTGTTATTTATTGTGTTAATTGTTTCAATTATTTGTGATCATTTTCTTACCTCTGCATTGTTTGGAAATGGTGCTCATAAGTAAGCATTTCACAGTAAAGTGTGTCACAGTCAAGTCCTGTTGTATGTGGCCCATAAAATTTGATTTAATTCCATCCAACAATGCAACCAACCTCGCCACTCATCTAGATCAACGCTCCATTTTCCATAAATCAATACTCCTGTGCACACACACACACACACTAAAATGTACCAGACACATCGATCCCAATTATAATGGGAGGAAAGGCTTACTCATCCCATTTTGCTTGTGATAATAGCAATAAAATTGATCACATTGGGATGCCATATCATCTAGCAATGGAATCAAATAGTGCAAATGGACAACTATTACAGAGCAGCCAAACCAGCAATCTATGGCAGAACACGTGTGTGTGTGTGTGTGTGTGTGTGTGTGTGTGTGTGTGTGTGTGTGTGTGTGTGTGTGTGTGTGTGTGTGTGTGTGTGTGTGTGTACCCGTCTGCCTGTCTGGGCGGTATATTTCAATGACACATAAGGCTGCTGCATGACACAGGAAAATAATAATAAATAAAATCAAGGACCCTGCCTGAAAGCAGAGAAGGGGTGATGAGATGGGCCGGGGATTGGGGTAAGGTGGGAGAGGTGTGTCTGTTTTTGTATTTGTATGTACACACACTTTACAATGCAGTAGGCGGCCTACTTAAGGATTACACTGGCAGAAAAATCCCTGAGATTGTCACCATTGATGTTCTGAAAAACGTTGACTTTTAACACTTGCTGAGGTAACTGGAGCAAACATGACAGACTTTGATTAAACCACTGACTGTGGTTCCTGCTGTGTGTGTCTGTAAGATATACATTGGCCATGCTGTGTTAAGTGCCGTTCGATCCTGACCGAGTCTCTTAACTGCCTAGCCTGACAATGCAGTGTCACAATGGAGTCGACAAATACCACTGTAATCATCATCATCAGTGATGGTCATTGATCCTGACTTTCAATGGCAAAGACTACCAATCATCATTGTAATAATACATACCGTTTATCTGAATGTTATCCAAAGACCATATCAGGAGCACAGGACCATCATCATAATGATCACTGCTTGTACCACAATGGCTGTTGGCTCCAGTCCCAGCTAGGCGGAACTCTGCCACTGTGCTGCTGAGTGTGGTGTCTAACCCCTGACCTGCTTTCATCAATAGGCTCAGTCAAACGGATCCCTATTCACTACAAACAGAAAAAACAATACTGGAAGTTGTATTGGCAGCTGTTTGGTCCAGCACTGCTGTGGTTGTGTGTGTGCGTGCACCCGTTTCCTCATGCATACGTCTGCGTGTGTGTGTTCATGCCTATGTCAGTGTGTGTGTGTGTGTGTGTCTGTGATAGTATTTGTTTTCTCTGCGGAGGCTCACAGAAACAAAGGGCTATTGTGTGGCTGTGAAAAGAGCCCTGCTCTGGAGAACGGCGGACTGCCACAAACAAAACCTCATTACAATGTCCCAACACTGGTCCAACATTAGTGGTCAAACACTGGTGATCAAACACCAGACCAGACTTAGATCAATGAGTTTACTGGCGGTATGGGATAGGGATGAGCGAGGAGACGGCAGAGAGAGGGATGAGAGACGGATAAGAGAGGAGAGAAGAGGGTAGGAAGGGAGGGAGAGTGAGAAGGGGATGGGTGAGATAAAGGGGATGAGGGTAGAGAGTAGAGGAGCAGAGCAGACAGCTGGAGAGAAGGAAGTTGACTTAGTAGCACAAACATAAGTGTTTTTCAAACGACTGTCTGCTTCCTGCTCTAACACTGATCTCCAATAAGGCCTAATAATAAACAGCCCTGCAGGGATAACATGAATTTCACACACAAACACTGATCACCAATCAGATATTAAAAAGGTCCAATGCAGATGTTTTTATCTCAACATCAAATAATTTTAAAATCACCTTACTGTGATTGTTTTTCAATTAAAATGGTCAAAAGAAACAAAAATAGCTTCTCGGCAAAGAGCAATTTCTCAAGCAAGAATTTCACTAGGACTGTCTGGGAGTGGTCAGTGTGGGGAGGAGAAACTGCAAACAAGCTGTTATTGGCAGATAACTTTTCTTATCGGTCTATTAGGGTAAATCCATTTAAATTAAATCACGTTTTGACAGCATTCCTTTTGATTTCAACAAAAGGGATGCTGTCCGTGGAAGAGGTGGCAAGAAAGTTACTTTTTGAACGTGAATGCCAAAACATTCAGCAGATTGACCCAAGTTGACCCATTTTGCAAAACTTCATTCACTGGAAAATATAAATGATTGAGTTTGATATAATTGAAAAGCTTACAAACGAGGTTGTCAAAATATTATACTTTTTTAATAAAAAATATATATTTTTAAATCATATTTTTTTAAACCTTTAAATGTAAATTATCTATATGTTGTAGCCTAGACCCTACCTCTAAGGTTTTAGTGTTGTGCCCGCCATCGATTGAGACACAACATGCTCTTAAAAACAGGGTGGGTCTAATTTCAATAGAATGGACCTATCTATCCCTTCAGACCACTGAAATTGAGCTTGTACACCATCGAAATTTCAATTGAATTAAAATATTTTCATCTAATTGCTTAGAAAGCCAGTATGAGGGTTTGCACTCAGGCTTGAATGATAGGCGGGTGGTGCTTTCTCAAGCCACAGATGCCGCAATAACCAATGAGCGTCTTCTCCAATGTGAAGTCCAAAGTCGTCTACTTAAAAACTGTACACCCCAAAGGCTTAATGAGGAATTGGACCTTGTATGTTTCCCCTCTAGTGTTATCTACATGCACCAGCAGTATTACAAATGTTTTACAAATTAAAAAACAGAAATCGTTTATTTACATTTACAGTATTCAGACCCATTGCTATGGGAAATCAAAAGTGGTGCTGTCAAAAAGCTATTGAATTCAAATGGATTTAACCATTAACTAATTAACCACCTGGTGATGTCACTAGGCAGGCCAAAACTCCATCCCACCAAAACAGGGAGCCTTTTCAAACTGCTCTTAGCATTAGTTTAATTTTCAAAATGTCAGTATTATTCCAACCTCAGTGTGGAAATATATATAAAAGACAGGATAATCAAGTTTCACTGCACTCTGCCATTAAAATGTTAATACAAAAAATAAAACAGTCCATAAATGATTAAATGGTTTGCTTAAACACTGATCTCTAATAAGATCGAATAAACAGTCCTACAGGGGGCAACATTTGTACTTCCTGTTACACTGATCATAAATCAGTTCTAGAAAAAAGATGGACATAAACTGAAATACAAGTCTGATGGAGACAAATTGGTGATGTGGGTATGGTACTTGCAGAATGGAGTCTGATTAAGTCACTCTGGATGAGTGTCTACTAAATGAACAAAATGTAAAATGCAAAATGAAACAGTCACTTTGACAGTGACTATTCTATTCCCATACTTCAAAAAAAAAAATTGTCATAAAAAACATGACTTGTTAAGTGAGGAAAAAAAATCCTATGTTAAGATTTCAAATGCAAATTGTACTGCTTTCCCCCATCCTGACAAGTGAAATCACTTTGGACACATCTAAAGCCTTCTCACACATCTCAAGCTTTCTCAAACAAAGCAGACCCATTGTATCCTACCACAGGTTTGAGCATTACACCTTTTCCATCACATGTAGACATGAGTGAGTGGGAAGGGGAAAGGGGCATGTAAGTGTTGCTCACTGGTGCTCTTAACTGAGGTGAGAGTTTGACTGCACTTTCAATGAATGAATGTTCTCCTGTCCAGATTCATGCACACATGCTTGTGCACACACACACACAAACCAACTTCAATTGCAGCAGCCAGGGCCGGCTCCAGGTATAAGCAACAGCTTTGTACACTCTTGGCATTCTATCAACCATCTTCATGAGGTAGTCACCTGGAATGCATTTCAATTAACAGGTGTGCCTTGTTAAAAGTACATTTGTGGAATTTCTTTCCTTTTGAATGTGTTTGAGCCAATCAGTTGTACTGTGACATGGTAGGGGTGTTATACAAAAGATAGCCCTATTTGGTAAAAGACAAAGTCCATATTATGCCAAGAACAGCTCAAATAAGCAAAGAGAAACGACAGTCCATTGTTACTTTAAGACATACATTTCAAGAACTTTGAAAGATTCTTCAAGTGCAGTCACAAAAACCATCAAGCACTATGATGAAACTGGCTCTCATGAGGACCACCACAGGAAAGGAAGGTCCCAGATTTACCTCTGCTGCAGAAGATAACTACACCTCATATTGCAGCCCAAATAAAAGTAACAGACATCTCAACATAAACTGTTCAGAGGAGACTTAGTAACTCAGGCCTTCGTGGTCAAATTGCTGCAAAGAAACCACTACTAAAAGGACACCAATAAGAAGAAGAGACTTGCGTAGGCCAAGAAACAAGAGCAATGGACATTAGACAGGTGGAAATCCATCCTTTGGTCTGAGGAGTCCAAATTAGAGATTTTTGGTTCCAACCGCTGTGTCTTTGTGAGACAGGGTAGGTAAACGGATGATCTCCGCATGTGTGGTTCCCACTGTGACGCATAGAGGAGGAGGTATGGCGGCGCTTTGCTGGTGACACTGTCGGTGACAGCATTCTGCAGCGATATGCCATCCCATCTGGTTTGCGCGTAGTTGGATTATCATTTGTTTTTCAACAGGACAATGACCGAACACACCTCCATGATGGTGTAAGGGCTATTTGACCAAGAAGGAGAGTGATGGACTGTTGCATTAGATGACCTGGACTCCACAATCACCCAACCTCAACCCAATTGAGATGGTTTGGGATGAGTTGGAACGCAAAGTGAAGGAAAATCAGACAAATGCTCAGCATATGTGGGAACTCCTTCAAGACTGTTGGAAATGCATTCCAGGTGAAACTGGTTGAGAGAATGCCAAGAGTGTGCAAAGCTGTCATCAAGGCAAAGGGTGGCTACTTTGAAGAATCTAAAATGTAAATTATTATTTTATTTTTTTAAACACTTTTTTGGTTACTACATGATTCCATATGTGTTATTTCAGAGTTTTGATGTCTTCATTATTATTTTACAATATAGAAAAAAACAATGAATGAGTAGGTGTGTCCAAACTTTTGACTGGTATTACATACATACATACATACATACATACATACATACATACATACATACATACATACATACATACATACATACATACATACATAGTGGGGAAAGGGGATTTAGTCAGCCACCAATTGTACAAGTTCTCCTACTTAAAAAGATGAGAGAGGCCTGTAATTTTCATCATAGGTACAATATCCAGAAAAATCACATTGTAGGATTTTTAATGAATTTATTTATGTCTAATAAAACTGGGGTCAATGGAAATCTGCCTAGTGACAGTCACTCAATTAGCCATGTCAGCTAACCATTTTTAGATTGATAAATTAGTCGAGACAGTTATTATCACCAAATACTGACTAGCCACACAGGGCACGTGCCCAGGGCCCCTGACCTCCTCGGGGCCCCCAATGATTTTGTTAGTCACTCTCACTCAAATATAATTAACATGGCATAAGTCATGGCAAAATAAGTACAAGTACATGAAATGTGTTATAAAATTATTAAATGTTCTCTCCACCCCATTGCAATATGTGTAGAGACGCAGAAGACCTGTTTAAATTTCGCAAAAATTGCTACTCACCACGCTCAAAGTGTAGAATTGCAGGAAATGTACTTTTTCTTACATTACTCACTCCACCGTCAAGAGAGGTGCTTGGTGGTGGGGAAACAGAGAGCTGGGCCTGGCAGCAACAACTTCAGTTGCAGCAGCAACTTAATTTAGAAGTATATAATTTGAGCACACTTTCATGCATTTTATAGTGCTTCCAACATTCATTCCACATTAGCTGGTCTACCTTTTGGGTACTTTGACAAACCCCTCTTGCCTTGAAGTGATAGAAATGTTCTTACCATTGGCGTTCTTGCCGCAGATGAGATGCTCATAGTGCTGCAGGACCCCCCACAGCTCCGCATCATTGTTCACCACCCCCTCCAGAGCTTCGACCGACACCGGGGCACAGCCTGACGCGGTGTCCACCCTGGAGTGCCCTCGCTCGGCCATCATTACCCGGGCGCCTGCCTCCTCCACCAGCGCCTCCATGCAGGCGGTAAGACAGATAGCCGCATACTCGTGGATGCGCACCGAGATGCGGGTGTCCACCATCCATCGAAAGAATCTTCCCACGGAGAAGGAGAGGCCGCAACGGGCAGATTTGCCCTTCCTCAGGAGCTCCCCGGCGCTCATACTGTACATGGAGATGGCCTTGACCGTGGCCGATATGCATTGTTCGGCCAGAGCCCAGCTCAGCACCAGCCTCATGGCGCTCTGCACCTCGAAGCGAGTGCAACGGCAGTGCATGACGCTCAGCCGCTGAGCCTCCCTCGAAATGCGGATGAGGGCTCGGCGAAGGAGCGTGGACAGCCTCCGGACTGCCTCATTGGATAATGTCGGCACCGGAAACGCACTGGCACTGGTAACGTTCCCGGCTACTTTACGCAGTATCTTTCCCACCTCGTCTTCGGTCCAAGGGAACTCCTCGAGCTCCGGTAAACGGGGACACTTGGAGAAGATGTCCTCGGGATCCTCGGGCAGCACCGTGTTGACCGTGTCCCAGCTGTTGTTGCGACTGTTCATGGAGCCGGAGTAGTACCACCAGTTGCCCCGATGCGGAGCCGTCACGAACGGCTGTGAGTTGGACTTGGAGGACGAGAGGCTCAGGGACTTGCAGGAGTCCCCTGCCCCGTAGCCCGAGTCTAGAGTCAGGTCCTCCAGGGTCTTCATGTGGGCATTGCTCATCCCCGCCATAGTTAGATAGGTATTTTATATAACAAGGATGAAGTTGTGAAGAAACTTTTGGGGAATTTAATGGTTTACCTCGGAGTGACTGTAGTATACGACTCCAGTCGAAACTCACACGCAATCTGGTTCTACTGGTTTACGCAAAACTCTTTTCATGCGTGTCCATACATGTTCATTTGATCGTAACGCTAAACATGGCATTTATCAGAATTATATTCTGTAATTTCTATGTTTTAAAGATACCTAAATCCTTTCATAAGTCATAGATGGTATGGAAAATGAAACCATACTGTACGCTCACCCCCTCTCTCCATATAGTGCCTGTCGCGCAGTGATATAAACTTTTCTCTCGGACTCCCCTCTCCCCGGGACTCCCAAAATGGTAGTCGAATTATTCCAATCCCTGCAAACATCTGTTAATTCGGTAGTCCATCAACGGAAACCAGAAACTGCAAATCCGTTGAGAAATGAAAGGGTTTTGGAAGGTTTTAAAATAAGGAAATCGTCTATCATCGCTTGCAGCGAGCCTAGTGCCCCACCAGAAACAGACTACTGCCGCACAGACGTAGACGAGGGGCTGGGATACACGCCTGGAAATTCCCAAACACCAATCAGCAGCCGACAGAATTCTGAGATCCAATCAGCGATTGTTATACAGTACATTTACCTTTGGGTAACACATCACAATATATGGGCCAGAGGTAAACTAACATAAAATAGCAGGCGTAAAGGAGGTATCATTCCTAGGTATTAGCCACTCTTAGCATGGTGGTGGAAAATGGTGTTTCATAAAGAAAGTACACTTATTTTCCCTTTTTTTCAGCCTTCTCGCCATTAAATCTAGGTAAGGAGGAAATCGAAGCCTTTGCAGCTTGAAGAGAATGTTGTTTTATGTACGAACCGGTCCCCAGGGGACATGAGCTGTCCAAAGGCTGATAGTGGAGATCACAGGTGCTGGCACCTTAATTGCTGGAGGGTCAGCTGCCCAGGCTAGGTCAAGCTACAGTTCAGCTCCCCTGGATGGATAGCATGTTGTGGGTTTAAGAACCTATTCAAGGGCCCAACGATAGGGGAATGTCTTGAGAATAAGAACCAAGCAGCCCTCCACTTGCCAGATCAATTTGCCTTGCCAGGGAATCGAACCGGCCACCTTTCGGCTACAAGTTAAACTACTTAGCCACTCGGCAACTACCAACAATGAATTTGTTTTACATGTTTTTTTAAATATTAAACTGAAGAAAGCATACTTAGGATGAACACCAAAACAGAACTATATGAGAACACTTTTGTGCCACAAAAATAATTTGTTACGTACCTCAATATGGCATTAGATGTTACCATTGAAATGATAATTTCTTACAAAGCCTCTGTATAATATACAAAACTCTCAGAACCGTTTATGATTTCATATTATCAGTGGCGACTTGTTATTCAGGGCAGTTGGAGCAGAGCCCCACCTGTTTTGACCCCCACCTGTTATACAGTGGGGCAAAAAAAGTATTTAGTCAGCCACCAATTGTGCAAGTTCTCCCACCTAAAAAAATGAGAGAGGCCTGTAATTTTCATCATAGGTACACTTCAACTATGACAGACCAAATGAGAAAAAAAATCCAGAAAATCACATTGTAGGATTTTTTATGAATTTATTTGCAAATTATGGTGGAAAATAAGTATTTGGTAAATAACAAAAGTTTATCTCAATACTTTGTTATATACCCTTTGTTGGCAATGACAGAGGTCAAACGTTTTCTGTAAGTCTTCACAAGGTTTTCACACACTGTTGCTGGTATTTTGGCCCATTCCTCCATGCAGATCTCCTCTAGAGCAGTGATGTTTTGGGGCTGTTGCTGGGCAACACAGACTTTCAACTCCCTCCAAAGATTTTCTATGGGGTTGAGATCTGGAGACTGGCTAGACCAATCCAGGACCTTGAAATGCTTCTTACAAAGCCACTCCTTCGTTGCCCGAGACAATGATTGACAGCTGTATCTGATTGGGAACCATACCAGGCCAAACACATAGAAGTACAAAATATAGAACACAACATAGAATGCCCAACCCAACTCACGCCCTGAGCAAACCAAAATAGAGACATAAAACAGGAACTAAGGTCAGGACGTGACACACTGCATATTATAATGATATAATGGAAGTTGATGTCATTCTGCTGCCTGAGGGGTAATTCATCATAAGGAATTCTGAGAGTCAATAAATTCAAATGGTCAGTAATTCCCTAACCAGGTTACTTTTCTTGACTAAATAAATCCTCAATTGTTTAATGATGACTCTTTTCACTGCTGGTTAGTTTACTGGCTAAAGCCTGAACGAATACAAACCTGCACACCTCAGTTATTTCACTTTGCAGTCTTCTTGGGGGTGTTGGCTAGCTGGCAAAATATTATGTTAGCAGTTCCTTCAGCCTTCAATATAAACCGAATTTGCAAATCCCTTTGGCAAGAAGGGTACTTAATTTTTCAAATAGGCCTATCTTTAAATGAACAAGGTTTTAGGCCTGATTGAAATTGCATTTAAATGATATCAAGGATTACAAGGAAAGGAAAGGTCTCCCACGAGACAGGTCTTCTTACCTCAATAGGACTTCCTGATTGAATAAAGGTAGAATAAAACATATGTAAAAAAGATGTGTTCGATTTTAGAATGTTAACAGTCATCCTTGACTGCTCAGAGTGCCTTAATACCATTCATACAGTGCCTCGGAAAGTATTCAGACCCATTCACTTTTTCCACATTTTGTTACCTTACAGCCTTATTCTAAAATTGATTCATTTGTCTCTCCCCCCCCCCCCCCCCCATCAATCTACACACAAAAACCCATAATGACAAAGCAAAACAGGTTTTTAGACATTTTGCCGAATAATTCAATATAAAAAACTGAAATATCACATTTAAATACAGTACCAGTCAAAAGTTTGGACACGTCCACTCATTCAAGGGTTTTTAATTTTTTTGCAATTTTCTACATTGTAGAATAATAGTGAAGACATCAAAACTATGAAATAACAAATATGTAATCATGTAGTAAGCAAAGAATTGTTAAACAAATCAATATATATATATATTATTATTATTTATTTATTTATTTTATTCCTGAAAGTAGCGACTACTTTGAAGAATCTCAAATATGAAATATATTTTTATTTGTTTAACCTTTTTTGGTTACTACATGATTCTATAAGTGTTATTTCATAGTTTTGATGTCTCCACTACTATTCTACAATGTAGAAAATTGCAAAAAAATTAAATGAGTAGGTGTGTCCAGACTTTTGACTGGTATTGTGAATATTCAGACCCTTTACTTTGTTGATGCACCTTTGGCAGCAATTACAGCCTTAGGTACGACGCTACAAGCTTGGCACACCTGTATTCGGGGAGTTTCTCCTATGGTTGTCCTTCTGGAAGATTCTCCCATCTCCACGGATGAAACGTATGATCTCTGTAATTGCAAACAAAGGTTTCTGTACCAAATATTAAGTTCTGCTTTTCTGATGTATCAAATACTTATGTCATGCAATAAAATGCAAATTACTTACTTAAAAATCATACAATGTGATTTTCTGGATTTTTGTTTTAGATTCCGTCTCTCACAGTTGAAGTGTACCTATGATAAAAATTACAGACCTATACATGCTTTGTAAGTAGGAAAACCTGCAAAATCGGCAGTGTATCAAATACTTGTTCTACCCACTGTACATTCACACCTACAAACACCAACACGCACGCAATGCACATACAATATCATCAGTGGAGGAGGAGAGACAGTGTAGATTGACACTCACCGCGTTTGATTTGATTTTAGCTGCCTTTGATGGGCTGGACTCGCAGGAGGTATAGTATGTTTATCAAGCTATGTAGCCTATTAATTCCTTCTTGATGAGCAAATAAAACAAAATTGTTTTGTTGTTTCTCTGTTATACTAGCCACCTAACAATTTTACGAATTTGGCTTTAGCTAGCCAGCTAGATAAGTTCCAAATATCGCAATCTTATAACCAGCTACCAAGCCATTTGAGGCTATCAGAGTATCTTGTTTAACTCTCTTAGTTGGCATGCCTGCTGGCAAGGTTGCTAAACTTTAGAAAAGCAAGCAACATGTACTGAATACCACTCACATTCCTTTGAAATGTTGTACCCAGATTTAGCAGAGATGCAGAGACGCATATTTTGTTTCTTTAAAAAAATAACCCCCTGTCAGGAGGATACAGACTGCTCAAGAGTTATGATTATATATCAGAAAAATACTTGATTTAAATTCAATCTGGCACTTTATGATAATACCATGATATTTGTGTATTAATATCGATGCCATGAAATGTGCCTGTATTGATTATGTGTGTTATGATTCCATGTACTGTGTTGTAATTTGGATGTAATAACCTAGGCATGTTAGTGCAGTATATTCAGATGTATGATTTAGAATGGTCAGGATGACATCCTCATTCAAAATTAAAATTGAACAGGTAAAGAGGTATGCTTAGATGACCTATGCAGAAAAATATAAATGTTTTTTTTACATAGAATGAAGCATATTGATCATGGCTCTAGATTGCAGGAAAAAGCCATTTTAGGTGTTTGAAAAATGCTAACCACCCCCTTTCATCCTCACGTACTTCGTGGCCACGCACGCACGCACGCACGCACGCACGCACGCACGCACGCACGCACGCACGCACACACACACACACACACACACACACACACAGGGAGTGAGAGTCATGTGGTGGTTAGTCAAGCCAAACCCTAGCCAGGCTGATGATGAGATCACAGACCACTAGGAGTTGAGAAGATCAGAGGGGGTTAGCACTTGCCTCATGCAGCCTATTGGTAAAGAAACGCACTTAGCATATTGAAGCATATTGATCATGGCTCTAGATTGCAGGAAAAAGCCATTTTAGGTGTTTGAAAAATGCTAACCACCCCCGTTCATCCTCACGTACTTCGTGGCCCCTCACACACACACACTTCATCCTCACGTACTTCGTGGTCCCTCACACACACACACACACACACACACACACACACACACACACACACACACACACACACACACACACACACACACACAGGGAGTGAGAGTCATGTGGTGGTTAGTCAAGCCAAACCCTAGCCAGGCTGATGATGAGATCACAGACCACTAGGAGTTGAGAAGATCAGAGGAGGTTAGCACTTGCCTCATGCAGCCTATTGGTAAAGAAACGCACTTACCTCACAGGGCTGTGCACTGTGTTTTCAGTTCAGGGCAAGTACAGTTGAGCATCAGGGTTGTGTTCACTAGAGCAAACAATGGAAAATGTTTAGCAACGGAAAACGAAAATGAGCATTTCTTATTGGACAAGTCCGGTAGTCTCTCCCTGTTT
The DNA here is from genome assembly GCF_034236695.1 of Oncorhynchus nerka. NCBI lineage: Eukaryota > Metazoa > Chordata > Actinopteri > Salmoniformes > Salmonidae > Oncorhynchus > Oncorhynchus nerka. The sequence goes on along the minus strand of NC_088404.1, from coordinate 63,125,028 downwards.
CAATCTGTTTCGTCTGTTTGGTGCCTAATGAACTCGAACCAGTTGAGCATCAGGCCAAGTCACTCTTTGCAGAATGACACATGGGGAATCAGATTCAAAACACAATCTGTGAATGATTAGATTATTTTACAGTTTTTACCAACTACTTACACAAGTTTTCAAAACTGTCTCCTTTTTTTCAAAACTCTACACACAATTCCCAAAACTGCACACACAAAATGCAAAATGCCTCACATCTTCAAAATGTAACAACACTGCATTCAAAATGCCATAAAACACATGTCAGAATGAAGCATTTGCATCAAATGGCAAACACTGCTTTCATAATACTACATTTTTGGATATACCATGTAAACACTGTTGTTCTAAATCTAAAGCTCTTTGGTCTTTCATAGGCTTATATGTACATTTCAATGCAATGTTCTACAGTGAAAGTAATCGGCTGAGAGGGGTAACAAGTAAACTGTAAACACCAATGCAATGTAGAAACAGAACATATTTATTAGGCCAAACATTACTGTTGTATACAGTAGCATACAACAAATCCACCAACATATGTAAACCGAAAGTATATTCTTTGGAATACAGTAAAGAACACAATTGTGTGTGTGGCGTCCCAAGGGGGCAGTACAGGAATTGGTAGGGGGGGGCAGTCACCAGTGCTAAGCTACGCTTCATCTCTTCTCCGGCCTGAGTCTGGCCACGATACTTCGTCCAAATCACAAGATAGGTTTTCTCTTGCCAAACATCGAGGGAAGAATCTCCTAGCATGGCGTATCCAACCTTGGACAGAGGCAACCTCTATGTCCCCACATAGACCATATTTATAATTGCAGTCTCTTGTACATCTGTAAACAAGCGTCCTCGTCCTCCATGATGTCTTTGCCTTTCCACTCTGTACAGAATTCAAGCACAGTATGTGTTCAGCATAGGAACTGTAAACAATATACAAAAACATGTAGTACAATATGATAACCAACCTCATTCATTCAGTGCAGTGCAGTAAATGGATGGCTTAGAGTCACAAATGTTTATGCAATACTATGAAGTCATACGTATTTTACAGTACATTACTGTAATGCTAAAATAGTCATTAGATAGTTGCATACCTGTTCTCATTTCTGAAGGTTCGAATTATGGACGCCACTGTAAATCGACTCAAATTGGGCTGGACTCTCAGTCCAGCCTCTCTCATGGTCAAACCGTGGTTGAGCACATGATCAACAAATTTAGCCCTAATCTCTTTAGAGATGCCTCTCCTTCCTTCTCTTCTTTGCCCTCGTCCTCTTCCTCTCCCTCCTACTCTCTGTCCATTGTTGGCATCCATTGTTCACTACAGGTAATCTGACCTTTGACCTATTTATAGGCCTATACTACAGTAAAGCAGTGATTGGTTAGTGATCAGTTAAGCTATTAGTGTTTGCACATGTGAGGAGTGTGTGTGTGACCTGGTGAATAAGTGTAGCATTTTGATTGGTTGTGTTTGGAAAAGGATAGCAAGTCACTTCCTGTTAGATTTTTGTGTTTTAGGTTGAGAATTGTGTGTAGTATTTTGAAAAAAGTCAAAGGCTGAGAAATAGCTTATGGTTTTTCACATTTGGTGTGTAGTTTTGCACTTTGAGTGAGAGGTTTCAAAAATTGTGTGACATGAAAAGATTTTGTGTGTAAGCAGTTGGAAAAAACTGTAATAGCATTTCAGCTCTGATGAGGAAGTTGTCAGTAAAACTGACATTTTGAGTATATTTCTTTCTCTCTGCATTGGTCTTTCTAGATCAAGGGTGAAATACACTATACTGGTCCCAGATCTGTTTGTGCTGTCTTTGGCATTAAATGACCAGGAGTTGGCAAGTATAAACAGATCTGGGACCAGGCTAGAAATACACTGGCATGAAGTGAAATACATTTAGACTTAAATGTAATGTTCCCCGATGTCATTGGATCTCCCAAATAGTAAACAGGACCATTTACCTCTTAGATGTTAACCTGTTTGGGCTAGGGGGCAGCATTTTCACATTGGATGAAAAGCGTGCCCAGAGTAAACTGCCTGCTACTCAGTCCCAGTTGGTAATATATGCATATTATTAGTAGATATGGATAGAAAACACTCTGAAGTTTCTAAAACTGTTTGAATGATGTCTGTGAGTTTAACAGAACTCATATGGCAGGTGAAAATCTGAGAAACATCCAACCAGGAAGTGGGAAATCTGAGGTTTTTAGTTTTTCAACTCTTGGCCTATCGAATACACAGTGTCTGTGTTGTCATTTTGCACTTCCTAAGGCTTCCACTAGATGTCAACAGTCTTTAGAACCTTGTTTGATGCTTCTACTGTGAAGTGGGGCCTAATGAGAGGGGAATGAGTCAAAGGTCTGGCATAGAGCCACGAGCTCGTGTCGCGCGTTCATGTGAAAGTTACCATTGATTTTCTACAGACAAAGGAATTCTCCAGTTGGGACATTATTGAAGATTTATGATAAAAAACATCCTAAAGATTGATTCTATACATCGTTTGACATGTTTCTACGAACTGTAATATGACTTTTCATCTGAACTTTTGCCTGGACCTGCCCGCGCGTTGTGAGTTTAGATTGTGTACTGAACGTGCGAACCAAAAGGAGTAATTTGGACATAAATTATGGACTTTATGGAACAAATCAAACATTTATTGTGGAACTGGGATTCCTGGGAGTGCATTCTGATGAAGATCATCAAAGATAAGTAAATATTTATAATGCTATTTCTGACTTCTGTTGACTCCAACATGGCGGATATCTTTTTGGGATGGTTTGGTCTCTGAGCGCCGTACATTAAGGAGAAGTATATCTTTAATTCTGTGAATAACACATGTATATTTTATCAATGTTTATTATGAGTATTTCTGTAAATTGATGTGGCTCTGTGCAAATTCACAGGATGTTTTGGAGGTAAAGCCAAATGTAAACTGAGGTTTTTAGATATGAATATGAACTTGATCGAACACAACATACATGTATTGTGTAACATGTTGTCCTGGGAGTGTCATCTGATGAAGAATATCAAAGGTTAGTGATTCATTTTATCTCTATTTCTGCTTTTTGTGACTTCTCCCTGGTTGGAAAATGGCTGTATGGCTTTCTGTGAAAAGGTGCTGACCTAACATAAAGATATGTTCTGCTTTCGCCGAAAAGCTTTTTTGAAATCGGACACTGGTTGGATTAACGAGAATTTTTTAAATGGTGTCTATTACTTGTATGTTTGAGAAATTTGAATTATGAGATTTCTGTTGATTGAATTTGGCGCCCTGCAATTTCATTGGCTGTTGGCGAGGGGTTCCGCTAGTGGAACAGGGTCCAGGTTAAGTCCCATATATGAGGCACTTTGAGGGGTTCTTGACCCGTTCCGGCTGACATTTTGGTGTACAAAGCACTCTCTGAACATTGTAGGGTCCAGTGCCTTATAGTACCATAAAGCTCCACCTGTTTTCTGCTACTACTCTGTCAGCCGAAGTGGCTTGAAGTGTCAGGTTTCACACACCACGTTTACATAGGGAGTGAAGTGTCACATTTTCTGGCCAATCCAGACAAATAATTGGTTTGCTCTCTCTCTGAGTCCAGTCTGGGGGATCGCATATGAAAGCGGACAGTCTAGAGATTCCAGCAGTTGTGGTTTCATCTCGCTTTGACATTCCCACCCTGATTAAGAGCTCTTAACATGAAAAAAATACTAAATCATTTCATAGAATTGAAACACAACCACTTTCTCTTGGCCACAGAAGGATGAAATCACTGTGTGCGTAAAGTTGAAGTCTGCAGCAATTTGAATGCTGTGTCTGCATCACTCAGAGTTCGCTTGGCAGAAAATGCTCTGTCGTCAGTTCTATGAAATTGGACCAAATATGTACTGTCACTAAATATGATCATATTTGTTTTACAGTAAGATGAAATCTTATAGTATGTGGTTTGTAATTTGATTGTTACTAAGCATTTCAGTCATTTCAAGTCCTATTACCTCACTTTTGTTGAATAGTAAAAAGATATTTCCACAGAATTTCTACTATGTACTTGAGCTTGTGTCTTCAAAAGTGAGTACACTTGAGTAACTATTTATAGAACTATGCAGCACTACTAGTTATTGTTTATGGACATCTCATGAAAAAATGATAACTTTTGGGTATGTCTATTTAGGTGGAAATCTACATTTTGCATGATATTTTAAGAGGTTTAAGAATAGGAATATAAACCACAATCTTAAAAGTAGTAATAATACTGTAATCATGTTTATGAACAGTTTAAAAGCTTAATGATAAATTGGTTGTAACTGGTAAAAAGTGGGCGAATGAGGCAGAGGTGAGTGGTAATGTGTTCAAAACATAACTATAGTTCTATAACATATTGGTTTGAATAAATGGGTGTGTATCTGATAAATGTTGATATTTATACATTGTGTTATTACCATGTTTGTGATATGTCGTTAATCCACCTGCTTTAGTTCAATACACAGTAAGTTGCTCTGGATAAGAGCATCTGCTAATTGACTGAAATGTATGTTTGTTTCAGGCATAGGATCTGGTGTGAGAGAGGAGGTGAGAGTTACTTCAACAGAGAAGATGTTGCATAATGTGTTATTGGCATGTTTAATCTGTTCGATTTGTATGAAGCCTAGGAGAGGATGGGAGAGGCTGTGATAGTGCAGAAGGCGGGGCATGCCTCGTCCTGTACCAGTCACTGTGAGGGGTAATTACATTGAGCTTTTAATGGCCAGGCTGATGAAACACATACAGTCACAACGATCTCCTGTGTGTTTGTGTGTGTGCACGTGTTTAACTATACTTGTGGTAACCAGAAGTCCCCACAATACTAGTAAACTAAGACATTTTGACCAACTGGGGACATTTTGCTAGTTCCCTCAAGGAAAAAGGCTATTTCTAGGGGGTTTAGGGTTAAGGGTATAATTTGTGTTAGAGTTAGAATGAGAGTTAGGGGTTAAAGGTCAGGTTTAGGAGTTAGGGTTAAGGTTAGATTTTGGGATAAAGGTTAGGGTTAGGATTAGGGGTTAAATAAAATAGGATTTTGAATGGGAAACAATTGTGTGTGTCCACAAGGTTAGTTAAACATGACTCTGTGTGTGTGTGTGTGTGTGTGTGTGTGTGTGTGTGTGTGTGTATGTATACAGTCACACAGATATCCCGTGTGTGTGTGTGCCATTATTTGATCAATGCAAATGCTCTCACAACCCTCTTTAGAGGGACATGGGTAAAACCTTTTTGGGGGGACCAAGTTGTAATCTACTGCAATGTCTTTCCAACTACATTTGATATTCTTTACCTTCCAAAATAAGTGTGTAGATATAGCGCCCCTTAGTGTTCACTTATGGAACAATATTGTCATCGTTTACTATCTGATAATCTGTTAAATGGTCATTTCAATTGTTGATACGTACTTATTCATTATTTAAGTATATAACCAAAACAAGTGGTAATTATTTAAGTATATAACCAAAACAAGTGGCAGGGCTGCCATTTTGCTGAAATATGAATTCCAGATTGTCGCTTTAAGAGCCACAGCTGTTCTTGTAGGCAGGTTTTGACCAGACTGCAATAGGAACTCCCATCTGTGTCTGAGCATCCTTAAGAGGTCGAGAGAAACATCCCAACAATGTGGAGACTTTAGCATAACATTTTATTTGCAAAAACAAACCAAAACGGATTAAAATTAAAATACAATACATTCTTAAAACTTTTTTCTCTACAAAACAATTTCACAGAAATTACCTTGGAATGTATATTCCTGTTTTTAACTTATATATGTATATATTTTCATGTTTCATTTTTAAATAGTCCTGTGTCTATGCTAAATGATGTACAGTAGACCTTTCTTTAGAGGGGGAGAAGAGGAAGGGGCAAATAAGAGGGATTTTAACTATCATAGTCAATAACCAATCATTAGCAAGCTAACGCCCATATATGACCTTCTTGAAGCCTTCCAGTCCATTCCATCACAATAAGTACTGGGTAAGTAAACACATTGGCCTCCAGTCATTCTGATGGGAGCAGGTGGCTTCCTGTTACACAGCAGAAGCTGCCAGTGTCTCTCCATCACACCTCACATACCCTTTAGGCCAAAGACCCCCACCCCCCCCACCCAACCACAGACCACCCTGGTCCTCACAGTTTCTATAGCTTTTATACCCCCCCCTCTTTTTCTCTCTCTCTCACAATCCCTCGTTCTTTCTCCCCCTCTCTCTCTCATTCTCTCTGTATCCTGGAACTTGTTTGTTCAGTGTATCAAGCTTTTTGAGTAGGATGTAACATTTATAGAACGTTCCAGATAGAAAAGTAATGTACAGAACTGACACGATTCCATCATTCTACCTGACAGGACATCCTTTTTGCTCTACAAAATGTATTTCTATCTGACACTTCTGACACTTCTGAAAAAGCCCCTGGTATTCTCTTGATTCCCCTGCTTCTCCCCTCTTCACTACCTAAACTATAGACTCCCACCAAACCCAGGATAAAAGGCACACATTGTAAAATGGCCTTGCACTACCAAATCTCACTCAAATAAAATCTGTTTGACTTTATGTAGATCCACATCTTCAGGGAAGAGCTCCAGTGCTCTGAGTAACTCCTTCTGTCTCTGTGTGCGTTTCTCTGTTTAGTATTCTTATGTAGCTAAAGAAATTTGAAGCTTCATCCCGAAACCCAGTCATACTTTGATTAACCAAGTTTCAGCATATGTTTAAAACATCACAGGCCTTAAAGCATGAATGTAAAAAAAATATAAAAAATAAAAGGTTTCAAACTCTGTTCACTGTTCCCTTCCCAGTGCACTTCTTGGTTCGTTCCAGTTATATCTGAGAGTTTTTCAGAGAACTCTGGGGAATGGAGCGTACCATCAGCAGGATCAACGAGCGATCAGGGGATAAACCATGTGCCGATTCAGTGTCTGAGAGAAATAATAGTACACCCAAACCCAATATTAGTGCCTTTATTCAACCCACTCATCACTGTGACCTGAGATAGGTAGGCATCTGTTTTCTGAAATACCTCTGTAGGGGATAGTAGTAGATCAACCTGGAATATTTTAATAAAATGTATCAAGTAATAAGTCAAGTAATTCATTAGTGTTGGCTAGCCTGACCATGAACACAGCACAATATCATCTGTAAATAGTAAGGGGAGAGTGGGGTAAGTTGAGCCTTTCTTTACATTCTGCATCACTCCGTGAAGGAAAATATAGCATTCTTTCTAACAAAGATATCTACATACATTTCAGGATGTTGTGTAATCCTGGAAATAAGCAGAATTCATGCAAACATTACAGTTATGAAAACATAGCTTGTCCAAAAAAAGTGGTCTCTTGGCACAACTTACCCCAGGTATCGGGCAAGTTGAGCCACAGGACAGGGTAAGTTAGGCCACCTACACATTTTTGCAATGATTTAAATATTACTAATCCATTTTTAAAAGTATGTCTATCTTTATTTCCCAAACACAATTCAACACAATCACTTTTCTGCCTTTAAATAATTTTAAGCATCTTTTAACACCTAACAGACACGTTGTACTTAAAAAAAAAACAAATTTAACATAGGCCAGGCCCTGTTGTTACCTCATATCCCAGTGATAATGCCTTGAATTATGGCTGGGAAGAAAACACTTCAATTTGCCAATGGCTGAACTTACCCCAAAGTAAACATTTTGACTATATTAGCCCACACAGCTACAATGATGCACTTTCAAGCTAGGTTTAGGACCTCATATTGAAGCGTATATAGACCCCAAATGATTTAACAATCTTAAAATGATCTACATTGGTTTAAATACAAGCATCATGAAAACTCTAACACAATGAATTCATTCATGGTGAAAACAATTTTTTTTTGGCCTAATTGCTTACCACAATTTTCGATGTGGTTTCTTCCTTCTTAGACTCCATGAAGTGATGACCTCTTCCTAAATGTTAGGTCAAATTATTAATTTGGTGTATGGTTTCCTAGAAACAAGGGTGGCTCAACTTACCCCTTTGACTCAACTTACTCCACTCTCCCCTAAAATTCTTCCAACAAAACAGCAGCGAGGCAACGCACAATGTTAGCAAAGATACAAGGAATCCATGTCAATAACAGAAAAGAGAGCAACAGAGAGAGATAGCGAAAGCGAGAGAGAGAGAGAGAGAGTTTGTAGAGAAAGAGAGCAATAGATAAGAAAATAAAAACAAAAAAAGAGAGAGAAAGACAGACCAAAAGAAAGCAGGATAGACTGTGAAACGAAGTACGTTTTGCAAAGCACTTTGATAAATCTGATGCCTCACTGTGGATCCCCCACTCCATACGGTCCAGTGTCTGTGTCCTCCTCCCATAGAACTGTACACATAACAGAGCTTATATTTAATATGCAACAATTTAGGGTTAACTTTCCCAAAATTCCCAGGTTGGAAGATGTTAAAAGATATCCGTAATCAGGAGTAAATAAGCAGGATATTTGGGAAAGCTGCACATACCGCATCATAGGCCTCTATAGTACATATGAAGCACCCCGGTTAGGTTTATATGAAGAAGCACATCAGGTAGACCCACTACACACTGTTACTTTCAACACCCAGACATGTTGTTGCAGTACTAATATCTGAAATTTGACACCCGAGTGACGGAACACGTTTCCGGAACGACTACTGTTCGCACGTACCTGAACACAAACAAATAAACATACTGTCATCAACACAAAGTCCTTCTAACGTTCCTCAGACATCTCCTCACATGGATGTTTTTGTAGAAAATCTTAGGTTGTCTTTACAAATGTCTCGCTAGAAAATAAAATATGCTTCCTCTGAACAAAACACAAATAAACAACATTTTTTAGTCTGTCAGGTAACATTGCACCAAAAAAGAAAAAGACATCGCCTCTACATTGAGTTCTGTTAGTGAGGCGAAAGGTCAAGTCTATCCGGGTAGACGTCAACACCAACATAAAAAACAGATTCCCTCGGTTTTCCCCCTCAATGTCCTCCATTGACGGAAAAAACATCCTCAGGGAAAAGATGTTCCTCAGAGAAGCAGGGATGGGCATCCCTGAAAAGTGCCTATCTAAAAAAGGCAAAGTCAGGCAGTAAGTAAGCTTATTCAGGGTCTCTCCTCACACACAGTGGAGCTGCAGGTATAGGCCATGTGTTTTGGGTCCTCCAGGCCCATGGGGGGGGGGCGTTAGCTAACCCCCTCCCTTGGGGGTTTTCTTGTTCTGAGCATTCCACATGCCCCTTTTGGAGTGGTAGTAGTGGAAGAAGTTCCTCAGTCTCAGCCTCTCCACCTCGAGACCGTTCTGTAGTACCCTTGAAGGAGGGAAGAGAGGAACAATCAGGTTAGGAGCCAGCGGTTGCTATAAAAATCACTCCTTTTCTTGTCGCCTCCAATGAGTGTAAAATACTTAACAGGTGAAAACAATGTGGTGGAAGCTCAACATTAGGCTGGTTTCCATCTGGTCAGCTCTTTCAAATCAGTGCAATGAAGAAGAAGAGAATACATCATTTTAAGACAATTGAGAAAGAGCCCAGAAAGGGGGGGAAAGAGGGTTCGAAAGCAGAGGGTGTTGTGTTTGCAATGGTGAGGGTTGCCAGTTTACCTGTCCAGTAGTTCCCAGTCCTCTCCTCCCCAGCGGTCTTTAAACTCCTCTGTGTTCATCCCTCCGATCTTATCAAAGTCCGACTTATAAATCCCAAACAGCCCAAAGCCATTCACCTCCCAGTAGCCTGCAGAGGGAAAGTAAATTCGAAACATGGTGTGTGTGTATATGTGTGGGCCTGCTGCGTGCGAGATATGTGTGCATGTGTGTGCATGCCGTGTGCGTGATGTGTGTGTGTGTCTATCATGTGTGTATTACCATCAGGCTCTAGCGGGGAGCTGCCACAGCCCAGTCTCATGACGATAGGGGCAAAGGCCAGACGTCCCTCTACACAGTGCTTCCTGATGCTCTCCAGGATGTTGAGGGGGAAGTGGATGTGAAGGTCACACAGGAACGCTATACTGTGGTTGTCCTGTAAAACACACATACACATAAATACGGTGTAATCAAAACTAAAAAGTACACACAATCATGGTTACAGACTCCCAACATACTCAGTCCCACAAACTCAAACGCCACCCAAAAACAGTCAATCTAAATGCTCTACTCTACTGTGTGTGTGTGTGTGTGTGTGTGTGTGTGTGTGTGTGTGTGTGTGTGTGCGTCTATGTGTGTGTGTGTGCGTGTGCGAAGCATGCACTCGTGTGTCTGTATGTGTGTGAAAGGCTTTGATATAAAACACCCACAGTCATTCAACTGTGAGTGACACCCCAGTCTTCCTCATGTGACAGGCTTGACACTCAAATGACAGATAACTGTTTACCCAAATCATTGAGAGAGAGAGAGAGAGAGAGAGAGAGAGAGAGAGAGAGAGCAAGAGCGAAAGAGAAAGTCTACGTGAAAGTCATGACACTCCAATGATACATAACTGTCTGCCCAAATCCCTGTCGCACAGAGAAAGAGAGCGAGAGAGAAACAAAAAAAAACAAGAAAGAGAGAGTTGGGAGAAAGAGAGAGAACGGAGAGAGAGAGATAGAGGGGAGGGTAGTAAGCGGGAGAGGGAAAGAGAAATAGAGAAAGTCTATGTGACAGCTTTGACACTCCAATGACAGATAAATGTCTGCGCAAATCCCTGTCGCACAAACAGAAAGAGAACCCCATTGAATACATGTCTGTCTGCCTGTCTATCAATCTGTCAGGCTATGGGGTCACAGAGAACTGGACAGTTTGTGTGCGTGACTCTCGTGGGAGCATCGGAGACCTCTTGACCTCTGCCAGTCTTCAGAGTCCGAAGCTAACCATAATCATTTAAAGGGAGCTCCGAATACGGCCCCTCACGATATCAGAGCATATACCGTGACTATCTCACTGTATTAAAAAAGAGAGTTAGGATATAAATTGTGATGCAGCTTTTTATATTACTCATCCTGTCAATGTGAAATTGTATGGTTAGTATGGTCATGGCATGTGTCATTGTAAGAGTAAAACGTTCAGCCTGCTCTCTACTGAGTGTGCATGTGTGTCACCTCAATCAGGGAATTTGCAAATGTATTGGCTGTATATGAATTTTCTTTCCCTTCCTGAAGGACCGCTATCGCTCACCTCGATAGTGTCCACTCCGATCTGTAGTCCCGCTGAGCGCTCAAAGTTCCCTTCTCTTCTCAAGTACTCATACCTGACAAAACACACAAACAATCACATCAGTCAACTCCAGAGTTTGGTCCAATTACATATCCAATATGTGTGTGTGTCATTTAGAATTGCTCCATAGGACTGTTCATAAATTCCTGAATCAATTCAATTCCTGTAGTAATTCAAATGCACTCATATGGAGCTACGGATGAATTCTGAGACAAACACACACACACGCACCTAGGCACAGTGCTCTCTCGGAGGGCCTGCTCCACGTCCATGTCGGTGCTCTCGAAGTCGACAATGATGATGCTGAAGTTGTCGTCCTTAGTCTGACGGTGCAGCTCCTCCATGTCTGTGATGAACTGCTGCACCCAGCGAGCCTGGTTCTTCACTAGAGACACACAGAGAGAGTGGTAAGTGCTTTAACTTTCCATGCCAATAAAGATTATTGAATTGAGGAAGGGAAAAATTGTGTTTATAACACAACATTTACCTAAATCAGTCAATTCCCAAGATCCCAGATCTACAAGAGTGTCTGCTGTATTTTCCAAACCTCTCCCCTGCCATTCCATGTAGTTTATCTATTCCAGAGCTAGCACACTTTCCAGGGCTACAACGAAAATGGTGAAACGTGTGGGAGTCCTTGAGGAATGGTTTGAGAAACACTACTGTTGGAGAAGGGACTAGTGACCCAACGAGAGGTCAACCCTCCAGTACTGGGGCCTCATTTATAACCGTAATAAATTGCACACAACATTTCTGCGTGCTCGTTTTTCTGAAAAGTCTACGCACGTACAGAAATACTGAGATTCATAAACTTGTCGCATGCCATGTTAACCGTTATAAAACTCAGACCTGTCAAAACGGTGCACGCGTTAACAAGAATTAAAACTCCGCCTGGAAAATGCCTCCATTCACATTTTATGGTGACAATAACTGTTGGCATTACGCCACGGCATGCAAAAGACAAATTGTTGTACAATATTTAGTTTATCAATAGACTGGGTTTAAATATCCTGCCTTGGCATAGGCGCAGAGATTAAAAAGGCAATGAGTATGCACTCTTATCACACAGCAATACTGTAGCCTGCCCATGCTGTCAAATATTTTACATACAGTGCATTGGGAAAGTATTCAGACCCCTTGACTTTTCCCACATTTTGTTACGTTACAGCCTTATTCTAAAATGTATTAAATACATATTTTTTCTTCTTCAATTTACACACAATAACCCATAATGACAAAGAAAAAATATATTTTTAGAAAACAGAAATACATTATTTACATAAGAATTCAGACCCTTTGCTATGAGACTCAAAATTGAGCTCAGGTGCATCCTGTTTCCTTTGATCATTCTTGAGATGTTGCAACAACTTTATTGGAGTCCACCTGTGGTAAATTCAATTGTTTGGACATAATTTGGAAAGGCCCACACCTGTCTATATAAAGTCCCACAGTTGACAGTTGACAGTGCATTTCTAAAAAACCTGCTTTTGATTTTTCATTATCGGGTATTGTGTGTAGATTGATGAGGAACATTTAAAAAAACAAACATTTTAGAATAAGGCTGTAATGTAACAAAATGTGGAAAAAGTAATGGGTGTCTGAATACTTTCCGAATGCACTGTAAGTTACTGTTACTGTTAAATTCTGAAACGTTGTAGGGCAGGCTACTCAGCTTTGGATGTGCAGTAGATTCTGCCTATTAAGGGCAGGCTACTCAAACAAATGCAGTAGTTACAGTTATTTATTGTGTGTTTTTGTTCTACTTTACTTTTAAATGTATTTTTTTTATAGTACTACTGATATTCATTACTGCATTGTTGGGAAAAATCAAGCACGAAAAGCATTTCACTGTAGGCTACTTGTGCACATGACAATAAAAACATGAACCTTGATACATAGACCTACTTAAATGTAAAAGTTTGCACTGCCTATGATGTTGCAAAACTTTAAATACATCTATTTACTAGGCTACTTGGTCCAATTAAATGAGAGATGCACATGGTAATTTGTTGTATTGGCCCCTTTGGGAATATGAACCAGTCAGAAAAGGTGGAGAATATATTCTGCAATGGGTATGAAAAAAAAAATAGGAAAAAGATTCCTTTGTCTAATTATAAGCTTCTTATGTCTAATTATTTTAGACTATCCCTAATGGCAAATGGTTGCATTCTTGTTAATATGTTTTCCTGTTTTTAGTTTTTTATGAGTAAGCTTTTCATCATATCATACCATTTGCACAAAATACTTACTTTCCAGCTTGCAATATAATATTTCAACCATTAGAAAATGTGCTTACACATGGTCTAAAGTTTGCGGGGAGGTGAGCACATTCTTACGTCAAGTGAAAAATAAATAAATGCCAACTTTTGCGTGAAAACTGGTGCACACGCGAGGCGCCTGGTACCTACCTGGCACCACAAAATGCACCATCACATCCTTCCGCCACTGCAGCATGACCGGCTGGCACAGCAGGGGGTTGGCGTAGGCCGTGCCCCACGGGGTGGCCCCGGGCTGGGCAGGGGTGTGTGTGGAGGTTGGGGGTGCGGGGGTGCTGAGGATGAGACCAGGTGGGGACCCAGCAGGGGCCGAGGCGGGGATGAACTCCGTGTTCTCCAGGCTGTCTCCTCCCAACCGGCCACGGTGGAGGAGAAGGTAGATGTATTCCGAGAGGCGCACCACGTTCCGACCGCGCTCCATCAGCTCCAGTTCCACCAGGTAGCGGTTTCCCCGGGCTGAGTCCCGCCTCTTCTCCACATTGATGATCCGCAAAAGGGTGTAAATACTGGGGGAGAAAGGGGAGGGTGTGTTTAGTAAAACAAACATGCAACTTCACTGCATTGCTTCCATCCCCAAAAACACATGCACACACACACACACACACACACAGAGTTCAAATACTTTAACTGGGCTTGATTGAGGTTTTCTGGGGCAATTGACCCAACAAAAAAGTTACAACACTGTAAACCTCGCCCATCTAGTACTCCAGGCAGGATAAGGCAAACACTAAAAGTTTTCATATAGTATCTGAACTCAGGTCTGGCACAATCACACACTAACCCTCCGTTGCGCTCGTTGAGCTTCTCCATGTACTGTGCCAGCACATCCACCACCTCGCTCTCGGCCAGCTGCAGGTTCCCAGACACGTTGCAGCGCAGGTCATTCCAGTCGGAACGCAGCAGCTCAAAGTCCATGGGGTTGACTGAAAACGTTCTCTGCCAGTTGATGCTCTCCTATTTATTCATAATTATGTTTATTTGACAGTTTCAACACTTAAAACATACATGTTTTATGCATTGTACCAGATATAGGTAGACAGTCCCTGGGCAAATGAACAATAAAATCATTCAACATTAGAGCCTGAGCGATAGGCTTTGCCATTTTTTGTGTCTGACTCCAATTTTTTGAAAGTTATTTTGTTGTTATTTTAGACAAGGGATGAAATATAGACGTGTTCTGCACAAATTGAATTTCAAATGAAAAACAGCTCTACAAAGATACTTTGAATGCTGATTTCTTACATTTGAAAAATAAACATTATTACAATGAACTGATTAGATTAGCATGACGTGTTGTTTATTGTAGGGAAGAGTGGGGTAAATTGAGCCTTGTTTCGAGGAAACCATACACAAAATGAATCATGTGACCAAATATTTAGGAAGAGGTCATCATTCCATGGAGTCTGAAGGAAGAGACCATGTGGAAAAGTGGTAAGCAAGTTAGGTCCCCAAAAATTATTTTCACAAAGTCAAATTAATATATTGTGTTATAGGTTTCATGATGCTTGTATCTAAACCAAAGTAGATCGTTTTAAGTTTTGTACATCAGTTGGGGTGTCTATAAGCTACAATGTGGTCCTAAACCTAGCATGAAAATGCATCATTATAGCTGTGTGGGCTAATATAGTCATAATGTTTGCCTTGGCGTAGGTTGAGCACATGACCATGGGGTAAACTGAGCCCATGGTCACCACACCCCATACAAATTAGGATTAAATCCTGTCCGTTTTATGCATGCTATGCATAGTATTTTGGCAATGCGTCATGGATATGAACTCAAGATAGTGTATTTTTATTGTTCCAGAGCAGTCATCATCATGCCCCGTGCATACAAACGTAAAATAAGCAGGAGTCTAGCCCCCCGTGAGGTTCTTGAGAGAGCAGACAAGGAAGTGAGAGAAGGGTAGAAGTCCATTTGAACCGTAGCAAAGGGATGAAAAAAATAGACTGAATGACACTGAAGAGGTACATTTAACGTAAAATTAAACAAACATGTACCTGCGTGAAAGAGAGGCTATGATAGATGGGCAGAGGCACACAAGGTCTTCTCTGATGACATGGAGTCTGAGCTTGATAAACATATCAAGAATCTAAAAGGAGCAGTTTCATGGCCTACAAATTGGCACATAGAAACAACAACCCTGTCCAAGACAAGTGGTCAAGAAATGGAAGGGTAAGTGATATTGAACATAGAGCTCTATATCGGAATGTAGGCATACATTTAAGATATGCAATATACCACACCCTTATTCCTTAAACTAAACACAGCACCATCACCTACTGTCACAGGATACACACCAACTTACCCCAAGGCAGCTCAATTTACCCTGTCCCTATGCTCAACTTACCCTACTTACCCACTTACCCAGGGTAAATTGTACCAAGAGACCACTTTTTTTGGAGAAACAGATTATTTTCGGGGATGCACAACATCCTGAAATATATGTTGATATATTTGTTAGAAATAATTCTACATTTCCCTTGAGGGGTGGATTAGCCATCTGGCAATTCTGGCAAATGCCAGATGACTGGACAATTTTTTAGTTGGGTGGGCTGGACAGTTTTTTTAGTTGGGTGGGCTGGACAGTTTTTTTAGTTGGGTGGGCTGGTCAAAATCGACACACGAACACACAATTTTCTTTATACAAATACAAATGGTGACATGGCCAGCAGCCCATGGGCCTGTTAAGATTTTTATGCAATTTCTCTGTTATACTAATCTATAATGGCTGATTAGTGGGCAACGGCCGCCCCCCTACCAAGATGGCTTAAGCTTGCTTATAGGCTGAGCTGAGGTCACACAAACTCACATTCAAAGTCAAACGTGGCATCAGCAAAAGAGACCTGCTCCAACTTTGTCATCAGTTAAACAGCCAAGATCATGGATCTTTACAAAATGGAAAGGGTGCCTATAAATGTAGAATAAGCACATTCTACATCGTTACCTCAATCAAAGCACTCTATTTTTTGGCCTCTAAAACCATGTTTTGACCAAATAGTAAAGTGTATTATCCTCATGATTCCGTTCATGAAAGTATGTGCACCTGTGCCTGTTTCGCTGGGGCCTGCTACTGTAATGAGCAAGTCACTGTCCTCTTCCCCCATCCGCTCGAAAAATGTGTTCTGAACGTATAACATTTTAAGATGCAGTTGCTGAAAAAAACGGCTTTGGAAGCTTCATCCCTTGTCCCTGTCGAAGAGACGAGGGCCTTGTCTTTCTGTATGTATAATTTGTATTTCTCAACTCTCAATATTCAGCTCAATAACAACTATTTTACAACCAATATATTTGATATGGCCTTGTGATGTTGGAGTGGCACGCGCGCGAAATGCGCACCAGCCATTGCGAGAGCATAGCCATATAGGTCTACTCCTGAATGCTGATTGGCGACCCTCTTAAGGATTCGCCCCTTTTTAAAGATTTTCGCATAAAATGACAGACCCAAATCTAACTGCCTGTAGCTCAGGACCTGAAGCAAGGATATACATATTCCTTATACCACTTGAAAATAAACACTTTGAAGTTTGTGGAAATGTTAAATTAATGTAGGAGAATATAACACATTAGATCTGGTAAAAGATAATTCATCTTTGAAATGTAAGAGAAAGGAAATAATATTATTCACCCCAGGCGCAATTTAGATTTTTAACACTAGATGGCAGCAGTGTATGTGCAATGTTATAGACTGATCCAATGAACCATTGCATTTATGTTCAAAACTTTGTATCAAGACTGCCCAGATGTGCCTACATTTAACATTACATTTAAGTCATTTAGCAGACGCTCTTATCCAGAGCGACTTACAAATTGGTGCATTCACCTTATGACCTCCAGTGGAACAGTAGTGCATCTAAATCTTTTCAGGGGGAGGGGGGGTGAGAGGGATTACTTTATCCTATCCTAGGTATTCCTTAAAGAGGTGGGGTTTCAGGTGTCTCCGGAAGGTGGTGATTGACTCCGCTGTCCTGGCGTCGTGAGGGAGTTTGTTCCACCATTGGGGGGCCAGAGCAGCGAACAGTTTTGACTGGGCTGAGCGGGAACTGTACTTCCTCAGTGGTAGGGAGGCGAGCAGGCCAGAGGTGGATGAACGCAGTGCCCTTGTTTGGGTGTAGGGCCTGATCAGAGCCTGGAGGTACTGAGGTGCCGTTCCCCTCACAGCTCCGTAGGCAAGCACCATGGTCTTGTAGCGGATGCGAGCTTCAACTGGAAGCCAGTGGAGGGAGCGGAGGAGCGGGGTGACGTGAGAGAACTTGGGAAGGTTGAACACCAGACGGGCTGCGGCGTTCTGGATGAGTTGTAGGGGTTTAATGGCACAGGCAGGGAGCCCAGCCAACAGCGAGTTGCAGTAATCCAGACGGGAGATGACAAGTGCCTGGATTAGACCTGCGCCGCTTCCTGTGTGAGGCAGGGTCAAGACTCTGCGGATGTTGTAGAGCATGAACCTACAGGAACGGGCCACCGCCTTGATGTTAGTTGAGAACGACAGGGTGTTGTCCAGGATCACGCCAAGGTTCTTAGCGCTCTGGGAGGAGGACACAATGGAGTTGTCAACCGTGATGGCGAGATCATGGAACGGGCAGTCCTTCCCCGGGAGGAAGAGCAGCTCCGTCTTGCCGAGGTTCAGCTTGAGGTGGTGATCCGTCATCCACACGGATATGTCTGCCAGACATGCAGAGATGCGATTCGCCACCTGGTCATCAGAAGGGGGAAAGGAGAAGATTAATTGTGTGTCGTCTGCATAGCAATGATAGGAGAGACCATGTGAGGTTATGACAGAGCCAAGTGACTTGGTGTATAGCGAGAATAGGAGAGGGCCTGGAACAGAGCCCTGGGGACACCAGTGGTGAGAGCACGTGGTGTGGAGACGGATTCTCGCCACGCCACCTGGTAGGAGCGACCTGTCAGGTAGGACGCAATCCAAGCGTGGGCCGCGCCGGAGATGCCCAACTCGGAGAGGGTGGAGAGGAGGATCTGATGGTTCACAGTATCGAAGGCAGCCGATAGGTCTAGAAGGATGAGAGCAGAGGAGAGAGAGTTAGCTTTAGCAGTGCGGAGGGCCTCCGTGATACAGAGAAGAGCAGTCTCAGTTGAATGACTAGTCTTGAAACCTGACTGATTTGGATCAAGAAGGTCATTCTGAGAGAGATAGCGGGAGAGCTGGCCAAGGACGGCACGTTCAAGAGTTTTGGAGAGAAAAGAAAGAAGGGATACTGGTCTGTAGTTGTTGACATCGGAGGGATCGAGTGTAGGTTTTTTCAGAAGGGGTGCAACTCTCGCTCTTTGAAGACGGAAGGGACGTAGCCAGCGGTCAGGGATGAGTTGATGAGCGAGGTGAGGTAAGGGAGAAGGTCTCCGGAAATGGTCTGGAGAAGAGAGGAGGGGATAGGGTCAAGCGGGCAGGTTGTTGGGCGGCCGGCCGTCACAAGACGCAAGATTTCATCTGGAGAGAGAGGGGAGAAAGAGGTCAGAGCACAGGGTAGGGCAGTGTGAGCAGAACCAGCGGTGTCGTTTGACTTAGCAAACGAGGATCGGATGTCGTCGACCTTCTTTTCAAAATGGTTGACGAAGTCATCTGCAGAGAGGGAGGAGGGGGAGGGGGAGGAGGATTCAGGAGGGAGGAGAAGGTTGCAAAGAGCTTCCTAGGGTTAGAGGCAGATGCTTGGAATTTAGAGTGGTAGAAAGTGGCTTTAGCAGCAGAGAGAAAGAGGAAAATGTAGAGAGGAGGGAGTGAAAGGATGTCAGGTCCGCAGGGAGGCGATTTTTCCTCCATTTCCGCTCGGCTGCCCGGAGCCCTGTTCTGTGAGCTCGCAATGAGTCGTCGAGCCACGGAGCGGGAGGGGAGGACCGAGCCGGCCTGGAGGATAGGGGACATAGAGAGTCAAAGGATGCAGAAAGGGAGGAGAGGAGGGTTGAGGAGGCAGAATCAGGAGATAGGTTGGAGAAGGTTTGAGCAGAGGGAAGAGATGATAGGATGGAAGAGGAGAGAGTAGCGGGGGAGAGAGAGCGAAGGTTGGGACGGCGCGATACCATCCGAGTAGGGGCAGTGTGGGAAGTGTTGGATGAGAGCGAGAGGGAAAAGGATACAAGGTAGTGGTCGGAGACTTGGAGGGGAGTTGCAACGAGGTTAGTGGAAGAACAGCATCTAGTAAAGATGAGGTCGAGCGTATTTCCTGCCTTGTGAGTAGGGGGGAAGGTGAGAGGGTGAGGTCAAAAGAGGAGAGGAGTGGAAAGAAGGAGGCAGAGAGGAATGAGTCAAAGGTAGGCGTGGGGAGGTTAAAGTCGCCCAGAACTGTGAGAGGTGAGCCGTCCTCAGGAAAGGAGCTTATCAAGGCATCAAGCTCATTGATGAACTCTCCGACGGAACCTGGAGGGCGATAAATGATAAGGATGTTAAGCTTGAAAGGGCTGGTAACTGTGACAGCATGGAATTCAAAGGAGGCGATAGACAGATGGGTAAGGGGAGAAGGAGAGAATGACCACTTGGGAGAGATGAGGATCCCGGTGCCACCACCCCGCTGACCAGAAGATCTCGGGGTGTGCGAGAACACGTGGGCAGACGAAGAGAGAGCAGTAGGAGTAGCAGTGTTGTCTGTGGTGATCCATGTTTCCGTCAGTGCCAAGAAGTCGAGGGACTGGAGGGAGACATAGGCGGAGATGAACTCTGCCTTGTTGGCCGCAGATCGGCAGTTCCAGAGGCTACCGGAGACCTGGAACTCCACGTGGGTCGTGCGCGCTGGGACCACCAGATTAGGGTGGCCGCGGCCACGCGGTGTGGAGCGTTTGTATGGTCTGTGCAGAGAGGAGAGAACAGGGATAGACAGACACATAGTTGACAGGCTACACAAGAGGCTACGCTAATGCAAAGGAGATTGGAATGACAAGTGGACTACACGTCACGAGTGTTCAGAAAGTTAAATTACGTAGCAAGAATCTTATTGACTAAAATGATTAAAATGATACAGTACTGCTGAAGTAGGCTAGCTGGCAGAGGCTGCGTTGTTGACTATGTAGGCTAGCTGGCATTGGCTGCGTTGTTGACACTACACTAATCAAGTCGTTCCGTTGAGTGTAATAGTTTCTACTGTGCTGCTATTCGGGGCTAGCTGGCTAGCTAGCAGTGTTGATTACGTTACGTTGCGTTAAAAGACCCACAATAGCTGGCTAGCTAACCTAAAATCGCTCTAGACTACACAATTATCTTTGATACAAAGACAGCTATGTAGCTAGCTACGATCAAACAAATCAAGCCGTTGTACTGTAATGAAATGAAATGAAAAATGTGATACTACCTGTGGAGCGAAGCGAAATGCGACCGGATTGTTGAGTGCAGAAGTTCTGTTCGGTAGACGTTGGCTAGCTGTTGGCTAGCTAGCAGAGTCTCCTATGTTAAGGACGACATAAAACTACACACTCTAAACTACACAATTATCTTGGGTACGAAGACAGCAAAGACAACTATGTAGCTAGCTAACACTACACTAATCAAGTCGTTCAGTTGAGTGTAATAGTTGTGCTGCTAATCGGTAGACGGTGGACTAGCTAACGGTGGACGTTAGCTAGCTGGCTAGCTGCAGGGCAGTGTAGACTGCGTTAGGACGACGAAATACGATAATTACGCAATTATCTATGATACAAAGACGGCTATGTAGCTAGCTAAGAAGAAATTGCTAAGATTAGACAAATCAAACCGTTGTACTATAATGAAATGTAATGAAATGTAATACTACCTGCGGACCGAGTGCAGATGCGACCGCTCGCTCCAACCCGGAAGTCAATCCTAATTGGTTTATTAATACATTTTCAAGTTCATAACTGTGCACTTTCCTCAAACAATAGCATGATATTATTTCACTGTAATAGATACTGAAAATTGGACAGTGCAGATAGAATAACAAGAATTTAAGCTTTCTGCCAATATCAGATATGTCTTTGTCCTGGGAAATGTTCTTGATACTTACAACCTCATGCTAATCACATTAGCCTACGCAAGCTCAACCATCACACCGATCCTGTTGAGGCGCATTCCAGCAGGAGTCTATTCCACAAGTTACCACCAGCTAAATCTATGACGTTGAAATGACTATTTACTCTGTTCCAGAGTAGCAAGCAAGGGATAAGAACATCGCCAGCCAGTATGTCAATGGAACATTTAGAACAAACGACTGGCAACCAAACCAATAGAACAAACCACTCCATCTTGTGGAAGGATGAAATAGTATGAATAAATCCATAAAAATAATGTTTTTAATTAAAATATTTAAATCATTATTTTAATATGTTGGTAACCCGTTGCATAACAGTGATAATGCCCTCGAAGCCGGTGTTTGGAGGGATACATTGGCATGGATTGTCAGCGCGGGCCTAACACCTGTGCCAATATATCCTCCAAAAACTCTAAACACTACCTATGATATTAGTTTGTACACATGAAGATGTATGTAATTCATCTCTATTGAACCAAAAAAATCAGGAAAGGAGTCCGATTTTGACAGTAAAATATAGCAATTACAGTCTTAATTGTCAACCCAAAATGAATGACAATCACTGGATCTTGAAAAATACCTCCCTGCTTGGACGTGTAAGAAAAAAATAATAATAATAATATATATATATATATATATATATATATATATATATATATATATATATATATATAAATATATTGAATACCTCCGAAGTCTATTTATTACATGAAGTACTTTATTTGGCCAGGGGCTGGTGCTACCAAATGTAAAAGTTAGTGGGTCCAGTGACACCAGCGGAAAATGTCTGGAGCCCTGTAATTAACACTTAGGGTGTGACAGGCACTAATTTGTATTATAAACTGGATGGTTCAAGCCCTGAATGCTGATTGGCTGACAGCTGTGGTACAGTGGGGCAAAAAAGTATTTAGTCAGCCACCAATTGTTCTCCCACTTAAAAAGATAAGAGAGGCCTGTAATTTTCATCATAGGTACACTTCAACTATGACAGACAAAATTAGAAAATATTTTATTTATTTATTTATTTTTGTGCAAATTATGGTGGAAAATAAGTATTTAGTCACCTACAAACAATCAACATTTCTGGCTCTCACAGACCTGTAACTTCTTCTTTAAGAGACTCCTCTGTCCTCCACTCGTTACCTGTATTAATGGCACCTGTTTGAACTTGTTATCAGTATAAAAGACACCTGTCCACAACCTCAAATAGTCACACTCCAAACTCCACTATGGCCAAGACCAAAGAGCTGTCAAAGGACACCAGAAACAAAATTGTAGACCTGCACCAGGCTGGGAAGACTGAATCTGCAATAGGTAAGCAGCTTGGTTTGAAGAAATCAACTGTGGGAGCAATTATTAGGAAATGGAAGATATACAAAACCACTGATAATCTCCCTCGATCTGGGGCTCCACGCAAGATCTCACCCCATGGGGTCAAAATGATCACAAGAACGGTGAGCAAAAATCCCAGAACCACACGGAGGGACCTAGTGAATGACCTGCAAAGAGCTGGGACCAAAGTAACAAAGCCTACCATCAGTAACACACTACGCCGCCAGGGACTCAAATCCTGCAGTGCCAGACGTGTCCCCCTGCTTAAGCCAGTACATGTCCAGGCCCGTCTGAAGTTTGCTAGAGAGCATTTGGATGATCCAGAAGAAGATTGGGAGAATGTCATATGGTCAGATGAATCCACAATAGAACTTTTTGGTAAAAACTCAACTCGTCGTGTTTGAAGGACAAAGAATGCTGAGTTGCATCCAAAGAACACCATACCTACTGTGAAGCATGGGGGTGGAAACATCATGCTTTGGGGCTGTTTTTCTGCAAAGGGTCCAGGACGACTGATCCATGTAAAGGAAAGAATGAATGGGGCCATGTATCGTGAGATTTTGAGTGAAATCTTCCTTCCATCAGCAAGGGCATTGAAGATGAAACGTGGCTGGGTCTTTCAGCATGACAATGATCCCAAACACACCGCCCGGGCAACGAAAGAGTGGCTTCGTAAGAAGCATTTCAAGGTTCTGGAGTGGCCTAGCCAGTCTCCAGATCTCAACCCCATAGAAAATCTTTGGAGGGTGTTGAAAATCCGTGTTGCCCAGCAACAGCCCCAAAACATCACTGCTCTAGAGGAGATCTGCATGGAGGAATGGGCCAAAATACCAGCAACAGTGTGTGAAAACCTTGTGAAGACTTACAGAAAACGTTTGATCTCTGTCATTGCCAACAGTATTGAGATTAACTTTTGTTATTGACCAAATACTTATTTTCCACCATAATTTGCAAATAAATTCATTAAAAATCCTAAATGTGATTTTCTAGATTTTTTTTCTAATTTTGTCTGTCATAGTTGAAGTGTACCTATGGTGAAAATTACAGGCCTCTCTCATTTTTTTAGGTGGGAGAACTTGCACAATTGGTGGCTGACTAAATACTTTTTTTGCCCCACTGTATATCAGACCATATACTGAACCACGGGTATAGCGAAATGTATTTTTACTGCTCTAATTACATTGGTAACCAGTTTATAATAGCAATAAGGCACCTCAGGGGTTTTTGGTATATGGCCAATATACCATGGCTGTATCCAGGCCCTCCACATTGCGCCGTGCATAAGAACAGTCCTTAGCCGTGTTATATTGTCCATATACCACACCTCCTCGGGCCTTATTGCTTAAATATAGCCTAAGTCATTATCTTTTATAATGTACAGTATAAGGCTTAAGCAGGCAGGCAGACAGACAGACAACTAGAAGAAGCACAGTGACAGCAGAGAAGATGCGGAGACAGATAGACAGCACAAAAGGGAGGCAAACAAAATGTCTAGAGCAGAGCCACAGTTACAGTGGTGGGTTGTATTTCCAGTGGTGTTTTTACATATTGTATTTGTTTTAAGGAAGTGGCTGCGGATCCAACTTTTCAGGTTCTTTAGTATAACGTTACTGTAAGACAAAAACACCAGTGCATTTTTCTCGTGGCCAAAACTCAACAGCTCGTGCCACTAGGCAAAATACACAGGTAGGCTATTTTACAGTTAACAACATCTGCTCTAAAATTCTCTCTGCACATCAGTCAAAAAACAACACTGTAGGCTACTTCGAAACAACACTATATAACTCAAGATCTAAATGCATATCCCCATGAAACTGATTGAGATGAAATGGTTGATGGGCAAAACTTGAGGAATTATCATTCACGATTGAATGCGGTGGTGTGGATATATTTGGTTCCATTATGTAGAATACTGTGATTATTATGTGAGACATTGATTCAACATGATCCAACTTTATTAAACAAGCACCATTCGGCTGAGCAGCCTGTTCTCTGTGCGTAAAAGTCCCCCAAAAAGTCTGATTTGCAGCCACAACCTTGTTTTAAACATGAGTTGGTTAAAAAAAGAAGAGGAGGACCATGTCTCGCCAGTCACTTGTACCGAAACGGTTAAGAAACGCTATACTGTACAGCCCTAACGCCTGTGTCTATGTAGGGTGTGTGTGTAGGGTCAGGGTGTAGGATTTATGTTTGGGGATGGGGAGTGGGGGAGGCGGTGACTTGGCGGGGCATGCAGTGATGTGTGCTGGTGGGGATAAAATGCCAGGGCTGAATTCTTGTCCCGGTCAACATACCCTACTCTCCTCTATGTAAATACTATGGGTGGTTTAAAGGCCGATTAGATATGTTGGTAAAGGTCAACATCAACCGATATATCGGTCTGGCTCAATTCAATACAATCAGAAGCAGTTAAATCACAACAAACCTCAGCCCAGCCTGGACGCGCCTCTTCAGCCTCGTAACTGTAGTCGGACACCCCACCCTCCTCTGGTTCTGGGTCTGGGTCAGCGTTCGAGCGGATTGGATCAGGGTCGGGTTCTGAGGGTTCTTGGTCTGGGCCGGGTTGCTTTTGCTGTGACTCAGTGATCTCAGAGGTTTTGAGGTATGAGGTGACCCTGGTTTCTAGCCTGCTTTCAACCCTGCTCTCGATAGTTTGGGGATTCTCCAAAGAGTTGGGGGGAGTGGGTGAATGAGGTGGCGGGGGCTGGAGGTGCTGGGGCAATGGGGTGCCTCTTTTACTGGGTAAGGTGGCGTCTGCGGCAGCCTCTCTTTCTGAGGGGATGTGGGGCTCCCTTCCCCCTCCTCTAACTCTCCTCCTCTCTCTGTCTCGGAGCCTCACTACCGCCACCCTGCTGGCTGCCTGGTGAACTGCGCCTTGTCTGCTAACACTAGCATTAGTGCCACGTGGGGGAGCTTTGCCGTCTCTTAGTGGGGGTTTGGGCCAGAGTTGGGGGGCAGTGACAAGCCCCCTGCTCCCCGCTCCCCCTCTCCCCCTGGATCGAGTGCTCTGGAGGTTGACCAGTCTGGTGGTCTTTCCACTCTGGTACAGAAACACCCCAGGAAAGACCTCTCTCGGATGACGCGACCCCGGACCCCTGCCCCTCTCCCTCTCCGCCCTCCTCTCCTCCTTCTCTCGCTCCCTTTCTTTGACCGGCCGCGGCCTGGTGATGTAGATCTTGTTTTCATCCTTCTTTTCCCTATTGTTGTTGTTGCCGGCGGCGGCGGCAGCGTTTTTGTCATTACCATGGTTACGGGCAGCGTTATCATGGAGATGGGCGTTGGCGGCGTTGTTGCCGGGGGCGGAGTTACTAAGGATCTTCTTGGCACGGCTGGCAAGGGCCGAGAGAGAGGTCTTCTGGGGGAAGAGCAGGGACGACTTACTCAGTTTGGGAGGGGTCTCCTCTCCTGCACCCCCTCCTCCTCCTCCCTTCCTGCCGGGCCCCCGGGTCCTAGCTCAGAGGGACCCGTCCTGATCCAGGAGAGGGAGCGACCGTGGACCACGTTGTCCGACTGCGGGTGCAGCTCCTCGCTCTCTGCCTCGGGTCTCTCTAGAAGTCCCCTCCTGGAGGTCTGTCCCCCTCTTCTCCTCGGCCCGTCCTTGTCCCACTCTCTGTCTGTCTGTCCATCACTCTTGAGGAATTGTTTTTTCTCTCTACGGACCACAATACTGTTCTCCTCCTCCCCCTCTCTTTCTCCAAGAGTGGGTCTGGAGGTGTGGATGGATAGGCTAGGCGGCGCGGTCCTATTTGGTGATTGGGTACCTACGATCTCGGCCTCATCTTCCGGGTCCACCCCTTCCTCCTCTTCCGGGAAATCTGTGGCAACAGAGAAAGTTAATCGTTAAAGGGTGTGTGTGTGTATGTGTGTTGTGTATGTATATGTGTATCTGTGTGTCAGTGGGTGTGTGTACTTACCGTCTGGGTTAGGGAAGAAGAAGGGTCTATCATCGTCCTCCTCGTCTATCTTCATGTACTTGTAGAAGCCAAACCTGTCAGAGAGAGAGCACGAGAGCGAGAGAGACAGTTAGCACACACATATACACAGAAGTCTAACAATACCCCAACTAAGTGTTTCTCTTTCGCTCTTCTTTCTTTTCTGTTTTATACATTTTTATGTTTGTATCTCTCCACCTATGCTTTTGAGAGTGGTTACATTTGTCCATCTTCATCCTTCCAAACCAAGTGGTGGCGCAGGCATATTTCTCTGCTCTGCTTCCATCTGTGAATTACAATATAATAATCAACTGTATGTGGAAAATAGCCAACCGAACTTACTTCTCCAAGTAGATGGGCGACTCCCTGTAGAAACACTTGTTCTCTCTCTCCATGTGTGTCAGACGTGTAAAGTCATTGGGATAAATGAAGGACAGGTACACCTGAGGGAGAGACAAACAGGGACAAGTCAGTGAATAAAGACAGAACTAATAGATACAGTGCTAATAACATGTATGGATAAATACTGATCAAGTGCAGGGTCCTGTTCATTAAGGAAAAGGTTTTGCAAAGGAAAAGGAAAGTCCAGGGTAGCCCCTTACTGTTTCAGTCTGTTTTTATCCGTTTGGTGCCTAATGAATATGACCCTGGTATTCCTTCCTCAAAAATTATGATATTTATCTGTTAATAATATTTTGGTGTAATAACACACTTTGACCAAAAGAGAACCCTAGAAGTTTGTTCAGCGCTGTCATCAATACAGAAGAGGAAGAAGATGAGTTTTAAACACTCAAACCAGTAGATATCCATTTTTTCTAGCTGAAAAATGATGGCAAGAGCTTACCCATGAATTTCCACAACAATGTAAGTCAATAAGTCATAGTCTTTGTCAAAGTATGATATATTTGGGCATGAAGTGACAATACCGAACTGCCCGCTTCGTGAACATTTGTGCCAATGAGGTGTCTTTCCCTCTGAAATGACGTGGACATTTTTTTTCATCTATGTTTCAGGGCTGGGTTAAATATGAATGGTAGCACCCACCAGCATGGCATTGTTTATGAATCAGAAACACATGCAGCGTTTGAGAGTCGCGACTGAGCTGAGCAATATAATAGATCATCTTTGGCTATAGCAAACATGGTGGCTAAATGAAGATAGTTTACTCAGGCTTTTTACCATTTACCAAATGGTCAGTTCCGGTGTACGTAATGCCTTTTGGTCCTAGACTTGGCGCTCCGGCAATTCTCTCAAGCTCTGTCAAGATGGACGGAGAGCATCGCTGCACAGCTATTTTCGGTCTCTCCAGAGATGATCAATCGGGTTCAAGTCAGGGCTCTGGCTGCGCCACTTAAGGACATTCAGCGAATTGTCCCCAAAGCAACTCCTGTGTTGTCTTGGCTGTGTGCTTATGGTCTTTGTACTATTGGAAGGTGAACCTTCACCCCAGTCTGAGATCCTGAGCATCTCAATCCTGACTAGTCTCCAAGTCCCTGCCGCTGAAAAACATCCCCACAGCATGACGCTTCCACCACCATACTTCACCGTAGGGATGGTGCCAGGTTTCTTCCAGACGTGGAATGCCAAAGAGTTCAACCTTGGTTTCATCAGACCAGAGAATATTGTTTCTCATGATCTGAGAGTCCTTTATGTCATGTGCCTTTTACTGACGAGTGGCTTCTGTCTGGCCACTCTACCATAAAGGCCTGATTGGTGGAGTGCTGCAGTGATGGTTGTCCTTCTGGAAGGTTCTCCCATCTTCACAGAGGAACTCTGGAGCTCTGTCAGAGTGACCATCGGGTTCTTCGTCACCTCCCTGACCAAGACCCTTCTCCCCCGATTGCTCAGTTTGGCCGGACGGCCAGCTCTAGGAAGAGTCTTGGTGGTTCCAAACTTCTACCATTTAAGAATGATGGACTGAGTTCTTGGGGAACTTCAATGCTGCATAAATATTTTGGGACCTTTCCCCAGATCTTGTGCCTCGACACAATCCTGTCACCGAGCTCTACGGACAATTCCTTCGAGGTGTGTGCCTTTCCAAATCATGTTGAATCCGTTTAATTTACCACATCTCAAGGATAATCAATGGAAACAGGATGCACCTGAGCTCAATTTCAAGTTTCATAGCAAAGGGTCTGCATACTTATGTAAATAAGGTATTTCTGTTTGGTTTGTATCCTCCACAGATTTGAAATGTGTTGCAGGGGAGGCTCAGGCTTAAATACCTGTTGCCATTTAGGGAATTATAAACAGTGGGGAATGTGCTAAGTGAAGATTGTGTTTGTTTTTTATGATCATGTTTTGAAATTAAGTATTTTATTGAGTTTTTATATTGATGTGTGTTTTGTATTGTGTAGGGCTCATTATGACACCCTGTTAAAATATATATATTTGTTATTTATTTAATCATGTAGGCTAGTTGAGAACAAGTTCTCATTTACAACTGCGACCTGGCCAATATAAAGCAAAGCAGTGCAACAAAAACAACAACATAGAGTTACACATGGGAAAAACAAAAGTACAGTCAATAACACAATAGAAAAATCTATACACAGTGTGTGGAAATGGAGTAAGGAGGTAAGGCAATAAATAGGCCATAGTAGCGAAGTAATTACAATTTAGCAAATTAACACTGGAGTGATAGATGTGCAGATGAGGATGTGCAAGTAGAAATACTGGTGTGCAAAAGAGCAAAAAAAGTAAATAAAAACAATTTGGGGATGAGGTACATTGTTGGATGGGCTATTTATAGATGAACTATGTACAGCTGCAGTGATAGAAAAGCTGCTCAGATAGCTGATGCTTAAAGTTAGTGAGGGAAATATAAGTCTCCAGCTTCAGCGATTTTTGCAATTCGTTCCAGTCATTGGCAGCAGAAAACTGGAAGGAAAGGCGGCCAAAGCAGGTGTTGGCTTTGGGGATGACCAGTGAGATATACCTGTTGGAGCGCGTGCTACGGGTGGGTGTTGTTATGGTTATGGTGACCAGTGACCTAGCAAAGACTTATAGATGATCTGGAGCCAGTGGGTCTGGCGACGGATATGTAGCGAGGGCCAGCCAACGAGAGCATACAGGTCGCAGTGGTGGGTGGTATATGCGGTTTTGGTGAAAAAACGGATGGCACTGTGATAGACTGCATCCAATTTACTGAGTAGAGTGTTGGACAGACAATTGGATTGGTGGGGCGCTGTGTCGACAAAGGCTACAGGCCAATTGGCAAAAGAGGTATTGTAGCTGGAGTAATTTCGTAATTTTGTTTGCTACCCGGGAGATGCGCCTGGCTCAAGGCTAACTGGTGCTAGCTTCGGGGCAAGGGCGTTAGCCACTATAGTCACTCGGTAGCAGCTAGCTGGTTGTGATGATCCGATGCAAAGGTCCAGAGCTTACGGCAGGAATCCGGGGATGTAGTGGCTTCTAGTAGCGCTAGTGAAGAGTCCGGGAGGCATCAGCTGTGTAGCTGAGTGATCATATGGTCCACTGAGCAGGCTGGGAGATGGGCCTGGCTCAAAGGCTAGCTTCGGGGCTGGGCCACTCGGTAGCAGCTAGCTAGCTGTGATGATCTGGAGTAATGGTGGAGAAAAGTAGTCCGATATACTCAGGGTTGATATCGTGTTGTGCAGACTGGCGGGTATTATCCAGGGTAAAAGCGTCTGGTGTCTGAGCTAGAGGTAAAGGCCGCTAGCAGCGGCTAACAATGACTAAATAGCTTGTAGCTAATTAGCCGGTTAGCATCTGATGGCTAGCTGCTGATGGAGGTTCTAGCTATAAGGTCTAAAAAATAAATAGTAGATCCATATCACATTCTGTGAGGCGGGTTGCCGGAAGGTATATTTAATTTAAAAATGGAAAAAGAGATTGAAATATATTTAAATATATTTAAAAAACTACGAAAAAGGACAACATTTACATGGGACCGAGACAAACACGTCTGCACTGCTATACCAACTTGGAATGTAAAAAATAAAGGTTAATTAAAATAATTCATTGATATATAGCTAGCTTGCTTTGTGAAATGAAAACAGAGAGAATAAAGAATATCGCTACAGTGCCTTCAGAAAGTACACTGCTCAAAAAAATAAAGGGAACACTAAAATAACACATCTTAGATCTGAATGAATGAAATATTCTTATTAAATATTTTTTTTTTACATAGTTGAATGTGCTGACAACAAAATCACACAAAAAGGATCAATGGAAATCAAATTTGGATTTGGAGTCACACTCAAAATTAAAGTGGAAAACCACACAACAGGCTGATCCAACTTTGATGTAATGACCTTAAAACAAGTCAAAATTAGGCTCAGTCGTGTGTGTGGCCTCCACGTGCCTGTATGACCTCTCTACAACGCCTGGGCATGCTCCTGATGAGGTGGCGGATGGTCTCCTGAGGGATCTCCTCCCAGACCTGGACTAAAGCATCCGCCAAGTCCTGGACAGTCTGTGGTGCAATGTGGCGTTGGGGCATGGAGCGAGACATGATGTCCCAGATGTGCTCAATTGGATTCAGGTCTGGGGAACGGGCGGGCCAGTCCATAGCATCAATGCCTTCCTCTTGCAGGAACTGCTGACACACTCAAGCCACATGAGGTCTAGCATTGTCTTGCATTAGGCGGAACCCAGGGCCAACCGCACCAGCATATGGTCTCACAAGGGGTCTGAGGATCTCATCTCGGTACCTAATGGCAGTCAGGCTACCTCTGGCGAGCACATGGAAGGCTGTGCGGCCCCCCAAAGAAATGCCACCCCACACCATGACTACCCACCGCCAAACCGGTCATGCTGGAGGTTGTTGCAGGCAGTAGAACTTTCTCCACGGCGTCTCCAGACTCTGTCACGTCTGTCACATGTGCTCAGTGTGAACCTGCTTTCATCTATGAAGAACACAGGGCACCAGTGGCGAATTTGCCAATCTTGGTGTTCTCTGGCAAACGCCAAATGTCCTGCACGGTGTTGGGCTGTACGCCCAACCCCCACTTGTGGACGTCGGGCCCTCATACCACCCTCATGGAGTCTGTTTCTGACCGTTTGAGCAGACACATGCACATTTGTGGCCTGCTGGAGGTCATTTTGCAGGGCTCTGGCAGTGCTCCTCCTGCTCCTCCTTGCACAAAGGCGGAGGTAGCGGTACTGCTGCTGGCTTGTTGCCCTCCTACGGCCTCCTCCACGTCTCCTGATGTACTGGCCTGTCTCCTGGTAGCGCCTCCATGCTCTGCACACTACGCTGACAGACACAGCAAACCTTCTTGCCACAGCTCGCATTGATGTCCCATCCTGGATGAGCTGCACTACCTGAGCCACTTGTGTGGGTTGTAGAATCCGTCTCATGCTACCACTAGAGTGAAAGCACCGCCAGCATTCAAAAGTGACCAAAACATCAGCCAGGAAGTATAGGAACTGAGAAGTGGTCTGGTCACCACCTGCAGAACCACTCCTTTATTGGGGGTGTCTTGCTAAATGCCTATAATTTCCACCTGTCTATTCCATTTGCACAACAGCATGTGAAATTTATTGTCAATCAGTGTTGCTTCCTAAGTGGACAGTTTGATTTCACAGAAGTGTGATTGACTTGGAGTTACAGTGTGTTGTTTAAGTGTTCCGTTTATTTTTTTGAGCAGTGTATTTACGCGCCTTGACTTTTTCCACATTTTGTTGTGTTACAAAGTGGGATCCAAATGGATTTAACTGAATTTTTTTGCCAACGATCTACAAAAAAATACTCTGTAATGTGAAAGAAACATTTGAATAAAATAAATTGTAATAATGGAAAATACACTTGAATATATCTTGATTAGATAAGTAGTCAACCCTCAGAGTCAATACATGTTAAGAATCACCTTCCAGCTGTGAGTCTTTCTGGGTAAGTCTCTAAGGGGCCGATCCCAATTTAGGAATTTATGCCTTTTCTACGCACGCCTTCCTATGCACTACTCAGTATTTGGTATTCAGACTTTCCTTATTCAGTCGCGTAACGCGCACTGCAGGTGTGGTTACCTTGCATACTCTAAATAAAAATCATTCAACCGCTGAAAACTCTCCCACTTGATAGCCAACAGATTTTCTTGTGGACTTTTCATTCAATGGGGCTTTCAGTACATTCATCTTAAACCATCCCTTTACATATGGT
The DNA here is from genome assembly GCF_034236695.1 of Oncorhynchus nerka. Taxonomy (NCBI): domain Eukaryota; kingdom Metazoa; phylum Chordata; class Actinopteri; order Salmoniformes; family Salmonidae; genus Oncorhynchus; species Oncorhynchus nerka. Next base: position 63,092,204 of record NC_088404.1, on the reverse strand, counting down.
GGTGCACCTTTAATTATAATTTAGTCGACAGAGTCAATAGAATAAATTGAGAGAATAGATTCTGAACATATGGATCAATGAAAACGGCAGGTAGCCTAGTGGTTAGAGCATTGGGCCAATGGTTGCTAGATCGAATCCCTGAGCTGATAAGGTAAAAATCTGTAGCGCTGCCCCTAAACAAGGCAGTTAACCCACTGTTCCTAGGCTGTCATTGTAAATAAGAATTTGTTCTTTTAACTGACTTGCCTAGTTAAATAAAGGTTCAATGTGAAAAAAAGAAAGCACTCTATGCAAATTAGTCTCTGTTTCATTACCAACTGGTAGATTTAATAAATACTTGTAAATTATTTTGACACATTTTAGGGTTAGGAAAGTATTAACATTTTTATTTTCAAATGCACAAAATACTAGATATTGATGAATAAAAAAAACAGTGGTTTGATTCATCCTGAAAGTTGTCATATTCAAGTTCAATCCATTAAATGTTGGGAGGTGGAAAAAAATGTACAGTAAGGGTTGAACAATAATCTCTCTAATCATGGAACTGTATGACAACGGTCCAGTTGTCGTGAACCATGCGCCAGGCTCCAGGTGTAGCCTGCAATGTGTGGTCTGATTTCCATAATGATTCAAATAGGCTACATGTCCTTAATTATTGCACAACGTTAGCCTAATATGATCCACTAATGCTAGTGACCCTCAGGAACAATTTACCAGGACATGACAGAAGAGAGAAAGATAAACAGAATGGAATGATGCAAAAATAAATGTATGTGGGTATTACTGACGGTGGCTCCCGAAAGCGGCTAATATTTAACATGATAAAAATGATAAAATAAAATGGAGAAAAGCCCAGGTATATAATAAAAACATTCTAAAGCGTATACATCAACTCGGCAGGTTCATCCCCACAGAAGCCTCCAGTTTAGGTCTCCAAACTTCATTCATTCAAATCATGAGGGCACACAATTACAATTCTGAATAACGGCGCAGCTACTCATATCCTATTTCACTGTGGAAGAAGGGCTGCAATACATGTCTTCCATATGGCTGGTTTCATAAGAAATCATCTACAACAATTGCTGTGTGTATTTACAATCGCCTTCTCCAAACGGATTACTAAGTAAATGCTTTTTCCAATTGAAACCAGTAGGTTTGCTAGTCCTTATTCATGGTTTCCTCGCACGTAACGGTGGTGGAATTATTGTGGATTAAATCAAAGTCAGAATACGGTGTAATCTGTAGACACACCTCCGCCACACCTTCATATATGCATGGTCCACCTCAAATGAATAGAGGGTGAATAGCATGCTATTGTCATGACGTGGCCCTTTCTGGGTGTAGATCGTGGAACATTCTGAATGGTACTCTGAAGTATACATTCTAACCACCTACAACCACAAAAGACTTTGTAACTTCAATGAAAGTTAACCAGAGACTCTGATGAACTAACCAGAGACTCTGATGAACCCTACAGGACGATCAAGGATTCCAACAGAGAAGACAACAATGACACACAGGCGTAAATATATATACATTGCAATTATTCTCATGTGCAAAGGATTAGCATTTCAATTAATATAATTATAGACTGTGTGTAGTGAATCCATTTGTCTTTCCCGCTCTTTCTCAGTCCCACCCCTTCCTTTTGTCTACCAGGCTGTCATATCAGCTTAGCCCACTAGGGACTTTTCTATCTATTGTTAGTAACCAATATTTACAGTTGGTTTGTTATATATTTCTGTGATTATTTAGTTAATTAAGCAAATTTGTATATTGCTGATTCATCATTTATACTAGGATTCGTGTAGATAACCAATAATTTTATGATGTTAAGATGAGTCTGATAGAAGGTAAAGAATAATTAATGATTGACTGCTATTGATATAAAAGATCTTTAAGATTGGATTTGGGAGATAGCTTCCGTGGTGCCCCAGATTCCTAATGAGTTAGTTATTGCCTGATTAATTTAATCAAGTAATTAAACGTTAGGTAATTGATTTGAAAATAGCATGTCATCTTATTTAACCATAGTAAAGACACAACACAACTATTCTCATGCTTAAATTCAAGGTCAGAATACACACAGAAAGAAAAGCACATAAAAAGGGATTTGCGTTCCATTTAGTTTCATTTTGGAATCTGGACCTAAAAGCTTTGCACACCTGGATTGGCCATTATTCTTTAAAGAAATCTTAAAGTTCTGTCAAGTTGGTTGTTGATCATTGCTAGAGAGCCATTTTCAAGTCTTGCCATAGATTTTGAAGCCGATTTAAGTCAAACTGTAACTAGGCCTCTCAGGAACATTCAATATATTTGGCCTTGTGTTTTAGGTAATTGTTCTGCTGAAAGGTTCATTTTTTCCCCAATGTCTGTAGGAAAGCAGACTGAAACAAGTTTTCCTCTAGGATTTGCCTGTGCCTAGCTCTACTTAGTATATTTCCTAAAAAAAAACTCCCTAGTCCCTGCAGATGACAAGCATACCCCTAACTTGATGCAGCCACCACCATGCTTGATAATATGGAGAGTTGTACTCGGTGATGTGTTGTGGTGGATTTGTATCAAACATAACGCTTTGTATTCAGGACAAAAAGTGAATTTCGTTACCAAGTTTTGTGCAGTATTACTTTAGTGCCTTATTGAAAACAGGATGCATGTTTTGGAATATTTTTTATTTTGAACAGGCTTCCTTCTTTTCACTCTGTCATTTATGTTAGCATTGTGGAGTAACTACAATGTTGTTGATCCATCCTCAGTTATCTCCTATCACAGCCATTAAACTCTAACTGTTTAAATCCTTATTGGCCTCATGGTGAAATCCCTGAGTGGTTTCCTTCCTCTTCGGCAACTGAGTTAGGAAGGGCGTCTCTATCTTTATAGTGACTGGGTGTATTGATATACAAATCCAAAGTGTAATTAACAACTTTGCCATGCTCAAAGGGATATTCAATGTCTGCTTTTTATTACCCATCTTCCAATTAGATGCCCTTCTTTGCGAACCACTTTCAAAACAACTTTTTTCCCAAAAGGTTGCTAAGCACGTAACAGGCTGATTGGTCGGCTGTTTGAACCATTAAAGGGTGCTTTGCTATTCTTGGGTAGCGGAATGACCTTTGCCTCCTCCATGTCTGAGGGCACATACCATCTACTAGGCTTAAATTGAAGATGTGGCAAACAGGAGTCACAATGATTTCGCTACCAACCTCAGCATTTTACCATCCAGGTTGTCGGTACCAGGTAGTATGTCCTTATATATAGAAAGCAAAAAAAACTACAGTGCTCGTCTTTCCTTATTTAGTCCATTATGCATTAATACGAAGGCTCAGCATTTGTTGTTTGCATGTCATGCCTAATTTTGCTAATCTTGTCAGCAAAAAAGTTATTAAAGTGGTTGGTAATATCAAAAGGTTTTGTTATGAACAAGCCATCTGCGTCAATGAAGGATAGAGCCGAGTTTGCTTTTTTGACTAGAATTTCATTTAAAGTACTCCAGAGCTTTTTACTATAATTATTTTTATAATTTATTTTGTTCCATAATATAGTTCATTTTTATTTTTGTTTGGTGTAGTTAAGTGATTTCTCAATTTACTGTATGTTTGCCAGTCTGCTATGTTGTCAGACATATTTGCTATTCCATTTGCCTATTCCCTCACATCCATCTATGGGGATTTGGAGGTTTTGACAGTCAGTTTCCTGATGGGCGTATGCCTATCAGTAACAGAAAGAAGCAGTTTCTGTCACGCCTGTCCTTGTGATTCACCCCCTCCAGGTGTCATTATTCTCCACCCCCTCCAGGTGTCGCTTAATCTCTGTGCCAGTTTGTCGTGTATGTTAGTCAAGTAAATCAGCGGGTTTTTCCCCATACTCCTTCTGCTATTCTCTTTTCGATAGTCTTCCTGGTTTTGAACCCTGCCTGACTCGGGAATACTTTTCTGCCTGCCTGATCATCCTGCCTGTCCTGACCTTGATTTTGCCTTCCCTTTTGGACTCTGAACTGGATTTGACCCTTTTGCCTGTCCACGACCGTTCTCTTGCCTTACCCTATTGGATTAATACATATTGTAAGACTCCAACCATCTGCCTCCTGTGTCTGCATCTGGGTCTCACCTTGTGTCATGATAGTTTCATGAATTCTTCAAGTCCGGCATCGGGTTATTCCTCATAAAACACATCAGACCAACAAATATTTTTCACATCTTCAACATAGGAATCATCGCAAAACCTCTTGTATGATCATTTATACACAATATTAGGTCCAATCTTTGGAACTGAGTTCTCTCTGGATATGGCTATTATATTATGATCACTACATCCGATGGATGTGGATACTAATTTAGAGCAGATCTCTGCAGCATTAATAAAGATGTGATCAATAAAGGTGGATGATTTAGTTCCTGTTCTGTTTGTAAATACCCTGGTAGGTTGAACCAGATTGCAGGCATTGGTTACAGCTTCTTTTTTAGTGGACAGCTTGATGACAACCAGTCAATATTTAGGTCACCCAGAAAATGTACCTCTCTGTTGATATCACAGACATTTAAGTGATAATGCCCAAGAAACCGGTGTTTGGAGGATATATTGGGACGGGTGTTGTTAGGCCCAAGATTAAGTCCAAACACTGGCTTCGAATGCATCATCACTTTTAAATGGGTTACCAACATATTCAAATAATGATTTCATTATTTTATTTTATTTTAATGAATTTATTCATATAATTTCATCCTTCCACAAGATATAGTCTCGACGCAAATCTATGGTTGCTTCCCAAGCTGGCTGGTCTGTCACGACTTCCGCCGAAGTCGGACCCTCTCCTTGTTCGGGCGGCGTTCGGCATCACAGGTTTTCTAGCCATCGCCGATCCACCTTTCATTCTCCATTTGTTTTGTCTTGTTTTCCCACACACCGGGTATTCATTCCATCATTACATGTCGTGTATTTAACCTTCTGTTCCTCCCGTGTCTGTGTGCGTAATTGTTTATTGTTGAGGTTGGCATGCTTCCGGCTGGTTTGCGCCGGGTTAATTGTATTACCGTGCTTTGTGGCAGCCTGTACTTTGTACTTGTGTTTTTTGTACTTTGTGTTGCTTCACTGGTTCATTGGGCATTTGTTTTGTGATGCAGTTCCGTTTTGTGCATATGATTGCCTTAGTAAAGTGCTTTGTCCACTCATCTCTGCTCTCCTGCGCCTGACTTCGATGCACCAGCTACACTCACCTCTTGACATGGTCGTTCGTTCTTTCAGGTTTGGTTTGTTTGCCAGGGACGTGACCCAGTCGTTTGGTCTTTTGTTCTGTATCTATGGACGCGTCCCAGTCATTCGTTCTAAATGTTCCATTGCCATACTGGCTTGCAACATTCATATCCCTTGTTTGCTAGCTAGTAAACGGATACTAACTTAGAGTCATGTCAAGAAGTGCAGCCAGAATAACAGTCAAGAAGCCCCATTTGTTTAAGCTGTTTTCTAGTGACATTTATTTGGATACATTCATAACAATGAGCTAATGAGGTGTCATTTTGCCGGCATAGAAAATGTGCTTACTCATCTGGACACTGTTGTTCAGAGGAGCTAGCCAACAGCACAGCTAACATAATGACTTCAAACTGAAACTGGAAAGACTGCAAACTAGCTGCACTTCATTTCGTTTGACCTTTTTTCAATTGACATTTTTTTCTATATAGCCATAAAAATTATGCCAGCTGATTCATGACTTTGACTGGCTGAGAAATTCTGCCTGTCTGTCTCTCTCCTCCCGATACGTTCGTTACTATGGGACAGCTGGAGATCAAATGTCAGAGAGACAGACAGCAAGGGTCATACAAATTTCTACTGTTGAAAACTAAATGTTAGTCTAAAAGAAAAGTGAGATAATGTCTAGATGGTTTTTATAGTGGAGATCAAGTTTATAAATTGCTTGTCAGGGCTGATTAGACAGTGGATTGCGCAGTCAGATGGAACAGAGTAAAAAGGCATAATGTCATACATTTAGCCGTTGGTAACTTGTGGAATATAGACACCGGCTGGAATGCAGTTTTCACCAATCAGCATACAGGATTAGACCCACCCGCTGTATAATATCCAGCATTTCACACATTTACTCCAAATAATGACTTCAAGCATGCAGTGGTCTATACCAACTTCCTACGCGAATAGTCTTTAGCTGAGGGAGATGAACCTGTAGCCATATTACTTCTACTTCATCTGGCATGGAATATGACTCTGGACATACTTAGCAACACCTCCTCCATTTGCATTTCTATCTTTACTATATATTCTTTAGCCATGTATAGCTAATATTGCATCATCAAACTAATTATCTAAGTGTGTTTCAGAGATGGCCAGAACATGAATGTGGCTAAATGCATCATAGAATTCTTAGCTTTCAGACATTCAACTTTGTTCGAGAAACTATTTCATATAAACATTTTGTGTAAAAACAAACCAAGTGTAGGAGAGAATACTGTTTAGCTGCGTCCTCTGATGACCCCCTCCCTCTCTCTCTCTCCATCTCAGCCCCTGTGTGCTGTTCGTTGAATTCATTGTGTGCAGTGAGTAAGGGTACGGCCACACAGAGATTTTGTGTGTGGAAATTACGGATTGAGACAATGTTTTTTTAAAGGGTGTCATCCTTTGATGGCTGATGGACAATGAAGAGGATTGTCAGAAAAAAATGCACAGTATATCCACCTTGCATGCAACCTTTCTGAAAAAGTAGAGATTAGTTGAACCTTTGACAGACAAAGACGGACAATGATGAATGCGTTTGCATTTTCATATGTGACTCGTTTCAGGAAACTTGGCGTATGTTGCGCGTCACTACTTCACAGGAGTGCCATTTGAATGTAAACGTATTTTTTCTTTTTTTATGCGTTTTTTGGCAGAAATGCCTTCATGAACTTTCATGTGCCTTAATAACAAACATGTATACCATCTGTAAATACGAATAAAACATTTACATTACGAGCCTAGTTGGTATAGCCATGGAAAAAGGAAGGAACCTTCCCGCTAGCCATGATTGGCTGAGATAATGAGTGGGCTGGAAATGCCAAGAGATGAGTTCGGATTGGTCTGCCATGTAGCGGGCTTCTGTCTATGGTCGTCCTGTCTGGGTTGGCGCCCCCCCTTGGGTTGTGCCATGGCGGAGATCGTTGTGGGCTATACTCAGCCTTGTCTCAGGATGGTAAGTTGGTGGTTGAAAATATCCCTCTAGTGGTGTGGGGGCTGTGCTTTGGCAAAGTGGGTGGGGTTATATCCTTCCTGTTTGGCCCTGTCCGGGGGTGTCCTTGGATGGGGCCACAGTGTCTCCTGACCCCTCCTGTCTCAGCCTCCAGTATTTATGCTACAGTAGTTTATGTGTCGGGGGGCTAGGGTCAGTTTGTTATATCTGGAGTACTTCTCCTGTCCTATTCGGTGTCCTGTGTGAATCTAAGTGTGCGTTCTCTAATTCTTTCTTTCTCTCTCTCGGAGGATCTGAGCCCTAGGACCATGCCCCAGGACTACCTGACATGATGACTCCTTGCTGTCCCCAGTCCACCTGGCCGTGCTGCTGCTCCAGTTTCAACTGTTCTGCCTTATTATTATTGGACCATGCTGGTCATTTATGAACATTTGAACATCTTGGCCATGTTCTGTTATAATCTCCACCCGGCACAGCCAGAAGAGGCCTGGCCACCCCACATAGCCTGGTTCCTCTCTAGGTTTCTTCCTAGGTTTTGGCCTTTCTAGGGAGTTTTTCCTAGCCACCGTGCTTCTACACCCGCATTGCTTGCTGTTTGGGGTTTTAGGCTGGGTTTCTGTACAGCACTTTGAGATATCATCTGATGTACGAAGGACTATATAAATAAATTTGATTTGATTTGTCTATAATAAGAGCTGGTCAGTATGTGTAGGTAATCCTTTCTAACACGTTTAAAAAAAAGATATCACGTAGTATAACTGCAAAAGTGTTGCTCTCCACTTTCTGGAGGACCGAGTTTTGAAATCATTGGAATTAGAGTATGATAGCTAGGGAGATGGAGAAAATGCTGGCGTTTTATCGTAAATATGCAAGAAGGCTGTTGTCTAACACACCTGTCTCCGAAATACATCTTCAAACTGGGCAACAATGGCATCCATGACAGAGAGGGAGAAGCATCCACCCATGAATACAGGTAAAAGAGAGTAAGAGAGAACATTTTCAGATATTACACATTTCAAATTTTGTCAGAAAGTTGTTTTCTTTTCAGGTTAAAGTGTACTAGCTAGCTAGCTAACTTTAGCTGGCTGGCAAGCAAGCTAACGTTACATGTATGATCTGTGTAGTAATATTATTCATATCTCAGAGCCATTTGCGTTGCTTGTTATAGCCTAATGTTAGCTAGCTAACATTGAACTTGGTTGGTTAACTACCTGAAGATTCATGCAGGGTAGTAACGCTATCAGTTGGGATTATGGTTCATTGTTTAGCTAACTAGCTACATGTCTGAACAAAAGACTCCACTATGCAAGTAACTATTTTAATAAAATGTTTATGATGTCACTGCGACAACTGTCGATAGACGTAGCTAGTTAATTCGTCTGAGTGTGCCAGAGCGCAGAATAACTGACTAATTTACAAACGCTCAACACCCGTTGAATATGGCCGGTGTCAGTGAACATTGGCAAAAAAGCGTAATTCAATTCTTGGCAGCAGGACAGTTGCAGTCACCAAAGCTCTGGACAACATAAAAACAGTGTAACTAGCTCTGATAGAGCGAGTGAAATGGTCAGAGTGAGTTGTTCTCTCATTTGTCTGGAAGTAACTAGCAACCTAGCCAACGTTAGCCATTTAGCCTGGGTGCTTGACTGCTGTTTTTAGGGCAGAACGCTCAGATCAACCCTACTTTTCGTCCAGAGCTCCAAGGGTGAAATACTCTGAATTTACGAACGGACAATCTGACAATGCTCTGAGTTTACGAACGCCCAGAGCACACTCTGGCATTCCAGATTAAATTGACGAACACACCTGTAGTTTAAGCCAGCTTTAAATGTCTTGAAATATTTGGTTGTTTAGTACATAGTCTCACATGTGAATCCTTGAAGAAATGTGTGGGGCTAAAGCTTAAAAGGGTGTGAACGATGCTGAATGGGTGTAGACAAAGAAGAGCACTCCAGTAGGTACCAAAACATTCAAGAGCCATTTTCTCAAAAGTGAGGTTACAAGTTTATCAACTTTCAAAGCAGAATTACTTTCCCATTGTTCCTCAACTGTAGTGTATGATATACCATTTTCTAGCTCTGAGTCTCTAATTTTATCCAATATAAAAAACACCATTTAAATTTTGCCACGTAAGACCGAATCCTCTCTGCTTTGTTCTAGGCTGAGGTCATTTGAATATGAAGTGTAAGTCCTTGATGTGTGCTGCTCTAAACAGGTGATAGGGCACGGCAGCATCCCAAATGACCCGCTATTCCCAATAGGACTCTGGTCAAAGGTAGTGCACAATGTAGGGAGTATGTGCCATTTGGGATGCAGCCTAATGACCCCACACAAGTGTGTGTGCATATAAAAATGCATGGATCCACAATCACACACACACACACACACACACACACACACACACACACACACACTCTCTCACAAACAAACACACACACATTCATATCATGTTTCAAGTTCTCATGTTTCTAGCATGTTTCACAGGGAATACTCACACCCACAGACATGCCCACACACAGAAACGCGCACAATGTGTGACCGTCTGTCTTCCCTCCCATGAGGGGTTACTTACAAAATGCCTTGATGGGTAAGTACCCCCTAAATAGGTGGACATGCGGACACCCACACGCACATGCACACAGGAACGCACGCAGGCACGCACTTATGCATACACACACAGAACTGGAGGGCTGACTTACAAACTGTAGGCCCTGGTATCTGGCTATGGGGAAGTCTTTGACGACGTAGGTAGGGGAGTAGAGACAGGCTGGCAGCACGTTCTCCAGACGAGATGCCTGGATCATAGGGGCTAGAGAGAAGGATGGAGGAGAGGAAGAGAGAGAGAGAGAGAGATAAGATAGAAACTGAGTTCCACTGTCTATACTTTACATTACATTTAAGTCATTTAGCAGACACTCTTATCCAGAGCGACTTACAAATTGGTGCATTCACCTTATGACATCCAGTGGAACATACTAGAATGCATACTCTAGAAATACTTTTCTGAACCATCACTTCAATCACCCCCCATTTCCATCTCTGACATTGCTGATAGCTACTTCATTGAGTAAAAGTGTACATACGATGCTTGTGATATGTGGTTGTCCCACCTAGCTATCTTAAGATGAACTAACTGTAAGTCGCTCTGGATAATAGACTAAAATGTTTAAAAATATATATATATATATTGCTTCATTGTAAGTGTTATGCTATATATGGATACTGGAGTAGAGGCATGATGGAGGTTCTTGAAAAAGGAAAAATAGGGTAAGATTAAGAGAGAAAAAGACTGGTAGAGAGAGATGTGCATGGCTGCCTGCTGCTATACTATATACTTACTGCTATAGAAAGTGTCTCGGGGGTCTGGTTTGAGCATGTCTGCTCCGTGCTGGCTGCTGAAGTGACTGTGCTCTTGTGACTGTTCCTCTACTGGTCTACTGTGACTGGCCAGGGTCTGAGGGATGTGGTCCACACTGTTCATCTTCAGACTGGATTCATCTAGGACAGAGAGAGAGAGAGGGGGAGAGTGAGAAAGCGGGGTTGAGAGCAAAATGGAGAAAGGGAGAGTGAGAAAGTGGGGTTGAGAGCAAAAGAGAGGGATAGGGAGGGACGTACATAGGCACCTGAGCAATAGAGCAAAAGGAGCAGCTCCACCCCCACTTTCAAAATAGGGGTGCAAATGATTTGTAATGTTTTAAGCTAGTCTGTACTCAAATAGATATGTCCGTATTATATAATGATCAACAGATTGCAATTTTTGCTTCGCTCGTACGCACCACTGTTTTGATTCCGTGCAGATAGAAAGCACTAGTTGCACCACTGGTGTTTAAAATGAAAAGCCACCTGCAAAATAAAATTGTTTATCTATTATTTTTAGCTGTGTCCAGTGGCGTTGGTTCAATGGCGTTGTTACAAATCATTTGAGCTGCGCACCACAAGCAAATGTATTGTGTAATTTAAATGTGCCTGTAAGAACCATGATGAGCACGGGCATGTCTGATTCGCTGTAGAGCAGATTCTGACTCTGAGTAGCCTTCCATCAGCCTGCCAAAGGTTGCACTTGAGCAGGAAACTGCATGTCTGGTAGCTCACGGGCTGTCAATGAGTAGCTTGCAAGTAGATAGTGAGAAATAATCAGTAGTAATATTAAATATGTGAAATAATTTTCAGCCCCAAGATTTACAGGCATTTAACACCATTCTGCATTTTTGCTATCTATTTTCCCAACTTAAATCGGCTAAATCACATCAGTTACAAAAGTAACAGTCCTGGCTGGGTGACCTGGTCTCAGAGCATTATGTATTTTTCTGTACGTAAATCTGAGACTCTCCATTCAGTGTGATGTGTTACATTTCGTATGGTATGTATTCATTGGTGGATGTCCATCATCCATTAAGTATGATATGTTCCAAATTACAATTCGTATGATAAGTTACAAATTTGCAAAATGTACAACATCTTACAAATTTGCAAAACGTATAATATGTTCTAATTTGTTGTGAGTAACGTTAACTAGGTGGCTAGGTGCATAATGCTAACGTGAGGTTAGGGCTGAGGTAAAGGTTAAGGTTAGGTTAAAAGGTTAAGGTTAGGGGAAGGCTTGGCTAAAAGTGTTACGGTTAGCGTTAGGAGAAGGGTTAGCTAAAATGCTAAGTTGCAAAGTAGATCAAAAGTAGAAGTGGTTGAAAAATTGGCAATTAGCAAAAATGCAAAAATGTCCTTTGGGTTGCTAGACATTCGCCTTATACATAATGCCAAAATATGCAGGGTGTATATTAGTACCTCATTATTTTTTTTTAGGTTGCAACAAAATGTTGGAAACCCCTGCTCTACCCCAAACTGTTTGAATATGTTGCAGATTTGGGGCCGCAATTTATGGATATATATAGCTGCCCCAAAAAAATCACATTTGATAATGATAATGATAAATTATGGCCAAGAGCCAGTGAGACGTGAAATGAACTAAGCCAGCTCGGAGTCGGACTCCGCAAACCAAAGGCAAGTGGCTATACAAGTAAGCAACTAGAGACGCAGCTGACAGACTAGTGGATTTGGGAGACGCTGGACATAAGGCCTTTTTTTTAACGACCGCGACTGCCTGCCGTGTCTACAAACCAATGACAGTATACAGTGGCAAGATAAAGTATGTGAACCCTTTGGAATTACCTGGATTTCTGCATAAATTGGTCATCAAATGTGATCTGATCTTCATCTAAGTCACAACAATAGACAAATATAGTGTACTAAAACAAATAACACAAAATATTGCATTTTATATATTGAATACATAATTTAAACATTCACAGTGTAGATTGCAAAAAGGATGTGAACCTCTAGGCTAAAGACTTCTCCAAGATTAAGTTTTGCCACATTGAATTATGCCAATAAAAAAAATCTAAACACAACATAACGTAAAGTACTGGTTCCATGTTTCATGAGCTGAAATAAAAGATCCCAGAAATGTTCCATAAGCACAAAAATCATATTTCCCTCAAATTTTGTGCGGAAATTTGTTCACATCCCTGTGCGACGAGATTGGAGATGTGCCTTGCCCTATAAAAAACACACACAATTTGAGTTTGCTATCCACAAGAAGCATTGTCTGATGTGAATCATGCCTCGAACAAAATAGATCTCTGAAGACCTAAGATTAAGAATTGTTACATTTACATTACATTTAAGTCATTTAGCAGACGCTCTTATCCAGAGCGACTTACAAATTGGTGCATTCACCTTAAGACATCCAGTGGAACAGCCACTTTACAATAGTGCATCTAAATCTTTTAAGGGGGGGGAGGGTGAGAAGGATTACTTTATCCTATCCTAGGTATTCCTGAAAGAGGTGGGGTTTCAGGTGTCTCCGGAAGGTGGTGATTGACTCCGCTGTCCTGGCGTCGTGAGGGAGTTTGTTCCACCATTGGGGGGCCAGAGCAGCGAACAGTTTTGACTGGGCTGCGCGGGAACTGTACTTCCTCAGTGGTAGGGAGGCGAGCAGGCCAGAGGTGGATGAACGCAGTGCCCTTGTTTGGGTGTAGGGCCTGATCAGAGCCTGGAGGTACTGAGGTGCCGTTCCCCTCACAGCTCCGTAGGCAAGCACCATGGTCTTGTAGCGGATGCGAGCTTCAACTGGAAGCCAGTGGAGAGAGTTGTTATGCAAATTTGCATTGCAATTTTATGCAAATTGTTGACTTGCATAAAGCTGGAAAGGGTTACAGAAGTATCTCTAAAAGCCTTGATGTTCATCAGTCCACGGTAAGACAAAATGGTCTATAAATGGAGAAAGTTCAGCACTGTTGCTACTGTCCTGCAAAGATGACTGTAAGAGCACGGCGCAGAATGCTCAATGAGGTTAAGAAGAATCCTAGTGCCAGCTAAAGAACATGCTAACATCTCTGTTGACGAGTCTACGATACATAAAACACTAAACAAGAATGGTGTTCATGGGAGGACACCACTGAAGAAGCCACTGCTTCACATCTGAAGTTTGCAAAAGTGCACCTGGATGTTCCACAGCACTACTGGAAAAATATTCTGTGGTCAGATGAAACTACAGTTGAGTTATTTGGAAGGAACACACAACACTGTGTGTGTAAAAAAAAGGCACAGCACACCAACATCAAAACCTCATCCCAACACTAAAGCATGGTGGAGGGAGCATCATGGTTTCGGGCTGCTTTGCTGCCTCAGGGCCTGGACAGCTTGCTATCATCGATGGAAAAATGAATTCCCAAGTTTATCAAGACATTTTGCAGGAGAATGTTAGGCTGTCCGCCAATTGAAGCTCAAAAGATGTTGGGTGATGCAACAGGACAACGACCCAAAACACAGAAGTAAATCAACAACAGAATGGCTTCAACAGAAGAAAATACTACTTCTGGAGTGGCCCAGTCAGTCCTGACCTCAACCAGATGGAAATGCTATGGCATGACCTCAAGAGAGCAGTTCACACCAGACATCCCAAGATTTTTGCTGAAGTGAAACAGTTTTGTAAAGAGGAATGGTCCAAAATTCTTTCTGACCGTTGTGCAGGTCTGATCCGCAACTACAGAACATGTTTGGTTGAGGTTATTGTTGCCAAAGGAGGGTAAACCAGTTATTAAATCAAAGGGTTCACATACTTTTCCCACCCTGCACTATGATTGTTTACACCGTGTGTCAAATAAAGACATGAAAATGTATAATTGTTTGTGTGTTATTAGTTTAAGCAGACTGTTTGTCTATTGTTGTGACCTAGATGAAGATCAGATCAAATTTTATGACAAATTCATGTAGAAATCTAGGTATTTCCAAAAGGTTCACATACTTTTTCTTGCCACTGTACATGAATATACAAAGCCATTGGTCACGTGACACCATTCATTCCTATGGGAAGACTCAATAGCGCATTGAAGACAAATGAAGTCGGTTAAGATATCTCATGGAGATTTAACATGCGCAGTTCGAGCTACTCCAGGTTGTGACGTTGAAGTCTAGCTCAGTGCTGCCTCCTCTCATTGAGTAACTCAAGTTGAAGGCCGGCCGGGATACTGCAGGTTGTCATTAGCAACTAAATTAACTTTAATAACCAGTTGTGCACTCATTCTACAAGAGTCAAGTTTTTTTGGGGAGGGGGGATGTTTGTAGCAACTGCCCTCTCTCATTGAAGCCACGGAAGTTCAAGGCCAACCGTTCCAAATTCATCTTTGTGTAAATATTAACTTGATGTTATAGTCGCTTATACTGTAGATATGTCAGTCCGTCAGTCAGTTGGCTAGCTGCCGCAGAGACTTCTATTACTATTGCAGTAACGTTAAATGGCTCTGGCAAGTGTTAGCCAGCTAGCTAGTTGGCTGGCTAGAAGGATGAAGTAAGAAGCGAGCGATAAACGGAGCTTGACCTCAGCAGGAGCAAAATATAAGCTACTCAATTCTAATCATAACGTTGCTTTACAGAGAGTACTAGTGAAACAGAGAGTGACGAGGGCGAGGCAGGCTGCAATGCATGCAGAAGAGACACAGAGAGAGGAAGCAAGCAGGGAGAGAGGTTATTACATTGGTTCCCATACTTGGGATCGGGGCCCCATCTGGGATCCCCTGAGAAAATCTTAATCTTAGCAAACAAATTAAGAACTTTACAAAAGAAGAAGATATGTTTCAATATGAACATCTCTCCGTGACCTACCTAGTAGGTCTACATTAAAATGCAATCAAACTGCAAACAATACAGTTCTACAAATGTAATACTCTTTTGTTTATATTCAGTGGTAGTTTGTCTTATCCCGATTTCCCATTACATCACTGGGTATTGTCATTATAGCAACCTTGGATCTCGACTAGGTGTTGGGTTGACGAGAAGAGAAGAGACGAGAAGAGGCAAGGAAAGGAGATGCAAGATGAGGAAAGGAAAGGAGAGATGGACGAGAGGAGAAGAAAAGAGGTGAGACAAGTGGGTATAATTACACCAATCAATGATGTGCAGGAAGGAGTGAGTGCCAGTGATTTATAGAGTGTCAGTAGCAAGGCCTGAGATGAGGAATGCTTAAAATTAACAGGGCAGCCCAAGTCGTCTTTTTAATCCCAAATGGGATTGTGGGTAAAGCAGAGTGGTACTGTATGAAGCATTTTCCCGGTGGAGAAAGTAAGAGAAGATGTGTGTGTGTGTGACAGAGAGAGAGACCCAAGGAAGAGTAGCTGTTGGTAAAGGATTAGCTTTATTAAATAAATGAATCAATGCAAAAAGCTGGCAGGTGTTCCCCCACCTCCTGCTTGGTTCACCTGCTCTTGGCACCACCTGCTATAAGGGCAGGTTCAAAGAGTGTGTGTGTGTGTTTGGAGGATTTTGGACTGAGGAATAGAGCTGGATGAGCAAGGATTGGCAAGAGAGTTCACATTGAGTTGAGAGGATCAGTTTCAGAGCCAGAGAGTTACTTCAGTGTGTGTTTGTGCTGCATACTGTAACAGCTGGGCCCTTCCTGATCCAAGAAGAAGCAGTGAGGTATAAGTGGAAAAAACCTGTAGGGCACTTCATTAAGTTTGCACCAACGACACGCGCACACGCACTCCTCCCTTATCACTTATTTGATGGAGCGGTCAGAATGGAGAGGGTTAACAGGATGCCAGCCTCTGACATCATGGTTGCCAAGTGAACTGTTGCTAGTGTCACGTTCATTTAACCTCTTGCTTCTACTTGGGACGCTTGCGTCCCAACTAGAGCTCTGGAAATGCAAATGCACTACGCTAAATGCTAATAGTATTAGTTAAAACTCAAACGTTCATTAAAATACACATGCAGGGTATCGAATTAAAGCTACACTCGTTGTGAATCCAGGCAACAAGTCAGATTTTTAAAATGCTTTTCGGCGACAGCATGAGAAGCTATTATCTGATAGCATGCACCAATACACTACAACACAAAAGCACAGCAGGGGACGTAAACAAAATAATTAGCATTTCGGCGTTACACAAACCGCACAATAAAATAGAAAACAGTCATTACCTTTCACCATCTTCTTTGTTGGCACTCCTAGATGTCCCATAAACACTATTGGGTCTTTATTTCGATTAAATCGGGCCATATAAAGCCAAGATATCGTTATATGTAGACTGTGTGATAAACGAAAAAAACAGCGATTTCACAACGTAACGTCATTTTTTAAAATTCAAAAAGTAGACGATAAACTTTCACAAAACACTTCGAAATACGTTTGTAATGCTACTTTAGGTATTAGTAAACGTTAATAAGCGATAAAAATCATCAGGAGGCGATGTAAAAATCATTAGCTGTCGTCTTGGAAAAAATTTCACGAGAGAGCTCTTCCAAATGATCTGGGCGGAGACTGGAGGTAAGTGGTTCCCCTGATTCGGTTCAACCAAGAATCAAAGATGATTCAATTCACAAGACTCTAGACAACATGGGGATGCTGTGGGAGTTGAATCCTTCGGTCTTATCTAATTCGGCTCACTGTGAACAATTGCTGGAAGTGGCGCAAGGATATTTATTTCCATTTTCTGTGATCAGGTTTTCCTGCGCTTTCCGATGTAACGCACGTTATGTTATAGCCACAGTCGTGATTTAACCAGTTTTAAAAACGTCCGAGTGTTTCCTATCCACACATTCTAACCATATGAACGTACTATATTCCTGGCATGAGTAGCAGGGCGCTGAAATGTTGCGCGATTTTTAACAAAATGTTCAAAAAAGTAGAGGGTAGGAGCAACAGGTTAAAGATGGATTGGACCAAGGTGCAGCGTGGTAGGCGTATATTTGTCTTTATTTTAAATGACACCGAAAAAACAACAAAACACAAAAACAAACGTAAAGCTACATGCAGTGCAGAAAGCAACTACACACAAACAAGATCCCAACAAACTAAAGGTGAAAAAAGGCTGCCTAAGTAACGATAGACAGCTGCCTCTGATTGGGAACCATATCCGGCCAACAAAGGAATATAAAAACTAGAATGCCCACACAAATCTCACCCCACACTTAATCAAATAGGGAAATAAAAAGGCTCTCTAAGGTCAGGTCATGACAGCTAGGCAACAATCTGCATCTGAGACCCAGTAATACGGAACTTGTTAAAACCTCTTTGGGCTGCAATCCCGTTAACGGGATGATATGACAATAGCCAGTGAAAGTGCTGGGCACCAAATTCAAAACAACAGAAATCTCATAATTAAAATTTGTCAAACATACATGTATCTTATACCATTTTAAAGGTAGTCTTGTTGTTAATCCCACCACAGTGTCCGATTTCAAATATGCTTTTCAGCGAAAGCACCACAAATGATTATGTTAGGTCACCACCAAACCACAATAAAAACAGGCATTTTCCCAGCCAAAGAGAGGAGTCACAAAAAGCACAAATAGAGATAAAATTAATCACTAACCTTTGATGATCTTCATCAGATGACACTCATAGGACTTCATGTTACATAATACATGTATGTTTTGTTTGATAAAGTTCATATTTATGTCAAAAAATCGGAGTTTACATTGGCGCGTTACATTCACTAGTTCCATAAACATCGAGTGATTTTGCATAGCCACATCGATTCAACAGAAATACTTAAATGTAGATGATAATACACATGGAATTATAGATATACCTGTCCTTAATGCAACCGCTGTATCAGATTTTTTATTTTTTATTACGGAAAAGGCAAACCTGAGACGGCGCTCATAACAATCAAGTCAAATTAGCCGCCATGTTGTAGTCAACATAAACCATAAATTACATGCTAAATATTCCCTTACCTTTGATGATCTTCATCAGAATGCACTCCCAGGAATCCCAGGTCCACAATAAATACTTGATTTGTTCGATAATGTCCGTTATTTATGTCCAATTAGCTACACCTATCCAAACGCTGGTGCTGCTCGACCATTTTTTCTGACAAAATCTTCAAAAAGTTATATTACAGGTCGAAGAAACATTTCAAACTAAGTACAGAATCAATCACTAGGATGTTTTTACCATAAATCTTAAAGTCATAAAGTTCCAACCGGAGAATTTTTGTCTTGAGGAGGAACGGAACGCAAGTGGATATCATGTGGAATGCACGTGACCAGGAAATGGCTGACTGCCAGACACATGGCTAATTCTGCTCTTATTCAGTCCCACAACACAGTAGAAGCCTCATTCAAATTTCTATAGACGGTTGACATATATTGGAAGCTCTAGGAAGTGAATCTTCATTCATATCGCAATGGGATTTCAATAGGGAATGGTTAGAAAATATACCAACCTCAGATTTCTCACTTCCTGTTTGGATTTCTTCTCAGGTTATTGCTTGCCATATGAGTTCTGCTGTACTCACAGACATCATTCAAACAGTTTCAGAAACTTCAGAGTGTTTTCTATCAAATACTAATACTATGCATATATTAGCAACTGAGACTGAGGAGCAGGCCGTTTACTCTGGGCACCTTTCATCCAAGCTACTCAATAGTGCCCCTGCAGCCATAAGAAGTTAATTATCGTTAATGATCATGAGGTCATAGATTCATCAACCTTCCATTACAACGCTAGAATAAAGTGTTTTGAGATGGGGTGTTGAGTTTTAAATGTGTTAAAATTAAAGTATTCATAGAGCTATTGGAAATCTTTGGACATCCATTGTGACACTCGATGATCTAAGGGGGCCAAGGGACTGTAACATACTCTGTTTCAGGGGAATCATGGCTCTCTCCAGATATACTGTCCCCATCCATACAGCCAGCAGGGTTCTCTGTACATCATGGTGACAGGAAGAAATAACTCTCTGGGAAAAAGAAAGGCAGGTATACGTTTCATGATGTGATTGTGGTAACTTACAGGAACTCAGGTCAAATTGTTCTCCCAATATGGAATAACTCACTATCAAATGCCGACAGCATTACCTCCAAAGATAATTCTCTTCATTCATCGCCACGGCCGTGTATACTTGACTATTTCCACATTTTTCTTTGTTTCAGCCTTATTCTAAAATTGATTGAAACATTTTTTTCCTCATTAAACTACACACAATATCCCATAATTAAAAAGCAAAAGCAGGTTTTTAGAAATGTTATATATATATATATATATCGTAAATGTCACATTTACGTAAGTATTCAGCCCCTTTACTCAAAAAGCACATTTCGCAGCAATAACGGCATCGAGTCTTCTTGGGTATGACGCTACAAGCTTGGCATACCTGTATTTGGGGAGTTTCTCACATTCTTCCCTGCAGATCCTCGTAAGGTCTGCCAGGTTGGATGGGGGGCGTTGCTGCACAGTAAAATTCAGGTCTCTCCAGAGATGTTAGATCGTGTTCAAGTTGGGGCTCTGGCTGCAACATTCAAAGACTTGTTCCGAAGCCACTCCTGTCTTGTCTTGGGTTGTTGTCCTGTTGGAAGGAGAGCCTTACCCCACCCAGCCTGAGCGCTCTGGAGCAGGTTTTCATTAAGTATCTCATTGACTGCTCCATTCATTTTTTCCTTGCTTCACCATAGGAATGATGCCAGGTTTCCTCCAGACGTGAAGCTTGGCATTCAGGCCTAAGATTTCAATCTTGGTTTCATCAGACCAGAGAATCTTATTTCTCATGGTGTGACAGTCTTTTGGCAAACTCCAAGTGGGCTGTCATGTGCCTTTCACTCAGGAGTGGCTTCCGTCTGGCCACTCCACCATAAAGCCCTGATTGGTGGAACGCTGCAGAGATGATTGTCCTCCTGGAATGTTCTTCCATCTCTACAGAGGAACTCTGGAGCTCTGTCTGGGTGACCATCGAGTTCTTGATTACCTCCCTGACCAAGGCCCTTCACCCCCGATTGCTCGGTTTGGCCGGACGGCCAGATCTAGGAAGATTTTTGGTTCTTCCAAACTTCTTCCATTTAAGAATGATGGAGGCCACTGTGTTCTTAGGGACCTTCAATGCCACAGACATTTTTTGGTACCCTTCCCCAGATCTGTGCCTCGACACAATCCTGTCTCAGAGCTCTACAGACAATTGTGCCGTAGAGCACACTGCATTGCAGTGTGGCGTCACTACAGGCGTCACTATCTTTGGCCTGAATGATAAGCATCATATCTGGTGGAAACCTGGCACCATTCCTACGGTGAAGCATGGTGGTGGCAGCATAATGCTGTGGGTATGTTTTTCAGCGGCAGGGACTTGGAGACTAGTCAGGATCGAGGCAAAGATGAACAGAGCAAAGTACAGAGAGATCCTTGATGAAAACCTGCTCCTCAGGACCTCAGACTGGAGTGAAGATTCACCTTCCAACAGGACATCTACCCCAAGCACACAGCCAAGACGACGCAGGAGTGGCTTCGGGACAAGTCTCTGAATGTCCTTGAGTGGCCCAGCCAGCGCCTGGACTTGAACCCGATCGAACATCTCTGGAGAGACCTGAAAATAGCTTTGCAGGTGTGCCAAGCTTGTAGCGTCATACTTAAGATGACTCGAGGCTGTAATCGCTGCAAATAGTGTTTCAACAACTACTGACTAAAGGGTCTGAATACTTATGTAAATGTGTTTTCGTTTTTTTTTTTATTACATTTGCTACAATTTCTACAAACCAGTTTTTGCTTTGTCATTATGGGCTATTGTGTGTAG
Source organism: Oncorhynchus nerka (assembly GCF_034236695.1). Lineage (NCBI taxonomy): Eukaryota > Metazoa > Chordata > Actinopteri > Salmoniformes > Salmonidae > Oncorhynchus > Oncorhynchus nerka. The sequence continues at coordinate 63,070,970 of NC_088404.1, read as the reverse complement.
ATTGATGAGGGAAAAATTACTTTTAATCCATTTAAGAACAAGGCTATAATGTAACAAAATGTGGAAAATGTTAAGGGGTCTGAATACTTTCCAAATGCACTGTATATTTATTTTCTGCACTCTGACATTGCTCGTCCTAATATTTTTATATTTCTTAATTCCTTTCTTTATATTTTTGTGGGATTTGTGTGTATAGTTTTGTAGAGTTAGTAGTACCTCACTGTTGGAGCTAGGAACATAAGTGATAATATCTGCAAAACATGTGTACGCAACCAATACATATTCCTCTTCAAATCAAACCAAATTGTAAGACATTGGAAAAATGTGATGGAATGGAAAGTAGCTGTGTTTCTGTCTAAGTTAGTCAAACTTAACCATGGGTGAAAAACTGTAGTTGTGTGTGTCCATGTTAGAGAATATTTTGGAAAATTGTGATGCAAAAGATTCCATGAATCTATGTCTGCGTCCCAAATGTCACCCTATTCCCCGTATCGTGCACAAATTTTGTCTAGGGCCAATAGGGCTCTGGTCAATAGTAGTGCTCTATATAGGGAAGAGGGTGCCTTTTGGGACGTAGGCCATGTTTCGATTAATTTATTGAATGTTTACGAGAGATTTAAGTCCATTCCTCCAGTATGTCCCAAAATTACAGCAGTGTAGAAATGAAAGGATGGTGGAAAGAAAAGAAAGATAAAGAAATGGAAACTGAGAGTAAACTCATTGAATAGATCATGGCTTAGATTCTTGCCATCTCTCTGTCCCTCCATCACATCACCATAGAGATTATACGTAATGTTGTCAAGCAATTCTCCTGTGTTTATGTCTATGGTGGTCACCCTGGTCTCTATGGTAAGAAAGGGGTCAGTGTTGTGTTTCCCTGTGTCCAAAATGTGTTCTTACATTTTTGATTTACTTGAACTTGATCCTCATATGTTTATGAAAGGCAGGGTGAATGACATCAACAATATGGCAGCCATTTGGGGGTAGCCCAGACTGGGATTCGAAAACCCGGAACCAGTGACTGTCATTCCATCACATGAGCCATTATGCCAGAGCTCCAATCCTCTTGCAAGGTTGGGTTAAGGTTGTTACAAAATGATGGACACAACCACGAAACACAATACTTCCTGATATAGTATGTCTAGTCCATTGGTCCAGAGCGAAGGGACTGCACTTTGTTCCTTAGGTCTGCCTTCCTGTCTGCTGTGGAACAACAGGGCAGTGCAGCCTGGAATAGCATCTGTGCTCCAATCTACCTCTATCACCCTAATCAACCCCAGGGAACAGTGTGTGTGTGTGTGTATGTGTGTGTGTGTGTGTGTACCAAAACTACAATGAAAGCAGCAAGACTCATTCCTTCGCCATTGGGTAGATATGTGCCTAAGGGGAGCTTCTAGCCAGAGCATTACGGCCAGAGCCAACCAAAGAACAACAAACCCAGCTTACCTGTGTAGAGGGAAATGTAGGCAGAATCGATGACCTCATACTTCAGACCTGGCAGGAATGGACGCCACTGAAAGAGAGGAGAGAGAGAGAGAGCAGGTGAGACAGACTGCTGGAACGTACAATTTAACTTCATGTGTCATAGGCTGCGTCCAAAATGGCATTGCAAAGGCGCCTGGTAAAAAGTAGTGCACTATATAGGAAATGGGTGCAATTTGGGATTCAGACATAATACAAGATTTGCCCTGTTCATTTTCACACTCAGTAGTACTTATGTAAAGATGGATTCAGGGGAGGGGAGGAGAAGAGAAAAAGGAGAAGAGGGGATGAGAGGAGAGGAGAGAAGGGGAGGAAAGTCTGAACCTCTGTCTTATCTCAGAACAGGGGCGAAATGTTGCTGGTTCGAATACCCGAGCCGACTATGTCAAAATCTGTTCAAGGCACTTAACCCTAATTTGCTCAAGGGGTGCCGTACCACTATGGCTGGCACTGTAAAAACAACACCCACCCGGCATATGTGACCATAAAAAATAAAAAACAAACATAAAATTACCCTCAAACTTCAAGCGCCACTATGCCCAGAGGTCTACCATTACCAGAAAGACGGAGAGATGCAGAGGAGAGACAGAGATGGACGCAGAGGAGTCACAGAGAAACAGAAAGGATAGAAAACCAGACAGAAGTATCGATAGACACAGAAAGATAAAGAGGGCTTAAGAATGCGGGAGCAACAAAAGAGAGAATAAGTACAGCAGTGGGAGAAAGAGGCAGACCAAAATGAGGAGACAAAGTAGAGCAAGCAAGGAGAGTGCTTGGCTGGCGTGTGAATCCTGTGCTTGGGTAATATGCAGAGTGCTTGCAGCAGCACAAACAGAGACTTGCGTCCCAAATGGTACCCTATTCCCTATATATTTCTATTTGGTAAAAGGTCATGCATTATATAGGGAATAAGGAGTCATTTGGGACACAAACAGAGAGAGAGACAGGCTACAATCATTTTAAAGAGATTCTGAATTCACCAAGTCACTACTGGTTACCAGCAGTGTATTCATGGGAGGCACGTCATTTTCTACATTTATTTAATACATTTGTATAACTTTTATGTCGTCAGGGGAAACCCTTTGAGACCAGGGGCTCATTTTTTAAGCTGCCCTGACCACAGCAATAGAGCAAAAATCACTAACAAAGATACAAATAAACAAATATATATATAAACAAATAGTTACAACTTTCAACATTACAACCACAACAATCTCTTCTTTCAATCAAAACAACAGGGGTTTTGGGCTCCCGAGTGGCGCAGCGGTCTAACACCGTACCCAAACACGCCGTGCGCGTACGGCATCATGCGCAAATAGATTTTGTCCCCCCACACCAAACGAGATCACGACACGCAGGCTAAAATAACAAAACAAACTCTGAACCAATTATATTAATTTGGGGACAGGTCAAAAAGCATTTAACATTTATGGCAATTTAGCTAGCTAGCTTGCAGTTGCTAGCTAACTTCTCCTATTTAGCTAGCTTGCTGTTGCCAGCTAATTTGTCCTGGGATCTAAACGTTAAGTTGTTATTTTACCTGAAATGCACAAGGTCATGTACTCCGACAATGAATCGACACATAAAACGGTCAACAGAATAATTTCTAGTCATCTCTCCTCCTTCCAGGCCTTTTTCTTCTTTGGACATTACATGGCGATTGGCATCTAACTTTCAGTTACCACGATGACCGACCGAACTCAGTTCATCTTTTAATCACCCAGGTGGGTATAGCTAACGAGGAGATGGCACGTGGGTATCTGCTTCTATAAACCAATGAGGAGATGGGAGAGGCAGGACTTGCACCGAGTTCAGCATCACGAATAGAACAGACTTATTTTTTGCGCTTGGCAACGCAGACGCTCATTGGGGCGCGCCAGCAGTGTGGGTGCAAGAATAGAACAACATGTATGTTTACATTTATATAAGCAACAAGAGCGGTGTGGTCAGCATGCAACGCACTACATCTCAGTGCTTGAGGCATCACTACAGACACCGTGGTTAGAATCTAGGCTGTATCACCACTGGCAGTGATTGGGAGTCCCATAGGGAGGAGCACAATCGGCCCAGCGTCATCCGGGTTTGGCCGGTGTAGGCCGTCATTGTGAATAAAAATGTGTTCTTAACTGACTTGCCTAGTTAAATAAAGGTTCAACAATAGTAAAAACAGTAAAAACAGGAACTCTCATTATACCCATCTTATACTACAGTCTTAAACTGCTCTGACGGCACCAGGGAATCAAGATGCAAGGAGTTTTGCAGACGATTCCAAGAAAGCTGAAAGCAGATCTACCTGGTATGGACGAGTAGAACCTTGAGAGTTATCCATCCCTGTGAATGGTTTTGGTGTCTCATATTTTACATTGTAACAGTGGGTTGGAAGATTTTTCCTGCAGAGCTCTGTAAACAAAAAGGGAGTAATGAAGTGATCAACAAGATGTTAGTGAGGACCAGCTGACCTTCTGATACAGGGATGAGTATTAAACCTTATTTACTTATTTTACCTTTATTTAACTAGGCAAGTCAGTTAAGAACAAATTCTTATTTTCAATGACGGCCTAGGAACAGTGGGTTAACTGCCTGTTCAGGGGTAGAACGACAGATTTGTACCTTGTCAGCTCAGGGATTTGAACTTGCAACCTTTCAGTTAATAGTCCAACAGTCTAACCACTAGGCTACCCTGCCGCCCCAAATGGTTTCACCATAGTCCAAAACTGGCAGGAGAAGTTGATTGCACAATCTGCTTCCTGCTTTTTAGAAAGAGGCAAGATCTATTTCAATATTACTACGTTTTTTAAAGGCCTCTTTAAATATATATTTTTTTACTTTATCCATCCAAATACCCAGATATTTATAGGTGGGGATCTGCTGGATGAGAGAACCATCCAATCAGTATATGTGTAGCCCATCTAAAGAGTTTTAAATCAACAAGGGATTTCTGCAAAGTCAGATTGCAGCTCTAACATAGCTTGGTCAACAGCATATATTGTATAACCGTATCTACATACAGATGAAAAATGGCGCCGATAGATAGGGCAGCCGTGCTTCTAGCCCCTAGACAACTTTGCAGTATTTAGCTTTTTTCAGTGTTATTTCTTACATTATGAGCCCAGAATGTATTTTTTGTTATTACATACAGCCGGGAAGAACTTTTGGATATCAGAGACGGAAACTCACCAAAATTACCAGCATTACGACCAGGAATACGACTTTCCCAAATCGGATCCTTTGTTCGTACCCCTCAGGGCAATTGAACTGATTCCAATGGCTGATCCAAAACACTGCAGGTGGAGAAGAGGTATTTGGAGTGGACTTCTAGTCCGACTCTGGAGGCGCACACACCACCCACCACTTCCGAGTATATTACTCGCTAATGTTCAGTCTCTGGATAATAAAGTTGACTCGCTCAGGGAGAGGATTTCCTTCCAGAGAGACAACAGGGATTGTAACATACTCTGTTTCACAGAAACATGGCTCTCTCGGGATATACTGTCTGAGTCGTACAGCCAGTCGGGTTCTCCGCAGAAAGGAATAAATAGGAATAAATAACCCTTCCGGGAAGAAGAAGGGCGGGGGTGTATGTTTTATGATTAACTACTCATGGTGTGATTGTGATAACATACAGAAACTCAAGTCCTTTTGTTCACCCGACCTAGAATACCTCACAATCAAATGCCGACCGTATTACCTCCCAAGACAATTCTCTTTGGTTATAGTCACAGCCGTGTATATTCCACCTCAAGCCGATACCACGACGGCCCTCAACGAACTTCACTGGACTTTATGTAAACTGGAAACCACATATCCTGAGGCCTCATTTATTCTAGCAGGGGATTTTAACAAAGCAAATTTGAGGAAAACGCTACCAAAGTTCTATCAACACATTGACTGTAGTACTCGGGCTGGTAACACAGTCAATGTGGTACTCCAACCACTGGTACTCCAACTTCCGGGATGCGTAAAAGGCCATTCCCCGCCCTCCCTTAGGCAAATTTGATCACAACTCAATGTTGCTCCCCCCTTCCGACAGACAGAAACTCAAACAGGAAGTACCCGTGCTAAGGATTATTCAACGCTGGTCACACCATTTGGAATCCACGCTTCAATATTGTTTTGATTCCGCAGACTGGGATATGTTCTGGGTAGCCTCCGAGAATAACATTGATGAATACACTGATATGGTGACAGAGTTTATCAGGAAGTGTATAGGAGATGTTGTACCCACTGTAACTATTAAAACCTACCCTAACAAGAAACAGTGGATAGATGTGAAAGCGCGAACCACCGCATTTAACCATTGTAAGGTGACTGGGAATATGGCCGAATACAAAAAGTGTAGTTCCCTCTGTAAGGCAATCAAACCATCAAAATGTCAGTATAGAGACAAAGTGGAGTCGCAATTCAATGGCTCAGACACAATAGGTATGTGGCAGGGTCTACAGACAACCACGGACTACAAAGTGAAAACCAGCCACGTCGCGGACACTGACGTCTTACTTCCAGACAAGCCAAACACTTTCTATGCCCACCTTGAGGATAACACAGTGCCACCGATGTGGCCCGCTACCAAGGACTGTGGGCTCTCCTTCTCCGTAGCCGACGTGAGTAAGTCATTTAAGTGTGTTAACCCTTGCGCATGTGCAGACCAGCTGGCTGGAGTGTTTACGGACATATTCAATCTCTGCCTATCCCAGTCTTCTGTCCCCACATGCTTCAAGATGGCCACCATTGTGCCTGTACCCAAGAAAGCTAAGGTAACTGAACTAAATGACTATCGCCACATAGCACTCACTTCTGTCATCATGAAGTGCTTTGAGAGACTAGTCAAGGATCATATCACCTCTACCTTACTTGACACCCTAGACCCACTTCAATTTGCTTACCGCCCCAATAGATCCACAGACGATGCAATCGCCATCGCACTGCACACTGCCCTTTCCCATCTGGACAAGAGGAATACTTATGTAAGAATGCTGTTCATTGACTATAGATCAGCCTTCAACAAAATAAGCAAGCATCAGTTAGCCTGGAACTATCCTAGTGCTAGGCCCATCTCCCAGCTGGCTGAAGAGGTCCATCAGCCACTCTTTGGGCTACAATACCTATTTTGAGAATTGGCCTGGACTCCTTTTACTGCCGATCCATCACGACTGGTCTACCGACGTAATCCACCCGAGGGGGTTTCAACAGGCTCCTCTGTCACAATGTCCCCTGATGGCCCATCTGCTAGCTGTCTAGAGCATATCTGCTCAGCTATCTGAGCAGCTTACCGATCGCTGCAGCTGTACACAACTCTAAATAGCCCAACTACCTACCTCATCCCCATATTGTTTTTATTTACTTTTTTGCTGTTTTGCACACCAGTAGTTCTACTTACACATGCTCATCTATCACTCCAGTGTTTATTTGCAAAATTGTAATTACTTCGCTACTATGGCCTATTTATTGCCTTAACTCCTTACTCCATTTGCACACACTTTATATAGATTTTTCTACTGTTATTGACTGTACTTTTGTTCATCCCACATGTAACTCTGTGTTGTTTGTGTCGCACTGCTTTGCTTTATCTTGGGCAGGACGCAGTTGTAAATGAGAACTTGTTCTCAACCAGCTTACCTGGTTAAATAAAGGTGAAATATATATCTATTTTTTAAACTGGGGCCCCACAAAGGATGCCTGCTCATCCCCCTCCTGTTCTCCCTGTTCACCCATGGCTGCGTGGCCATGCACACCTCCAACTCAATCATCAAGTTTGCAGATGACACAACAGTAGTAGGCCTTATTACCAACAATGACGAGAAAGCCTACAGGGAGGTGGTGAGGGCCCTGGGAGTGTGGTGCCAGGAAAATCACACAACGTCAACAAAACAAAGGAGCTGATCGTGGACATCAGGAAATAGCAGATGGAGCACCCCCCTATCCACATCGACGGGACCATAGTGGAGAAGGTGGAAAGCTTCAAGTTCTTCGGCATACACATTACTGGCAAACTAAAATGCTCCACCCATACAGACAGCAAGGCTCAGGAGGCTGAAGAAATTTGTCTTGGCGCCGAAAACCTCCCACAAACCTTTACAGATGCACAATTGAGAGCATCCTGTCGGGCTTTATCACCGCCTGGTACGACAACTCAGGACCCGCAACCTCAGGACTCAACCTCCCCACCACCGGGGGCAAACTACCTGCCCTCCAGGACACCTACAGTACCCAATGTCACAGGAAGGCCAAAAAAATCATCAACGACAACAACCACCCGAGCCACTGCCTGTTCACCCCACTACCATCCAGAAGGTGAGGTCAGTACAGGTGCATCAAAGCTGGGACCAAGAGACTGAAAAACAGCTTATATCTCAAGGCCGTCAGACTTTTAAATAGCCATCTAGCACATTAGAGGCTGCTGCCCTGTATACATAGACTATAAATCACTGGCCACTTTAATAATGGAACACTAGTTGTCTGTCCTCACACTAGTCACTTTAATAATGTTGAAATATTTTGCTTTACTCATCTCATTTGTATATACTGTATTCTATTCTACTGTATCTTAGTCTATGCCACTCTGACACTGCTTGACATCTCTATGTTTTGGAACACAGGTCCAGTAACACCATCATACTGCAATAGACTTAGGGCAATATGTGTTAGTGCATACTCCCGCTTACAAACAACACACATGATGCATAGAACCTCTGCTAAAGTGTGTACAACTAAGCACTGTTCAAGTGCCTACTACCCTTTGGTGTATCTTTTCCTCTACTCTTTGTGATGCACCAAACACACACACACACACACACACACACAAATCACACACACACAAATCACACTCTCTCTCTTTGCTCACACTCGAACACATGCACACGCACACACACACCGTGCAGAAAGACAGCACAGCAGGGCATGTATGAGGTTTTAGCATGCTGCCATTGTCTCTTCTCAAGGTCGACTCTGCCTGTCCTCTCAGGGATCAATGGAAACTGGCACCCCAACACTGTCAGAACAGCCCAGGAGACACACACCACCGCACCGAGCAAGCACGTGAAATGTGCTACATACTTTTCATTGTGTCTTGCTGAAAAGGCGTAAACATTTAGATTTGAAAAAGGACTAGGGTTCAATTAAATAGCAATGACAGCAAAAAAAGTAATGGCATTCTAACATCTAGAAGATTATCCTTGATAATACATGTAGATGTTGAAGAGTTATGGTGGAGAAAATATAAATATGAGGACTCAGGAGAAAGTGTGTCTGTGTGTCTGCATGTGCGTGCATACACAAGCGTCGATGTGTGTGCATGTGTACGTCTGCATGTGTTTGTCTGTGTGTGCTCTGACACAGCTTGACGGGAGAACCTGAGTACTGCTAACTGGCACTGCAAGATCAACAGAAAGGAAAGAAAATCAATATAGTTGGGGGAAATAATAAAAAGGACGAATCGGACATCAAAATGGAGCAGGCGGCCAACAGTCTCAGTCTTTCAGCCCCAATACGCACTGTGACATATAGGGATATAATATTGTTTTTTTTAAACTACTTGTCTTTTAAAAATCGAAATACTTACTTCCAAATGTTTATAAAGGTAATTGAAATACCCTAAATAGTACTTGAACCCAGGTCTGCTTTCACCTCTAACCTTACAGTCTTCTTTTTCACGATCTCAAATCCCTCCCCATTCTTCTCTCCCTATTTTCCTCACCTCCTAACTACTTCTGAAAAAGCTCTACTCCTTCTCTCCTAATCAGAAAAGGTCAGAGTAAAAACAACAACAAAAAATGAGTAAAAACAAGTAACGAGTAAAAACAAGCAGAAATGTTTCTAGTTCTTTCACCAGGACATTGAATGGAAAAGGACAGTCCAGTGGAAAATACCAGGCAGACAGTTTACTCAGTGAGGTCAGAGTGGAGAGATTTACTGTACTTACTCCACACACACACACACACACACACACACACACACACACACCTGACTGAAATCTGTAATTGGCAGAGCTGTAAATAGTGAGAGCCCTCTGGCAGAGTGGACAGCAACACAAGACAGATGTTACAACTACTATGGGGGAACAATGGAAGACTACAAGACACTATTTAACTTCTTATGGCTGCAGGGGCAGTATTGAGTAGCTTGGATGAAAGGTGCCCAGAGGTACCCAGAGTAAATGGCCTGCTCCTCAGTCTCAGTTGCTAATATATGTATAGTATTATTAGTATTGGATGAAAACACTCTGATGTTTCTAAAAGTGTTTGAATGATGTCTGTGAGTATAATAGAACTCATATGGCAGGCGAAAACCTGAGAAGAAATCCAAACAGGAAGTGAGAAATCTGAGGTTGGTCAATTTTCAGGCCCTATTGAATTGACAGTGGGATATGAATGAAGTTGCACTTCCTAGGGCTTCCACTAGATGTCAACCGTCTTTATAAACTTGAATGAGGCTTCTACTGTTTTCTGGGGACTGAATAAGAGCTGAATGAGTCAGGTTACTGGCAGAGAGCCATTTCCTGGTCACTCGCATTCCACATGATATCGCCCTGCGTTCCATTGCTCCTCTAGACACAAAGGATTTCTCCAGTTTGAACTTTATTGAAGATTTATGATAAAAACATCCTAATGATTAATTCTATACTTAGTTTGAAATGTTTCTTCGACCTGTAATATAACTTTTTGGCGTTTTTGTCCGAAGTAATGCACGAGCGTTTGGATAAGTGTACATAACGTGCTAACTAAAGTAGCTACTTGGACATAAATAACGGACATTATCGAACAAATCAAGCATTTATTGTGGAACTGCCAATCCTGGGAGTGCATTCTGATGAAGATCATCAAAGGTAAGGGAATATTTATAATGTGATTTCTGGTTTATCTTGACTACAACATGGTGGCTAATTTGATAATTTCTCAGATTATTGCATGGTTTGCTTTTTCCATAAAGTTTTTGGGAAATCTGACACAGCGGTTGCATTAAGGAGAGGTATATCTATAATTCCATGTGTATAGCTTGTATTATCATCTACATTTATGATGAGTATTTCTGTTGAATCGATGTGGCAATGCAAAATCACTGGATGTTTTTGGAACTAGTGAACGTAACGCGCCAATGCAAACTCAGATTTTTTTATATTAATATGAACTTCATCAAACAAAACATTGTGTAACATGAAGTCCTATGAGTGTCATCTGATGAAGATCAGGTTAGTGATTAATTTTATCTCTATTTATCCTTTTTGTGACTCCTCTCTTTGGCTGGAAAAATGGCTGAGTTTTTCTTTGGCTTGGTGGTGACCTAACATAATCGTTCGTGGTGCTTTCGCTGTAAAGCCTATTTGAAATCAGACACTTTGGTGGGATTAACAAAAATATTACCTTTAAAATGCTATAAAATACATGTATGTTCGAGAAATTTTAATTATGGTTACACGTGGTCTGCGGATGTGAAGCTAGTTTGATGTACTGCCAAATTCTCTGAAACGACGTTGGAGGCGGCTTATGGTAAATAATTTAAATTATATTAACTAGCAACAGCTCAGGTGGACATTCCTGCTGTTAGCATGTCAATTGCACGATCCCTCAAAACTTGAAACATATGTGGCATTGTGTCGTGTGACAAAATTTTAGTGGGTTTTTATTGTCACCAGCACAAGGTGCACCTGTGTAATGATCATGCTGTTTAATCAGCTTCTTGATATGTCACAGCTGTCAGGTGGATGGATTATCTTGGCAAGTGATAAAATGCTCACTAATAGGGATATAAACAAATTTGTGCACAACATTTGAGAGAAATAAGATTTTTGTGGATGTTTTATTTCAGCTCATGAATCATAGAACCAGAACATTAAATGTTGAGTTTTGTTCAATGTAGTAGGTTGTGACTGGCCTCACACTCCAGTACAGTAGGTGACCGTGTATGCACCTGTCAGTTGGTTGCGATCCACCCCAAAAAAATTAAGTCGGGCTGCTGGGCAGGTCATGTTAGTGGGCAAACGTACATTGCCAAATCAAAACCAAACCTTCATTTACCCGTTGTGAAGAACGAATGTTCTAAAGATTATGGTTAATTGTTTAGCTAGCTAGCTACATATCTTAACAATAGATTCCACCATGCAAGTACCCATTTCAAGATAGTCTAGCTAGCTACATTTTCAGATATTACATGTTTCTAATTTTTACAAATTATTTTCATTTTAAGTGTACTGTTAGCTAACGTGGATGTCGAGGTTATCTTTTAGTCTTGATTGCAGCCAACATTTTCAAGACAATTTTGCCCTCTAGTTGGTATATTAGTCCTACTGTTACAGAATGCCCCTGCTGTGGCACTAATTTTCAGCATGTGTGTTGTTTATGTCTGGCAAGCGCTGTGTAGAATAACTCCCCCCTCACGTGAAAGATATTGATCACCTCCAGCTCGTGCCTTCAGCCAATCAGACTGTCCCCATGCACCCCACACTCTGCCCATGTACTGATATACTCTCAAACGTATATGTATTACCCGGGTCTGAACTGTGTTTTCCCACATGTGCATGAGACGCGTAAACAAAGTAAGTTGCCGCTGTTGTTAATTTTTTTTAATATATATTATTTTTAACCTTTATTTAACTAGGCAAGTCAGTTAAGAACAAATTCTTATTTTCAATGATGGCCTAGGAACAGTGGGTTAACTCCCTGCTCAAGGGCAGAATGACCTTGTCAGCTTGGGAGTTTGAACTTGCAACCTTCTGGTTACTTCCGGTTACTAGTCCAACGCTCTAACCACTAGCCTACCCTGCCGCTCTAGAACATCGCAGAATGTTCTAGAGCTCTTTTGTGGTCCTTTAAGTGGCCGGATTTGTGACTTTTCTGACACGGAGCAGACTAAGGGCGATTTAAGTGGTTGACAATTCCGTGGCAATTTACCTGACATGTTGTTTGAATGGAAACTAATGTTGATGGTCTATCCTACTCTTATATTTTTATCTGTTTCCAATTTATGTAATCCATATATATATATCTATAGTCATATGTTTTTCACAATTCCTGAATTTAATTCCTGAATTTAATCATAGTAAACATTCCCTGTTTTAGGTCAGTTAGGATCACCACTTTATGGTGAGAGAGAATGATTTATTTCAGCTTTTATTTCTTTCATCACATTCCTAGTGGGTCAGAAGTTAACATACACTCAATTAGTATTTGGTAGCATTGCCTTTAAATTGTTTAACTTGGGTAGCCTTCCACAAGCTTCCCACAATAAGTTGGGTGAATTTTGGCCCATTCCTCCTGACATACCTGGTGTAACTGAGTCAGGTTTATAGGCCTCCTTGCTCGCGCATGCTTTTTCAGTTCTGCCCACAAATGTTCTATAGGATTGAGGTCAGGACTTTGTGATGGCCACTCCAATACCTTGACTTTGTTGTCCTTAAGCCATTTTGCCACAACTTTGGAAGAATGCTTGGGGTCATTGTCCATTTGGAAGACCCATTTGCGACCAAGCTTCAACTTCCTGACTGATGCCTTGAGATGTTGCTTCAATATATCCACATAATTCCTACCTCATGATGCCATCTATTTTGTGAAGTGCACCAGTCCCTCCTGCAGCAAAGCACTCCCACAACATGATGCTGCCACCCCCGTGCTTTACAGTTGGGATGGTGTTCTTCGGCTTGCAAGCATCCCCCTTTTTCCTCCAAACATAATGATGGTCATTATGGCCAAACAGTTCTATTTTTGTTTCATCAGACCAGAGGACATTTATCCAAAAGGTACAATCTTTGTCCCCATGTACAGTTGCAAACCGTAATCTGGCTTTTTTATGGCGGTTTTGGTGCAGTGGCTTCTTCCTTGCTGAGCGGCCTTTCAGTTTGTCGATTTATGGCTCATTTTACTGTGGATATAGATACTTTTGTACCTGCTTCCTCCAGCATCTTCACAAGGTCCTATGCTGTTGTTCTGGGATTGATTTGCACTTCTCGCACCAAAGTAAGTTCATCTCTAGGAGACAGAACGTATCTCCTTCCTGAGTGGTATGATGGCTGAGTGGTCCCCTGGTGTTAATACCTGCGTAGTATTGTTTCTACAGATGAACATGGTACCTTCAGGCATTTGTAAATTGCTCCCTAGGATGAACCAGACTCGTGGAGGTCTACATTTTTTTCTGAGTTATTGGATGACTTCCTTTGATTTTCCCATGATGTCAAGCATAGAGGCACTGAGTTTGAAGGTAGGATTTGAAATAAATCCACAGGTACACCTCCAATTGACTCAAATTATGTCAATTAGCCTATCAGAAGCTTCTAAAGCCATGACTTTATTTTCTGGAATTTTCCAAGCTGTTTAAAGGCACAGTCAGCTTAGTGTATGTAAACTTCTGACCCACTAGAATTGTGAGATAGTGAAATAATCTGTAAACTATTGTTGGATAAAATTACTTGTGTCATGCACAAGGTAGATGACCTAACCAACTTGCCAAAACGATAGTTTGTTAACAAGACATTTGTGGAGTGGTTGAAAAACAAGTTTTAATGACTATAACCTACGTGTATGTAAACCTCCGACTTCAACTGTACATGTACGACAACGTGCTCCTGTTCCCGCCAATATCCAGCAACTTTGCTTAGCCATTAAAGAGGAATACGACAACATTCCACAGGCCACAATCAACAGCCTGATCAACTCAATGCAAAGGAGATGTGTCGCGCTGCATGAGGCAAATGGTGGTCACACCAGATATTGACTGGTTTTCTGATCCACGCCCCTACTTTTTTTTAAGGTATCTGTGACCAACAGGTGCATATCTGTATTCCCAGTCATGTGAAATCCATAGATTAGGGCCTAATGAATTCATTTAAATTGACTGATTAAATGTCACGTTTATTTAAAGGGATCGGGAGACAGGCGAAGGAATGCATGTAAAGGCATGGGAACGAAGACCAAACAAACACATATACAAAACACAGGGTTGTAACCCAAACAAAAGAGGAACGGAGTACCTCGAATAAATAAACGGGGACCACAATGATTAACACACGGGATGAGACCCATAATCATCTGCACAATACAAGTGGCAAGAAAGCCAAAACAACACAGGTACACACATGACATTGTAACAATAATAGATAGCACCATGGTGAACAAAAGGGCACATATATACAAATACCCCCCCAAACGCAGCAAAATCGGTCTCGAGGACGATCACAGTAACGTAGTGCGGGTCAATCAGGACCCGAGCTGCCGAAAGTGCGTCGTCGGATGGGCCAGTTTCTGCTGTCGAGTTGTGGCGGCATCGAACGGACCAGTAGCAGTGTTGTCGGATGGACCGGTTGTGGCTTCTGAAGTTGTGTCGGATGGACCCGTTGCGGCGGCGCCGGACGGACTAGTCGTAGCGTCATCGGACGGGCCATTCCCGCTTTCTCCCTCAATGGTCCATTATTCTGTCACATTGGTATGAAGAGTCGAGAGACAGGCGCAGGAATGCGAAAGTTTTTTTTAAAATTATACCCCAAATTACGGAATGCCATGTAAGGCCACGGGGACGAACACCAAACACTATTCAACACACAGGGTTGAAACCCAAACAAAAGAGAGAGGAGTACCTCAAATAAATATCACTAGCACACAATGATTATCACACAGGACTAGACCCGTATTAATCTGCGTACTCAACAATGGCATGAAAGCCAAAACACACAGCACAGGTACTCACACGCACCAACGGACATTGTAACAAAAATCGACAGCCCAATGGAAACCAAAAGGGCACACTTCTACAAGTACTAATTAGTGGGAATATGGGACAGGTGTGCGTAATGAAAGTTCCGGAGGGATCCGTGACAATATAAGATAAGAAACAATACTGTGCAGCCGTATTCATTGACCTGGCCAAGGTTTTCGACTCTGTCAATCACCACATCCTCATTGGCAGACTCGACAGCCTTGGTTTCTCAAATGATTGCCTCGCCTGGTTCACCAACGACTTCTCTGATAGAGTTTAGTGTATCAAATTGGAGGGTCTGTTGTCCGGGCCTCTGGCAGTCTCCATGGGGGTGCCACAGGGTTCAATTCTTGGACCGACTCTCTTCTCTGTATACAGCAATGATGTCGCTCTTGCTGCTGGTGAGTCTCTGATCCACCTCTACGCAGACGACACTATTCTGTATACTTCTGGCCCTTTTTGGACACTGTGTTATTAACAATCCTCCAGGTGAGCTTCAATGCCATAAAACTCTCCTTCCGTGTCCTCCAATTACAAGTAAAACTAAATGCACGCTCTTCAACCGATCGCTGCCTGCACCTGCCCGCCTGTCCAACATCACTAGTCTGGACGGTTCTGACTTAGAATATGTAGACAACTACAAATACCTAGGTGTCTGGTTAGACTGTAAACTCCTTCCAGCCTCACATCAAACATCTCCAATCCAAAGTTAAATCTAGAATTAGCTTCCTATTTAGCAAACAAAGCATCCTTCACTCATGCTGCCAAACATACTCTTGTAAAACTGACCATCCTACCAATCCTCGACTTTGGCGATGTCATTTACAAAATAGCCTCCAATACCCTACTCAATAAATTGGATGCAGTCTATCACAGTGCAATCCGTTTTGTGACCAAAGCCCCATATTCTACCCACCACTGGGACCTGCACGCTCTCTTGGCTGGCCCTCGCTTCATACTCGTCGCCTAACCCACTGGCTCCAGGTCACCTACAAGACCCTGCTAGTTAAGTCCCCCCTTATCTCAGCTCGCTGGTCACCATAGCAGCACCCACCTGTAGCACGCGCTCCAGCAGGTATATCTCTCTGGTCACCCCCAAAACCAATTCTTTGGCCGCCTCTCCTTCCAGTTCTTTGCTGCCAATGACTGGAACGAACTGAAACTGGAAACACTTATCTCCCTCACTAGCTATAAGCACCAGCTGTCAGAGCAGCTCATAGATTACTGCACCTGTACATAGCCCATCTATAATTTAGCACAAACAACTACCTCTTTCCCTACTGTATTTATTTATTTTGCTCCTTTGCACCCCATTATTTCTCTCTACTTTGCACATTCTTCCACTGCAAATCAACCATGCCAGTGTTTAACTTGCTATATTGTATTTACTTCGCCACCATTGCATTTTTTGCCTTTACCTCACTTATCTCACCTCACTTGCTCACATTGTATATAGACATATTTTCTACTGTATTATTGACTGTGTGTGTGTTTTACTCCATGTGTAACTCTGTGTTGTTCTACGTGTCGAACTGCTTTGCTTTATCTTGGCCAGGTCGCAATTGTAAATGAGAACTTGTTCTAAACTTGCCTACCTGGTTAAATAAAGGTGAAATAAAAAATATATTTAAAAAATATGAACAATAACTCAGTAAAACCTTTGAAATTGAAAGAGCACATATTGCACCAGTTTTAAGCACTGGATGCCTGTGAGTTTTAGAATGAATTGAAATATTATTTTATTGGTTTTTAAATCAATCCATGATTGTGCACCCCGATACAGGTCAGACAGGGTTTTAAGTTAAGTACCCAGTAGGTCCCTCAGGTCCTCTGGCACTAGCCTTTTAATTATCCCATAGCCTAGCACCAAGAGGCATGGAGAGACAGCCTTCAGTTATTATGCCCCCAGCCTCTGGAATAGCCTGCCAGAGAACCTGCGGGGGCCGAAACTGAGGACATATTTAAAAGAGATCTTAAAACACATCTTTTAGCTTTGCTTTTCCTTAGGGTGCTTTTAAGTTGTTCAGTTTGTGTCATTCTTCATTTTTTTATCTTACGTTTGTGGTGTAGTAAATATTTAATATTTTTTATTTTCATTATTCATTTGTTTTGTTTTCCTGTAAAGCACATTGCATTGCATTTCATGTCTGAAATGTGCTGTATAAATAAAGCTTGATTTTATTTATTCCATAATTCTAACCTAAATGACAGAGTGAAAAAGGGAGTATTTTATTCTCTCTTTTTATTCGCTCTCTTTTAAAGATCCACATGGACGTTTAGTTGCACATTTTTTTGTAAAATGTTGGTGTGAATGTTAGCTGTGTGGTTCATATACACATTTCTTATCTCATGAAATCACACAGATCCATTGTTTTAGGCAGTGGAGGCTCCTCCTCAGTGAATTTCATAAAAATGTAATTTGTAAAATATTTAAAAAGTTATACTTTTTAGGTAAAACAATACTAAATATAATCACGTCACCAAATAACTGATTAAAACCTGGGGAATAGTTACAGGGGAGAGGAGGGGGGGATGAATGAACCAATTGTCATCCAATATGCTGTAATAGAAATAAGGACATGCTTATGAAAAAAACTCATTCTCCCTCATCTTAAATGGCACTGTACTGTACTATACTTTTTCTCATGCGGGTGGGGAGGACTGTACATTTCTATCCAATAAGGTCATTTCTGCACAATATTTCTGTCCATTTAGGGGGCCCCCTCAAGGGTACCCACATGGGCAAAAGTTGCGCATAGCATTAGTTTCAGGGTAATGCTAACAAAACATCTCAGCTGATCTACAGCTCCCCAGAGGGATATCATACCTTTAGCCATGGTATCGTGGGCACTTCAGTATAAAGACGAGTGTGAATCCGTTTTGATCTTTTCCTTTATAAATCAGTGTCTTGGCCACTGCGATTTATTGCGCCCATTGGCTAATGCGGCTGCGGCGGCCTAGTCACGGTAAATCTGCTGTTTCTGTCAAAGTGTGAAATTAATTCCGCTATTAAATCCAGCACAGGGGCCTTGCTAAGCCAGTGTAACCAGTAAGATAGCTCTCTCACACACACAGCTATATATACACACACAGCAATATATATACACAAACAGCAATATATATACACACACACACACACACACGATTTGCAGCGTGTCTTTTCTATGCAGTTCAAACCGACTTTTACAGCCTCTGGGGTTAGTTTCCTATTCTCTGTGCAGTCTCAAGTTACGTCCCAAATGGCACCCTCCATCCTAGTCCCTATGTAGTGCACTACTTTTGTCCTTGGTTAAAAGTAGTACATTAAATATAGGGTATTGTGTGCCATTTAGGACACATTTCAGAGGAGAATGGAGACGGGTGCCCATATGACCTTGCTACTATAGATATAATCAGGTTCTTCAAAATAATGGCTGCCGTCTTTATGACACTGATGATGATGATATAAAGCTTATATAGTCTTACTCAGAAATACCATGAAGTGGAAAGAAAAGACAACCATAGATCCATTGATTTCTCGTTTACTTGCTGTCTCCCTCCCTCTATCCATCTTTTCAAATAAAGTTGAAAGTTCACATTTTCCTCTCCTCTCACTTTCTCTTTCTCCTCTTCTCTTCTCCTCACCCCCTCTCCCTCCTCTCTTCCCCCATGTTCTCCCTTCCTCTACTTTCCATCCCCTCTCCTTCTCCTCCTCTTCTCTCCCTTTCTTAGACAAGTCTGTTCAGTCGCTCTTTGTCTCCACATAAAGCAAGGCCAGCTGTGTGTTAGGACGGTACAAATGTCAGTGTCCGAGTGGAGTTGGGCACTCACATACACGCACATATGCATGAGCACATGCACATACTGTATACGCTTGCATGCATGCACACACGTACACTGACACAGGCATACATGCGCATGCTGTCTCTCGCTCTGTTGCTTCTCTCCAAACATTACAATGAAACCACCACAGAATGTCATCATCACCAGCCATCTCAGAGTTCCATCTCAGTTCAGTTCAGTTTCCAATTTCCATGACAACCTGGGCAGCAGAGATGGCGTGTGGATGATGGGCCCAACTCAATGTCTCATATACGTCTGTCTGTCTGGATACACATTTTTACTTCAGCAAGTAGGCAGCTCTGGACGTTCAGTTTACTCCGGACCAGGCCCTAATCCCCTGGACTCGAAAGTGGAAGCGGCGGCTTGGGAGCAACCTGACGAGACTACATCGGCAAACAAATGGACCGCCATTGCCATAGACCGTGGCGTTCCAAGATGGCGTAGCAGTCAGACGTGTGTTTTCTCTTCTCCTGTCCGTTGTAAATATAGTTTTCCTCATTTTGTTTTCATATATATTTAGTGTAAATTTTAATCTCACTTTCTATCTACGGACTGAATATACTGTCCTGCAACCTGCCTCACCCAATGCTGTAAGGATCTGCTATTTTTATACTTTAGAACCGGAACCCCCATCAGAAGCTAGCCAGCTAACTAGCTACTAGTCAGTTAACGGTGAAGGCCGCTAGCAGTGGCTAACTCGGACACCAGCCAGCTTCAGCTCGGTCAGTAATTGCCAATCTGCACAGAGCGATATCAACCCAGAGCATATCGGACTGCTTTTTCTCTACCACATCTCCGGATTCCTACCGCAAGCTCTGAAGCTTTACACCGGGTCATCGCAGCTAGCTAGCTGCAATCCGAGTGGCTACTCCTGGCCAACGTCTCTGTCCTGAAGCAAGCACCAGTTAGCCTTGAGCTAGCCTCGAGCTAGGACCAACTCCCTGCTAGCCATAGAGGTCCACCAGCTAATTCTTGGGCTACAATACCTCTTTTGCCAATTGGCCTGGACTCTTTACTGTCGACACGGAGCCCCGCCGATTTATCACGACTGGTCTGCCGATATAATCGTCCGAGGTGGTTTCAACAGGCTCTCCGTTGCCGAAGGCCCATCTGCTAGCCCCGGCCCGCTAGCTGTCTGAATGGCCGTGTCTCCAGCTCTCCTAGCGTAGTAGCGACAACTGAACGGCTCCCTGACTCCCCTATTGCTACTCATTGGACCCTATGATCACTCTGCGACACATGCCTCTCCCGAATGTCAATATGCCTTGTCTATTGCTGTTTTGGTTAGTTATTATTGTCTTATTTCACTGTAGAGCCCCCAGTACTACCCAATATGCCTTAGATAGCCCTTTTGTCCCACCCCCAACACATGTGGTGACCTCACCTGGCTTACTGGTGCCTTTAGAGACCAAACCTATCTCATTGTCACTCAATGCCTAGGTTTACCTCCACTGTACTCACATCTTACACTTGTCTGTACATTATGCCTTGAATCTATTCTTCCACGCCCAGAAATCTGCTCATTTTACTCTCTAGACGATCAGTTCTTATAGCCTTTACCCTTATCCTACTTTACCCTTATCCTACTCCACCTCTGTTCCTCTGGTAAATGACAGGTTAACCTAGGCCCTGCAGCCCCCAGCACCACTCCTATTCCCCAGGCGCTCTCATTTGTTGACTTCTGTAACCGTAAAAGCCTTAATGCATGTTAAAACCTGTTAGGGATAGGGGGCAGCATTTTCATTTTGGATGAATTGCGTGCCCAAACTGAACTGCCTCCTACTCTGTCCCAGATGGTAATATATGCATATTATTATTACTATTGGATAGAAAACACTCTGACGTTTCTGAAACTGTTTGAATTATGTCTGTGAGTATAACAGAACTCATATGGCTGACAAAAACCTGAGAAGAAATCCAAACAGGAAGTGAGAAATCGATTTTCAAAACAGTGCCAATTGAAATCCATGTTAGTTATGGATGTGCATGCACTTCCTAGGGCTTCCACAAGATGTCACCGTCTTTAGATTCTGGTTTTAGGATTCTACTATAAAGGAGGGGCTCATAGGAGCTCTTTTACTGAGTGGTCTGCAGAAAGCCTCGGTCTCATTACGCGCGGTCACGAGAGAGTATGCTCTCGTTCCAATGCTTTTCTTCAGACAATGAAACTCAAAGGTAAGTAAATATTTATAGTGTTTCTTGTAGCTTCTGTTGATGCCAAAATGGCGGCTATTTCTTTGGCTATTTTGGGTTCTGAGCGCCGTTCTCAGATTATTCTTTTTACGTAAAGTTTTTTTAAAAAATCTGACACAGAGGTTGCATAGAGAATAAGTTTGTCTTTAATTCTGTGAATAACACTTGCATCTTTTATCAATGTTTGTTGTGATTATTTCTGCAAAATCACCGGATGTTTTGGAATCAAAACATTACTGCACGTAACGCGCCAATGTAAACAGATTTATATATATATATATATATATATATGCACATTATCGAACAAAACACACAATACATGTATAACATGTTTATCTTTTTATCATTTGCTGTATTGGACTTGTTAATGTGTGAAAGTTACATATTTCAAAAAAATTATTTTGAATTTCGCGCACTGCCTTTTCAGCAGAATGTTGTGGGTGTTCTTCTAGCGGAACCCCTGGGCGAGAAAGGTTAACATCAGATGCCTCCACCCAAGTTGGTTTTATTCACTGCTTTAGCACACTCTGCCTACCCTGATGTCCTAACCGTGTCTGAATCCTGGCTTAGGAAGGCCACCAAATATCCTGAAATCTCATCCCCAACTACAACATTTTCCGACAAGATAGAACTGCCAAAGGGGGCGAAGTTGCAATTTACTGCAGAGATTGACAGAACTCTGCAGGCTTACTATCCAGGTTTGTGCCCAAACAATTCGAGCTTCTACTTTTAAAAATCCACCTTTCCAGAAACAAGTCTCTCACCGTTGCTGCTTTTTATAGAATCCCCTCAACCCCCAGCTGTGCCCTGGACACCATATGTGAATCGATTGCCCCCCCTTCTACAGTGGGGCAAAAAAGTATTTAGCCAGCCACCAATTGTGCAAGTTCTCCCACTTAAAAATATGAGAGGCCTGTAATTTTCATCATAGGTACACTTCAACTATGACAGACAAAATGAGAAACAAAATCCAGAAAATCACATTGTAAGATTTTTAATGAATTTATTTGCAAATTATGGTGGAAAATAAGTATTTGGTCACCTACAAACAAGCAAGATTTCTGGCTCTCACAGACCTGTAACTTCTTCTTTAAGAGGCTCCTCTGTCCTCCACTTGTTACCTGTATTAATGGCACCTGTTTGAACTTGTTATCAGTATAAAAGACACCTGTCAACAACCTCAAACAGTCACACTTTTCAGGGAAGTCAGGAACACCACAGTCCATTAGGAAAGCTAAGGCTAGCTTTTTCAAACAGAAATTTGCATCCTGTAGCACTAATTGCAAAAAGTTTTGGGACACTGTAAAGGCCATGGAGAATAAGATAGTGCAACTGGTAGCAGGTTGAGACTAGGAAACACTGTCAACACCGGTAAACCTACGATAATCTATAATTTCAACGTCTGGCCATGCTTTCCACCTGGCTACCCCTACCCCGGCCAACAGCTCTTCACCCCCTGCAGCAACTTGCCCAAGCCCCCCCCCCCACACACACACCTCTCCTTCACCCAAATACAGACAGCTGATGTTCTGAAAGAGCTGCAAAATCTGGATCCCTAAAAATCAGCTGGGCTAGGCTGGACCCTCTCTTTCTAAAAGTATCCGGTCGTAATTGTTGCAGGTGCCTTTGCAGTTGGCAAACCAAGTGGTGATGCTGCCAGTCAAGATACTCTCAATGGTGCAACTGTATAACTTTTTGAGGATCTGAGGGCCCATGCCAATTATTTTCACCTTCCTGAGGGGGAAGAGGCACTGCTGTGCCCTCTTCACAACCGTGTGGGTGTGTGTGTGACCATGTTAATTCCTTAGTGATGTGGACACCAAGGAACTTGAAGCTCTCGACAAGCTCCACTACAGCCCCATCAATGTGGATGGGGGCGTGCTCGCCCATCTGTTTCCTGTAGTCCATGATCAACTCATTTGTCTTGCTGACATTGAGGACGAGGTCATCGTCATGGGTGATCAGTCCTACCACTGTTGTGTTGTCAGCAAACTTGATGATGGTGGTCATGCAGTCATGTCATGGGTGAACAGGGAGTACAGGAGGGGCTAATCACACACCTCTGAGGGGCCCCCGTGTTGGTCAGCGTGGCAGATGTATTGTTGCCTACCATCATCACCTGGGGGTGACTTGTCAGGAAGTCCAGGACCCAGTTGCAGAGGGAGGTGTTCAGTCACAGGGTCCTGAGCTTGGTGATAAGCTAGGAGGGGAAGATGGTGTTGAATGCTGATCTGTAGTCAATGAATAGCATTTTTGCATAGGTATTCCTTTTGTCAAGGTGGGTGAGGGCAGTGTGGAGCACAATAAAGATTGCATCATATGTGGATCTGTTGGGGCGGTATGCAAATTTTAGTGGGTCAAGGGTGTCTGGGATGATGGTGTTGATGTAGGCCATGACTAGCCTTTCAAAACATTTCATGGCTATAGATGTGCGTGCTACGGGGCAATAATAATTTAGTCAGGTTACCTTGGCATTCTTTGGGCACAGGGACTATGGTCTGCTTGAAACAAGTTGGTATTTATTACAGGCCGGGTCAGGGATAGGTTAAAAATGTCAGTGAAGACACTGGCCAACTGGTCAGCGCGTGCTCCGAGTACGCATCCTGGTTAGAGGTCTTCATGGATCCACCTGTACCTGAATACCTGAGACCCAATCTGGTACCCAAGTGTGTCCAGATCCAGAATTCTAAATAATTTCACGGGTCTGGATCAGATCTGACATGATTGTCATGGATCTCGGGTATTTATAATTTTAACTGACTTGTCGGGAATGGCCCATACAGATCCGTATGCGACTTCAGCTCTTGCTTTTCACAAGAGTGGAGCGTGGCGCATGTAGCTCGATGTTGGCCAATCATAAGTCATTAAAGCAGCAATAGTAACAGTAACAGAGCCTCGCTCCATGTGAGGCAAAAGTTATGAGATATCTAATCAATGGAAGATGGAATTAAAATGACAAAATTAAAAGTTAAAGGAGAAGGATAGGCTACAATGACCAAGAGCCAACAGGTAGGCAGGCTGCTACTGAGAAAACACATGCACTGCAGCCTCTGTTAGCCTACCTAGATACAGTGGACGCTCCACTAAAAGTTTTGTGATTATGCTGCAGGATTTAGAGGTAATTTGTGGTTTAGTACGGTACCCTGCGTCACTACTTCATTGCTCCAGACCAGCGCAAGGGGGAGTTAGAGAGCTGATTATGCTTTTGGATCCCAAGGCGCTACTGTCTCATAGTGACAATGAATGGGTGACATAAACCTAAATAGAAACTGATAATTGTGCACGACTTCAGTATTACTTACTAAAACTAAGGTTTTTATTCTAAAGGAAATGTGTTCTTACTGTAGTGTAGTCTACTCCCGACCAGTCATGTTGTACAGTACATGAATGGTGTAGTGGTCTAAAACACTGCATCACAGTGCAACTGTGTTGGCACAGATGCTGGTTCAAAACCTTAGCCAGCCTCAACTGGGAGACTGAGATGACTGTAGTTTTTGGTTTCTCTCCCTCTAAAAACATAAATAAATAAATTCAAAATAACAAACTGGCATTATTTACAAATTAGTAACAATGTCTCACACCATGTTCAAGAATGGCCTTTTCTCGCTTATTTTACATTATTTGAAAACTAAATAATCTCCAAAATATTGTTATATTGTAAACAAAGCTATTATTATTATTATACATTTAGAATGATAAAAAAGCACCGTGGATATTGTCACAGATATATTATTAACCCTGTTATTAGCAGGACAATATATATTGGTCATATTGGTCATGGCTCCAGAGTGACGCACAATGGGATTGCCTTGCAGTTCTCCAGCTGTATCCACTGAAACAGTGGTGGGCGCGCGAAGTTCAAGGAACAAGGGCAGGGGGCACGGGATGGCCACGCACAGAAGACTGACCTAGCCCATGGGTAAGGGAGGAGGGGGAATGGGGGGTTGCACACCTCACCCCACTGGGTAACACAGAGCAACACTAAAGGTGCATTGCACCAATAATTGTGCTGACTAGGGAAATGTTCCCGCTGTTCTTGCCAGTCTCTCATTTAAGGCGTCAGTCAAAAGTTATACTTAAGGACCTCCCGGGTGGCGCAGTGGTTGAGGGCGCTGTACTGCAGTGCCAGCTGTGCCACCAGAGACCCTGTGTTCCCGCCCAGGCTCTGTCGTAACCGGCCGCGACCGGGAGGTCCGTGGGGTGACACACAATTGGCCTAGCTTCGTCCAGGTTAGGGAGGGCTTTGCCGGTAGGAATATCCTTGTTTCATCACGCACCAGCGACTCTTGTGGCTGGCCGGGCGCAGTGCACAAGGTCGCCAGGTGCACAGTGTTTCCTCCAACACATTGGTGCGGCTGGTTTCCGGGTTGGATATGCGCTGTGTTAAGAAGCAGTGCGGCTTTGGTCCTAGACTTGGCACTCCGGCACCACTTGCCATGCAGCAGTAGTAGAGAGAACAGTTTATGACTAGGGTGGCTGGGGTCTTTGACCATTTTTAGGGCCTTCCTCTGACACCGCCTGATGTAGAGGTCCAATATGGCAGGCAGCTTAGCCCCAGTGATGTACTGGGCCGTACGCACTACCCTCTGTAGTGCCATGCGGTCGGAGGCCGAGCAGTTCCCATACCAGGCATACCAGTGATAAAAGCAGTCAGGATGCTCTCGATGTTGCAGCTGTGGAACCTTTTGAGGATCTGAGGACCCATGCCAAATCTTTTTAGTTTCCTGAGGGGAAATAGGCTTGGTTGTACCCTCTTCACGACTGTCTTGGTATGTTTGGACCATTCTAGTTTGTTGGTGATGTAGACACCAAGGAGCTTGAAGCTCTCAACTTGCTCCACTACTGCCCCGTCGATGAGAATGGGGGTGTGCTCGGTCCTCCTTTTCCTGTAGTCCACAATCATCTCCTTAGTCTTGGTTACGTTGAGGGATAGGTTGTTATTCTGGCAGCAACTGGCCAGGTCTCTGACCTCCTTCCCATAGGTTGTCTTGTTGTCGGTGATCAGGCCTACCACTGTTGTGTCATCTGCAAACTTAATGATGGCGTTGCAGTCGTGGTTGGACAGGGAGTACAGGAGGGGACTGAGCACACACCCCTGAGTGGCTTCAGTGTTTAAAAATACAGTGTATTAAAAATACAAAATGTAAGTATTCAGAGGCTTTACTCAATACCTTGTTGAAGCACCTTTGGCAGCGATTACAGCCTTGAGTCTTCTTGGGTATGATGCGACAAGCTTGGCACAACTGTATTTGGGGAGTTTCTCCCATGCTTCTCTGCAGATCCTCTCAAGCTCTGTCAGGTTGGATGGGGAGCGTCGCTGCACAGCTATTTTCACAGGCAGAACACTGTAAGAACGGCCCATGTTCTGAATTCTGTCGCTGTACATTTCAAAAGTGCGAAACAAATAGTTATATTGACAATGTCCAGTCTGGCTTGCTAATTAATGTCTTAATCAAAATTATGGATTGCCTCTTATCCGCTTGTCATCCCCTTATGCCATAGTTTGTACATTTCATGAGAAACCACATTTGTTTAAGCAAGTCAGACGTATCAGCTATGTTTTTAAAAGACAGTAAATGAGGCTGACAAGGCTCCACTTAAAGCTAGGTATAGCAGTGGTAAGATGTTGGGATGGCTTTATGTAGGCCCTAACATTTTGTGGGCACTGTTTGTCACCATTATAGTGCAATTAATATATTGTATAGTGTTGTGTAGTGGCTTTGCTGGCATGTATCCCACTTTCTTTTTTTGCCCCACCAAGAATTACATGCTAAAATAGCCACTGCAAGAGATGTTTGATCCGGTTCAAGTCTGGGCTCTGGCTGGGCCACTCAAAGAAATTCAGAGACTTGTCCCGAAGCCACTGCTGCGTTGTCTTGGCAGTGTGCGTAGGGTAGTTGTCCTGTTGGAAGGTGAACCTTCGCCCCCAGTCTGAGTCCTGAGTGCTCTGGAACAGGTTTACATTAAGGATCTAACTGTACTTTGCTCTGTACATCTTTCCTTGATCCTGACTAGTCTCCCAGTCCCTGCCGCTGAAAAACATCACCACAGGATGATGCTACCACCACCATGAATTACCACAGGGACGGTGCCAGGTTTCCACTCTACCATAAAGGCCTGATTGGTTGTCCTTCTGGAATGTTCTCCCATCTCCACAGAGGAACTCTGGAGCTCTGACAGAGCTGACAGACCCTTCTCTCCCGATTGCTCAGTTTGGCCAGCTCTAGGAAGAGTCTTGGTGGTTCCAAACTACTTCCATTTAAGAATGATGGAGTCCACTGTGGACCTTCAATGCTGCAGAAATGTTTTGGTACCCTTCCCCAGATCTGTGCCTCGACACAAACCTGTCTCTGAGGTCTACTGACAATTCCTTCGACCTCATGGCTTGATTTTTGCTCTGGCATGCACTGTCAACTGTGGGACCTTATATAAACAGGAGTGCGACTTTCCAAATCATGTCCAATCAATTGAATTTGCCACAGGTGGTCTCCAATCCAGTTGTAGAAACATCTCAAGGATGATCAATGGAAACATTGAGTCGGCATGAAGGAGAAGAAACCACCAGCCCTCTCCGCTACACAACAGAGTCAATTTTGAGTCTCACAGCAAAGGGAACTTAATACTTATGTAAATAAGGTACTTCTGTTTTAAATTTTAAAAAATGTTTTTTTGTTTTGTTATTAAGGGGTATTGTGTGTAGATTGATGAGAAAATGTTTTTATTTAATCCATTTTAGAATAAGGCTGTAACTTAACATAATGTAGAAAGGGAAGGGGTCTGAATACTTTCCGAATGCACTGTATCTTCTAGATGCACTGTAGCTACCTCAATTACCTCCTATACCTGCACATCAACTCGGTACTGGTACTCCCTGTATATAGCCATGATATTTTTACTGATTATTTTTATTCATTATTCACTGTGTATTTATTCCTTGTCACTATTTGTGTTTCATTGTATTTGTTATCTTTATCTTTGACTATACATAGTTGGAAAATTACCCGTAAGTAAGCATTTCAATGTTAATCTATACCTTTTGTTTACAAAGCATGTGACGAATACATTTGATTTGACAATACAGCCCACTTAGGTCTATGTCTCTGGAAGTAGGCAGTGGAGCATCCCAGAATAGACAGACAGTGTTACTGTATAGGAATGGTAAGAGAGAGAGAGAGGGTGTGAGGGTGAGGGAGAGAGAGAGGAGGCATGAAATAGAGAGATAGAGTAGGAGAGAGGGTGAGGGTGGGAGATGAGAGAAGAGATAGAGAAATACATCCATACAGTATATGTATGTAGAGAGAGGGAGATGAAGAGTGGCAGGGATAGTCCCTCTGGATAGTTTGGGGGGAAAAATGAATCCAATGTGAGATAATAAAGCACATTATCAGAGACCACACCACACCATGTATTATCAAGAGCCCAGCTTACCCAGTCACACACACACACACACACACACACACACACACACACACACACACCAGGTGTGTGGAGTACTTTCTGAAACTTTACCCTTAAGTTAGCTCTCTCCATTACATAAAGAGTGAACATTTAGTTTGCAAAACAACTGTAGGAGTGAAAATGTGAGAGGGGGAAAAGGAGAGAAAGAGAGTTAGAGGGACAGATGCAATAGTTATACTCAAAGTCCTAACTAGGGTTGCAAAATTCTGGTAACTTTCCCCAAATTTTCCAGAAATATTAGATGGAATATTAGTGAACTCAGGAGTGAATAAGCAACTCAACTTGGCTCCAGACCGAGGCAACAACAATGTGTGAACGTATGACATGAGCATCTCTCTGTCTCTCGCTCTCTCAGCATTCCTCCACTTCAAACGTAGCCTGTTCCCTCCCTGTACCCTGCCCACCTGTCTGCATGCAGTGGGAAGGGATTTTGTTTATTATCTACTTCACTTGCTTTGGCAATGTTAACATATGTTTCCTATGCCAATAAAGCCCTTAAATTGAAATGTAAATAGACAGCAAGAGAGAGAGGGAGGGGGGGGAAGGGTGAGAGAGAGGGACAGAGACCCAGTATTGAGTGAGTTTAGAGTGCACTTACACAGGGTCTAGTTCAGTAGTTTCGTACAACTTCAGCTAGTAGCCTAGCCCCCCATAAATGAATAAAGTTGTATGGACTTACCCCAACCTCCACGTGGTCTGACCCCTTGTCATCCTGCTTGTGAAGGATCTCAAAGTAGTACCGTCTGGATGAGATAAGGCTAGAGAGAGGTAGAGAGAGCGAGAGGGGAGAGGGAGAAAATGTTAAATTACAATTAGGATTTAAAACATTTGCCAGATGTTATTTTTCCACCTCATGAGCTGCGAGGAGATTGAGCTGGAAAGCTGGAAATTGAGGCTACAGTGAATGTTAATGCTGAGGAACCCAAGACTACTTACAAGTCAAGTCGGAAGTTTACATACACTTAGAATTTCCGGTCACAACTTGTGGACTTGTTTGCGTGCTGCTGTGTGTTTTGTTTGCTAACCTTACTTTGCTACCTGCCAATTTGACTGTTTTTACTTTTTAATTACCGTTTATGCATTTATTTTTTTCCCTTGCTTGAATTTTTTATTCAACTTTTTCACACCGGACGCTTTATCTGGACGTGGTTCGTCAGGACCTCCACCAGCTGAAGCTAAGTAGTAACATTAACATGATGCCTTCTAATTGCAGTAGCTGTACTCATAATATACAGGAGAACGATCGCCTTATGGCGAGGATAGCTGTGGTACAAGCCCAGTTTCAGACGCAATCGTTAGGCAAGGGTAATTTAAGTGTAGGAAAGGATGAAACAGCATCTGTGCAACTAGTAAGTACATACAGTAGTATAAATCCCCTCGCTCAGTCCCCGCAGTTGGACAATTTTCTCATGGTTTCTGGAAGGAAATGCTGTAGGAATGCTCAACCGGTGTCGCTCATTCAGCTGACAGAAACATTCAACCAGTTCTCCCCATTAAGCAGCGAGTCGGGAGTCTCTACTCTACTCTCTACTCCTCCTTTTGCGGGGTCTGAGATGCCGACGCCTCCCACCATTAGCTCTGACAAATTGAAAACCCTAGTCATTGGTGACTCCATTACCCGCAGTATTAGACTTAAAACGAATCATCCAGCGATCATACACTGTTTACCCGGGGGCAGGGCTACCGATGTTAAGGCTAATCTGAAGATGGTGCTGGCTAAAGCCAAACTGGCGAGTGTAGAGAGTATAGGGATATTGTTATCCACGTCAGCACCAAGGATGTTAGGATGAAACAGTCAGAGGTCACCAAGATTGCTTCAGCGTGTAAATCAGCTAGAAAGATGTGTCGGCATTGAGTAATTGCCTCTGGCCCCCTCCCAGTTAAGGGGGGGGGGGAATGAGTTCCACAGCAGAGTGTCACAACTCTATCACTGGTTGAAAACTGTTTTCTGCCCCTCCCAAAAGATAGAATTTGTAGATAATTGGCCCTCTTTCTGGGACTCACCCACAAACAGGACCAAGCCTGGCCTGTTGAGGAGTGACGGACTCCATCCTAGCTGGAGGGGTGCTCTCATCTTATCTACAAACATAGACAGGGCTCTAACTCCCCAAGCTCCACATTGAGATAAGGTGCAGGCCAGGCACCAGGCTGTTAGCCAGCCTGCCAGCTTAGTGGAGTCTGCCACTAGCACACTCAGTGTAGTCAGCTCAGCTATCCCCATTGAGACCATGTCTGTGCCTCGACCTAGGTTGGACAAAACTAAACATGGCGGTGTTCGCTCTAGCAATCTCACTGGAATAAAGACCTCTTCCATTCCTGCCATTATTGAAAGAGATTGTGTTACCGCACATCTCAAAATAGGGCTACTTAATGTTAGATCCCTCACTTCCAAGTCAGTTATAGTCAATGAACTAATCACTGATCATAATCTTGATGTGATTGGCCTGACTGAAACATGCCTTAAACCTGATGAATTTCCTGTGATAAATGAGGCCTAACCTCCTGGTTACACTAGCGACCATATCCACCATGCATCCCGCAAAGGCGGAGGTGTTGCTATTATTTACGATAGCAAATGTCAATTTACAAAAATAAATAAATAATGAAATCTATGCAGCCTACTCAATCACTTTTTATAGCTACTGTTTACAGGCCTCCTGGGTCATATACAGAATTCCTCACTGAGTTCCCTGAATTCCTATCAGACCTTGTAGTCATGGCAGATAATATTAACATTTTTGGTGACTTTAATATTCACATGGAAAAGTCCACAGACCCACTCCAAAAGGCTTTCGGAGCCATCATCGACTCAGTGGGTTTTGTACAACATGTCTCCGGACCTACTCACTGCCACAGTCATACTCTAGACCTAGTTTTGTGCCGTGGAATAAATGTTGTGAATCTTAATGTTTTTCCTCATAATCCTGGACTATCAGTCCACTATTTTATTAAGTTTGCAATCGCAACAAATAATCTGCTCAGACCCCAACCAAGGATCATCAGAAGCCGTGCTATAAATTCTAGGACAACTCAAAGATTCCTAGATGCCCTTCCAGACTCCCCCCCTCGCCTACCCAAGGACAAAAATAAGTTAACCACCTAACTGAGGAACCCAATTTAACCTTGCGCAATACCCTAGATGCAGACGCACCCCTAAAAACAAAAACAGTTGTCATAAGAAACTAGCTCCCTTGTATACAGGAAATACCCGAGCTATGAAGCAAGCTTCCAGAAATCTGGAACAGAAATGGAGCTACGCCAAAATAGAAGTGTTCCGACAAGCTTGGAAAGACCGTACCGTGCAGTATCGAAGAGCCCTCACTGCTGCTCGATCATCCTATTTTTCCAACTTCATTGAGGAAAATAAGAACCATCCAACATGCATTTTTGATACTGTCGCAAAGCTAACTAAAACAGCAGCATTCCCCAAGAGAGGATGGCTTTCACTTCAGCAGTGATAAATTCATGAACTTCTTTGAGGAAAAGATCATGATCATTAGAAAGCAAATTATGGACTCCTCTTTAAATCTGCGTAGTCCTCCAAAGCTCAGTTGTCCTGAGTCTGCACAACTCTGCCAGGACCAAGGATCAAGGGAGACACTCAAGAATATAGTACTATATCTCTTGACACTGATGAAAATAATCATGGCCTCTAAACCTTCAAGCTGCATACTGGACCCTATTCCAACTAAACTACTGAAAGAGCTGCTTCCAGTGCTTGGCCCTCCTATGTTGAACATAATAAACTGCTCTCTATCCACCGGATGTGTACCAAACTCACTAAAAGTGGCAGTAATAAAGCCTCTCTTGAAAAAGCCAAACCTTGACCCAGAAAATATAAAAACTAAATCGGATATATCGAATCTCCCATTCCTCTCAAACATTTGAGAAAAAGCTGTTGTCCAGCAACTCACTGCCTTACCTGAAGACAAACAATATACACAAAATGCTTCAGTCTTGTTTTAAACCCCATCATAGCACTGAGACTGCACTTGTGAAGGTGGTAAATGATCTTTTAATGGCGTCAGACCGAGGCTCTGCATCTGTCCTCGTGCTCCTAGACTGCTTTGATACCATCGATCACCACATTCTTTTCGACAGATTGGAAAACCAAATTTGGTCTACACGACAAGTTCTGTGAAGGACCTCGGCGTTACTCTGGACCCTGATCACTCTTTTGACGAACATATCAAGACTGTTTCAATGACAGCTTTTTTCCATCTGCGTAACATTTAAAAAAATCAGACACTTTCTGTCCAAAAATGTAGAAAAATTAATCCATGCTTTTGTCACTTCTAGGTTAGACTTCTGCAATGCTCTACTTTCCGGCTAGTACTGAGATGCAGTGCCTTAGACCGCAGTGCCAATCGTGAGCCCTGATATTGTCCTGTGTGTAGTCCCAATAAACAGTATGCTCACTAAAACACACACAGGCAGATGCAAACATACTGGCCCCACCTTGTGATGAGACTAATCAAAAACACATCTCATCTATTTGGCCAAAATATGCTGGGTGAGATAGAGAGGAACGCCCCGGTACTGGCTGCTACACATCATTAGCTCTTAATACTAGTATTCTATTGACCTATGCTCAGCGCCATCTTAAATTGCCATAGTAATGTCTGACACTAAAGCATCATTGGTAGGAGTGACCAAATTGTCTGTGGTATTGAGTTTTGGATAAAATACCAGGCCACAAATTTCTCGGTGGCACCCCCCTTGTGTGACCGCGGAGAGTGAATAGAAGAGTGAGCAGCGCACAACGAAGATTGCAACAAGTAATTCAAAAGTGAAATATAGTTCCAGGCTGTACTAATTGCTACAAAAACAATCCTTGTGTAAACAATCATCGGCTACACAGGGACCCACAATGATGGGAAAAAGTGGCTCCAGGTCCTGAAGGATGTGCCAGCTCAAGGCAGGGTCTGCAGCAAGCACTTCGCAGAGGACGACTTCATTTCGAAGGGCACTTTTGATGTCGCAAGCGGAAGTTTCTGAATGGAAATAAGTTACACATTGAAACCCTCCATTTTCCCCTACATCTTCAACTTCGAGGGTTAAGGACCGACCATCATCGACAGCATCAGTGACTTCAGTGTCAAGGAATGAACGGAGGATGCGGTGCGAGTCAGTGAAGGTAAACTTAGCTAGTTATGCTGAAATAGATTTGTTTTAGCCTGCAGCGGCTAATGTTAGCCAGTAACATTAGCTGTCAACAAGTGTTACTAGCTAGCTACCTGGTTTTGTTAGTTCCACCTTAGATACATGTGTTATGCATCACAATGACCCACAAAGATAAAAAGTGGAACTTGGCAATATCCATAATATCATTAAACAGCCATCACATATTATATAGTATGCACATAGCCCACTGTTCAACAGTATGGATGGGGAAGGTCGGTTAGATGGGAGCTCATCTGCTATCTTGTTGTAGGACCATCCCAGCAGACCCTCCTGAGTGCCTGAAGATAAAGAAAAGCAGTCACTTTGGGGGAGCGGGCTAGGGTTCAGAAAATGGAGAAGGAGCAGGCCATTTAAGTTTGAATCCAAAGATACACCCGTCCACAGAGGGAATCACAGTATAGAAGTCTCGATCGCTATTATGTTATGTGGTACTTTTACATAATTACATGTGTGTGTATTAGCCAGTGTTGAGTGTTATAATGATTTATGGTACGTTCCAGGAAGGCCCTGTTTTGGAAAATTGACTGAGGATGCTGCTTTAGCCTGGTGAGCCCCAACCTGTCTAGCTAGCTAAGGTAAAACAGGGCAAGCCTGCTTGAGGCTCAGTTTTTTCTTTTTTTAATCACCGGTAAGTCTATTAATCCAGTTTGTCTTTGTAAATATCTTTACTGGATACCAGTACTTGAAGACTGTAAATAAATATCAACACTTATGCACCCAAACCTTCTGGTTCCTGCTGAATATCTGACCGCATTTCTGCACTACTTACCTTTGCAATGTATGCTTTTTGTCAAACAAAGTGACAACTTGAGTGTCTTAATTAAGATCTTCAACTAGCTGCTCAGTGTAGTTACCATTGCTTTCCACTAGATAGTAGCCTAAACTAGATGAAGTCACCACTCTAGCAACCAGGCCAGTGGTGCGTGTTCAAAGCAGTTTTATCTTCCAAGCTAGTTTCTCTGGTTACACTTGAACCTGTTGTTATAGTCGACTAAGCGAACGTATAATATTTTTAGAAACCTTGTCTTAGAATTATAATATACAAAATGTATGGGAATGTTATTAATAATTTGAGCAGGTAAGATTGTCTAGCTTTT
Source organism: Oncorhynchus nerka (assembly GCF_034236695.1). NCBI lineage: Eukaryota > Metazoa > Chordata > Actinopteri > Salmoniformes > Salmonidae > Oncorhynchus > Oncorhynchus nerka. The sequence continues at coordinate 63,036,057 of NC_088404.1, read as the reverse complement.
TGACATAACGTGTTTTTACATAATGCACAATTTTGTTTTTTAAATGTAACCTTAATTTAACTAAGCAAGTCAGTTAAGAACAGATTCTTATTTACAATGACGTCCTACCCCAGCCAAACCCGGACAATGCCAGGCCAATTGTGCACCCTCTATGGGACTTCCAATCACAGCCAGATGTGATAGAGCTTGGATTTGAACTAGGGACAGTAGTCACACCTCTTGCATTGAGATGCAGTGCCTTAGACCACTGCACCACTCGGGAGGTAAAACAAACTCCATGTATAGTCATTGTATTTGGTAGTAGAGGCTAGATCCAATTGACTTGTTTTATTAACGCTCAAAGCAGTGGAGGCTGCTGAGGGGAGGATGGCTCATAATAAAGGAAGGAACAGAGCAAATGAAATGGCATCAAACACATGGAAACCAAAATAGTTTGATCTATTTGAAACCATTCAACCAATTCCACTCCAGCCTTTACCACCAGCCCGTCCTCTCCAATTAAGGTGCCACTAATCTCCTGTGGCTCAAACCCTATGTAGATGCCACTTGAATCTGGGTATGCGAGCCTAATAGAAGAGACCACACACGAAGGGATGATGCGTCGTACACCTCTTCCAAGTTTCCCTTGTGCTCATAGGGTGAACTGGCGGTAAGCAGCCAGTCTGCTCTGCAAAGTAAAAAAACATAAATTACTTTGATAGTACTTTAATCCTCCATTGAAACAAAATCTCACTGTATTTATGAAGTTACATTTTCCAGGCTTCGATTCGAGCCCCGGTCGTATAATCAAAATGTAAGAACTTTACCATCGGTAGTGATAGTAATTACTGTAGGGTGTATTCTAGTTCTTACATTAACCTCACCATTATTGATTGTCATTAACTGGTTTACCGGCTGCTGACTGGTTGAGTTAGCTCATCTGCCTGTTGTCCGGACCTCTGGCAGTCTCTATGGGGGTGCCACATGGTTCAATTCTCGGGCCGACTCTCTTCTCTGTATACATCAAGGATGTCGCTCTCGCTGCAGGTGATTCTTTGATCCACCTCTACACAGACGACACCATTCTGTATACTTCTGGCCCTTCTTTGGACACTGTGTTAACAAACCTCCAGATGAGCTTCATTGCCATACAACTCTCCTTCCGTGGCCTCCAACAGCTCTTAAAAGCAAGTAAAACGAAATGCATGCTCTTCAACCGTTTGCTGCCCACACCTGCCCGCCCGTCCAGCATCACTACTCTGGACGGTTCTGACTTAGAATATGTGGACAACTACAAATACCTAGTTGTCTGGTTAGACTGTAAACTCCCCTTCCAGACTCACATTAATAAACATCTCCAATCAAAAATTAGATCTAGAATCGGCTTCCTATTTGGCAACAAAGCATCCTTCACTCATGCTGCCAAACATACCCACGTAAAACTGACCATCCTACTAATCCTCGACTTTGGCGATGTCATTTACAAAATAGCCTCCGTTTTGTCACCAAAGCACCATATACACTACCCACCACTGCGACCTGTGTGCTCTCGTTGGCTGGCCCTCGCTTCATAACCGTCACCAAACCCACTGGCTCCAGGTCATCTACTGATAGGTAAAGTCCCGCCTTATCTCAGCTCACTCGTCACCATAACAGCACCCACCCATAGCACGCACTCCAGCAAGTATACAGTGCCTTGCGAAAGTATTCGGCCCCCTTGAACTTTGCGACCTTTTGCCACATTTCAGGCTTCAAACATACAGTTTTATATCTTTATTTTTTTGTGAAGAATCAACAAGTGGGACACAATCATGAAGTGGAACGACATTTATTGGATATTTTTTAAAACTTTTTTAACGAATCAAAAACTGAAAAATTGGGCGTGCAAAATTATTCAGCCCCCTTAAGTTAATACTTTGTAGCGCCACCTTTTGCTGCGATTACAGCTGTAAGTCGCTTGGGGTGTCTATCAGTTTTGCACATCGAGAGACTGACATTTTTTCCCATTCCTCCTTGCAAAACAGCTCGAGCTCAGTGAGGTTGGATGGAGAGCATTTGTGAACAGCAGTTTTCAGTTCTTTCCACAGATTCTCGATTGGATTCAGGTCTGGACTTTGACCATTCTAACACCTGGATATGTTTATTTTTGAACCATTCCATTGTAGATTTTGCTTTATGTTTTGGAGCATTTTCTTGTTGGAAGACAAATCTCCGTCCCAGTCTCAGGTCTATTGCAGACTCCATCAGGTTTTCTTCCAGAATGGTCCTGTATTTGGCTCCATCCATCTTCCCATCAATTTTAACCATCTTCCCTGTCCCTGCTGAAGAAAAGCAGGCCCAAACCATGATGCTGCCACCACCATGTTTGACAGTGGGGATGGTGTGTTCAGGGTGATGAGCTGTGTTGCTTTTACGCCAAACATAACGTTTTGCATTGTTGCCAAAAAGTTCAATTTTGGTTTCATCTGACCAGAGCACCTTCTTCCACATGTTTGGTGTGTCTCCCAGGTGGCTTGTGGCAAACTTTAAATGACACTTTTTATGGATATCTTTAAGAAATGGCTTCCTTCTTGCCACTCTTCCATAAAGGCCAGATTTGTGCAATATACAACTGATTGTTGTCCTATGGACAGAGTCTCCCACCTCAGCTGTAGATCTCTGCAGTTCATTCAGAGTGATCATGGGCCTCTTGGCTGCATCTCTGATCAGTCTTCTCCTTGTATGAGCTGAAAGTTTAGAGGGACGGCCAGGTCTTGGTAGATTTCCAGTGGTCTGATACTCCTTCCATTTCAATATTATCACTTGCACAGTGCTCCTTGGGATGTTTAAAGCTTGGGAAATCTTTTTGTATCCAAATCCGGCTTTAAACTTCTTCACAACAGTATCTCGGACCTGCCTGGTGTGTTCCTTGTTCTTCATGATGCTCTCTGTGCTTTTAACGGACCTCTGAGACTATCACAGTGCAGGTGCATTTATACGGAGACTTGATTACACACAGGTGGATTGTATTTATCATCATTAGTCATTTAGGTCAACATTGGATCATTCAGAGATCCTCACTGAACTTCTGGAGAGAGTTTGCTGCACTGAAAGTAAAGAGGCTGAATAATTTTTCAGTTTTTGATTTGTTAAAAAAAAGTTTGAAATATCCAATAAATGTCGTTCCACTTCATGATTGTGTCCCACTTGGTGTTGATTCTTCACAAAAAATACAGTTTTATATCTTTATGTTTGAAGCCTGAAATGTGGCAAAAGGTCGCAAAGTTCAAGGGGGCCGAATACTTTCGCAAGGCACTGTATCTCACTGGTCACCCCCAAAGCCAATTCTTCCTTTGTCCGCCTCTCCTTCAAGTAACTGGAACAAACTGCAAAAATATCTGAAGCTAGCTTTAAGCACCAGCTTTAAGCACCAGCTGTCAAAGCAGCTCACAGATCACTGCACCTGTACATAGCTCATCTGTAAACATCCCATACAATTTACCTCATTCACATACTGTATTTATTTATTCATCTTGCTCCTTTGTACCCCAGTATCTCTACTTTCACATTCATCTTCTACCCTACCATTCCAGTGTTTAAGTGCTATATTGTAATTACTTCGTCACCATGGCCTATTTATTGCCTTTACCTCTCTCATCCAACCTTATTTGCACATGCTGTATATAGATTTTTATACTGTATTATTGACTATGTTTTTTTATCCCATGAGAATCTCTGTGTTGTTGTATGTATCGAACTGCTTTGCTTTATCTTGGCCAGGACGCAATTGCAAATGAGAACTTGTTCTCAACTAGCCTACCTGGTTAAATAAAGGTGAAATAAAATTATTATTTTTTAAAAATCTGCCAAGTCCTTCATAAGAATAAGTGACACATCACCATCCAGACAGACAGAAACGTCTGACTGGGTGTAATACAGCCACCATCCGCTGGGACTTTGTGCTGTATCATCCTTCTACAACACACACAATTACATTGATGGATGCTACAATCTATCTGCAATATTAAAGTTGATCATCCCTGACCATGATCTGGCAGCATCCGCACTGACAGGCTGAGCCATATGTTGCTATTTTTTTTATTATCATTTTTTTACTTATTATTTTGTCATTTTTGGGGGGTAGATCAACTTTAATATTGCAGATAGATTGTAGCTTCCATCAATGTAATTGTGTGTGTCACTTCCAATCCCAAAATATACACGACCATTCAAAAGTTTAAGGTCACTTAGAAATGTCCTTGTTTTTAAAAGGAAATCACATTTTTTGTCCATTAAAATAACTTCAAATTGATCAGAAATACAGTGTAGACATTGTTAATGTTGTAAATGACTATTATAGCTGGAAACATCAGATTTTTAATGGAATATCTACATAGGCGTACAGAGGCCCATTATCAGCAACCATAATCAAAGTTTTTCATTTTAAAAGGCTAATTGATCATTAGAAAACCCTTTTTCAATTATGTTAGCTCAGCTGGAAACTGTTGTTCTGATTAAATAAGCAATAAACCTGGCCTTCTTTAGACTAGTTGACTATCTGGAGCATCAACATTTGTGGGTTCGATTACAAGCTCAAAATGGCCAGAAACAAAGCACTTTCTTCTGAAACTCAGTCTATTCTTGTTCTGAGAAATTAAGACTATTTCATTCGAGAAATTGCCAAGAAACTGAAGATCTCATACAACGCTGTGTACTACTCTCTTCACAAAACAGCGCAAACTGGCCCTAACCAGGATATAAAGAGGAGTGGGAGGCCCCGGTGCACAACTTATTAAGAGGACAAGTACATTAGAGTGTCTAGTTTGAGAAACTGATGCCTCACAAGTCCTCAACTGGCAGCTTCATTAAATAGTAACCGCAAAACACCAGTCTCAACGTCAACAGTGAAGAGGCAACTCCGGAATGCTGGCCTTCTAGGCATACGTGCAAAGAAAAAGCCATATGTCAGACTGACCAATAAAAAATTGTATTAAACATGATTTTTTAAATTTATTTCACCTTTATTTAACCAGGTAAGTTCTCATTTACAACTGCGACCTGTTCAAGATAAAGCAAAGCAGTGCGACACAAACAACAACACAGAGTTACACATGGAGCGCATGCTACGGGTGGGTGTTGTTATCGTGACCAGTGAGCTGAGATAAGGCGGAGATTAAAGATGGGCAAAAGAACACAGACACTGGACAGAGGAACACTGCCTAGAATGCCTGCATCCCGGAGTCTCCTCTTCACTGTAAAGACTGGTGTTCTTCTGGCAGGTTATCCCATATCAGTCAAGGAACTTTGTAGTTCTGTCAGAGTGGTAATTGGGTTCTTGGTCACCTCCCCAGCTGTATGCCTCATCACAATCTGAAGAGATCTACGGACAGTTTCTTGGACTTCGTGGTATAGTTTTTGCTCTGGCATGCACTCTCGCACCTTATATAGACAGCTGTGTTTCTTTTCGAAATCACGTCCAAACAATTTAACTGGCCACAGGTGGACTTCTATCAAGTTGTAGTGACGTCTCAAGGATGATCAAAGAAAATGTGATGCGCCTGAGCTCAATTTGGAGCGTCGTAGCAAAGTTGTGTTCCAAAAACATGTTTCCACTTTGTCATTATGGGGTATTCTGTGTAGATGGGTGAGATAAAAAAATTACATGAATTCAGGCTGTAACACAAAATATACAATAAGTTTAGGGGTATGAATACTTTCTGAAGGCACTATGTACGTGTGCATGCTTGTGCATGTGTATGCATGCACACATATAAGTGGCATTACCCGTGTGTGTGAACATTTGCAGACGTGTATCTGTTCCTGGTAATCGCAATCACATGGACAGAGAATGACGTTCATTGGAGGGGGACGATGACATTGCCATGTTGCATCTGGATGGCCAGTTAGCAAACAACAATGACAAAAACCTGCCATGTAGGGAATCGTAGGTGGCTCTTTTCAGCTAATTGTATCATATTCTTGATGTCATGTCTTGCTTTGAGGTGTTTTGACTGAATAATTCACTAGCTACTACTGTAGCTAACCAACAACTGTAACAAGGTATTTAAGAGGCAAGTGCTCATTGTGCATATATATTTATGTTTTCAATATTAGAGAATATAGTTTACATGTTGTCAAAAATCCAAGCCAACCCTGTCTGTTTTGACCCATAGTTGTGCATGCGTCAGCTTTGTTGCTGAACAACCAACCCATCTATGCCAGTCATTCTTGTCTTTGAACGTATTTGTCTGTCTGTCTCTGTGTGTGTCTTGCCTGTGTGTGTGTGTGCGCGCGTGTCAGTGAGATACAGTATACGGTCACTCCGGAGTCCCTCATGAATAGAACGTTTCTGCAATGCTGTGACAATGTATACATTAAAGTGCTCTCGTGAAACTAAACCACCAAATACAGCAACAATACAATACAAATGTAACACAATGCAATCATACCTCATTCCTACTTAAGACTGGTGTCCGGTTTGAACATATACAACACCAGCGTAACACAACGCAATACAAACAAACCTCATTAAGGCTGGTGTCCGGTTTGACAGCCTAGGAACAGTGAGTTAACTGCCTTGTTCAGGGGCAGAATTTGTACTTTGTGGGCTCGGGGATTTGATCTAGCAACCTTTCGGTTACTAGTCCAATGCTCTAACCACTAGGCTACCTGCCAACCCTAGATAAATTAACATACTCTGAACTGTTTGTGTGTGTGTGTGTAATAAATTATCCTAAATAACAGCGAAAAGAGTGGTTTTCTATTTTCCAAGGAAACATTTAATTTCCTGTCTATGTTTGGTGAGCTGGTGGTTGAGGTGTCTGACTCACTCTGCCACCCACACACACAGGTGCTGTCTGACATTTCACATAACTCCTGTCTGAGCCTGCTCTAGTGATAGATCACCTGCCTTGTCTCCTCTCTCTCAACTCTCCTATAACCTTACTACAAACCCCCCTCACTAACGAGAAATCAAACAGACATTTTTACTTAACAGACATTTTATTTTTTGAGTCAGTTGAGGGCGCGTGTGCCTCCATGTCTGCTTGTGTGTGTGTGTATGCTTGTGTCCATGCGCACGTGGTTCTGTATGCATGGGATTGGAAGTGACTCCCTCAATGACTGTTTCACCCTGAGAGGTGCTGATCGATATTAAAATGGCAGGCGGTGATCTTTGCCATTTGGGTTGGGGAAAAAGGCACGTCTGAGATCAGATCCAGGTTGTGTTTGATGTCACAGCTGGCATTTGGTCCAGGAGGAGCGGCTTTCTGTTGAACTGCAGAAAGGGGCTGACATTTTCTCCATTCCTCCTGACCTCGAGCTGTCGGCGGAGGTGTCGGGTGGGTGTTTGTGTGCTTATGTGTTAGAGAGAGAGGGAGTGAGAAAGAGAGATAGAGAGAGACATGTATGTACCGGTAATGACCTTTCATGGATCTTCATTGAATCATTTAAAATAACCTACACTGATCATTAAAGAAAAACTATATCCCTTTAGATAATCTTAGAATGTTCAGAATCCTCTCCTCTGATTGTTCCTGTCCTCCTCTAAGCCAAACCCTTAGCTGACAGCGCTGCTGTCATATTAAAATGCATAAGCTCCAATCAGATAATTCATGGCTGTTTTATAGTCTTTCACAGTGTTTCACTTTTGCCTCAATGTCATCTCCATTTCAAATTATACAGTTAATACACTCGGCGAAGCCTCGTTCTCCGCTAACCTCTTTCTCATCATTCTGTTAAACAGATGCTACAGTAACATGCCTGAGGGGAGGAAAGCAGAGTTTCACTCAAAGCCTCATTCGGGCTTTCAGGCTACAGCTTTATTCAAATTCTGCATGAACCCAATTACCTTGAATGGATAGAGATAGGTCTGAGGGTAAAGGAGGCTAGTGTGAATTTAGTGGATTCATGCATATTGGCATGTGCAAGTGCAAACACACATGCTGCTCACTACATAAAGATTTGTCTATCTATGGCATTGAATAAGAATGCAGATGTGTTCGTGCTGATGCACCACAAGCACACTAATAACCAAGAAGGGCTGAATTAAATCAACTTTGTGCTCTGCTCGCAGGTTAACAACCTATGCATTGAAATGCAGTAACGTGCAGTTCGTAATATCACCACAAGGTGTTAGCATCAGCATATATATTGAGTAGATTCACTACAGTGCTTTACAACAGTAAAGGTCATGTAAATAAACCACTTTGTCAACCTTGCAATGATAGTTTGTAATAACTACAATACGCTAGCTGTTCATTACGACAGTGTTTTCTTACTGAAACCATAATGTAAATTACACTGTTATTCAAAACTAAATGTATTGGCTATATATTTCAACTGCAAATGGCATGCGCTGATGACAAACCGTTCATGCAGGAAAATGCCACACTGGTTTTAGTCACAAACGTTCTAATTTAGCTAGCTAGCTAGCCAACAATCTAGCAAACAATTAATGCAAGCACATGGCTTGAATGGTAGATCTATGCCAACTGTCTTGCGGATTGCATAGTTTGGAAAACTAACTAACATAATAAGCCCAGACAGTAACAGTGTTATTTTAGTTTCAAGGATGAGCCCAGTGTTCACACTTAAATAACTCAGATTGCCAGCTAGCTAGCTTGGTTAACTACCTTGCTGGCTAGCTAGCCAGCTAACGTTAACTACGTGAGAATGTGATGAGGACAGGGTTGCTTGCTTGGTGAAGTGTACTTTTGATTATTTACGCTGTCGCTGGCGGTGGCAAGCTACTCACCATCAAACCACTATGCGTCCTCTCTCACGTCGTGACTTAGGGCTGAGTAATGGTCAATGAGTAGCACATACCACTCTCTTCAAGAAACCATTGAAAAATTCAAAGAATTACCACAAACGAGCACACGTATTTATTTGTTCAGTCTATGTATATAATATCGGTGCTTTATCTGTTGAATAAAAACCGATACAAATATTTCCGGGAAAGTCATCCAATTTATATACCATTATGGGTATATATGAGTTTCTGATAAAGTCAGAGGCATTATGCTACTATTGATGATGCTAGTTTGTCAGTAAAGGAGTTAGTTATTAATAATAAGGATTACATGGAGAAAAACGGACCACTCTGAAATGAAAATGGGCCCTCCCTTCAGCAAAATATATTTGACCTAAACCCTCCCTGAACGCTTAAAAAAAAGTGATCCTCCCCTATACACAAATAATAATTAAAAACAGAGCAGAAAACAGGTCTACTGTTTCCCCTCACTTCTTAGACAGACCAGAGCCTTAGATATGCAGTTTTAGAAACTGGTCTTCATCCTGTAAACATTACATGGCAACGCAGGGATTTTGATAGTGCACAGGGCTGCGGGCCAGAAAGTTCTGGGTTCGCAGACAATTGTGGACAAGAGTAAGGGTGGAAAGATCTCCTTAATAGTAAAGGCATTGCAAGAATATGTCATCGTATTTGCAAGTCTGAGAAAAATTGCTTTTTATTAACATTTCATGCAACTTTACAGAATTGGATTATTTCCCAAGCAAAGTCAGCCTCTGAATGTCATGAAACAATGACATCCCCATGTGCATAGGAGTCATGTCTTTCCTGGGTTTATTACAGATTGTTTCTAGCATAAAGCATAGCGGACCAAGGCGCTGTTATAGATCACTTTATATAATTGGTTTAATTTTCTTCAAAATCTTATGCTAACAAGGGGTAGAGCTGTGCATTTTTTTTTTTACATTTTCTTTAATAAAGGTAGGCATGGTGGGTGGAGGAATTGACCGACAAATCTCTGGATATAGCAGCCTATAGCCTCATTTCGTCTGTCAAACAGGTAAGCCTGCCTCTTATTTCTTAAATAGGAAGATAGAGGCTCCAACACAAATGTTCCTACTTTCAGCACGAGGGTTCCTTTCCGATTAATTGTGGATTGATTGCTCCAAGGCTGCTGCTCCAAGTTTCAGCACCACAGTCTAAGTCACTCGAATCTGGCTTATTGTGAGGTCAATAACTCTCAATAACTCTGAGAAATACATCATGGGCAAGAAACATATTATTTTTAATAAAATCAACTATAGTAGTAGCAAGCTATCGAAGTTGACCTCCGGTCCTCTTATTCGCACTCTCCTTCTAAAACTGAACAGAATGGAAGAAACCTTTGACTCTCCTCCTGAACTGCCGCTGTAGCCCTACACACCGCAGTCATTGGTTAAGCAGCACACAAAACATTTTTTTGATCAGCAAGATCAGAGCAGGCCGAGGCTCAGGGTTGGAATATCCATTGAAGTTGTTACGCAACCTAGTTGTATTTACATCATCCCAGCAGCTATCTTAGAAATATATCTTTGCACTGTGCTTCTCTGAGCATGAATTTCGTAGCCTATAGCCTATATCTCATAATTTCTTGGCTTGCAATGTTTCGCAAGTTCACTAAAGTAGGGGCTATCAATGAGTAGTCTACCTTAAGCTATTCTACACACATCAGAGCAAAGACTGAACACACACATCTTTCATAGTGATGTAGCTTACAGCATCTGCTATTCCCAGATGGTCTCCCATCCAAGTACTAACCAGGCCTGACCCTGCTTAGCTAGCAAGATCAGACAGGGTGGTATGGCCACAAGCATATGTTTTAATCCCATTTTCTACCCGAATTATGACCTTGGCTCATCACTGCAACTCTCCAATGGCCTCCAAAATATGATTTGCCTGGCCTCTTATCACACTGGTCGCGTATTCCAGAAGTCAGCCACACCAAATGTTGTCGGTGGAAACACCGTTTGACTGATGACTAAAGTCAGCTTGCAGGCTCCCGGTCCTGCCATAATGAGTCGCTAAATCACAATGAGCCAAGGAATGCCCCCTGGCCAAACACTCCCTTTCCCCGGATGGTGCTAGACCAATTGTCCATCGTCCTATCGGGCTCCCAGTTACGGCAGGCTGTGACACAGCCTTGGATCGAACTCCAGGCTGTAGTGGCACCTGAGCACTGCGATCCAGTGCTTTTGACCACTGCGCCACTCAGGACCCAAATGTGTAAGTTTAATTATGTCTAAATGTGCAATACAAATGATTGTGTATAGATTATTTAATGAAACCCTGGCTGTTGATTTCAAGGCAATAAATCACAAAGCAGGGCATCCTTGATTCCACACTGAGGTAAACTTTTGGTTCACTTTCTCATTCATAAACGCTCAAGTGCAAATACTGTTCAGCAGCTCAAATCAGCAGGATGGTAGGCATTTTTATTAGGAGGCACGTTTACCGTGGATCACTAAAATAATGATTATGATCACACTTCTTCCAATTTAAATATTATGAGGACACCTATACATTTGGCAGCCAAGCATGAGTTATAAGTGTAACCTATTATCGGCTAAACATGACGTTGAAATATCTTCATGCCCAGAATAAAATACTTCAATCCAGGCTTCCGGCATAAGAATTATAGGGGACAGTTTGTAAAAAATGAAATGAGATAGTGTGTACGTGTAGGCTACACGCAGCCGTTTCAGAGCAAGAGTCGACTCCTTCGACTTCAACATCAGAAGTCGGAGTCAGATTCGACTCCAAAAATCCTGGAGTTGTGCACACCTAATGAGAGAGCCAACTTAAAACGGAAGAGAGAAGCACCATATAAAACTAATTATTTTAAACCTTATCATCACGGTGAGCAAGTTATAAAGATGAGGATATGAAACACCAAGTTAAGAGGAGTGTAATGATATTTTCATTATTTTTCTATGACGTTTGGGTTCCCTTTGTTGCCAACCAAAAATGTGGGAGAATGTGAGATATATGGTAGCCTAGTCTTTGGCATTTTGTAAGGATTTATTTATGGTCAAGAAGTGTTGTGCTTTGCCGCGGCCCGCAGAAAGGAGACTCACGCTAGCCAAATTATTTTAAACCTTATCTTTACGGTGAACGAGTTATAAAGCAGATGATATTGAAACACCAAGTTAAGTGGAGTGTAATGGATATTATTGTTGTAATTTTTATGACGTTTTGAATTGATAGTTTAATTTATTTATAAAAAAAATGAGCATAGAAGCTAACGTCGGCTAACGTTAGCTCCAGTCAAGCTAGTCTGTCTTGTTTTGCACGCTTTGTACAAAAGAATAAAATGCAGTACTACAGGATATTTCTTAACGTAACTCTTTATTAGCTAGCTATAACTTTTATGTTCACGTATCTCAAACCATGATCAACTGACCATGACCTAACCATTTGGGTGGTCTTAACCAATCACAGCAAAGTATGATACGGCGGTAAAATGCATCCAATTATAATTCAGTATGTTTACACATGAATATAACATAGCCTGTCATAGTCATGGCGATAGAGGACTCATTGTAACTTGCTTTTGTTAGGGATATGTTGAGAATGACATGATGCAAATAACATGATGTACTATGATGTTTTTTTGGTCACTACCGTGGCAGGAAAATATCATGGTAATGACCAAAAAAACATGATACTACCATGGTATTTTTTTTCATTGTCCTACTCTTTCATGGCAGGAAAATACCATGGCATTTGCATCATGTCATTCTCAACATATCCCTAATAAAAGCAAGTCAAGAATGACCACATTTATAGCAAAGTGTTTATTTTGTTTTGTTTCACAGCGGGTAGCTAATCATACAAAGAACTATGAATACTATAATATATATCCTACCTTGTGCAATGCGCAGCAACAGTGCCTGGCTGGGGAGCTCTGCACACTGTGTTTCAAGTGTTGAACATGAACTTTTAGAAGCGCTGCGCACAGGCATAAATGTTGGTCTAATTTATTCGAAAGTCTACTAAAGCTTCTTGGCTATATACATTATTTACAACTGACAATGCTACTATTCTACATTTCTAAATAGCCAAAAAACTCTAAAAGAATTTGTAAAAAGCTATTAATTATCATCTTATCTCATAAATACATTTTCATCGTGTCATTCTCAACATATCCCTAACCTCAACAAATTACAATATTTCTATTTGTTGGAGTCCTCTGTCGCCATGACTAGGATAGCCTACATTTACATTTTAGTCATTTAGCAGATGCTCTTAACCAGAGCTTAAGATGTTTGTTTGTTTTTGTCAGCACATTGAAGATATGTTGTTAACGAGACGCATGTTGATTTTGTACCCCTTCACCAGACACGATCGGGACACGCAAATATCAAAACAAACTCGGGACCAATTATATTCATTTGGGGACAGGTCGAAAAGCGTTAAACATGTATGGCAATTTTAGCTAATTTGTCCTGGGAAATAAACATTGGGTTGTTATTTTACCTGAAATGCACAAGGTCCTCTACTCTGACAATTAATCCACAGATAAAACGGTAAACCAAATATGTTTCTCCTCATCTCTCCTCATCTCTCCTCCTTCCTTCAGGCTTCTTTTTCTTATTTGGACTTTATATGGCGGTTGGCAACCAACTTTACAGTGCATTACTACAACTGACTGGAGTGTGGATGTAAGTTCATCTTTCAATCACCCACGTGGGTATATACTCCTAAAAACCAATGAGGAGTTTTGAGAGGGAGGACTTGCAGTGCGTTGAGCGTCACAAATAGAACCAACTTCTATTTTAGCACCTGGCCATGCAGACGCTCCCTGTCGCGCAGGAGCAGTGTGGGTGCAATGATTGAATAACAAATGTGTACATTTATTTTGCAATGCTCGCACACTTGATGTGTCCGGTCTGGTCAGCATGTAAAATGTACAGAGCACTTTACTGATTAATAATTATTTTAAGCAACTTTGGCTTGCTGTATTTTTGTTCTGCTGCTGTCGTTCTCTGTATATATTTGTATTGATTGTTGTCAGCCCTATGACTTGATGTGCTAGCTAGATCATTGTATTCACTATAACTGTCTTATTGTGATCCATGTGGATTTTATATGTTCAATGTTGTTTTTTATACTCCTTTGCTGTAAAACCATTCGCGACAATTAAATTGAAACTCAAACTTGAAGGTGCAATTAAGGTTAAGTGCCTTGCTCAAGGGCACATCGACATATTTTTCAACTAGTCAGTTCTGAGATTCGAAATATCGACCTTTCTGTTACTGGCGCTGTGCTCTTCAGGCTACCTGCTGCCTGGAGCTAATGTTAGCCTACTTTAGCTTCTATGCTAACTGACTTTTATAAATTAATTAAACTATCAAAACCTTGTAAAAAATTACAACAATAATATCATTACACTCCACTTAACTTGGTGTTTCATATCCTCTGTTTTAGAACTCGCTCACTGTAAAGATAAGGTTTGGCTAGCACAAGGCTCCCTCTGCAGGCCGCGGCAAGCATAACACCCCTTGACTATAAATCAATCATTACAAAATGCCAAAGACTACCATATATTTCACATTCTCACACATTTTTGGATGGAAACACAGGGAACCCAAACATGAGCAAAAAAAATGTACTATTAATATAGAACGTATTACTACTTTTTGACAGTAACATAATACCAACCAACGTACTGCCATTGTAATGCACAATTATCATACTTATACTTTACCATGGTATAAAAGATGCAATACCATGGTAATTATACTTCAAGACTAAAATCAAAAACCATGCTACATTTCCATGATTCAGACTATATACTATGGTATAAGTGAAAGTACCATAGTAGCACCTTAGTACATTTTTGTAAGGGTGCTAGCAAAGGCACATTGACCACTAGCTACACTGTCACAATGATTAGAGCAGCTTGGGTGACCTCGTTGTCACGGTTACCTCCCACCCTTAAAGGGGCAGCTGAACATTTCTGCCTCATCTGTGACAAAACATTTTTTTAAGTCAGGTCACAAAAATGTGTATAACATTGAGCAATATACTACATCACTTCTTACTAGTTTGGTGTAACTATGGCAAAACATTTTTTACACAATTTGTCTTTGGGGGCTTATGTAGAATATACGTTATTACCTTTTTTTTTTACATTGTATAAAAGCCCAGACTCTTCTTAATGGTATATCATACAGTTGGAGAAAGCTATGGGAAAGCTATGCGGCTTTAAAAGTTGATAATCTTGTATACCCAGTTTTGAGTAAAAGCCTTTCAAACTTTTTAACTTGCCAGAGAGCTGTTCTTTGTTAACGCCCATTCAGCATCCTTCACACCCTCTTAAGCCTTAGCACCCACCCATCTCTTTAAGGAATCACATGGGGACATGCGTCTGTCTACGGCCTTGTGCTAAACTGAATGCAAGTGACAGTGGTGAAAGTAGTAGCCTACAGTTAGTAATAACTCCAGGTAAAAATACAGTTTTTAGTCCTGCCCTATATCAATATAAAAAATATATTTTAAAAAATGTCAACATTAAAACCTGTTGCGACTCTAGGGGCATTATTTTCATTTTTGGAAAAAAAACGTTCCCGTTTTAAAACAGGATATTTTGTCAGGACAAGATGCTAGAATATGCATATAATTGAAAGCTTTGGATAGAAAACACTAACGTTTCCAAAACTGTAAAGATATTGTCTGTGAGTATAACAGAACTGATGTTGCAGGCGAAAGCCTGAGAAAAATCCAATCCGGAAGTGCCCCAGGTTTTGAAAACGCTGTGTTCCAATGAGTCCCTATTGAGCTGTGAATGTGTCATCAACGAGCTTACGCTTTCTACGTATTCCCCAAGGTGTCTACAGCATTGTGACGTAGTTTTACGCATTTATGTTGAAGAATAGCCGTAGGCGGCTACATTGCGTAAGTGGTCACATGGTGGCTCCGAGAGAGATTCTCGCGTAAAATACAGATTTAGCCATTACTCCAATCGGTCCTACTGAAAAACGAATTGTCCCGACGGATATATTATCGAATAGATATTAGAAAAACACCTTGAGGATTGATTATAAACAACGTTTGCCATGTTTCTGTCGATATTATGGAGCTAATTTGGAATATTTTTCGGCGTTGCGGTGACCACAATTTCCGGGCGATTTCTCAGCCAAACGTGAAGAACAAACGGAGCTATTTCACCTACAAAAATAATATTTTGGGAAAAAAAATGAACTTTGGCTATCTAACTGAGAGTCTTGTGAGTGAAAACATCCGAAGCTCATCAAAGGTAAATTATTTAGTTTGATTGCTTTTCTGATTTCCGTGACAAGGTTGTCTGCTGCTAGCAAGGCATAATGCTATGCTAGGCTATCGATAAACTTACACAAATGCTTGTCTAGCTTTGGCTGTAAAGCATATTTTGAAAATCTGAGATGACAGGGTGATTAACAAAAGGCTAAGCTGTGTCTCAATATATTTCATTTGTGATTTTCATGAATAGGAATATTTCTAGGGATATTTATGTCCGTTGCGTTATGCTAATTAGGGTCAGGCGATGATTACACTCCCGCATGCGGGATGGGGAGTCAGTAGAGGTTAACCAGCATGGATACCACAGCATTCTGCAGAGATATGCCATCCCATCTGGTTTGCGCTTAGTGGGACTATCATTTGTTTTTCTACTCGACAATGACCCAACACACATCCAGGTTGTTTAAGGGCTATTTGAGCCAAGAAGGAGAGTGATGGAGTGCTGCATCAGATGACCACAGTCACCTGACCTCAAACGAATTGAGATGGTTTGGGATGAGTTTGAACACAGACTGAAGGAAAAGCAGCCAACAAGTGCTCAGCATATGTGGGAACCCCTTCAAGACTGTTGGAAAAGCATTCCAGGTGAAGCTAGCTGAGGGAATGCCAAGAGTGTGCAAAGATGTTATCAAGGCAAAGGGTGGCTATTTCCAAACATTTGACTGGTACTGTACATGGATAGTGCCAAATAGTCTCTTCACAGCGAAATTTGCAGACCAGGAATGGTTGTATCCCCTATAATATATATATATATATATATATACACACCGCTCAAAAAAATAAAGGGAACACTTAAACAACACAATGTAACTCCAAGCCAATCACATTTCTGTGAAATCAAACTGTCCACTTAGGAAGCAACACTGATTGACAATAAATTTCACATGCTGTTGTGCAAATGGAATAGACAGGTGGAAATTATAGGCATTTAGCAAGACACCCCCAATAACGTAGTGTTTCTGCAGGTGGTGACCACAGACCACTTCTCAGTTCCTATGCTTCCTGGCTGATGTTTTGGTCCCTTTTGAATGCTGGCGGTGCTTTCACTCTAGTGGTAGCATGAGACGGAGTCTACAACCCACACAAGTGGCTCAGGAAGTGCAGCTCATCCAGGATGGCACATCAATGCAAGCTGTGGCAAGAAGGTTTGCTGTGTCTGTCAGCGTAGTGTCCAGAGCATGGAGGCGCTACCAGGAGACAGGCCAGTACATCAGGAGCCGTGGAGGAGGCCGTAGAAGGGCAACAACCCAGCAGCAGGACCGCAACCTCCGCCTTTGTGCAAGGAGGAGCACTGCCAGAGCCCTGCAAAATGACCTCCAGCAGGCCACAAATGTGCATGTGTCTGCTCAAACGGTCAAAAACAGACTCCATGAGGGTGGTATATGGGCCAGACAACCACAGGTGGGGGTTGTGCTTACAGCCCAACACCGTGCAGGATGTTTGGCATTTGCCAGAGAACACCAAGATTGGCAAATTCGCCACTGGCGCCCTGTGCTCTTCACAGATGAAAGCAGGTTCACACTGAGCATGTGACAGACGTGACAGAGTCTGGAGACGCCGTGGAGAACGTTCTGCTGCCTGCAACATCCTCCAGCATGATGTTGGTGATGGGTCTGTCATGGTGTGGGGTGGCATTTCTTTGGGGAGCTGCACAGCCCTCCATGTGCTCGCCAGAGGTAGCCTGACTGCCGAGATGAGATCCTCAGACCCCTTGTGAGACCATATGCTGGTGTGGTTGGCCCTGGGTTCTTCCTAATGCAAGACAATGCTAGGCCTTATGTGGCTGGAGTGTGTCAGCAGTTCCTGCAAGAGGAAGGCATTGATGATATGGACTGGCCCGCCCGTTCCCCAGACCTGAATCCAATTGAGCACATCTGGGACATCATGTCTCGCTCCATCCACCAACGCCACGTTGCACCACAGACTGTCCTGGAGTTGGCGGATGCTTTAGTCCAGGTCTGGGAGGAGATCCCTCAGGAGACCATCCGCCACCTCATCAGGAGCATGCCCAGGTGTTGTAGGGAGATCATACAGGCACGTGGAGGCCACACACACGGAGCCTCATTTTGACTTGTTTTAAGGACATTACATCAAAGTTGGATCAGCCTGTAGTGTGGTTTTCCACTTTAAATTTGAGTGTGACTCCAAATCCAGACCTCCATGGGTTGATAAATGTAAAGATAAAATAATTTAATAAGAATATTTCATTCATTCAGATCTAGGATGTATTTTAGTGTTACCTTTTTTTTAAAGCAATGTATATATATATATATTTAAACCTCTTCAAGGTTAGGAGCGTTTGTCACAAATTAAGTGGTAAACTGTCACCAAATCACCCAAGAATGAGAGTTCTTTCGAACAGGACAGTACCTGTGTGTTTGTTTCTCCGTCCTGGTCCACCCAGGCCGTAGGCGAGGTCAAGGATAGCAGGGTTCGGTACACGAATCGGGTTCTCGGTAGGTCCAAACGCCAACAGGTAAATCCAAAACAATCCAGCTCATACATGGTAAATCCAGCCAATCTCTATGGTCTCTTTCTCTATTGTTCATAGATCCTTCCAGCACTCTCTCTCTCTCTTCCTGGTTTTTCTTGACCCTTTATCTGTGGGTCGGCTCCACCTTCTGAGGGTTCCCCTTGCTTCTGGGACTTGTAGTTTTGACGGTCGGCCATTTTGTGATCTGTAGTTCTGACAGGGGTGGCCATTTTAGTGATCGGGCAGAGCCCGTTTATTAGTTCTGCTCTCACATATCTGCCATTTATCACTCGTCCATATATCAAAAATGTTATAAATTTATTTGCATTTTAATGAGGGAAATAAGTATTTGACCCCCTCTCAATCAGAAAGATTGCTGGCTCCCAGGTGTCTTTTATACAGGTAACGAGCTGAGATTAGGAGTGCTCCTAATCTCAGTTTGTTACCTGTATAAAAAACACCTGTCCACAGAAACAATCAATCAGATTCCAAACTCTCCACCATGGCATAGACCAAAGAGGATGTCAGGGACAAGATTGTAGACCTACACAAGGCTGGAATGGGCTACAAGACCATCGGCAAGTAGCTTGGTGAGAAGGTCCCAACTCCAGCCACTTTAATAATGGGAATTGATGGGAAATGATGTAAATATATCACTAGCCACTTTAAACAATGCTACCTTATATAATGTTACTTACCCTACATTATTCATCTCATATGCATACGTATATACTGTACTCTACATCATCGACTGCATCCTTATGTAATACATGTATCACTAGCCACTTTAACTATGCCACTTTGTTTACTTTGTCTACATACTCATCTCATATGTATATACTGTACTCGATACCATCTACTGTATGCTGCTCTGTACCATCACTCACTCATATATCCTTATGTACATATTCTTTATCCCCTTACACTGTGTATAAGACAGTAGTTTTAGAATTGTTAGTTAGATTACTTGTTGGTTATCACTGCATTGTCGGAACTAGAAGCACAAGCATTTCGCTACACTCGCATTAACATCTGCTAACCATGTGTATGTGACAAATAAAATTTGATTTTGATTTGATTTGAGTTGATTTGAAGGTGACAACAGTTGGTGCGATTATTCGCAAATGGTAGAAATGGAAGAAACACAAAATAACTGTCAATAATAAAATAACTGCCAATCTCCTTCGGCCTGGGGCTCCATGCAAGATCTCACCTCGTGGAGTTGCAATGATCATGAGAACGGTGAGGAATCAGCCCAGAACTACACGGGAGGATCTTGACAATGATCTCAAGGCAGCTGGGACCAGTCCCCAAGAAAACAATTGGTAACACATTATGCCTTGAAGGACTAAAATCCTGCAGCGCCCGCAAGGTCCCCCTGCTCAAGAAAGCACATATACATGCCCATCTGAAGTTTGCCAATGAACATCAATGATTCAGAGGACAACTGGGTGAAAGTGTTGTGGTCAGATGAGACCAAAATGGAGCTCTTTGGCATCAACTCGCCGTGTTTGGAGGAGGAATGCTGCCTATGACCCCAAGAACACCATCCGTCAAACATGGAGGTGGAAACATTATGCTTTGGGGGTGTTTTTCTGCTAAGGGGACAGGACAACTTCACTGCATCAAAGGGATGATGGACGGGGCCATGTACCGTCAAATCTTGGGTGAGAGCCTCCTTCCCTCAGCCAGGGCATTGAAAAGGGGTCGTGGATGGGTATTCCAGCATGACAATGACCCAAAACACACGGCCAAGGCAACAAAGGAGTGGCTCAATAAGAAGCACATTAAGGTCCTGGAGAGGCCTAGGCAGTCTCCAGACCTTAATCCCATAGAAAATCAGTGGAGGGAGCTGAAGGTTCGAGTTGCCAAACGTCAGCCTCAAAACCTTAATGACTTGGAGAAGATCTGCAAAGAGGAGTGGGACAAAATCCATCCTGAGATGTGTGCAAACCTGGTGTCTAACTACAATAAACGTCTGACCTCTGATTTCTGATTGCCAACAAGGGTTTTGCCACCAAGTACGAAGTCATGTTTTGCAGTGGGGTCAAATACTTTTTTCCCTCATTAAAATGCAAATCAATTTATAACATTTTTGACATGCATTTTTCTGGCTGTTGAAATAAACCTACCCTCAAAATTATAGACTGATTATTTCTTTGTCAGCGGGCAAACGTACATAATCAGCAGGGGATCAAATACCCCCCACCACTGTGTGTGTGTGTGTGTATATGTAGCATTCTATTGGTATTATACAAGAATTTTGTATAATAATTTAAATAGAAAAACTCTACGTTTTTAATCCAGCGTTGTTTTGTGTATCAGTCCCGAAATCATTTGCCATGGAATCGGTATATAGAAAATCTATTATCAACTATTTTGCAATCTGTATGGCACAGCTGTCAATTTTTTGCTTCTTAAATTAAACTGGTATACGTTTCTATTTATCGCAATTTTCTTTAGCCAACGTCGGTCTTTAATGCAGGGCTGACAGACAATTCCTTACTTTCTCCCCCTTTCACTTGACTCTTCCATTTTTGAGGTAATGCTGCAATTAGTTGGTTGTAATTTTGAGTAGGGCAGACATTTCCATATATTATTGTTAGCTGCATGTGTGACATTAGACACAGATACAATCAAAAACATGTCAGTCCATCCAATCTTACAGGAATGCAAACAGAACATACACACCCTTCTCACACATTAACAGCTCTGTCACACTGACACACTCACAACAGGAACACATTATGGTATCTGTGTCTGCTGTCTCTGAAGGCAGACCTTGTTAGCTCAGCAGTAGACAGACAGACAGCAGACACACAGACACAGACAGACAGACAGACAGACAGACAGACAGACAGACAGACAGACAGACAGACAGACAGACAGACAGACAGACAGACAGACAGACAGACAGACAGACAGACAGACAGACAGACAGACAGACGAGGGGGCGGAAAGATTTTCCGTTTTAACTCCCTGCTTGAAAAACGACACCATATCTGGCAGTAACATGACAACAACAGGGTAAACCAACCGTGCAGGCAGAATATGGCAGGAACATTAACAATGATGTGTGTGTGTGTGTGTGTGTGCGCGTTTGTGTATGCACTTGTATGTGTGTGCGTGGGAGGGGTATAGATCCGTCCGACAAAACCATGCAGTGCTTTAATGAAATCTCTCCCTACAGGGTAGATGTTTGGTTGGCTGGCGATATAGAATCCCACCTGTGTGTTCAACAATCATGCTTAGAGAAAATAGAGAGGTCATCTGTAAGATATAAACACAAGGGCTGCACACCTGAGAATAGTGTGAGAGGGAGTGGAGTCAAAGAAAGACAGCTACTCTAAACGATTCAGATGCACGAGCGATATATGTACAGTACCAGTCAAAAGTTTGGACACACCTACTCATTCAAGGGTATTTTTTTACATACAGCTGAAGTCGGAAGTTTACATACACTCAGGTTGGAGTCATTAAAACTCATTTTTCAACCACTCCACAAATGTTAACAAACTACAGTTTTTGCAAGTCGGATAGGACATCTACTTTGTGCATGACACAAGCAATTTTTACAACAACTGTTTACAGACAAATTATTTCACTTACAATTCACTGTATCACAATTCCAGTGGATCAGAAGTTTACATACACTAAGTTGACTATGCCTTTAAACAGCTTGGAAAATTCCAGAAAGTTATGTCATGGCTTTAGACGCTTCTGATAGGCTAACTAACATCATTTGAATCAATTGGATGTGTACCTGTTCACGTATTTCAAGGCAAAACTTCAAACTCAGTGCCTCTTTGCTTGACATCATGGGAAAATCCAAATAATTCAGCCAAGACCTCAGAATTTCTTTTTTGTGACCTCCACAAGTCTGGTTCATCCTTGAGAGCAATTTCCAAATGCATGAAGGTACCACGTTCATCTGTACAAACAATAGTACGCAAGTATAAATACCATGGGACCACGCAGCCGTCATACCGCTCAGGAAGGAGATACGTTCTGTCTCCTAGAGATGAACATACTTTGATGCGAAAAGTGCAAATCAATCCCAGAACAAAGCAAAGGACCTTGTGAAGATGCTGGAGGAAACAGGTACAAAAGTATCTATATCCACAGTAAAACGTGTCCTATATCGACATAACCCGAAAGGCAGCTCAGCAAGGAATAAGCCACTGCTCCAAAATCGTCATTAAAGAAAGCCAGACTACGGTTTGCAACTGCACATGGGGACAAAGGTCGTACCTTTTGGAGAAATGTCCTCTGGTCTGATGAAACAATAGAACTGTGTGGCCACAATGACCCTCATTATGTTTGGAGGAAAAAGGGGGACGCTTGCAAGCCGAAGAAGACCATACCAACCGTGAAGCACGGGGTTGGCAGCAACATGTTGTGGGGGTGCTTTGCTGCAGGAAGGACTTGTGCACTTCACAAAATAGATGGCATCATGAGGGAGGAAAAGTATGTGGATATATTGAAGCAACATCTCAAGACATTAGTCAGGAAGTTAAAGCTTGGTCGCAAATGGGTCTTCCAAATGGACAATGACCTCAAGCATACTTCCAAAGTTGTGGCAAAATGGCTGACGGAAACCAAATTCAAGCTATTGAAATGGCCATCACAAAGCCCTAAACTCAATCCTGTAGAAAATGTATGGGCAGAATTGAAAAAGTGTCTGTGAGCAAGGAGGCCTACAAACCTGACTCAGTTTCACCAGCTCTGTCAGGAGGAATGGGTGGAAATTCACCCAAGTTATTGTGGGAAGCTTGTGGAAGGCTACCTGAAACGTTTGACCCAAGTTAAACAATTTAAAGGCAATGCTACCAAATACTAATTGAGTGTATGTAAACTTCTGACCCACTGGAAATGTGATGAAATAAATAAAAGCTGATATAAATCATTCTCTCTGCTATTATTCTGACATTTCATATTCTTAAAATAAAGAGGTGATCCTAACGGACCTAAAACAGGCAATTTTTACTGGGATTAAATGTCAGGAATTGTGAAAATCTTGGCTAAGGTTGTATGTTAACTTCCAACGTCAACTGTATGTAAGCCCCAAAATAATTTTAGTCAGTGGTAGGACTATCTAACTGCCACGTTTTACAAACAATGGACAACATGCTTGGAACAAAGTAACTATATATCAACGAATCAGTAAAAATTAACATTTCTAAAGAGTAAAATTGATCCCCGCAGTAAAAGGTCAGTGGTCACCAAGACAATAGATTTGTGCAGAATAAAACATATTGGTGGCATGCTTCTCCCATTATTCTACACAGGCCTGCATGTAATCTGTGTAATATTAACACAGCCAATATTAATTGGTATAATTTCAGTTGCATTTCCTCAATTCCCTGCATCCTCTCTCCTTGTTTCCTCGTGTCCTCCAATGGGTTTTGAGAAGGAGGAGAGAGGACATAGAAAATACAAAATATGGTCTATCCTCCCTCTGAATCCCACTGTCGGTCACCACAACTTCACTCTACAAGATAACGGAAATCTTGACCGGATTGTAGTGGACTTTCTTTTTGGCGCCGTCACTGACGATTGTAAGTAGGGCTACAGGTGCGTCACCAAGCTCTGGCTCATCAGAATCCTCCACCTGAAATCCACAAATCCACTTGAGATGAGAATACTAAATAGACATGTTATAGAACAATATATCCACCCTGACCGATGGTTTGCTGGATAAAGTTAACACCAGATAGCCACAGGTGGATAGGGACTAGGTGAGTTAATTGGGAATTGGCACAATAATCAACAGTAACCAGAAACCTACCTTGCATGTTTTGAAAAATCCTAAACTTCTTCACGTAGCAACACAGGATGAGCACTGAGAACAGTGGTATGCCCTGTTGACATCATGTACTTCCTAAAAGGATAAATAATGATAAATACATTTTATGACAGACTTACTAATCTAACCTGGTACATCAACAATAAAAAAATTAAAATTATCCACCAGAGAAACATTTTTATGTTTAGGGCTCTATTTTCGGGTGGCGTTAAGGTGGTGCTAGTGTGAACTGGCACACTGGCCTTTTCCAGCCCTAACACCAGGTCCAGAAATGTACCTATTTGATATCAACTTGCATGCGCTCAGATGGGCGGAGTGGAAATATTTGAGGTCCAAAGCGCTGATAGGGATATTTAAGAACAACCAAAAGCTGGTTTTAGTAGTAACACAGTTGGTTATGGCATGAATGTAGACAGCAGAAACACAGCCTATTCAGCTGTGACGCACACTGCCCAAATGTTTTTTCCCCATATCATTTTATTTGATAAAAAAATCAAGCATAGACACTGTTTTTTGTCTGCCCAATGCAATTGCGAAGTAGTCAATACTAGAGGTCGACCGATTATGATTTTTCAACGCCGATAACGATACCGATTATTGAAGGACCAAAAAAGCCGGTACCGATTAATCAGCCAATTTTTGTATTTATTTATTTATTTGTAATAATGACAATTACAACAATACTGAATGAACACTTATTTTAACTTAATATAATACATCAATAAAATAAATTTAGCCTCAAGTAAATAATGAAACATGTTCAATTTGGTTTAAAAAATGCAAAACAAAGTGTTGGAGAAGAAAGTAAAAGTGCAGTATGTGCTATGTAAGAAAGTTAATATTTCAGTTCCTTGCTCAGAACATATGAAAGTTGGTGGTTCCTTTTAACATGAGTCTTCAATATGGTAAGAGGTAAGAAGTTTTAGGTTGTAGTTATTTTAGGAATTATAGGACTATTTCCCTCTATACCATTTCTATTTCATTAACCTTTGACTATTGGATGTTCTTATGTTCTTGTATAGCTTCCGTCCCTCTCCTCGCTCCTCCCTGGGCTCAAACTAGCAACACAACAACAACAGCCACCATCGAAGCAGCAATACCCATGCAGAGCAAGGGGAACAACTACTAGAAGGCTCAGAGTGAGTGGCGTTTGAAACGCTATTAGCGTGTGCTAACTAGCTAGCCATTTCACTTGGTTACACCAACCTCATCTCGGGAGTTGATAGGCTTGAAGTCATAAGCAGCGCAATGCTTGACGCACAACGAAGAGCTGCTGGCAAAACGCACCAAAGTGCTGTTTGAATGAATGTTTACGCGCCTGCTTCTGCCTACCACCGCTCAGTCAGATACTTAGATACTTGTATGCTCAGTCAGATTATATGCAACGCAGGATACACTAGATAATATCTAGTAATATCATAAACCATGTGTAGTTAACTAGTGATTATGATTGATTTTTTTTTATAAGATACGTTTAATGCTAGCTAGCAACTTACCTTGGCTTACTGCATTCGCGTAACAGTCTCCTTGTGGAGTGCAACGAGAGAGAGGCAGGTCTTTATTGCGTTGGACTAGTTAACTGTAAGGTTGCAAGATTGGATCCCCCGAGCTGACATGGTGAATATCTGTCATTCTGCCCCTGAATGAGGCAGTTAACCCACCGATCCTAGGCCGTCATTGAAAATAAGAATACGTTCTTAACTGACTTGCCTAGTTAAATAAAGGTATAAATATATATATACAGTGCCTTGCGAAAGTATTCGGCCCCCTTGAACTTTGCGACCTTTTGCCACATTTCAGGCTTCAAACATAAAGATATAAAATTGTATTTTTTTGTGAAGAATCAACAACAAGTGGGACGTAATCATGAAGTGGAACAACATTTATTGGATATTTCAAACTTTTTTTAACAAATCAAAAACTGAAAAATTAGGCGTGCAAAATTATTCAGCCCCCTTAAGTTAATACTTTGTAGCGCCACCTTTTGCTGCGATTACAGCTGTAAGTCGCTTGGGGTATGTCTCTATCAGTTTTGCACATCGAGAGACTGAAATTTTTTCCCATTCCATTGTAGATTTTGCTTTATGTTTTGGATTATTGTCTTGTTGGAAGACAAATCTCTGTCCCAGTCTCAGGTCTTTGCAGACTCCATCAGGTTTTCTTCCAGAATGGTCCTGTATTTGGCTCCATCCATCTTCCCATCAATTTTAACCATCTTCCCTGTCCTTGCTGAAGAAAAGCAGGCCCAAACCATGATGCTGCCACCACCATGTTTGACAGTGTTGATGGTGTGTTCAGGGTGATGAGCTGTGTTGCTTTTACGCCAAACATAACGTTTTGCATTGTTGCCAAAAAGTTCAATTCTGGTTTCATCTGACCAGAGCACCTTCTTCCACATGTTTGGTGTGTTTCCCAGGTGGCTTGTGGCAAACTTTAAACAACACTTTTTATGGATATCTTTAAAAAATGTCTTTCTTCTTGCCACTCTTCCATAAAGGCCAGATTTGTGCAACATACAACTGATTGTTGTCCTATGGACAGAGTCTCCCACCTCAGCTGTAGATCTCTGCAGTTCATCCAGAGTGATCATGGGCCTCTTGGCTGCATCTCTGATCAGTCTTCTCCTTGTATGAGCTGAAAGTTTAGAGGGACGGCCAGGTCTTGGTAGATTTGCAGTGGTCTGATACTCCTTCCATTTCAATATTATCGCTTGCACAGTGCTCCTTGGGATGTTTAAAGCCTGGGAAATCTTTTTGTATCCAAATCCGGCTTTAAACTTCTTCACAACAGTATCTCGGACCTGCCTGGTGTGTTCCTTGTTCTTCATGATGCTCTCTGCGCTTTTAACGGACCTCTGAGACTATCACAGTGCAGGTGCATTTATACGGAGACTTGATTACACACAGGTGGATTGTATTTATCATCATTAGTCATTTAGGTCAACATTGGATCATTCAGAGATCCTCACTGAACTTCTGGAGAGAGTTTGCTGCACTGAAAGTAAAGGGGCTGAATAATTTTGCACGCCCAATTTGTCAGTTTTTGATTTGTTAAAAAAGTTTGAAATATTCAATAAATGTCGTTCCACTTCATGATTGTGTCCCACTTGTTGTTGATTCTTCACAAAAAAAAACAGTTTTATATCTTTATGTTTGAAGCCTGAAATGTGGCAAAAGGTCGCAAAGTTCAAGGGGGCGAATACTTTCGCAAGGGACTGTATATATATATATTTTTTTAAATCTGCGCCCAAAAATATCGATTGCCGATTGTTATGACAACTTGAAATCGGCCCTAATTAATCGTCCATTCCGATGAATCGGCCGACCTCTAGTCAATACTGTCGATAAAGAGTTTGGCTCCCGAGACCGTTTGGAAACAAATCTCAATCCCAATCTGGCCTTCAAACAATCACAGTCACCTAATCATCCACAGTTTACAATAGGCTTATTCATCCCCCCTCCTCTCCCCTGTAACTATTCCCCAGGTTGTTGCTATAAATGAGAATATGTTCTGTCAATTTACCTGGTAAAATATGGGTAAATTAAAATAAAATATATATATAAAGAAATTAAAATATCAGGTTGAAAGAGGTAACTGTGAGCCGACATTCCCTTTTTTATCTATGCATAGGTAGGCCCCCATTATTTTAGCCATGCAGGTCCCGTTTTGGACGTGCATAAAACCCTATTCATGATGTAGGCTACGTGTCCATTCCCATCATAAAAGGTGAGAGTAGATCCTCAGTGAATACCGTGAACCTTGTATTTAGAAATGGTATGAATGTCACGCCTTGGTCATTATATTTTGTGTTTTTGGTATAGTTTGGGTAGGCCAGGGTGTGACATGGGTATATATGTTGTGTTTCGTATTGGGGTTTGTATTATTTGGGATTGCGGCTGATTAGGGGTGTGGTATAGGTTTGGCTGCCTGAGGCGGTTCTCAATGAGAGTCAGGTGCTTCTCTTTGTCTCTGATTGGGAACCGTATTTAGGTAGCTTGAGTTCGCGTTGTATTTCGTGGGTGATTGTCCTGTCTCTGTGTTATAGTCACCAGATAGGCTGTAATTAGTTTCACGTTCCGTTTGTTGTTTTGCTTTGTATGTTATTGAGTTATTTCATGTACGCATTCTTTCATTAAAGTCATGAGTAACCTACACGCTGCATTTCGGTCCGACTCTCTTTCTTCAACAGACGAACGTCGTTACAATGAAACCTGTAAAAATGTGTTGTTTTCCATTTCATATGTTCAAAACCCAAGCCCTTTTTATCCTGGCTATATTATGATATCATTACATTTTACATGTTTTTATTGTTATTATTTTTTAACTGATTGCTTGTTTTTTCGTAAAATGTTACAACAACCAAACTTATTAGAATGGTTCCCTTCCTGGTTTTATGGTGACAACGTCCATGGCATGCTTGCAATGCAACTACTGGAGATGTGTGAATGCAATCTTATCTGTAAAATGGTTCCGATTAATGTTCATAAACAGGCCTATTTGGGAGCAGTATTAAGGTGATTGGACATTCTCCCTTTCTATTTATATTGGATCAAAACCCATTAGATAAGGTCAGAATGGAGGGACCTCTTGAGAAAGAGTGTGGAGAGAGGATGTGAGGAATCAAGAAAATGCTATTGATATTCTCCCCTGTACAACAGTTTTGACTAGGTGGAATACAGCTGTCACGTTTACTCCCCCTCTCTGGCGCTCAACTTAGCCAGTTGTCTCATTATTATGCACACCTGCCACCATCGTTACGCGTACCTGCACCTCATGAGATTCACCTGGACTCCATCACCTTCCTGATTACCTCCCCTATATCTGTCACTCCCCTTGATTTATTCCTCAGGTGTTTCATGTACGCTAGTCGTGTTTCTTCCATATTTTATTTATTATTCGATTTGCACTCCCTGTCCTTGCTTCCCGACTCCCAGCATACACATTATAACAGCTATGACCGGAAGTGACTTTTTTTGTAGCAGAACTTACACTGCAGGTTAGGAATATTAACATAGCAGGTTAGGGGAATTAGGTTAAGGTTAGGAAAACGTTTAGGGTTAGCTAAAATGCTCTCCTAACCTGCCACGAAAACTCACTTCCCGTTGTAGCTATAGTCTATCTAGTCACAACCTTGTACAACCCTTTTGAAAAATCTGTCACAACAACAGAGCATTATTTTGTGTATCTCCAGATATTTAATACAAAGCTTACCTTTAATTGGTAGCATGAAGCCTAGATGAGCACCATAATCATTCAGTATGGCCTGAAGAGAGAAAGTGTCAATGTTAGGAGTGTTACTATTCTTAACATACAGTAAGCTTAAATGTTAAGTAGTCTACATGTAAAAGTATGTTGCCCCCATAACTGTTCATACAGATTTAATTTGGCAAAATAAAATGGATCAAATAAAATTAAAAGTTATTTACGTCCACTTCAGAAAATAAACCTTTCATTAGAACGTAAGCATCCAATTCAGAATTGGTTTGTAATCGAATGTTTCACTACTCTAAATGTGCAATTCAATTCCCTTACTGCAATGCTGGCAGTGCTACAATGTAGGCAGGCAGCACTGCACTCAGAGCTCTGCCATTTTGTGCACCAGATAACTTTGTGGCCTGTAGCTGCTCTCCAATAAGCTAGCTAGGTGGTATAGTTACATACTGCCAAAAAGCATGGTTAGATTGAGAAGATGATTTATTTTTCAAAGCCATATTTCCATCCACACATATCAAACCGATATCCTTCAATGTTTTGTATTACAAGGTGTGGGTTAGAAAGCTAACTAGCTTGTCTATTGGTTAGTTAGCTAACCTGAAAACATGGTGCCTGGCAAGAGGCGTGTTGTTGCACAATTCGGATAGGGATAAGAATCCTAACACTAGAAATTATCCAAAACTATGCCACACACAAATAATGGTCAAATATATCCTGTTAATATCTAGCGTTAGCTAAGTAAAGCAAATGACTCACCGTGTGAAACCTTTGGCCGCAGCGTGCATTCCTGTGTTTGTAGCTTTTTGTGTATGGAAAACAAAACAGTGCATAGCATCCTTTCAAGTCCAGTTAGCTTCACATCGTCACGCGTAGTCACAGAACTTGGCTTGCTGCATTTATTTTCCAGATTTCAGAAGTGTTCAAAATGCACACTGAACGCTCTGGCCGGAAAGTAGGGTTGATCCGAGCATTCTGACCTAACAACAGCAGTCAAGCACCTAAGCTAACTGGCTAGCTACTTCCAGACACAAATGAGAGCTCACTCCGACCATTTTAATCGCCCTAGCAGAGCTGGTTAGGCTGTTTTCATGTTATCCTGAGTGTTGGTGACTGCAACTGTGCTGCTGGCAACACTTTAATTATGTGTTTTTGCCAATGTTTACTGGCACCGGCCACATTCAATTGGTGTTGAGCATTCGTAAATTTGTCAGTTACACAGAACCCAAACCGGCTGCGCGCGTGCGCCATCGTACGCTGTCTTGCATAAATGTATTTTGTCCCTCTACACCAAACGCAATCACGCCACTCAGGTTAAAATATCAAAACAAACTCTGAACCAATTATATTAATTTGGGGACAGATCGAAAAGCATTAAACATGTATGGCAATTTAGGTAGTTAGCTTGCACTTGCTAGCTAATTTGTCCTATTTAGCTAGCTTGCTGTTGTTAGCTAATTTGTCCTGGGATATAAACATTGAGTTGTTATTATACCTGAAATGCACAAGGTCCTCTACTCCGACAATTAATCCACACATAAAACGGCCAACCAAATAATTTCTAGTCATCTCTCCTCCTTCCAGGCATTTTCATCTTTCAACTTATATGGTGATCGAATCTAAACTTACATAGTTTTACCACGATGGCACGTGGGTGCCTGCTCCTATAAACCAAAGAGGAGATGGGAGAGGCAGGACTTGCAGCGTGATCTGCGTAAGCAATAGAAAGGAGTTATATTTTAGACCTTGGCATCGCAGACGCTCGTTGTCGTTGTCGCGTAAGCAGTGTGGGTGCAATAATTGAATAACATGGATTTCTACATTTATTTTGCAACGATCGTTTAGACATGTAGCTAGCTAGCTAAACAATGTACCATCATCCAAATTTATAACGTTACTACCCTGCATGAATCTGCAGGTAGCAAACCAACCAGGTTCAATGTAAGCTAGCTAACATTAGGCTATTACAAGCAACGCAAATGGCTCTGAGATACGAATGCTACACATATCATACACATAACGTTAGCTAGCCAGCCAACTAATGTTAGCTACCTAGCTAACAGTACACTTTAACTTGAAATGAAAACTACTTTTTGACTAAATTAGAAATGTGTAATATCGGAAAATGTGGCTAGCTACACTATCTATGGACGCTTCTCCCTCTCTGTCACAGATGCCATGGTTGCCCTTAGTTTGAAAATGTAATCTGGAGTTAGGTGTTTTATACAACAGTGTTCTCTTTCAAATCTGTCTGCATATTTGCAATCAAACGGCACATTTCTCCATCTCCTTAGCTATCATACTCTAATTCCACTGATTTCAAAACTCGGTCCTCCAGAAAGCGGACAGCAACACTTACACAGTTCTACTACATGATATCTTTAGAAAAAGCTGCATTAGAAAGGATTACCTACACATACTCCTATTGTAGACAGACGTGTGCTACACGGCAGACCAATCTGAACTCATCTCTCGGCATGTTCAGACCACTTATTATCTCAGCCAATCATGGCTAGCGGGAAGGTTTCTTACTTTTTCCATGGCTAAACCAACTAGGCTTGTAATTTAACAATTTTATTCGTATTTACAGATGGCATACAAGTTTGTTATTAGGCACATGAAAGTTCACATGTTCCAATAAAAACGTATTTGGATTTTTTTTAAAGTAGTGACACACAACATTTATATTATTTTTTAATTCAACTAGACAAGTCAGTTAACTTCTTTGGGACATGGGGCAGTATTTTCACGTCAGGATGAAAAGCGTGTCCAAAGTAAACGGCCTGCTACTCAGGCTCAGAAGCCAGGATATGCATATTATTAGTAGATTTGGATAGAAAACACTGAAGTTTCTAAAACTGTTTGAATGATGTCTGAGTATAACAGCACTTATTTGGCAGTCGAAACCCCGAGGACAAACCATCCAGGATGTGTTTTTTTGAGGTCACCATCTTTTCAATGGGCTTTCATTGGGAATCTAGAATTCTAAGGCAGGGGCTTGCAGTTCCCATCGCTTCAACTGGATGTCAACAGTCTTTAGAAATTGGTTGAGGTTTTTCCTTTGTGTAATGAAGAAGTACAGCCATCCAGAACGAGGTTAACTTGAAGTGTACTGTCAGATAGAGAGGCGTTACCAGAAATGCTTGCTACACTGTTATTATCCTGTATTGAACGCTGTTTATCCCGTCTTCAGTTGTATTGATTATTTACGTTAAAAGTTTTATCACAAAAGTAGTTTGAAATGTTTGGACAATGCTTACAAGTAACTTTTGAGATATTTTGTAGTTGGAACCGGTGTTTTTCTGGATCAAACGGGCCAAATAAATTGACATTTTGGATATATATCGACGGAATTAATCAAACAAAATGACCATTTGTGATGTTTATGGGACATATTGGAGTGCCAACAGAAGAAGCTCGTCAAAGGTAAGGCATATTTCTGTGTTTTGTGTCGTGCCTGCAGGGTTGAAATATGCTTTTCTCTCTTTGTTTACTGGGGTGTTATCCTTAGATAATAGCATCGTTTGCTTTCGCGGTAAAGCATTTTTCAAATCTGACACATTGGCTGGATTCAAAACAAATGTAGCTTTAATTTGGTATGTTGAATGTGTGATTTCATCAAAGTTTAATTTTAATAATAATAATTTATTTGAATTTGGCGCTCTGCATTTTCACTGGATGTTGGCCAGGTGGGACGCTACCGTCCCACATATCCCAGAGAGGTTAAGAACAAAATCTTATTTACAATGACGGCCTACCCCAGTAAAAGCTGGGCCAATTGTGCGCCAACCTATAGGACTCCCAATCACAGCCGGTTGTGATACAGACTGGAATCGAACCAGGAGCTGTAGTGATGCCTCTAGCACTGAGAAGCAGTGCCTTAGACCACTGCGCCACTCAGGAGCCCAAAAGATGCCTAGTTTCCTGAAACGAGTCACATATTGTCATCAATCAGACTATTCTTAATTTCATGTTGTCTTTACATATATCCTAAATAATATATGTGTGAAATTAGTTTTGATTTAGAATGGACCATTATCATGCACCAGTTTCGGAACATGGGTATGGGGGGGGAGAAAATGCACTTAAATAGCATCTCTGCACTTAAATATCAAATGGAGGACGCTTTTCCCGTGGTTCATTTTCATGCCAGCCAGGTATGCTACACTCTTGTTGTAAAGCTAAGCAATGTGCTTAATATTAAGAAAGTTGATAAATAAATACAGTGCCTTGCGAAAGTATTCGGCCCCCTTGAACTTTGCGACCTTTTGCCACATTTCAGGCTTCAAACATAAAGATATAAAACTGTTTTTTTTGTGAAGAATCAACAACAAGTGGGACACAATCATGAAGTGGAACAACATTTATTGGATATTTCAAACTTTTTTTAACAAATCAAAAACTGAAAAATTGGGCGTGCAAAATTATTCAGCCCCTTTAAAGTTAATACTTTGTAGCGCCACCTTTTGCTGCGAATACAGCTGTAAGTCGCTTGGGGTATGTCTCTATCAGTTTTGCACATCGAGAGACTGACATTTTTTCCCATTCCTCCTTGCAAAACAGCTCGAGCTCAGTGAGGTTGGATGGAGAGCATTTGTGAACAGCAGTTTTCAGTTCTTTCCACAGATTCTCGATTGGATTCAGGTCTGGACTTTGACTTGGCCATTCTAACACCTGGATATGTTTATTTTTGAACCATTCCATTGTAGATTTTGCTTTATGTTTTGGATCATTGTCCCACTTGTTGTTGATTCTTCACAAAAAAATACAGTTTTATATCTTTATGTTTGAAGCCTGTAATGTGGCAAAAGGTTGCAAAGTTCAAGGGGGCCGAATACTTTCGCAAGGCACTGTATAGCAGGCCTAGCCTATATCAAATTGATTGGATCCTCCTTTTTTTAAGAGGCCATCAAAACTCTGATTTCTTACGCAATTGCATAGCCCATAGAAATGTAGCACAACATGAGCTCATGGGATGTAATGAAGTGTTTGATTCGATTTTCGATCACATTTGCATTGATGTCAGAGTGATTAGAGGGACAATAGAGTGCTGAGTACGAGGCAGTTAGCAAGTTTGGTAGACTACTAATGACCATCAGCAGACAGTGACTAAATGGTCACGTGGATTTGGACTGCCACCATTACTGGTGACCGCCGGTGTTGCGGTAATAAGGCCACCGTAATAGCCCTAGTGTGTGTGTGACAAGCTATGCAACAGTTACAGCTCTATGTGCCTCAGTGTATAAAAAGGCATTTTTAGAAAGGATGGAGGAGGAGGGTGGAGTAGAGGAAGAAGGGTTGAAGAGGAGTGAGGAGAGGGGAGGAAGAGAGGAAGAACAGTGGAAAAGGAGAGAAGGTAGAGGAAGGGCAAAGGGAAGTCTTAAACTAGATCCCATATTACACTTCAAGTGTCATATAAATAATACAGAGACAGAAACATGGGGCGGCAGGGTAGCCTAGTGGTTAGAGCATTGGACTAGTAACCGTAAAGGTTGCAAGTTCGAATCCCCGAGCTGACTAGGTACAAATCTGTCATTCTGCCCCTGAACAGGCAGTTAACCCACTGTTCCTAGGCCGTCATTGAAAATAAGAATTTGTTCTTAACTGACTTGCCTAATAAAAATAAATAAAAAACATGAGAGTCTGCACAAACTCACTCTGTCACTCATACACAAACAAACACGATCCCCAACACCCAGGCGTGTAGTGCTGCCTGAGCATGACACTTTTTTAAATTTGAAAATACACGATGCTGTTAAAACTATTTCTAGTCAATTTTAAATGAATTAATTTCATTACCACAAAAATTCCTTGAAAAACGATGGAATGAAAAAACAAATATGTATAGCAGCCTAGAGGTAAATGCTGGTTTCAACCCTGTCTTCTCTCTGGTGGTGGCAAGCCTCCTTTGATAAATTTGAACTCAATGATATGTGAACGATATGTGACTACTTGGTTAAGGTGACACTGTTCCTGCCAAGGACACCCAAACCAGAGTGGCCACCGCAAAGCCCAAGGAACTTGACTCCTGCTGTAGCCCTGCTTGGGATATTTAGCTATTGGCTATTGGATAAGACACAAAGCCCATTCTACTTTGGTATGTCAGGGTGGGAAATTGGACATGTGAATTGGGCCAAGTTGGAGGTAAAAATGCATTTAGGTTATATTTTATTGAGATGCATGAATACAACACACCAAATTCTTGATTTTTAAGGCTGTTTTAAAACAAATTTCCTGCAATTCTGCGTAGTAGGCTGATGATTTATGTTCAGTAGACCTATTTGGACAATTTATTTGAACTGATAGTTCACCTCTGTTTTCTTAATATGTAATCGGGTAATTGTAAACGTGTTGAAGATAATCAAATCAAAGTTTATTTATGATACAGTGTAGTACAGCTACACAATACAATGAAATGCATATTCATAAATAAAGCTCTCCTCGCAAACAGTGCAATGAGATCAAACTATATATTTGTATTTACAGTGCATTCGGAAAGTATTTACACACCTTTTTCTACATTTTGGTACGTGACAGCATTATTCTAAAATTGATTAAAACAAATTTCCCTCATCAATCTACACACAATACCCCCAAATGAGCAAGCAAAAAAAGGGCTTTAGAAATTTTTGCAATCTAGTAAAAATGTTAAACTGAAATTCGACATTTACATACAGTGGGGCAAAAAGTATTTAGTCAGCCACCAATTGTGCAAGTTCTCCCACTTAAAAAGATGAGAGAGGCCTGTAATTTCCATCATAGGTACACTTCAACTATGACAGACAAAATGAGAAACAAAATCCAGAAAATCACATTGTAAGATTTTTAATGAATTTATTTGCAAATTATGGTGGAAAATAAGTATTTGGTCACCTACAAACAAGCAAGATTTCTGGCTCTCACAGACCTGTAACTTTTTCTTTAAGAGGCTCCTCTGTCCTCCACTCGTTACCTGTATTAATGGCACCTGTTTGAACTTGCTATCAGTATAAAAGACACCTGTCCACAACCTCAAACAGTCACACTCCAAACTCCACTATGGCCAAGACCAAAGAGCTGTCAAAGGACACCAGAAACAAAATTGTAGACCTGCACCAGGCTGGGAAGACTGAATCTGCAATAGGTAAGCAGCTTGGTTTGAAGAAATCAACTGTGGGAGCAATTATTAGGAAATGGAAGACATACAAGACCACTGATAATCTACCTCGATCTGGGGCTCCACGCAAGATCTCACCCCGGGGGGTCAAAATGATCACAAAGACCCAGACACGTTTCATCTTCAATGCCCTTGCTGATGGAAGGAGGTTTTCACTCAAAATCTCACGATTCATGGCCCCATTCATTCTTTCCTTTACACGGATCAGTCGTCCTGGTCACTTTGCAGAAAAACAGCCCCAAAGCACTAGAAAGTGTGAGCAAAAATCCCAGAACCACACGGCGAGACCTAGTGGATGACCTGCAGAGAGCTGGGACCAAAGTAACAAAGCCTACCATCAGTAACACACTATGCTGCCAGGGATTCAAATCCTGCAGTGCCAGACGTGTCCCCCTGCTTAAGCCAGTACATGTCCAGGCCCGTCTGAAGTTTGCTAGAGAGCATTTGGATGATCCAGAAGAAGATTGGGAGAATGTCATATGGTCAGATGAAACCAAAATAGAAATTTGTGTTAAAAACTCAACTCGTCTTGTTTGGAGGACAAAGAATGCTGAGTTGCATCCAAAGAACACCATACCTACTGTGAAGCATGGGGGTGGAAACATTATGCTTTGGGGCTGTTTTTCTGCAAAGTGACCAGGACGACTGATCCGTGTAAAGGAAAGAATGAATGGGGCCATGAATCGTGAGATTTTGAGTGAAAACCTCCTTCCATCAGCAAGGGCATTGAAGATGAAACGTGTCTGGGTCTTTCAGCATGACAATGATCCCAAACACACCGCCCGGGGAACGAAGGAGTGGCTTCCTAAGAAGCATTTCAAGGTCCTGGAGTCTCCAGATCTCAACCCCATAGAAAATCTTCGAAGGGAGTGGAAAGTCTGTGTTGCCCAGCAACAGCCCCAAAACATCACTGCTCTAGAGGAGATCTGCATGGAGGAATGGGCCAAAATACATTTACATTTACATTTACATTTAAGTCATTTAGCAGACGCTCTTATCCAGAGCGACTTACAAATTGGTGCGTTCACCTTAAGACATCCAGTGGAACAGCCACTTTACAATAGTGCATCTAAATATTTTAAGGGGGGTGAGAAGGATTACTTTATCCTATCCTAGGTATTCCTGAAAGAGGTGGGGTTTCAGGTGTCTCCGGAAGGTGGTGATTGACTCCGCTGTCCTGGCGTCGTGAGGGAGTTTGTTCCACCATTGGGGGCCAGAGCAGCGAACAGTTTTGACTGGGCTGCGCAGGAACTGTACTTCCTCAGTGGTAAGGAGGCGAGCAGGCCAGAGGTGGATGAACGCAGTGCCCTTGTTTGGGTGTAGGGCCTGATCAGAGCCTGGAGGTACTGAGGTGCCGTTCCCCTCACAGCTCCGTAGGCAAGCACCATGGTCTTGTAGCGGATGCGAGCTTCAACTGGAAGCCAGTGGAGAGAGCGGAGGAGCGGGGTGACGTGAGAGAACTTGGGAAGGTTGAACACCAGACGGGCTGCGGCGTTCTGGATGAGTTGTAGGGGTTTAATGGCACAGGCAGGGAGCCCAGCCAACAGCGAGTTGCAGTAATCCAGACGGGAGATGACAAGTGCCTGGATTAGGACCTGCGCTGCTTCCTGTGTGAGGCAGGGTCGTACTCTGCGGATGTTGTAGAGCATGAACCTACAAGAACGGGCCACCGCCTTGATGTTAGTTGAGAACGACAGGGTGTTGTCCAGGATCACGCCAAGGTTCTTAGCGCTCTGGGAGGAGGACACAATGGAGTTGTCAACCGTGATGGCGAGATCATGGAATGGGCAGTCCTTCCCCGGGAGGAAGAGCAGCTCCGTCTTGCCGAGGTTCAGCTTGAGGTGGTGATCCGTCATCCACACTGATATGTCTGCCAGACATGCAGAGATGCGATTCGCCACCTGGTCATCAGAAGGGGAAAGGAGAAGATTAATTGTGTGTCGTCTGCATAGCAATGATAGGAGAGACCATGTGAGGTTATGACAGAGCCAAGTGACTTGGTGTATAGCGAGAATAGGAGAGGGCCTAGAACAGAGCCCTGGGGGACGCCAGTGGTGAGAGCGCGTGGTGAGGAGACAGATTCTCGCCACGCCACCTGGTAGGAGCGACCTGTCAGGTAGGATGCAATCCAAGCGTGGGCCGCGCCGGAGATGCCCAATTTGGAGAGGAGGATCTGATGGTTCACAGTATCGAAGGCAGCCGATAGGTCTAGAAGGATGAGAGCAGAGGAGAGAGAGTTAGCTTTAGCAGTGCGGAGGGCCTCCGTGATACAGAGAAGAGCAGTCTCAGTTGAATGACTAGTCTTGAAACCTGACTGATTTGGATCAAGAAGGTCATTCTGAGAGAGATAGCGGGAGAGCTGGCCAAGGACGGCACGTTCAAGAGTTTTGGAGAGAAAAGAAAGAAGGGATACTGGTCTGTAGTTGTTGACATCGGAGGGATCGAGTGTAGGTTTTTCAGAAGGGGTGCAACTCTCGCTCTCTTGAAGACAGAAGGGACGTAGCCAGCGGTCAGGGATGAGTTGATGAGCGAGGTGAGGTAAGGGAGAAGGTCTCCGGAAATGGTCTGGAGAAGAGAGGAGGGAATAGGGTCAAGCGGGCAGGTTGTTGGGCGGCCGGCCGTCACAAGACGTGAGATTTCATCTGGAGAGAGAGGGGAGAAAGAGGTCAGAGCACAGGGTAGGGCAGTGTGAGCAGAACCAGCGGTGTCGTTTGACTTAGCAAACGAGGATCGGATGTCGTCGACCTTCTTTCAAAATGGTTGACGAAGTCATCTGCAGAGAGGGAGGAGGGGGGGGGAGGGGGAGGAGGATTCAGGAGGGAGGAGAAGGTGGCAAAGAGCTTCCTAGGGTTAGAGGCAGATGCTTGGAATTTAGAGTGGTAGAAAGTGGCTTTAGCAGCAGAGACAGAAGAGGAAAATGTAGAGAGGAGGGAGTGAAAGGATGCCAGGTCCGCAGGGAGGCGAGTTTTCCTCCATTTCCATACCAGCAACAGTGTGTGAAAACCTTGTGAAGACTTACATAAAACATTTGACCTCTGTCATTGCCAACAAAGGGTATATAACAAAGTATTGAGATAAACTTTTGTTATTGACCAAATACTTATTTTCCACCATAATTTGCAAATAAATTCATAAAAAATCCTACAATGTGATTTTCTGGATTTTTTTTCTCTTCTTATTTTGTCTGTCATAGGTGAAGTCTACCTATGATGAAAATTACAGGCCTCTCTCATCTTTTTAAGTGGGAGAACTTGCACAATTGCTGGCTGACTAAATACTTTTTTTGCCCCACTGTAAGTATTCAGACCCTTTACTTTGTTGAAGCACCTTTTGCAGCGATTACAGCCTCCAGTCATTTTGGGTATGACGCTACAAGCTTGGCACACCTGCATTTGGTTGAGTTTCTTCCATTCTTCTCTGCAGATCCTCTCAAGCTCTGTCAGGTTGGA
Source organism: Oncorhynchus nerka (assembly GCF_034236695.1). NCBI lineage: Eukaryota > Metazoa > Chordata > Actinopteri > Salmoniformes > Salmonidae > Oncorhynchus > Oncorhynchus nerka. The sequence continues at coordinate 62,995,932 of NC_088404.1, read as the reverse complement.
TGGGAAGTGACGCTGCACGGCTATTTTCAGTTCCCTCCAGAGGTGTTAGATCGGATTCAAGTCCGGGCTCTCGCTGGGCCACTCAAGGACATTCAGAGACTTGTCCCGAAGCCACTCCTGCGTTGTATTGGCTGTGTGCTTAGAGTCGTTGTCCTGTTGGAAGGTGAGTCTTTGAGCGCTCTGGAGCAGGTTTTCATCAAGGATCTCTCTGTACTTTGCTCCGTTCATCTTTCCCTCAATCCTGACTAGTTCCCCAGTCCTTACAGCTGAAAAACATCCCCAAAGCATGATGCTGCCACCACCATGATTCACCATAGGTATGGTACCAGGTTTCCTCCAGACATGACTCTTGGCATTCAGGCCAAAGAGTTCAATTTTGGTTTCATCGGACCACAGAATATTGTTTCTCATGGTCTGAGAGTCCTTCAGGTGCCTTTTGATAAACTCCAAGTTGGCTGTCATGTGCCTTTTAGTGAGAAATGGCCTCTGTCTGGCCACTCTACTATAAAGTCCTGATTGGTGGAGTGCTGCAGAGATGGTTGTCCTTCTGGAAGGTTCTTCTGCAGAAATGTTTTGGTACCCTTCCCCAGATCTCTGCCTCAACACAACACTGTCTTGGAGCTCTACTTACAATTCCTTCGACCTCATGGCTCAGTTTTTGCTCTGACATGCACTGTCAACTGTGGGACCTTATATACGTGTGCCTTTCCAAATCATGTCCAGTCAATTGAATTTTCCACAAGCGGACTCCAATCAAGTTGTAGAAACATCAAGGAAGTTCAATGGAAATAGGATGCACCTGAGCTCAATTTCGAGTCTCATTGCAAAGTTTCTGAATACTTCTGTGAATAAGGTATTTCTTTAAAAAATTGTAATACATTTGCAAAAATCTATTCAACTGTTTTTGCTTTGTTATTAATATGGAGTATTGCGTGTAGATTGATGAGGAAATGTATTTATTTAATCACTTTTAGAATAAGGCTGTAACATAAAATGGGAATGGGTCTGAATACTTTCCGAATGCACTGTATATTAGCATGCATTGTATATTAGCCTACAAATACCATGTAGTCGTAGGCCTTTTAGGCTATTCTGCAAATTAGTGTTTGTTTTTTCCTGAACAGGCCAAATGGCAGAGATAACATTCAGCTGTCCTTCAGCACCACAAGTTGCTTCAACTTGTTTAACATCGTTGCACGACCCTGGTGCTCCAATCGTTTAAAATAAAACTCATCATGATCTGTTGCCTACACCTAATTGTGCTATTCATCACTTATTATTAGTATTACAAATATAAGATTATCACTTCTTATAATGGTGCTCATTTAGTAAAGTTAAATCAAAGCTGAATCAATGTCTGGCAAGATCACATAATGATGAATTAGGATTTTACATAACAGAACCCAAATACCATAGCATAGTAGTTCTATAACTTTACTGTTACCCCAAAAACACCTAATTTCTAATGAGACTGTAGGATGGTTAGCTGAAGCTGAATAGCTGAATAGTCCCCTTAAAAAAAATGAATGCACCAAAACTCAACAGATTGCGCAACAAAGGTAGGATATAGACCTATGCTAGGTTTTACTGCACTGTTGGACCTAGGAACATAAGCATTTCACTACATCTGCGATAACATCTGCTATATATGTGTATGGGACCAATACAATTTTATTTGATTTTGATTTGATTGAAACAATATACAAGAAAGGCTAATAAGCACCATCTGCTCTAATTCATCTCACGAAACAGTAATTCAAGAACATGGAAATGCATAGGCTATTCCCATGAAACTGACTGAGATCAATCAAATGACTGGCATGCAGATGCAGTTAAACCGTTAAATCGTGAATATTTGTCATTCACAATTGACAATGATGATTGCCTATTTTTATATTAAGTATGCATAGGTTGAGGTAAAAAAATAAAAATATAACATTTTATTGAGACAATATGTGTGGGCATAGGCAGACATTGAAATTGGAGGATGCATTTTACGCATATTCTATAATGATAGGATATTCAATAGGCTACATCTTTCGGTACAAACTTTGATTGAGGAAATTGCCTCTCTCACTTGCTCCCTATGAGAGTCTGCATAAACACTCACACTCTCCGTCTCTCACACACACACACACACACACACACACACACACACACACACACACACACACACACACACACACACACACACACACAACACACAAACAAACCCACACAACCCCCCACACACAACACACACACACACACTGCTATCAAGTGTCCAGTCAGCACTCCAACACAGTGCTGTGTCCTATAGCCATCTTTTTAAAAAGCCACTCAAGTAGATCCTCTTTCAACAGAGACAATTTAATGTAGTAGGCCACCAGAGTCAGAAACTATGTCCCAAATGGCACCTTATTCCCTATATAGTGCACTACTTTGTGCCATATGGGCCCTGGTCAAAAGTAATGCACTATAAAGGGAATAGGGTGACTGACAGAAGGCTACTTGACACAGGGAACACTGAAAGGCACTTCTGTGAGTGTTATGGAAAGTGTTATGGACAGAGGGGCCTCTTCAAAGGAAACAATAAGAACAGAAGTAGAGAAAGCGAGAGGTCAAGAGTAGACGAGCTCCTGAATGTTTCAGCATTTTTTTTTTTACAAAAAGATAGATTTAGAGTTAGATAAACTTGGATTTTTCCACAGGAACAGGATACTTACTACCTTCCACAACATAACCTTCACTGAAAAATCTAAACTCCAGACCTACAACCTGATTTTGGACAAAATTACCTGGAAAGCTTCCTGCTACTAATGACTCTTATTCCCAAGGACTATACAGAAAATTCTCTGGCAAACCATACAGTAGATCAGCAAAAGAATCACAACAGAAACCTGAAAAAAACATCCAACCTGGAACTGAGTGAGTAATGTTTAGTCTGAAGCTACTTTTAAAGCCATGAAGAAAAATACATTATAATAATATTTTTTACTTTATAAGGACTGAATGCTAAATTAAGACTACCAAGCTTGCTAAAACAGAACAGATCCAGCTAGAATTTCAATTAGCACGGAGGTGTGAAGTGAGAGGTATCAAAGCCCTTGAGCCCAACAAGGACAGGAGAGTTCCACAGCCTTCCCCACCCAAATGCAGAGGATTTTGAAGCCCCCGCTCACTGGCCTCCCTCTGTGCAGAGGTCATTACAATAAAGTACCACTTGGATGTAAAAACCTAGAAGGCATGGAAAGAGTACAAAATAAGCTCCTCATGGACAACCCATAGACATGTTTTGCTGACTGCTACAAAAATGGGAGCGTAAGCAACTTAATCTTCCGCACAGACCATCCCATGGTATGGCACAGTTGCATATCAACACACTACCCATTGATTAACAGAAAAAAAACAGTATTTGGTAAGTATCATGCTTTATAATAAGCCTATGTTCCTCCTCATTAGTATAGCTTGAGATCAGAACTCAAATGAGAAAGAGAAAGTACTTGGTTGGAAACTCAGGATACTAGACAACAAGAACTCAGTCTGCCAATGTCAACCTGTACAAGTCTGGAACAGTATTGGTGCTGGGCAACCCCAAACGGTTTGTTGGACTTTCCCAAAATTGAAAACTAGAGAAGCTCTCTCTTGAGAAAGACTCCCCCACCCCAAGCGAGTCAGACCAGACCTCTTCATTAAACAACCCCACAGACGAACAACCCCATGCGGAAAGAACCTCCCAGCGCAGAGCACTACTCCCTCACTGAAATGAAGGATAAATGAACGCAGATGGAGGTAAGGCAGGTGGAGCTGGAACAGCAGGTGAACACACTCCAGTCAGCACAGACCAAGACAACAGTCCAGCACAACACCACCCCCTCAACCAGACCCGGAGAGCTAGAGGGGGAGAGAGACATTCCTGCACTCTGGACTGGGCTGAGACAACTTCAACAGGAGAAAGAGCAGGAGCAGAAGAAGAAGGCCCAGCGGCAGGAAAAGAACAGAGCACTAGAGGAGGTGAGAGTGCTGAAGGAGAAGGTGAGAAAGATGACATGTGACAGAGAACAACCCTTTAGAGAGCTGGCCACCCCTGCAGAGAAGCCAGCAGAACAGCCCACCTCAGATCCTGACCATAGCCTCGACATCACAGCAGGAAAGATAAATGAAAAAGCCCAAGCCCAGGGGATCTCACCCCCTCTGAGAACCCCCCCCCCCCCCCCCCACACACACACCCACTGAGGACATACACAAGCCAGATTGTACTCCTAATGGACCCCCCAAAAAAACGTTCCCTAAACACACAGTCGCTAAACTCTGGTGTCCAAACACCCAGTGCACCCTAGACCTTTTGGCTGTAGACCAAGTGGGGTCACCCAGCCACAGGCACAAATGACCTGAGAGAACAGCAGGAAAGGGTGGCCATAGCAGTCAAGGGAGTGATTGAAAAATATCATGCTACTTCCCCCAACGCACAAATGTTTTTTTCTACCATACAGTGGGTAAATGCAAGTTTTTCCCATGACTGTGCCTCAAAACCAAATGTTTACCTGGCCCACCACTCCACCCTGGACAAGAACAGCCTTTACCTTTATGACCAGGTCCACCCATACAAGACGCAGTGCCCACCTTCGCCAGGACCCTAAAGGACATCGCCCTCAACCGCAGCCCTACCACCTCACACAGGAGCAACAGATCATCAGACACCCCATCCAGACCAGCGAGACACTCTTCCAGACCTGCGGGACCCACCTACCCCCCGGACCTACACATAGATGACCCACGCCGAGAGGACCTACATCCAGACCACAGCACCACCAGCCACATTCAACCCCCCCCTCCAAATCAACCATGTCCACACCCCTCACTCCAGCAAAGAGGGCCTCAAAGTCACACATAAACCCAGGCCGTGAGCAGGCAAACAGGCCCAACTCCCACTATTACACTAGACCAAGCCAATGGCATGCTCAGCAGACTCTGATCACACTTACTGGTCTGAGGCCCAACCACACGACTAACAATATTGGACACTTTCACTATCTCATCCTGGAATATCCAAGGCCTGAGGTTATATGGGGCGGCAGGTAGCCTTGTGGTTAGAGTGTTGGGCCAATAACTGAAAGGTTGCTAGATCAAATCCCCAAGCTGACAAGGTACAAATATGTAATTCTGCCCCTGAACAAGGCAGTTAACCCACTGTTCGTAGAACATCATTGTGAATAAGAATTTGTTCTTAACTGACATGCCTAGTTAAATAAAGGTAAAACAAAAATATCTGCCTTTTGCCTAAAGAGCAACCTGTACTTCACCAAAGAAATCTGAAATACAGACATTATCATCCTTCAAGAAACATGGTATAGAGGAGATGGACCCACTGGTTGCACTCCAGGTTACGGAGAGCTGGTAGTCCCATCCACCAAACTACTGAGTGTGAAACAGGGAAAGGACACAGGGGGTATGACAATTTGGTAGAGAGCAGACCTGACTCACCCGATTAAAGTAATCAAAACAGGAATGTTTTCATTTGGCTAGAAATTAAGAAGGAAATGATCTCAACAGAGACAAATGTCCTCCTGTGTGATACCTATATCCACCCACTAGAATCCCCATACCATCCTAGATTGTGAAATCAATCATTTCCAGGCCCAGGAACATGTACTAGTCTGTGGCGACCTACATGCCAGAACTGGAAAATAACCTGACACGCTCAGCATACAGGGGGACAAACCTACCTGGAGGTGAACGCATTCCCTCCCCCATAGGCACAACTATGACAACATAAACAACAACAATGGTTCACAACTCCTGCAGCTCTGTTGCATGCTGGGTCATGTACAGTCATTGGCAGACTTTGAGGGGACTCCTACGGTAGGTACACCTATACCTCATCTCTTAGCAGTAGTACTGTAGACTATTTTATCGTTGACCTCAACCCAGAGTCTCTCAGAGCGTTCACAGTCAGCCCACTGACACCCATATCAGTTGACAGCAAAATCACAGTCTACTTGAACAGAGCAATACCCAATCATGAGGCATCAAAGCCAAAGGAAATGAATAATATTAAGAAATGCTATAGATGGAAATAAAGTAGTGTAGAAACCTACCAAATAACAATTAGGCAACAACAAATTCAATCCCTTTTAGACAACATCCTGGACAAAATGTTTCACAGTAATAGTGAAGCTGTAAACTTGGAAGTAGAAAACCTAAACAGTATATTTGACCTCTCTGCTTCCCTTTCAAATTTACACATTGCAAGCAGACAACCTAAGAAAATGAACAATGACAAATGGTTTGATGAAGAATGCAAAAACCTAAGAAAGGAATTTAGAAACCTATCCAACCAAAAATATAGAGACCCAGTAAACCTGAGCCTACGCCTTCACTATGGTAAATCCCAAACGCAATACAGAAATACACTATGGACAATAAGGAACAACACGTCAGAAATCAGCTCAATGTAATTGAAGAATACATAGAATCAAACTACTTCTGGGAAAATTCGAACACACTAAACGAACAACAACACAAAGAGTTATCTATCCAACATGGAGATGTATGGATAAACCACTTCTCCAATCTTTTTGGCCCTCTAACAAAGAAAAAACAGCAGAAACATATACAGGATCAAATGCAAATCTTAGAATAAACTATTAAAGACTACCAGAACCCACTAGATTCTCCAATTACATTGAATGAACTACAGGACAAAATAGAAACCCTCCAAGCCAAAAAGGCCTATGGTGTTGATGGTATCCTAAATGAACTGATAAAATATACAGACCACAAATTCCAGAATTTCCGAAAGATATAACGTTAACCATTGAGAACTGCAAATATGTTGCTACTGGTATCAATAACATTGCTGCCTTTAATTTTTCAGGTGCTACAAAGGTCAGTGGGAAAAAGTTGTGATGGACTACTTTCTGGAGGACAATCGTGCCATGCTGACTCTGAAAATGAATCAGACGATGAGGAAATCCCTGATTGGGGTAAAAACATTTTCACAGAAAAAGACATTGTAGTCTTCTGATGACAGTGATGGGGAAGAAACGGCAATCAACAGTGTTGTTGTCCCGGAAGAAGTTGACCTACGTGTATGAAGTGTGTGTAACGTTAGTATCTGGAATTTGTCTTTCAGCATCAGTAGAACACGCCTGACTCTCCTCCACCAGTCATACAAGGTGAATGGTCTAATGCCTCCCATCAAAAAGAGAGATGGCCCAAGTAAACAAAGGTTACACCTGAAGCATGAGGACCTGCAGCGAGTGGTGAACTTCAACAACTACGCAGAAGATAATGTGATAGTACTACCAGGGCACCACCCAGGACACAAACACTTTGGTGGAAAGCTGCTGCCATCCCATGTGACGAAAGCAGCAGTGTAGTGTCTTTACAAGGAATCTATCACACCACTTGGCATGTTAAGCATAAACACATTTTGAATATTTAATTGACATGATTGGCACAACTTTTATTGATCTCACATTATTTCTATATTTTCCAGAGTTACGTGTAGTCTTCCTTCAGGAGTCTGTGGAGAAAACTTCTGCCCCACATCACAAGCACTAAGCCCAGGACAGACCTGTGCTGGCATTGCCAGAGGAACAACTATCAGGTCTTCATATCTGACAATCTACCAGAAGCTGAAGAAGCAAGAGCAGCATCTCCTGTTTGTTCAGAGTGAGTGGTCTGTTTACCAGAAGATGTTTGCTAACTGCCAGCCAGTCAATACCTGCAGTTGTCTCATCAGGATGCATTACAGATGTCTCAGCCTCCAGTAATTATGCCTCAGTAGTTTGTGTCGGGGGGCTAGGGTCAGTTTGTTATATCTGGAGTACTTCTCCTGTCTTATCCGGTGTCCTGTGTGAATTTAAGTATGCTCTCTCTAATTCTCTCTTTCTCTCTTTCTTTTTCTCTGAGGACCTGAGCCCTAGGACCACCTGGCATGATGACTCCTTGCTTTCCCCAGTCCACCTGGCCGTACTGCTGCTCCAGGTTCAACTGTTCTGCCTCCGGCTATGGAACCCTGACCTGTTCACCGGATGTGCTACCTGTCCCAGACCTGCTGTTTTCAACTCCCTAGAGACAGCAGGAGCGGTAGAGATACTCTTAATGATCGGCTATGAAAAGCCAACTGACATTTACTCCTGAGGTGGGGACTTGCTACACCCTCGACAACTACTGTGATTATTATTATTTGACCATGCTGGTCATTTATGAACATTTGAACATCTTGGTCATGTTCTGTTATAATCTCCACCCAGCACAGCCAGAAGAGGACTGGCCACCCCTTACAGCCTGGTTCCTCTCTAGGTTTCTTCCTAGGTTTTGGCCTTTGTAGGGAGTTTTTCCTAGCCCCCGTGCTTCCACACCTGCATTGATGGCTGTTTGGGATTTTAGGCTGGGTATCTGTACAGCACTTTGAGATATCAGCTGATGTAAGAAGGGCTAGTATAAATACATTTGATTTGATTTGATACCCTGCACAAATCTCCCATTTTACCACCACCTAAGCACCCACAGAACATCACTTTGCCTCCACCATGCTTGACAGATGGTGTCAAGAACTCCTCCAGCATCTTTTTGTTTTTTCTGCATCTCCCGAATGTTCTTTTGTGATCCGAACACCTCAAACTTAGATTTTAATAAATAACACTTTTTTCCAATCTTCCTCTATCCAGTGTCTGTATTATTTTGCCCATCTTAATCTTTTCTTTTTATTGGCCAGTCTGAAATATGGCCTTTTCTTACAGTATATATATATATAAGGGAGGCAGGCAAATACACTTCACTGAGCTGTGCAAAGACAGATTTACAGGGGTGAGACAATTAATCGTAATTTATCTTGATGTTATTTTGTTGTTTGCAGGTATACTATCCTTCTGATTGATTGAAGGCATGTCATCCAGCGAAGGCAGCAGTGCAGTCATCAACTACATGCACCATTTCTTCACCAACTACGGAGTTGGGGAAACACGTGTGGACATGAATTGTGATCACTGAGGTTGCCAAAACGATACGTTTGTGCTCTGGTACTGTGCCTGGCGGACAATGCACAAGCTCCACCACAGTCTGGACCTTCACTTCCTGATCACAGGCCACACCAAGTTTGCCCCCGACCTGTGCTTCGTCCTCATCAAGCAGCCCTCAAGAAAGACCAGAGTGAACACTTTGTCTGAGATTGCTGGTGTTGTGAAGGACAGCACTGTGACGGGGGTCAACATCCCACAGCTGGTTGGACTGGATGGAACAGTGCTGGTGGAAAGGCATGGCTGGCAACAACACCTGACTCCGAATTTAAGTACATTTTAGTCATTTCATTTACTTTTGATACTTAAGTATTTTTTAAACCAAATACTTTTAGATGTTTACTCAAGTACTATTTTACTGGGTGACTTTTACTTTTACTTGAGTCATTTTCTATTAAGGTATCTTTACTTTTACTCAAGTATGACAATTTAGTACTTATTCCACCACTGGTTAGGGCTGGGGGTTATAGCATTTCTTTCACATGACCCATCAATTTAGACAAGTGTATCTGGGTAAGCGCCATCTAATATTTATAAATTATTTTTATCTGGACACTTTGCTTACCTGGATTTTTTCCATTTTGTTGGCTACTACTTTTACCACTTTTAGTATTAATCTTTACTACACTATTCACTGTTTAGAACATGACCTCACATGGGGGGCTGGCTTAAGAGGGTGTGAACAATGCTGAATGGGTGTAGACAAAGAAAAGCTCTCCAGTAGGTACCAAAACATTCTAAGGCCCTTTTCTCAAAAGTTAGTTTTTCATGTATATCAACTTTCAAAGCAGAATTACTTTCCCATTATTCCTCAAACCTGCAGTGTATGATATACCATTTTCTAGCTCTGAGTCTCTACTTTTAACAAATGTAAAGAACCATTTCAAATGTTGCTACATAAGACCAATTTGAGCTGGTCAGTCACATGCAAAGTCTTTTCATGCTTTGTTGATTTCAAAAAAGCTTTTGACTCAATTTGTCATGAGGGTCTGCTATACAAATTGATGGAATGTTGTGTTTTGGGAAAACATCCGACATTATAAAATGTATGTACACAAACAAGTGTGTGGTTAAAATTGACAAAAAACACCCATTTTTTTCCACAGGGCTGTGGGGAGAGACATGGATGCAGCTTAAGCCCCATCGTCCTCAACATATTTATCTACTAATTGCGATGGCACTGCAACAGTCTGCAGCACTCGGCCTCACTCTACTAAAATCTCAAGTCAAATGTCTACTGTTTGCTGATGATCTGGTGCTTTGGTCCCCAATCAAGGAGGGCCTACAGCAGCATCTAGATCTCTGCAGAGTTTCTGTCAGACCTGGGCCCTGACAGTAAATCTCAGTGAGACAAAAATAATGATGTTCCGAAAAAGGACCAGTTGGCAGGACCACAAATACACACCGGTGCCCTAGAGCACACAAAAAACTATACATACTGCGGCCTAAACATCAGCGCCACAGGTAACTTCCACAAACCTTCTTCTACGCCATTAAAAGGAACATAAAAGTTGACATACAAATTAGGATCTGGCTAAAAATACTGCATGCAGAACTCTGTAAAAATGTTCTCCGTATACAACGCAAAACCCCAAATAATGCATTCAGAGGAGAATTAGGCTGATCCCAGAGAAAGATCAAAATCCAGAAAAGAGACGTTAAATTCTACAACCACCTAAAAGCGATTCCCAACCCTTCCATTACAAAGCCATCACCTACAGACATATGAACCTGGAGGAGAGTCCCCTTAGCAAGCTGGTCCTGGGGCTCTGTTCAGAAACACAAACAGGCCCCGCAGAGCCCCAGGACGGCAACACAATTAGACACAACCAAATCACGAGAAAACAAAAAGATAATTACTTGACAAACTGGAAAGAATTAACCAATAAAACTGAGCAAACTAGAATTCTATTTCACCCTAAACAGAGAGTACACAGTGGCAGAATACCTGACCACTGTGACTGATCCAAAATTAAGGGGAGCTTTGACTGTGTACAGACTCAGAAAAGGGCAACCATTGAAGAACAAACACCATTGTAAATACAACCCATATTTATCTTTATTTATTTTACATTGTGTACCTTATTTGCACATTGTTACAACACTGTATATAGACATAATATGGCATTTGAAATGTCTTTATTATTTTTGAACTTTCGTGAGTGTAATTTTTATTGTTCATTTTGTATTGTTTATTTCACTTTTGTTTATCTATTTCACTTGCTTTGTTTAATGTAAATATATGATTCCCATTCCAATAAAGCCCCTTAAATTGAAATGTAATTGAATTGAGGAGGCTCATTGTCCTGATTAGCTATGTTTGGTGTTGTTATTGTTTGGGCTGTTATTGTTGACAGCTTAGACTTCCAAGTTCACTCTGCATGGCCTGCATCAGATGCAACAAATTGTTGGTGAAAACTATGCTGCTTTCCACTTTTCTGTGTATCACTCTGTGTGTGTGCATGTGTGTGTTGTCACAGGTACTTACTGCACAGACTTTGAGGACTGGGACCTGAACTTGCTGAACTCCCCTGGAGCAGTCCACTCAGTCCCCAGCTGTAACATACAGGAGAGAAAGATTTAGAAGAGTGTGGGAGACGGGGAGGAGAGAAAGGCAGAAAAAAAGATAGAGGGAGAGAGAGAGACAGAGAGGAAGGAAGGAAAGATATGTAGAGGTAGAGCAAGGGAGAGGAAAGAGAGGTGTACAAAAACTAAAGAAGAAAATGATAGAGCAAGCATAAAAACATGAACATAATATACTTGGTTGTACATTGAGTATACAAAGCATTAAGAACCACTCATCTTTCCATGACATAGACTGACCAGGTGAATCCAGGTAAAAGCTATAAACCTTTTTTGATGTCACTTGTTAAATCCACTTCAATCAGTGGTTCCTCCTTTAAAAGTTGCATCATACTGCGGCACACCTTGAGGACTGCCGCAGCATTCTGTGGTACGTCATTTAATTGTCAGACATTTTTTCTGTTAATACAAGTTAGTGCTAGTTTGACCACCAGAGGGCATCTTTGAGAACCATTCGATAGTCTTCCATATTGCAAGCTTGCGGGAGACCGGGGTTCAATTGTCCGACTGGGAGGAAGGAGTAGGCTGTCCTTGTAAATACGAATTTGTTCTTAACTGATTCCATATATGTTATTTCATAGTTGTGATGTCTTCACTATTATTCTACAATGTAGAAAATAGTAAAAATATAGACAAATCCTGGAATGAGTAGGTGTGTCCAAACTTTCGACTGGTAATTTGATTAATTTTATGGTGTTTCTATTCCATGAAAAATGAAAAACCTTCTGGGTTTCTCTTAGGATGGAATGGAAAATATGGTGCTGTACAACGTGATGGTCGGCAGTACAGTTCCGGGGTACTTAGCTAAAGAATAACTGTGTTAGAATTTTAAAAAACAAAGCTTAATCATGCTCTCTCTCTATCCTTCTGTCTCTCGTCTGCAGGTATGTTTTGATGTTAGAGAGGAAGCCAGTCCCGTCATCGCCACCTTACCCGCTCTTAAGATAACCTTTGGGCTGACTGGGAGCCCAAGGCTGGTTAGGAGACACCGCAAGAGACACTATGTAATTGTGATGGACTGAGAAAATATTAGGGTAGCACTGTAATTCATTAATCATATGCTATCTTCTTCACGGTGTAGTGTGTTACTAATGGTTTTCTTTGAGACTGTGGTCCCAGCTCTCTTCAGGTCATTGACCAGGTCCTGCCGTATAGCTCTGGGTTGATCCCTCACATTCCTCATGATCATTGATGCCCCACGAGGTGAGATCTTGCATGGAGCCCCAGACCGAGGGTGATTGAACGTCATCTTGAACTTCTTCCATTTTCTAATAATTGCACCAACAGCTGTTGCCTTCTCACCAAGCTGCTTGCCTATTGTCCTGTAGCCCATCCCAGGCTTCTTAAAGAAAAACTAACAGGTCTGTGAGAGCCGGAATTCTTACTGGTTGGTAGGTGATCAAATACTTATGTCATGCAAAAAAATGCAAGTGAATTACTTAAAAATCATACAACGTGATTTTCTGGATTTTTGTTTTAGATTCTGTCTCTCACAGTTGAAGTGTACCTATGATAAAAATGACAGACCTCTACATGCTTTGTAAGTAGGAAAACCTGTAAAATCGGCAGTGTATCAAATACTTGTTCTCCCCACTGTATATCAGGGATGGGTAACTGGTGGCCCGCGGGACGCATGCCCCCCCCCCCTCCCACCCCTCCTTTGCCCTCAGAACAGCCTCAATTTGTCGGGGCATTAAAGCCTTCCACAGGGATGCTGGCCCATGTTGACTCAAATGATTCCCACAGTTGTGTTGTATCATTACACACACACACACACACACACACACACACACACACACACACACACACACACACACACACACACACACACACACAGTGATGGAGGAATGAAGTTGTATTATTCAAAGCAGAGCTCTCTTAAGCTCCTCTCAAGCATTCACTCACTGCATTCCAAATGGAACTCTAATTCCTATATAGTGCACTACTTTTGACTAGGGCCCACACCTCTGTCTGTGTCCTTGATGGCTTAAACCTGATCACCAGTCTTGGCATCGTGAATGAAAAACTTCATTACAGGGCAGAGGATGAAGAATTGTGCCACTGGTACAACCAAGGTAAATTAACGGAAGAACAAACTGGAGGGATATGAGAATGTTTTCGGGCCACGTTTGGAGGACAGTGAACTGGTTCATATCAAAAATACTTTTCTATGCATGCATTTGTTATTGGGACCCCATTCACTCCATATAAACCGGTATGCTGTCACTACTAGCAGTAGATCTGTTATACAATTGTTATAGCAATAGCATAATATTCACAATAGCAGTTACAGCATGTTTTTTTGCAATCCTCTCCACCAACTCATACTAGCACTCTTATAAAATAGCATGTCATTAAATAGTAGTATATGAGCTAAGAGCCCATTCCCTCCCTCCCAGCTTCCCTCACCTTTAGCTCTTACTGTATGCTGCATGGTTGAGAGACGCATCTATTTTTTTATTTAACCTTTATTTAACTAGGCAAGTCAGTTAGGATCAAAATCTTATTTACAATGATGGCCTACATTGGCCACGACGCTGGGCCAATCGGGCACTGCCCTATGAGACTCCCAATCACAGTCGGTTGTGATACAACCTGGTTTCAAACTGAGATGCTGTGCCTTGGACCCCTTCGCCACTCGGGAGCCAAATAAGAGAGGGAGTGTGATGGAGAATAGGAGAGAAAACCACAGGGGATCACTTCTTCCTCCAGAATACTGACAAAATGATTTGTTTTATTTAAAGGGGACAATGCACATTAATCAACATCAATATTACAATAATGCAACATCCATGTAAATGTAGAAAAAATAATTGTGCCGAGGTTAGCCAAAGCTAATTTGCCCCTGTAGTCGCAGGGCAGGTGAGGTCAATTACACAGCCACAATACAAATACTGACTAAAACAAAATGGAAATACATTACATCCAAAAATATATCATTTTAACAACATCAACAACAACACTATCATCAACTGTCGTATTACATATACTGGGGGAGACATTTACATTTACATTTAAGTCATTTAGCAGACGCTCTTATCCAGAGCGACTTACAAATTGGTGCTTTCACCTTATGACATCCAGTGGAACAGCCACTTTACAATAGTGCATCTAGGTCTTTTAAGGGGAGGGGGGTGAGAAGGATTACTTTATCCTATCCTAGGTATTCCTTAAAGAGGTGGGGTTTCAGGTGTCTCCGGAAGGTGGTGATTGACTCCGCTGTCCTGGCGTCGTGAGGGAGTTTGTTCCACCATTGGGGGGCCAGAGCAGCGAACAGTTTTGACTGGGCTGAGCGGGAACTGTACTTCCTCAGTGGTAGGGAGGCGAGCAGGCCAGAGGTGGATGAACGCAGTGCCCTTGTTTGGGTGTAGGGCCTGATCAGAGCCTGGAGGTACTGAGGTGCCGTTCCCCTCACAGCTCCGTAGGCAAGCACCATGGTCTTGTAGCGGATGCGAGCTTCAACTGGAAGCCAGTGGAGAGAGCGGAGGAGCGGGGTGACGTGAGAGAACTTGGGAAGGTTGAACACCAGACGGGCTGCGGCGTTCTGGATGAGTTGTAGGGGTTTAATGGCACAGGCAGGGAGCCCAGCCAACAGCGAGTTGCAGTAATCCAGACGGGAGATGACAAGTGCCTGGATTAGGACCTGCGCCGCTTCCTGTGTGAGGCAGGGTCGTACTCTGCGGATGTTGTAGAGCATGAACCTACAGGAACGGGCCACCGCCTTGATGTTATTTGAGAACGACAGGGTGTTGTCCAGGATCACGCCAAGGTTCTTAGCGCTCTGGGACGAGGACACAATGGAGTTGTCAACCGTGATGGCGAGATCATGGAACGGGCAGTCCTTCCCCGGGAGGAAGAGCAGCTCCGTCTTGCCGAGGTTCAGCTTGAGGTGATGATCCGTCATCCACACTGATATGTCTGCCAGACATGCAGAGATGCGATTCGCCACCTGGTCGTCAGAAGGGGAAAGGAGAAGATTAATTGTGTGTCGTCTGCATAGCAATGATAGGAGAGACCATGTGAGGTTATGACAGAGCCAAGTGACTTGGTGTATAGCGAGAATAGGAGAGGGCCTAGAACAGAGCCTGGGGGACACCAGTGGTGAGAGCACGTGGTGAGGAGACGGATTCTCGCCACGCCACCTGGTAGGAGCGACCTGTCAGGTAGGACGCAATCCAAGCGTGGGCCGCGCCGGAGATGCCCAACTCGGAGAGGGTGGAGAGGAGGATCTGAAGGTTCACAGTATCGAAGGCAGCCGATAGGTCTAGAAGGATGAGAGCAGAGGAGAGAGAGTTAGCTTTAGCAGTGCGGAGCGCCTCCGTGATACAGAGAAGAGCAGTCTCAGTTGAATGACTATTCTTGAAACCTGACTGATTTGGATCAAGAAGGTCATTCTGAGAGAGATAGCGGGAGAGCTGGCCAAGGACGGCACGTTCAAGAGTTTTGGAGAGAAAAGAAAGAAGGGATACTGGTCTGTAGTTGTTGACATCGGAGGGATCGAGTGTAGGTTTTTTCAGAAGGGGTGCAACTCTCGCTCTCTTGAAGACGGGAGGGACGTAGCCAGCGGTCAGGGATGAGTTGATGAGCGAGGTGAGGTAAGGGAGAAGGTCACCGGAGATGGTCTGGAGAAGAGAGGAGGGGATAGGGTCAAGCGGGCAGGTTGTTGGGCGGCCGGCCGTCACAAGACGCGAGATGTCATCTGGAGAGAGAGGGGAGAAAGAGGTCAGAGCACAGGGTAGGGCAGTGTGAGCAGAACCAGCGGTGTCGTTTGACTTAGCAAACGAGGATCGGATGTCGTCGACCTTCTTTTCAAAATGGTTGATGAAGTCATCTGCAGAGAGGGGAGGAGGGGGGAGGAGGATTCAAGAGGGAGGAGAAGGTGGCAAAGAGCTTCCTAGGGTTAGAGGCAGATGCTTGGAATTTAGAGTGGTAGAAAGTGGCTTTAGCAGCAGAGACAGAGGAGGAAAATGTAGAGAGGAGGGAGTGAAAGGATGCCAGGTCCGCAGGGAGGCGAGTTTTCCTCCATTTCCGCTCGGCTGCCCGGAGCCCTGTTCTGTGAGCTCGCAATGAGTCGTCGAGCCACGGAGCGGGGAGGGGGAGGACCGAGCCGGCCTGGAGGATAGGGGACATAGAGAGTCAAAGGATGCAGAAAGGGAGGAGAGGAGGGTTGAGGAGGCAGAATCAGGAGATAGGTTGGAGAAGGTTTGAGCAGAGGGAAGAGATGATAGGATGGAAGAGGAGAGAGTAGCGGGGAGAGAGAGCGAAGGTTGGGACGGCGCGATACCATCCGAGTAGGGGCAGTGTGGGAAGTGTTGGATGAGAGCGAGAGGGAAAAGGATACAAGGTAGTGGTCGGAGACTTGGAGGGGAGTTGCAATGAGGTTAGTGGAGGAACAGCATCTAGTAAAGATGAGGTCGAGCGTATTGCCTGCCTTGTGAGTAGGGGGAAGGTGAGAGGGTGAGGTCAAAAGAGGAGAGGAGTGGAAAGAAGGAGGCAGAGAGGAATGAGTCAAAGGTACACGTGGGGAGGTTAAAGTCGCCCAGAACTGTGAGAGGTGAGCCGTCCTCAGGAAAGGAGCTTATCAAGGCATCAAGCTCATTGATGAACTCTCCGAGGAACCTGGAGGGCGATAAATGATAAGGATGTTAAGCTTGAAAGGGCTGGTAACTGTGACAGCATGGAATTCAAAGGAGGCGATAGACAGATGGGTAAGGGGAGAAAGAGAATGACCACTTGGGAGAGATGAGGATCCCGGTGCCACCACCCCGCTGACCAGAAGCTCTCGGGGTGTGCGAGAGCACGTGGGCGGACGAAGAGAGAGCAGTAGGAGTAGCGGTGTTGTCTGTGGTGATCCATGTTTCCGTCAGAGCCAAGAAGTCGAGGACTGGAGGGAGGCATAGGCTGAGATGAACTCTGCCTTGTTGGCCGCAGATCGGCAGTTCCAGAGGCTACCGGAGACCTGGAACTCCACGTGGGTCGTGCGCGCTGGGACCACCAGATTAGGGTGGCCGCGGCCATGCGGTGTGGAGCGTTTGTATGGTCTGTGCAGAGAGGAGAGAACAGGGATAGACAGACACATAGTTAACAGGCTAGAGAAGAGGCTACGCTAATGCAGAGGAGATTGGAATGACAAGTGGACTACACGTCTCGAATGTTCAGAAAGTTAAGCTTACGTAGCAAGAATCTAATTGACTAAAATGATTAAAATGATACAGTACTGCTGAGGTAGGCTAGCTGCGTTGTTGACACTACCCTAATCAAGTCGTTCCGTTGAGTGTGAAGTTTCTACAATGCTGCTTTTCGAGGGCTAGCTGGCTAGCTAGCAGTGTTGGTTACGTTACGTTGCGTTAGGAGAACGACAATAGCTGGCTAGCTAACCTAGAAAATCGCTCTAGACTACACAATTATCTTTGAAACAAAGACGGCTATGTAGCTAGCTATGTAGCTAGCTACGATCAAACAAATCACACCGTTGGGACTGTAATGAAATGAAATGAAAATGTGATACTACCTGTAGAGCGAGCGGAATCGACCGGAATGCGAAAGTTCTATTCAGTAGACGTTGGCTGGCTATTGGCTAGCTAGGAGTGTCTCCTACGTTAAGGACGACAAAATAGCTGGCTAGCTAACCTCGGTAAATTAAGATAATCACTCTAAGACTACACACTCTAACTACACAATTATCTTGGATACGAAGACAGCAAAGACAAGTATGTAGCTAGCTAATACTACACTAATCAAGTCGTTCAGTTGAGTGTGATAGTTACTACAGTGCTACGGTAGCCGGTGAACGTATGCTAGCTGGCTAGCTGCTAGGCAGATAGGAGGACGACGAAATACGATAATAACGCAATTATCACTCTAAGACTCCACACTCTAAACTACACAATTATCTTGGATACGAAGACAGCAAAGACAACTATGTAGCTAGCTAACACTACACTAATCAAGTCGTTCAGTTGAGTGTGATAGTTACTACAGTGCTACGGTAGACGGTGAACGTGTTGGGCAGATAGGAGACGACGAAATACGATAATTACGCAATTATCTTTGATACAACGACGACTATGTAGCTAGCTAAGAAGAAATTGCTAAGATTAGACAAATCAGACCGTTGTACTATAATGAAATGTAATGAAAAAGTTATACAACCTGCAGACCGAAGCGCGGATGCGACCGGCTCGCTCCAACCCGGAAGTAGACCAGATGCTGCTGGAAGTGGTGTTGGAGGGCCAGTAGGAGGCACCCTTTCCTCTGGCCTAAAAAAATAATATCCCTATGCCCCAGGGCAGTGATTGGGGACATTGCCCTGTGTAGGGTGCCATCCTTCGGATGGGACGTTCAATGGGTGTCCTGACTCTCTGTGGTCACTAAAGTTCCCATGACACTTATTGTAAGAGTAGGGGTGTTAACACTAGTGTCCTGACTAAATTTCCAGTCTGGCCCTCATGGCACCTAATCATCCCCAGTTTACAATTGGCTCATTCATCTTCTCTCCTCTGTAACTATTCCCCAGGCCGTTACTGTAAATGAGAGTGTGTTCCCATTTAAATAATGGTTCAATAAAAATAAAAACAGGAAGCAGAGATAATGTGTATAGATTTGAGCCATGTTTTCTATTTAAATGTAAAAGCACAATAATCAGTGCTTTTGTTTTCTATTTAAATGTAAAAGAGAAGTGAAAAAGAAAGGATGAGATTAAACAGATGAGAAATGAGAGATCGAGAGAGACTGCCTGCCAGGAGCCTCTACGAGATGCCGGACTCATGAGGCTCCCCAGCGCCTCCTCTCTGCCCCACAGTCGCATCCCAGCCCATTAATTTCCTCAACCAGCCGAGGAAACTAACTAGAACCCTGCTGTTGCTGATCCGTAATGAAAGAATAAGGCCAGGATCACAGCGGGCTCAGCTTTAATTGTTAGTGTTGGCATTCTCTCTGGTTTGGAAGCAGGGGAGGGCACATTTTGTGGTGTGGTAACTGATCCCCCCCTTCTTAGTTCGTACACAGAGAGAGAGAGAGAGCTTATTTCTGGGCTGCTGTTTTGGTCTGACAGGAACACACACAGAGAAATACACAGAAACACACAGAAATAATTAACGCAGGCACACACAGACACACAGAGATAGATATGGCTACTAAATATGGCTACTAAACAGCAAGCTATAACATTACAACCAGCCATCTAAAGCTAGGTTTACTAGCAAATGTTAGCACATGACTGAAGTTGGCTAGCTAGTTAACCTGGCACCTGCTAACTTGTTACTATGCGCCAGGCCTCCCATTGTAACTTTTTAGCAAATGTGTAACATCAGCAACTTTAAATAATTTTACTAGCTAGCTATGTAACATCATTGATGAGCGTTGACATTGGTTATGATTATGACCGTGGATGCATTTCAAAATCACAAAATTATAGGCATAGATTTCCAAACAGTTGTAAAAAGCAATTATTGGCTATCCAGGAAGCTAGCTAGCAAAGTTTACTAGCTAACAGTGAGGAGAAACAATAATGCAACAATCTAACGGCTGTAAATATATTAAACTGATAAGGTGGTTTTACTATGAAAAATATTGGCCTAAGTATGCCTGTCAGATACGGCTGTAGCTAACCCTACCTACCTACCTACCTTACCTACCTACCTAGGTACATTTGTACGGTCTGGTCACTGTGCAAAGGTTGAGGGTTATGCCACATTTCTTTCTATTAGGCTAGATATTGTTCTAAATGTATTCTCTGTGCCTATGCACATGTATGTATGTTCAACTAGTCTACACACATGGAGATATGCTGGCATATTTCAACTGTCGTTCAAACTGTGCAATGTATAATTTAGAGTATAATTTATTATATATTTTTGTCTTACATACAATACCGTGTGATGCCTGGGCTTCTTTCTGAAGTGGATTCTTGGAGAGAAAAATAATTCCTTGGCCTGCGTATGTCATTGTAGCAGAACTGTATACTGTGAACTGTATCCTTCTCAATGGATTGGACATTATGCTGCATTTCAAGCAGAAGATGACTCAAGAGGAGATGAATGGCAGTTTGATTTTGGAAATACACCTCCCACAGCTATAAAAGTGTTTCCTGAACTTACTGTACGTTTCTTTGGAATGGTACTTTCATCATGACCACCTCCCCCATCATCTGTTGATCACAAGTTCTCTTAGCTGCAAATTATTAAACCAGATAATGTTATTTATGCAAAGAAATTTGATATCCATTACTCTGAGTTAAAGGAAAGGTACTGCTTGGTGTAGCATATCATTTTTGACCAACCTTAACTTGGTGATGCAGTCTTGATTCGTAGAAACATGAATTTCATAAAATGTCTGTGTCCAGTTGCAGGGGACCAGTTTGTATTTAGAAAACACTCAGTTATTAAAATAAATACTTTATTTGCTCCATGAAGTAATCCAACAATGTGTACGCCGCCATCTTGTATATTTCCTGTCTTCTCTCATTGATCGAGACAGGTGTCTGTCATCATGACATGCGGCACTTTGGGGTGGACGCTCACTTGTCTCGATCAATGACAGAACAATTTAAAAGGGGCTACCTAGTCAGCTGTACAACTAAAATGTGTCTTCTGCACCTCTCTGAATCAGAGAGGTGAGGGGGGCTGCCTTAATCGACATCATCAGCACCCAGGGAAGAGTGGGTTAGCTGCCTTGCTCAGGGGCAGGACAACAGATTTTTACCTTGTCAGCTCAGGGATTCGCTCCAGCAACCTTTTGTTTACTATCCTAACGTTCCTACCCGTCAGGCTACCTGCCACCCCGTATATTGTTGGATTACTTCATTGAGCAAAACAATTGTTTATTTTAATTTATTCAAACGGATGCCTTGCAACTAACTGGACATGGACATTTTGAGACTCCTGTTTTGAGGAATCAAGGACAAAGACAGCATCTCCAAGCTTAGGCTGTGCTACACGAAACAGTACCTATTCTGTAACTCCCAGTAATGGACACCAAAAATCTTTGGTTCAATCACATTATCTGTCAAAATCTGTAGCTACAGTTCTCTGTACTTCACTACACCTTATAGACACACTAAAATGTACTGTTCATTCTGATTTTTGGGGGGCATGTTACTTTTACAATATAACATTCTTGTTGAATACCCAGTTACCTTTTTGAGTTAGCCTTAAATATTGTACACTCCCCTGTATTTTAGATTGACAAATAAACATTATTTGGATATATCTGAATATTTAACATCTGTTTGATGCTACAGAGCCCTGTAGAGATTATATAAATATATTCTGTGAATGCATAAAGGCAGACACATTTTTAGGAGATTGATATCCTTTATACAGCTTCAGTACACTGGCAATGGTGTTAGGCATGCTGGGCTGTGGAAGCAGAGTGCTTGTGGCGAATGGTCTTGTCCTGTCTGTGGTGTAAGGCCAGTTGGATAAGACTGCTGGAAGTGGTGTAGGGCTCGTAGACCTTAACCACCAAGTGTTTGGACCTCTTGCAGAATATATGTCTCCTGTCTCCTCCTATGTCTCCTGGAAAGATATGGTTGTGTTGTTACCATTTTACAGTGCATTTGGAAAGTATTCAGACCCCTTGACTTTTTCCACATTTTGTTACGTTACAGCCTTATTGTAAAATGTATCAAATATTTTTTTTCCTCATCAATCTACACACAATACAATATAATTTTTAGCAAATGTATTTGAAATAAAAAAAACAGAAATATCACATTTACATAACTATTCAGACCCTTTACTTAGTACTTTATTGAAGCATCTTTGTCAGCGATTACAGCCTTGAGTCTTCTTGGGTACAGTGGTTCTTCCTTTAAAAGTTTTGAGTTTATGCCATGACCATTAGTGGTAGATTGTGGCATTCTGTCATTGCACCACACTATCACAAGGGGGAGTTAGAACTCTGATCTATTGGTAGTCTAAACTGTGGCACAAATTGACTCTCTTTTTGTAAATTAATGGAGGTGTTTTCAGTCTGATAGTCTTTAATAAATAAATGTTTTGACTGTTTTGACCAAGTTAATCTGCTCATTGTGTGTGTTCAATTATTTTTGACATTGTGGTTACAATGAAAGAATGTAAACTGTAAATGTAAATAAATCCTATTCATATTGAATAATCAGATGCGTGTTGCAAGCTTTATTTTTCCTTATTTTATTTTTTACTCATTTATTTTCTCTCCAGCGCCCACATCACTCACAGCCACATGGCCTCAACCTGCACCATTTTGTTTCTCTCTGTGGCCCACACGCACTTTAAACATTTGGATAATAAAGCATTTAAAGTATATTGAAGACAGACGCCACCTCTTAATGAGTTCCGAGAGCTGATCTGTTATCCAACGATTATTATTATTATTATTAAACCCTGCATTATAATGATATAAAAGCCCCCTAGATATTCTCACAGACCAGATTTGCCCTAACGAAAAGTGCCCCTTAGATATTCATTTAGAATCCTCCAATCCTCTCAATTTTATTAGATCTACAGTACAAGGACATTTTATTGATCTGCAATTATTTTCATTTAGAAGCCGCCTCTTAATGAGTTCCGAGAGCCGTGTCATACCAATTATTAGTGGATTATTCACTAATTAATAGCTTTGGATCAAAATAAATAAGTACCAACATTATTTCTTCTAGTCTTTAATAAATAATATTTTGACTGTTTTGAACAAGTTAATCTGCTCATGTTGTGTGTGTTCAAGTATTACTATATTACGTTTTGGATCACAAAAAAATAAACATTTTACATTACCATGTAGTTACCAATAAAATGGACTGACAGGGGTGTGGAAATACACATATACATATCCCGAAAGAAAGAAATGATCTCACTCCAATAAATTGTAATAGATAAGATCTTCTACCATGGAAAGTAAAACACCTGTCTATTTGTGGAAAAATCCCCCTGATTAACTCTTTAGTCACATCAGTTTACCTATTTCCTTATGGTTTTGCCTACACCTGTTTAAAATATATGAGCAAGAAATATTCAATTTTATTTGTAATGGCAAGCCAGACAAAATTAAAAGGGCCTATTTTTATAAAATGAAGAGGAATTTGGAGGGCAGAAATTAGACTTTATCAATTGGAACCTTTACCAAGTGGAAGGGGAAAAAAGTAAGGAACTTGTCTGTCGGCCCTTGCATTAAAGAACAAAAATGGTTAAAGAAAATAAAAATTTATGAATAAAAAATTAAAATATAAACCAGATTCATTTAACAACTTCTTAGGGCTGAGATCCCGCTAACGGGATCGATATGACAACAGCCAGTGAGGGCACCAAATTCAAAACAACAGAAATCCCATAATTAAAATTCCGCAAACATAGAAGTATTTCACACCATTTTAAAGATACACTTCTTGCTAATCCCACCACAGTGTTTGATTTCAAATAGGCTTTACGGCGAAAGCACCACAAACAATTACGTTAGGTCAGAGCCAAGTCACAGAAAAACACAGCCATTTTTCCAGCCAAAGAGAGGAGCCACAAAAATCCGAAGTAGAGATAGAATTAATCACTAACCTTTGATGATCTTCATCAGATGACACTCATAGGACTTCATGTTACACAATACATGTATGTTTTGTTCGATAAAGTTCATATTTATATAAAAAAACTCACGTTATGACGTGTTATGTTCAGTAAAAAACATACAGTGATTTTGCAGAGAGCCACATCAATTTACAGAAATTCTCATAATAAATGTTGATGAAAATACAAGTGTTATGCATGGAACTTTAGATACACTTCTCCATAATGCAACCACTGTCTCAGATTTCAAAAAAGCTTTACAGAAAAAGCAAACCATGCAATAATCTGAGTACGGCTCCTAGAGACCAAACAAGCCAAAAAGATATCCGCCATATTGTGCAGTCAACAGAAGTCAGAAATAACATTATAAATATTCACTTACCTTTGATGATCTTCATCAGAATGCACTCCCAGGAATCCCAGTTCCACAATAAATGTTTGTTTTGTTCGATAATGTCCATCATTTATGTCGAAATAGCTACTTATGTTAGCGCGTTTTGTAAACAAATCCAAACTCACGAAGCGCGTTCACTAGGAGCAGACGAAATGTCAAAAAGTTTCGTTACAGTCCATAGAGGACCACAACAAATACAGCTATGCCATATAGATTGCAAAATAGTTGGGAAGAAATGTCCGATGTACCGATTCCATGGCACATGGTTAATGAATTGACACCCAATTTTCTGTTCCTCCTGAAAGCTCTAATATAAAAAAAGTCAAATGCATTCTCTCCATCGCCCACACGCACTTGAAACATTTGGATAATAAAGCATTTAAAGGCTGACATTGATTTAAAAACTTCTGACAGCCAAAATTCTAACTCCACCCATACCTTTGGACATTTAAACATACCCAGAAGGCATGGATTATTATAACCTACTGCAGGCCTAAAACCTATGGGTGCAAACATCATTTCCATGATGGGCTATTAGCTGGACAGTAGACTCTTAACAAAAGGATAGTTCAGCTAGGTGTGAAAAAAATCCCCCCAACTTGCAAAGTATTAAGTACTCTAACATCAGGCAACCGCAAAATGTCGGGTAAAGCATATACTGTACAGTATTTCTTCATCAACATCTTTATGCTTTCGTTAATGAAATAATGATAAAAATACTTTCAAAATGCAGATGTTTACTTCAACTATCAGCAGGACAATACTCTTGCCGAGTTTAGAGACTTTAAATATATGAATGGATCCATCACGAATTACCATGGGAATACATTTCACTGAATGACATAGCATGGGGACTGGTCTTGATAAATCAATCAGATTTTTATTTGGAAATGTTAGGATTATTTTGCTCTTTACTATCACAATATTAAAAACATTCAAATGCATTCATGAATTAAATCGCTTTAGGCAACATGTTTCAGTTCATCTGATGAAGGTGCACATGGGCCTATTTATATAATGAATCTAAAATTCGGAGGGTAGAAATGATTAAATATTAAAGCATTAGATCTCTCACTACAGGCATCAGTCATATACGAAAGTTGCACTTAAATCCAAACTGGTTCTCTAGCAAATTAGTAAGAATGTCTCACCCCATATTCAAGAATGGCCTTTTCCCTTTGTTCTCAGATTACAACAGCCAATTTTCAGGTATTTGAAAACGAAATCATCTACAAAATATCATAATTTTTTTACCCAGCCAGTTTGGTTGCAATTTCAGTTTAATACACCAGAAAAGACAGATCAATTACTCCATCAAATATTGTGGTTAAAAACTTTATTTTTTGATAACATTTAAAAAAAAAGGTATAATCTTTGTAAATTATATCATAAATAGGACTGGTGGAGTTATGTCACACATGCAGCTAACACAAATATATGGAAATGTCTGCTCTACCCAAAATTACAACCAAATAATTGCAGCATTACCGCAAAAAAGGAAGAGGCAAGTGCAAGGGGAAAAACGTAAGGAACTTGTCTTTCAGCCCTGGAGGCTATTAGCAGGACAATAGACACAATGTGGTCCCAAAAACACCTTTCTGACATAGCCAAACCAATGATTGCTGAATCTGAAACAGATGGCTGGCATTGTTCAAAGTGAGCGAAGTAAGTAAAGTGACGTGCTAGATTTGGTGTAAGCGCTTGAACAATCAATTGTGTGATTTAAAGCTAGAATTCTTATTTGCTACTTAGAAATGAATGATATATACCCATTGATTCATTATCCTGCAGTTGAATGACCAAAAAGCACCTTCTAGTGGACCCATGGGTGGGATTTAATTAATGTTGTTTATAATTTAGTAATTAATCAACTTTTTTTTTTACCACGAAAATCCGGGCTCTCAGCCAGCCAAATCACCAGTTGAGATCTTTATCAGCATTTCTCCCCTCCAACACAGGGCCATAAATCGTCAGCTGTCAGCAGGGGCATAAATCACCAGCCCCTACTCAGTCTTCCTCACATGTCAAAAGTGAGAACCTCAACTCTGACAACTCCTTTTTCAATACACAAACAAAATGACCCACTTCAAAACTTGAATTAAAAAAATCAATATTATATATTATCCCTGCTCACATGTCAGCCTTTGAAACCCATGTACATCCGGTTCGATGACAACAATACATTTCCCAATAAACCACCAATAAGCCACTCTCTGTTTATTATCTATGCATAGCCACTTTACCTCTACAGACATGTACATATTACTGTTAGGAATTTTATGAATAATGACTAAACAATATTTACATTTAAATAGAACTGTAATTAATTAAATTACCCTGTTTTACAATATCTGATTAATAATGTTAGTTCCTAAGAAAGAGGTTATGTAGCATGGATAAGGAATAATTGGAAATTATAACCATTGTGTAGGAAGGAATGTGTGTGTGTGTGTCTTAAGTAAGCAAAGCGGGTCATTAACCTATGTTTGAACCGACTCAACTATAACTATGTGGTGATCAAATAAGACAGCGAGAGCCCCTCCAGGTTTTCCGCATCTGGAACTGTCTGCTAAAGTGGTAAACAATTATGGTGAGACTTCAGGAGTTAATCCAGATATATTGTGTGTCATGTATGTGCGCCAGTGAGTTGGAATGAACTTTTGAACCTGCTTTGTCCTGGTCGAGAGGAGGAAGGACATTTTAAAACCTATGACGTCATATGTGAAATATAAGCTGTTGTACATGGTTCTAGGATCAGCGCGCTCTTGAGAATAAATGCTATTGGCTAATTTTGATTGACTGGTCTCTGTCTATTTTATACAAATAAGGATCTTACAAATTCTTAGAAACAGACTGAGTGATTTTAATTGAATTGGTTAATGAACCCATATAGGAATTATTAAATTCCTTTGACAATTACGTACATTACCTGGACTAACCGATGCCCCCACACATTGAATTTGTACCGGTACCCCCTGTATATAGCCTCATTACTGTTATTTTATGGTTGCCCTTTTATTTTATGGTTGCCCTTTTATTATCTGTTATTTTTCTATTTTCTTATTTTTTTCATTTTTATTTGTATTTATTGTTTCTTCAGTTTATTTAGTAAAAACTTGAACACTTATTTTTTCTTAAAACTGTATTGTTGGTTAAGGGCTTGTAGGTAAGCATTTCACTGTAAGGTGTACGTACACCTGTTGTATTCGGCTCATGTGAAAAATAACATTTGATATGATAATCATTTCAGATGTGCTAGAAAATATTTCCTCATTCGCATAGTGCAAAATGGCTAATACTAATGTGTTGATGTTTTGGCTACACAGAAATTGATTTCTGGAAAAGATGCACAAATGTTTTGCGCAGCACCTATGCACATTTGGTTTAGTCTTTCAGCTTTCCCAAGATGTATAACTTGTCCTATTCGGTTGAAGTATCACTATAGCATGTATGCGTGGCCCTCTCTTTGTAGTGAATTAGCGCGTGCCTCTCAGAAAACACAGTGTTGTACACAGCTTGTATGCAAGGAACACATGACCTACTAGCCCACTGCGCTTTTGTATCGATCTGGTAAACAATTGTATAAGTCTTTGTCATTTAACAGCATCACCTTCAGTCTATCCTGATAGTATTTGAGTCACATATCCAAAGCCAGCGCTGTCCATGCTTGGACCTCAACATGCCTAGCTGTTGTGCAGCACATGGACTTGCTTTGGTGGCAGACACATTCGAGCAGGTAAGAGATGGCCTTATTGCTGCTGGACATTACTTGTAAGTAGAAACATTGCGTATTTGTATTGATTATTTCTATTATTGTTATAGCTAGAATGTGTAGTTATTGTTATAATGTTAGTTACATAGCGTGACGAGTGTTCAGGTTTCATAGAACGCCATTGTAGCCAGTAGCTTTCATATATACAGTCATTGGCTTAGCCTAAACAAAGGGGTGGAGCGGTATCATAAGACACACTATAAGGCAAACAAAACATTCAGATTGTATATTTTAGAACACTATGAGTCTGACGTAGTATTTAGAATCCTTTCAACTCTGTTCATCACATATCTTTCTGTCATGGAAAATGGATAACTTTATCGCCGGAGAAACTTGAATCAGAGATGCTAGTCTACCAAGAGACTCAACCAGCGACTTCCTGTAATTATCCCGTGCGGATTGAAGATTAACGTCAATGGAAAATTGTGATGTTCTAAGCTACAGGAAGTAATCACATTTTGAGCCAAAGTTGGTTATCTTGTTTTCTACTTAGCCTAGCGTGCACAAGCCGGAGAGATTCTTCTATCAAATACATTCCATTCCATGTTCAGTTTTAGAAGCGATATAAACAACAAATCAAATCACCAAAGAACACATTAGAAATTAGTATTTTGTCATGTTCAATGTGGATTATTCAATGGCATAACCCGTTTGATGCTTCCAGTTTGACGCTTCCTTAATGGCTAACGCCACCATACATTCATGGACGTTGCCCTGTACACACTGTATTGTGTAGAACTGTGTTGGATTTATGGCATTTTTTTCTATTTGATGTCCCCCCTGCTCAGAGGGAACCTCTATCCTGAATGAAACCTACAAGTACTACTGGCTGGCCTAGTTAGTGTTGTATAGCCTGTTTTAGCCAATGCAAACACAACACTATTTAGGATATCTAGTTTATTCAAATGGTATCCTGACTCGCTGAAATAAATCCTGAACACGCTGCAAAGCAATTGTGATCCTATAAGGACCCTGTTTATAGAGTCTGTACACTATGCAGTGAAAAAAAAGAATGCAGTTAGTTGAAATGTTACAGATAGTCTGTAGCATCTAGAGACTATCCAAATAAAGTGTTACCCACATTTAGTCTACTAATATTTGACATATTACATACAGTATTCATAAGTGTAAGAGATCTTAAATTATCAACAAATACTGGTCCAATAATATTTTCAATGTTGCAAAGAACCTGTAAGTACACTACCCTAATTGCACGTATTCATAAATTGTTCACATACAGTTGAAGTCGGAAATTTACATACACCATAGCCAAATACATTTAAACTCAGGTTTTCACAATTCCTGACATTTAATCCAAGTAAAAATTCCCTGTATTTGGTCAGTTAGGACCACCACTTTATTTTAAGAATGTGACATTTCTGAATAATAGTAGAGAGAATGATTTATTTCAGCTTTTATTTCTTTCATCACATTCCCAGTGGGCCAGAAGTTTACATACACTCAATTAGTATTTGGTAGCATTGCCTTCAAAATGTTTAACTTGGGTCAAACATTTTTGGTAGCCTTCCACGAGCTTCCCACAATAAGTTGGGTGAATTTTGGCCCATTCCTCCTGACAGAGCTGGTGTAACTGAGTCAGGTTTGTAGGCCTCCTTGCACGCACACGCTTTTTCAGTTCTGCCCACAACTTTTCAATAGGATTGAGGTCAGGGCTTTGTAATGGCCACTCCAATACATTGACTTTGTTGTCCTTAAGCCATTTTGCCACAACTTTGGAAGTATGGTGTGCTTGAGGTCATTGTCCATTTGGAAGACCCATTTGCGACCAAGTTTTAACTTCCTGACTTATGTCTTGAGATGTTGCTTCAGTATACCCACATAATTTTCCTGCCTTATGATGCCAAGTATTTTCTGAAGTGCACCAGTCTCTCCTGCAGCAAAGCACCCCCACAACATGATGCTGCCACTCCCGTGCTTCACGGTTGGGATGGTGTTCTTTGGCTTGCAAGCCTCCTCCTATTTCCTCCAATCAATTATATTTTTGTTTCATCAGACCAGAGGACACTTCTCCAAAAAGTACGATCTTTGTCCCCATGTGCAGTTTCAAACCGTAGTCTGGCTTTTTTATGGTGGTATAGGAGGTCATCTGGTTATGCCGATATAGGACACATTTTACTGTGGATATAGATACTTTTGTACCTGTTTCCTCCAGCATCTTCACAAGGTCCTTTGCTGTTGTTCTGAGATTGATTTGCACGTTTCGCACCAAAGTACTGTCACGCCCTGACCTTAGACATAATTTTTATGTCTCTATTTGGTTTGGTCAGGTTGTGATTTGGGGTGGGCCTTCTATGCTTTTGTTTTCTATGATTTTGTATTTCTATGTTTTGGCCGGGTATGGTTCTCAATCAGGGACAGCTGTCTATCGTTGTCTCTAATTGGGAACCATACTTAGGTAGCCCTTTCCCTCCTTTCAGTGTGGGAAGTTAACTTTGTTTGTGGCACTTAGCCCTTAAGCTTAGTCTCTAGGAGACAGAAGGTGTCTCCTTCCTGACCGGTATGACGGCTGCGTGGTCCCATGGTGTTTATACTTGCGTACTATTGTTTGTACAGATGAACGTGGCACCTTCAGGCATTTGGAAAATGCTTCCAAGGATTTGGCTAAGGTGTATGTAAACTTCTGACTTCATATGCGCTAGAGCTTTGCACACTCTTATGAATGCAATAATTTACTTAGTCAAGATTTTGAGAGCGTACTAGTACCAAAAAGCATAATCTTATGTGGATGAATAAATACATTATGTGATCATGTAAAAAAACAAACACTTTATAATACATATTCTATTGAATCATTTCAACTCACCCCCCTTTAAAACTTGTATTTTCATTAATTTTTACACTATTTCCTTGAAGGTAAAGTGCAGTTTAAGACTATTTGAGGGCACACCACTTGTTATCCACTGGATAGAGTACATGTATAATTCTACACAGACATGATGTTAGTAATCACCATGCTCTGCCAACACCACCCGATTGACAGCCACCTGCACACACACACACACACACACACACACACACACACACACACACACACACACACACACACACACACACACACACACAAACTACTACATCCTATCACACGTGAAGTGGATGTATTGTAAAATGTAATTGCCCTGCCGGTCTAGCATGGGGTTGTGAAGGAGTTGACGAGAACCACAAAACAACTAAGTGGGCCCCACAACACTCACACACAACTCTACCCCTCTGCCTTTCCTTCCTGCTCCTCCCTCTCACATGCACATAAACTAAACAAGACGATGTTGAAGACCAATGTTGACTTCAATGGCAGTTGTGTCAAGTTGGTTGGATGTCCTTCGGGTGGTAGACCATTTTTGATGCCCATGGAAAACTGTTGCGCTTCAGAAACCCAGCAGCGTTGCAGTTCTTGACACAAACTGGTGTGCCTGGCACATACTACCATACCATGTGCTTAATTTGTCAATTGGGAGGTGGAAAAATACAGAACAAAAAGCCAGAGAGGTGGGTGACCTGGGGGGCTCAGAGGTACCGGAACACATGAAAGAAAAATCCCTTATAATAAAGCATTTCATGCATTATCATCGCTTTTGCGTACTGGCATAGAACAGTAAAGCAGAGAGAGGCACTTCCAGAAATTGCACACATGGGGAAAATGTTTAATAGCCTATGGTCTGGAAAAACATTTTCCTTCTACATAATTTTAGATGACTGGAGACTTCAGCAGAATATTTATTAATAGCTTACAAATGATCGAAATGACAGGCTATACTGAAAATCTGAGATCAATAAAAATGACACTGTTTTGAATCCATCAATAGCCTAGGCCTAGGTGTGTGGAGACCCACATATTGTACAATATGAGGAGGAAATTATAGTCCTAAAAAAGCTTTCCAGTTTCACTGACTCACCCAATGAGGCGCAGGCCACTCACCAGCCATGGCCAATGCGCTCATGACAAAAGCTTATCTCTCTCTTACTTTGTAAAACAATGATGTTAGCTCAAAAGGTCTATTTGGAAGTTGATAACTTGGTAGCCCACAGACAGATTATTATTCTCTTTTCAGCATGATCTGTGTTTTCCCGCAATTGTATTTGAAATATCGTGAAAGGCCTGTTTTGGATGACAGCAGTAATTCTATAACTTTGGCAAATGTATTTCGATTTATCAGGGGTGTTGCGGCACCTCCAGCACCCTTCCCACGACTATGATTCTATAAGAAAATAAATTATTAAGTACAACGCTGGAAAGATGGGAGTTTCATGCTCAGAGCAGGGATATGGAGAAAGACCACTTAAAGTGAATCTCATTCTAGTTCTGTGAGAAATGCAGGTGGCTTCTCTCTTTCACCACAGCAATGGCCACGCATCGGTCTATATAAATGTAAATAGTCCGGGTGGCCATTTGATTAATTGTTCAGCAGTCTTATGGCTTGGGGGTAGAAGCTGTTAAGGAGTCTTTTGGACCTAGACTTGATGCTCCGATACCACTTGCCTTGCGGTAGCAGAGAGAACAGTCTATGACTTGGGAGACTGGAGTCTTTGACAATTTTTTGGGCCTTCCTCTGACACCGCCTATATAGGTCTTGGATGGCAGGAAACTTGGGGCATACACACTACCCGCTGTAGCGCCTTACGGTCAGATGCTGAGCAGTTACCATACCAGGCAGTGATGCAACCGGTCAGGATGCAGCTATAGAATTTTTTGAGAATCTGGGGACCCATGCCAAAAATTATTAGTCTCCTGAGGAGGAAAAGGTGGTGTCGTGCCCTCTTCACAACTGTCTTGGTGTGTTTGGACCATTATAGTTTGTTGGTGATGGGGACATCAAGGAACTTGAAACTCTGAACCTGCTCCACTACAGCCCCGTCGATGTTAATGGGAGCCTGTTTCAGCCCTCCTTTTCCTATAGTCCATGATCAGCTCCTTTGTCTTGCTCACACTGAGGGAGAGGTTTTTGTCCTGGCACCACACTGCCAGTTCTCTGACCTCCTCCCTATAGGCTGTCTCATCGTTGTCAGTGATCAGGCCTAACACTGTTGTGTCGTCAGAAAACTTAATGATGGTGTTGGAGTTGTGCTTGGCCATGCAGTCATGGGTGAACAGGGAGTACAGGAGTGGACTAAGCATGCACCCCTGAGGGGCCCCAGTGTTGAGGATCAGTGTGGCAGATGTGTTGTTGCCTACTCTTACCACCTGGGGGGCGGCCTGTTAGGAAGTCCAGGATCCAGTAGCAGAGGGAGGTGTTTAGTCCCAGGGTGTTAGTGTAATTATGCCAATGTGCTTTCATCAATTGAAAGCCCTTAATCTATTTTATGAGAATTTCTAAGATTTCTTGTTTGCATAAAATAGACGCAGACCAGTCTTTCAATAATAGGTCATCGAATTTATTCTCGGCGCGCGCTCCCACTTAATCACGAGCAGCAGTTTATATACAGATCATGACGTCATTTCATTGCTTTAACAGAATCCCCTCCTCTTGACCGGGACAAAGTGAGGTGAAAAGTTCATTCTAACTTACTAACACACTCCCAGATAACTTTTGACCCCTCAACATTATCGATCACCATTGAACTGACAGTTGTAATTAACAGAAAACTTAGGAATGCACTCACTGTCTTATCTAAAAACCCCAGAGCTAAGTTTCTGTAGGGTCAACCATAGGCTAACAACCTTATTTGTTTACTCAGTCCCCAACACATTAGTTTCTTCCTAGTTGGAATGGTGTTCATTAACTTTAATTACTCCTTGTCCGTGTCACACAATCCCTTCTTACGAACTCATATTGTTAATCAGATATAATAAAACAGAGTATAAGTTTACTTAGTTACAGTTCCATTTAAAATGATTTGTTCAGTCATTTTAATACTAATTTTACAAACACAGGGTCCTTAGCTTACTGATGAGCTTTGTGGGCACTATAGTGTTGAACACTGAGCTGTAGTCAATGAACAGCTTTCTCACATAGGTGTTCCTTTTGTCCAGGTAGGAAAGGGCAGTGTGGTGTGTAATTTAGATTGTGTCATATTTGGATCTGTGGTATGCGAATTGGAGTGGGTCTAGGGTTTCCGGCATGGTGGTGTTGATGTGAGCCATTTTAAAGCACTTCATGGCTACCGACATGAGTGCTACAGGGCGCTAATCGTGTAGGCATGTTACTTTTGCTTTCTTAGGCACAGGGACTATGTTGGTCTGTTTGAAACATGTAGAAATTACAGACTCGTTCCGGGAAAGTATGAAAATGTCAGCGATGACAGTTGCCAGTTGGTCCGTGCATGCTTTGAGAACACGTTCTGGTAATCCTTCTGGCCCTGCGGCTTTGTGAATGTTGACCTGTTTAAAGATCTTGCTCACATCGGCAACGGAGAGCGTGATCACACAGTCATCCAGAACAGCTGGTGCTCTCATGCAGTGCTGCTTGCCTTGATGCGAGCATAAAATGCTATTTATTAGCTCGTTCGGTATGCTCCCGTCACTGGGCAGCTCGCGGCTGGGTTTCCCTTTGTAGTCCTTAATAGTTTGCAAGCACTGCCACCTCCGATGAGCGTCAGAGCTGGTGTAGTAGGATTCAATCTTATTCCTGTATTAACTCTTTGCCTGTTTGATGGTTCTCCTGAGGGAATGGTGGGAGTTCTTCTAAGCGTCCGGACTTGAAAGCGGGACTCTCTATCCTTTAGCTCATTGTGGATGTTGCCTTCTGGCTTCTGGTTGGGATATGTACGTATGGTCACTGTGGGGACAAAGTCGTCGATGCACTTACTGATGAAGACGGTTGCTGAGGTGGTATACTCCTTAATGCCATTGGATGAATCCCAAAAGGTATTCCAGTCTGTGCTAGCAAAACAGTCCTGTAGCGTAACATCCGCGTCATCTGACCACTTCCGTATTGAGCAAGTTACTGGTACTTGAGCAAGTCACTGGCAAGTCACCTGCTTTAGTTTATGTTATAAGCAAGAATCAAGAGGATAGAATTGTGGTCAGATTTGCCAAATGGAGGGCGAGGGAGAGATTTGTAAGAGTGTCTGTGTGTGGAGGAAAGGTGGTCTAGAGTTTTTTTCCCTCTGGTTGCACATGTGACATGCTGGTAGAAATGAGGTAAAATGGATTTAAGTTTGCCTGCATTAAAGGCCCAAGTCCACTAGGAGTGGCGCTTGTGGATGAGCATTTTTTTGATTGCACATGGCCTTATACAGCTCGTTGAGTGCGGTCTTAGTGCCAGCATCGGTTTGTAGTGAATAGTGAAACGGCTACAAATAATATAGATGAGAACTCTCTTGGTAGATAGTATGGTCTACAGCTTATCATGAGTTATTCCACCTCAGGCGAGCAATAACTCAAGACTTCTTTAATTCTAGACATCGCGCACCAGCAGTTATTGACTGTTAGACACACACCCCCGCCCTTCGTCTTACCAGACGTAGCTGCTCTGTCCTGTCCTGTCTCTGTCTCTGTCCTGCATCGGCAGGAAAAACCCGGCCTGCTCTATATTATCCATGTTGTCGTTTAGCCATGTCTCGGTGAAACATAAGATAGAACAGTTTTTAATGTCTCGTTGGTAGGGTAGTCTTAATCGTAAATCGTCCCGTTTATTTTCCAATTAATGTTTGTCAATAATATGGAGGGTAGTGGTGGTTTACCTATTTGCCCACAAATTCTCAAAAGGCACTCCACCCTCATCCACCTTTTCTCTGTCTTTTCTTCACGCGTATGACAGGGATTTGGACCTGGACTCGTCAAAGCAGTATAACCTTCGTGTCAGACTCATTCAAAAATCTTCGTCCAGTTTGAGGTGAGTAATCGCTGTTCTGATTTTCAGAAACTCTTTTCAGTCATAAGAGATGGTAGATGCAACATTATGTACAAAATAAGTTACAAACAATGCGGAAAATAAACAACATAGCACAGTTGGTTAGGAGCCCGTTAAATAGCAGCCATCCCCTCCGGCGCCATTATCAATATAAGACTACAATGTTGTGCAAACCATGAACCCAGGCCAGCCCAACACAAATCAATTCTTAGAATATCAGGCACTGTTTTTTTACATTATGTTTTTGAGGGTGCAGCCAGGAGAATTACAGAGGAGTCAACTTGAATTAACTGTGAATGCTTTTATTCAAATGTTTACAACAACAAAAAATACAAACAGTGAAAAATAATGTTTCATGTCACAAGATGTACCAGATCCTGGCAAATATGTTCCGGAACGAAACTGTCCAAAACTGAGAGGTACCGGACCCTGTTCTGATCCGGCTCAAATTAAGTAATGACCATACCCCGTTCAAAGGCACTTAAATCTTTTGTCTTGCTCATTCACCTTCTGAAAGGCACACATACACAATCCATGTCTCAATTGTATTAATGCTTTAAAAGCCTTCTTTAACCTGTCTCCTCCCCTTCATCTACACTGATTGAAGTGGATTTAACAAGTGACATCAATAAGGGATCATCGCTTTCACCTGGATTCTCCTGGCCAGTCTGTCATTCATAATGTTTTATACAATCAGTGTACATACACATACATACACACACATGTGTGCCTTGATCACTAGATAAAAACAACTAGATTAAAGAATCAAAAAACAAATGGTAATAAACCCATATTATACATGCTATATCCCGTCACGCCCCTCTCATAAAAACCCCATAAACGCCACCCTCATAAATCACAACGTTGACACGCAAAGTATCCTATATCCCTACTACTGTGATAGTACCATAGTACTGGTATATTTTAAAGGGATATTGTTCAGTGTTTTACCCTAATCTTAATCTGGAAAACTATCCCTTTAAGGGCGAATAGAAACTAAATGAAACATAATCGAAAGAAAATAATAGAATAGAATAGTTTGTGTTTGGTGCAGTCCTTACCTGTCCAACGTAGACCAGTAGTCTGGCATTGAGAGGGCTCTCGTCAGGACTCACCCAGAACTCAGAGTTATCATCTGACGACACCGAAAACTGGAAATCACCTGGGAAATAGAAATACAGTCAAAATGGTTAGGGTGTGTGTGTGTGTGTGTGTGTGTGTGTGTACAAGATGTGCGTTACTGAGGCAGGACTGACAGACACAGTGTCCCCAGTCCATACCTAGAGCCAGGCCACAGCCTTCAGTAACTCTCTATATAACTCTATATAACAGTTGCTGTATGGGGATTTGGGGCCTGGTTCTGTAGCTATATTTATACAGCTGACCTCACTAAGAGAAAGAGTGTGTGTGTGTGTGTGTGGCAACGGAGTAGCAGCGGCACAAGTACACAGTATGCTTCTGCCCTGGAGTTAAAGCTCAGAGGCCAAGACAGGAATGGTCAAAAACCACATAGACTGAGTGATAAGTGTGATCGGGTGGAGAAATTACAATATTATGTTATAATACTGTTATTGCATCAAATGGTTGTTTTATGCAACAGAGTAGAGGATTATTATAACTCTATTGTGTTTGTGTGAATTGAAAGTGGGCCTCTGGGAGATTTAACACTGACAGTGGATTTACGATGGATTGGTGATAAAGACCGCATTCCATAGCATGATTAGTGTCTGTGTGACTGACTGTAAGGTACCAGGGAGAGATGGCTCAGGGACAGACCCTGGTTTCTACACAATGAGGACAGTATTTACAGCAGATATGGTTGGCTGTGAATTATTAGTACCATTGTGACCCATTGCATACATCTGTTGTTTGTCATGAATGGACTTGGCTATAAAATGCTGTGGCTCAAACCAGCTGGTTGAGTTCTCAGTGATCACCTCCAGGGGTGATTACTGACCAGCTCCATTATTGCAGTAATTAAATAATAAAGTTTGATTGTTCTGAAGAAATCTAAAAGTCTCTCCTTTTGATTACAATAATTCCACCACAGTGGTTTGATATTATGGGGGTTATGGTGTGTGTTGGGTGACTCTTAAAGGGACATTTCACTCAGAAACGGAAAGTAAAGTAATGTCAAGATGAAACCGTGTCCCACGACATCAATAGTGTAGATCGATAGTGTAGATCCAGCTGTACGCCTCAATCTCAAATGAATGGAAAAGATAAGCACTGTCTAATTTCTTGTTTTTGGAAAAACATATTTTCCATTCATTTGGAATGGAGGCATATAGCTGGATTTATACAACTGATGTCATTGGACATGGTTTCATCTTGACATTAGACTACTTTCGAGGTTGGAAAATGTCAATGTTTACTTACGAGTGAAATGTCCCTTTAACTGATACTATGGAGGTTATCCATCTAACCTTTTGCAATAGCCCTTGAGAGGGTCTGAGAACCTCTGATAGGGTTCTACTAGGGGTACTTGTCAAAGGTCTCATTAGTGGATGGCATTTAGCCCAAGTTGAATTGAGTCAGTTGGTAGGGCACTTGGTGTAGTGTTGGGCACTTGGTTGGTCATTTATAGGCAACTCCACCCAAGGGCATTTAATCTAATGGAACTCAACCTCTAGGGTGTAAGTAGAAAGTATGATTAGTGGTTTCTCACCATCTCTGTATGGATGAATGAAACCAAATATTCGGAGGCCGTAGTTCTTCCATTTTGGAGCCACAGCCAGCTTCTTCACCGTAGTTCTCGTCTGGAATGATAGACGTGTACAAACCATAAGATGAAGACCTGAACATGTCTGACGGACGAACGGACAGACATAGAGAAGGCAGACAGACGGACGGACAAACAGACAGAGCTCTCTCAGTATACTCAC
This sequence comes from Oncorhynchus nerka, assembly GCF_034236695.1. Lineage (NCBI taxonomy): Eukaryota > Metazoa > Chordata > Actinopteri > Salmoniformes > Salmonidae > Oncorhynchus > Oncorhynchus nerka. Next base: position 62,956,949 of record NC_088404.1, on the reverse strand, counting down.
ATGGGGATATAGAGGGAAGTGCAGGTTCTTCCGGAGCTGGGCTACAGACGAGCCACACCAGTCCTCAAACACATGGAGGTTGGCCTGCCCTTTGAACTGTGGAGAGAGAGAGAGACCAGAGAGAAGGGACTCATTAAAATATATAATAACAATACTGTACTGTCACTTAACAGACATTTTTATCCGGACTTATAGTACAGTGAGTGCATATGTTTTCAGTGTGTGTGTGTGTGATTCTTTAGGGAACTGAACGAGCAGCATTGGCATGGCTGGCATCACACTCTTACCAACTAAGCCACATAGGTTCACTTTCTGTTCATCACTTCATAACAACTGACCTAATAACCTAATAACTCTAACCTTACTCAAAACACTACAACTGAGTAGCACAAATGGTGTGATGATCAAGCCATTACTGTTATTTCTACCAATCTATAATACCATGGATTCTAGCATAGTGATCCCCTCCATTTCCCTCAGGGACGGGCATCAGAGCATTTGACACTGACAAAATAAGAGGAACTCAGAGCTGAGCCTGAACATTGTGTGTCTAAGACAGCTCGGCAGAAAAAGACCAGCCCCAGAGTTTGACATCTGTCTGCATTAGCTCAGCTGCATGGGGGGAAACAGAGGACGCTCTGAGGACAAAGAGTTTGGAGCACACACATCAGAAGACATAACAGACTCAGAAGGTTTGTGTGTCATCAGAACATAAAGGGAAACTAAGGGTGACTGGTTTGAGTCCCTCGCATACATTGCAGCCTATGGGTAAACAGCAGGGGGTGGTGAAGCATACCCCAAAACACACACACACACACACACACACACACACACACACACACACACACACACACACACACACACAGACAGATGCAGAAACGGACATACACAAGCATGCATATTTATTTTTATTTTTATTTAACCTTTATTTAACTAGGCAAGTCAGTTACGAACAAATTCTTATTTACAATGACGGCCTACCCTGGCCAGACCCGGACGACACTGGGCCAATTGTGCGACGCCCCATGGGACTCCCAATCACAGCCGGATATGATACAGCCTGGATATGTACAGACACACATCCGTTCACGCACAAACACACACACAAATGCACACATTCAGAGACACACGCCCATGCACACTCACACAGACGCACAGACATACACTAACATGAGCGCACGTATGCACACACAGACAGACAGATGTCATGACTGGCCTGTGAGGGTCAGGTTACAGTGGATCACAGTTCTACAGAGATATCTCTCCCTCCCGCAGAGCGGGAGAGGTATAGAGAGTTTGATGGGTGGAGGTTATGACCTCACGCCCATTGTACATTTACATTTAAGTCATTTAGCAGACGCTCTTATCCAGAGTGACTTACAAATTGGTGCGTTCACCTTAAGACATCCAGTGGAACAGCCACTTTACAATAGTGCATCTAAATCTTTTAAGGGGGGGAGGTGAGAAGGATTACTTTATCCTATCCTAGGTATTCCTGAAAGAGGTGGGGTTTCAGGTGTCTCCGGAAGGTGGTGATTGACTCCGCTGTCCTGGCGTTGTGAGGGAGTTTGTTCCACCATTGGGGGGCCAGAGCAGCGAACAGTTTTGACTGGGCTGCGCGGGAACTGTACTTCCTCAGTGGTAGGGAGGCGAGCAGGCCAGAGGTGGATGAACGCAGTGCCCTTGTTTGGGTGTAGGGCCTGATCAGAGCCTGGAGGTACTGAGGTGCCGTTCCCCTCACAGCTCCGTAGGCAAGCACCATGGTCTTGTAGCGGATGCGAGCTTCAATTGGAAGCCAGTGGAGAGAGCGGAGGAGCGGGGTGACGTGAGAGAACTTGGGAAGGTTGAACACCAGACGGGCAGCGGCGTTCTGGATGAGTTGTAGGGGTTTAATGGCACAGGCAGGGAGCCCAGCCAACAGCGAGTTGCAGTAATCCAGACGGGAGATGACAAGTGCCTGGATTAGGACCTGCGCTGCTTCCTGTGTGAGGCAGGGTCGTACTCTGCGGATGTTGTAGAGCATGAACCTACAGGAACGGGCCACCGCCTTGATGTTAGTTGAGAACGACAGGGTGTTGTCCAGGATCACGCCAAGGTTCTTAGCGCTCTGGGAGGAGGACACAATGGAGTTGTCAACCGTGATGGCGAGATCATGGAATGGGCAGTCCTTCCCCGGGAGGAAGAGCAGCTCCGTCTTGCCGAGGTTCAGCTTGAGGTGGTGATCCGTCATCCACACTGATATGTCTGCCAGACATGCAGAGATGCGATTCGCCACCTGGTCATCAGAAGGGGGAAAGGAGAAGATTAATTGTGTGTCGTCTGCATAGCAATGATAGGAGAGACCATGTGAGGTTATGACAGAGCCAAGTGACTTGGTGTATAGCGAGAATAGGAGAGGGCCTAGAACAGAGCCCTGGGGGACGCCAGTGGTGAGAGCGCGTGGTGAGGAGATCCAAGGACGCAATCCAAGCGTGGGCCGCGCCGGAGATGCCCAACTCGGAGAGGGTGGAGAGGAGGATCTGATGGTTCACAGTATCGAAGGCAGCCGATAGGTCTAGAAGGATGAGAGCAGAGGAGAGAGAGTTAGCTTTAGCAGTGCGGAGGGCCTCCGTGATACAGAGAAGAGCAGTCTCAGTTGAATGACTAGTCTTGAAACCTGACTGATTTGGATCAAGAAGGTCATTCTGAGAGAGATAGCGGGAGAGCTGGCCAAGGACGGCACGTTCAAGAGTTTTGGAGAGAAAAGAAAGAAGGGATACTGATACTGGGATATTGTAAATAAGAAGACAGCAGCCCAACTCCTTTCTGGTCTCTAGTGTGAGAGAATGGATTGTCTGTGTGCCTTAGGAAGAGTTTACAGCCCAAAACTACAGAACATCAAACAAATGGACTTTGGGACAATATTTTTCATCATCTGAATGGGTGGGAACAATGATACAAATGAACTTTTAACAAGGCACACCTGTTAATTGAAATGCATTCCAGGTGACTACCTCATGGAGCTGGTTGAGAGAATGCCAAGAGTGTGCAAAGCGGTCATCAAGGCAAAGGGTGGCTACTTTGAAGAATCTCAATTATAAAATATATTTTGATTTGTTTAACAGTTTTTTGGTTACTACATGATTCTATATGTGTTATTTCATAGTTTTGATGTCTTCACTATTATTCCACAACGTAGAAAATAGTAAAAATAAAGAAAAACCCTTGAATGAGTAGGCGTGTCCAAACTTTTTACTGATACTGTACCATTTTCTAGCCCCGAGTCTCTACTTTTATCCAATGTAAAAACACAAATTTTGCTACATAACAACTGAATCGTGCCGGTCGGTCACAATTATCTGTAAGGTCCCTCAGTCGAGCAGTGAATTTCAAACACAGATTCAACCACAAAGAACATTTTTTACCCTATTGGCAGATGGGTAAAAAGCAGATATTGAATATCCATTTGAGCATGGTGAAGTTAGTAATTATATTTTGGATGGTGTATCAATACACCCAGTCATTAAAAAGATGCAGGTGTCCTTCCTAACTCAGTTGCCAAAGAGGAAGCAAACCACATTTCACCATGAGGCCAATGGTGTAAAGGCTCTCCTCTTCCTCTTCTGAGGAGGAGTAGCAAGGATCGGACCAATACGCAGCGTGGTAAGTGATCATCTTGGTTTTTAATAAGAACACTGAACAAAACAATAAACAACAACGTGACAAAAAACAACCGAAACAGTTCCGTGTGGAAAGAAACCCCGACCCGGAAAATAAACACCCACAACTCAAAAGTAAAACCAGGATCCCTAAGTATGATTCTCAATCAGGGACAACGATTGACAGCTGTCTCTGATTGAGAACCATACCTGGCCGAACACAGCAATCCCAAATCAATAGAAAAAATAACATAGACAACCCACCCAACTCACACTCTGACCATACTAAAACAAAGACATAATAAAATAACTAAGGTCAGAACGTGACAGTACCCCCCCCAAAGGTGCAGACTCCGGCCGCAAAACCTAAACCTATAGGGGAAGGGTCTGGGTGGGTGTTTGTCCGCGGTGGCGGCTCTGGCGCGGGACGTGGACCCCACTCCACCATAGTCCTTCTCCGCCTCTCTACCCGCCTCCGTGGCCTCTATAACGCGGCGACCCTCACCGCCGACCTCGGACTGGGGACCCAAGCCACGGGTCCCGAATGGACAGGAGACTCCGGCAGCTCCAGAGTGAAGGGCGATTCCGGCAGTTCCTGGCTGACTGGTGGCCCCGGCAGCTCCTGGCTGACTGGCGGCTCCGGCAGCGCCGGACAGGCGGGAGATTCCGGCTGCGCCGGACAGGCGGGAGACTCTGGCAGCACTGGGCAGGCGGGAGCACCTGTAGGGAGGAGACGGAGAGACAGCCTGATGCGTGGGGCTGCCATCGGAGGGCTGGTGCGTGGAGGCGGCACTGGACAGACCGGACCGTGGAGGCGCACTGGAGCTCTTGAGCATCGAACCTGCCCAACCTTACCTGGATGAATGCTCCCCGTAGCCAGGCCAGTGCGGCGAGGTGAAAGAGCCCGCACTGGGCTGTGCTGGCGAACCGGGGACACCATGCATAAGGCTGGTGTCATGTTCCCCGGCCCGAGGAGACGCACTGGAGACCAGATGCGCTGAGCCGGCTTCATGGCACCTGGTTCGATGCCCACTCTAGCCCGGCCGATACAAGGCGCTGCTATGTACTGCACCGGGCTATGCACGTGCGCCCCACGGCATAACACGGTGCCTGCCGATCCCTCTCTCTCCACGGTAAGCACGGGGAGTTGGGCTGCCTCTCGGGCTTCCAGCCGCGCTGCCGTGCTGCCTCCTCATACCACCGCCTCTCGGCTTTCTCTGCCTCCAGCTCAGCCTTGGGGCGGCGATATTCCCCAGCCTGTGCCAAGGGTCCCTTGCCGTCCAAAATCTCCTCCCATGTCCAGGAGTCTTGCAATTTCGACCGCTGCTGCTGCTGCCCGTTACCACGCTGCTTGGTCCTTTGGTGGTGGGTGTTTCTGTAACGGCTCTCCTCTTCCTCTTCTGAGGAGGAGTAGCAAGGATCGGACCAACACGCAGCGTGGTAAGTGTTCATCTTGGTTTTTAATAAGAACACTGAACAAAAAAATAAACGACGTGACAAAACAAAACCGAAACAGCTCCGTGTGGAAACAAACACTGACACGGAAAATAAACACCTACAACTCAAAAGTGAAACCAGGATCCCTAGGTATGATTCTCAATCAGGGACAACGATTGACAGCTGCCTCTTGATTGAGAACCATGCCAGGCCGAACACAGCAATCCCAAATCAATAGAAAAAAGAACATAGGCAACCCACCCAACTCACGCCCTGACCATACTAAAACAAAGACATAATAAAAGAACTAAGATCAGAACGTGACAAATGGGGAATTTAAAACAGTTACAGAATTTTATGGCTGTGATTGGAGAGAACTGAGGATGGATCAACAACATTGTAGTTACTCCAAAATACTAACCTAATTGACAGAGTGAAAAGAAGGAAGCCTGAACGGAATAAAAAATACAACAGGCTCAGAAACAGGTCCTATTTACAAGTCATCAGACTGCTGAACACTTGAACTGGACTGAACCACCTGCTCTGATTCTACACACCTTAGCACACATGCACACACACCCACACAGACATGCTGTACACCCCCTCCCCCCCCCACACACACACACACCCCACACGCATATACACACACACACACACGCACACACAAACGCTGCTAGAAGAATATTATTATGATTTCTAAATACTGCACAATTTAAACACTTGCTCCCCCAATCCCCCCTTCCCCAATACACATGTAAATATTGGACTATAAATTGTGCCTTGCTGTTTTATGCTTACGTATGTAAAAATGTATATTCTATTCTCCTGAGCCATTTACTTTGTTTGCAGTCTTATCTTTTCTTATTTCTTATTGTTGTTGCATTGTGGAGAAGGAACTTTCCGGTAAGCATTTAGTTGGACGGTATATATACCATGTGTATCCCGTTCATACGGCTAATAAAACCTGACACTTAAAACACACAGCCGTCTAACTCTGTTTTTGACGGCAGCCACTAAATCCCGTGTCTCTCGTCAGACAGAAGATCAAGCAGGGCAGAATTTTCAATAATCACATTGTTTCATTTACAACTGATATTCACCAGAGATGGGTTGGCACAGGACTTTAAAATCAGAGTTATCTGTACAATATGGGGAGCTAATGTGAGTCTTCAAGTCTCTAATTCACGATGCTTGGGATATTCACCGAACAACCTCTGTTACACGTTGTAATTCGCCCCCAGGATTTAATACCATATTTCCACCTACACTCGCCAAGTTACAGATAGTATCACAAGTGAACTGCATTTATAAACTGTTCATGTACAGGACCAGTTTCCAAAACACATATTTAGTCTACTGACTTGGACTCACCATTGAAAGTGCTTATTAGTGTAAAACTAGGCTTAATCTGTATCCAGAAAAAAATGCCTTTATGTTTCAGGGGGAGCAGTTACTTCAGCTCTCAGTGAAGGTGACATCCCTCCATGCAAGGCTAAACTAAACCTAGATTGATAACCCTACTCTGCACGGCGAAAAAGAAAAAGAATCAAACAAAACCAACAAACAAGAAAGGTTAGAGAGGCCAAACGGAAGGGTAAGCATCCCTTTCTGATTCCACATTCCTGCCCATGGCGACTGCTGCTGTTGATGGTAAAAGTCACGTTTGATTAGTGTCACACAGGCATTCTCATGGACGGCCTGACCGGGGTCCTACTCATTTCTGTACAGGCGCTGTATTCTAGCCACCCTGCACGATAACAGCCAAGCAGTGATTATGAATCATGAATAAAGCATAAGTGATTTGTTTACAAATCTGCTGCACTCTAGTCCTTTACTGTGTGTGTGTGTGTGTGTGTGTGTGTGTGTGTGTGTGTGTGTGTGTGTGTGTGTGTGTGTGTGTGTGTGTGTGTGTGAGAGAGCGAGCGATCGAGAGAGAGAAAGGAAAGAGAGAGAGAAAATAGTAGAGAGAGGTGAGTGTGGTAGAGAGGGGGACAGGGATTGGAGATAAGGATGGAGTGGTGGAGAGAGGGATTGGACAGGGCTGGGAGAGGATGAGGAGGGAGGTAAGGGACTTAGCTGATACCAGGATGTCCCAGTGTAAATATGTACCATGCAAAGCTTTTAATACATTTCCTATTGCTTTTTAAAATAAATCCTTTTTTAGGCTGTATTTTTTACCCTGCCTGACAAAACATGAATAAGCCACTATTCACTTTATCTACAGCAATTACATTAAATCCAATGCAATTCTGCGGAGGCTAAAGGAGATAGTAATACGTTTTGGGATGCTAAAACACTATAGAATACTTACAGTATAGCTTTTCTGGTCACACACTGTGTACTTGTTTACTAAAAGTAGTAAACAATGGAGGGAGGCAAAAATGGGAGGAGAGAGAGAGAAAGAATGATGTATTTTGACCAGTATCAGAGTCACTCAAGGATCTGTCATACATTATTGGGAAACAGACATGTTCTTTACTCAAGGTCAATATATAGTTCAATTGGTACAGAAAGCGGATTTCAGACTGCACTTTCAGAAGTGCGTTTGAGTAGCCCAGCAGTGTGTCCTGGATAGAGTGACTTGACACATGATTCAGAAGTCACATTTGTTAATATTTATTTATTTTAATTTTATTTTACCTTTATTTAACCAGGTAAGCAAGTTGAGAACAAGTTCTCATTTACAATTGCGACCTGGCCAAGATAAAGCAAAGCAGTTCGACACATACAACGACACAGAGTTACACAGGAGTAAAACAAACATACAGTCAATAATACAGTAAAAAAACAAGTCTATATACAATGTGAGCAAATTAGGTGAGAAGGGATGTAAAGGCAAAAAAGGCCATGGTGGCAAAGTAAATACTATATAGCAAGTAAAACACTGGAATGGTAGTTTTGCAATGGAAGAATGTGCAAAGTAGAAATAAAAATAATGGGGTGCAAAGGAGCAAAATAAATAAATAAATTAAATACAGTTGGGAAAGAGGTAGTTGTTTGGGCTAAATTATAGGTGGGCTATGTACAGGTGCAGTAATCTGTAAGAGCTGCTCTGACAGTTGGTGCTTAAAGCTAGTGAGGGAGATAAGTGTTTCCAATTTAAGAGATTTTTGTAGTTCGTTCCAGTCATTGGCAGCAGAGAACTGGAAGGAGAGGCGGCCAAAGAAAGAATTGGTTTTGGGGGTGACTAGAGAGATATACCTGCTGGAGCGTGTGCTACAGGTGGGAGATGCTATGGTGACCAGCGAGCTGAGATAAGGGGGACTTTACCTAGCAGGGTCTTGTAGATGACATGGAGCCAGTGGGTTTGGCGACGAGTATGAAGCGAGGCCAGCCAACGAGAGCGTACAGGTCGCAATGGTGGGTAGTATATGGGGCTTTGGTGACAAAACGGATTGCACTGTGATAGACTGCATCCAATTTGTTGAGTAGGGTATTGGAGGCTATTTTGTAAATGACATCGCCAAAGTCGAGGATTGGTAGGATGGTCAATTTTACAAGGGTATGTTTGGCAGCATGAGTGAAGGATGCTTTGTTGCGAAATAGGAAGCCAATTCTAGATTTAACTTTGGATTGGAGATGTTTGATATGGGTCTGGAAGGAGAGTTTACAGTCTAACCAGACACCTAAGTATTTGTAGTTGTCCACGTATTCTAAGTCAGAGCCGTCCAGAGTAGTGATGTTGGACAGGCGGGTAGGTGCAGGTAGCGATCGGTTGAAGAGCATGCATTTAGTTTTACTTGTATTGGAGGCCACGGAAGGAGAGTTGTATGGCATTGAAGCTTGCCTGGAGGGTTGTTAACACAGTGTCCAAAGAAGGGCCGGAAGTATACAGAATGGTGTCATCTGCGTAGAGGTGGATCAGAGACTCACCAGCAGCAAGAGCGACCTCATTGATGTATACAGAGAAGAGAGTCGGTCCAAGAATTGAACCCTGTGGCACCCCCATAGAGACTGCCAGAGGTCCGGACAGCAGACCCTCCGATTTGACACACTGAACTCTATCAGAGAAGTAGTTGGTGAACCAGGCGAGGCAATCATTTGAGAAACCAAGGCTGTCGAGTCTGCCGATGAGGATGTGGTGGTTGACAGAGTCGAAAGCCTTGGCCAGATCAATGAATACGGCTGCACAGTAATGTTTCTTATCGATGGCGGTTAAGATATCGTTTAGGACCTTGAGTGTGGCTGAGGTGCACCCATGACCAGCTCTGAAACCAGATTGCATAGCAGAGAAGGTATGGTGAGATTCGAAATGGTCGGTAATCTGTTTGTTGACTTGGCTTTCGAAGACCTTAGAAAGGCATGGTAGGATAGATATAGGTCTGTAGCAGTTTGGGTCAAGAGTGTCCCCCTTTGAAGAGGGGGATGACCGCAGCTGCTTTCCAATCTTTGGGAATCTCAGATGACACGAAAGAGAGGTTGAACAGGCTAGTAATAGGGGTGGCAACAATTTCGGCAGATAATTTTAGAAAGAAAGGGTCCAGATTGTCTAGCCCGGCTGATTTGTAGGGGTCCAGATTTTTCAGCTCTTTCAGAACTTCAGCTGAATGGATTTGGGAGAAGGAGAAATGGGGAAGGCTTGGGCGAGTTGCTGTTGGGGGTGCAGTGCTGTTGACCGGGGTAGGAGTTGCCAGGTGGAAAGCATGGCCAGCCGTAGAAAAATGCTTATTGAAATTCTCAATTATGGTGGATTTATCAGTGGTGACAGTGTTTCCTATCTTCAGTGCAGTGGGCAGCTGGGAGGAGGTGTTCTTATTCTCCATGGACTTTACAGTGTCCCAGAACTTTTTAGAGTTAGTGTTGCAGGAAGCAAATTTCTGCTTGAAAAAGCTAGCCTTGGCTTTTCTAACTGCCTGTGTATAACGGTTTCTAACTTCCCTGAACAGCTGCATATCACGGGGGCTGTTCGATGCTAATGCAGAACGCCATAGGATGTTTTTGTGTTGGTTAAGGGCAGTCAGGTCTGGGGAGAACCAAGGGCTATATCTGTTCCTGGTTCTAATTTTCTTGAATGGGGCATGTTTATTTAAGATTGTTAGGAAGGCATTTAAAAAAATATCCAGGCATCCTCTACTGACGGGATGAGATCAATATCCTTCCAGGACACCCCGGCCAGGTCGATTAGAAAGGCCTGCTCGCTGAAGTGTTTCAGGGAGCGTTTTACAGTGATGAGTGGAGGTCGTTTGACCGCTGACCCATTACGGATGCAGGCAATGAGGCAGTGATCGCTGAGATCTTGGTTGAAGACAGCAGAGGTGTATTTACATTTACATTTAAGTCATTTAGCAGACGCTCTTATCCAGAGCGACTTACAAATTGGTGCATTCACCTTATGACATCCAGTGGAACAGTAGTGCATCTAAATATTTTAAGGGGGGTGAGAGGGATTACTTTATCCAGGGGAAGTTGGTTAGGATGATATCTATGAGGGTGCCCGTGTTTAAGGCTTTGGGGGGGTACCTGGTAGGTTCATTGATAATTTGTGTGAGATTGAGGGCATCAAGTTTAGATTGTAGGATGGCTGGGGTGTTAAGCATGTTCCAGTTTAGGTCGCCTAGCAGCACGAGCTCTGAAGATAGATGGGGGCAATCAGTTCACATATGGTGTCCAGAGCACAGCTGGGGGCAGAGGGTGGTCTATAGCAGGCGGCAACGGTGAGAGACTTGTTTTTAGAGAGGTGGATTTTTAAAAGTAGAAGTTCAAATTGTTTGGGTACAGACCTGGATAGTAGGACAGAACTCTGCAGGCTATCTTTGCAGTAGATTGCAACACCGCCCCTTTGGCAGTTCTATCTTGTCTGAAAATGTTGTAGTTTGGAATTAAAATTTCTGAATTTTTGGTGGTCTTCCTAAGCCAGGATTCAGACACAGCTAGAACATCCGGGTTGGCAGAGTGTGCTAAAGAGTGAAAAGAACAAACTTAGGGAGGAGGCTTCTAATGTTAACATGCATGAAACCAAGGCTATTACGGTTACAGAAGTCATCAAAAGAGAGCGCCTGGGGAATAGGAGTGGAGCTAGGCACTGCAGGGCCTGGATTCACCTCTACATCGCCAGAGGAACATAGGAGGAGAAGAATAAGGGTACGGCTAAAAGCAATAAGAATTGGTCGTCTAGAACGTCTGGAACAGAGAGTAAAAGGAGGTTTCTGGGGGCGATAAAATAGCATCAAGGTATAATGTACAGACAAAGGTATGGTAGGATGTGAATACAGTGGAGGTAAACCTAGGTATTGAGTGATGAAGAGAGAGATATTGTCTCTAGAAACATCATTGAAACCAGGAGATGTCATTGCATGTGTGGGTGGTGGAACTAATAAGTTGGATAAGGTATAGTGAGCAGGACTAGAGGCTCTACAGTGAAATAAGCCAATAAACACTAACCAGAACAGCAATGGACAAGACATATTGACATTAAGGAGAGGCATCCTTAGTCGAGTGATCAAAAGGGTCCAGGGAGTGGAGAGGTTGGTTTGGGGGTCACGGCGATTTAGACAGCTAGCCAGGACATCGGTAGCAAGCTAGCATAGGATGGAGGTCTGTTGTTAGCCACCTCTTGCGTTCCGTCAGTAGATTAGTGGAGTTCCGTGTTGTAGAGGGGATTAGTCCAAATCACACAACAACAAAAAAATAAAAACAATAGATATAGTTATAGAGGCCCAAGAAGAAACATAATTATAATAAAAATAAATAAATTGTCCGATTGTCTATTCTGAGAGCAGCCGGTAAGACAGCTAACGGTTAGCAGGCCGCAGATGGGCGTTCAGGTAACGTCGCGACGGAGGAGCCAGCCGGATCTCCTTCGGGTAGATAACGTCGGCAGTCCAGTTGTGAAGGCCCGGTGGGGCTCCGCGTAGGCAGTAAAACGGGTCCGGATAGGTGACTGCAGCCCAGGAGTGATTGACGGAGTTCAGGAGTGATTGACGGAGCTGGCTAGCTCCGGAGTAATTGATGTTTGCTCCGGAATCGACGAAAGCAGATAGACACACGGATAGCAGCCAGCTAGCTGTGAGATCCGGGAGTGAATGTCCAGAGAGCAGTTGAAATCCAGGGACATGGAGAGAAAAATCGGTCCGGTATGTTCCGTTCCGAGCCGCGCTGCCCCGTACAAAACTGGCGATAGATTTTCGAGTTAAAGGATAGCTGATGACCACAAACCGTGGTTAGCTGAATACTAACGAGTTGCCAGTAAAGAAGCTAACTAGCTTCTGATTAGCTTCTGGCTAGCTCCTGGCTTGCTTCTGGCTAGCTTCTTGGAGTTTCTGGCTAGCTTCTGGCTAGCTTCTTGGAGGATTGCAGATTTGAGGTAAATAATACGTATTTATACATATCAATTGGTGAGGCAGGTTGCAGGAGAGTGTATTGAAGATGAGTTGATGGAAAATAAAAATAAAATGTATGTGAAAAAAGTTGTAAATATATATATATACACGACACGACAAGACGAGGACAAAAGACGTCTGAACTGCTATGCCATCTCGGGCAAAGATGGCAAAAAAAAAAAAACATTATATTATGCCACATTATCCAAAAGTGTATTATTTTTTTCACATGTGAATCTTGCGGGAATTGAACGCAAGCTTGTCATTGCTAGCACCATGTTCTTACCAGCTAAGCTACACAGAACCACATACTGTATGTGATTTTCTACTGACAAATCTAAATTGTAACATTTTGAGCCCATCATGTCTGCTATCTCCAGTACCATGTGTAGAGAGAGGTATTCCTATAGCAGATCCCACCTTGAGGTTACATCCCAAATGGCACCATATTCCCTACATAGTGCATTCATAGGGAATAGGGTTCCATTTGGGACACATCCGGACTCTATTTCTGCTATGCTTTCACGTGTAACCGATGTGAAATGGCTAGCTAGTTAGCAGTGGTGCGCACTAATAGCGTTTCAATCGGTGACGTCACTTGAAGTAGTTGTTCCCCTTGCTCTGCAAGGGAAGCGGATTTTGTGGAGTGATGGGTAACGATGCTTCGAGGGTGGCTGTTGTCTATGTGTGTAGAGGGTCCCTGGTTCGAGCCCAGGTAGGGGTGAGGAGAGGGACGGAAGAAATACTGCTACATTGGTGCCGTGACCCAGATCACTGGTTGCTGCGGAAAAGGAGGAGGTCAAACAGGTTGTGAGTGTAACTGATGTGAAATGGCTAGCTAGGTAGCTGTGGTGCGTACTAATAGCGTTTCAATTGGTGACGTCACTCGCTCTGAGACCTTGAAGTAGTTGTTCCCCTTGCTCTGCAAGGGTGTGGCTTTTGTGGAGTGATGGTTAACGATGCTTCGAGGGTGGCTGTTGTTGATGTGTGCAGAGGAGCCCAGGTAGGGGCGAGGAGAGGGACGGAAGCAATACTGCTACATTGGTGCCGTGACCCAGATCACTGGTTGCTGCGGAAAAGGAGGAGGTCAAAAGGGGGGTGAATGTAACCCATGTGAAATGGCTAGCTAGTTAGCGGTGGTGCGTTTCAATTGGTGACGTCACTCACTCTGAGACCTTGAAGTAGTTGTTCCCCTTGCCCTGCAAGGGCTTTTGTGGAGTGATGGGTAACGATGCTTCGAGGTTGGCTGTTGTTGATGTGTGCAGAGGGTCCCTGGTTCGGGGTGGGGAGAGGGACGGAAGCAATACTGCTACACATGCATACCATGATGGGATGAGTGTGCTTATCTCTGTCTGTCCGTAGATACTATGATGCTTCCCCATCTCTCTACCACTGTCACTCTTTTCTCTGTCTCTTCCATCCCTCCCTCCCTCTCCATTTCTCTTTCCTCTCTCTGTCTTTTCCATCTCTCTCTTTTCCGCTGACTATATCCCCATCTATATCCCCTCTCTCTTTTTCTATCCCTCCCTCCCTCTCTCTCTCACTTCAGTCATCCCTCCAGGATATGTCCTATATATAGCTCTGAGCTACATTCCTCTCACAGCAGCTCACGCACAAACACACACACACTATGCCTGGTGTGGATTTAGAGAAAAGAGAGGAATATTTGAAGGCTCTTCCTATGGATTCGGCATATACTGTATGTCTAGAAGAAAGACAGAGGTAGAGAGGGAGAGAGAGATGGAGAGAGCGAGAGAGCATGAAAGAGAGAGAGTGAAAGAGAGAGCGAAAGAGAGAAAGACAGGTTATTAATAACGGTTAAATAAAGAGCTTTTCAAAACCAACGTCTCCTCTCCATTCTGTTATCAGCACCAGAATACAGCAGCCCATCTCCTACGGGACACAAACATCTTTCTGGGAATGTTGCTCTTACATTGTGGGAAGCCTCAGCTTGCCAGTTGGCTTGGCACTGACAAATGACTGAGTGTCGCTCCAGCTGACGAGCCAGTCACACCGGCTGACATTGAAAATCCCCTTGGGAGGAAGAAACTGAGACGCAATGTTCCCAACAACAGCCCATCAGTGTATAGCTAATACCACAATCCCTGTGGCAGTGGATAAAGTATTACAGTAGTGTGACTCAATACAATGATACACCTCAATAATGTGCGATTTCCAGTGCATACACATACATAAATATACAGGTTTTTGGAGAGATGTGGGTGGCTGCCACACTGGGCACCCCAAAAGCAGTTATTGTGGGGGAGTAAGTGTCTTGCTCAAGGGCACAATGGCAGGCATCAATGATTTGATACCAGCAACACTCCAGTTGCCAGCTCACTTCACGGCAGATTTTTGTTGTCGGACCCATGATTCAAACTGGCAACTCCGGTTGCTGGCTCGCCTCTCTAACCGCTAGGCTACCTGTCACCCCATTTGACTCAATGTCTCAACCTGGTCTCAGAGCATTTCGTATTATTCTGTACGTAAATCCGAGACCTCTATTTCGTATGATATGTTACGTTTCATATGGTATGTATTAATTTGTGGATGTCCATCATCCATTTTGCATGATATGTTACGAAGTAAAATGCATATTATATGTTACGAATTTGCTTAACCCTCTTGTTGTGCTCGTTTCATGTTAATTAATTCTGTGTTCCCGGTCCAAAATATCCGCCCCAATATAGCTGATTATAAATCCATAATAATGTTAGATCTTTTATCAACTTAAATTCTTGTGAACATTACAATTTTTGAACTTGTATTTGCTATTTATGGCCTGCAGGCCTCACTGACCTGAGTTCATAGAACTAGTTTTTGAGTAAAAAAAAAAAGCATAATGTATGGATTATTTTGACTATAACAAATACTCAGATAAAACATATTGTGCTATTTATCACAGACTACTTTGTGTCAAAGTTTAACAAGGACTCTCTCCTCCTCACCAGTGTCAAGATCCAAGATATGATCAAGAGCCTCACATACAGAATGTTGTTTGGTCATTGTGCTGCTACAATGTTGTGAGCAAGGCCTTAAAAACTTTATATACCAGAGCTGCGAGAAAAGCTCTAAACTGAGCAAAAAAATAAACGTCCTCTCACTGTCAACTGCGTTTATTTTCAGAAAACTTAACATGTGTAAATATTTCTATGAACATAAGATTCAACAACTGAGACATAAACGGAACAAGTTCCAAAGACATGTGACTAACAGAAATGGAATAATGTGTCCCTGAACAAAGGGGGGGAGTCAAAATCAAAAGTAACAGTCGGTATCTGGTGTGGCCACCAGCTGCATTAAGTACTGCAATGCATCTCCTCCTCATGGACTGCACCAGATTTGCCAGTTCTTACTGTGAGACGTTACCCCACTCTTCCACCGGGCTCTTTGCTGGCCATGGCATTCCTGTCATGCGGAAAATCCCGCACAGAACTAGCAGCATGGCTGGTGACACTGTCATATGCTGGAGGGTCATGTCAGGATGAGCCTGCAGGAAGGGTACCACATGAGGGAAGAGGATGTCTTCCCTGTAACGCACGGCATTGAGATTGCCTGCATTGACAACAAGCTCAGTCAAATGATGCTGTGACACAATGCCCCAGACCATGACGGGCCCTCCACCTCCAAATCGATCCCGCTCCAGAGTACAGGCCTCGGTGTAACGCTCATTCCTTCGACGAAAAACGTGAATCCGACCATCACCCCTGGTGAGACAAAACCCTGACTCGTCAGTGAAGGGCACTTTTTGCCAGTCCTGTCTGGTCCAACGACGGTGGGTTTGTGACCATAGGCGACATTGTTGCTGGTGATGTCTGGTGAAGACCTGCCTTACAACAGGTCTACAAGCCCTCAGTCCAGCCTCTCTCAGCAGATTGCGGACAGTCTGAGCACTGATGGAGGGATTGTGCGTTCCTGGTGTAACTTGGACAGTTGTTGTTGTCATCCTGTACTTGTCCCGCAGGTGGGATGTTCGGCTGATACCGATCCTGTGCAGATGTTGTTACACGTGGTCTGCCACTGTGAGGACGATCAGCTGTCCGTTCTGTCTCCATGTAGCGCTGTCTTAGGGGTCTCACAGTACGGACATTGCAATTTATTGCCCTGGCCAAATCTGCAGTCCTCATGCCTCCTTGCAGCATGCCTAAGGCACTTTCACGCAGATGAGCAGGGACCTTGGGCATCTTTCTTTTGATGTTTTTCAGAGTCAGTAGAAAGGCCTCTTTAGTGTCCTAAGTTTTCATAAATGTGACCTTAAATGCATACCGTGTGTAAGCTGTGTTATAACGACCGTTCCACAGGTGCATGTTCATCAATTGTTTATGGTTCATTCAACAAGCATGGGAAGCATGGAAAACAGTGTTTAAACCCTTTACAATGAAGATCTGTGAAGTTATTTGGATTTTTACGAATTATCTTTGAAAGAAAGGGTCCTGAAAAAGGGACGTTTCTTTTTTTGCTGAGTTTATATATTATTGAAACAATGTTGTGATTGTTTGTAAGAATGACAATTGCTATTGGGGAAAGGTTATCTTGGGGGTTGCCATGGAAGCCAAGAAGGGGAGTGAGGTGTGTGTGTGTGTGTGTGTGTGTGTGTGTGTGTGTGTGTGTGTTCAAACATACAGTACATGCATGTGGGGGTATGGGAGAGGAAGTGTGTCCATCGAAATGAATGGGCATGTGCCTGAACTCAATTTTATACACTAATTGTAGTCTCACCCATTCATTTTTAATGACCGGTCATTTTTGACCGGGAACACCACAGCAGTTAAATAAAACACCCAAAATGTTATGAAAATCATCCAAATGTGTTTTGTGTGTTCAGATGCCCTGTGTGGACAAAGTCATGGAACCTTATGACAATGAGATTAAATTAACTACATTTTTCAGAGAGAAAACTTGTAAATCGGTCCAATTTGACCGGAACACAGCAGGAGGGTTAATGTATAATCTGTTACGAATTCTAGCTAGGTGGCTAACAATAGCTAGCTTGCTAATTTAAGCAAGGCTACACTCTTAGAAAAAAAGTTGCTATATAGAACCTAAAAGTGTTCTACCTGGAACCAAAAAGGGTTCACCTATTGGGAAAGCCAAAAAATGCTTTTTGGAACCCATTTTATAAAGAATGTAGCAGTTAGGGTTAGGAGTTAGTTTAAAGGGTTAGGGAGTTTGGTTAAAAGGTTAGGGGCAGGGTTAGCTAACATGATATGTAGTTGCAAAGTAGCTAAAAAGTAGTTGAAAACTGCTAATTAGCTAACATTTTCAAGTTGTCCGTTTTTTGAACTCCCAACCTTCGAACCTAGACGTTCGTGTTGCTAGACGTTCGTGTTATACACCCACCCAATCACCCACCCTAATTTAATTTTTGCCATAGCCCTTTCCTGCAATCAAATGACTAGAGACCCCATGGGTGGAATGTTATTCTTTCTTTTTTTTAAACAGCTGGAAATCTGGTCTTTCTATGTCAAACTGCTGTGTTATATTTCAGTCTTCTGTGATGTAGAGTACCTGTCAAATGTTTGGACACTTTTTTGTTACTATTTTCTACATTGTAGAATAATAGTGAAAACATCAAAACTATGAAATAACACATATGTTGTCATGTAGTAACCAAAAAGGTGTTAAACAAATCTAAATATATTTTTTATGAGATTCTTCAAATAGCCACCCTGTGTCTTGATGACAGCTTTGCACAATGTTGACTTTCTCTCAACCAGTTTCATGAGGTAGTCACCTGGAATGCATTTCAATTAAGAAGTGTGCCTTCTTAAAAGTTAATTTGTGGAATTTCTTTCCTTTTTAATGTGTTTGAGCCAATCAGTTGTGTTGTGACAAGGTAGAAGGTATACAGAAGATAGCTCTATTTGGTAAAAGACCAAGGCCTTATTATGGCAAGAACAGCTCAAATAAGCAAAGAGAAGCAAACAGTCCATCATTACTTTAAGACATTTAAGACATTCATCAAGTGCAGTCGCAAAACCATCAAGCGCTGTGATGAAACTGGATCTCATGAGGACCGCCACGGGAAAGGAAAACCCAGAGTTACCTCTGCTGCAGAGGATAACATTTATTAGAGTTACCAGCCTCAGAAATTGAAGCCCAAATAAATGCTTTACAGAGTTCAAGTAACAGACACGTCTCAACATCAACTGTTCAGAGGCGACTGCGTGAATCAGGCCTTCATGGTCGAACTGCCGCAGAGAATCCACTACTAAAGGACACCAACAAGAAGAAGAGAAAGCATGGCCAATGTATTCAACCTTTTCTGGCCCACTGTGTTGTATGTGAATGTTTAAACCCAGAGTTGGACCACACCCACTCCACTGAATAGCAGGCTAGTGATTGCTTTGCAATGCTTGCAGTTAGCCACTGATTACTTACAAGCCACTCATTGTTGAATTTGCGATTTCCAACTTGTGTAATGTTTATGTCCAATAGCCGATGACCACCAATATGTTTTATCTCTAATTTCTCTTCATATGACAAGGATTGAAAAGGATTTTCCAGTAGATTGTTGACTTGATTCATAACAATGAGTGCTTTCTAGCTTGCTTGCTAAGATTTTGAAAGTATGATGTTGACATGACAAAACCAATTAAAGCTATGGTAGATATAACATTATTTGACATTTTATCTGTGGCCAATGACCTTGAGCATTCTTGGATGGGCACTTCTAATGTAACTCTATGGCAGCACCCAAAGGGCTTGAAGTTCTCCCTGTAGATTTTGCGGTGTCGTAGTGTCCCCATGAATGACAGAACACTGAGCCAATCACGGCACAACTACAGAGCATTACCAACCCCTACTCTATATATATATTCAGCTGGCTGACCCACCATCACAGAAAGCACCGAGCTGGGCTGAAACACCTGCATTTTGGAGCTGCCTTACTCAAGAAAGTAAAAAAGGAACCTTGTTTGTATGTGGCTTAAATAACTTTATTAATTTGACATTGTTCGCAAACTGATATCTGACACGTATTAATGGCAATATAACATGCAAAACAAAGTATATATCTACTGTGCATTCGGGAAAGTATTCAGACCCCTTCCCTTTTTCCACATTTTCTTACGTTACAGCCGTATTCTAAAATGGATTTAAAAAAACAATTTCCTCATTAATCTACACAGAATCACTCTGAAAGAGCTCCAGAGTTCCTCTGTGGAGATGGGAGAGCTTTCCAGAAGGACAACCATCTCTGCAGCACTCCATCAATCAATAAAGCTTTTGTGGTAGAGTGGCCAGAAGGAAGTCACTCCTCAGTAAAAGGCACATGGCAGCCCACTTGGAGTTCGCAAAAAGGCACCAAAAGGACTCTCAGACCATGAGAAACAAGATTCTCTGGTCTGATGAAACAAAGAATAAACTATTTGACGTGAATGCCAAGCGTCACGTCTGGAGGAAACCTGGCACCATCCCTACGGTGAAGCATGGTGGTGGCAGCATCATGCTGTAGGGATTTTTTCAGCGGTAGGGACCGTGAGACTAGTCACGATGGAGGGAAAGATAAACGGAGAAATGTAGAGAAAGATCTTTGATGAAAACCTGCTCCAGAGTGCTCAGGACTTCAGACTGGGGTGAAGGTTCACCTTCCAACAGGACAACAACCCTAAGCACACAGCCAAGACAATAAAACAAATTGATTTCTAAAGCCCTTTTTACATCAGCCGATGTCACAAAGTGCAATACAGAAACCCAGCCTAAAACCCCAGACAGCAAGCAATGCAGATGTAGAAGCACGGTGGCTAGGAAAAACACCCAACCTAGGGGTGGCTTCAAGACAAGTATCTGAATGGCCTTGAGTGGCCCAGCCTGAGCCCGGACTTGAACCCGATGGAATATCTCTGGAGAGACCTGAAAATAGCTGTGCAGCGATGCTCCCCATCCAAGCAGACAGCGCTTGAGAGGATCTGTAGAGAAGAATAGGAGAAACTCCCTAAATAATGACATTTTTGCTTCGTCATTCTGGGGTACTGTATGTAGATTGACGAAGGAAAAAAACAATTTAATCCATTTTAGAATAAGGCTGAAAGGAAACACAATGTGGAAAAAGTCAAGGGGTCTGAATACTTTCCGAATGCACTGTATATATGCAGTACCAGTAAAACGTTTGGACTCACCTACTCATTCAAGGGTTTTTCTTTATTTTTACTATTTTCTACGTTGTGGAATAATAGTGAAGACATCAAAACTATGAAATAACACATATGGAATCATGTAGTAACCCAGAAAAGTATTAAACAAATCTAAATATATTTTAGATTTTAGATTATTCAAAGTTGCCACCCTTTACCTTGTTGACAGATTCGCACACTCTTGGCAATCTCGCAACCAGCTTCATGAGGAACGCTTTTTCCAACAGTCTTGAAGGAGATCCCATATATACTGAGGACTTGTTGGCTGCTTTTCCTTCACTCTGCGGTCCAACTCATCCCAAACCATCACAATTGGGTTGAGGTCAGGTGATTGTGGCCAGGTCATCTGTTGCAGCACTCCATCACTCTCCTTCTTGGTCAAATAGCCCTTACACAGCCTGAAGTGTGTTTTGTGTCATTGTCCTGTTGAAAAACAAATGATAGTCCCACTAAACCAGATGGGATGGTGTATCGCTGCAAAATTCTGTGGTAGCCATGCTGGCTTTAAGTGTTCCTTTAATTCTAATGAAATCACTGACAGTGTCACCAACAAAGCACACCCACACCATCACACCTCCTCCTCCATGCTTCACGATGGGAACCACACAGAGATCATCCGTTCACCTACTCTGCGTCTCACCAAGACACAGCAGTTGGAACAAAAATCTCAAATTTGGACTCATCAGACCAAAGGACAGATTTCCTCCCGTCTAATGTCCATTGCTCATCTTTCTTGGCCCAGACAGGTCTCTTCTTATTATTGGTGTCCTTTAGTAGTGGTTTCTTTGCAGCAATTTGACCATGAAGGCCTGATTCACGTAGTCTCCTCTGAACTGTTGATGTTGAGATGTGTCTGTTATTTGGGCTGCAATCTGAGGTGTAGTTAAAACTTCGGGATCGGTGTCCCTTCCACGGGACGGTTGAGCTAACATAGGCTAATGTGATTAGCATGAGGTTGTAAGTAACAATAACATTTCCCAAGACATAGACATATCTGATATTGTCAGAAAGCTTAAATCCTTGTTAATCTAACTGCACTGTCCAATTTACAGTAGCTATTACAGTGACATAATACCATGCTACTGTTTGAGGAGAGTGCACAATTTTGAACATGAAAAGTTATTAATAAACCAATTAGGCACATTTAGGTAGTCTTGATACAACATTTTTAACAGAAACGCAATGGTTCATTGGATCAGTCTAAAAATGTGCACATATACTAAATTGCTCCTGGGCTGGAATAATATATTATGGCATTGCATTTCTGTTGCATAACAAATATGATGGTACAAAAAATAAAAGAAGGGTTGGTTTTTCCTTTTGTATTATCTTTTACCAATATGTGTAGCATTTATTTGGGCTTCAATCTGAGTTTCAGTTAACTCTGAAGAATGTGTCCTCTGCAGCAGAGGTAACTCTGGGTCTTTCATTCCTGTGGCGGTCCTCATGAGAGCCAGTTTCATCATAGCGCTTGATGGTTTTGCGACTGCACTTGATGAAACTTTCAAAGTTCTTGAAATTTTCTGGATTGACTGACCTTCATGTCTTAAAGAAATTATGGACTGTTGTTTCTCTCTGCTTATTTGAGCTGTTCTTGCCATAATATGGACTTGGTCATTTACTAAATAGGGATATGTTATGTATACCACCCCTACCTTGTCACAACACAACTGATTGGCTCAAATGCAATAAGAAGTTAAGGAATTCGACAAATTAACCTGGTAATTGAAATGCATTCCAGGTGACTACCTCATTAAGCTGGTTGAGAGAATGCCAATAGTGTGCAAAACTGTCATCCAAGGCAAAGGGTGGCTACTTTGAACAATATTTTAGTTGTTTAACACATATTGTTATTTGTAGTTTTGATGTCTTCACTATTATTCTACAATTTAGAAATAGGAAAAATAAAGAAAAACACTTGAATGAGTAGTTGTGTCGTCCAAACATTTCAACACCAAACATAACATATTATACTAATTTGAGTGTCCAGGATTTATATTTACTATGTCACGTCTAATCTATGACACCACGCTGCATGTCTGGAGTGATATATTTTAGATTAGTGCAGTGGTCCTCTCCCTATGAATTTCTACTGAAGACCCTGGCATGGATTCCATAGATTGTACTATTGTATACTGGCCTAATAATCTTATGGGAGTCATCATCCAAATGCACAAAACTAGTGCTTCCATATTTTCCTGCAGCAGGGAGACTTTTCACACGGAGAGAAGAACAACTAAGTATGATGCCATAAATTAATAAATTACACGTTTGGAGTGTAATGTCCCTTTAAGACTAATCAGCCATTACATGACTCACTATGGTCTCCCAATATAAATCAAAATAAACTATAACTACCTGTATGTTGTTTATTGTCAACATTTCCATTGTCAACATTGACCCTTTACATGACACTGTCTATGATTGATAATCTACCACTCCTTATAATTACATGCTGTTTGTCATGCTTTGGTTTATATAACTGTATTAAAGGCACTGAGATGACTGTGTACTGTAAAGTCAAGTGTTCTTGAGGATATAGCCTAGCGCATCTAGATGTCATTCAGTAGACTAAGTTTGACTCTGAAGCCTGACTCGTGTGGCTGCTGAAAGAGTGTTGTGCATCCCAAATGGCACCCTATTCCCTATATAGTGCACTACTTTTGATCAGGGCCAATAGGACTCTGTTAAAAAGTAATGTACTATTAAGGGAATAAGGTGCCATTTGTCTTTGGATTGATATTTTCACGAATCCCGCCGAAGATGGTGCCTCTTCCTGTTCGGGCGGCGCTCGGCGGTCGTCGTCGCCGGCCTATTAGCTGCCATCGATTCCCTTTCCGTTGAGGATTGAACCTGCGCCTTCACAGTGTCCGACCGGTCTTAGGTACGTGTCGCTTGGTGTCCGTGATAAATTGATTCGGTGGGCTCACACACTACCTTCTTTGGGTCATCCGGGGATTGATAGGACAGTGCGGGATCTTAGGGGGAAATACTGGTGGCCCACCTTACTAAGGATGTGAAGCTCTATGTCTCTTCCTGTACGGTATGCGCTCAGAGTAAGGCTCCTAGGCATCTGCCTAGAGGGAAGTTATAACCCCTCCCGGTTCCACAACGGCCATGGTCTCATCTCTCGGTAGATTTCCTTACTGATCTTCCCCCATCTCAGGGGAACACTACCGTTCTGGTCGTTGTGGATCGGTTCTCTAAGTCCTGCCGTCTCCTCCCATTGCCTGATCTCCCTACGGCCCTACAGACTGCTGAGGCTCTATTTACCCACGTCTTCCGGCACTACGGGGTTCCAGAGGACATTGTATCGGATTGAGGTCCCCAGTTCACGTCCCGGGTTTGGAGGGCGTTTATGGAGCGTCTGAGGGTCTCAGCCTTACCTCTGGTTATCACCCAGAAAGTAATGGGCAGGTGGAGAGAGTAAACCAGGAAGTGGGTTTGGTTTCTGAGGTCGTATTGCCAGGACCGGCCAGGAGAATGGGCGAGGTACGTCCCGTGGGCAGAATTGGCCCAGAACTCACTTCGTTACTCATCCACGAACATGTCGCCATTTGAATGCGTCCTGGGCTACCAGCCGGTCGTGGCTCAGTGGCATCAGAGTCAGACCGAAGCTCCTGCGGTGGAGGAGTGGGTACAGCGCTCTAGAGAGACCTGGCGGGCAGTCCAAGATTCTCTCAGGCAGGCCAGTGAACAACAGAAAAGAAACGCTGACCGCCACCGCAGTGAGGCCCCTGTGTTCGCACCAGGGGACAGGGTCTGGCTCTCGACCCGAAACCTGTCCCTCCGCCTGCCCTGCCGGGAAGCTGGGGCCGCAGTGTGTGGGGACATTTAAAGTCCTGAGGAGGATAAACGAGGTGTGTTATAGATTGCAACTTCCCTCTTACTATCGCATTAACCCCTCGTTTCATGTGTCTCTCCTCAGGCCGGTGGTAGCTGGTCCCCTACAAGAAGGTGAGGCACCGGAGGTCCCTCCGCCCCCTCTGGACATCGAGGGGCCCCCGGCGTACACAGTACGAGCTATTCTGGACTCGAGATGCTGGGTGAGGGGCCTGCAGTACCTTGTGGACTGGGAGGGGTACGGTCTGGAGGAGAGGTGCTGGGTACCGGGGAGGGACATTTTAGATCCTTCCCTCTTGAGGGATTTCCACCGCCTCCACACGGATCGCGCCGCGCCTCGTCCTCCGGGTCGTCCTCGAGGCCGGGGTCGGCGCGCTGCGGGTGCCGCGCGTCAGGGGTGGGGGCTACTGTCACGAATCCCGCCGAAGATGGTGCCAATTCCTATTTGGGCGGCGCTCAGCGCTCGGCGATTCCCTTTCCTTTTGTTTCTGTTAATTGGGTCTAATTGGTTACACCTGTTTGTAGGCTATTTAAGGGAACTAGGCCCGCTGGGTATTGTGCTGGCTTGTTTTCTGTTTATTGGTGTTGGTGTATTAGTGTGATCTCTATTTTTCCAGACAGTTTTAGTCCTGTGTATTTTGGACAGGTTGTTTCATGCGCCCTTGTGTTTTGCATGTCCGTGTCTCCGCTGTCTTTGGAATAAAATATCCACGTACGGAATTACCCGCTCTCAGCGCTTGACTCTTCCACTCACCATTCATAGAAGACATAACATATATAAATCCTATGTACAGTTGAAGTCGGAAGTTTACATACACCTTAGCCAAATACATTTAAACTCAGTTTTTCACAATTCCTGACATTTAAATCCAAGTAAAAATTCCCTGTTTTAGGTCATTTAGGATCACCACTTTATTTTAAGAATGTGAAATGTCAGAATAATAGAAAAGAGAATTATTTATTTCAGCTTTTATTTCTTTCATCACATTTCCATTTGTTGTCCTGAAGCCACTTTGCCACAACTTTGGAAGTATGCTTGGGGTCATTGTCCATTTGGAAGACCCATTTGCGACCAAGCTTTAACTTCCTGACTGATGTCTTGAGATGTTGCTTCAATATACCCACATAATTTTCCTGCCTCATGATGCCATCTATTTTGTGAAGTACACCAGTCCCTCCTGCAGCAAAGCACCCCCACAACATGATGCTGCCACCCCTGTGCTTCACGGTTGGGATGGTGATCTTTGGCTTGCAAGCATCCCCCTTTTTCCTCCAAACATAACAATGGTCATTATGGCCGAACAGTTCTATTTTTGTTTCATCACACCAGAGGACATTTCTCCAAAAAGTACAATCTTTGTCCCCATGTGCAGTTGCAAACCATAGTCCGGCTTTTTTATGACGGTTTTGGAGCAGTGGCTTCCTCCTTGCTGATAGGCGTTTCAGGTTATGTAGATATAGGACTCGTTTTAGTGTGGATATAGATACTTTTGTACCCGTTTCCTCCAGCATCTTCACAAGGTCCTTTGCTGTTGCTCTGTGATTGATTTGCACTTTTCACACCAAAGTACGTTCATCTCTAGGAGACAGAACGTGTCTCCTTCCTGAGCGGTATGACGGCTGCGTGGTCCCATGGTGTTTATACTTGTACTATTGTTTGTACAGATGAACATGGTAACTTCAGCCGTTTGGAAATTGCTCCCAAGGATGAACCAGACTTGTGGAGGTCTACAATTTTTTTCTGAGGTCTTGGCTGATTTCTTTTGATTTTCCCATGATGTCAAGCAAAGAGGCACTGAGTTTGAAGGTAGGCCTTGAAATACATTCACAGGTACACCTCCAGTTGACTCAAATGTTGTCAATTAGCAGATCAGAAGCTTCTAAGGCCATGACATAATTTTCTGGAATTTTCCAAGCTGTTAAAAGGCACAGTCAATTTAGTGTATGTAAACTTCTGGCCCACTGGAAGTGTGATACAGTGAGTTATAAGTGAAATAATCTGTTTGTAAACAATTGTTGGAAAAATTACTTGTGTCATGCACAAAGTCGATGTCCTAACCGACTTGCCAAAACTATAGTTTGTTAACAAGAACTTTGTGACTGCTCCTCTATTGTCTCTAGTCCCACAACTGCCTGTCTACAGAGCACCAACGGGAGACAGGTTGAGGCACAGAAAACTAACCAACCACATGGCATCCTAACTATCTGCCTCCTATGGATTTGTATACAAGATAGAGAGAGATGGGGTGGACAGAAAGAGAGAGTGTGGATAAGGGAGAAAGAGAGGGAGGGTCGGGAGAGAAAGACGAGAGGGAGCTGTTTCACTCCTCTTCCTTACCCCCATACTCTTCATCTTCCTCTTATTCTTTTTCCTACTCCTCCTCCCGTCACTCTGTATGCCTCTCTGACAGGCCTGCTGTAATTTGTCTCTTTGTCTTCCCCCTGAGTCTCTCTGTCAGAGTAATGGCCTGCAATAACTTCTTCACTGGCCCACCAATCACAGCCCTATAAATAACAGCCAGCTCTTCCAGCTTGGCTGCCATAGACTCACAGAGACCGGACAGAATTCCCAGAACAGATCAATACTGCCTCCACGACACATGACAATAAACATAATCCTGCATGTTTTATCCAAACATTGTATAATAATCAGCACGACTGGACAGTTTTTGTGTTATATGAGAACATTTGCCACAACCTAACGAATGTTCTGCGAAATGTCACAAACTATTTTGGTTTGCTGGGAAAACATTACTGATATTATTACATTACCTGGTAACCTACCGAGAACTTTTGGGCAATGTTCTGTGGCGGTTGTTCTAGACGTTGTGCACAGCATGTTACTGACTGTGAGGAGAACATGGATCATGTAAAAAAAATAATAATAATGTTAGCAAAAACGTCATTTTCGTGTTTTTGGGATGTTATCATCCTAATTTTAGATGTTAACTTAACGGGATTCTTAGCTAATGTTTTGGGAATGTATACCCGGTTTGCTGGTAGTCACTCCAGCTAGATTCACTCAACCCTGCCCCTACCCACTCCAGTCCAACGCACTCCTGACTCCTGGTCAAGAACACATACTTTTCTGATCTGTTTTAATCTGTGCTTGAAACTCACTGCTCGACTGAGGGACCTTACAGATAATTGTATGTGTGGGGTGTGGGTAGTCATTCAAAAATCATGTTCAACACTATTATTGCACACAGAGTTCATGCAACTTATTATGTGACTTGTTAAGCACATTTTTTACTCCTGAACTTATTTAGGCAGGTAGCCTAGTGGTTAGAGTGTTGGACCTGTAACCGAAAGGTTTCTAGATTGAATCCCGAGCTGACAAGGTATAAATCTGTCGTTCTGCCCCTGAACAAGGCAGTTAACACACTGTTCCTAGGCCATCATTGTAAATAAGAATGTGTTCTTAACTGACTTGCCTCATTAAATAGAAATTGAATACATTTAAAAAGGCTTGCCATAACAAAGGGTTTGAATACTTAGTGACATTTTAGCTTTTTCTTTTTTTATGAATTTGTAAACATTTTGAAAAACATAATTCCACTTTGACATGATGGGGTATTGTGTGTAGGCCAGTGACACAAAATCTTTTAAATTCAGGCTGTAAAACAAAACATTTTGGTAAAAGTCAAAGGGAAATACATTTCAACTCATGATATCTACCAGTAAATGCTAAGGCAGCAATAGGTATGCAAACCAGGTACTTAAAAAGTATAGTCTGAAGTCTTTGTTCAATTTTTGCTATGTGATATTCAGTTATGAATTTTAAATGTTGACTGCAAACTTGCCATCATATGTGCGTCACTGTACATTGTAGCCTGCAGTAGGCTACTGAAACACTGCTAGCAAACCACAATGGGGCTCTTGCTAGGTGCGGAATTTAATTAAAGGGCAACTACACATAAATGCTATTTTGTGAATAGTTTTTTATTTTTTTCTGTCAAAATACTCTGTTTCTCTCTGAGGTGCACAGTCAACAAGTGGTGCTGGTCATGGTGCTGGCAGGCTTACATAATAAATTCATGTCAAATCAATTGCACTACTGTAAGTAGTTGCTATTTTTGTTTGTAAAACAATTATAAAACTATATTTGTAAGTAGTACTTAAGCAATTTTCTGACCGGATACTTTATTACTCTTATTTACAGTTTTTTTTCGATTGCTAAACGACAGTGGACACAACTGGAGTCACATGTGCAAAACTCTAACTACAGTCTGCACAGCAGCAGTTCATGTGGACCAAACTCTAACTACAGTCTGCACAGCAGCAGTTCATGTGGACCAAACTCTAGTTCGTTTTTCATTGCTTGAACACAGTTTTCAAAACTCTATACACTTATCCCATGACTTTAACCACAACCTGCACAACACTGTGGATTTACAGCACTTTGTTCAAATGCTAACACACTGCTGTCAAAACTGTGAACCACACATTCAAAACGGAATAGATTTCAGCCTTGTGCCTTTCAAACACTGCTGATTGCAATTTCAGCTGAAAGGCTAAGCAGGTGTCTTGTTTTAGACTTGTTAGTGAACACACACACATATTACAGTATATATAGGTAAAGCTCAGAAAGACTCATTTTGGAAATGGAACAAGGAAGATGGGTTCGTGGAGGGAGTAGGGTGGCAGGGAGAGGATGGATGCGTGGAGGAACACAAAGGAGACAAAGAGCTGTTATTTCAAATGAAATAAGGGCTACACTTATAGACCATGTCGTGAACCATGGTCTCTCATTGAGAGAGGCAGGGTTCAGGGTGCAACCCAATCTGCAAAGATCCACAGTGGCATCTGTAATGCGAATTTTCCATCATGCAAACAGGTGAGAGTTACATCCTTACAGTAAATGAAAACATTACAGGAATCTATTTTGTATTGCAATTATAGAATATTTACACAGATATATATTACAGTAAGTTTGACTGTAAAATATATTTTTACAACAGGACCCAAAGGCTGCACCCAACAGGGGGAAGAGGAAAAATATTTTCAGATGCGCAGGAAAATGCTATTGTTGACATGGTTGTTGTCAACAATGCAATAAAACTGTGGGAGATTCAAGATAGAGTGCTGGCTGATAATAATATATTTGAAAATGTTAATTCTGTCAGCACAACAACTATTGCTCGAGTCCTAAAGAAACACCAAGTTACAATGAAACAGTTATACACTGTACCGTTTGAGAGAAACAGTGAATGGGTAAAAGAGCAAAGATACCAATATGTCCAGGTAAGACGTCTGAGGTTATGTACACAGCTATACAAAATATTTATAGTAAAAAAAAACACTAGCATTTCTACAGTAAAACTGTGCACTTACTGTTTTTCAGAGAGTAATGGAGGTGGAAGCACTGGAAAGACCACATTCATTTGTATTTATCGATGAAGCTGGATTTAACCTTGCCAAAACACGGCGCAGAGGAAGGAATGTTATAGGTCAAAGGGCCACTGTGGAGGTTCCAGGCCAAAGGGGGGGAAATATCACCATGTGTGCTGCAATGGCCAATGATGGTTTGCTTCTCAACACACCACTCATTGGCCCATACAACACAGAAAGGCTTATAGCTTTCCTAGAACAGCTCTATGCTCAGCTAGTGCCAGCAGAACAGGGAGAGCCAGTAAGAAACCCCCAAGTTTTTATCATAGTTTGCGATAACGTTGCTTTTCACCACTCTGCAGCTGTCACAGATTGGTTTGCAGCACATCACAGATTTATGGTTTTGTACCTGCCTGCATATTCACCCTTCCTCAACCCAATAGAGGAGTTTTTCTCTGCCTGGAGGTGGAAAGTGTTTGGTCACATGACCAAATGTCTCTTTTGGAAGCCATGCGTGCCGGATGTGAGGACACGAATCCAGAGGACTGCCAGGGATGGATAAGGCACTCCAGAAGGTTCTTCCCCAGGTGCATGGCAAGAGAAAACATTAGATGTGATGTTGAAGAAAACCTGTGGCCTGATGCTAGATAGAGAGAGGCAGGATTAGCCCCTCAATTATTTGTTCGAATTACAGTATGTACTTTTAGTTTCTACCTTTTTTTTCTCATTACTGTAATTCCGTAAATTACTACAGACTATTGAAGCAAACTGCTAATTTTCATTTACCTTAAAGAATTGTTATGTTCTAAAAATGTTAATAAATCATGTGAAAGAATGTCACTCTTTTCTTTGAAGAAAATATTACTTTGTATGAAGTCACTGAAATTGTTCAAACTGTAAAGATGAAAAGTTTATATTTTCTGTATTGGTGTTTGATGCTAGTGTTTTTACTCTCAGTGTGTTCTGAGTGACAGTGTGTGTTATCTCATTGAGGGTTGTGCATAGTGTTTGGCTGCACTGAGCGTGTTTTGAGCCATGTGTTAAGAGTTGTGTTGCTTGGAATGAGTTTTGCAGGTGATGTGAACTGTTTAGCTCAGGTGACTGTTGGTAGTGCAGACTGTAGTTAGAGTTTTGCACATGTGACTCCAGTTGTGCCCACTGTCGTTTAGCAATCGAAAAAAACTGTAAGTTGTTTCTTAAGAGGGCTACTTTTACTTGATTAAATTACAATCTAAGTAAGTACTTTTACTTAAGTACAGATTTCAGTACTCTACCCACCTCTTCCAGCATTTCAGTTTTACATGCCTAGGACTTCAGTGGTCCAGAATATATTTTAAATCTTGGTTAGAGTGCCAGCATACTATCATTTACATAATGGTATAGGTCTGCTTATCACACATTATAGAGTTGCCTCTATTTGATATGCTAATGCAAAGTCAGCTCTGGGCTACTTTGACAGGTCTGGAGGCACTCTCATGTCATAATTAGTGGTAGAAAGGAACCTAACTACTCGGCCAATGTCAAGGCAGAGGGCAACTCATTATTGGTAACCGACAGCTGTGTTTGTGTGTGTGTGTGTGTGTGTGTGTGTGTGTGTGTGTGTGTGTGTGTGTGTGTGTGTGTGTGTGTGTGTGCATGTGCGTGTGTATATATGCATCTGTGTGTGTATGCTTGTTTGTGCATGTCTGTAAGTGTGTCGGAATGTGTGTGTGTTCAGCAACCCCTGCTGTGTGACAGTTGGCATATGGAAGCAGTCTGGTTCTGTGTGTCTGATGGTGTGCCACTGACAGTGCCAGCCTGGTGCCCCTCAGACCTCTGTCCTGGCACCTGGGAACCCAACATGGCACAGTGGTGCCTGGAGAAAAGGGCTAATAAGACCACAGCTAAGGCCTCAGCCAGACAGAGATGGATGATATGCACAAAGAATGTACTATGCCTCTTTTTTTATACATTTGACATTTTAGTCATTTAGTAGACACTCTTATCCAGAGTGAATTACAGTTAGGAAATTCGTCTTAAGATAGCTATGTGGGACAACCCCATATCACAATCATTGTAAGTATATGTTTTCTCAAGAAAGTAGCTATCAGTAAAGTCAGAGCTAGTAAGAGGGAAAAAAGTGTTAGTTCACGAAAGGCTTAGTTTTTAAAAAGTTACGTCTTTCCCTCTACGCTTATTTGTTAATCTTATCCGGGATCGATTACCTTGCCATATACATTGCCTTGCGAAAGTATTCGGCCCCCTTGAACTTTGCGACCTTTTGCCACATTTCAGGCTTCAAACATAAAGATATAAAACTGTATTTTTTTGTGAAGAATCAACAACAAGTGGGACACAATCATGAAGAGGAACGACATTTATTGGATATTTCAAACTTTTTTAACAAATCAAAAACTGAAAAATTGGGCGTGCAAAATTATTCAGCCCCCTTAAATTAATACTTTGTAGCGCCACCTTTTGCTGCGATTACAGCTGTAAGTCGCTTGGGGTATGTCTCTATCAGTTTTGCACATCGAGAGACTGACATTTTTTCCCATTCCTCCTTGCAAAACAGCTCGAGCTCAGTGAGATTGGATGGAGAGCATTTGTGAACAGCAGTTTTCAGTTCTTTCCACAGATTCTCGATTGGATTCAGGTCTGGACTTTGACTTGGCCATTCTAACACCTGGATATGTTTATTTTTGAACCTCTGGCACTCTAACCAAGATTTAATTGATTTGAGTTTTCTGTTCAAGTTTCTGGCAGTGCTTTTTATCTAAGAAAGAAAATATATCTACTTCCAATTATATAAAGTGGGAAACTATTGGGATTCCATAGGTAGAGATGGAGTCCTCCGTCGGGATCTTGAAAGGCAATAGGGCTGATTTGGTTAGATTCATTTTATAACTTGAGATGAAGCTGAATGTACCTACGAGTTTCAAAGAATTTTGGAGTGATTGAGATACACTACCGGTCAAAGGTTTTAGAACACTTACTCTTCAAGGGTTTTTCTTTATTTTGACTATTTTCTAGATTGTAGAATAATAGTGAAGACATCAAAACTATACATAACACATATGGAATCATGTAGTAACCCAAAAACTGTTATAAACAAATAAAAATATATGCATTTCAATTAACAGGTGTGCCTTGTTAAAAGTACATTCCTGGAATTTCTGTCCTTTTTAATGTACTTGAGCCAATCGGTTACGTTGTGACAAGGTGGGGGGGGGGGTAGACCTATTTGGTAAAATACCAAGTCCATATCATGCCAAGAACGGCTCAAATAAGCAAAGAGAAATGACAGTCCATCATCACTTTAAGTCATGAAGATCAGTCAATACTGGAAAATGTCAAGAAATCTGAAAGTTTCTTCATGTGCAGTTGCAAAAACCATCAAGCGCTGTGATGAAACTGGCTCTCATGAGGACCACTACAGGAAAGGAAGACCCAGAGTTACCTCTGCTGCAGAGGATAAGTTCATTAGAGTTACCAGCCTCAGAAATTGCAGCCCAAATAAATGCTTCACAGAGTTCAAGTAACAGACACATCTCAACATCAACTGTTCAGAGGAGACTGTGTGAATCAGGCCTTCATGGTCGAATTGCTGCAAAAGAAATCATTATTAAAGGACACCAATAAAAATATGTTACCGCATGGCAAGCAGTACCGGAGCGCCAAGTCTAGGTCCAAGAGGCTTCTAAAACAGCTTCTACCCCAAGCCATAAGACTCCCGAACAGCTTCATCAAATAGCTACCCAGACTATTTGCTACTCTTTGTTATTATCTATGCATAGTCATTTTAATAACCCTACCTGCATGTACATAATTACCTCAATTACCTCGACACCGGTGCAACCGAACATTGACTCTGAACCGGTACCCCGTGTACGGTATATAGCCCCGCTATTATTATTTACTGCTGCTCCTTAATTATTTGTTTTTATTATCTCATAACTTTTTTTCTGTAGGTATTTTCTTAAAACTGGTCTGGTGTCCAAATTGGAGATGTTTGGTTCCAACCACCGTGTCCTTGTGAAACGCGGTGTGAGTGAACGAATGATCTCCACGTGTTTATTTCCCACCGTGAAGCATGGAGGAGGTGGTGTAATTGTGTGGGGGTGCTTTGCTGGTGACACTGTCTGTGATTTATTTAGAATTCAAGGCACACTTAACCTGCATGGCTACCACAGCATTCTGCAGCGATATGCCATCCCATCTGGTTTGGGCTTAGTGGGACAATCATCTATCATTTGTTTCCTGTCAAAATGTAGGGAGTACTTTTGGGGGTCAGGGAAAATGTATGGATTAAAAAGTACATTATTTTCTATTGGAATGTGGTGAACTCAAAGTAAAAGTTGGTGACACCCAAAAGTACTCGTTACGTATCGAATGCTTAGCAGGACAGAAAAATGGTGCAATTCACAAACTTATTAAAATAACATCACTGGGCATCCCTACTGCCTCTGATCTGAAGGACTCACTAAACACAAAATCTTAATTTGTAAATTATGTCTGCGTGTTGTAGTGTGCCCCTGGCTATCTGTAAATAAAATAAAAAATTCAATTGTGTTTCCTGGTGTGCTTAATATAAGCATTTTGAAATGATAGTATAATTTTCAATTACATTTACTTTTTACTTTTTCCAAATACTTTTAGACTTTTACTCAAATAGTGTTTTACTGGGTGACTTTCACACTTACTTGAGTAATTTTCTATTAAGGTATATTCACATTTGCTAAAGTATAACAAATGGGTACTTTTTCCACTACTGAATCTTTGATTGATTAATTTTGGTTCTGATAGAAATTCCCCTGCTTCAAATTCAATAGTTGCTATATTAGCTATATTAGATAATTGAACAGCAGCAAATGTGTAAAGTACTTAAGTAAAAATACAAGTTGGGTTTCCGGGCCAGAGTGCACATTACACCGTGACATTCTGGGGCCTTAATTTTTTTAGTGGGGCCTATGTGTGCATGCACTGGCATTTTCTATTTATTATGGGCATAATAGTAAAGATGTAATTAAAAAAAAAATGTTTCCTTTTAAACTGGCATGAACACAATCATGATGTTTTCATCTTATTGTCAAATACATACCTTCAAAAAGTAGACTACCTCAGCATTTTTGTGCAATCCAAAATAAGTCCAGCATCCAAACAGTGCACTGTGCACTCACGCCAATGGATGAATGGAAAGAGAACCATCGGTTGCAAAACACCAATGTTATGACATTCGGCTATTGTCACTGGGTCTACATTCTTGTAGCCTAAATTAATTGATGCGTCATGCTGACAAAATTACCTTTTTTGTAGAAAGAAAAGTTGGGACACCTGAAAAGGGTCTGAGAAATGGGACAGTCCCAGGATGAGAAGTACAGCCACATGGGATAGTTAAAAAAAAATCATGACACAGAGGTGGGGGTGGAGTTCCGTGAATCTGATTAGGAACACATTAGGAACACCTGCTCTTTCCACGACATAGACTGACCAGGTGAATCCAGGTGAACGCTATGATTCCTCATTAATGTCACCTGTTAAATCCACTGTAATCAGTGTAGATGGTGCTTGCAACGCCAGGGTTGTGGGTTTGATTCCCGAAGGGGAACCCATATGAAAAAGTATGACAGATGTATGCACTCACTACTGTATGTCGCTCAAGATAAGAGCATCTGCTAAATTACTCAAATGTAATTGTGTATGTGTGCAATTCAGAGAGTGAATGAGCAAGGCAAAATATTTAAGTGCCTTTGAATGATGTATGGAATCAGGTTTGAGGTTTGAGTCTGTCAAGAATTGCAATGCTGCTGTTTTTTTTAACGCTCAACAGTTTACTGTGTTATTAAGAACAGTCCACTACCCAAAGGACATCCAGCCAACTTGACATAATTGTGGGACACATTGGAGTCATCATGGGCCAGCCTAACTGTGGAATGCTTTCGAAACCTTGTAGAGTCCATGCCCCGACAAATTGAAGCTGTTCTAAGGGCAAAAGGGGGTGCAACTCAATATTAGGAAGGTGTTCCTAACGTTTTGAACACTCAGTGTACATCATTCCTAAAGACACACATAGAGCCTGCAGCAGCACTCAGAAGTGAAGGACATTGTGTGTGAGTTGACAAATCATGAGGCAAATTGGTATAAAAAAACGGCACTTTACCCCTCTTTTTAAAGATTTTGCCTCAATATTTTGGTATTAAACTAAATCAAAAGGGGTGAGACGTTGCCCCACCTGATTCAAAAGTGATGGGGGGGAAATGCCAGCTCGTCACATGTTTTTTTTCTTCTTGGTGGCCCTGACTCATCCTATGTTTACTCATGAGGTGGGACCATACACATAATTCCGAATGGTCAGTAACACTCTAAGTCCATAGCTGTGTCCATATGCCTGTTCTACACCCAATGGTTCTGGGTCCCTGTCCTGTGGACTCACTTCTGCATGCTGAACACTATTTTGGATACCCTGAGGGAACAATAGTGGAATAACTGAAGAATGAATAGCCTAGGAGAACATGGGTGGAATAACTATACATATTTTACAGTGTCTCCCCGTACTGTATAGAACACACTGCATCCTGGCATATTTTAATTGTTGTCTTTTGTGGAGGAAGTAGGGTGTTGATGTGTGTCTTGATCAAAGGGTAGTGAAGGTGGATCACGTGATGAGTAAACTTTCTGAGACCTGGAGACTTGCTTAAGTACATTCCATCACACACCCTTGAATGTCCTTGTCTGACACACACACACACACACACACACACACACACACACACACACACACACACACACACACACACACACACACACACACACACAAACATGCACAAAACTGACACTAAAGAGCCAGAGAGCCATTGAAATAATAAAGGCTAAATTGGTCGGTTGCCTTGACCAGTTCACAGATGTGCTTTGCATTAGGTCCTCTGAGACACACAGGGCCTCCGCGGACAGAGTTCATTACACTGTGCTGAGCAGGTTACACATGGAGCATGGCTCTTCTTATCACACTTTCTCTGCTTAATTGGCCTGCCTTCTATTCCCTATTGTTATAGCAGTTAGATGTATGTCTGTGTGTGTGTGCGTGCGTGCGTGCGTGTGTGTGTTTGCGTATAAGTGTGTATATGCGTGTCCGTGTGTGTCCGTGCGTGTCTGAACTGCTTACAGCTTGGAAATTAGAGTACCTTCTAGTGCTCTGGTCTAAAGGTGACATTTTAGAAGGTGAAAATGGTTTTGGAGAAACGTTCTCATCCACAAGCTAATGCACAATAGATGGAGAGTATGTTTTCACTACTCAGGCTCTAATGTGAGGAAGTGACAGTTTAAGTCTGCAAACCCTATTTCCTATTTTGACCAGGGCCCACAGAAAAGGAAAACACGGAGAGAAAACATCTTCTCTTGAATTACAGTGTAAAAAACACCTATAGTAGCAATTATTTGCTGATCTAGAATTACTTGTGATTCATTTTCTTGAATAAAATCATTTTTTCAAAGGGTACAGTGCCTTTGGAAAGTATTCAGACCTATTGACTTTTCCCAAATGATGTTACATTACAGCTTTATTGTACAATGGATTATATATATATTTTTTAAATCCTCAGCAATCTACACGCAATACCACATACTGACAAAGCGAAAACAGGTTTTTACAAATTTTTGCCAATTTATTAAAAAAAGAAAATGTATTTAAATAAGTATTCAGACCCTTTGCTATGAGACTCGAAAATGAACTCAGGTTCATCCTGTTTCCATTGATCATCCTTGAGATGTTTCTACAATTTGATTGGAGTCCACCTGTGGTAATATCCATTGATTGGACATGATTTGGAAAGGCACACACCTGTCTATATAAGGTCCCACAGTTTACAGTGCATTTCAGAGCAAAAACCAAGACATGATGTCGAAGGAATTGTCCGAAGAGCTCGGAGACAGAATTGTTTCGAGGCACAGCTCTGGGGAAGGATACCATAACATGTCTGCAGCTTTGAAGTTCCCCAAGAACATAGTGCCCTCAATCATTCTTAAATGGAAGAAGTTTGGAACCACCAAGACTCTTCCTAGAGCTGGCCGCCCGGCCAAACTAAGCAAACCGGTGAGAAGGGCCTTGGTCAGGGAGGTGACCAAGAACCCAATGGTCACTCTGATAGAGCTCTAGAGTTCCCCTGTGGAGATGGGAGAATCTTCCAGATGGACAACCATCTCTGAACCACTCCACCAATCAGGCCTTCATGGTAGTAACCAGACGGAAGCCACTACCCAGTAAAAGGCACATGACAGCCCGCTTGGAGTTTGCCAAAAGGCACCTAAAGGACTCTCAGTCCATGAGAAGCAAGATTCTCTGGTCTGATGAAACCAATATTGAACTCTTTGGCCTGAATGCTGAGCACCTGGAGGAAACCTGGTACCATCCTGGTACCATCCCTACAGTGAAGCACGGTGGTGGCAGCATCATGCTGTGGCAGCATCATACCTTCCAATAGAACAACGACCCTA
Source organism: Oncorhynchus nerka (assembly GCF_034236695.1). NCBI lineage: Eukaryota > Metazoa > Chordata > Actinopteri > Salmoniformes > Salmonidae > Oncorhynchus > Oncorhynchus nerka. The sequence continues at coordinate 62,918,777 of NC_088404.1, read as the reverse complement.
GCACACAGCCAAGACAACAAAGGAGTGGCTTCGGCAGTCTCTGAATGTCCTTGAGTGGCCCAGCCAGCCTGGACTTGAACCCGATCGAACGTCTCTGGAGAGACCTGAAAATAGCTGTGTAGAAACGCTTCCCATCCAATCTGACAAAGCTTGAGAGGATTATGGTAGTAAAATGACAAGATTATGTTTTTGTTCACATACTGTTTATGCATCAAATAAGGTTTGATGAGTACTCTCTCGTCTGTGTCTGTGGGACTGAGTTGGGCCTCTGGGGCTCAGTGCTGGCAATTGATTATTGATGGCTTGGTGATAAAACCTACAGCCTGCATTCCATATAATGAGTTGGTGTTTGTGTACTTTGAGGTACCAGGGAGGAGATGTCTCTCGTGTGGATGGCTGATGGGAGGAACCTTGTCTTAGGGGGCAAACCCTGGATTCTTTAAAATTGGAACAGTCTTCACAATAAATGCTATCTGGCTGGGGAATACTCCTTTCTCACATACAAATCCTAACCTTTTGACCTATTCCAGACATATGTTGTTTTGTCATGTATTCAGGAGCATGTGTCTTAACTATAAAATACTGTGGCTCTGTTCTGCTCTTTGAGCTCTTGGCATCACACTTCAGAGTGTGGGATCGACCAGCTTCGTTATTGCAATAATTAATCAATATTAAATAAAGATGAATGTTTGAAGAAATGACAAAGTCTCTCTCACTGAATTCAAATATTCCACAACAGGATTTGCAGAGAAGAATGGGAAAAACTATGTCATACCCAAGAAGAGTCGAGCATGTATATATACAGTATATATATTTGCAACAATTTCAAAACACCTGTTTTCGCTTCGTCATTATGGGTACAGCGATTAGATTTGTTTAGAATAATGCAGTAACATAACTAAATGTGGAAAAAGGGAAGGTGTCTGAAAACTTTCCAAATGCACTGTATATACACTACTGTTCAAAAGTTTGGGGTCACTTCAATCCAGGTGTGTGGCTTAGCCAAGTCTTTAAGAGGATTCATGCCATGTTTGTTATTCTAGCCAGGGCCTCAGATAAGTTTCTCAGATACTAAGAGAGGGAGACAGATTTTTGATCATTTTTGTTTACATTTAGATCATAAAAATGTATATCACTGGGGTAGGCGGCACCTGATTCTATAAGGGACCTGGTCTCAGAGCGGATTCAAATATACTTCAGAGAGACCAATCACTAAATCCTATCCTGTGAACTTACCTCAGGTTTCCATGGCAACTTCTTGTGGCGCTGGCTGAGAAACTTCCTGATGTGGGCATGGTCTCTGGGGTCAGCTCCAACAGCATTGGACTCATCCTCCTGGAGAAGGACAGAGAACATGGTCAGTGGGGGTTGAGACAGGGATGACAGTTATGGAGAAAAGAGAGAGAAAGAAAAAGCATCCAAAGGACCTAGAAATTGAAGGAAGTACAGGTCTAGATGAAAGATGGATTATGGTAAAGAGGAAGAGGGAAAAATATGCACATTACAGGATGAAAAAGCAGATGAGAATATGAGAGAGGGGTAAAGGGAAAGATTGTACCGTTACTCTTTCAGTGTATAAATCAAAAAGTGCAACAATAGAAATGTGAAATCACTTGCAGTGCACATAAATAGCTAATTTATCCAGTTATCCATCCATCCACAGTTCTAGCCTCCTGTGACCACATCAACAGAAACAACATTTTTATATTTCTTATTTAACCTGTATTTAACCAGATCGGTGTCCCCCACGCGGGATGGTTGAGCTAACGTAGGCTAATGTGATTAGCATGAGGTTGTAAGTAACAAACAAAAATCCCATGACATAGACATATCATTACATTCTTGTTAATCTAACTGAACTGTCCAATTTACATGAGCTATTACAGTGAAAGAAAACCATGCTATTGTTTGAGCAGAGTGCACAATTATGAACTTGATAATGTATTAATAAAGCAATTAGGCACATTTGGGCAGTATTGATACAAAGTTTTGAACAGGTTCAATGGTTCATTGGATCAGTCTAAACTTTGCACATACACTGCTGCCATCTAGTGGCCAAAATCTAAATTGTGCCTGGGCTGGAATAATGCATTATGGCCTTTCTCTTGCATCTTTTACCAGATCTAATGTGTTATATTCTCCTACATTAATTTCACATTTCCACAAATTTAAAGTATTTCCTTTCAAATGGTCTCAAGAATATGCACATCCTTGCTCCAGGTCCTGAGCTACAGGCAGTTAGATTTGGGTATGTCATTTTAGGTAAAACACATTTTTAAAGGGTCAGATCCTTAAGACGTTTAGAACAAATTCTTATTTACAATGGTGGCCAACTCCGGCTAAATCCAGATGATGCTTGGCCAATTGTGGGACTCCCAATCACAGCCAGATGTGATACAGCCTGGATTCAAACCAGGTACATCTACTGCACTGAGATGCAGTGCCTTAGACTGCTGCGCCAGTCATGGATGTGTCCCAAATGGCACCCTATTCCCTATAGAGTGCATTACTTTTGAACAGAGCCCTATTTCTTTAACCTTTAATTTGACAGGGAGTCATGCTGAGACCAATGTCTTTTTTTTTATACAGATGATCCGTGTATCAGACATACACATCAATACACACCAATATACACTATTGTTGTATTTTATCTTGAAATACACTTATTCATGTTACCTTACAATAACTTATTGATTACTTGACATGTATAATGATTGTATATGTTGGGGTCAATGGAGGGTGGATAAGAACTAGGTGTATGGAAAGTTACTGAGTGAGAAAATGGGGGAGAGGCAAAACATTTACATTCTGTCAAACATGTTATTCTTAAATCTCATGGATCCTATGGAGGGAGGCAAAGGGCAACCGTCTGGTAAGGTAGGACAGCCGTGGATAAGGGAGGAGTGAGGAATTTGGCCTGATGTCAGGTCAGATGAAGTGACATGGAACACATATATACTTACATGCACACAAATATTCTAGCAGGAGGCGGGGCCATGACTACACAAGTGAGAGGAACAAATTAAGGCCATGACTAGCAACAGAGATGTATTGGCTGTCTACATGTGCAAGGACTTGACTCTACCTAGTAGGAGGGTATAAATATACAGCACCAGTCAAAAGTTTGGACACACCTACTCATTCAAGGGTTTCTTTATTTTTACTATTTTCTACATTGTAAATTAAAGTGAAAATATCAAAACTATGAAATAACACATATAGAATCATGTAGTAGCCAAAAAAGTGTTAAACAAATAAAAATATATTTTAGATATTAGATTCTTAAAAGTGTTCATCCTTTGCCTTGATGACAGCTTTGCACACTCTTGGCATTCTCTAAATCAGCTTCATGAGGTAGTCACCTGGAATTCATTTCAATTAACAGGTGTGCCCTGTTAAAAATTAATTTGTGGAATTTCTTTCCTTTTTAATGTGTCTGAGCCAATCAGTTGTGTTGTGACAAGGCTAGGGGGGGGGGGGGGTATACAGAAGTAAGCCCTATTTAGTAAAAGACCAAGTCAATATTATGGCAAGAACATGTCAAATAAGCAAAGAGAATTGACAGAACAGTACATCATTACTTTAAGACGTGAAGGTCAGTCAACACGGACCATTTCAAGAACTTCAAATGCAGTCGCAGAAACCATCAAGAGTTATGATGAAACTGGCTCTCAAGAGGACGGCCAAAGGAAAGGAAGACCCAGGTTACCTCTGCTGCAGAGGATAAGTTCATTAGAGTTAACTGCACCTCAGATTGCAGCCCAAATAACAGACATATCTCAACATCAACTGGTCAGAGGAAACTGCGTGAATCAGGCCTTCATGGTCAAATTGCTGCAAAGAAACCACTACTAAAAGACCTCAATAATAAGAAGAGACTAGCTTGGGCAAAGAAACACACGAAATGGTCATTAGATCAGTGGAAATCTGTCCTTTGGTCTGATGAGTCCAAATTTGAGATTTTGTTTCCAACCACCAACCACCACGTCTTCTGTAATTTTATCTTTATTTAACTAGGCAAGTCAGTAAAGAACAAATTCTTATTTTCAATGACAGCTTACGATCAGTGGGTTAAACTGCCTTGTTCAGAGGCAGAACGACAGTTTTTTTTACCTTGTCAGCTCAGGGATTTGATCTTGCAAACTTTCAGTTACTAGTCTAACGCTCTAATCACCAGGCTACCTGCCGCCGTTTGTGAGATGCAGAGTAGGTGAATGGATGATCTCTGCATGTGTGGTTCCCACCGTGAAGCATGGAGGAGGAGGTGTGATGGTGTGGGGGTGCTTTGCTGGTGACACTGTGTTTGATTTATACAGAATTCAAGGCACACTTTACCAGCATGACTACCACAACATTCTGCAGTGATACACCATCCCATCTGGTTTGCACTTATTGGGACTATCATTTGTTTTTCAACTGGTCAATGACCCAACACACTTACAGGCTGTGTAAGGAGAGTGATGGAGTGCTGCATCAGATGACCTGGCCTCCACAGTCACAGCCAATTGAGATGGTTTGGGATGAATTGGACCACTGAGCGAAGGAAAAGCAGCCAACAAGTGTTCAGCATATGTTGGAACTCCTTCAAGACTGTTGGAACAGCATTCCTCATCTAGCTGGTTGAGAGAATGCCAAGGGAAAGGATGAACACTTTGAAGAATCTAAAATATATTTTGATTTGTTTAACACTTTTTTGGTGACTAGCTGATTCCATATGTGTTATTTCATAGTTTTGATGTCTTCACTATAATTCTACAATGTAGAAAATAGTACAAATAAAGTTAAACCCTTGAATGAGTAGATGTGTCCACTTTTGACTGGTACCGTATGTGCTTGTGTAAACATGCATTTGTCTTTGCAGGTGTTTGACCCAGTGGGTGAATAAACTTGGTTTGAGCTTTTCCAAGTCATCCATTTGAGTTTTTACACTGTTCGTTTAGAATCTAACACTATACACATCAACTGAGTGAACAAAACATTAGAAACACCATCCTAATATTGAGCTGGAACCCCTTTTGATTTAGTTCAATACAAAATATTGAGGGGAAAGCTTTTTATACCAATTTCTCTGTCCTTCACTTCTGAGTGCTGCTGCTATGTGTGTCTTGACAAATGATGTTCACTGAGTGTTGAAAACATTAGAACAGCTTCCTAATATTGAGTTTCTTAGAACAGCTTCAATTTGTCGGGGCATGGACTCAACAAGGTGTTGAAACTGATCTACAGGACGCTGGCCCATGTTGACTCCAATTCTTGCCACAGTTTGTCAAGTTGGCTGGCTGTCGTTTGGGTGGTGGACAATTCTTGATACACATGGAAAACTGTTGAGCATGAAAAATCCAGCAGCTTTGCAGTTCTTCATGCACTCAAACCAGTGTGCCTAGCACCTACTGCCATACCCCGTTCAAAGTCACTTAAATAATTTATCTTGCCCATTCACCCTCTGAATGGCATACGCTGAATTCGTAACGTATTCAGACCCCTTGACTTTTTCCACATTTTGTATGTTACAACCTTATACTAAATTTGATTAAATATTTGTTTTCCTCATCAATCTACACACAATACCCCATAATGACAAAGGGAAAATAAAAACTGAAATACGTTATCTACATAAAATATTCAGACTCATTGCTATGAGACTCGAAATTGAGTTCAGGTCCATCCGGTTCCCATTGATCATCCTTTACATGTTTCTACAACTCGATTGGATTCCACCAATGGCAAATTCAATTGATTTGACATGATTTGGAAAGGCACACACCTGTCTATATAAGGTCCCACAGTTGTCAGTGCATGTCAGAGCAAAAACCAAGCCATGAGGTCGAAGGAATTGTCCGTAGAGCTCCGAGACAGAATTGTGTTGAGGCACAGATCTGGGGAAGGGTACGAAAACATTCTGCAGCATTGAAGGTCGCTAAGAACACAGTGAACTCCATGATTCTTAAATGGACGAAAAGTTTGGATCCACCAAGACACTTCCTAGAACTGGCTGCCCAGCCAAACTGAGAAATCGGGGGAGAAGGGCCTTGGTCAGAGAGGTGAGCAAGAACCCGATCGTTACTCTGACAGAGCTCCATAGTTCCTCTGTGGAGATGGGAGAACCTTCCAGAAGGACAACCATCCATGCAGCACTCCACCAATCAGGCCTTTATGGTAGAGTGGCCAGACGGAAGCCACTCCTCAGTAAAAGGCATGTGACAGCCCGCTTGGAGAGTGCCAAAAAGCACCTAAAGGACTCAGACAATGAGAAAAAAGATGATCTGGTCTGATGAAACCAAGATTGGACTCTTTGGCCTGAATGCCAAGCATCACGTCTGGAGGAAACTTGGCACCATCCCTATGTTAAAGCATGTTGGTGGCAATATCATGCTATGGGGACATTTTTCAGGGACTGGGATACTAGTCAAGATCAAGAGAAAGATGAACGGAGCAAAGAACAGAGAGATCCTTGATGATAACCTGCTCCAGAGCACTCAGGCCCTCAGACTGGGGTGAAGGTTCACCTTCCAACAGGACAACGAATCTAAGCACACAGCCAAGACAACACAGTAGTGGCTTCGGGACAAGTATCTGAATGTCTGTGAGTGGCCCAGCCAGAGCCCGGACTTGAACCCCATCGAACATCTCTGGAGAGACCTGAAAATAGCTGTGCAGCTTGAGAGTACTTGAGAGGATCTGCAGAGAAGAATGGGAGAAACTCAACAAATACAGGTGTGCCAAGCGTGTAGCTTCATACCCAAGAAGACTCAAGGCTCTAATCGCTGCCAACAGTGCTTCAACAAAGTACTGAGTAAAGGTTCTGAATACTTTATATGTGATGTTTCAGGTTTTTTTTGTATTTTTTTGTTTGTTGCAAAAATGTCTAAAAACCTGTTTTTGCTTTGTCATTAAGGGGTATTGTGTGTAGATTGATGAAGGGAAGAAAAAAAACATTTAATCAATTTTAGAATAGGCTGTAACTTAATAAAATGTGGAAAAAAGTCAAGGGGTTTGAATACTTTCCGAATGCCTTGTACATAACCAATCCATGTCTCAAGCTTAAAAATCCTTATTTAAACTGTCTCCTCCCCTTCATCTACACGGATTGAAGTGGGTTTAACAAATTACATAAATAACATTTACATTTACATTTAAGTCATTTAGCAGACGCTCTTATCCAGAGCGACTTACAAATTGGTGCATTCACCTTATGACATCCAGTGGAACAGTAGTGCATCTAAATCTTTTAAGGGGGGTGAGAAGGATTACTTTATCCTATCCTAGGTATTCCTTAACGAGGTGGGGTTTCAGGTGTCTCCGGAAGGTAGTGATTGACTCCGCTGTCCTGGCGTCGTGAGGGAGTTTGTTCCACCATTGGGGGGCCAGAGCAGCGAACAGTTTTGACTGGGCTGAGCGGGAACTGTACTTCCTCAGTGGTAGGGAGGCGAGCAGGCCAGAGGTGGATGAACGCAGTGCCCTTGTTTGGGTGTAGGGCCTGATCAGAGCCTGGAGGTACTGAGGTGCCGTTCCCCTCACAGCTCCGTAGGCAAGCACCATGGTCTTGTAGCGGATGCGAGCTTCAACTGGAAGCCAGTGGAGAGAGCGGAGGAGCGGGGTGACGTGAGAGAACTTGGGAAGGTTGAACACCAGACGGGCTGCGGCGTTCTGGATGAGTTGTAGGGGTTTAATGGCACAGGCAGGGAGCCCAGCCAACAGCGAGTTGCAGTAATCCAGACGGGAGATGACAAGTGCCTGGAATAGGACCGCTTCCTGTGTGAGGCAGGGTCGTACTCTGCGGATGTTGTAGAGCATGAACCTACAGGAACGGGCCACCGCCTTGATGTTAGTTGAGAACGACAGGGTGTTGTCCAGGATCACGCCAAGGTTCTTAGCGCTATGGGAGGAGGACACAATGGAGTTGTCAACCGTGATGGCGAGATCATGGAACGGGCAGTCCTTCCCCGGGAGGAAGAGCAGCTCCGTCTTGCCGAGGTTCAGCTTGAGGTGGTGATCCGTCATCCACACTGATATGTCTGCCAGACATGCAGAGATGCGATTCGCCACCTGGTCATCAGAAGGGGGAAAGGAGAAGATTAATTGTGTGTCGTCTGCATAGCAATGATAGGAGAGACCATGTGAGGTTATGACAGAGCCAAGTGACTTGGTGTATAGCGAGAATAGGAGAGGGCCTAGAACAGAGCCCTGGGGGACACCAGTGGTGAGAGCACGTGGTGTGGAGACGGATTCTCGCCACGCCACCTGGTAGGAGCGACCTGTCAGGTAGGACGCAATCCAAGCGTGGGCCGCGCCGGAGATGCCCAACTCGGAGAGGGTGGAGAGGAGGATCTGATGGTTCACAGTATCGAAGGCAGCCGATAGGTCTAGAAGGATGAGAGCAGAGGAGAGAGAGTTAGCTTTAGCAGTGCGGAGCGCCTCCGTGATACAGAGAAGAGCAGTCTCAGTTGAATGACTAGTCTTGAAACCTGACTGATATGGATCAAGAAGGTCATTCTGAGAGAGATAGCGGGAGAGCTGGCCAAGGACGGCACGTTCAAGAGTTTTGGAGAGAAAAGAAAGAAGGGATACTGGTCTGTAGTTGTTGACATCGGAGGGATCGAGTGTAGGTTTTTTCAGAAGGGGTGCAACTCTCGCTCTCTTGAAGACGGAAGGGACGTAGCCAGCGGTCAGGGATGAGTTGATGAGCGAGGTGAGGTAAGGGAGAAGGTCTCCGGAAATGGTCTGGAGAAGAGAGGAGGGGATAGGGTCAAGCGGGCAGGTTGTTGGGCGGCCGGCCGTCACAAGACGCGAGATTTCATCTGGAGAGAGAGGGGAGAAAGAGGTCAGAGCACAGGGTAGGGCAGTGTGAGCAGAACCAGCGGGGTCGTTTGACTTAGCAAACGAGGATCGGATGTCGTCGACCTTCTTTTCAAAATGGTTGACGAAGTCATCTGCAGAGAGGGAGGAGGGGGATTCAGGAGGGAGGAGAAGGTGGCAAAGAGCTTCCTAGGGTTAGAGGCAGATGCTTGGAATTTAGAGTGGTAGAAAGTGGCTTTAGCAGCAGAGAGAGAAGAGGAAAATGTAGAGAGGAGGGAGTGAAAGGATGCCAGGTCCGCAGGGAGGCGAGTTTTCCTCCATTTCCGCTCGGCTGCCCGGAGCCCTGTTCTGTGAGCTCGCAATGAGTCGTCGAGCCACGGAGCGGGAGGGGAGGACCGAGCCGGCCTGGAGGATAGGGGACATAGAGAGTCAAAGGATGCAGAAAGGGAGGAGAGGAGGGTTGAGGAGGCAGAATCAGGAGATAGGTTGGAGAAGGTTTGAGCAGAGGGAAGAGATGATAGGATGGAAGAGGAGAGAGAGTAGCGGGGGAGAGAGAGCGAAGGTTGGGACGGCGCGATACCATCCGAGTAGGGGCAGTGTGGGAAGTGTTGGATGAGAGCGAGAGGGAAAAGGATACAAGGTAGTGGTCGGAGACTTGGAGGGGAGTTGCAATGAGGTTAGTGGAAGAACAGCATCTAGTAAAGATGAGGTCGAGCGTATTTCCTGCCTTGTGAGTAGGGGGGAAGGTGAGAGGGTGAGGTCAAAAGAGGAGAGGAGGGAAAGAAGGAGGCAGAGAGGAATGAGTCAAAGGTAGACGTGGGGAGGTTAAAGTCGCCCAGAACTGTGAGAGGTGAGCCGTCCTCAGGAAAGGAGCTTATCAAGGCATCAAGCTCATTGATGAACTCTCCAAGGGAACCTGGAGGGCGATGAATGATAAGGATGTTAAGCTTGAAAGGGCTGGTAACTGTGACAGCATGGAATTCAAAGGAGGCGATAGACAGATGGGTAAGGGGAGAAAGAGAGAATGACCACTTGGGAGAGATGAGGATCCCGGTGCCACCACCCCGCTGACCAGAAGCTCTCGGGGTGTGCGAGAACACGTGGGCAGACGAAGAGAGAGCAGTAGGAGTAGCAGTGTTGTCTGTGGTGATCCATGTTTCCGTCAGTGCCAAGAAGTCGAGGGACTGGAAGGAAGCATAGGCTGAGATGAACTCTGCCTTGTTGGCCGCAGATCGGCAGTTCCAGAGGCTACCGGAGACCTGGAACTCCACGTGGGTCGTGTGCGCTGGGACCACCAGATTAGGGTGGCCGCGGCCACGCGGTGTGGAGCGTTTGTATGGTCTGTGCAGAGAGGAGAGAACAGGGATAGACAGACACATAGTTGACAGGCTACACAAGAGGCTACGCTAATGCAAAGGAGATTGGAATGACAAGTGGACTACACGTCTCGAGTGTTCAGAAAGTTAAGCTTACGTAGCAAGAATCTTATTGACTAAAATGATTAAAATGATACAGTACTGCTGAAGTAGGCTAGCTGGCAGAGGCTGCGTTGTTGACTATGTAGGCTAGCTGGCAGTGGCTGCGTTGTTGACACTACACTAATCAAGTCGTTCCGTTGAGTGTAATAGTTTCTACTGTGCTGCTATTCGGGGCTAGCTGGCTAGCTAGCAGTGTTGATTACGTTACGTTGCGTTAAAAGAACGACAATAGCTGGCTAGCTAACCTAGGAAATCGCTCTAGACTACACAATTATCTTTGATACAAAGACGGCTATGTAGCTAGCTATGTAGCTAGCTACGATCAAACAAATCAAGCCGTTGTACTGTAATGAAATGAAATGAAAAATGTGATACTACCTGTGGAGCGGCGAAATGCGACCGGGTTGTTGAGTGCGGAAGTTCTGTTCGGTAGACGTTGGCTAGCTGTTGGCTAGCTAGCAGTGTCTCCTACGTTAAGGACGACAAATAGCTGGCTAACTAACCTCGGTAAATTAAGATAATCACTCTAAAACTACACACTCTAAACTACACAATTATCTTGGATACGAAGACAGCAAAGACAACTATGTAGCTAGCTAACACTACACTAATCAAGTCGTTCAGTTGAGTGTAATAGTTGTGCTGCTAATCGGTAGACGGTGGACGTTAGCTAGCTGGCTAGCTGCAGGGCAGATAGCAGTGTAGACTGCGTTAGGACGACGAAATACGATAATTACGCAATTATCTATGATACAAAGCCGGCTATGTAGCTAGCTAAGAAGAAATTGCTAAGATTAGACAAATCAAACCGTTGTACTATAATGAAATGTAATGAAATGTAATACTACCTGCGGACCGAGTGCGGATGCGACCGCTCGCTCCAACCCGGAAGTAGGAGTAATAAGGGATCATAGCTTTCACCAGGGTTCACCTGGTATGTCTAGGTCATGGAAAGAGCAGGTGCTACTAATGTTTTGTACACTCACATCAATACACAAGATGCGAAACAAAATCCTATAAAACAGACACATTCTTCAGTAAAAAATAATTCTATCAGCCATCTGAATTGTTCTACAGGCACCAACTCTTCTAATTTTAGAGAGTTTAGGAAATGATTTCACAAGTGCGGTGCAAAAGAACTAAAAGCAGATTTAAGTAATTCATTGGATATCGAAGGGATCTTCAGAGTTAGCCATCCTTGGTAGTTTGTATGTCTATAGGTTAACAATGAAGTTAGGCACAGGTTCCCAAACTGTGGGGATGCCAACAAGAGGGGTGTGAACAGTGTGTGTCATGAACAGTGCTTGTGCCCATAGAAATAAATGTGGCATGTGCGCGCATGCACACGGGCAGGGGGGGGGTCGCAGGATGTTCGCCAATGCTGGAAGGGGGGTATGAGTGGAAAAGTTTGTGAACCCCTGATGTAAGGTACAGCAGAAGTTTATTCAAGAGGGCTTCAAAAACAAAAAGAGTGCAATGCATTGATCTACAAGACTTCAAAGAGGGCCAGACTACTTTCTGAAAACGAAAGCAATGATGTGTACAGAACCTGTCGCCAATAATAAAGTGTAGTTTGTTATGATAAACTGTGTCCAAACACAGTGGCAGCTGCATTCATATAAACAATATCACCATAATCTATAACCGGTATGAATGTCGACTGAATTATTTGTTTTCTGCTATTTAACGAAGGGCATGCCCTATTCCGATAAAGGAAGTCCATTTTAATTCCTAACTTCTTAACTTACTCATCAATATGCTTTCTGAAAGATTGATTTTTGTCCATGCAATTTACAATGTAATGTATCCCCAAAGAAGCAGCAGATATGAAAACAGACTGAGGTCAAGTGAATATTAATCAAGTTAGAGGGGTCACCATCTTTGTGGAGAGGGAGCACATGAGCAGACTTCCAGACCCTAGCAGCACATGAGCAGACTTCCAGTCCCCAACAGCACATGAGCAGACTTCCAGACCCTAGCAGCACATGAGCAGACTTCCAGACCCTAGCAGCACATGAGCAGACTTCCAGATCCTAGCAGCACATGAGCTGACTTCCAGACCCTAGCAGCACATGAGCAGACTTCCAGACCCTAGCAGCACATGAGCAGACTTCCAGACCCTAGCAGCACATGAGCAGACTTCCAGACCATAGCAGCACATGAGCAGACTTCCAGACCCTAGCACCCAAAATAATTGTCAGGTAAAAAATGTATCACTAACCAGGTTTCCATCCAATCTTTTTACGCGAGTAAAGTCCATAAAATTTTCAGGACAGGCCTGATGGAAACAGAACATTTTTCAATAAACTTTCCAAATGTCGATATAACCAAATACACTAGGAAATACGCTGGGATCATTTGTGTCTGTAAAATTAATTATGCGAGAAATGTCAGTGGAACACGCAAGACAAGGTGGGATCTTTTGTGTCGGTAAAATTAATCACGCCAGAAATGTCAGAGGAAAATGTATGCGCAAATATGGATATATTTACCTCATATCGAAGTAAACTTGGAGACACGTGCTGACATGTGGTCATCCCACTACGACTCATCGGGAAGCATGTAGTTTATTAGGCTACAGATTAAATAAGTCATGATGAACTTCACCGGGTGGTGTAAGGAATTGCTATTTCGTATGCAGGTGACTAACTTACTGCTAATTACATGGCTACAACTCACAGTAAAGCCTGTGGGGTCCCCTACAGGATAGCTCCCACATTACACACATAATCTCCCTTTTTTAACCGAACACTGTGTGCCCGAAGAAGATCCTACGATGACGGACAGACAACTGAGCCAATGGCGGAAGACTACAGACTACAACCAGCTGAACCAATCCGGAGATCCGATCTTCCTAGGGTCAACCTACTTTCTGTGACGTATATAAGAGCTGTGCTGACTGTTTACGCTCTCTTTCCTGCTGTTCCAACACGAACTAACGGAAGAGCCGTAATTGCGCTGTACTACATATTTTCCCTCTGAATAAACTGTTTACTTGTCATAAAATTTACCACTTAGTCTGAATCGATCCTTGACCGGCTCACCCATCTACATATCTAATTACTAACAGTGGTGAAAGTGCAAAGTGATGAACTTGATGCTCCTTTCCAAATAAATATTGGGGGTCTTATTCTGGTGACTGAATCATCGATGCTCGGCTATCATTTGACAAATAAAAATAATCGGATGCGCGCTGTTGGCTAGAGCACACGTGCCAATACCAGAGTGTGCCCACTCGCTAAATAACGTAAAATTTTTGTGAGAAAACCATCAGTAGAGTTGAAAATGCGATGGACACCCATTTAACTTTTTTTTCGGTACAAAAGCTCTGACGAAGGCCGTGAGGCCGATACGTAAGCTTATTAAAGATTAGTGATACTATCAAGAGCAGTGTGCGGTTTCCTTTTTCCTCCGTCTTGTTCAACTGTTACATGCACCTGCAAAAAAGATTGCTCGGATGTGCCTTTTGAATTTTGAGGTACATGGGAATTTAACAAAATCGTATTTTTATGTGCACTACTTCATCACGCACAGCCATTTAGCTGCAACAATTCAATTTGATGGAAACACATCTCTGGAAGGACAATTTTGAAAACATTCCCATGAAAATCTGTCGCCAATTGAATGGAAACTGATACCACAATTAGGGGACTAGAAAGCTGCAGCAAGAAAGGCTCATGTGCCCTGATCAAAAGTAGTGCACTGCATAATGTAGAGTAGGGAATAGTGTTGTCACGATACCAGAATTTTGACTTCAATACCAATACAAGGTTAAGTATTGCGATACGCGATACCATCACGATACTCGATACCAAAACGATACCACAGCAAAAAAAGGTGTATTGGCCAAAGTCACAGAATAGCAGTTGATCTAGACATATTTTTGAGTTCAATATCATACAAAATAAAAAATAAATATGCATACATTCGAGAAAATCAATTATATAATCATACAATCAATTTGATTTCATTTACTTTTTTTAAAACAAATGTTTAACTACATAACATAATGGTAATCATTCATTTGAATGGTAAATCTCTAGTCTGGTGATAAACTGGGTAAATCAAGATGTACTGTAGCCTAGGCCTATTCACAATACAGGTAAATGCATATTCAACAGGAGTTTCTGCATGCATTGAGTTATTGAGCTTGTTTTGGCTGATTTCATTGGAGTACAGACAATCTGTTTCCCTTCCATCTGGGAATTTTTTTATTGTACTGACCAACACTATTTGCATAGAAAAAGCCATCTCTTCTTTTTATAAAAGTGTGCACTGTCTCTTTAAGACCCATGACTTCTGAGGCGCTAGAGGGTGCAATGAAGTAGACGTGCTTTGCTTGAGCTCTGCTCAATTTTGAAACAAATTCATATTTATCTTAACCTCTCACAGCCTATAACTTCAAACATTGTCTGGCAATATGAAAGAGAAAAGGCACCAAAAAAGGGGTCGCTAAACAAGATAATTTGAATGAGATAGACAATGAACCAGTTTCAACATCACCGACCCATGAGGAGTTAGCTGAAGATGCTAGCTCCCAAGAGTTCCACACATAACCTACTCAAAGTTACCTACTGGCTGCTATAAACTCACTAAGCAAGAAGGTGGACACAAGGTTGGCTGATATCGATTTTTTTTTTTTTTTTTTGATTTTGATATCTCAAGGAGTATTGGGACTTTGAGGTTGAGCAGTCGATCACAAGGCCAGGCCAGGACATAGAGAAACAATACACAATGTTCAAAAATGACAATAAAACCCCGAAAGCCCGATTGGAAATGCTCGAGTCGCTTTCAAGACGCCAGAGCATCCAAATATTTGGGATCCAGGAGGACACTGAGAAAGGGAAAACCACTGAATTTGTCTAGGAGCTGATAACTGTATTGCTGGGGAGTGAACACTTCAAAATGGCCATCCTGATCGACCACGCACACAGATCACAGGCAACGAAGCCGGCCAAGGGCGCGCCACCAAGGCCATTTATCGCAAGGCTGCACTAACCCCAAACCAGGGATCTTATCCTCAAGCTGGCTAGTCAAAAGTTCCCCCTTAACTACAACGGAACCAGGGTGTTTTTCTACCCAGATCTTACTTAGGCGGTGAGGAACCAACGCAAAGAGTATGATGAGTTACGCAAGAAATTCCTCTTCCCAGCCCGGTTTAAGGTGACAGTCGAGGGATCAACACATACGTTTGACAACCCAAAAGAGGCCGATCTGTTCTTGTCAAGCAAACTCCCTGGCTGAGGATAGAGAACGGCTGTGTCAACCGGCAAAATGGCCAAATACAGGCCAGAACTGTGTTTGAATGTGTCTTTTTGATCAAAAGATCAGAAATTGGGACTTACATGATGGGTGAGATGTTATGGCTTATATAGCATTGTTTAGCCTATCATGTTTTAGCACCACTCACCCCCTAACGTGAGAGTTGTATGTCTACAGGTTGGCATCCGTGGCGCTTAGACGCATACTCGTTGAAAGATGAGACCTTTTGTCAGTATTTGAAGGAGCAGATTGCCTTTTTCCTTGGAGCTAACGACACGGTGGATGTTGACGACTCCACCCTTTGGGAATCTCTAAAGGCTGTGATTAGAGGTTACATCATTTCTTATACATCAGAGAGGAAGAAACGGGCCAATACTAAGCTGAGAGAAACTGAATCAGATTTAGGGGAACAGGAGAATGTTTTTAGGACGAATTCCTCGAATGCAGTCCTTGAGAAGATCACAAAGTTGAAATATGAATACAATACCATCCTTTTGAAACGAGAGGGCTCTTTACTTGCTAGTCATTACAAAGTTATTTTGAACTGGGTGACAAACCACATAAATTATTAGCAAGACAGCTAAGGCATGTACAGGCATCTAGAGCTATTCACAAAATATAAGACGAGAAGGGTCAAGTAGTAACAGAACCACAGGATATTAATAAATGCATTGTGCAGTTTTACTCAGAGTTATATCAATCAAAATGCGATGCTGCTGATCCACAAACTAGGGCACGCTTTCTCGCTGAATGTGAACTTTCTAAACTAGACAGAGGGGCAGCTACTGCTCTCGATGCTGGGATAACTTTAGAGGAAATTCACACGGCGATAGCACAATTTCCAAACAGCAAGGCCCCTGGGCACGATGGATATGTAGTAGAATTATATAAGAAGCACTGCGCCAGTCTAGCTCCACTTATGTTGCGAATGTTTAAACATTCCAAAGACAATGCCAAACTCCCGCAAACACTGTATCAGGGTACAATAGCGCTGATCTTGTAAAATACATAGATTCCATTGAGATGCCGTCTTATCGCCCAATGTCGTTACTCCCCATAGGTGTTGACAAAAATATTGGCAAACCGATTGAAAACATATATCCCTGACATCATACACCCTGACCAGACAGGTTTTATCCCGGTTCGACATATATACTACAATTTGAGACGCCTTTTCAACGTAATGTATCATGATCATTACGTTGAGGCAGTGGTAATTGCATCAGATTGAGTGGAAGTATATGATGTCGGTTCTGGAGCATTTCAGGTTTGGAAAGGAATTTATTAATTGGATAAGAATTATTTATGCACACCCAATGCTGTCCGTGGTAACCAATCAGGAAATGTCGCAGTCATGCCGCCTGTTCAAGGGCTGCCTCGTCTCTTCGCTATAGCCATGAAACCCCTTGCTACTCTCATTCGTGCATGTGCCGATATAGCTCAGTTTAAAATAAAAGACATGCAGCACGGAATTTCCCTATAGGCGGACAAGGTTCTTTTGTTTTTATCCAAGCCTAAAACTTCTATTCCCCCCTTAACCTGATAAATACATTCAGATCATTCTCTGGCTACAAGATAAACTGGTAAAAAAGCGAATTGATGCCAAATATCACGGTCTGTGATATGGTCTGTGATATGCAATTTCTGCAAAAAGAAAACTTGATCAGCTATTGAAAGCGTATGGGGAATGAAAATGTATCAGCTTAAAGAAAATATCGATTTTTGGAAAACTCTGCCTATCTCCTTGGTTGGTCATATAAAAACTATTAAAATGGTTGTCCTACCCAGGTTTCTTTACCTCTTCCAATGTCTCCTGAATTTAATACCACAAAGCTATTTTAAGAAACTGGATTCAATAGTAATTCAATTTTTATGGGATAACAAGGAAGCCATAATTTCAAAGAAGCCTCTATGCAAGTACAAGATAGAGGGGCGTTTTGGCCTTCCTCACTTTAAACTGTATTATTGGGCTGCCAATCTGGACATTGTGTCTTTCTGGAAGGAAAGTTTACCTGGGATGTGACTGAATGATATGCCTTCATGGCTTTTGATTGAGCAAGCTTCCTGCCAACGTTCCTCACTCCCTGCACTTGTTAATAGTCCAGCATATGTGAAGAAAGCCACTTATGACTCTAAATCAGTCATTTGTCATACTCTTAGGATCTGGAAACAAATTAGATATTTTCTTAACATACCGACTGTAATACAGTTAAAAGTTATACAGGCTAAAAGTTTTGAGAATGACAAATATTAATTTCAACAAAGTTTGCTGCTTCAGTGTCTTTAAATACTTTGTCAGATGTTACTATGGAATACTGAAGTAAAATTAAAAGCATTTCGTAAGTGTCAAAGGCTTTTATTGACAATTACATGAAGTTGATGAAAAGAGTCAACATTTGCAGTGTTGGCCCTTCTTTTTCAAGACCTCTGCAATCCGCCCTGGCATGCTGTCAATTAACTTCTGGCCCACACATCCTGACTGATGGCAGCCCATTCTTGCATAATCAATGTTTGGAGTTTGTCAGAACTTGTGGGTTGTTTTTTTGTCCACCCGCTTCTGACGAATGACCACAAGTTCTCAATGGGATTAAGGTCTGGGAATTTCATGGCCATAGACCCAAAATATCAATGTTTTGTTCCCCGAGCCACTTAGTAATCACTTTTGCCTTATGGCAAGGTGCTCCATCATGCTGGAAAAGGCATTGTCCGTCACCAAATTGTTCTTGGATGGTTGGGAGAAGTTGCTTTTGGAGGATGTGTTGGTACCATTCTTTATTCATGGCTGTTTTCTTCGGCAAAATTGTGAGTGAGCCCACTCCTTTGGCTGAGAAGCAACCCCACACATGAATGGTCTCAGGATGCTTTACTGTTGGCATGACACAGGACTGATGGTAGCGCTCACCTTGTCTTCTCCAGAAGACATTCTTTATTCATGGCTGTGTTCTTAGGCAAAATTGGGAGTGAGCCCACTCCCTTGGCTGAGAAGCAACCCCACACATGAATGGTCTCAGGATGCTATACTGTTGGCATGACACAGGATTGATGGTAGCGCTCACCTTGTCTTCTCCGGACAAGCTTTTTTCCGGATGCCCCAAACAATCGGAAAGAGGATTCATCAGAGCAAATGACTTTACCCCAGTTCTCAGCAGTCCAATCCCTGTACCTTTTGCGGAATATCAGTCTGTCCCTGATGTTTTTCCTGAAGAGAAGTGGCTTCTTTGCTGCCCTTCTTGACACCTGGCCATCCTCCAAAAGTCTTCACCTCACTGTGCAGATGCACTCACACCTGCCTGCTGCCATTCCTCAGCAAGCTCTGTACTGGTGGTGCCCCGATCCCGCAGCTGAATCAACTTTAGGAGACGGTCCTGGCGCTTGCTGGACTTTCTTGGGTGCCCTGAAGCCTTCTTCACAACAATTGAACCGCTCTCCTTGAAGTTCTTGATAATCCGATAAATGGTTGATTTAGGTGCTATCTTACTGGCAGCAATATCCTTGCCTGTGAAGCCCTTTTTGTGCAAAGCAATGATGACGGCAAGTGTTTCCTTGCAGGTAACCATGATTGACAGAGGAAGAACAATGATTCCAAGCACCACCCTCCTTTTGAAGCTTCCAGTCTGTTATTTGAACTCAATCAACATGACAGAGTGATCTCCAGCCTTGTCCTTGTTAACATTCACACCTGTGTTAACGAGAGAATCACTGACATGATGTCAGCTGGTCTTTTTGTGGCAGGGCTGAAATGCAGTGAAAATGTGTTTTGGGGATTCAGTTCATTTGCATGGCAAAGAGGGACTTTGCAATGATCACTCTCCATAACATTCTGGAGTATAGGCAAATTACCATCATACAAACCGAGGCAGCAGACTTTGTGAAAATTAATATTAGTGTCATTCTCAAAACTTTTGGGCACGACTGTTCAATGACAGACCGATTTGCCCGAATCATGCTTCCACCCTGCATTGGATGATATGTTTTCTTTCACAGTGGAGCGAGGGGCTCACAACAATTGGGAACTTATACATTGATGGTCAGTTAGCTGAGTTTAACATGCCAACAACATATTTTTCCAGATACCTCCATGGCATTAAGCTAAATAATCCTACATTAGATAGCCTGATCCTTGTCAAACCCCATCCAACAGGGTCAGTCTCTAGACCACGTAGAGGTATACACAGACACTATTAAAAGGGCTTGGGAACAAGAACTTGGTTCAGAAATCTCAGATGAGGACTGGGTAGAAACTCTCAGGAATATAAACGACAGGTCAGTGAATGCCAGACACAACCTTGTGCAGTTTAAGGTGATACATAGGTTACATTACTCAAAAGTGAAACTGCATAAAATATTCCCGGACACCTCACCACTGTGTGAGAGGTGCAATCAGGATGAGGGGACGTTGACCCACTTATTTTGGACTTGTCCTAAGTTACATGCTTACTGGGCTCTCATTTTTTTATGACTTATCTAAAGCATTCGATAGAGTTATAGCCCCAGAACCATTGATCGCTCTGTTTGGTACAGTTGTTGGAAATAACCAGGAAGGGAAGGCTGTCTCTCTTTGTACTCTATTAGCGAAAAGGCTCATATCGCAATTTTGGAAATTGGAGACTGTACCTACCTTTGAAATGTGGTTACAGGATTTAGGGAATGTAATACATATGGAGAAGATTCGATACAATACCTCCAATAGAAGTCCAATGTTTTACAAAATATGGCAGCCGATACTGGATAAATGGTCTAGTCCCGCTTCATAACTGATGATCTTGTGATGATCTGTTGCTACTCTGTGCTGTACTCCACTCAATATTTATTTTTGGCTTAATTACACTGCTTGTAATGACTATATGCTGTCTTCTTATACATGTGGCACCTAATAGGGTTTAGTTTTATTTTGTGTATGTGTGAGTTAAGTTTTGTTTTGTCTATCCCTGTTCTCTCCTCTCTGCACAGACCATACAAACGCTCCACACCGCATGGCCGCAGCCACCCTAATCTGGTGGTCCCAGCGCGCACGACCCACGTGGAGTTCCAGGTCTCCGGTAGCCTCTGGAACTGCCGATCTGCGGCCAACAAGGCAGAGTTCATCTCAGCCTATGTCTCCCTCCAGTCCCTCGACTTCTTGGCTCTGACGGAAACATGGATCACCACAGACAACACCGCTACTCCTACTGCTCTCTCTTCGTCCGCCCACGTGCTCTCGCACACCCCGAGAGCTTCTGGTCAGCGGGGTGGTGGCACCGGGATCCTCATCTCTCCCAAGTGGTCATTCTCTCTTTCTCCCCTTACCCATCTGTCTATCGCCTCCTTTGAATTCCATGCTGTCACAGTTACCAGCCCTTTCAAGCTTAACATCCTTATCATTTATCGCCCTCCAGGTTCCTCGGAGAGTTCATCAATGAGCTTGATGCCTTGATAAGCTCCTTTCCTGAGGACGGCTCACCTCTCACAGTTCTGGGCGACTTTAACCTCCCCACGGACTCATTCCTCTCTGCCTCCTTCTTTCCACTCCTCTCCTCTTTGACCTCACCCTCTCACCTTCCCCCTACTCACAAGGCAGGCAATGCTCGACCTCATCTTTACTAGATGCTGTTCCTCCACTAACCTCATTGCAACTCCCCTCCAAGTCTCCGACCACTACCTTGTATCCTTTTCCCTCTCGCTCTCATCAACACTTCCCACACTGCCCTACTCGGATGGTATCGCGCCGTCCCAACCTTCGCTCTCTCTCCCCGCTATCTCTCCTCTTCCATCCTATCATCTCTTCCCTCTGCTCAAACCTTCTCCAACCTATCTCCTGATTCTGCCTCCTCAACCCTCCTCTCCTCCCTTTCTGCATCCTTTGACTCTCTATGTCCCCTATCCTCCAGGCCGGCTCGGTCCTCCCCTCCCGCTCCGTGGCTCGACGACTCATTGCGAGCTCACAGAACAGGGCTCCGGGCAGCCGGCGGAAATGGAGGAAAACTACGCCTCCCCTGCAGACCTGGCATCCTTTCACCCTCCTCTCTACATTTTCCTCCTCTGTCTCTGCTGCTAAAGCCACTTTCTACCACTCTAAATTCCAAGCATCTGCCTCTAACCCTAGGAAGCTCTTTGCCACCTTCTCCTCCCTCTTGAATCCTCCTCCCCCTCCCCCTCCTCCCCTCTGCAGATGACTTCGTCAACCATTTTGAAAAGAAGGTCGACGACATCCGATCCTCGTTTGCTAAGTCAAACGACACCGCTGGTTCTGCTCACACTGCCCTACCCTGTGCTCTGACCTCTTTCTCCCCTCTCTCCCAGATGACATCTCGTTGTGACGGCTAACAACCTGCCCGCTTGACCCTATCCCCTCCTCTCTTCTCCAGACCATCTCCGGTGACCTTCTCCCTTACCTCACCTCGCTCATCAACTCATCCCTGACCGCTGGCTACGTCCCTCCCGTCTTCAAGAGAGCGAGTTGCACCCCTTCTGAAAAAACCTACACTCGATCCCTCCGATGTCAACAACTACAGACCAGTATCCCTTCTTTCTTTTCTCTCCAAAACTCTTGAACGTGCCGTCCTTGGCCAGCTCTCCCGCTATCTCTCTCAGAATGACCTTCTTGATCCAAATCAGTCAGGTTTCAAGACTAGTCATTCAACTGAGACTGCTCTTCTCTGTATCACGGAGCGCTCCCGCACTAAAGCTTCTCTCTCCTCTGCTCTCATCCTTCTAGACCTATCGATACTGTGAACCATCAGATCCTCCTCTCCACCCTCTCCGAGTTGGGCATCTCCGGCGCGGCCCACGCTTGGATTGCGTCCTACCTGACAGGTCGCTCCTACCAGGTGGCGTGGCGAGAATCAATCTCCTCACCACGTGCTCTCACCACTGGTGTCCCCAGGGCTCTGTTCTAGGCCCTCTCCTATTCTCGCTCTACACCAAGTCACTTGGCTCTGTCAAACCTCACATGGTCTCTCCTATCATTGCTATGCAGACGACACACAATTAATCTTCTCCTTTCCCCCTTCTGACGACCAGGTGGCGAATCGCATCTCTGCATGTCTGGCAGACATATCAGTGTGGATGACGGATCATCACCTCAAGCTGAACCTCGGCAAGACGGAGCTGCTCTTCCTCCCGGGGAAGGACTGCCCGTTCCATGATCTCGCCATCACGGTTGACAACTCCATTGTGTCCTCGTCCCAGAGCGCTAAGAACAATCCTGGACAACACCCTGTCGTTCTCAAATAACATCAAGGCGGTGGCCCGTTCCTGTAGGTTCATGCTCTACAACATCCGCAGAGTGACCCTGCCTCACACAGGAAGCGGCGCAGGTCCTAATCCAGGCACTTGTCATCTCCCGTCTGGATTACTGCAACTCGCTGCTGGCTGGGCTCCCTGCCTGTGCCATTAAACCCCTACAACTCATCCAGAACGCTGCAGCCCGTCTGGTGTTCAACCTTCCCAAGTTCTCTCACGGCTCCTCCGCTCTCTCCACTGGCTTCCAGTTGAAGCTCGCATCCGCTACAAGACCATGGTGCTTGCCTACGGGCTGGAGGGAACGGCACCTCACTACCTCCAGGCTCTGATCAGGCCCTACACCCAAACAAGGGCACTGCGTTCATCCACCTCTGGCCTGCTCGCCTCCCTACCACTGAGGAAGTACAGTTCCCGCTCAGCCCAGTCAAAACTGTTCGCTGCTCTGGCCCCCAATGGTGGAACAAACTCCCTCACGACGCCAGGACAGCGGAGTCAATCACCACCTTCCGGAGACACCTGAAACCCCACCTCTTTAAGGAATACCTAGGATGGTAATCCTTCTCCCCCTCCCCCTTAAAAGACCTAGATGCACTATTGTAAAGTGGCTGTTCCACTGGATGTCATAAGGTGAAAGCACCAATTTGTAAGTCGCTCTGGATAAGAGCGTCTGCTAAATGACTTAAATGTAAATGTAAATGTCCTCTAAATTGTCAATGTATCGCTGTCTTTTTTTATTTATTTTTTTATTGGAAAATAATAAACATATTATAAAAATGTAAAAAAGACCCATGACTTCATTCACACACAAATTGAGTTTGAGGTTTAAGAAAATACTTTATGATCTTGACTGGGAGAGACATGAGGCGGGGGAGACGACGGGAAGTAGAGACAATGGGAATTAATAACGTTTTTTGGTGACAATCAGCGTTCAAATCAGCAGTCTTTTGGTTTATGGTTATGGTTCACAAACAAGGTACTGGGGCAGGCCTGGGTAAAGGCCGGCCCGGGGGGCATATACGGCTCGCGACCTGATTCAATACGGCCTGCGGAATCATGCTCAGATCACATAAAGAATTTGCGATGGTAAAGTTTTGAAAAACGTATTTGTTATTCAAATTAAAAGCCCAATGAATAATCACCTTTGTGTAATGATTTAACTCCCACCGCTTGTGGGACATTTATTTTGAAGGCACGTATAAATAACAACTGCACAGGACAGACAGTGACTGACAAGCTGACACACACATCACAGTTAGAAATAGTAGCTAGCTAGAAATTGCGCAAAAATGAGTTTTCCAAAGATTTCAAAGAAAAGGAAAGAAGACAATGAATTTTGAGTGTTCTAGCAAGAGTGGAAATCTAAATATTTATTTATTGAGGTATCAGGGAAAGCTGTGTGCTTATTGTGAAAAGAGAGCATCGCTAACTTGAAAGACTACAACTTGTCCCGACACTTCCAGGCGAAGCATGTAGAGAAATATAGGAATATGTCTTCTGAGCAAAGGGAAAGTGCATTGAAAGAGTTGCTATCTCATTTGCTAAAGCAGCAAGGACTTTTCACAAAACTGTCACGCCCTGGCCTTAGTATTCTGTGTTTTCTTTATTATGTTGGTTAGGCCAGGGTGTGACATGGGTGATTTATGTGTCTTGTTTTGTCTAGGGGTTTTTGTAGTCTATGGGGTTGTGTTCAGTTGAGTGTTCTAGGTAAGTCTATGGTTGCCTGGAGTGGTTCTCAATCAGAGGCAGGTGTTTATCGTTGTCTCTGATTGGGAACCATATTTAGGCAGCCATATTCTTTAGGTATCTTGTGGGTGATTGTTCCTGTCTCTGTGTTTTGCACTAGTTAGGACTGTTTCGGTTTTCCACGGTTTCTTATTTTGTATAGTGTTCACGGTTTTTCATCTTTCATTAAAGATGTTTCGAAATAACCACGCTGCATTTTGGTCCTCCTCTCCTTCCCAGGAAGAAAGCCGTTACAAAAACTGCATTCAGCAAACGACAGAACTGTGAGAGCTAGCTATGTACTGTCCCACAAAATTGCTAAACATAGCAAGCCATTCGCTGAGGGAAAATTCATTAAAGAATGTTTAATTGACTCTGCAGCAATACTTTGCCCCAAAAAGAAAGAGCTGTTTGAAAATAATTCCCTATCAAGACGAACAGTGACACGGCGTGTTGAGGACATCGCAGAGAATATGGAACAACAGTTGAAAGACAAGACAAAGGATTTCACCTATTTCTCCTTGGCCCTGGATGAGAGCAGTTGTTGATATTCTTACGAGGCATAACTCCAGACTTTGAAATTACAGAGGAGCTTGCTTCAGGTGCAGTCAATGAAGAGCACAACCACAGGGAAAGATTTATTGGAGGAGGTTAATAAGTGTGTGGCAAAGCTGGGACTGGGACTGGCTTTTTGAAAAGGTTACAAGATCAAGTAGCTGGTAAACTTCATAAGAGCAAAATCTTTAAACCACGGGTAGTTTGTCTCACAGTTGGAAGAGACAGAGTCGGGTCATGCAGATCTCCCCTACCACACAAACGTGAGATGGTTGAGTTTGGGGAAGGTGCTTAAAAGTGTGTGGGACCTGAAGTCGGAGATTGCTGAGTTTTTGCAAATGAAAGGAAAATATGTGGATTTCCCTCAACTGCAAGATAAAGAATGGCTGGCTGATGGACATCATGGCCCTCAAGAAGGAACAGAATTCCAAACTACAAGGGAAGGACCTTTTTGCACATCAGATGTAGGAGTCATGCTCAGAAGATGTTTGTACTGTTAGGGTCAACCTATGTATGAGAACAGACATTTTCAGTGATGAAATACAACAAGTCAAGGCACAGGTCATCTCTTACTGACTCTCACCTCTCAGCAATCCTGGGCATAGCGACGTCAGAAAATATACCTGACTTCCCTGATCTAGTCAATGCCCATCAGAGACTTCACTCCTCACACTGATTGAGTATTTTAAATGTAATGTTAAGCTGGTTCTCTTTCTTGTGTTTTTGTGCATAACCATTAACAAGAGTTCTGTCCGTGGTGCTGAATGCACAGAATACTCTTCCCTCTGTGTAGTTCATTGCATGTTTAATAATGAAAATACCTACCAAAAGGAGAACATGGATGTGGTTTATTTCTGTGCATTTAAAAAAGTAAAATAAGTAGATAAATTCACGGTAGATAAATCTGTCAACACAGTCATACACATGATGTATAATACTGTACCATGATTCTGGCCCGCGATGGCAAAAATATATTCTACTGTAGCCCTCCATGGACAATAATAATTGCCCATGCCTGTACTAGGGTATGGAATTGATGTTAGCTTCAGCTCTAAGATAACAAGGAAAGTTAGGCAACAAAGCTGGACGCTACCGGTATCTTCTTGCATTGTAAAGTGTTCTAGCCTCTATAGGACATTGTTCTGCGAACAGTAATGAAGTGTTTCAAGATTGCTACATGCTGTGTTGCATTATTTAAGTGTGTTATTAACTTCTGTGCAGCATAAGTGGTGAGGCAGTCCAGACTCCCAGTGAGCGCAGTGGTCCCTCAGGCTAGAGTTAGCAATGAGTAAGTGGAGCAGGGACAGAGCAGGCACGGTGCACTCACGCTCTAAGGATACATCGGCTGCGGAGCTATACAAACTTGATCCTCTCTCAACCAGTTGATGTGAGACATGTCAAAGAAGTAGCGAAAGCGATACGAATTCTAGTACCGAACTGTTTTTCATGTTCTTGTATCAAAAAAGTACAAAGGTTCCGGTATACCTTGCAACACTAGTAGGGAATAGGGTGCCATTTGGGTCAAATTCCATATCACCCCACAGTCATCTATCTTTAATTCATGAAGCTATGCCTTTTTAAAACATACTGTGCATTATGCAATGCTGACGTTTAGTAATATCTCAACATCTCAATTACACTCTGGCAGCATGGCTCGCTGTTTCATTTTGCATTGGTAGGAGCTGTAGTGGTGCTTTTATGTACTTAGTGGAGTAACAGACGTGCGCAGATAGGCGTACACACACACACATGTGCATGAACACACACACACTCAAGCACCCCCGCCCATACACGCATACACACTCCCTCACCAGTACTCGCTTTGCCAGGGCTAAGCCTGCGGACCACAATTAAATTGCCAGTGGAATCTCCTTTCACTATTCATGCCCTTGTCCCGCATTTGACTTCCTAAAGCCTAATCTCTGACATACTCCTGCCATCCGCCCTATTGTCCAACAAACCACTTCCTAGGACCCCTGAAGTCCTTCCCCTGATCTGGGATTTACACTACTACTCAGAATGCTCCGGACGGAATACCGTGGCTCTTTTCTCGGCAGCTCTGGTAAAAAGCACGTTAAATGGTAATGTTGTTGTAAGAAGGCAGCCCACAGGAGTAGCTAAGCAGGCAACAAAAAAAGGAATGACGCTCAGATCCCTGAGGAGAGAGAGTGAGTGTGAGTCGGAGTGCTGTTAAACAAGCCTCCTCTATTTGCCGGGGATGTTGGAGAGAGAAAGGTACAGCCCCGGAGAGATGGATCTATTTAAACAGGCGCCTGCCTCACACGCAAAACAAGAGAAGAACAATGGCCTTGTCACGAAAGCTTGAGCAGTATGAGAAAACGGAGAAAATCACACACAAAAAAAAAAGAAGTGAAAAGTTTGGTGCCGAACTTTTGATTACATTTTTTACTTCCAACAGAATGAAACAAAAGGGGAGGGAAGAGGGTTTGCACACACAAAATGAGCAAACATGCATGCATGCGCATGCATAGGCTTCTCTGAACAACTCTTCATTGTGGAATAAGGGAGTGATTATGAAGGAACCATCAAGGAGAGAGATGTAAGCTTCCCTTTCAGGGTAAATGGAGCAGGGGAGGAGAGAGAGAGGGTAGTATATCGTTTCTACATTGTAATTCTCTACCCTTCACCGGAAGTGTGCCCTCTTACAAATTAAAAGGAGTAGAGTTGGTGTTAGGAATATGGTGGAAACTCCCTCCAGCCATGCTTGCACCAATCCAATGATTTGAAATGCATGAGGGGGAGAAAATGAGTGCACACTTCTGGAGAAGGTTAGAGAATTGGAACACAGTGGGACGTTCAGTTCGCTTGAATGTTTGAATGCTACATTCCGGAACGATTTGTATTGAACAAAACATTCTTGAACGGACTTTCAGGTACATTTGCTCCCATTTGGTGGGTGTGGCAAGTTGTAGTTTGAAGCAAGGAGTGACACATTTAAACGACAGTGGCCACGCTGACAGTGTTCCCTAACCCACAACCCTCCCCATTGTTCAACTGGTCGTACAGCACCGTTTCCTTTTCAGTTGAACGTTTCAGAACACACAAACTTACTGAACAGACCCCAGTTAGGCTGGTGGGTCAGACAGGAAGGGAGGGGAGGGAGGGGGGAGTATTTTCCTGTCAATGAGGTTAGTCTTCTAAACACAGTTGTGATTGCATCCAAATAAAAAAAAGTCTCAATGCTTCCAAGGAGAGTCAAAGTACTGACACTGCAACAGAATTATGCCCATTAAATATGAATTAAAGTACACATGAAAACAGTTCTGCAATTGACCTGAGAATGCAGAATTATGTTTTTCTTATATCGCACATCTTTACTTTCAGCATCTGCTGTGTTGACCCTCTCGATGACCATGGATGATACTACTATGTATTCTGTGAATGTTTACCCTGTTTGAAATCAGTCATTATTTTCAAACATAAATGTATATCTCAATCTATTTTATCTTGTGTTATCACATTTCACTTTTAATGAAGGTGTGCGTCCCAGATGGCGCCCTATTCCCCACTTTTGACCAGGGCCCATAGGGATCTGGTCAAAGTAGCGCACTATGTAGGAAATAGGGTGTCATTATGTAGGAAATAGGGTGTCATTTGGCACACAGACAAGGTTTATGCCTGAAGAGCCCATCAGATAGCCTCATGCATTAAGCATGATGGTATTGAAAGTCGTCATGGAATATCAATCAAATACTGACTAGACTGGTGATTTATTCAACGTTTACATTACCGTGTTGACTTTAAATCGGAGAATATGATAAACGATCGACTATTTTAAGAGCTTATGGTAGGGGAATGCATCTTAAATTACTTTCTACATCCGTTACCATAAAAGTGTAAGCCATAAAGTAGAACCCAGGGTGTCAGGAAAATTATGTAAAGATGAAATGTGTCTATCTTTTTGCAACGGAAAACTAAAGTTAGCACTTCTAATTGGACAAATCCAGGAAGACTCTCCCTGTTTCAGTCTGCTTTCTTCCAGTTGGTGCCTTATGAACACAACCCAGACTTTTCAATGTGATAGGATTTGTGTGTAAACAATTTAACCAGAATCCTCTCATCCATATATTTCCTCTCTCCCTGTCTTCCATTTCTTCCCTCTCTTCCCCTCAGCCTCTTTTGAAACGAGTGAGGAATAACGACCCTGTTGATCCCAGCCCAGAGAAACAGCTGGAACCACAGCCCTTGAATACCAATCATCTTAATTAATTCCCCCCGTTAAGCACAAACACGCCCCAGTCTGAGAGAGCAGAAAGAGAGAGCAAAGGGGGAGAGGGAGGGAGACGGCGGGAGAGAGCAAGGAGGGAGAGATTAAAGGGGGAGGGGGAGAAATAGATAAAGAGAGAGCAGTAGGGAGGGAGCAAGGAGAGAGAGTCCACAAATCATAGTTTCAAATCTAGCGACCCAGCGACAATGCTCAAGTTAATAACCGGCATGGAATAATTGATACGGTAGCATGTGGCCTGGGTGGTCTAGGAGTTTGGGCTGCAGCCTCCGGCACGCATGTTGGCATGGGTTTGAATCTCACTTACTGCCTTCTGACACGTTCTCCCTCTCACTTTCCATTCTGTCATTCTCACTGATGGGTGTTCAATAAAAAAAACAGAAAGAAATGATACAATAGCATGTATCCCAAGGTGCCGGTGGAGAAATTGTTATGCTTTAGAGCTGACCACCAAGTGTACCCTTACAAAAGGGAGATTCACATGTGAAAATTGTGTTTTCGAAATTTGAATCGAATTGGCAGTTTTACATGTGAGAAACATTCACATGTGGAATTACAAGTTCACATGTGGGGGTGAAATAGTGTTATTCTCCTCACTTGTCAAAAGGCGGTGTTAACATGTTGCAGTAGCATTGCTCATTCTGTGATGCCATTCTCTAAAAAGGTTACTTAGCCAGGGACTCCCAAACTAGGGTCCTGGGGTCCCCCTGGGTGCACATTTTGCCCTAGCACTACACAGCTGATGAAAAGAATCAAAGCTTGATGGTGAGTTGGTTATTTAAATCAGCTGTGTAATGCTACGGGAAAAAACACAATGTGCACCCAGGCCATACAATTTTTACTTCATAATGTAATCCTCCATGGTGTTGCATTGATATACAGTGCGGCAAAAAAGTATTTAGTCAGCCACCAATTGTGCAAGTTCTCCCACTTAAAAAGATGAGAGGCTTGTAATTGTCATCATAGGTACACTTCAACTATGACAGACAAAATGAGAGAAAGAAAATCCAGAAAATCACATTGTAGGATTTTTTATGAATTTATTTGCAAATTATGGTGGAAAATTAAGTATTTGGTCACCTACAAACAAGCAAGATTTCTGGCTCACACAGACCTGTAACTTCTTCTTTAAGAGGCTCCTCTGTCCTCCACTCATTACCTGTATTAATGGGGAGAGTCACTGCACAGCTAGTTTCAGGTCTCCAGAGATGTTCGATAGGGTTCAAGTCCGGGCTCGGACTGGGCCACTCAAGGAAATCTAGAGACTTGTCCCAAAACCACTCATGCATTGTCTTGGCTGTGTGCTTAGGGTCATTGTCCTGTTAGAAGGTGAATCATCATCCCAGTCTGAGGTCCTAAATGCTCTGGAGCAGGTTTTCATCAAGGATCTTTCTGTACTTTCCTCCGTTCATCTTTCCCTAGATCCTGAATAGTCTCCCAGTCCCTGCTGCTGAAAAACATCCCCACAGCATGATGCTGCCACCACCATGCTTCACCGCAGGGATGGTGCCAGGTTTCCTGCCGATGTGATGCTTGGAATTCAGGGCAGAGTTCAATACTGGTCTCATCAGACCAGATAATCTTGTTTCTCATGGTCTGAGAGTATTTTAGGTGCCTTTTGGCAAACTCCAATCTGTGCCTCGACACAATCCTGTCTAGGAGCTCTACGGACAATTAATTTGACCTCATGACTTGGATTTTTCTCTGACATGCACTGTCAACTGTGGGACCTTATATAGACAGGTGTGTGCCTTTCCAAAGCATGTCTAATCAATTGAATTTACCACAGGTGGACTCCAGTCAAGTTGTAGAAACATCTCAAGGATGATCAATGGAAACAGGATGCACCTGAGCTCATTTTCAAAGAAAATTGTCTGAATACTTATGTAAATAAGGTGTTTCTGTTTTTTTATATTTTTTAATTCATTTGCACACATTTCTAAAAAACGATTTTCACTACGTCATTATGTAGGTTTGTGTGTAGATTGAAGAGGGAAAAAATAATTTTATACATTTTAGAATATGGCTGTAACGTAACAAAATGTGGAAAAAATCAAATGGTCTGAATAACTTCCGAATGCACTGTATAGCCATGCAGTGCTTTGAAAGGCTGGTCAATGCACACATCAACACCATCATCCCAGACACCCTGGACCCACTCCAATTCTCATACCACCCCAACTGATACACAGATGGCCTCACCCACCTGGACAAACAGGAATACCTATGTAAGAATGCTTTTCATTTCTGTACACTAGAGCGTTCAAAACCATAGTACCCGCCAAGCTCCTCACCAAGCTCAGAACCCTGGGACTGAACACATCCATCTCCAACAGGATCCTGGACTTTCTGACATGCCAAACCCAGGCAGTGAGGGAAGGCTACAACACATCTGTTATGTTGACCATCAACAAGGGGGCCCCTCAGGTGTGTGTGCTAGGTCCCCTCCTGTACTCCCTTTTAACCCACGACTGCGTGGCCGTGCATGACTCCAACACTATCATCAAGTTTGCTGATGAAACAGCGGTGGTAGGACTGATCACCTACGACGATGAGGCATCCTATAGGGAGTAGGTCAGAGACCGGGCAGTGCGGTGCCAGGACAACAACCTCTCCCTCAACTTCAGCAAGACAAAGGAGCTGATCGTGGACTACAAGAAACAGGGGTGAGCACGCCCCCATCCACATCGATAGAGTGCTATTGGAGTCTCAAGTTCGAGAGCTTCAAGTTCCTTTCTGTCCACATCACTAAGGAATTAACATGGTCCACACATTTGTAAAGACAGCACAACAGCGAATCTTCCCCCTCGGAAGGCTGAAAAGATTTGGCATAGGCCCTCGCATTCTCAAAAATGTCTACAGCTATGCCATTGAGAGCATCTTGACTGGCTGCATCACCACTTGATATGGCAACTGCAAGATACCTGACCGCATGACCCTACAAAAGGTGGTGAGTAATACCCAGTACATCACTGAGAGCGAGGTCCCTGCAATCCGGGACCTCTATTCCAGACGGTGTCAGAGGAAGGCCCAAAAAACTCCACCATCTGAATGGCAAGTAGTACCAGTGTCCCATGTCTGGAACCGACAGGATCCTGGTCAGCTTCTACTCCCAAGCTGTAGAACTATTTGTGTGACTGTCCTTGTCTATTTGTGTGACTGTCATTGTCTATCCGTATATCAGTATTTTGTTACTTGTAATGTTGTGTGTCTTTTGTGGACCCCAGAAAGTGAAGATGCTACTTCTGCTAAATCTAATGGGAAGCCGAATAAACCATAAGACTGGTAAACAAGGCTACTACGGTAAATAGATCATCAAAATGGCTACCTGCATTTTTCTAATTATCTTGCACACTCTATCCACACACAGTGGACTCTATCAACACATACTTACACTGACACCCCAACACAAACAACACACATACTGACCACACAGTTCAGTGTCTATCCTGCTGCTTACTGGTACTCCCTGCATATAGCCATGTTATATTCCTCATGTGACTATTTCTATCTTTATTTTTTAACTGCATTGTTAGAAATGGACCATTAGTAAGCGTTTCACTGTTGTTTTCATAGCGTGTGACAAATACAATTTTAATTGAAGCACCAATGTTTAATGAATACATTTTTGTCATTTAGCAGACACTCTTATCCAGAGCAACTTACAGTACTGAGTGCACACATTCTTGTACTTGTCCTCCATGGGAATAGAACCCATACCTCTGGAGTTGCAAGCACCATGCTCTACACACTGAGCCACACAGTACACAGTTAATAAACACTTGTAAAGGTTACATTGCATTAATAAATATTTGTGAAAATATTGCATAAAGAAATGGAAATATTCATGAAAATACCCTGAACACAATTTTCGAGAATTTCAAAGATTTCAAGATTTTATAGTTCATATGAGGAAATCAGTCAATGTAAATCAATTCATCAGGCCCTATATGGATTTCACACAACTGGGAATACAGAAATGCAAAACATTATCTTGCTGGAACATGAGGTGGATGAATGGAATGACAATGGGCCTCACGATCTTGTCACGGTATCCCTGTGCGTTCAAATTGCCATATATTTTTTTTTATTGTGTTCGTTATCCATAACTTATGCCTGCCCATACCATTACCCAACCACCACCATGGGGCACTCTGTTCACAACTTAGACATCAGCAAACCGCTTGCCCACATGACACCATCTGCCTGGTACAGTTGAAACCGGGATTCATCTGTAAAGAGCACACTTCTCCAGCGTGCCAGTGGCCATCAAAGGCAAGCATTTGCCCACTGAAGTTAGTTACGACGCCGAACTGCAGGCAGATCAAGACACTGGTAAGGACAACGAGCACGCAGATGAGCTTCCCTGAGACGGTTTCTGACAGTTTGTGCAGAAATTCTTCGGTTGAGAAAACCCACAGTTTCATCAGCTGTCCGGGTGGTTGGTCTAAGACAATCGCGCAGGTGAAAAAGCCAAATGTGGAGGTGCTGGGCTGGCGTGGTTACACATGGTCTGCGGAATGAGATGCAGGTTGGACGTGCTGACAAATTCTCTAAAACGAAGTTAGAGGCAGCTTATGGTACACAAATGAACATTCAAGTCTCTCACAACAGCTCTGGTGGACATTCCAAATGCACACTCCTCAAAACTTGAGACATACACTACCAGTCAAAAGTTTGGACAAACCTACTCATTCAGGGGTTTTTCTTAATTTTTACTTTTTTCTACATTGTAGAATAATAGTGAAGACATCAAAACTATGAAATAACACATGGAATCATGTATTAACCCAAAAAGTGTTAAACAAATCTAAATATATTTGAGTTATTAGGTTCTTCAAAGTAGCCACCCTTTGCCTTGATGACAGCTTTGCACACACTTGGCATTCCCTCAACCAGCCTTGCTTTTGCCAGCCATGAGCATTGCTTTTCCAACAGTCTTGAAGGAGTTCCCACATATGCTGAGCACTTGTTGGCTGCTTATCCTTCACTCTGCGGTCCAACTCATCCCAAACGCTCTCAATTCGGTTGAGGTTGGCTGATTGTGGAGACCAAATCATCTGATGCCGCACTTCCTCACTCTCCTTCTTGGTCAAATAGCCCTTACACAGCCTGGAGGTGTGTTGGGTCATTGTCCTGCTGAAAAACAAATGACAGTCCTACTAAGAGTAAACCAGATGGGATGGCACGTACTGCTGCATAATACTGTGGTAGCCATGCTGGTTAAGTGTGCTTTGAATTCTAAATAAATCACTGACAGTGTCACCAGTAAAGCACCCCACACCATCACACCTTCTCCTCCATGCTTCACGGTGGGATTCATACATGCAGAGATCATCAGTTCACCTACTCTGCGTCTCAAAAAGACACAGCGGTTGGAACCAATCTCACACTTGCACTCATCAGGCCAAAGGACAGATTTCCACCGGTCTAATGTCTATTGCTCGTGTTTCTTGGCCAAGCAAGTCTCTTCTTCTTATTGGTGTCCTTTAGTAGTGGTTTCTTTGCAGCAATTCGACCATGAAGGCCTGATTCACACAGTCTCCTCTGAACAGTCGATGTTGAGATGTGTCTGTTACTTGAACTCTGTGAAGCATTTATTTGGGCAGCAACTTCTGAGGCTGGTTTTCCTTTCCTGTGGCGGTCCTCATGAGACCCAGTTTCATTATAGCGCTTGATGGTTTTTGAAACTGCACTTGAAGAAACTTTCAAAGGTCTTGACATTTTCCGCATAGACTGACTTTCATCTCTTAAAAGTAATGATGGACTGTTGTTTATTTTGGTTATTTGAGCTCTTCTTGCCATATTATGGACTTGGACTTTTACCAAATAGGGGTATCTTCTGTATACCACCCCTACCTTGTCACACCACAACTGATTGGCTGAATCGTATTAAGAAGGAAAGAAATTCCACAAATTAACTTTTAACAAGGCACACCTGTTAATTTAAATGCATTCCAGGTGACTACCTCATGAAGCTGGATGAGAGAATGCCAAGAGTGTGCAAAGCTGTCATCAAGGCAAAGGATGAACACTTTTAAGAATCTTAAATACAAAATATATTTTGGTTACTACATGATTGCATATGTATTATTTCATAGTTTTGACATTTTCACTATTATTCTACAATGTAGGAAATAGTACAAATAAAAAATAAATGAGCAGGTGTGTCCAAACTTTGACTGGTACTGTTTATGGCATTGTGTTGTGTGACAAAACTGCACATTTTAGTGTGGCCTTTTATTGTCCCAACAAGGTGCACCTATGTAATGATCATGCTGTTTAATCAGCTTTTCGATATGCTACATCTGTCAGGTGGATGGAGATTTACAGGAATTTAAACAAATTTATGCATAATATTTGAGAGGAATATGCCTTTTGTGTGTATGGAACATTTCTGGGTTATTCTATATCAGCTCGTGAAACATGGGATCAACTGTAGTGAGGTTCGTACTGGCAGCAGAGAAGTCAGGCGCAGGAGAGCGAAAACAGGCGCAGGAGAGCAAACACCGATTTACAACGGTGTCGTTTAATATCCATAAACCACCGTCAACAGCACAATACAATAAATGGGTCAAACAAAACCCGATAAATACCAGCATACCGTTGCATAAGCACTACAAGAAACAATTACCGACAAGGACATGGGGGGGGGGGGGGGAACAAACAAACATATAATTAATGGAATTGGAACCAGGTGTGATGGAAGACAAGACAGAAACAATGGAAAATTAAAAGTGGATCAGCGATGACTAGAAGGTCGGTGACTTCGACCGCCAAACGCCGCCAGAACAAGGAGAGGCACCAACTTCGGCGGAAGTCGTGACACCAACACTTTACATGTATATTTTTGCTCAGTGTACGTTCATTAAAAGTTATAAAAACATATTGAGTCAAGGGCTCTTTTGCATTATTCTACAAAGGCATACTGCAACACGTAGGCGTTACTTATTTTAATGTATCTTACAATAAAAACATTACAGTGTAATACATTTGATACTTTTTATTTGTAGATTTTATTAATACTAGAGTTATAGTGAGTAATATCGTCCAGTTACAGCTTCTTCTGATCAAGTAGAAACGAAAAGGAGGTGTCTTTTTCCCAGGTGTGAGCTATTTCCCGGGAAGAGCCAGATTCACTGCTGCCACAATTCTTACACTATTGTTCTAAATTAAAATACCCTCTTCACCCTCCTCTCTTCATTCTCATTATTCAGTTCATTCAAATTCAATCGTGAAGTCATGTGCAGAATTATTGAGGAGAGAGACAAATTACCGCCTGGCTTCCAAAGCCTTACTTATAATTTGTCTTGGCCTTAATGTAGTAATATCTGTAAAAGAAAAAAGGTCAATGGCATCTACATACGTCACTGCTTGTGATTTGATTTTAAAAGTCTGACAACTCAGCAACATATAATACAGATATTTAGGAAATGTCAGGGAAGGACGTTGCTACGCATTGCCATGTGGAGATGTTTAGGTGTGGGGTTGCTAAGATCATTTGTTTTCCTGCATTGCTGATGACTATTTTTGTCCGCTCATACAGGAATAATAAAGGCCCAGTACACAAATTTTGGGTTTGGCAGATGCCAGGAATGCATACTGCCAACTGTAAAGTTTGGTGGATGAGGACTAATAGTCTGGGGCTGTTTGTCATGGTTCAGGCCAGTTCCCTTAGTTTCAGTGAAGGAAAACCTTAACATTCTAGACGATTCTGTGCTTACAACTTTGTGGCAACAGTTTGGGGAAGGCCCTTTCCTGTTTCAGTCTAACAATGCCCCAATGCAGAAAGTGAGGTCCATACATAAATTGTTTGTCGAGTTCGGTGTGGAAGAACTTGACGGGCCTGCACAGAGCCCTGACTTCAACCCCATCAAACACCTTTGGGATGAATTGGAATACTGACTATGAGCCAGGCCTAATCGCCCAAGTCCCCGCAGCAATGTTCCAACATCTGGTGAAAGCCTTCCCAGAAGAGTGGAGGCTGTTAGAGCAGAAAAAGGGGTACCAACTCCATATTAATGCCCATGATTTTGGAATGAGATGTTTGACAAGCAGGTGTTCACATACATTTGGTCATGTAGGTTATGTTTCGCACATTTCAAGTGACTATACTCCCCCCCAAAAAAATATATATTTTTCTTTTAAAATGTGCTGAGGCATCTCTGGACATCTTATGAGCATTTTGCATGCATTGATTTTCAGAAATTTGATTTGTTATTTGTTCAAACGTGTGGTCATACAAGTGTCTGAAAAACCACATAGTTTTTTTAGTGTTTTTTTTGTTGTTGCTGTAAGGGTAGGACACAAGCCCTAGTCTAAACCCACTCATACAAAGAGTCATCCAAACAACTTGAGTGACACGGGTCAACAATATCAACTCTCTTTCTGTGTGTCCATGTGCTCACTCTATGTCTCATTGTCCCCCTTCTATTTTACTTTTAAACCTGGAAGTCCCATTGAGAGAGGCAGTGTATTTTTCAAGGGAGACCAGGGTCATGTTCATTAGGGCATGCAACGGAAAACAGTTTAGAGTGTTTTGCAGCGGAAAATGTGTTTCTTGTTGGAAAGTCTCTCCCTGTTTCAGTCCGCTTTCTTCCATTTGTTGCCTAATGAACACGTCCCTGGTCAAGAAGCGAGAGGCAGCAGGATAAGGTATAGACTCTCAAGCAGCCATTCCTAATTGGCATACAATAACTCCAGGATGTACAATAATACTGTTATATTCTTGCACAGTCAGCTCCTTTCCATAAGCACAGAGACACCTGAGGAGCAGAGAGAGAGAGGGAGTAAGAGAGAGAGAGAAAGGGAAACAAAAACAGACATATAGACAATCCAAAAGACAGACAGACTGACAGAGAGCGATTGAGGGAAAAAGATAAAGGGATAGAGAGCCAAAGAGACGCGAGGGAGAAGTAACCTCTAAAAACAGCCTCTGGGCATCGTGGGATCTCGCCAGACTGGCACGGGGAAAGGAAACACTCTTAATCACTGATTACACTCCCTGAGTGCCAAGCAAACTATCTGAGGCTGCTATGGATTGATTCACCCCTGGCACCTGCACTGTTCTTACAAAGAAAAGTCAGTTACACCAAAGAAACAGAATCACATCATTACAGGCCAATTGACGTGAATGGGGATGCCTATTCTAATGATTATATTTCTATGGGTAACACTTAAAGCCTGTAGGTATAATGCTTTATGACTTTTATAGACACGTATGAGGTTTTATAATAATATAATAATGCTTTCTGATTTTCTCTAATTTTGCATATTTTTGATACTGAATGTTATTAGATCTTCAACTAAAACCTAATATTAGATAAAGGGAATCTGAGTTTACAAATAACAAAAAATAGATCTACTTATTTTCTTTATTTAATTAACAAGTTATGCAACACTCAATTTCCTTGGGTGAAAAAAGTAATTCCCCTTACACTCAATAACAGGTTGTGCCACCTTTAGCTGCAATGACTGCAACCAAATGCTTCCTGAAGTTGTTGATCAGTCTCTCACATCACTGTGGAGGAATTCTGTCCTACCCTTGCATGTAGAACTGCTTTAAGTCAGCAACATTTGCGGGTTTTCAAGCATGAACTGCTCGTTTCAAGTCCTGCCACATCTCAATTACGATTAGGTCTGGACTTTGACTAACTTCAAATTTGTTGCTTTTTAACCATTTTCATATAGACTTGATTGTGTATTTTGAATCATTGTCTTGCAGCACGACCCAGCTACGCTTCAGCTCACAGACGGATGGCCTGACATTCTCCTGTAGAATTATCTGATACAGAGCAGAATTTGGTTCCTTCTGTTAAGGCAAGTCATCCAGGTCCTGAGGCAGCAAAGCATCCCCAAACCATCACACTACCACCACCATGCTTGACCGTTGGTATGAGGTTGTTACTGTGGAATGCAGTGTTTGGTTTTCACCAGGCGTAATGGGACCCATGTCATCCAAAAAGTTGGCTCAAGTTTGCCAAAAAACGCCTGGAAGCACCCGGATGATCATCAAGACTCTTGGAAGAATGTTCCATGGACAAAAGTCTAAAGTAAAACTTTTTGGATGACATGGGTCCCATTATATACAGTGGGGAGAACAAGTATTTGATACACTTCCGATTTTGCAGGTTTTCCTACTTACAAAGCATGTAGAGGTCTGTATTTTTTTTTATCATAGGTACACTTCAACTGTGAGAGACGGAATCTAAAACAAACATCCTGAAAATCACCACTGTATGATTTTTAAGTAATTCATTACTTACATCATTTACAAACAAAGCATTTGTGTTTAGTGGATCTGTCACATCGGAGGCAGTAAAGATGCCAGGGAGGCTCTTTTGATACGTGCGTGAATTGGCCATTTTCCTGTCCTGCTAAGCATTCAAAATGTAAGGAGTACTTTTGTGTGTCAGGTAAAATGTACGGAGTAAAAAGTACAATATTTTCTTTAGGAATGTAGTGAAGTAAAAGTAAAAGTTTAGATACCCCAAAAAACTACTTAAGTAGTACTTTAAATGATTTTGACTTAAGTACTTTACACCACTGCACACGCACATGCACGCACATGCACACACACACACATGCATCATTGATGCTGCTAGTTATTGTTTTTTATATAAGCTGCACATTTCATAGTCTATTCCAGGGGTGGCAAGCTCATTACATGGAGGTCCTAGTGTCTGCAGGTTTTTTGTTTTTCCTTTCAATGAAGACATAGCAACCAGATGATGGGAGTTCCTTACTAATTATTGACTTTATTTCATCAACGGAGTACAAGGGAAGAGTGAAAACCCGGAGACACTCGGCCCTCAGTGGAATGAGTTTGACAGGTGTGGTCTATACCGTATGTTCTTATTATGTGCATATATTTTCAAACATTACCCTCCTCTTTAAACTAATTTTTTTAATACATTCCCTGATATTGTTTTTAATTTTTTAAAATTTTGTATTGCACTTTTGAGGAGAGTGTAACAATTGTGAAGTGTGAGTGTCAGGATAAATGAATGGCACGTCTCAGGCTGGATACATTGGCATTCAGGATCTTGAATTTCCACCAAGTGTTGTTATTAACACCCCATGTTCCCCATATCCTACAGTCGGCGGAGAAACCAACTTTTGAGTGTTCAGAGATAAAACACTTAAGGTCTTCCGACTGGCATGGAAGTGGCTAGAGTCTTCAGAGGTGTGATGATAATTAGGAGTCTGAAAACTAGGGTATTTGATGCAGTGTGATCTCCATTCTTCTAGCCATGGTAGCCAAAATATTGGGCAACTGTGGATTTTTATACATGACCCTAAGCATGATGGGATATTAATTGCTTAATTAACTCAGGAACTACACTTGTGTGGAAGCACCTGCTTTCAATATACTTTGCATCCCTCATTTACTCAAGTGTTTCCTTTATTTTGGCAGTTACCTGTATATGTCTCTATGGATCCACATTTCAACTGACTCAAAGGTCATGTTGGTTAACCCAATGTACTGTCCCCGAAAACAATTGTGTATGTGTGTCACACCAGTGCTCAACAACAAACGGCATATGCTGCTCACAAGCACTGTCATTTAACCTACATTATAACGCAGATACTGTTTCGGCTGCAATAGCCTTAGCCAGGTAATATTAAGAACAGATCAGAGACCTACCTCTGGCTATGGTTCAATGAAATATGGGGGTAAGATATGAAAATGAGAAAATGGCCAGAATACTAGGACCAGTGTGTGAATGCTTAAGGCGACTTGACATGTAAATAAATACATTTTCATTATTTTGTTCATTCATTAATTAATTCATCCATTCAACCACTCATTTATTAATTCACTGTGTTTGTAATCTCATTTTGTTGAGGAGTGGCGCAGCGGTCTAAGGCACTGCATCGCAGTGCTTGAGGCATCACTACAGACACCCTGGTTTGAATCCAGGCTGTATCACAACCAGCCGTGATTGGGAGTCCCATAGGGCGGCGCACAATTGGCCCAGCGTCGTCCGGGTTTGGCCGGTGTAGGCCGTCATTGTAAATGAGAGTTTTTTCTTAACTGACTTGCATAGTTAAAAAAAGGTTACATACATTTATATATATATATATTATACGTTTTATGGCTTTGTTATGTCATGGATTCATCTATCTGTCTGTGATCCTATCTGCCCATCTTTGCCATTGTCACTGTTCTGTTAAGGACCTCAAGAATTGTAAGGCAAATTCCTACAAAGAAGGCAAATAAACCTGACCCTCAGCATGACACTATGCTAATTATAACTATGTTAATTATCTCAATTAGATACTACTCTTGTGAGCTCACAACTCCCTAAGGCAATATTACTGTATGATACAACCGTACTACTCTAGTGCATGATGTCCCATGCCACCCAATGTTATAAATTAGAGCAATGATGCTCTCCATTCGATGATATGATGGTAGAATTGCATGCAAACCATAGAATCCATTGATTCTATTTCTATGATGGAAATACTTTATTACACAGCTATATACTCCATAATATAATATAATATAATATAATGCTGTGGCACATAGCAACACATAGCAACCTCTGGAGGTTTGGATAACAGCTAGTAGTCAATCATTGGACCAGGGTTCAAATCCCAGTCTGGGCTAGCCCTTGAATTCACTGCAATATCAGGTTGTAAAGTCATGGTTCTTCAGGTTGGTTTTAAATGTTTTTTTTTTCACCTGTCGAAAGGGAAGGTTTTATAACAAGGCAAGCAAACCTGTATGACAACATGTTCTGTGGGAATTTGGGTAAAAACCTACCTACACTACTCAAAATAAAAGTACTACTCTGATTCAAATCATCCTGTTGATACATCTGTTAACGGAAAGATATAACTACACCGCAGAATAAATAAACACATTAGAAGATAGCACAATTGAAGATTGCTAGAAAGAGGCTAACACAAAATAAATATAAAAAGTAATTGTGTACAGAAAGGGAAAAATGTGATGAGTACAAATTGCGGTACTTGGAATGTTGACTTTTATGGACCTCAATTGTTAACAGGGAAAACAGTAGAAGCCACAGCGAGTGGAACTCATTATGTTTTTCAAAGTGCTTGGAAGAGAACGAGAGAATGAGACAGAGAGAGAGAGAGAGAGGGGACTGTGAGCGCTCGTTCTCTGTGGCCAACTTGAGTAAGACATTTAAGCGTGTTAACCTTCACAGGGCTGCCGGTCCAGACAGCATCCCTAGCCACGTCGTCAGAGCATGTTCAGACCAGCTGGCTGGACTGTTTACGGACATATTCAATCTCTCCTTATCCCAGTCTTTAAAAAAAATATATTTCACCTTTCTTTAACCAGGTAGGCTAGTTGAGAACAAGTTCTCATTTGCAACTGCGACCTGGCCAAGATAAAGCATAGCAGTGTGAACAGATAACACAGAGTTACACATGGAGTAAACAATTAACAAGTCAATAACACATTAGAAAAAAGAAAAAAAAGAGTCTATATACATTGTGTGCAAAAGGCATGAGGAGGTATGCAAATAATTACAATTTTACAGATTAACACTGGAGTGATAAATGATCAGATGGTCATGTACAGGTAGAGATATAGGTGTGCAAAAGAGCAGAAAAGTAAATAAATAAAAACAGTATGGGGATGAGGTAGGTAAAAATGGGTGGGCTATTTACCGATAGACTATGTACAGCTGCAGCGATCGGTTAGCTGCTCAGATAGCAGATGTTTGAAGTTGGTGAGGGAGATAAAAGTCTCCAACTTCAGCGATTTTTGAAATTCGTTCCAGTCACAGGCAGCAGAGAACTGGAACGAAAGGCGGCCAAATGAGGTGTTGGCTTTAGGGATGATCAGTGAGATACAACTGCTGGAGCGCGTGCTACGGGTGGGTGTTGCCATCATGACCAGTGAACTGAGATAAGGCCGAGCTTTACCTAGCATGGACTTGTAGATGACCTGGAGCCAGTGGGTCTGGCGACGAATATGTAGCGAGGGCCAGCCGACTAGAGCATACAGGTCGCAGTGGTGGGTGGTATAAGGTGCTTTAGTGACAAAACGGATGGCACTGTGATAAACTGCATCCAGTTTTCTGAGTAGAGTGTTGGAAGCTATTTTGTAGATAACATCGCCGAAGTCGAGGATCGGTAGGATAGTCAGTTTTACTAGGGTAAGTTTGGCGGCGTGTGTGAAGGAGACTTTGTTGCAGAATAGAAAGCCGACTCTAGATTTGATTTTCGATTGGAGATGTTTGATATGAGTCTGGAAGGAGAGTTTTACAGTCTAGCCAGACACCTAGGTACTTATAGATGTCCACATATTCAAGGTCGGAACCATCCAGGGTGGTGATGCTAGTCGGGCGTGCGGGTGCAGGCAGCGAACAGTTGAAAAGCATGCATTTGGTTTTACTAGCGTTTAAGAGCAGTTGGAGGCCACGGAAGGAGTGTTGTATGGCATTGAAGCTCGTTTGGAGGTTAGATAGTACAGTGTCCAAGGACGGGCCGGAAGTATACAGAATGGTGTCGTCTGCGTAGAGGTGGATCAGGGAATCGCCCGCAGCAAGAGCAACATCATTGATATATACAGACAAAAGAGTCGGCCCGAGAATTGAACCCTGTGGCACCCCCATAGAGACTGCCAGAGGACCGGACAGCATGCCCTCCGATTTGACACACTGAACTCTGTCTGCAAAGTAGTTGGTGAACCAGGCAAGGCAGTCATCAGAAAAACCGAGGCTACTGAGTCTGCCGATAATAATATGGTGATTGACAGAGTCGAAAGCCTTGGCAAGGTCGATGAAGACGGCTGCACAGTACTGTCTTTTATCGATGGCGGTTATGATATCGTTTAGTACCTTGAGCGTGGCTGAGGTGCACCCGTGACCGGCTCGGAAACAGATTGCTGTTTGTTGGCCGAGATTGGAGTAGCCAGGCGGAAGGCATGGCCAGCCGTTGAGAAATGCTTGTTGAAGTTTTCGATAATCATGGATTTACCGTGTTACCTAGCCTCAGTGCAGTGGGCAGCTGGGAGGAGGTGCTCTTGTTCTCCATGGACTTCACAGTGTCCCAGAACTTTTTGGATTTGGAGCTACAGGATGCAAATTTCTGCCTGAAGAAGCTGGCCTTAGCTTTCCTGACTGACTGGTTCCTGACTGGTATTGGTTCCTGACTTCCCTGAACAGTTGCATATCGCGGGGACTATTCGATGCTATTGCAGTCCACCACAGGATGTTTTTGTGCTGGTCGAGGGCAGTCAGGTCTGGAGTGAACCAAGGGCTATATCTGTTCTTAGTTCTGCATTTTTTGAACGGAGCATGCTTATCTAAAATGGTGAGGAAGTTACTTTTAAAGAATGACCAGGCATCCTCAA
Organism: Oncorhynchus nerka; assembly: GCF_034236695.1. Taxonomy (NCBI): domain Eukaryota; kingdom Metazoa; phylum Chordata; class Actinopteri; order Salmoniformes; family Salmonidae; genus Oncorhynchus; species Oncorhynchus nerka. The sequence goes on along the minus strand of NC_088404.1, from coordinate 62,874,157 downwards.
CTGACGGGATGAGGTCAATGTCCTTCCAGGATACCCGGGCCAGGTCGATTAGAGAGGCCTGCTCACAGAAGTGTTTTAGGGAGTGTTTGACAGTGATGAGGGGTGGTCGTTTGACTGCGGATCCATAGCGGATACAGGCAATGAGGCAGTGATCGCTGAGATCCTGGTTGAAGACAGCGGAGGTGTATTTGGAGGGCCAGTTGGTCAGGATGACGTCTATGAGGGTGCCCTTGTTTACAGATTTAGGGTTGTACCTGGTGGGTTCCTTGATGATTTGTGTGAGATTGAGGGCATCTAGCTTAGATTGTAGGCCTGCCGGGGTGTTAAGCATATCCCAATTTAGGTCACCTAACAGAACAAACTCTGAAGCTGGATGGGGGGCGATCAATTCACAAATGGTGTCCAGGGCACAGCTGGGAGCTGAGGGGGGTCGGTAGAAGGCGGCAACAGTGAGAGACTTATTTCTGGAGAGAGTAATTTTTAAAATTAGTAGTTCGAACTGTTTGGGTATGGACCTGGAAAATATGACATTACTTTGCAGGCTATCTCTGCAGTAGACTGCAACTCCTCCCCCTTTGGCAGTTCTATCTTGACGGAAAATGTTATAGTTGGGTATGGAAATCTCAGAATTTTTGGTGGCCTTCCTGAGCCAGGATTCAGACACGGCAAGGACATCAGGGTTAGCAGAGTGTGCTAAAGCAGTGAGTAAAACAAACTTAGAGAGGAGGCTTCTGATGTTGACATGCATGAAACCAAGGCTCTTTCGATCACAGAAGTCAACAAATGAGTGTGCCTGGGGACATGCAGGGCCTGGGTTTACCTCCACATCACCCGCGGAACAGAGGAGGAGTAGTATGAGGGTGCGGCTAAAGGCTATCAAAACTGGTCGCCTAGAGCGTTGGGGACAAAGAATAAAAGGAGCAGATTTCTGGGCATGATAGAATATATTCAGGGCATAATGCGCAGACAGGGGTATGGTGGGGTGCGGGTACAGCGGAGGTAAGCCCAGGCACTGGGTGATGATAAGAGAGGTTGTATCTCTGGACATGCTGGTTGTAAATGGGTGAGGTCACCTTATGTGTGGGAGGTGGGACAAAGGAGGTATCAGGGGTATGAAGAGTGGAACTAGGGGCTCCATTGTAAACTAGAACAATAATAACGAACCTGAACAACAGTATACAAGGCATATTGACATTTGAGAGAGACATACAGCGAGGCATACAGTAATCACAGGTCTGTCCACCATTGTTTCTGTACCCAAGAAAGTGAAGATGACTATTGCCCCATAGCTCTCACTTTTGTCATGATGAAGTGCTTTGAGAGGCTAGTTAAGGATCATATCACCTCCCCCTTAACCGACACCCACTTCAATTTGTATACCGCCCCAACAGATCCACCGATGGTGGTGCAATCACAATCGCAATTGCACTGCACACTGCACTATGACATCTGGACAAGAGGAATACCTATGTAAAAATGCTGTTCATTGACTACAGCTCAATCTTCCAGGTGACTACCTCATGAAGCTGGTTGAGAGAATGCAAAGAGTGTGCAAAGCTGTCATCAAGGCAAAGGGTGGCTACTTTGAAGAATCTCAAATATAAAATATATTTTGTGTTGTTAAACACTTTTTGGTTAATACATGATTCCATATGTATTATTTCATAGTTTTGATGTCATCACCATTGTTCTACAATGTTGAAAATAGTAAAAATAAAGGAAAACCCTGGAATGAGTAGGTGTGTTCAAACTTGTGACTGGTAATGTAGTCATTGTCACTTTAATAATGTTTACATACTGTTTTACCGACTTCATATGTATATACTGCTCATTACGTCCATACACACAATCTAATTATTCAGACACCTTGACTTTTTCCACATTATGTTACGTTTCAGCCTTGTTCTAAAATTGATTCAATTGTTTTTCCCCTCATCAATCTACAGACAATACTCCATAATGACAGTTTTTCTTACATTTAAAAAATAAATAAAATGAAATATTACATTTACATGAGTATTCAGAACCTTTAGTCAGTACTTTGTTGAAGCACCTTGGGCAGTGATTACACCCTTGTTTCTTCTTGGGTATGACGCTACAAGCTTGGTACACCTGTATTTGGGGAGTTTCTCCCACTTTTCTCTGCAGATCCTCTCAAGCGCTGTCAGGTTGGATGGGGAGCGACGCTGTACAGCTATTTTCAGGTCTCTCAAGAGATGTTCGATAGGGCTCAAGTCGGGCTCTGGCTGTGCCACTCAAGGACATTCAGAGACTTCCCCGAAGCCATTCCTGCGTTGTCTTGACTGTATACTTAGGGTCATTGCCCTATTCAAAGGTGAACGTTAGTCCCAGTCTGAGGTCCTGAGCGCTCTGGAGCATGTTTTCATCAAGGGTCTCTCTGTACTCCCTGCCGCTGAAAAACATTCCCACAGCATGATGCTGCCACCAACATGCTTCACCGTAGGGATGGTGCCAGGTTTCCTCCAGACGTGACGCTTGGCATTGAGGCAAAAGAGTTCAATTTTGGTTTCATCAGACCAGAGAATCTTGTTTCTCATGGTCTGAGAGGCCTTTAGGTGCCTTTTGGCAAACTCCAAGCGGGCTGTCATGTGCATTTTACTGAGGAGTGGCTTCGGTGGCCAAACTGGGGACCTTCAATGCTGAAGACATTTTTTGGTACACTTCCCCAGATCTGTGCCTCAACACAATCCTGTCTCTGAGCTCTACAAACAATTCCTTCAACTTCATGGCTTGGTTTTTGTTCTGACATGCACCTTCGACTTTAGACAGTTGTGTGCCTTTCATATCATGTCCAGTCAATTGTATTTACCAGAGGTGGAACAGAATACTTATATAACTAAGGTAAGGTTTTTAAGTTTAATACATTTGCAAACATTTCTAAAAGCTTTGTCATTATGGGGTATTGTGTGTAGATTGATGAGGATTTTTGAAAAATGTAATCAATTTCAGAATAAGGCTGTAACGTAACAACATATGTAAAAAGGGATATACAGTGAATTTGGAAAGTTTTCAGACCCCTTGACTTTTTCCAAATGTTGTTACATTACAGCCTTATTCTAAATTGATTCAATAAAATTTGACATTGCTCATTCTAATATTTCTATATTTCTTAATTCAATGTTTTATTTAGTTTGTGGATTTGCGTGTATTGTTTTGTATTGTTAGGTATTACTGCACTGTTGGAGCTAGGAACAAAAGCATTTCACTCCACCCGTGATAACATCTGCTAAATATGTGTACGAGAGAGGAAGAGAGAGGGAAAGCGAGAAAAATGCTGTGTTATTCATATTCATTCCCCCAGCTCTTACCCAGCAGAGGTGGTGCCCCACTTGTGATTGGTCCCCCCCAAAAAAGTGATTGGTAAAAAAAACGTTAACATACTTTTATTAACTAATTATATATATATATATATATATATATATATATATATATATATATATATATATATATATATATATTATAATTGATGGATTATGTTCTAAATGCTCAAGGTGTGGTAAATGTGCACATTTTTCTGTTTCAAAAATATATTATTCAAAACAATCTGTTCAGTTACTACTCTGCCCCTCGGTCACTGCCAGCAGTGGCAGCTCCGCCTCTGTGGGCGCAGGGGCCTTGTGAGCAGTGCTTGGATTGTGTTGCCAGTTATTTACTATGAGGTGGAACTTCCCCGAGCATAAAAATATAACAGAACAGAGTAAGTCAGAACTTCTGGGGCTGCGCTCTAGTCTCCTTCCAATGAGTCTCTCTCGCCAGACGGCTTACTCCCGCACGTGACTCTAGGTTTGAAGATGGGAACCTAGACTTGACTATATCTGCTGTCAGATAGAGCTTAAGCAAAAAATGAATTGTAATTAACTTGAAAATAAATAATAATAACAGTCATAGGAGCCTGGGACCTGATAAACCGGAAAACTACATCCAACAGGAGTTGAAGGACAGAGGGATAGACTAGATAGAACCTTCTCATCGCAGATCTGGTAGGATAAAAGAATCATGGACAATTTTATTGTTTCCCCCTGATGATGTTTGTCAGGTTCTACTGTAGGTGACAGGGCAACATGTTGTATCAACTAAAACAGGATAAAACTGGGTGTTTCACAAAGCATGATCAAATTAATTAGCCAGCTACAGTCATTTTGAGAAATAGTTTGGTCGATTTTTGGTGTCAAATTAACCAGTTATCTACTGTATCTACTGTCATTTATCAAGACACATTCTGACAACCCCTTGTCGTCAAAAAATAGAGAGTGAACAAATGTGAATGATGATTAAGGCCAGTGGTGAAGATGCGTCGAGCGACTTGCTGTCACCGAGACCGAACATTGTATTGATGGCTCGCCATCTGTGGGCTATCACCAGGACTGCTCATTCACGCTTGTAATTCACGCTGCTCATTGGTTAGTGAATGCTCCTGCTACCTGTCTCTCCCTAACTTGCTGACAATGTTTTGGCTCTCTGCCCTGCATTTTACTGCTTGTTTCTACAGAACCAACTTGCGAGTTGGTCATCTCCCGCTCGTATAGTGCATGTGCAGCTAGGACCAATACAGTGAGTAAGTCATCCTCTTTCCTTCTATTTGCCGTACTGGTGTGTGTTGCTTGTGTGTTTGCCATTTCACTTGCAGATCTTTTTTTGAGAGGTGGGGTGCGGGATGTATTTGTGAACCCACTGTAGCTCATAGCAAACTTTTTGTGAATTCCTGTCAAGAAGAGACATGCTATCCTAGCTAGCCTGTAATTTCAAATGGAGGTCACTAATGACAGTGTTCAATGCTGCAGGAGCTGTGTTGATTTTTGCTCTATTCCGGGACAAGGTGATCCGTCTGGACTGATCAATGTAGCAACTGTTTGCTTGCTACAAGGTCGAAGTGGCTACTCATAGCAAACAAGTAGAACATTTACACAAGCTACTGAGGAATCCACGCCCACCTATTTTCTCTTTCTCTTCTACTCCAAAACTGGACGCCGCTTTGGCCTGGTGGGAGTGTTCGGCACCTCTCTCTACAGCCGACTGGCCGTTTCTCTGCTCTGGTCTTCTAAACCACTCGAGGCGAAATAATGCCCAGACGCCATCAGCCATTTCACCAGCTTGGAACTGCTGAAAATTGACTTTGAAGAACTGATTCTAGCTCTGAAAGATTCCAAAAAGACCCGGTACCATTGCTGGGTCTCTGCTGTGAAAGATTCAGCAGGCTACTGGCATTATACACCTGGCTAAAAGACTACTGTAGCTCTTTTTACATAACCTTTAAAGATAACTTTGAAACATTTAGGAAACAAAAGATGCTCTACAGCCTTCAAACTCAACTTTGGACCTTGAAGCCAGTTCCATTAAATGTGTTTATTGCTCCTCTCTAATCAGGGACTGATTTAGACCTGGGACACCAGATGTGTGCAATTAATTATCAGGTAGATCAGAAAACCGGCAAACTCTGGACCTTGTAAGGTAAGAGTTGAATACCGCTGCTCTACAGGAATGACAGAGTCCATCCAAATCATCTTGGCTCCTGGACCCTGTTAGCACATTTAAAGGCTATGTTGTGACAATTAATGATCAGTGACCCAAGCCCTGCTCAGATAATCCCTACCATAGTGTCGCTGAGTTGTTTTAATGCTGCTGCAAATGTACATTGTCCCAGGGTCTTTGGCAGTCATAAAGTAACCTAATAAACAAATAACCTAATAATAATAACCTAATAACCTTGTAATCTAACGTAAGTCCCTATAACTGCCCCGAATGCCTCTGCTGATCCCACATCTATTGTATGCAGTTATACTGTTAGCATTGAGGTGGATTGCACTAGTAGGAAGTCCACCGTGTGCAGCTCACTCTGCACTCTCAGCTCAAATATGAATATCACTGTCATGTCTACCTCAGATATGCCTCCCAGTAAAGCAATAAAAACCATGGAGAATTCTTGAAAAGTACAAAAAAAAATTGCCCACATTAGTTAAGAACAAATTCTTATTTACAATGACGGCCTACCCCGGACAACACTGGGCCAAATGTTTGCCCCCCGATGGGACTCCCAATCATGGCCAGATGTGATGCAGCCTGGATTCAAACCAGAGACTGCAGGTATGCCTCCTGCACTGAGATGCAGTGTCTTAGACTGTTGCGCCACTAACTCATGCTGTGCGTAGCTTAAGGAACAAGGTTCATGAAATAGATAACTTGCTAGTAACAGAACATCCATTGACAGAGCTTTCGGAAAGTATTCAGACCCCTTGACCTTTTCCACATTTTGTTACGTAACAGATGTATTGAATAAAATATATTAAATACAATTTTAAAAACTAAGCAATCTACACACAATACCACATAATGATGAAGCGAAAACACTTTTTTTTTAATGTTTGAAAATATATTAAAACTACAAAACATAAAAACCTTATTTACATAAGTATTCAGGCCCTTTGCTATGAGACTCGAAATTGAGTTGAGGTTTCCAATAATCATCCTTTAGATGTATCTACAACTAGACGTTTCCACTTCCACAATAAGAGCACTTACAGTTGACCGGGGCAGCTCCGGCATGGCAGAAATCTGATGAACTGACTATTTGGAAATGACAGTGCCACATTGAAAGTCACTGAGCTCTTTAGTAAGTCCATTATACTGCCAATGTCTGTCTATGGAGATTGCATGGCTGTGTGCTCAATTTAAAACATCTGTCAGCAACGGGTGTGGCTGAAATAGCCACATCCACGAATCTGAAGGGCTGTCCAGATACTTTTGGATATACAATGCATTTTGGAAAGTATTCAGACCACAATACCCCATAATGACTATTATTAAAAATAAAAAACAAAAATAGCTTATTTACAAAAGTATTCAGACCCTTTCCTATGAGACTTGAAATTGAACTCAGGTACATGCTGTTTCCATTGAGTATCCATGAGGTGTTTCTAGAACTTGATTGGAGTCCACCTGTGGTAAATTCAATTGATTGGACATGATTTGGAAAGGCACATACATGTCCATATAAGGTCCCAAGGTCTGCTAAATGACTTAAATGTAATGTAATGTAAATGTCCCACAGTTGAGAACAGGGCTCCTGGCAGCCGAGCGGAAATGGAGGAAAACTCGCCTCCCTGCGGACCTGGCATCCTTTCACTCCCTCCTCTCTACATTTTCCTCTTCTCTCTCTGCTGCTAAAGCCACTTTCTACCACTCTAAATTCCAAGCATCTGCCTCTAACCCTAGGAAGCTCTTTGCCACCTTCTCCTCCCTCCTGAATCCTCCTCCCCCTCCCCCCCTCCTCCCTCTCTGCAGATGACTTCGTCAACCATTTTGAAAAGAAGGTCGACGACATCCGATCCTCGTTTGCTAAGTCAAACGACACCGCTGGTTCTGCTCACACTGCCCTACCCTGTGCTCTGACCTCTTTCTCCCCTCTCTCCAGACGAAATCTCGCGTCTTGTGACGGCCGGCCGCCCAACAACCTGCCCGCTTGACCCTATCCCCTCTCTTCTCCAGACCATTTCCGGAGACCTTCTCCCTTACCTCACCTCGCTCATCAACTCATCCCTGACCGCTGGCTACGTCCCTTCCGTCTTCAAGAGAGCGAGACTTGCACCCCTTCTGAAAAAACCTACACTCGATCCCTCCGATGTCAACAACTACAGACCAGTATCCCTTCTTTCTTTTCTCTCCAAAACTCTTGAACGTGCCGTCCTTGGCCAGCTCTCCCGCTATCTCTCTCAGAATGACCTTCTTGATCCAAATCAGTCAGGTTTCAAGACTAGTCATTCAACTGAGACTGCTCTTCTCTGTATCACGGAGGCGCTCCGCACTGCTAAAGCTAACTCTCTCTCCTCTGCTCTCATCCTTCTAGACCTATCGGCTGCCTTCGATACTGTGAACCATCAGATCCTCCTCTCCACCCTCTCCGAGTTGGGCATCTCCGGCGCGGCCCACGCTTGGATTGCGTCCTACCTGACAGGTCGCTCCTACCAGGTGGCGTGGCGAGAATCCGTCTCCACACCACGTGCTCTCACCACTGGTGTCCCCCAGGGCTCTGTTCTAGGCCCTCTCCTATTCTCGCTATACACCAAGTCACTTGGCTCTGTCATAACCTCACATGGTCTCTCCTATCATTGCTATGCAGACGACACACAATTAATCTTCTCCTTTCCCCCTTCTGATGACCAGGTGGCGAATCGCATCTCTGCATGTCTGGCAGACATATCAGTGTGGATGACGGATCACCACCTCAAGCTGAACCTCGGCAAGACGGAGCTGCTCTTCCTCCCGGGGAAGGACTGCCCGTTCCATGATCTCGCCATCACGGTTGACAACTCCATTGTGTCCTCCTCCCAGAGCGCTAAGAACCTTGGCGTGATCCTGGACAACACCCTGTCGTTCTCAACTAACATCAAGGCGGTGGCCCGTTCCTGTAGGTTCATGCTCTACAACATCCGCAGAGTACGACCCTGCCTCACACAGGAAGCGGCGCAGGTCCTAATCCAGGCACTTGTCATCTCCCGTCTGGATTACTGCAACTCGCTGTTGGCTGGGCTCCTGCCTGTGGCATTAAACCCCTACAACTCATCCAGAACGCCGCAGCCCGTCTGGTGTTCAACCTTCCCAAGTTCTCTCACGTCACCCCGCTCCTCCGCTCTCTCCACTGGCTTCCAGTTGAAGCTCGCATCCGCTACAAGACCATGGTGCTTGCCTACGGAGCTGTGAGGGGAACGGCACCTCAGTACCTCCAGGCTCTGATCAGGCCCTACACCCAAACAAGGGCACTGCGTTCATCCACCTCTGGCCTGCTCGCCTCCCTACCACTGAGGAAGTACAGTTCCCGCTCAGCCCAGTCAAAACTGTTCGCTGCTCTGGCCCCCCAATGGTGGAACAAACTCCCTCACGACGCCAGGACAGCGGAGTCAATCACCACCTTCCGGAGACACCTGAAACCCCACCTCTTTAAGGAATACCTAGGATAGGATAAAGTAATCCCTCTCACCCCCCCTTAAAAGATTTAGATGCACTACTGTTCCACTGGATGTCATAAGGTGAATGCACCAATTTGTAAGTCGCTCTGGATAAGAGCGTCTGCTAAATGACTTAAATGTAATGTAATGTAAATGTCCCACAGTTGAGAACGCATGTCAGAGCAAAAACCAAGCCATGAGGTCGACGGAATTGTCCATAGAGCTCCAAGACACGATTTTATGGAGGCACAGATGTGGGGAAGAGTACCAAAAATATTCTGCAGCATTGAACCCAAGAACACAGTGGCCTCCATCACTCTTTAATGGAACTACCAAGCCACCCGGCCAAACTGAGCAATGGGGGAGAAAGGCCTTGGTCAGGGAGGGGAAAAAGACCCAACGGTCACTCTGACAGAGCTCCTCTGTGGAGATGGGAGAACCTTCCAGAAGGACAACCATCTCTGCAGCACTCCACCAATCAGGCATTTATGTTAGAGTGGGCAGACGGAAGCCACTTCTTAGTAAAAGGCACATGACAGCCCGCTTGGAATTTGATACAATGCTATTTCAGAGTAAACAAATGAACAACAGATTTTCAGCACATTTACAGGAAAGAACATTCAACATGTACAGCACTTACACAAATGACTGATGTTTGGCTAAGATAAATTAATAATAAAAAGATTGTGGTGGCTGTTTTTTTAGACTTCAGTGCAGCTTTTGAAATTATCGATCATAATCTGCTGCTGGAAAAATGCATGTGTTAAAGCTTTACATACCCTGATATATTGTGGATCGAGAGTTACCTGTCTAACAGAACATAGAGGGTGTTCTGTAATGGAAGCCACTCCAACATCAACATAATCCAGGTCGAGTCAGGCATTCCACAGGGCAGCTGTCTAAGCCCCTTACTTTATTCAATCTTTACTAATGCCATTGGCTCTGACTAAAACCTGTGTGTCTATGTATGCTGATAACTCAACACTATACAGGTCAGCTACCACAGCAACTGAGTTTCAGAATGGGTGGCAAGAAATAAGATAGTCCTAAATATAAAAAAAATATAAAAGCATTGTAATTTGGACAAATCCTTCACTAAACCCTAAACCGCAACTAAATATTGCAATGGATATGGACATTTAGCAAGTTGAGGAGAGTAAACTGCTTGGACTAACCCTGGATTGTAAACTGTCATGGAAAAAATATATTGACGCAACAGTAGCTAAGTTGGGAAGAGGTTTGTCCATGATAAAATGCTGCTCTGCTTTCTTAACAACACTATCAACAAAGCAGGTCCTAGAGGCCCTAGTTTTGTCGCACCTGGACTTCTGTCCAGTCGTTTTGTCAAGTGCTACAAAGAGGTACTTAGGAAAATTACAATTGGCTCAGAACAGGGCAGCATGGCTGGCCCTTAAATTTACACAGGCTCTCATGGAAGAATAAAACCTGAATTTAAACTTTGATCAAGGAGTCATTGGTAATTGGTAGTGGGGATTTTTAGTAATTTGTAAAACATTTTTTTGAAGATTTCTGGTATGTACCATTTGATAATTGTATTCTTATTGCATAACTGTAATAAATTTGACTACTTTTAAATGGAAACGAACCGTAGTCCTTACATTTCTGAGTAATATTCCTTGAATTATTGTTTGGTGTATTGTCTTATGGCAAATGTTATTAACAATACACATAGCAATATATGCTTGGCCTCTTAACTATGCAGCTCTGAGTTAAGGTTAACTCAATCATTTAATTCTAGGACACTGATTGCAAGATATTATCTCCTTGTTCCTTTGCCTCTTAATATTTGCATAACAGTACACCTAAACACGTGCATCTTATAGTATTCCGAGAAGTGGCGCAAGGCTCCCTACCTTAGCTAGATTCATTAGATATGATTATGGGCCTCTAGCATTCACATGATAGTGGAGTCAGTTGGTAGTATGGTAATATTCCACTACAATAATTCTCTGTCATCCTCAGAGGAAGTGGATTTTCACTAATCTACACTCTCACCATGGAAACAGAGGGTCTGTCGACACGAACATGCGTCGCTAAAACATTCCCATATCAACGCAGAAATTACCTTTTTGTTCCCACATTGACGGAGACAAGTCTAACGGGACTTGTAACTGTCTGTAACTCATATTCATTAGAGACATTTTCACACTAATTGGCTCTCTCTCTGTGTGTCTGTGTGTCTGGCTGTCTGGCTGTCTGTCTGTGCGTGTCTTTGTCTGTCTGTCTGTCTGTCTGTCTGTCTGTCTGTCTGTCTGTCTGTCTGTCTGTCTGTCTGTCTGTCTGTCTGTCTGTGCGTGCCTTTGTCTGTCTGTCTGTCTGTCTGTGTGTGTGTGTGTGTGTGTGTGTGTGCGTGTCTTTGTGTGGGGGTGTGTGCATATGCACGTAAGTTTGCACGCTCGAATATAAAGTGAGTGTACTAAACATTAGGTGCCACTGCTCTTTTCATGACATAGACTGAACAGTTGAATCCAGATGAAAGCTATGATCCCTTAATGATGTCAGTTGGAAAATCCACTTCAATCAGCGTGAATTAAGGCGAGGCGACAGGACCTGTTAGGGATGATGCGAATTTTCGCAGCTTTTTGTAAAAAATCGCGCAACATTTCAAAGTCCTGCTACTCATGCCAGGAATATAGTATATCCATATGATAAGTATGTGTGTATAGAAAACACTCTGAAGTCCCTAAAACTAGTTAAATCGTGTCTGTGGCTATAACAGAACGTGTTTAGGAGTAAAAATCCCAGGGAAAACTGTTCTCCAAAAACACAAAAAAAATATTCATCCGCCAGTCAATGTATTGTCTAAGGCGACAGACAAAAAACGAGGCCCCCATTACAATGCCTACAGCTTCCACACGATGTCGCCAGTACTGGCATTTTTTGGCTGCTTTATCCTTGGTTAGATGACGTATAGGCACTTCCTTTCTTGGGGCTCACCACAGGATGTTGTGAAATTGAAAACATGGACGATGATTTCAAGACTTGCTGCTATCGAATACAGATCGCCCCGTGATCAATTTTATAGATTATTAACGTTTATTAATACCTAAAGTTGGTTTAGAAAAGTAGTTTGAAGTGATTTGTAAAGGTTTACAGGGAACTTTTGTAATTTTAAAAAGTGACGTTGCGTCTTGTAAAGGGGCATTTTCCTGGATCAGACCGGTCTCCAGCAAATGACATTTTGGGTATACAATGACGGATTTAATCGGGAAAAAGACCCAATTGTGATGTTTATGGGACATATAGGAGTGCCAACAAAGAAGCTCGTCAAAGGTAATGAATGTTTTATATTTTATTTCTGCGTTTTGGGTAGCGCCGGCTACCGCAAAATCTGTTGTTTAGGTGACGTTCCGGTATTTTGGGGGGTGCATGCTATCAGATAATAGCTTCTCATGCTTTTGCCGAAAAGCATTTTACAAATCTGACTTGGTGGCTAGATTCACAACGAGTGTAGCTTTAATTCAGTACCTTGCATGTGTGTTTTAATGAAAGTTTGAGTTTTATCGAAAACTATAGGTGGCGCTCTGAAATTTCCGCTGATTGATGTTCCTGCACTGGGATTACATTCTGCATCATCCCTAACTGTTAGGGATGATGCAGAATGTAATCCCAGTGCAGGAAGATTTTAAGCCTTGAGACAGTTGAGACATGGATTGTGTATGTGTGCCATTCAGAGTATGAATGTGCAGGACAAAATATTTAAGTGTCTTTGAAAGGGGTATAGTAGTATGTACCAGGTGCACCGGTTTGAATGTGTCAAGAACTGCAACGCTTCTGGGTTTTTCACGCTCAACCGTTTCCATTCCATCACCCAAAGGACATCCTTGACACAACTGTGCAAAGCATTGGAGTCAACATGGGCCAGCATCCCTGTGGAACGCTTTGGACAACCTTGTAGAGTCCATGCCCCGACGAACTGAGTCTGTTCTGAGGATAAAAGGGTGACTCAATATTAGGAAGGTTTTCCTTTTTTCTTTATTTCGCATCTATTGTTCAATGAGCATAAGGCAATGTGCACACATAGGCCTAAATGTCTTTACGCATAACATTCGCACATCTACACAAATTACTAGGCTCCTGTAAAGTCTATCATTGCCTATGTGTGAGGCACAATATCTCAATAAACAAGATACATCTACCGTTGATATGGCATTATAGGAGGACTGAATAATTTCAATACATTTGGAGAAGCATGTTTTTTGAAATTGGACGAGGGGCACTCTTTGAAAATGGGGATGGATACCTGAACAAGATGTATGCAGGTATTTGAATTGTGAATCATGAAAAAGCAGTGGGGTAAAAATCTCCCAAAATTTTTAAGGCACTTTCAGTAGACAAAAAAACTCTTTTATTGATAGGTTTACTTGGCTGATGCATGGCCAGGATAAAAAAGACACACCTATGTGAAGCTGCTAAACCAGCCTTGATTTAGGGGAGGGGACGGTAGGCTATGCTTGGTTTGAAATCAAATTAACCTATTAAATTAAATATTTTCTTATGTATCTAAATACGAGGTTCAAGGCACATCTCTCGTTCCATTGGCACAGTGTGTCACGGCTGGATAGGCTCCACCTCCGCACTCAAAATCCATGCCATAACCAACTGCCTTAACTCTAAGACCAGCTTTTGATTTGTCTTAAATACCCACACCAGCGCTGCATTCATTTGGAACTTTAGGACACACCTCAGATATTTGGCCTTTCTAGGGAGTTTTTCCTAGCCACCGTGCTTCTACACTTGCATTGCTTGCTGTTTTGGGTTTTAGGCTGGGTTTCTGTACAGCACTTTGAGATATCACCTGATGTACGAAGGGCTATATAAATACATTTGATTTGATTTGATTTGAGATATTGCCACAGGTCCATTACGAATCCTAGTGCAAGGGTTGGAAAATAGTAGAGCGCTGGCTTTAACAGGTCCAAATTGCCACAGAGAGCGCGTCTGACAATTGTGCTGACAATTGTGCTGGCTTAACGCCAGACGAAAATAGAGCCCGTCATGCATCAATGTCATTTGGAGGTTTTTACTAAAATAGTCACAATATCAGCATATTTCAGGTAATTCAGAGATTCAGCCCTCAGTGGTCACTTTACCACCTTCCCTAAACAACAGCCATATAAATATAATTACTAGATGGGACACAGTGCTTCAGACTGCAACAATTTAAGTGGAAAACTTATGGGAACACATTTATATCTCATCCTAATTTTACTCCTAATGGCTCCATCCAGCACATGGCATTGACTTGAATGGGAACCTCATTCTGCCAATAACATTTCAATGGTTTGAACATTCCCTACCACAGTCCTAATCTTAAAACAAAAGAATATGTGAAACACACACACTACTCTCAAGTTGGGGGTTAGATGGCCCAGACAAAGATATCTTGAAAACAACATTCACTACCTGACAAAAAGTATGTGGGCATCTGCTCATCAAACATCTCATTCCAAAATCATGGGCATTAATATTGAGTCCTCTGCTGCTTGGAACATTGATGTGGGGACTTGTTTCCATTCAGCCACAAGGGCATTAGTGAGGTCATCCCAAAGCTGTTCGATGGGATTTAGGTCTGGGCTCTGTGCAGGCCAGTGAAGTTCTTCCACACCAATCTTGACAAACTATTTCTGTATGAACCTCACTTTGTGCATGGGGTCATTGTCATGCTGAAACAGGAAAGGACCTTCCCCAAACTGTTGCCACAAAGTCGGTAGCACAGAATTGTCTAGAATGTCATTGGATGGTGTAGCGTTAAGATTTTCCTTCACTGGAACTAAGGAGACCAGATTATTATTCCTCATCCACCAAACTTTACAGTTGGCACTATACATTGTGGCAGGTAGCATTCTCCTCCTAGCATCTGCCAAACCCAGATGTGTCTGTTGGAATTCCAAAAGGTGATGTATGATTCATCACTCCAGAGAATGAGTTTCCACTGCTCCAGTGTCCAATGTCGGTGAGCTTTACACCACTCCAGCCGACGCTTGGCATTGTGCATGGTAATCTTACGGCTTGTTTGTGGCTGCTCGGCCATGGAAACCCATTTCATGAAGCTCCCTACGAACAGTTCTTGTGCTGACGTTGCTTCCAGAGGCAGTTTGGAACTCGGTAGTGAGTGTTGCAACCAAGGACAGACTATTTTTACGCACAACGTGCTCCAGCACACAGCGGTCCCATTCTGTGAGCTTGTGTGGCCTACCACTTCGCGGCTGAGCTGTTGTTGCTCCTAGACGTTTAAATCTGATGAACTGACTATTTGGAAAGGTGGCATACTATGACAGTGCCACATTGAAAGTCACTGAGCTCTTTAGTAAGCCCATTATACTGCCAATGTCTGTCTATGGAGATTGCATGGCCGTGTGCTCAATTTAAAACATCTGTCAGCAACGGGTGTGGCTGAAATAACCAAATCCACGAATCTGAAGGGCTGTCCAGATACTTTTGGATATACAATGCATTTTGGAAAGTATTCAGACCATATACTTCCATCCCGTCCTTGGACACTGTGCTATCTAACCTCCAAACGAGCTTCAATGCCATCCAACACTCCTTCCGTGGCCTCCAACTGCTCTTAAACGCTAGTAAAACCAAATGCATGCTTTTCAACCGTTCGCTGCCTGCACCCGCACGCCCGACTAGCATCACCACCCTGGATGGTTCCGACCTTGAATATGTGGACATCTTTAAGTACCTAGGTGTCTGGCTAGACTGTAAACTCTACCTTCCAGACTCATATCAAACATCTCCAATCGAAAATCAAATCTAGAGTCGGCTTTCTATTCCGCAACAAAGCCTCCTTCACTCACGCCGCCAAACTTACCCTAGTAAAACTGACTATACTACCGATCCTCGACTTCGGCGATGTCATCTACAAAATAGCTTCCAACACTCTACTCAGCAAACTGGATGCAGTTTATCACAGTGCCATCCGTTTTGTCACTAAAGCACCTTATACCACCCACCACTGCGACCTGTATGCTCTAGTGGGCTGGCCCTCGCTACATATTCGTCGCCAGACCCACTGGCTCCAGGTCATCTACAAGTCCATGCTAGGTAAAGCTCTGCCATATCTCAGTTCACTGGTCACGATGGCAACACCCACCCGTAGCACGCGCTCCAGCAGGTGTATCTCACTGATTATCCCTAAAGCCAACACCTCATTTGGTCGCCTTTCGTTCCAGTTCTCTGCTGCCTGTGACTGGAACAAATTGCAAAAATCGCTGAAGTTGGAGACTTTTATCTCCCTCACCAACTTCAAACATATCTGAGCAGCTAACTGATCGCTGCAGCTGTACATAGTCTATCGGTAAATAGCCCACCCAATTTTACCTACCTCATCCCCATACTGTTTTTATATATTTACTTTTCTGCTCTTTTGCACACCAATATCTCTACCTGTACATGACCATCTGATCATTTATCACTCCAGTGTTAATCTGCTAAATTGTAATTATTCGCCTACCTCCTCATGCCTTTTGCACACAATGTATATAGACTCTCTTTTTTTTCTACTGTGTTATTGACTTGTTAATTGTTTACTCCATGTGTAACTCTGTGTTATCTGTTCATGCTGCTGTGCTTTATCTTGGCCAGGTCGCAGTTGCAAATGAGAACTTGTTCTCAACTAGCCTACCTGGTTAAATAAAGGTGAAATAAAAAATAAAAAATAAAAATACCCCATAATGACAATTATTAAAAATAAAAAACAAAAATAGCTTATTTACAAAAGTATTCAGACCCTTTCCTATGAGACTTGAAATTGAGCTCAGGTACATGCTGTTTCCATTGAGTATCCATGAGGTGTTTCTAGAACTTGATTGGAGTCCACCTGTGGTAAATTCAATTGATTGGACATGATTTGGAAAGGCACACACCTGTCTACATAAGGTCCCACAGTTGAAAGTGCATTTCAGTGCAATAACTAAGCAATCAGGTCAACGCAATTGTCTGTAAAGCTCAGAGACAGGCACAGATCTGGGGAAGAGTACCAAAAAAATTGCTGCAGCATTGAAGGTCCCCAAGAACACAGTGCCATCCATCATTCTTCAATGGAAGAAGTTTGGAACCCCAAAGACCCTTCCTAGAGCTGGCTGCAAGGCCAAACTGAGCAATCGTGAAAGAAGGGCCTTGGTCAGGGAGGTGTCCAAGAACACAACTGTCACTCTGAAAGAGCTTCAGAATTCCTCTGTGGAGATGGGAGAACCTTCCAGAAGGACAACCATCTCTGCAGAACTCCACCAATCAGGCCTTTATGGTAGAGTGGCCAGGCGGAAGCAACTCCTCAGTAAAAGTCACATGACAGCCTGCTTGGAGTTTGCCAAAAGGCACCTAAAGGACTCTCAATATTCTGTGGTCCAATGAAACCAAGATTGAACTCTTTGGCCTGAATGCCAAGCGTCACGTCTGGACGAAACATGGCACCATCCCTACGGTGAATCATGGTGGTGGCAGCGTCTTGCTGTGGGGATGTTTTTCAGGGACTGGGAGACTAGTCAGTATTGAGGGAACGATGAACAGAGCAAATAATAGCGAGATCCTTGATGAAAACCAGCTCCAGAGCGCCCCATCCAACCTGACAGAGCTTGAAAGGATCTGCAAAGAAGAATGGGATTAACTCCCCAAATGCAGGTGTGCCAAGCATGTAGCGTCATACCCAAGAAGAATTGAGACTGGAATCACTGCCAAAAGTACTTCAACAAAGTACTGAGTAAAGGGTCTGAATACTTATGTAAATGTGATATTTCTGTTTTTTAATTTCAAACATTTCTATAACCTGTTTTTACTTTGTCATTGTGGGGTATTGTGTGTAGATTATTGAGGAAAAAATACAATTTCATCAATTTTAGAATAAGGCTGTAACATAACAACATTTGGAGAAAATAAAGGGGTCTGAATACTTTCCGAATGCACTGTATAGTGCACTTCTGAGAGAAAAATTATATTTAATTCTAATATCAAAAGTTGCCAAGTGTGAAAAAGAGCAGCAATACTAAATGATTCAGTGCATTGAACTTCACAGTCTGGTATCCCTCCAGAACCACCTACATTACAATAAATCTACAGTACGTTATATACTCGAATATGAGGCTATGTAATAACTACATGTTTCACTTCTCAATGTGAAAGCCAGAATACTATACCACTGCAAGGAAGGCTAAACCCAAACCAATCTACAGTATATCATCATCTGTAGTCCTATGTGCTTGACTTTGCCATTGTCTCAATGGTCATCTATGATGTGTGAAGTCACAGAGCTCAAGAAACACAAGTCAAATTCATGTAAAGGGCTAGCAGGCTAACATGGTGAAAGATCATACATGCAGTTTTCAGATGAAAGAAGCCCATAACACTATCGATACCGTGACAGACCAAAACCTAGAAGCCAAGAGAAGAGGTTTTGGTCTCTTCTCCTGCATTATTCATACTCGTCGACAGGACAGCAAGAAAGAGAGAAATAGAGAGATGGAGAGATGAGAGAGATGCTAAAAAGGGAGAGGTAGAGGGGAAGAGGGAGAGAGCTAACAAACGACGAGTGAGCTGGAGTCGATAAAACTTCTGATAGAGAGGCTCTGATTCATTTGCTGAAAGATAAATGAGCCAGCAGTAAGAATGAGGGGTGAGACAATCAGACACTATGGATTGTGTGTGTGTGTGTGTGTGTGTGTGTGTGTGTGTGTGTGTGTGTGTGTGTGTGTGTGTGTTGTGTGTGTTTGTGTTTGTTTGTGTGAGTACAAGCATTGCAGGGAGAGAAGGGCAAGGGAGAGAGAAGGGAGGAAAAGAGGGAGAGAGAAGGGAAAGAAGAGAAGAGAAGTAAGAGCAATTAGCGACTTACATTTACATTACATTTAAGTCATTTAGCAGACACTCTTATCCAGAGCGACTTACAAATTGGTGCGTTCACCTTAAGACATCCAGTGGAACAGCCACTTTACAATAGTGCATCTAAATATTTTAAGGGGGGGGGGTGAGAAGGATTACTTTATCCTAGGTATTCCTGAAAGAGGTGGGGTTTCAGGTGTCTCCGGAAGGTGGTGATTGACTCCGCTGTCCTGGCGTCGTGAGGGAGTTTGTTCCACCATTGGGGGGCCAGAGCAGCGAACAGTTTTGACTGGGCTGCGCGGGAACTGTACTTCCTCAGTGGTAGGGAGGCGAGCAGGCCAGAGGTGGATGAACGCAGTGCCCTTGTTTGGGTGTAGGGCCTGATCAGAGCCTGGAGGTACTGAGGTGCCGTTCCCCTCACAGCTCCGTAGGCAAGCACCATGGTCTTGTAGCGGATGCGAGCTTCAACTGGAAGCCAGTGGAGAGAGCAGAGGAGCGGGGTGACGTGAGAGAACTTGGGAAGGTTGAACACCAGACGGGCTGCGGCGTTCTGGATGAGTTGTAGGGTTTAATGGCACAGGCAGGGAGCCCAGCCAACAGCGAGTTGCAGTAATCCAGACGGAGATGACAAGTGCCTGGATTAGGACCTGCGCTGCTTCCTGTGTGAGGCAGGGTCGTACTCTGCGGATGTTGTAGAGCATGAACCTACAAGAACGGGCCACCGCCTTGATGTTAGTTGAGAACGACAGGGTGTTGTCCAGGATCACGCCAAGGTTCTTAGCGCTCTGGGAGGAGGACACAATGGAGTTGTCAACCGTGATGGCGAGATCATGGAATGGGCAGTCCTTCCCGGGAGGAAGAGCAGCTCCGTCTTGCCGAGGTTCAGCTTGAGGTGGTGATCCGTCATCCACACTGATATGTCTGCCAGACATGCAGAGATGCGATTCGCCACCTGGTCATCAGAAGGGGGAAAGGAGAAGATTAATTGTGTGTCGTCTGCATAGCAATGATAGGAGAGACCATGTGAGGTTATGACAGAGCCAAGTGACTTGGTGTATAGCGAGAATAGGAGAGGGCCTAGAACAGAGCCCTGGGGGACGCCAGTGGTGAGAGCGCGTGTTGAGGAGACAGATTCTCGCCACGCCACCTGGTAGGAGCGACCTGTCAGGTAGGACGCAATCCAAGCGTGGGCCGCGCCGGAGATGCCCAACTCGGAGAGGGTGGAGAGGAGGATCTGATGGTTCACAGTATCGAAGGCAGCCGATAGGTCTAGAAGGATGAGAGCAGAGGAGAGAGAGTTAGCTTTAGCAGTGCGGAGGGCCTCCGTGATACAGAGAAGAGCAGTCTCAGTTGAATGACTAGTCTTGAAACCTGACTGATTTGGATCAAGAAGGTCATTCTGAGAGAGATAGCGGGAGAGCTGGCCAAGGACGGCACGTTCAAGAGTTTTGGAGAGAAAAGAAAGAAGGGATAGTGGTCTGTAGTTGTTGACATCGGAGGGATCGAGTGTAGGTTTTTTCAGAAGGGGTGCAACTCTCGCTCTCTTGAAGACAGAAGGGACGTAGCCAGCGGTCAGGGATGAGTTGATGAGCGAGGTGAGGTAAGGGAGAAGGTCTCCGGAAATGGTCTGGAGAAGAGAGGAGGGAATAGGGTCAAGCGGGCAGGTTGTTGGGCGGCCGGCCGTCACAAGACGCGAGATTTCATCTGGAGAACTTGATTGCAACATGATTCATATGATAAAAGGGGTGCATGTTTTGTGTCTGTGTGTGTGTGTACAAAGGATATACATGCAAGTACGTCTTTAAGGGAGAACTATTGAACTGTCATCCTTGGGACTTGGTCAATATCTCCCGTTTAAAGCCAAAGGTGAGTATATCTGGAGTGAATCCTCTAGAGATCGATGGAAGCATTCACAGAAACACAGCTTTCTCTCGGACTGTGTCACAAACGGCACCCCATTTCTTATTTAGTACACTATTTTTGACCAGGGCCCATAGGGCTCTTGTCAAAAGTAGTGCACTATACGTGACCCGAGTCACGAAACTAGGCGTATGTCACAAGTCACGACTTCACAGAAGAGCTGTTTGATTGTAAAACAAATGTTTTTATCAAAATGTGTTTTTTGGCAGAAATGCTTTCTTGAACATGTGAACTTTCATGTGCTTTAAAATAAAACTTGTATGCCATCTGTAAATACAAATACAATTGTTAAATTACAAGCCTAGTTGGTTCAGCCACAGAAAAAGTGAGCAACCTTCCCGCTAGCCATGAATGGCTGGGATAGTGAGTGGACTGGACATGCCGAGAGATGAGTTTGAATTTTTTTTTTTTTTTATTTTTTTTTATTTCACCTTTATTTAACCAGGTAGGCTAGTTGAGAACAAGTTCTCATTTGCAACTGCGACCTGGCCAAGATAAAGCATAGCAGTGTGAACAGACAACACAGAGTTACACATGGAATAAACAATTAACAAGTCAATAATACAGTAGAAAAAAAATGGGCAGTCTATATACAATGTGTGCAAAAGGCATGAGGAGGTAGGCGAATAATACAATTTTGCAGATTAACACTGGGGTGATAAATGATCAGATGGTCATGTACAGGTAGAGATATTGGTGTGCAAAAGAGCAGAAAAGTAAATAAATAAAAACAGTATGGGGATGAGGTAGGTGAAAATGGGTGGGCTATTTACCAATAGACTATGTACAGCTGCAGCGATCGGTTAGCTGCTCGGATAGCTGATGTTTGAAGTTGGTGAGGGAGATAAAAGTCTCCAACTTCAGCGATTTTTGCAGTTCGTTCCAGTCACAGGCAGCAGAGTACTGGAACGAAAGGCGGCCAAATGAGGTGTTGGCTTTAGGGATGATCAGTGAGATACACCTGCTGGAGCGTGTGCTATGGATGGGTGTTGCCATCGTGACCAGTGAACTGAGATTGGTCTACCACGTCTGACTATTGGAGCTAGTCAGTATGTCTAGGTAATCGTGTTGAACACTGACTTTTTTTTATGTATCGCGTAGTAAAACTGCATAAACCTAATGTCAAGTTAAAGTGTACTGTTAGCTAGCTAACTTTAGCTGGCTGGCTCGCTAGCTAACGTTGTGTCTCCACTTTCTTTCAGGACCGAGTTTTGAAATCAGTGGAATTCGAGTATGATAGCTAAGGACATGGAGAAAACACCCGTCTGGATTACATCGTCAAACTAAGGCAACCATGCATGGCATCAGACAGGAGACGAACTATGATGTATACTGGTAAGATTTTCAGTTATTACACGTTTCTAATTTTGACAGAAAGTGGTTTAATTTCAAATGTACTTTTAGCTAGCTAACGTTAGCTGTCTGGGTTGCTTGCTAACGTTATGTGTATGATCTTATTCTTCGTATCTCAGACACATTTGCTTGACTAGTTATAGCCATAAAACCTGGTTGGTTAACTACGTGCAGATTCATGCAGGGTAGTAACGTCATGAGTTCTGATTATGGTCCATTGTTTAGCTAGCTAGCTACATGTCTTAACAAAATACTCCACTCAAGTTTCAATTCAAGTTAAAGTGTAATGTTAGCTAGCTAGCTAACGTTAGCTGGCTGACTCGCTAACTAACGTTACGTAATGCGTTGGGATTCGTATTTATCTAGCTAGCTATCGAGCTACATTTCGTCTTAGTGTGCCAGAGCGCAGAATAACTGATACATTTTTGAACGCTTCACACCCGTTGAATATGTCCAGTGTAATTCAATTGTTGCCAGCAGCACAGTTCCAGTCACCAACGCTCTGGATAACATGGAAACAGTCTAACCAGCTCTGCTAGGGCGAGTCAAATGTTCAGAGTGGGGTGTTCTCTAATTATGTGTCTGGAAGAAACTAGCCAATGTAAGTCAGTTAGCTTGGGTACTTGACTGTAGATGTGAGGTCAGAGCTTTCGGAACAACAATACTTATTGGCCAGAGCGTCCAGTGTGCGCTCTGAAAGCGAAGCTACAGATTGAGCGATAGGAAGAGTAATGTTCAGTGAGCTGTTCTCTATCTTTTAGATGTCTGGAACTATCTGGACAGTTAGAACAGAACGGTTGGCTCAATCCTTAAAGAGATGGGTGGGGCTAAGGCTTAATTTTTTTATTTCACCTTTATTTAACCAGGTAGGCCAGTTGAGAACAAGTTCTCATTTACAACTGCTACCTGGCCAAGACAAAGGAAAGAAGTGTGACAAAAACAGCAACACAGAGTTACACATACACAAACGTACAGTCAATAACACATAGGAAAATATATAGGGAATGGGTTGCCATTTGGGACACTGCCTGTATCTCCCCTGTCCTGTAACCTGCATACTGAACACCAGCTGGGTCTTGTTTATTAGGTAATGCAATTGAAAATAAATTAAGACGAAAATTAGTGTTTCTTATTGGACAAGTCCAGGTAATCCATCGCTGTATCAGTCCATTTTCTTCCTTTTGCTGCCTGATGAACACGACCCAGATATTTCATACAGTCTGAGAATGTGGTGATGTAAGGAGGATAAGTGGGAGAGAAGGAAGAACGAAAGCGAAAGAAAGAAAGAAAGGAAGGAAGAAAGAAAGAAAGAAGGAAAGAAGGAAAGAAAGAATGAAAGAAAGAAAGAGAAAGAAAGAAAGAACAGAAGGAAGGAAGGAGAGGTAGAGAGGACATAGTTTAGTTCGTCATCAGTGTCAGAAACCGTTGTGTCCTCTCTGATTAGCTCCGATTGGCTGTGATTTAGACCTGCCGGGAAACTGAGCTGTCAATCTCCTCTGGTTGCCCTAGGTTGCCTGCTGCTAACTGCTCAGCTCAGGCCTCATCAGTGGCTTATATATGGTTAATGATCAAATACAGTTGTGTGTGTGTGTTGTGTGTGTGTATAGAGAGAGAAGTGTGTGGGGGGTTGAGAGAGAGAGAGAGAGAGAGAGAGAGAGAGGGAGAGGGAGAGGGAGAGGGAGAGGAGTGTGACTGTGTGTGTGCGTTCCTGCCTGATATGTGTATTTAAGTCACATAGGACGGCGCACAATTGGCCCAGCATCGCCTGGGTTAGGGGAAGGTTTGGCCGGGGGGGTAGGTCCTCATTGTAATTAAGAATTTGTTCCTAACCGACTTGCCTAGTTAAATAAAGGTTAAAGTAAAGAAAATGTGAACAAATATTTCTGTGTGTGTTTCTGTGTGTGTGCGTGTGCGTGTGTGTGTGTGTGTGTGTGTGTGTGTGTGTGTGTGTGTGTGTGTGTGTTATGAATGCCTGTGTCTCAAACCCGAATGAGAATGGGTGGATCTCAAAGGGTAATATTAGCTATTAATCAATCAGCCTCTCTCCACCCATGCTGGTCACTCCAGGTCAACTCAGCTATAACTTATGGTGCACACACACACAAAAACACACAAACAAAAAACAAGTATTTAGCCTGCAGAGAAAGACAGATCAACTGTATAACCAAAGAACACCACACTGTACTAATACTGTAGAAGGTTATTACAGTGAATATATTAAAGAGGCTAAATTATGAATGAATGAAATATAGGCCGGGAGTAGCAGATTAATTACATGGAAACACAATTAGCTACTCCAGAGCCTCTGGCTGGGGTTGAACTCCTCTAACCTCCACCTCAGTTTTGAGAAAATGGCCCTTGAATTTTTTGGTATTCACTGGAGGGCTATTCTTTGTCTACACCCATTCAGCATCGTTCACACCCTTGTAAGTTTTAGCCCCACACATCTCTTTAAGGATTCAGATGTGAGGCTATGTACTAAACAACCAAAGATTTCAAGACTAAAGGTGGGCTAATACTACAGGTGTGTTGGTACATTTTATCTGGAGTGTGCTCTGGGTGTTTGTCGGATTGGCCGTTCGTAAATTCAGAGCGCTTCGCTCTCGGATCATTCAGAGCACACACTGGACGCTCTGGCTGAAAAGTAGGGTTGATCCGAGCGTTCTGACCTAACAACAGCAGTCAAGCACCCAAGCTAACTGGCTAATGTTGCCATTCTTGCTAGCTACTTCCAGACACAAATGAGAGAACAGCTCACTTTCACCATTTTACTCACCCTAGCAGAGCTGGTTAGGCTGTTTTTATGTTTTCCAGTGCGTTGATGCCTGCAACTATGCTGCTGGCAACAATTTAATTAATTGCCAAAGTTTGCTGATACCGGCCATATTCAACAGGTGTGGAGCGTTTGCAAGACGAGAGTCCTCTGAAATCGAAGTAGATAGCCAGAGTGAATTTACCAGCTACATCTATCGACAGTTGTCAGAGTGACATCATAAACATTCTATTGAAATAGTTACTTGCATAACGTAGTCTTTTGTTTAGACATTTAAGTGGCTAGCTAAATAATGAACCATAATCCCAACTCATAACGATACTACCCTGCATGAATCTGCAGGTAGCTAACCAACCAGGTTCTAGGCTAGGCTATAACTAGCAATGCAAATGGTACTGAGATCATACATGTAACGTTAGCTAGCTAGCTAACAGTACACTTTAACTTGAAAATGACTTTCTGAAAAAATTTGAAACGTGTAATATCTGAAAATGTAGCTAGCTAGACTCTCTTACCCGTATACATGGATGGACACTTCTCCCTCTCTGTCACAGATGCCATGGTTGCCCTTAGTTTGAAGATGTAATCAAGAGACAGGTGTTTTACAACAGTCTGTTCTCTTTTCGACTCCGTCTGTATATTTGCAATCAAACGCCAGAATTTTCTCCAACTAGCTATCATACTCTAATTCCACTGATTTCCAAACTTTGTCCTCCAGAAAGTGGAGAGCAACACTTATGCAGTTCTACTACGTGATATCTTTCAAAAAATCTGCGTTAGAAAAGATGACCTACACATACTGACCACCTCATATTATAGACAGAAGCGTGCTACATGGCAGACCAATCCAAACTCATCTCTCGGCATGTCCAGCCCAATCATTATCTCAGCCAATCATGGCTAGCGGGAAGGTTGCCAGCTTTTTCTGTGGTTAAACCAACTAGGCTTGTAATTTCAAATGAATTTTTTAAAACTTTGTCACATACGTGTAAACTTTACTGTGAAATGCTTACTTACAAGCCCTTAACCAACAGTGCAGTTCAAGAAGAAGAAAATATTTACCAAGTAGACTAAAATAAAAAGTAATAATAAAAAGTAACACAATAAGAATAACGAAGCTATATATAAGGGGGCACCGGTACCGAGTCAGTGTGCAGGGGTACAGGCTAGTTGAGGTTATCTGTACATGTAGGTGGGGGCGAAGTGACCATGCATAGGTAACAAACAAGCAGCGAGTAGCAGCAAGTGTACAAAAGTGGAGGCCAAACAAGTTTGTTATTAAGGGACAGGAAAGTTCACGTTCCAGAATGCATTTCTGCCACAAAACAATGCATAAATAAATAAATAAATAAAAGTTCAAATGGCTCTCCTGTGAAGTAGTGATGCGCTACATCTGCCTAGTTTCCTGAAACGAGTCACAAATTTGGTGTATATTCAAACTGGGGTTGACTAGGCTACCTATACTTTTTCAATCCAAATATATTAACTGGAATTAATTAATAAACACAATAGCTGAGAGTTTGACAGGGTTTTCATCCTCCCCGAGGCCAGGTGTTGTTCCAGGAGATTTTTAAAACCATGTGGATTAGAAAAAACTCTGATTCCATCATAGCCAATATTTAAAAAAAAATCAGACTGAATAATCATGTCATACCGTATAAGGTCCAGAGTTGAACCTGGTTAGGTTACCAGATCAGAAAAAACTATGGGTCCCAGAAAAGAAAATGCCCCACCACTCTGGGACCTGTGGTGCCAACTCTGAGTACACATGCACATACACACATCAAACAAACAAACAAACACACACACACACACTCACGTATAGACACTTACATAAGCGTATAAACTAGGACGCACACACACATTTGCACATAAACACGCACACAATCAAACACACTCGATAATATTCCATGTCAGTGAAAAGGATTCTCATCAAAAGAATGGAACAGCACAGATGAATGTAAAGACACTGGCAGCTGGAGCCAAAGCCCTGGTATTACAACTAGCAAAACACACACACACACACACACACACACACACACACACACACACACACACACACACACACACACACACATTGTATGATGAGTTGTGTGTGAGCTGAGGACCAGGCAGATCGTTGCAGATTGACTCTGAAAGTTGTCATATGTCCATGTCTTGAGGACGTTAGTAAATAGCTTCAAACATGTCCACTAGGGGCAACATTGAGCGCTACTACCATCGAGTAGGCTTTGGTTTTGCTAGGGTGTTGTGGACGGTGGTTGGCGGATAGACGTAAAGGTTGTTTGTTCAATCCCAGCGGTAGACACTCTTTTTTTTAACCCAATCCCAAACCTTAAAGGCCGATTGCACTTGATTTGGCCTTGTTTTTCATCAATGTTCATAAAAAATGCTAGCGGCCATAACTGAAGAAAAAAACGAGTGTTGTACTGGGGGGGTGGTTTGATTTGGGTGTTTCTTGGGTGTGTTTTTTTCCATTCAATCACAACAAAGGGCAGTAGTGAGTACAGCGAGGTAAGCTAAACTAGCTTTGCTATGGGGAGAACAGCATTTTTAAATTGAGGACTTCTCCCCTCCCGACTGACACAGTCTCAAGATGGTCAGCTAATTCAGTTCTATATGTAGGCTAAACCTTGTGTAGCAAATACAAATAAATTGTGTGTAGAGTACAACTTCAGCTGTCTGACCAGAACTAGAATGGCATTCTAGAATGGCAACTAGAATGTCTATTTGGGGAAATCTAAGGGTTTGGCTGTCTATCCACACACTGACAAGCACAGCACTGACATGCACAGGTTCAGTATTCAAGTCTCCAGTGGGTGATGAAGTCCTTTCAATCTATGTAATGTATTACAGGTTATGGACAGCTGCAGTCGGGTAGCAGGAGGGGCGGAGTGCATGACACTCCATCCTTGATAGAGTTTACCTCAGCCCATGGGTCCAAGCAGGCAGACTTCAATAACCACAGGCAGGTGTGAGATGCAGGAGGATGGCACTCCCTGACATGTTTGAAGAATACATACCCTGAGCCTGTTTGTGGGAACAGTATTGAGCCTGTTTGTGTGAACAGTATTGAGCCTGTTTGTGGGAACAGTATTGAGCCTGGTTGTGGGAATACTATTGAGCCTGGCTGTGAAAACAGTCTGGTGGGAAAGATATGTTCCCAAAACAACAAAAAACGGTCCCGTTGTGTGGATGACTCTACAATGTTTTTTTAGGAAAAAAAGAATTCACCTGATTTTACAAGAACATTCCCAGAACACATTTCACCTGTTCTTTAAAAGGCCCCCAGAATGTTTCTTTAGATTGTGGGGATATGACAAAACACAAAAATTGGCCAGATGTGCAGACATTCAGATAATGTTTGTATGAGGGTGCACAGAACACACCGGATAGGTGCAGTGAAATGTGTTATTTTAAAGGGTCAGCCATAGAGTATGGCGCCCCTGGAGCAAATTAGGGTTAAGTTCCTTGCTCAAGAGCACATGGGCAGATTTGTCACCTTGTCGGCTTTGTCACCTTGTTTTACCTTGTCTTGGCGGTCCTCAGAACATTTCAAGAACATTTAGAAAATGTGATATTTAAAGCAACAATATGTCACTTTTTGGGTGACCCGACAAAATTCACTTAGCAAGTCTAAGAAGCGGTAGATACAGTATGTGTGCTATTTCTATGCTTCCTGTTCTTCAGTTTTGTTTTTGCGTCTTTTACTTTCGGTTTTGTACACTAGCTTCAAACAGCTGAAAATACAATATTTATGGTTATAGAACATGTATTTCACAGCGGTTTAGATGATACAACGATTCGCTACACAATGACTGCTTGTTTTGTCAGATAAACTGAAAATAGGCAAACTATTAGAATTTTAGCAACCAGGAAATGGCGGAGCTATTTCCTCATAGTGCATCTTTAAATTTTACTTAATATTACTGTTCTGCCTCTCATTTGGGGTATGTATGCAATTTGAGATTTAGCGCCATCTGCTGACCTCTTTATTTATTGCATAGTTAATGTTACCTTTTGTGGTACTAGCAGTATAAGCAGGAAGCAGGAAGTGTTTAATTTCATTTAGCACATTTTATTAGAACAGTTATGCACTCATGATGCTCTGTTGTCATAATTGTGTTATGCATTGCTAGTTATGTTAGCCCTTTGCCTTCCAGTGTACAGATGCTACCTAGCATGGTTATAGCCTATTATTTTACTTCAGCAGAGTGCTGTATTTTGTATTTTATGTGCTTGGATGATTTTACACTGAACAAAAGTTTAAACACAACATGCAACAATTTCAACAGTTTTACTGAGATACAGTTCATATAAGGAAAACAATCAATGGATTAGGCCCTGAACTATATATTTCACATGACTGGAAATACAGATATGTTTCTGTTGGTCACAGATACGTTAAAAAACGTTAGGGGTGTGGATCAGAAAACCAGTCAGTATCTGGTGTGACCACCATTTGCCTCATGCAGCGTGACACATCTTCACATAGAGTTGATCAGGCTGTTGATTGTGGCCTGTGGAATGTTTTCCCACTCCTCTTCAATGGCTAAGCAAAGTTGCTGGATATTGGCAGGAACTGGAACACTCTGTCGTACACGTCGATCCAGATCATTCCAAACATGCTCAATGGGTGACATGTCTGGTGAATATGCAGGCCATGGAAGAACTGGGACATTTTCAGGGGGCCATGCATTATCTTGCTGAAACATCTGGTGATGGTGGCGGATGAATGGTATGACAATGGTCCTCGGGATCTCGTCACGGTATCTCTGTGCATCGAAATTGCTATTGAAAAAATGCAATCGTGTTCATTGTACGTAGCTTATGCCTGCCCATACCATACCCCTACTGCCACCATTGGGCACACTTTGGCATCAGCAAACCGCTCACCCACATGACGCCATACGTCTGCCATCTGCTGGGTGGAGATAAAACCGGGATTCATCCGTGAAGAACACAACTTACCCAGCGTGCCAGTGGCCATCAAAGTAGAGCATTTGCATACTGAAGTCGGTCACGATGCCGAACTGCAGTCAGGTCTAGACCCTGGTGAGGACGGCGAGCACGCAGATAAGGTTCCCTGTGTCGGTTTCTGACAGAAATGCTTTGCTTGTGCAAACACAGTTTCATCAGCTGTCCAGGTGGTTGGTATCAGATGATCCCACAGGTGAAGAAGCCGGATGTGGAGGTTCTGGGCTGGCGTGGTTACATGTGGTCTGCAGTTGTGAGGCCGGTTGTACACACTGCCAAATTCTATAAAACGATGTTGTAGGTGTCATGCAATAAAATGCTAAATTAATTACTTAAAAATCATACAATGTGATTTTCTGGATTTTTTTAGATTCCGTGTACCTATGATAACAATTACAGACCTCTTCATGCTTTGTAAGTAGGGAAACCTGCAAAATCGGGAGTGTATCAAATACTTGTTCTCCCCACTGTAGGTGTTGCTTTTTTCAGGTGGGCAAGGGCAGTGTGGAGTGCAATAGAGATTGCCTCATCTGTGGATCTGTTAGGGTGGTATGTTTATTGGAGTGGGTCTAGGGTTTCTGGAATGATGGTGTTGATGTGAGCCATGACCAGCCTTTCAAAACACTTCATGGCTACAGACGTGAGTGCTACGGGTCATTTAGGCATGTTACCTTGGCGTTCTTGGGCACATGGACTATGGTGGGCTGCTTAAAACATGTAGGTATTACACATTCAGTCAAGGGACAGGTTGAAAATGTCAGTGAAGACACTAACCAGTTGGTCAGTGCATACTTTGAGTACACATCCTGGTAACCAGTCTGGCCCTGCGGTTTTGTGAATGTTGGCTTATTTAAAGGTCTTACTCATATCGGTTACGGAGAGCGTGATCACACATTCGTCTGGAACAGGTGGTCCTCTAATGCATGCTTCAGTGTTGCTTGCTTCGAAGCGCTAATTTAAGTAATTTAGCTCGTCTGGTAGGCTCGTGTCAATGGGCAGCTCGTGGATGTGCTCCCCATTGTAGTCCATAATAGTCTGCAAGCCCTGCCACATCCGACAAGCATCAGAGCCGGTGTAGTAGGATTCAATCTTAGTCCTGTATTGACGCTTTGCCTGTTTGATGGTTCATCTGAGGGATAGCAGAATTTCTTATAAGCGTCCAAGTTAGAGTCCCGCTACATGAAAGCGGCAGCTCTAACATTTAGCTCAGTGCAGATGTTGCCTGTAATCCATGGCTTCTGGTTGGCGAGTGTACATTGTTGTACAGTGTTGAGCGCCGGTTAACTCTTGAAGCTAGGGGGCACTATTTTTATGTTTGGAAAAATAACGTTCCCAAAGTAAACAGCCTATTTCTCAGGACCAGATGCTAGAATATGCATATAATTGACAGATTAGGATAGAAAACACTCTAAAGTTTCCAAAACTGTCAAACTATTGTCTGTGAGTATAACAGAACTGATATTGCCGGCGAAACACTGAGAAAATCAAACCAGGAAGTGGCTTCTATTTTGAAAACTCCATGTTCCATAGCCTCCCATTGCTCCATTTAAAGGGATATCAACCAGATTCATTTTCCTATCGCTTCCTCAAGGTGTCAACAGTCTTCAGACATAGTCTCAGGCTTTTATTTTTTAAAATTAGCCAGAACGATAACATCGCGTCAAGTGGTCACATGAGTTTTGCTCGCGCAACAGAATTTGGACAGCTATTGTTTTTCCCTCTCCTACTGTGAAAGACATTTGCGGTTGATATATTATCGATTATATATTTTAAAAACAAGCTGAGGATTGATTATAAAAAAATGTTTGACATGTTTCTGTGGACATTACGGATATTATTTGGAATTTGTCTGCGTTGTCGTGACCGCTCTTTCCTGTGGATTTCTGAACATAATGCGCCAAACAAACAGAGGTATTTTGGATATAAAAATAATCTTTATGGAACAAAAGGAACATGTGTTGTGTAACTGGGAGTCTCGTGAGTGAAAACATCCGAAGATCATCAAAGGTAAACGATTAATTTGATTGCTTTTCTGATTTTCGTGACCTAGCTACTTAATGCTTAGTGTACATAATGTTATGCTATGCTATCGATAAACTTACACAAAAGCTTGGATTGCTTTCGCTGTAAAGCATAATTTCAAAATATGAGACAACAGGTGGATTAACAAAAGGCTAAGCTGTGTTTTGCAATATTGCACTTGTGATTTCATGAATATGAATAGTTTTAGTAATGTTATTTGACTGAGGCTCCATGCTATTCAGCGGTTGCTGATGACAATTATCCTGCTCAAGGGATGGGTAGCGTCAAGAAGTTAATAAAGAAATAGGTACTCCTTCCTATATGCTTAATTTAGAGTGACTATTGTAACTTTAGTTGTTCTACAAATGTTGTGCTATATGTTTTGATTTTTAATACATTGTAAGGCTGCATGATGCACCTCTAATGATGATTTGAAAAAAAGTTGCTTGAAAGGCATGAGCTCTGCTTTGGTTTTTTTGCGCAGGCTGTACACACTACATCATTTTGACAAGCATTTGATAATGCCTCGAATTTCACAGTGGCATCCCCTTTATGTGGCTGTAATGCACCCTAAAAAAATCCAGGCCTTTTGCTGCAAGTGGCCGTTGTGCCCTTGGCCCAGAGTGCTGTGTTGTGCCCTTCTCCCTGAGTGCTGCTTGCTCCAAAGCACCTCTCACTCACATGGCTCTCCATCACGCGATCGGGTCTTTCTGACAGGCTACAAGTGAAGACAGAAAACATCGGGGAAGCAACTGCATGCGTCCTTATCCAATTCCAAGGTGCATATTGAAGATATTGGAAGAACTATCCACATTTACTTTTCTTTAGCCAACAAGATGAGTAGGCCTAAATAACAGAAAAAGCACTGGCCTATGTCAATCTACTATCCCCCATAGTACAAAAGTTGACCTATTCTGTGCGAGAAATAAATATTCCAAACATAGTCTGGGACAGTTGTGGAATGCTATAGATCCTAAACAACTAGCATCAAAACATGTTTTTTTTACTCAATGTGGCTGACGCAAAAAAAAAAAAAAATCTATTAGGCTATTTCTTCACAATTTAAGCGCAGCAATGTGCACTCGGCAGTAGGCTATAAGCACAAATGTTCCATTAACGGGGAAACACCATTATCAAAAGTGACCGCAAATGTGATTATGCATTTTATATTCCCCAAACTTGAAACTCGAAATGCGTTGCTTATGTATGCCAGTCAGGCTCTACACCCCTTGTAATGTGGATTAATGTGCTTCATTTTAAGAAGTTATCTGGCCACAAACCCAAATGTTGTTTCTTGCCTTATGCTGGGGATCATTCCCTAGTGCTAATATATCATTCACAATTGATAGGCTAATAGTGTCACACATTAGACTATTCTTGATTAAATCTTGTCTATACAAATACTAAATATATGTGTGAAATTTGTTTTGATTTAGAATGGACCATTATCATGCACCTGTCTCGAAACAGTGGAAGGGTAAAAAATACATGTAATCTATACACTTAAATAGCGAATGGAGGACGCTTTATTTTCATGC
Source organism: Oncorhynchus nerka (assembly GCF_034236695.1). Lineage (NCBI taxonomy): Eukaryota > Metazoa > Chordata > Actinopteri > Salmoniformes > Salmonidae > Oncorhynchus > Oncorhynchus nerka. The sequence continues at coordinate 62,840,774 of NC_088404.1, read as the reverse complement.
CAGCCAGGTAGGCTATACTCCTGTTGTAAAGAGAAGCAATGTGCTTAATATTAGAAAAGTTGAGAAATGAATATAGTATGCCTAGCATATAGAAAGCTGATGGGATCCTCCTCTTCAACCTATGGGGGCGCTATGTCATTATTGGATAAAAAGACGTGCCCGTTTTAAGCGCAATATTTTGTCACGAAAAGATGCTCGACTATGTATGGAATTGACAGCCTTGGAAAGACAAAACTCTGACGTCTTCAAAACTGCAAAGATATTATCTGTGAGTGCCCCAGAACTAATGCTACAGGCGAAACCAAGATGAAGTTTCATACAGGAAATGCCCCAGATTCTGAAGGCGCTGTGTTCCAATGTCTCCTTATATGGCTGTGAATGCGCCAGGAATGAGCCTGCGCTTTCTGTCTATTCCCCGAGGTGTCTGCAGCATTGTGACGTGTTTGTAGGCATATCATTGGAAGATTGACCATAAGAGACTACATTTACCTGGTGTCCCGCCCGGTGTCCTGTGTGCGTAATCTGTAGGTCCATGCACGTTCCATTTCTTCAGAAGAGAAAGTAAACTGCCACGATGGATTTTATCGTTGATAGATATGTGAAAAACACCTTGAGGATTGATTCTAAACATCGGTTTGCCATGTTTCTGTCGATATTATGGAGTTAATTTGGAATTTTTTAAAATATATATATACTTAATATATACTTAATATATAGACTTAATATATATATTTTTTTTTTCCTTACCCAAACGTGATGAACAAAATGGAGCAATTAGTCGACACAAATAATATTTTTTGTAAAAACGGAACATTTGCTATCTAACAGAGTCTCCTCATTGAAAACATCTGAAGTTCTTCAAAGGTAAATGATTTCATTTGAATTATTTTCTGGTTTTTGTGGAAAATCTTGCATGGTGAAAGAGAGGCATAATACTATGCTAGGCTATCAATACTGTTACACAAATGCTTGTTTAGCTATGGTTGAGAAGCATATTTTGAAAATCTGAGATGACAGTGTTGTTAACAAAAGGCTAAGCTTGAGAGCAAATAGATTAATTTCATTTCATTTGCGATTTTCATGAATAGTTAACGTTGCGTTATGGTAATGAGCTTGAGGCTGTATTCACGATCCCGGATCCGGGATGGCTCGACGCAAGAAGTTAATAGAGGCCATCCCTCTGTGTTCAAGTGCAATTGCATAGCCTGTAGAAATGTTGTGCAACATTTAAAATCTCATGGCCTTTCATGAAGTGTTTGATTAGATTTTCGATTACATTTGCATTGATGTCATAGTGATTAGAGGGACCATGGAGTGCTGAGTATGAGGTAGTTAGCAAGTTTGTTAGGCCACTACTGACCATCAGCAGCATCAGAGCTTGGAGAAGCCTAATTACCTTGACTAAACGGTCAAGAGGAATTTGACTGCCTTCATGACTCATGACTGCCGGTGTGGCGGTAATATGGTCACCGCAACAGTCCTAGACACAGACCACCACTCCATTTTGTTGATCCCTGCCTACAGACAGAAACTAAAACAAGAAGCTCCCGCGCTGAGGTCTGTTCAACGCTGGTCCGACCAATCTGATTCCACACTCCAAGACTGCTTCCATCACGTGGACTGGGATATGTTTCGTATTGCGTCAGACAACAACATTGACGAATACGCTGATTCGGTGAGCGAGTTCATTAGAACGTGCGTTGAAGATGTCGTTCGCATAGCAACGATTAAAACATTCCCAAACCAGAAACCGTGGATTGATGGCACTGCTTTTAATCAGGGCAAGGTGACCGGAAACATGACCGAATACAAACAGTGTAACTATTCCCTCCGCAAGGCAATCAAACAAGCTAAGCGTCAGTATAGAGACAAAGTAGAATCTCAATTCAACGGCTCAGACACAAGAGGTATGTGGCAGGGTCTACAGTCAATCACGGATTACAAAACGAAAACCAGCCACATCACGGGCCAGGATGTCTTGCTCCCAGGCAGACTAAATAACTTTTTTGCCCGCTTTGAGGACAATACAGTGCCACTGACACGGCCCGCAACTAAAACATGCGGACTCTCCTTCACTGCAGCCGACGTGAGGAAAACATTCAAACGTGTCAACTCTCGCAAGGCTGCAGGCCCAGACGGCATCCCCAGCCGCGCCCTCAGAGCATGCGCAGACCAGCTGGCTGGTGTGTTTACGGACATATTCAATCAATCCCTATCCCAGTCTGTTGTTCCCACATGCTTCAAGAGGGCCACCATTGTTCCTGTTCCCAAGAAAGCTAAGGTAACTGAGCCAAACGACTACGACTAACGACTATCACTCACTTCCGTCATCATGAAGTGCTTTGAGAGACTAGTCAAGGACCATATCACCTCCACCCTACCTGACACCCTAGACCCACTCCAATTTGCTTACCGCCCAAATAGGTCCACAGACGATGCAATCTCAACCACACTGCACACTACCCTAACCCATCTGGACAAGAGGAATACCTATGTGAGAATGCTGTTCATCGACTACAGCTCGGCATTTAACACCATAGTGCCCTCCAAGCTCGTCATCAAGCTCGAGACCCTGGGTCTCGACCCCGCCCTGTGCAACTGGGTACTGGACTTCCTGACGGGCCGCCCCCAGGTGGTGAGGGTAGGCAACAACATTTCCACCCCGCTGATCCTCAACACTGGGGCCCCACAAGGGTGCGTTCTGAGCCCTCTCCTGTACTCCCTGTTCACCCACGACTGCGTGGCCACGCACGCCTCCAACTCAATCATCAAGTTTGCGGACGACACAACAGTGGTAGGCTTGATTACCAACAACGACGAGACGGCCTACAGGGAGGAGGTGAGGGCCCTCGGAGTGTGGTGTCAGGAAAATAACCTCACACTCAACGTCAACAAAACTAAGGAGATGATTGTGGACTTCAGGAAACAGCAGAGGGAACACCCCCCTATCCACATCGATGGAACAGTAGTGGAGAGGGTAGTAAGTTTTAAGTTCCTCGGCGTACACATCACAGACAAACTGAATTGGTCCACCCACACAGACAGCATTGTGAAGAAGGCGCAGCAGCGCCTCTTCAACCTCAGGAGGCTGAAGGAATTCGGCTTGTCACCAAAAGCACTCACAAACTTCTACAGATGCACAATCGAGAGCATCCTGTCGGGCTGTATCACCGCCTGGTACGGCAACTGCTCCGCCCACAACCGTAAGGCTCTCCAGAGGGTAGTGAGGTCTGCACAACGCATCACCGGGGGCAAACTACCTGCCCTCCAGGACACCTACACCACCCGATGTCACAGGAAGGCCATAAAGATCATCAAGGACAACAACCACCCGAGCTACTGCCTGTTCACCCCGCTATCATCCAGAAGGCGAGGTCATTACAGGTGCATCAAAGCTGGGACCGAGAGACTGAAAAACAGCTTCTATCTCAAGGCCATCAGACTGTTAAACAGCCACCACTAACATTGAGTGGCTGCTGCCAACACACTGACTTAACTCCAGCCACTTTAATAATGGGAATTGATGGGAAATGATGTAAAATATATCACTAGCCACTTTAACCTGTTGCTTCTACTCGGGACGCTTGCGTCCCAACTAGAGCTCTGGAAATGCAAATGCGCTTCGCTAAATGCTAATAGTATTAGTTAAAACTCAAAAGTTCATTAAAATACACATGCAGGGTATCGAATTAAAGCTACACTCGTTGTGAATCCAGGCAACAAGTCAGATTTTTAAAATGCTTTTCGGCGAAAGCATGAGAAGCTATTATCTGATAGCATGCAACACCCCAAAAGACCCACAGGGGACGTAAACAAAATAATTAGCATTTTGGCGTTACACAAACCGCACAATAAAATAGAAAACATTCATTACCTTTCACCATCTTCTTTGTTGGCACTCCTAGATGTCCCATAAACACTATTTGGGTCTTTATTTCGATTAAATCGGTCCATATAAAGCCTAGATATCGTTATATGTAGACTGTGTGATAAACGAAAAACATTGTTTCAAAACGTAACGTCATTTTTTTAAAATTCAAAAAGTCGACGATAAACTTTCACAAAACACTTCGAAATACGTTTGTAATGCAACTTTAGGTATTAGTAAACGTTAATAAGCGATAAAATTCATCAGGAGGCGATGTAAAGATCATTAGCTGTCCGTCTGGAAAAATGTCCGACTAGAAACTCAACGAAAATATCCGGTCCTAGACCGGAGGAGATACGGTGTCCTGTATGTGTTTGACCAAGAAAAAACTCGAAGGGAAATGACAAGACTCTAGACACCGTGTGGAAGCTGTAGGTACTGCAACCTCAGTCAATTAATTGTGGTTCACGTTTATCAATGGGTTAAAGTAGCGCATGGATATATTTTCCCATTTTCAGTGATCAGTTTTTCCTGTGCTTTTCGATGTAAATGCCGTTCTGGTAAAGCCACAGCAGTGATTTAACCAGTTTTTAAACGTCTAATATAATGTCTGAGTGTTTTCTATCCACACAGACTAAGCAAATGCATATACTATATTCCTGGCATGAGTAGCAGGGCGCTGAAATGTTGCGCGATTTTTAACAGAATGTTCAAAAAAGTAGAGGGTCGACTTAAGAGGTTAAACAATGCTACCTAATATAATGTTTACATACCCTACATTATTCATCTCATATGCATATGTATATACTGTACTCTATATCATCTACTGCATCTTTATGTAACACATGCATCACTAGCCACTTTAACTATGCCACTTTGTTTACATACTCATCTCATATGTATATACTGCACTCAACACCATCTACTGTATCTTGCTTATGCCGCTCTGTACCATCACCCATTCATATATCTTTATGTACATATTCTTTATCCCTGTCACGCCCTGGTCAAAGTATATTGTGTTTGTCTTTATTTATTTGGTCAGGCCGGGGTGTGACATGGGTTTATTGTGGTGTGTTTTGTCTTGGGGTTTTGTTAGGTATTGGGTGTGTGGCTTAGTGGGGGTATCTAGCAAAGTCTATGGCTGTCTGGAGTGGTTCTCAATCAGAGGCAGGTGTTTATCGTTGTCTCTGATTGGGAACCATATTTAAGCAGCCATATTCTTTGAGTGTTTTGTGGGTGATTGTTCCTGTCTTTGTGTTTGCACCAGATAGGGCTGTTTCGGTTTTCATTATTATGTTTTCCACCATAATTTGCAAATAAATTCATTAAAACTCCTACAATGTGATTTTCTGGATTTTATCCCCTCATTTTGTCTGTCATAGTTGAAGTGTACCTCTCATGGGTCCTCTCTCTCTCTCTGTAATATCTACTGTGGGTGTGTAAGACTGTGGTTTATAAAAAGTGAAACTTATTTTACTATTGCTTGAACAAAAATTGAAACTTTATATACTGCAAATTTTCTTTCATTGAATCATGTTAATTTGTTTTTGCAAGATTGGGAGAACTTGCACAATTGGTGGCTGACTAAATACTTTTTTGCCCCACTGTATCTCTTTGTCTCTGCATTTCTTTCACTTTCTCACTGTGTCTTGATCACTTCACGTGTCAGTCACTACTCCCTCCTCCACACACACTGTAGGACATGTCACTGACATTATCAAATCTGCCCCCTTTGTCTGTCTGTCCGCCCACTTGTTTGTCTATCTGCCGGTCTGTCTGCCTGCCTTCCTGTCTGTCTGCCTTCCAGTATGTCTGCCTTCCTGTCTCAGTCTCTCTCTTTTATTCATCCCGTTCTTATAAATACATAAAATAACACTTCAAAGACCTAGAAAAATCTAAATATACACTCCTACAGTGCATGCATACACACACAATGGTAGTGTATTGGGTATGGGCCTGTATGGTCTCGCTCTTTCGCTCTCTCTCTTTTTTCTCTCTCTCTGTCTCTCTCTCTGTCCTTCTCCCCCTCTCGCAATGTGCTGTGAGCAGCCATCTGCAAACATCCCTCACCTCCTTCATCTCCATGACAACAACAGACCGAGAGTAATTAAAAATGCACCTGCAGCTTGGTGCTTAATGTCCCTGTCAGGCCACCATAGTGTTGAGAGCCATACTCTACCAACGTTCCAAATTGCACACTATTCCCTAGATAGTGCAATACCTTTGACCAGGCCCCACCTACTAAAGTAGTGTACTATGTAGGGAATAAGGTGTCATTTGGTTCACAGACACACCCTATCGATATGCCAACCACAGTTGCCACTTGATGACTTTGAAAAGTGCCAGCTTCCAAGTACACACTGATCCAAGGTCTTAAGTCTCTTACTTTAATGTTTAAGGTTAGGGTTATGGTTCGGTAAACTAATCCCAGACCTGTCACTGAGCTGCTGTCAGGCGACTTCTAAACCGACGCTCCACTTGAAACTGTAATGTTTCATCAGGGGCTTCTCTTACAGTGTGCGTGTGTGATCATGCATTATCCAACAGTGCAAAAACACCCTGCATGCATTCACTGTATAAGACCAGAGCTATTTTTTACTATCACCTTCTGCACTTCATTTTGGTTGACAAAAATGTGTCCTATCTCTCACGAGATAACTTTTTATCTTAATGATTGTCTGAAGGTACACAGCTGGGATCGGTCCTGTGTGTGGTGATTGTTTGACTGGCCTGCGAGTGCTGGTCTCTGTGCTGGTCTTGTTGGCCTGGGTGAACATGGATTAGTCGCCAGTCACCGTTTTGATTAGTTGACATGACGCTAGCATCAGTTCCCTCTCTCTCACTCCCACACACACTCCCGCACACGCTTCCATGCTCCCACAAAATATTGAAGCACCCACTGCAATAAACACATAGCATCACCCCTGTCAATCCAAAATGCACATCTCTCTCCAGACTGAGAAGGGTCACAGTAGTCCAGGCCATGCCTGCTTCTCAAATGGCACCCTATTCCATGTATATGCACTACTTTGGACAAAGCCCTATGGGTCCTGGCCAAAAGCCCTGGTCAACAGAAGTGTACTACATAAGGAATTGGGTACCATTTTGGGATGCATCCCACGCCTCCAAGCCTGCTGTATCGACCCGGAACGTCAATAATCATGGACTCCTACTACCTCATGTGAGGAAAATCAAGCCGAATGCTTGTCTAACGACAGAATAAATCCAGAAGGAAGCTTAAAGGAATCAAAAACCTGGCAAAAAGAATAAACCGCTTGACTGACTTGATGTGTGGCGCTACTGTAGTCATGGAGAGTGGAGTGGATCTGTTTATAAGTTGAATCAGTCCAAGGAACACATGGATCAATGGAGAGAGGGATAGGAAAAAGGAGAGAAAGAAGACGGTCCACTGGGCACACACTCGTTGAATCAACGTTGTTTCCACGCCATTTCAATTAAATGACTTTGAACCAGCGTCAAATTGGCATAAGTGCCCAGTGGGGAAATAATAGGAGGGATAAAATCTTATCCGTTTCTCTTTATTGGGACTGTTATCCAAATAGTCTCTCAGACATGCACATGAGCACACACACATACACACACACACACACACACACACACACACACACACACACACAAATAATCAATGTATATCTCTGTGTCCATCTAAAAATATAGATTTTTCATTTGTCGTCCGATCCCATCACAACCGAGATACACTACAGATCTGTGACTTTCAACGTGGCATAGAATGCCACCTTTCCAACAAGTCAGTTCGTCAAATCTCTGTCCTGCTATAAAGTGCTTTTATTGTGAAATGGAAATGTCTAGGAGCGACAGCGGGCCAGCCGCGATGTGGTAGGCCACACAAGCACACAAAACTGGACCGTCGAGTGTTGAAGCACGTAAAAATCATCTGTCCTCGATTGCAACACTCACTAACTAGTTCCAAACTGCCTCTGGAAGCAACGTCAGCACAATAACTGTTTCTTCGGGTGCTTCATGAAATGGGTCTCCATGGCCCGAACACAAGCCTAAGATCACCATGCGCAATGCCAACCGTCGGCTGGAGTGGTGTAAAGCTCGCTGTCATTGGACACTGGAGCGTTCTCTGGGGTGAGGGGCTCCAGGATGGGTTGGGGGTGCAGGCAACAATGGCTCAGTGAGGAGATCAATCAAGCCTGATCAATGACAAGTGCGGCCCACAGGCATTTTATCAACAGGAGAAACTACATTATGGACTACACAGAGATGAAGGAAGACGGACAGGTGGAGAGGGAGGGGAAGACAGGGTGGGAGGAAGTGCGAGAGGGTGAGAGGGAGGGAGTGGAGAGAGACAGTGGACAGGAGAGAGAGAGAGAGAGAGAGAGAGAGAGAGAGAGAGAGAGAGAGAGAGAGAGAGTGTGCTAGTGCCAGGCCCTGACCTTTACCCATTAATCAATGAAATTAAAATGTATAAGGTGGTTTGACCAGCTCCCAGACATCATACAGGCCAATAGAAGGTGCCAGAGGTTAATAATGGAGCAAACCATCCGACTCAATCAACCAACCAAAAATGCATTTGTTTCAAAGTGGAACTGAACCCCTTACAGAGCAAGTGACAAACAACAAGAAACCTTAAGAGGAGCAGAGAGCGTAGGTATATTTATTTTCTTCTCGAAAATCTGGGGTCTTGTGTAATAATAGTAATAAGCTGACTAGAATGTTGCCTTGGTATAGTTGTGGTATAGATTGTAATGTTCCTTGCTCATCACAGATTTTTTTAAAGAAAGTATTCTATAGGAGCCACTCTGCTGCTCACACCTATAGAAATACCTGGGAGAAATAGACATACACATTCTAAAAAAGAAACCAAAAATGAAACATAAAACCCCCTCAGTGTCTAAAGAGATATAGCACAGCCTCTCTTTCTGTGATCCAGACAAACAGCCATGATGATGAAAGCCAAAGTAGGAGGTGCTCCCACGGGAACCACAGTGAATGCACAGCTCTTTCACGTGAATACAGGACATTAAAGAGAATAAAAAGCTATGAAAAAAATAAAACACAAATCCAGAGACTTCACTCTTCGCATTCATAATTCATAGCATTCAAGCCGTCCACGCTGCTAGGTTGCCAAATGTCTCGTTAACTCCTTTAGTCTTTTGAGGTAAATGCTTCAGACATAGGAGATTAGGGAGAGGAGATGGAGCCTGAGTGTGAAAAAACACACTTTTTGTTTTGTTTTGTTTTATTGGTAGGGCCTCATTCCTCTGTTTGAATCTCTCTGGTAGAGGAGGGTGTTTGTAGAGAAGAGGAAATAACATAGAGATGTTTTTTTTTCTTTACCACGTTCTCTTTGTCCAAGCGCAAGAGCAGCAGCACCTGCTCTTACTACACCCACTCGAATCCCCCTCTAACCCTCCCATAGAGAAACAGGAGATACAGAGCAGACTTACTGGTATTATCAGGGAAGAACGCTTTTATTGTTTCCCTCCCTGCTGAGTACCCTCAGTATACCCTGAGTATCTCTCGCACTGTGATCTGGCCCTCTGTGGATGCTTAATTCTTGTGAGGGGGGGGTCCAGGGCCCCTGAGTTCAAGACACTCCCCGCTGTCCAAATGTACATACAAGGGTGTTCAGAATTGCACCACTGCTACAGGAACAGGTGAGCTCCCAAAGTATTGGGACAGTGACCAGTTTTGTTGTTGTTTTGGCTCTGTACTCTAGAACTTTGGATTTGACATTGTACAATGATTATCAGGTTAAAGGGCAGACTGTGTGTAACGGTCGTTAGTGGTGGAAGAAGGTGAGGACCAATGCGCAGCGTGGTAAGTGTCCATCTTTTTAATAAAGTAAATGAACCCTGAACAAAAACAACAAAGTGAACGAACAAAACCGAAAGAGTTCTGTCTGGTGCAGCTCCAAACACTCAACAGAAAACAATCACCCACACCACACAGGTAGGAAAAGGCTACCTAGGTATGATTCTCAATCAGAGACAACTAACGACACCTGCCTCTGATTGAGAACCATATCAGGCCAAACACAAAAACACCACATAGAAAAAGGAACATAGACAACACACCCAACTCATGCCCTGACCATACTAAAAGAAAGACATAACAAAAGAACTAAGGTCAGAACGTGACACTGTGAGCTTTAATTTGAGGGTATTTTGCATTTGCTGTTTGTTTTGGTTGTGTTTCAGATTATTGGTAAATAATGGTAAATAATGTAATAATGTATGTTATTTTGGAGTCACTTTTATTGTAAATAAGAATAGAATATGTTTCTAATCACTTCAACATTAATGTGGATGCTACCATGATTAGGGATAAATGAATCGTGAATAATGATGAGTGAGAAAGTTAGAGGCATAAATATCATACCCTCCCAAAAAATACTAACCTCCCGTTATTGTAAAGGTGAGAGGATAGCATGTCTTTGGGGTATGATATTGTGTGTCTGTAACTTTCTCACTCATCATTATTCACAATTCATTCAGGATTATCCCTAATCATGGTAACATCCACATTAATGTAGAAGTGTTTAGAACCATATTATATTCTTATTTACAATAAAAGTGACTCCAAAATGATACAATACATTATTTACCATTAATTTCTATTAGACACAAAATCATCTGAAACACCAAAACAAACAGCAAATGCATCCAACACGTTTGTACAGGCACAAGCTTAATGTAGTCATTGCATGCTAGGAATATGGAACTAAATGTTTACATTTTTACTACTTTAATACACATACAGTATAAGTGAATTTGTCCCAATACTTTAGGTCCACAAAATGGGGGTGACTATGTACAAAAAGTGCGGTAAACGGTTCACCCGATATGAAAATACCCTCAAATTAAAGCTGACAGTCTGTACTTTAACCTCATTGTGTCATTTCAAATCCAAAATGCTGGAGTACAGCGCCAACAGTCCCAATACTTTTGGAGCTCACTGTAACTGCACGAATAGTGCAGAACGGCTTCACAACAGTACAAAGTAGCTGCACGACTTAACACTTTACACTCGTAGTATACGGGTTGAAAAATGTCAGATTTGGCTGATTAACGCCTAACGTATAAAATGACTGACATCACTGCCTATTACGGCGCCGACAGAGATGGCCGCCTCGCTTCGCGTTCCTAGGAAACTATGCAGTTTTTTGTTTTTTTACGTGTTATTTCTTACATTAGTACCCCAGGTCATCTTAGGTTTCATTACATACAGTCGAGAAGAACTACTGAATATAAGATCAGCGTCAACTCACCATCAGTACGACCAAGAATATGTTTTCCGAAAAAGAGGGAAACGTAGCGGTCTTCTGGGCAGACTCTGAAAAAGGGCACATCGCGCACCACTCCCCAGCATTCTTCTTGCCAATGTCCAGTCTCTTGACAACAAGGTTGATGAAATCCGAGCAAGGGTAGCATTCCAGAGGGACATCAGAGACTGCAACGTTCTCTGCTTCACGGAAACATGGCTTACTGGGAAGACGCTATCCGATGCGGTGCAGCCAACGGGTTTCTCCACGCATCGCGCGGACAGAAACAAACATCTTTCTGGTAAGAAGAGTGGCGGGGGCGTATGCCTCATGACTAACGAGACATGGTGTGATGAAGGAAACATACAGGAACTCAAATCCTTCTGTTCACCTGATTTAGAATTCCTCACAATCAAATGTAGACCGCATTATCTTCCAAGAGATTTCTCTTCGATTATAATCACAGCCGTATATATCCCCCCCAAGCAGACACGTCGATGGCTCTGAACGAACTTTATTTAACTCTTTGCAAACTGGAAACCATTTATCCGGAGGCTGCATTCATTGTAGCTGGGGATTTTAACAAAGCTAATCTGAAAACAAGACTCCCTAAATTTTATCAGCATATCGATTGCGCAACCAGGGGTGGTAAAACCTTGGATCACTGTTACTCTAACTTCCGCGACGCATATAAGGCCCTGCCCCGCCCCCCTTTCGGAAAAGCTGACCACGACTCCATTTTGTTGATCCCTGCCTACAGGCAGAAACTGAAACAAGAGGCTCCCACGCTGAGGTCTGTCCAACGCTGGTCAGACCAAGCTGACTCCACACTCCAAGACTGCTTCCATCACGTGGACTGGGACATGTTTCGTATTGCGTCAGATAAAAATATTGACGAATACGCTGATTCGGTGTGCGAGTTCATTAGAACGTGCGTTGAAGATGTCGTTCCCATAGCAACGATAAAAACATTCCCTAACCAGAAACCGTGGATTGATGGCAGCATTCGCGTGAAACTGAAAGCGCGAACCACTGCTTTTAATCAGGGCAAGGTGTCTGGCAACATGACCGAATACAAACAGTGCAGCTATTCCCTCCGCAAGGCTATTAAACAAGCTAAGCGTCAGTACAGAGACAAAGTACAATCCCAATTCAACGGCTCAGACACAAGAGGCATGTGGCAGGGTCTACAGTCAATCACGGACTACAAGAAGAAACCCAGCCCAGTCACGGACCAGGATGTCTTGCTCCCAGGCAGACTAAATAACTTTTTTGCCCGCTTTGAGGACAATACAGTGCCACTGACACGGACTGCAACGAAAACATGCAGTCTCTCCTTCACTGCAGCCGAGGTGAGTAAGACATTTAAACGTGTTAACCCTCGCAAGGCTGCAAGCCCAGACGGCATCCCCAGCCGCGCCCTCAGAGCATGCGCAGACCAGCTGGCCGGTGTGTTTACGGACATATTCAATCAATCCCTATACCAGTCTGCTGTTCCCACATGCTTCAAGAGGGCCACCATTGTTCCTGTTCCCAAGAAAGCTAAGGTAACTGAGCTAAACGACTACCGCCCCGTAGCACTCACTTCCGTCATCATGAAGTGCTTTGAGAGACTAGTCAAGGACCATATCACCTCCACCCTACCTGACACCCTAGACCCACTCCAATTTGCTTACCGCCCAAATAGGTCCACAGACGATGCAATCTCAACCACACTGCACACTGCCCTAACCCACCTGGACAAGAGGAATACCTATGTGAGAATGCTGTTCATCGACTACAGCTCGGCATTCAACACCATAGTACACTCCAAGCTCGTCATCAAGCTCGAGACCCTGGGTCTCGACCCCGCCCTGTGCAACTGGGCACTGGACTTCCTGACGGGCCGCCCCCAGGTGGTGAGGGTAGGCAACAACATCTCCTCCCCGCTGATCCTCAACACGGGGGCCCCACAAGGGTGCGTTCTGAGCCCTCTCCTGTACTCCCTGTTCACCCACGACTGCGTGGCCACGCACGCCTCCAACTCAATCATCAAGTTTGCGGACGACACAACAGTGGTAGGCTTGATTACCAACAACGACGAGACGGCCTACAGGGAGGAGGTGAGGGCCCTCGGAGTGTGGTGTCAGGAAAATAACCTCACACTCAACGTCAACAAAACTAAGGAGATGATTGTGGACTTCAGGAAACAGCAGAGGGAAAACCCCCCTATCCACATCGATGGAACAGTAGTGGAGAGGGTATCAAGTTTTAAGTTCCTCGGCATACACATCACAGACAAACTGAATTGGTCCACTCACACTGACAGCGTCGTGAAGAAGGCGCAGCAGCGCCTCTTCAACCTCAGGAGGCTGAAGAAATTCGGCTTGTCACCAAAAGCACTCACAAACTTCTACAGATGCACAATCGAGAGCATCCTGGCGGGCTGTATCACCGCCTGGTACGGCAACTGCTCCGCCCTCAACCGTAAGGCTCTCCAGAGGGTAGTGATGTCTGCACAACGCATCACCGGGGGCAAACTACCTGCCCTCCAGGACACCTACACCACCCGATGTTACAGGAAGGCCATAAAGATCATCAAGGACATCAACCACCCGAACCACTGCCTGTTCACCCCGCTATCATCCAGAAGGCGAGGTCAGTACAGGTGCATCAAAGCTGGGACCGAGAGACTGAAAAACAGCTTCTATCTCAAGGCCATCAGACTGTTAAACAGCCACCACTAACATTGAGTGGCTGTTGCCAACACACTGTCATTGACACTGACCCAACTCCAGCCACTTTAATAATGGGAATTGATGGGAAATGATGTAAATATATCACTAGCCACTTTAAACAATGCTACCTTATATAATGTTACTTACCCTACATTATTCATCTCATATGCATACGTATATACTGTACTCTACATCATCGACTGCATCCTTATGTAATACATGTATCACTAGCCACTTTAACTATGCCACTTTGTTTACTTTGTCTACATACTCATCTCATATGTATATACTGTACTCGATACCATCTACTGTATGCTGCTCTGTACCATCACTCATTCATATATCCTTATGTACATATTCTTTATCCCCTTACACTGTGTATAAGAGAGTAGTTTTGGAATTGTTAGTTAGATTACTTGTTGGTTATCACTGCATTGTCGGAACTAGAAGCACAAGCATTTCGCTACACTCGCATTAACATCTGCTAACCATGTGTATGTGACAAATAAAATTTGATTGGATTTGATTTGTTTGATGTACAGTTACAAGATGACGTGGCGTCATACCCTGGGTTGTTCTGAACGGAATGAGCCTATGTTCTGTCTTACACGCACCTAAATGCACTCATGACTCCTTTCTATGCGCATCAAAATGATGATTGGTTTCCCTGAATTGCATTGTGAAAGCCCAACACTGTTGGCAATAGAACAACCGTATACCCACCTGACCCAGGTTGTGATTTATAATGGACCGTTTTTTGGATTGCGTAAACAACAACAGTAATTGTGTGATGGCGGGGACGCAGGGATCCAAATACAACAAGTCCAAGTGTTCTTGCTCTAGTTCCTCAACGGCACAGCTAAGAGAGCTCAAAAAAGCCCCTTATAGTTAAAGACTATTATTTGAGTCATAAAGTGCATTAAAAAGTGACTTAGGAACCGTGCACACTTCAGTGAGATGTGTGGCCAATTGGAGATAACACTCAAACCCTTGTAATTATTTTTTCATGTTGCACCTACCCCACATTTTCCAGGAATATTCTTATCATGTTACTGAACGTATCCAGAGTATTTTCAGATGTATTTATCAACAAACGAGGCAAAAAGTACAGTAAATGTAAAAGGCACATAAAATCAGTCATATTTTAGTCATATATTCAGTCTTGTGTCAGATGAACTGTTGTGTCCTCCTCACCTTTGGTCTAATCATTTTCCCATTATCTCTAAACTGTTCCCTTTCAATTGGTACCATGGTTATGCATTATGCTTTCAGATTTATTCTGTAAGAAACATTTCAATTTATCCCTATCCATATAGACCAATTCCCACGAGTGTAAACGTTAATCAACACTACAAAGGGATTTCACGACTGCGTCAATAAGTCCACAACTGTTTCACGACGGCATTAAAGGAAAACATCGGGCCCTTTTTCTACTTCCCCAGAGTCAGATGAACTGAACTGGTTGATACCATGTGTATGTCACTGTGCAGTTTGAAGGAAGCTGCTAAAAACGGTATCCATGAGTTCAATTCAGCATTGAAAAAAGGCGCAAGTTTAAGTTTGTTCCCCCTGAGCGAGTCTGACCAAGTCAGAGACCACTATGATGACACACCAGATGTGTTTGATGGACCCTTTTTGTCTTCTTCTATTGACTATTAAGGGAAAGTAATCCAAAATTAAAGTAATCAAATTACATTACTGAGTTTGGGGATCTAAAAGTTAAGATACTGATTACAATTTTTGGACAGGTAACTAACTAGTAACTGTAACAGATTATATTTAGAAAGTAACCTACCCAACCCTGGCTAGGAGTTAGGATGAGAGGCACAGACACCATTGTGTAGGCAGGTCTCTCTCCCTCTCTCTGATTCGTCTCAAAAATCCTGCGTTCACATAGGGTTTACGATATTTTAGCTGTAATTTTTTGGCATATTGTTTATATCACCCCCTCACAAACAGGCCCATTTTTTCCACATTCTTGCCTACAATTACAGTTGAAGTTGGAAGTTTACATACACTTAGGTTGGAGTTAAACTTGTTGACTTGTTGACAAAACTTGTTTTTCACTCCACAAATGTCTTGTTAACAAACTATAGTTTTGGCAAGTCGGTTAGGACATCTACTTTGTGAATGACACAAGTAATTTTTCCAACAATTGTTTACAGACAGATTATTTAACTTATAATTTACTGTATCACAATTCCAGTGGGTCAGAAGTTTACGTACACTAAGTTGACTGTGCCTTTAAACAGCTTGGAAAATTCCAGAAAATTATGTCATGGCTTTAGAAGCTTCTGATAGGCTAATTGACATAATTTGAGTCAATTGGAGGTGTACCTATGGATGTATTTCAAGGCCTACCTTCAAACTCAGTGCCTCTTTGCTTGACATCATGGGGAAATAAAAATAATTCAGGAAATTCCTACCCCAAAAATGTGAGACCTCCACAAGTCTGGTTCATCATTGGGAGCAATTTACAAATGCCTGAAGGTACCACATTCATCTGTACAAACAACAGTATGCAAGTATAAACACCATGGGACCACGCAGCTGTCATAACGCTCAGGAAGGAGACGTGTTCTGAACATATTTTGGTGCGAAAAGTGCAAATAAATCCCTGAACAACAGCAAAGGACCTTGTGAAGATGCTGGAGGAGACAGGTACAAAAGTATCAATATCCACAGTAAAACAAGTCCTATAACGACATAACCTGAAAGGCAGCTCAGCAAGGAAGAAGCCACTGCTCCAAAACCACCATAAAAAAAGCCAGACTACCGTTTGTAACTGCACATGGGGACAAAGATCGTACTTTTTGGAGAAATGTCCTCTGGTCTGATGAAACAAAAATAGAACTGTTTGGCCATAATGACTATCATTAAGTTTGGAGGAAAAAAGGGGAAGCTTGCAAGCTGAAAAACACCATCCCAACTGTGAAGCACAGGGGTAGCAGCATCATGTTGTGGGGGTGCTTTGCTGCAGGAGGGACTGGTGCACTTCACAAAATAGATGGCACATTGAGAACGGAAAATTAGGTGGATATATTGAAGCAACATCTCAATATATCAGTCAGGAAGTTAAAGCCTGGTCGCAAATGGGTCTTCCAAATGGACAATGACCCCAAGCATACTTCCAAAGTTGTGACAAAATGGCTTCAGGACAACAAAGTCAAGGTATTGGAGTGGCCATCACAAAGCCCTGACCTCAATCCTATAGAAAATGTGTAGGCAGAACTGAAAAAGTGTGTGCGAGCAAGAAGGCCTACAATCCTGACTCAGTTACA
This sequence comes from Oncorhynchus nerka, assembly GCF_034236695.1. Lineage (NCBI taxonomy): Eukaryota > Metazoa > Chordata > Actinopteri > Salmoniformes > Salmonidae > Oncorhynchus > Oncorhynchus nerka. Next base: position 62,823,650 of record NC_088404.1, on the reverse strand, counting down.
CCAGCTCTGTCAGGAGGAATGGGCCAAAATTCACCCAACTTATTGTGGGAAGCTTGGTGGAAGGCTAACCAAAACGTTTGACCCAAGCAATGTTACCAAATATTAATTTAGTTTATGGAAACTTCTGACCCACTGGGAACGTGATGAAAGAAATAAAAGCTGAAATATATCATTATCTCTACATTTATGCTGACATTTCACATTCTTAAAATAAAGTGTTGATCCTAATTTACAGGGAATTTTTACTATGATTAAATGTCAGGAATTGTGAAAAACTGAGTTTAAATGTATTTGGCTAAGGTGTATGTAAACCTCCAACTTCAACTGCACCTCCCGTGTGCATGCTAGCATACCGATGACGAGTGGTAGTAGTGGTGTGCCGATGGGCATCTATTTTGATAAATCCATTGAATATACACCATCAAAAATAAAATCCAAATAAATGAAATCAATTAAAACCAATTTGATTTTCAAAAGCATCTGAGTCTCGAGCTATACCACCTCCACTTATTTGCCCAGCCAGAAACCAATTAACCAAATAGCCTACACAGATGGAGATTCAGTTGAACAAAAGCACATTGATTGAGACAAGTCAGTGAAGTCACAGGCTTTTGGTCGGGAGTAGGACTAGGCTACTAGTGACTTTGAATGAAGAGCAAAATAATCCACTTGTTAATAACCTCTTAAGACTAGGGGGCTTCGATGTTTGGATGAATAACGTACCCAAATGAAACTGCCTATTTATCAGGCCCAGAAGCTAGAATATGCATATAATTGGCAGATTAGGATAGAAAACACTCTAAAGTTTCCAGAACTGTCAAAATACTGTCTGTGAGTATAACAGAACTGATATTGCAGGCGAAAACCTGAGGAAAATCCAACCAGGAAATGCTGTTATTTTGAAATAATTGCAAGCCTGTCCACCATTTAAAGGTATATCAACTAAATTCATTTCCCTATAGCTTCCACAAGGTGTGAACAGTCTTTAGACATAGTTTCAGGTTTTTATTCTGAAAAATGAGTCGAGAATGATCACATCGCGTCGGTGGATGGCTGTGTCCCCAGAGTTTTGCATGCGCGAGCAGCTTGGAGCAGACCTTTTCTCTCTCTCTCCTTTTGAAAAGGCTGCCGCCTGGTTGAAATATTATCGATTATTTCTTGTAAAAACAACCTGAGGATTGATCATAAAAAACGTTTGACATGTTTCTACGAACTTTACGGATACTATTTGGAATTTTCGTCTGCCCGTCGTGACCTGCCTGTGGATTACTCAACAACAACAAACAACAAAATGCGCCAACCATTTGGTTATAAAAATAATCTTTATCGAACAAAACAAACATTTATTGTGTAACTGGGAGTCTCGTGAGTGCAAACATCCTAAGATCATCAAAGGTAAGCGATTAATCTTATTGCTTTTCTGACTTTCGTGACCAATCTTCTTTGCTGCTAGCTGTTTGTAATGTTTTGTCTGCTGAGAGAGCTGTCCTAACATAAACGCTTGGTTTGCTTTCACTGTAAAGCTTTTTTTTTTACTTGCCAGGTGTCAGATTAACAACAAGCTAAGCTGTGTTTTAGTATATTGCACTTGTGATTTAATGAACATTTAATATTTTTAGTAATTTAATTTGAATTTGGCTCTCTGCAATTCAGCATGTTGACAAAAATGATCCCGCTAAATGGATCGGTGCGCCAAGAGGTTTTAAACTACATAAAATGCTGCCAAAATGTTCTAATAAATGAGCCAACTAGACAAGAGCAGCACTCACCTCAACTTAGCTAACATTTCCCCCATATAATTGTAGGCTGCGGAGATTCAGTGAAAACAAAAATCTGACATTGATTGATTTATCAAGACAAGGTCAGACGCTTGTCTCAAAGCATTGCAATGGCGCTGTCCCAATCCAAATGGTTCTGAAATGATCATCTAGTTGACTACATGTGGATAGGCTACTGATTAAAATTTACTACAACGATTGGATAACTTTGAGAGTTTGAGGAAGCAACAATTTCAGACATGCCTTTAATTGCATAAGCCTACTTTATTCCAATATTCAGTGATATTTATTCCCGAAGTAATACTTTATTGACCCACCCAGTTGTGGTAAAGAAAACATTGCATGCATGCTTAGTGGTGGGATATGTGAAGAGATGGGAGAAGTGACATGTCTAGCAACGTTTAGGACTGGCACGAGGATGGTTAACTGGCACTGCCTAGCAATCATAAACAGCTTAAAAGTGTAGTGTGTGCCAATGCTGCCTCAACATTACGGCTACATTTCATACTATGCTGTAGGCAGAAGTTTACAGAAAGTATTACTTCAGTGGTTCTTCCTTTAAAAGTTGCGTCATACTGCAGCACAGTTTGCCAGCTGCTGCAGAATTCTATGGCACGTTATTTAAGTGTCAGCCATTGCTGCCATTAATGCTAGTTAGTGCTAGTTTGACCACCAGAGGGCATCATTGAGAAGCTTTTGACTGTTAATTAATATTGGCTGTACTAGAGAATTTAAAAAGCTTTTTTTTAAGAACATAGTATATAGGATTGATTTTAAGAAATGTAGCTTAATTCATTTGATTACAATGATGGTGTTTCTATTCCAAGAAAAACAAAAAAGTATATATCTGACAGACAGCACCTGATTCAGTAACACTAAACAAGGATTAGATGGAGACAGATGTTATAGGAAGAGCCATGGATGTATAGCTGAGGGAAAGGTGGCGAGAAGAAAATAGGAGAATAAAAAAGCGATAAAAAGTTTTGTTAACATGGGGGGGGGGGGAAGCGTTGACTTGCTTTCAAAAGTTGGCGCTGTACAACGTGACCGGTTGGGAGTAGGCTACTAAGTGACTGCAAGTGAAGAGCAAAATAATCCTAGCATCTCCACATCCTAATTGTAGGTTTATCAATACCCACATGGAGATTCAGTGAAACTAAAAATCTAATTGATTTATCAAGACCAGTCCTCATGCTTGTCTCAGTGCAGAAATAGCTGAAATAGTCGACCACACGCGGGTAGGCTATTGCTTCAAATCCTATTATAACAATGACTTTGGGTATGCCAGTAAGCCACCTTTATTAGCCTACTTTATTCTTAAAATATATCCAGCACAGAGAAGAGAAAGGAGCCTTAAATAATTAATCAATAAAGCGATTGAATTCACAAATGCATTTGACTGTTTTTAATATTGGCCAGCAACCTAGATTTTTATTTATCACAATTTTCTTCAACCAATTTTGGTCTTTAATGCAGTGCCGACAGACAAGTTCCTTACTTCTGTCTTTTCTGGTGGATTAATGTCACGATCGTCTAAAGAATAAATGGACCAAGGCGCAGCGTGCATAGAGTTCCACATGTTTAATAAATTAAACTCACCAAAACAATACAGAACAAACGAAACGTGAAGTCAATGCAGTGCTCACATGCACTACACAAAAACAAGATCCCACAAAAACTCAGTGGGAAAAGGCTGCCTAAATATGATCCCCAATCAGAGACAACGATTGGGAACCATACCATACCACTAACGGTCGCAGCATAAGCTTGTAACTTTTAAAGGAAGAACCACTGTAGGTCGGCAGGCGGAAATAACCGTTTCAGCTTTGATACTGGCAAAAACGTTCAGATATAAGGAAAAAGCGGAAAAGGTTGACGAAATTGTAAAGTTGGCGGAAAACGTGTTAGTATGAGAGTAAAGAGGATTCCTGCTGTCCCAGAAATAGCCCCTGGTGGTGAGGTGTGGATGTAAGGACAGGCCCCTGTAGCCATGCCTGATGTATTTAGGAACATCCAGACTCACACCAGGGCTGTGTGTGGACAGTGTGGACCAACACTGGCCTGTGAAATACTTGAGGGCCAGCTTTACTGACCACACAACAACAGCCAGAGTTGTGTCTGTGGCGAATTGATTTATATACTGTATGGAGCAGTCAAATTAGTATTGGATGTGTATGGAGCGGTCATAATAGTATTGGCTGTATTTCTAGAAGTTAGAATTCTAACTAATAATAATGCCATGAAGAATGCCCTACATATTTTTTTTGTGTCTTGCAAAATGGTGGCTATTCCTTTTCTCCATTTGATTTATCCTTTGTCAGTTATGCATCCCACAGCCAAGATAAAACAGCACACTAGCATTCTGATGCTCCACTTTTTGAATGGATCTTACAAAAACCCAACATTGTTGTTGTAGACCTTCAGCTGGGCTTTATAACACTTGTTTTTAATAGATTGAGAGCCAGACCTACAGATGTGGCGAGTGGGGCTAAGAACGTGTTCAGGAAGCCCTCCAGGGAACCTTTAGACACTTTGGTGTATCTATACTGAACACAAATGTGACTCACCACCTGGATTCGGTCTTAGGTAGCAACATTTGGAATTGTTTTTTTTGTTTTTTTACGTTGGATAAAAATAGAGAGTCAGAGCTACTAAATGGAATGTCATACACTACAGTTGAGGAATAATGGGAAAGTATTTCTGCTTTGAAAGTTGATTAACTTGTAATCTCACTTTTGAGAAAAGGGCTTTAGAATGTTTTGGTACCAACTAGAGAGCTCTCCTTTGTCTACACCCATTCAGCATTGTTCCCACCCTCTTAAGCCAGACTAAAAGACTAAAAGTGGTAGTAGCCTACAATAAGGAAACATTCCAGGTAAACAGATACAAATATTTAATAAATATTAGATGACGCTTAAAATTCGATTTTTTTAAAAATTATTTGACGGATAGCCAGGGGCACAATGTACTTAAGTATCAAAAGTAAAAGTTGAAATATAAACCATTTCAAATTCCTTATATTAAGCAAATCAGATTGCACAATTTCATAATTTTTCTTGACGGAGAGCCAGGGGCACACTCCAACACTCAGACATAATTTACAAACAAAGCATTTGTGTTTAGTGAGTCTGCCAGATCAGACGCCGCAGGGATGACCAGGGATGCTCTCTTGATTAGTGTGTGAATTGGACAATTTTCCTGTCAAAATGTAACAAGTACTTTTGGGTGTCAATGAAAATGTATGGAGTAAAAAGTACATTATTTTCCTTACGAATGTAGCGAAGTAAAAGTTCAATAGGGTAGGAAAGTATAAATAGGAAAGTAATGTACAGATACCACAAAAAACTACTTAAGTAATACTTTAAAGTATTTTTACAGAAGTACTTTATACCACTGCCCAAATACCTTCACAGCACTACAGTAGCATACTTTATATACTGTTACACACGCACTTATCACATAGTATTCCATACCTAAATTAAGGCCTTACAACCTGAGTGAGTTTTTTTTACAGTACATAAACTGATGCATGCTCCATATATTTATGTGGTGGACACTGGATACAGTCACAAGATATTATTGTGGTATGCCATAAAATCATGTTACGACCACACATCAATATTGATTTTATATATCAATATTTTGCTAAGTCTTGCTAAGTGGATGGTCTCTACAGAAGGTGTAAATGATACAGCCAAATGGTTACTTGCATAGTAGCAATATCATAAATAGATAGTGTCAATATAGATCAAATATACAGTATGTAAAAAAAACAATATCAATATCAGTGACAGACGAGGTAATTAAATACATACAATCAGAGGTAAAGTGGCTGAGCAGCAGGGTAAACAATAGTATCAGCAACATATGGCGTGTGTGTTAGGAGAGAGTCATGTGAATAGAGGCACTACAGATAGAGCTCATGTCTGGTCCGTACAAACCACGCATGAACAAAGGGAATCTATATTCCCAAGCAGGGAGCCTGCTTCTGTCCTGTCCTTGACTTTGGTACAGGGCATGTGATGTCCATAGTCTCTTCATCGCAAAACTCCCTGATCTTGTCAAAAATAGAGTTTGTCTAGCTGTGTCCAGTCCAGGTGGTGCTTTTACAGGCAGACCATCTATGGGAGGAAGGATGTCAGCGTTGCGCAGCAGCTGAAACCTGGTCCCAACAGTCCGAACACTCCTTGGCGACAACACCAGGCTCCAGAGCAACGAAGCTGTAAAACAGAGAATAACAACAACAACAAACATCTGAAAACATTACAACCCTCCACAACATCAATTCACCTCCCAGGTTTAGATAAGAGTAACCTCATACAATGATTTAAAAATTATTTTTTTTACCTGAAGTGCTGATACTGCTTGATCTGTGGCAGAGGCCTGGAGTACAGAGTAAGGTGTTGTTGCCAGCCATGGCTTTCCACCGGCACTGTTCCATCCTCCAGTCCAACCAGCTGTGGGATGTTGACCCCTGTCACAGTGCTGTCCTTCACAACACCAGCAATCTCAGTGTTCACTCTTTTTGAAGCACTGCTTGATGAGGCCGAAGCACCAGTCGGGGGCAAACTTGGTGTGGTCTGTGATCAGGAAGTGAAGGTCCAGATTCTGGTGGTCCACCAGGCACAATACCAGAGCACAAACTTGTTCTTGTTTTGGCCACTGCAGTTATCACAATTCAGGTCCACAGCTGTTTTTTCAACTCGGTCGTTGGTGAAGAAATGGTGCTTGTAGTCGATGACTGCGCTGCTGCCTTTGCTTGCTAGCTCTCTTTTTGATGACTGTATGGCTGGTGGCTTAGAGTCAGGTGTGTTCTACTGATTGAAGCTGAAAGAAATTCCAGATAGAAATATTTTAGCATTATTATGCAATACATGCGAAATGGCATTCTGAGAACATCACTACACACAGTTCATACAGGTAATGTTAGCTACTGTAGCTAGCCGGCCATCTAACAGCAAGCTTTAACTAGCAGTACAAAGCGATCGTCATAGCTAGAGTTAACCAATAGGTTCAATGTTAGCTAGTTAGCTAGCTAATATTAGGCTATAACTAGCAATGCAAAATGGCATTCTGAGAAAACATCACTAACATTACACACGTGTCATACACATACGTTAATGTTAGCTAGCAAGCCAGCCATCTAACCTCAGCTAAAGTTAACTAGCTAACAGCAAGCTTTAACTTGGGATCTTTTGTTTAGACAGGTCACGTTAACGTTAGCTAGCTAAGAAATGAACTATAATCCTAATCCATAGAGTAACATTACTAGCAATACAAACCGTTTGTCATAGCAGGCTAAAGTTAACCAAATAGGTTAAACATTAGCTAGCAAGCCAGCCATCGAACTCCAACTGGCTAGCTAACAGCAAGCATTAGCTTGCAATGAAAACTGCTTTCTGCCTAAATTAGAAATGTATAATATCTGTAGCTGGATTCTTACCTGTATACATGGATGAAAGCTTCATGGCAGACTGCAATCCCTTTTATAAGAGTTCCTGTGTTGTTTCCATTTAGTTTGCACAGCTTGTTTGGCCCGTTGTGTTCCACTAATTTCAAAACATGTTAATTTCAGAGTGAGAGAGCCAGCATTCCTCGTTCAGAAAGAAGTCCATCACAACTTTTTCTCACCTTTGTCAATAGCGCCTGATAAATTCAGGGCAGCAATGTTATTGAGAGCAGTAGCAATATATTTGCAGTTCTCCATGGCTAACATTATATCTTTAAAAAATACTGCAGTAGAAAGGCCTATCCGAACTCATCTCTCGGCATGTCCAGCCCACTCATTATCTCAGCCAATCATGGTTAGCGGGAAGGTTGCTCCCTTTCTCTGTGGTTAAACCAACTAGGCCCGTAATTTAACAATTTTATTCGTATTTACAGATGACATACAAGTTTGATATTAAGGCACATGAAAGTTCACATGCTCGAGATGGCATTTCTGCCCCCAAAAATGTATTTTGATAAAAAATAAATGTAAAAAGTTCAAAAGGCTCTCTTGTGAAGTCATGACCTGCGATATACGCCTAGTTTCCTGAATCGGGTCACAAATAAACGCAACATATAAGGAAATCAGTCAATTGAAATAAAATTAATTAGGCCCCAATCTATGGATTTAACATGACTGGGTATACAGATATGCATCACAGACACCATCAGAAAACCAGTCAGTACCTGGACTGACCACCGTTTGCCTCATGCAGTGCGACATAACTCCTTCGCATACAGTTGATTAGGCTGTGGATTGTGGCCTGTAGACTGTTGTCCCACTCCTCTTCAATGACTGTGCGAAGTTGCTGGATATTGGTGGGAACTGAACCATGCTGTCATACACGTTGATCCAGAGAATCCCAAACATGCTCAATGGGTGACATGGCTGGTGAGTATGCAGGCCATGGAAGAACTGGGACATTTTCAGTTTCCAGGGATTGTGTACAGATCCTTGCGAGATGGGGCTTGAATTACTATGCTGAAACATGAGGTGATGGCGGCAGATGAATGGACTCAGGATCTCGTCACGGTATCTCTGTGCATTCAAATTGCAATTGATAAAATGCCATTGTGTTCGTTGTCTGTAGCTTATGTCTGCCCATACCATAACTCCACTGCCACCATGGGGTACTCTGTTCACAACGTTGACATCAGCAAAACGCTCGCCGACAAGAGACCATACACGTGGTCTGCGATTGTGAGGCCAGTTGGACGTACTGCCAATTTCTCTAAACCTAAAATTATTTGGCAAAAGCTCTGGTGGACATGACTGCAGTCAGCATTCTCCCTCAAAATTTGGGACATTTGTGGCATTGTGTTGGGTGACAAAACTTCACATTTTAGAGTGGCCTTTTACTGTCCCCAGCACAAGGTGCACCTGTGTAATGATCATGCTGATTAATCAGCTTTTTGATATGCCACACCTGTCAGCTGGATGGATTATCTTGGCAAAGGAGAAATTGTCCCTAACAGGGATGTAAGCTAATTTAAGCACAACATTTGAGAGAAATACGCTTTTTAGTGCATTTAAAAAATGTCTGGGATCTTTAATTTCGGCTCATGAAACATGAGACCAACACTTTACATGTTACATGAATCTTTGTGTTCCGTGTAATATGAAGTGGAAATCTTTATCAACTCTTTCTCTCCCTGCATCTGTAGCTCCATCTCTCTTTCACTCACTATCCCACTCTATCTACATCTATGTCTTTGCATAGACTGAAGTTGTCATATTTAATATGGATGATACATCTTCAACCCTCTCTCATTATCTTCCTCACTCTCTCGCCATGTCTTTCTGTCCATCTCTCTTTCAGTCACTCTCCTCCGCTCTCCCACTCTCACTCCCTCTCTGTCTCTGAGGAGAGCTCACCTACTGACGGTGTTGTGCGTTTGTCATATGGAGAAGAAATGTTTATCAACTCTCTCCCACACCCTCTCTTTGTCTTTCTGTCCCTTTCTGTCTATGAGGAGAGCTCACCTACTTACGGTTTTGTATTTAATATGGAGAAGTAATCTTTAGAACTGCCTGGGGAGGGATTTGACAGTCTCACTAACACCTCCATAAACCAGAGGTAGGAAGACCCAGCGGTACAATAGCTCTACCGGTACAGCCTTGTGCTTTTTTTAAACAAGTCCAGGGTGCCTCAAAATCACTGTTATACTGAATCTAAATCACAGACGTCTAGATGGACCCTGAGCCCTATTCTGGTTGCGTGGCTTTTACATTTATTTATTTTTTTCACCTTTATTTAACCAGGTAGGCTAGTTGAGAACAAGTTCTCATTTGCAACTGCGACCTGGCCAAGATAAAGCATAGCAGTGTGAACAGACAACACAGAGTTACACATGGAGTAAACAATTAACAAGTCAATAACACAGTAGAAAAAAGGAGAGTCTATATACATTGTGTGCAAAAGGCATGAGGAGGTAGGCGAATAATTACAATTTTGCAGATTAACACTGGAGTGATAAATGATCAGATGGTCATGTACAGGTAGAGATATTGGTGTGCAAAAGAGCAGAAAATAAAATAAATAAAAACAGTATGGGGATGAGGTAGGTAAAAATGGGTGGGCTATTTACCGATAGACAGCGGCAGCGATCGGTTAGCTGCTCAGATAGCAGATGTTTGAAGTTGGTGAGGGAGATAAAAGTCTCCAACTTTTGCGATTTTTGCAATTCGTTCCAGTCACAGGCAGCAGAGAACTGGAACGAAAGCCAGCCAAATGAGGTGTTGGCTGAAGGAACACTTGAGGAAAGTCCCATTTTAAATACATGTTATATCATTTAGCCAAAACGGGGAATGGACTGGCTATAATAGCTTCTAGCCTTGCCTTGGCAACTGAACAAGTGCTTTACTTCAAATCACAGAAGACTGAACAAACCCAGAGCCCTAAATGGGCTTGATGACACACTTGTGGAAAATTGACACAAAGCAAACCCTGTGTCACACACACACTCAAGGCTAGACTATGTACTGTAGAACCTCTGTGCCAAATGCCTCATGGGAGATCTACATCCACTTAACCAACAAGCCAATCAGCTGATCGATAACAAAACCCAGCTCTATATGGAGGCACTTGTTCATTCATTCCTTTCATTCAGACATTTAGGTCAAGTTTAGGCCACCGCTGTAATAGCTCGACATAAATAAACCAATAAGACATTAATAAATCCACAAACCAGCATTGTGAATGCTCTGTTAACATTTCATTAGTTTGTGGGAAAGGTGTAGGAACATAAGTTAGCTAATGTCCTGGGGGTAGGAACAAAAGTAAGCTGATGTTTTTGTTTTCTTGTGTTCGGTTTGTGTTGAATCACCTAGCAAATTGCAAAGTGTAACTGTGCATTGTATTCTATCACAGATTAAAGGACCTAAAAAGGTGGAGCTTAGGACCCAGATCTCCACATCAATGGAAGCCATTGTGAACTCCACCCAGTCCAGTCAGTCTATTCCGTCTGCGTTCTGTCTGGGAACCATACGTTTATTTACTAGCTGCTCCATCCTCTCTGTTATCCATCACGCCAAGGATGGGCGCTGGACGTGGCGGGCTCCGCCCCCTTCTCCCATAAAGCATCTGGCAAGGCCTCGACGGCCATATTTACTGCTCTGAAAGCAATCGGAGGTTAACAATGAGGCTGACTGCTTGGCTTTACGAGCGGCTGTAATCCCGCCAGTATGATTAAAATCGGCTTCAAACGGGAGCGTGTTGTAAATCTGTGGCTCGCCGTGACCTTATTTACTGGGGCCTCTCTGTGTCATTATACCGCCCCGTTGCCACTATTAGAGCGTTGTGCTGTGTTCCAATAGTCTTGAGAGGCTTCCTCTCTTTGTTTCCTTTCCTTCCTCTACTTATCTCGCTTATGCACTTTCTCTATTCTTCTTTCTCTTAAATACAGTGTTACCTGAGTCTGAAAGTGAGGACATTGGGCTCGATATCCAAATCATGTAGGTGGAAAGGAGATGTGTATTTAGTGAAGTACAGTAGGGTGAGAGGAGGTGTTACTGTACCTACAGTACTTCTAAAAGAGGTAGGGCTTAGAGGGTGGACAGGTGGTGTTACCTGTATCTAATGGAGGTATAAATAGGGTGAGAGAATGGATAAATTATGTTAACTGTGAATGGGAGAGTTAGGGTCAGAGAAAGGACATTAGGCTACATGTCTAAGGGAAGGGCGAGGATATGAGGGCTGGTGTTACCCATGTATAATGTAGGTAACGAGGTGAGAACAGAGAAAGACTAGTGGAGGGAGGGTGAACGAAAGGACAAATGCTGTTACCTATGTCTTGAATTGGTAGAGAGGGTGGATGGAAGTTGAGAGGGTGGATGGAAGGCGTTACCTATGTCTAAGTAAGAGGGCATTTGGATATATAGGGAGAAAGACATGAGAGATGGTGTTACCAATGTCTAAAGGGTAGGTGAGAGTATGGAAATGAGCTTTTACTAATTCTGCATCCCAATGGATATTAGCTTTTACTAAGGTTGCATACCAAATGGCACCCTAATCCCTATTTAATGCACTACTTTGAAACAAGCCCCATAGGGCTCTGTTCAAAAGTTGTGCACTATGTAGGGAATAGGGTACCATTTGGGAAGCAGTTAAAAGACCCACGCTAAAGTGCTCTCCTGTTCTAAAAGCTTTTACTTGTGTTTAGAGGAGAGAGTGGGGAGGAGTGGGGAGAGGGAGGAGAAAAGAGGGAGAGAAGAAGAAGGGATGTTCCTTTGAGTAATTTCTGTAGCACAAATAATTACACACTTCTCTACTTCTATCACACGCCTGAGAACCTGGGAAATGGGTCGTCCTCCACCGCGAGAAAATGCACCTTTATCTCCCTCCTAAAATCATAGCTAAGGTTTTAACGGCTTTGCATTGCCTCAAAACCCAGAGTGTAACTGGAAAAATTATCATTTACTTTACAACTAGGTTATCTGACGATCTCCCTTGTTGCAATTAAATTCCATCCCCAGGAGTGACTTTACTATCCCCCTGACCCTTTCACCCCTTCCTAGGGACTTTCCAGGTGGCCCTAACTGACACACTACACTACTTAAAGATCCACTAAGCTGTGTGTGTGTGTGTGTGTGTGTGTGTGTGTTGTGTCAGTTTTGTGTGTGTTATGAATATGGATGAGACAAAGTGACTGTGTGCCTTTCTCTCCCAGGGAATGTGGCAGATCTGTCCCATGAGGCTGCACCTCATCACACATACCTGATGAGAGACTGGGGGGAGGAGAGGGATGAGGGGAGAGGACGATGACAGGGGAGGGAGTATGACATTTTGAGTAAAGGGAAAATGGGAGAGAGGCGGTAGGGAAGATTGGGGAGGAGTAAGGAGATGACAGGGAAGGAAGGAAGGAAGCGTACACACATTAAAAAAAGGGATCCAAAAGGGTTCTTTGGCTGTCCCCATAGGAGAACCCTTTTTGGTTCCAGGTAGAACCCTTTGGGTTCCATGTAGAACTCTTGTTGGAAAGGGTTTTACATGGAACCCAATAGGGTTATACCTGGAACCAAAAGGGGTTCTTCAAAGGTTTCTCCTATGCCAGCCCGAAGAACCCTGTGAACTTTTTAAGAAATGACTTTTCTATTAAATGACTTTTCTAAGGCCCATGGGAAGGCACTGATCACTCTCAAACCAAAATAATACCTATAAAATTGAATGAGTCACTATAGTACCAATAGGAATTGACGGTTTTGACAAACGTATATTGGAATGGTAAGAGAGGTGGTAGGAATAAACATGCATCAGCCATTCTCCAACCAACCTGGACTAGACGTGGCACAGTAAACAAAAAACTGGGACACTCAAATTAGTATGATATGTTGAGTTTGGTATGGTATGTATTAGTTTGTGGATGTCCATCATCCATTTCGTATGATATGTTACAAATTACAATTGAATAATAACACATAAAATTTGTATAGCGTTTTTCATTTGTGTTATCTCAAAACTCTACATTGGCAAAAAAATATACAGTGCATTCGGAAAGTATTCTGACTCCTTGGCTTTTTCCACATTTTGTTAAATTCACACAGCATGATGGTGCCACCACCATGATTGACCTTAGGCTTGACTGTCAATGGTAGAGCAGATGACCTGCTTGTGTGTCCCAACAAGCATAGCCTCAGTCTTGCTGCTGTTCAGCTGAAGGAAGTTTGCTTTCATCCATGCCCTGATGTCATCTAGGCAGCTGTCAAGTTTTGCTAGCGCTGATATGGTGTCTGGTTTGGTGTTAATATATACTTGGGTATTGCCAGCGCAGCAGTGGAAGTTGATGTTATAGTCTCTGATGATTTGGCCGAGAGGGAGCATGTAGATTAGGAACATAACAGGGCCCAGCACTGACCCTTGTGGGACACCGCAATGTGATTGTGGACTCCTCTGATCTTGACTCTCCAATCGTGATGTACTGCTTCCTATTGGAGAGGTAGGAGGAGAACCAGTTTAGAGCAGTTCCAGAAACTGCAGTGTGCTCTCGGAGATGCCCCAGGAGGATGTTGTGGTCAACAGTTTCAAAAGCAGCACTGAGATCTAGGAGGAGGAGGAGGTTAGGTGATCCAGATTCTTCAGTCACTAGTAGGTCATTGGTAACTTTCACCAGAGACGTTTCAGCACTGTGCAAGGGCCGGAAGCCAGACTGAAAAACGTTGTACAGCTGATTGGAAGACAGATGGGATTGAAGCTGGTTTTTGTATGATATGATATGCCACGAATTACCATTTTTATGATATTTTATGAATTGCAATTCGTACAATATGTTACCAATTTTCAATAGGTATAATATGTTACGAATTCCAATTTGTTGTTGTTAATGTTAGTTAGGTGGCTTGATGGCTAACACTACCATTAGCTAGGTGGCTATGGGCTGGGGTTAGGGGTTAAGGTTTGGGTTAGGAGTTAGCTAACATGCTAGGTAGTTGCAATGTAGCTAAAAAGTAGTAAGTACTTCAAAGTTGCTACGTTCGTGTTATATGTCCAGCCATCCACCCTAACCAACCACCGTTCTTTCATATTTGCCTTATGTAATCGTCTGTCTTATGTAACCCTAACAAACGTAACATATCGTACTGATTTGGGAGTTCTGCTACGTCTAGCCTATGAGATCAGTGTGCACCAACTAAAAAGAATGTTGGGTTAACTTGTGTCACTGGTTACTCAAACCAATTAGAATGTCCTTTCCTAAAAACAATGTCCCTTGGAATGCGTCAGACGCTCTCTAACTAATCGGAATGTCCGATCAGAATATCTGTTCTTAGAAAGTGTCTGGTATGTACAGTTTAAGACCCCTCCAATTAATTGAAATCAGTTCTTAAGAAGAATCCTTTGGAATGCATGAGCCACTCTCTAACCAACATATTCATGACAGTGTTGACTCATCACTGTGTGTTGCCTTCAAGTGCAGTCAGAAATGTGGAAATTCAGGTTCAGAGATAACCGCCTGCATGACCCTCCGAGCTAGAATTACAAGTGGGAAAATCTGATTTCATGTTCGTCACTGACCCATCACTGTTTTGAGTACATTTTTGACAATATCACATTTTTACAGTGTGGGTAATGTAGCTAGTTAGAACATAATTTCAATATTAGCAAGCTAGCTAACTTGTTTTTAGCAATGTTAGCTAGCTCATCCAAATAGCTAAATCCTCATTGGCTGAAGAATCGTTCCAACTTCAAAAGCACTTGAGCACAATTGTGTTGTATTTACGACTTCACAAATGGGAAATACAATATTCATAGGAGCATTTGTAGGCAGCATAAGCCTCCCCACTATTCTATTGTTATATTAGAAGCCTTTTTTAAAAGTCTGGATCTGGATCATTCCACACATTGGTAGAGGTAAGGATGAAGCATTCTTCCTTTCTTATGGCAACGTGTGTAAGAATAAATGATGCGTTGTTTCCCCTGTTATTGATTGAATATTGTTTTCTTGTTCACTTGACTGAATAAGAAACTTAGAATAGGGGGGTAACAAAAGTTCATCAGTGTGCATGTGTGTGTGCTTTCCTCAGAAACACACACATGCACACACACACATCCAAACACACGCACGCACTAACGCAGGCACAAACACATGCACACACCAAGATGAAGTGTAGCTAGAACAAAGAGCTGGTAAATGGGTGTG
The DNA here is from genome assembly GCF_034236695.1 of Oncorhynchus nerka. Classification (NCBI taxonomy): domain Eukaryota; kingdom Metazoa; phylum Chordata; class Actinopteri; order Salmoniformes; family Salmonidae; genus Oncorhynchus; species Oncorhynchus nerka. Next base: position 62,808,252 of record NC_088404.1, on the reverse strand, counting down.
TTAATAATAGATGGGAGAGATGAGCCTGCAGTTGTTCAGCAGAGCTTGAGTCCTAAGGGTAAACCTCACTGACGCACAGCACGCATGCACACGCACACACTTACACACACTCACGCATCCCTCCTAGTTAAATGTGACTGCTTCTCACACACACACACACACACACACACACACACACACACGCACTAACTTACGCATGCACACATACCACACACACACACACACACAAATATGCACACACATATGCACACACATATGCATGCACACACACAGTATATAGACATACACACACTCACACGCACAGACACATCCCCACGGAGTACATAATGCCTCCTACATGTGCACTCTTAATCGTGATGTCTCCAAATAGAACAGAGTGATATACAGTAAAATGCATGAATCAGAATGACCTTTGTCCTCTTGCAAAGGAAGATGTACACAATAATAAATCATTGCTGTTGGTTTGGTGTAATGTACTCTACACGGGGAACATTGCTTTTATGTCTCAGCTGGTTATGGTGTTTTACTCATCTAAATTCATGTAATTCAGTGCACTTAAATGCATTAGACTCATACAGTATATACAGCACATACTGTAAAGTATGTTAAGTACAGTAGTGAAGGATGTCTTCAGTTAAAGCGTACTGTATGAGTCGTGCTGAAAACTCTACTTGATTGCAACATAGAAGAACAGTATAAAAAAAGTCAGGTTTAGAATAGAGAAAAACTCTTAGAGAAAAACCTTCCACTCCTCCAGTACTTATCACTTCAAGCGTATTTCCAAAAGCTTTGAGTTAAATTGATTTTAGGAAGTGAGTGTATAATTTTCTCTCTCCTTTACTACAGTCCCTCAGTCACTATTCCCCTGTGCTAGATGTGAGCCCAGGCATCAAATGACGTAATTTTCACTTCTATTTAAACCATGTGCCCTAGCTCATGAACTGTTCCCACTCAATAGTATGACACCTCAGTATATGACTTTAACGGTACGTGATTTCCATTTGTGACTTCTGTCTGTGACCCTAGTAGTATGTGACTTTGTCAGTAACCTCAGTAGTCTGTGATTTACACATTTTGACTTATGTCTGCAACTTCAGGTGTGTGAAGTGGTAGTCTGTGATTTATGTCAGACTTCAGTAGTCTAGGACTTCCGTCGTCTGTGACCTCCGTCTCTGACTTCTGTCGTCTGTGACCTCCGTCTGTGACCTCTGTCTCTGACTTCCGTCGTCTGTGACCTCCATCTCTGACTTGCGTCGTCTGTGACCTCCATCTGTGATCTCCGTCTGTGACCTCCGTCTGTGATCTCCGTCTGTGACCTCCGTCTGTGACCTCCGTCTGTGACTCCTGTAGTGTGTGACTTCCATTTATGACTTATGTCCATGATTTCAGAAGTCTGACTTTTATCTATGGATTATGTCTGTGACGCCAGACGTCAATTACAAGCAGGGGTCAAGAGATGTATCGCAATACTGTAATGTACAATATTTATTGATTACAATGAATGAACATTAATACAGTGCAGTGTTTCCCTAATGGAAGCTCAGAAACATTGGCTTTCAAGGTCAAGGTCAAAGCACAAAATTGTTTGTGAGCTACACTACCAAGAACCAATCTCGGATATCTACTCAGAGCAGATAGAAACATAGTTAAGTGACAATGCCCTCGAAGCTGATGTTTGGAGGATACATTGGAACGGGTGGCAAACCGTGCCAATATATCCTCCAAAAGTCAGCTTCGAGGGCATTGTCACTTGTATTCAACGGGTTACAAACATATTCCAATTATTTACAAATGTTAATGAAAAATGTTATTTCGATTTTGACACAAATCTAAGGTAAGCCGGCTGCTCGATCGTTCTATTGGTTCGGTTGCCAGAGAGGTGACACAGTTGTTAAGTCTTTTTGTTCTGTATCTATGGACGCGACCCAGTTGTTCGTTCGAAATGTTCTATTGCCATACTGGCTGTCAACATTCTTATCCCTTGCTTGCTAGCTAGCCAACTACGGTTAACTCACTGTACAGTCACTTCAAACAGTGCAGCCACAATAACAGCAAAGTAGCTGCATTTGCATTTGTTTAAGCTGTTTTCTAGTGACATTTATTTAGATACATCCATAACAATGTGCTAATGATGCTCGATTTCGCCTGGCATAGAAAATGTGCTCTCTCATCAGGACACTGTTGTTTAGAGGAACTAGCCAACAACACAGCTAACACAATCACTTCAAACTGAAGCTGGAAAGAGAGCAAACTAGCTGTATTTTGTTTCGTTGTACATGTTTTCTATTGACATTTCTTTGTATATATCCCAACACATTCATTATTATCGGTCAGCTGGAGACGGGATCGAATTTCAAATTTGAATAAAAATGTGTAAATTTCGGAGGAGCAGACAGCAAGATTTATACAAATATCCGCTGTTGAAAACCAAATGCTAGTCTTAAAGAAATGGGAGATAATGTCTAGATGCTTTTTATGGTGGAGATCAAGTTTATAAATTGAATGGCTGGGCTGATGAGACAGTGGATGGTGCAGTCAGATGGAACAGAGTAAATAGGCTTTTTAACACCATATATTTTCTTCCCTATATACAGACAAGGAATCACTGGTCACTTTAATAATGGAACAATAGTCACTTTAATAATATTTACATACTGCTTTACTCATCTCTTATGTATATATAGTATTCTATTCTACTGTATTTTAGTCAGTGCCACTCCAACATTGGTCATCCTAATTTATCTTAATTCCATTCTTTTACTTTTAGATGTGTGCATTGTTGTGAATTGTTAGATACTACTGCACTGTTGGAGCTAGGAACACAAGCATTTCACTACAGCCGCAATAACATCTGCTAAATATGTGTATGTGACCAATACTATTTGATTTGATTTGATTTAGCCAGTGGTAACTTGTGAAATAGACACTGAATGCGGTTTTAACATTCAGAATCACCCTTTTACATATATATATATATATATTTTTTTTTACCATGGCAAAAGACTGAAGCCCCCCTCTACTTGGTGGTACATCAAAAATAAGTGGTTATAGGAAGGTATACAGAGAACAGAGCGGAACTGTTTCACGACAATTAAGATCTGGACTCGTGATTGCTGAGTCCTGATGACATTCCCTGTACTTGGGTGAACAGCAAACTTCATGAGAGCATTAGTTAGAGATGAAAATGAAAAGGGGAGGGAGAGAGAGAGAGAGAGAAGAGAGATGAGAGAGCGGTGAGATGTGGAGCGGCGCCTTCCCAGATGGCATAGCGGTTTTATGACACGTCCAATTGTCTGAGAGCGATGAGGAGAGAGGTCGGATAGGGAGAAAGGAAACATTTCAGATGGAAAACATGAGTGAAGAAAAGCAGTTGAGCAGACTCCAGTCTTTCTGAGAGGTAGCAAGGTGTATTAGACATTAGAACTTTCACCCAAGACTGTGGTGATGACACCATCATTATCAGCATCATCCACCATCATCATCATTGACCATAATCATTCCTGTACAATTCTGATGGAGAGGGAGAGGCAGAGAAGGAGGGAGAGGAGAAGAGAGAGTTAGAGAGGATTTGAGAGGAGAGAGAGAGAGAGCTGCATTTCCAATTACACTGTTAAAAATACTCAGACCTAAGATAATCTTTCTTTCACAAAATTAGCATTCATTACAAAGAATTTGAAACTATAACATTTGAAGAAAAAATATATATTTATTGGGTGAAAAACCAAAATGTGCAGTTTTGGCAGCCAATTATGTGGCATCCTGCCACAACCTGAGCGACATCCAGTGAAAAATACAATGTAACAGTAGTATGTAAGTTTGTTTTGTTTTGGCTTTCATACCAAGCCATGTGGCTTTTCAGTCATGTTAAAAGTATCCTGCTACTATTACTTTTCTTCTTTACTCTTCTCCTCAATATTGTTGTTGTAATTGCTGTTAATGTTAATATCATCACCACTACTACTACTATTATTATGATTATTACTGTTAGATCAATCATTGTTGTTATATGTGTACTTTGAAAATAAATGAATTTAACTTGCCATGTCAATAAAGTGTATTGGATTGAAAAAAAACGAATAATTGAGAGAGAGAGAGAGAGAGAGAGAGAGAGAGAGAGAGAGAGAGAGAGAGAGAGAGAGAGAGAGAGATCTGGCCCTAAATCGACAGTACACCGTGGCTAAATATTTGACCATGGTTACTGATCAAAACCTTAGAAAAACCTTGACAAAGTACAGGCTCAGTGAGCACAGCCTTGCCATTGAGAAGGGTAGACACAGGAAAACCTGGCTCCCTGTAGAGGAAAGGCTGTGCAACCACTGCACAACAGCAGAACCTGAGACGGAGCTGCATTTCCTGACAAAATGTCAAAAATATAAAACAATTAGAGAGTGTCATTTTCCCAAATTTGAAACTCTTATTCAAGCTTTCAAAGACCTCTCTAATGAGGATAGGCTACCCATCCTTTTGGGGTAGGACGCAGAGAGCTGTGGGTTGGCAGCGCACTACATTGCTGCCTGCCATAAGTTGAGCGACAGTGTCTGACAGACCAATCAACCTGCACATGTACTCTACTGTATGCTTATTGTTATTGTTGAATGTATGGTTATTTTATCACTTGGTTATTGTTGTTACTGTTGTCCCGTTGACAATTTTGATTCTCATTTTTATATTGTAAATATCCAAAATAAGCTTTGGCAATATGTACATTGTTACGTCATGCCAATAAAGCACATTGCATTGAATTGAGAGAGAGAGAGAAAAAGAAAGAAGTAGAAGGGAGAGAGAGAAAAAAAGAAAGAAGGAGGGGAGAGACAGAGGGAGTGAGAAAGAGCTGACGTAAGGTAGGTGTGATACTTGATACAAGAGAGCTCTCAGAAGTGGATAAAGTAGTAGTACCTCTGTATGGAGCCTAAGGCTATAGAGGCACATCAGTCAGTCACTCCACTGAGCTAATGAGCTCTACCTGCCCCGAGTGAGAAACCTGAGAGGTGCATAGATACCCAAAGGGAGGTGTAGGCTGTGTGCTTCATCACAGACTCATGATATAACGTGTATGGTATGTAAATCCACCACAGCATCATTCTGCATTAATGCATGAGAGAGAGAGAGAGAGAGAGAGAGAGAGAGAGAGAGAGAGAGAGAGAGAGAGAGAGAGAGAAAAGTAGCTGGTGCATGAAGTCAGGCGCAGGAGAGCAAAATGAGTGAGCAACGTACTTTACTCAAAAATAAAGGCACAAGGTAAACAAGTACACTTGACCAAATACAAACGGTGAATATTACGCACGGGTGAAAAACAGCACCCGTCGAAAAACCAGCCATCATCAACCGAAATGAACATTGAAACTATCACGCACAAAAACATGGGGGAAGCAGAGGGTTAAATACAATGTGATTTTCTGGATTTTTGTTTTAGATTCCATCTCTCACAGTTGAAGTGTACCTATGATAAAAATTACAGACCTCTACATCTACATAAGTAGGAAAACCTGCAAAATTGGCAGTGTATCAAATACTTGTTCTCCCCACTGTATATTGGTAGATGGGTAAAAAACAACAGACATTGAATATCCCTTTGATCATGGTGCAGTTATTAATGTTACACTTTGGATGGTGTGTCAATACACCTAGTCACTACAAAGATACAGGTGCCCTTCCTGAATAAGTTGTCGGAGAGGAAGAAAACCGATCAGCGATTTCACCATGAGGCCAATGGTGATTTTAAAACAGTAACAGAATTGAATGGCTGTGATAGGACATAACTGAGGATGGTTCAACAACGTTGTAGTTACTCAAAAATACTAGCATAAATGACAAGAAGGAAGCCTGTGCATAATTCAAAGTGTTTGGGGAAAATCCAACCAATACGTCACCAAGTACCACTCTTTTTCATATTTTCAGGAATGGTGATGGCTGCATCAAGCTATGATTAAGGAAAAGGGAGATTTTTTTAGGATAAAAATCAATGGAATAGATCGAAGCACAGTCAAAATCCAGGAGGAAAACATGGTTCAGTTAGCTTTCAACAGACACTGAGAGACACATTTACCTTTCAGCAGGACAATAACCCAAAACAGGCCAAATATACACTGGATGTCACGTTCTGACCTTAGTTCCCTTGTTTTGTCTTTGTTTTAGAATGGTCAGGGCGTGAGTTGGGGTGGGCAGTCTATGTTCTTTTTTCAATGATTTGGGATTTCTGTGTTTGGCCTGGTATGGTTCTCAATCAGAGGCAGCTGTCAATCGTTGTCCCTGATTGAGAACCATACTTAGGTAGCCTGTTTTCACCCTTGAGTTGTGGGTGATTATTTTCTGTTCTGTGTTTTGCTGCAACATTCAGGACTGTTTGTTTTTGTTCAAGTATTTGTATTAAATACAATATGAACACCTACAACGCTGCGCATTGGTCCTCCGATCCTTCCTACTACTTCTCCTTGTCAGAGGACCGAGCTTGACACATTACCCAGAAAGACTCACAGCTGTAATTGCTGCCAAAGGTGATTCTGACATGTATTGACTCATGGGGTTGAATACTTATCTAATCAGGATATATTTGTTTATTTTCCATTTAATAACCTTTTGTGACTAGGGGGCAGTATTTTCATTTTTGGAAAAATAACATTCCCATAGTAAACGGGATATTTTGTCAGGACAAGATGCCAGAATATGCATATAATTGACAGCTTAGGATAGAAAACACTCTAAAGTTTCCAAAACTGTAAAAATATTGTCTGAGTATAACAGAACTGATATTGCAGACGAAAGCCTGAGAAAAATCCAATCCGGAAGTGCCTCATGTTTTGAAAGCGCTGCGTTCCAATGCGTCCTTATTGAGCAGTGAATGGGCTATCAACCAGATTACTTTTTCTCCGTATTCCCCAAGGTGTCTACAGCATTGTGACGTGGTTTTACGCATTTATGTTGAAGAATACCCTTAAGCGGCTACATTGCGCAAGTGGTCACCTGATGGCTCTCAGAGTGATTCTCGCGTAAAATACAAAGGTAGCCATTATTCCAATCTGTCCTAATGAAAAACCAATTGTCCCGGTGGATATATTATCGAATAGATATTTGAAAAACACCTTGAGGATTGATTATAAACAACGTTTGCCATGTTTCTGTCGATATTATGGAGCTAATTTGGAATATTTTTCGGCGTTTTCTTGACTGCAATTTCCAGGCGATTTCTCAGCTAAACGTGAAGAACAAACGGAGCTATTTTGCCTACAAAAATAATATTTTTGTAAAAAAGGAACATTGGCTATCTAACTGGGAGTCTCGTGAGTGAAAACATCTGAAGCTCATCAAAGGTAAACGATTTAATTTGATTGCTATTCTGATTTCCGTGACCAAGTTACCTGCTGCTAGCTGGACAAAATGCTATGCTAGGCTATCGATAAACTTACACAAATGCTTGTCTAGCTTTGGCTGGAAAGCATATTTTGAAAATCTGAGATGACAGGGTGATTAACAAAAGGCTAAGCTGTGTCTCAATATATTTCACTTGTGATTTTCATGAATAGGAATATTTTCTAGGAATATTTATGTCCGTTGCGTTATAATAATTAGTGTCAGTCATTGATTACGCTCCCGGACCCGGGATGGGGAGTTACTGATATGTATAATTTTTTTATTCACTTTGACGTTACAGACTAAATCATTAAATCCACTTTAATCCCACTTTGTAACAACAGAATGTGGAAAAAGTGAAGGGGTGGGATTACATTAGGAAGACAATGTGCCATCATCACAGCTGTTGTATATTCAATCAAATTCACAAGTTAATTTAAAACATATATTTAATTAAACCTTTTTCAAGGTTGACAGATTTGTCCAAAATCATGTGACATAAAACATAACTTTTTTTGTCCTTGCATTTATGGCAGGGTAAATTGTTGTTATATTATATATCAAGCATTAGGCAGTTGAATTAGACATTACACTTGTAAGAACCCTGCAAGAATCCTGGATCGAACTGTCAGACGTTTTTCTGTATAGAGATCTCAGAAATGCAACATTTTGTCTCCTTATGTTTTGAGGTGAAAACGGTTTACACGGGCACAACTGAAAGAGTCACCTTTACATGTGATAATTAAAACCTAAATGATCCTGTCATTAACGTAGTTTTTCAATAATTATGCATAATATAATGAACAAAAACATAAACCCTACATGGAACCATTTCAAAGATTTGACAGAGTTACAGTTCATAGAAGGAAATCAGTCAATTGAAATGTGTCCCTAATCTATGGATTTCACATGACTCGGCAGGGGCACAGACATGGGTGTGCCATGCAGGGCATAGGCCCACCCACTGGGGAGCTAGGCCCAAATCAAATCAAATTTTATTTGTCACATACACATGGTTAGCAAATAATAATAATAACCAACAAGTAATCTAACTAACAATTCCAAAACTACTGTCTTATACACACAAGTGTAGGGGGATAAAGAATATGTACATAAAGATATATGAATGAGTGATGGTACAGAGCGGCATAGGCAAGATACAGTAGATGGTATCGAGTACAGTATATACATATGAGATGAGTATGTAAACAAAGTGGCATAGTTAAAGTGGCTAGTGATACATGTATTACATAAAGATGCAGTATGATATAGAGTACAGTATATACGTATCCAATCTGTAAGTCGCTCTGGATAAGAGCGTCTGCTAAATGACTTAAATGTAAATGTATACATATGAGATGAATAATGTAGGGTATGTAAACATTATATTAGGTAGCATTGTTTAAAGTGGCTAGTGATATATTTTACATTTCCCATTATTAAAGTGGCTGGAGTTGAGTCAGTGTGTTGGCAGCAGCCACTCAATGTTAGTGGTGGCTGTTTAACAGTCTGATGGCCTTGAGATAGAAGCTGTTTTTCAGTCTCTCGGTCCCAGCTTTGATGCACCTGTACTGACCTCGCCTTCTGGATGATAGCGGGGTGAACAGGCAGTGGCTCGGGTGGTTGTTGTCCTTGATGATCTTTATGGCCTTCCTGTAACATCGGGAGGTGTAGGTGTCCTGGAGGGCAGGTAGTCTCACTACCCTCTGGAGAGCCTTACGGTTGTGGGCAGAGCAGTTGCTGTACCAGGCGGTGATACAGCCCGCCAGGATGCTCTCGATTGTGCAACTGTAGAAGTTTGAGTGCTTTTGGTGACAAGCCAAATTTCTTCAGCCTCCTGAGGTTGAAGAGGCGCTGCTGCGCCTTCTTCACGATGCTGTCTGTGTGGGTGGACCAATTCAGTTTGTCTGTGATGTGTACGCCGAGGAACTTAACTTGCTACCCTCGCCACTACTGTTCCATCGATGTGGATAGGGGGGTGTTCCCTCTGCTGTTTCCTGAAGTCCACAATCATCTCCTTAGTTTTGTTGACGTTGAGTGTGAGGTTATTTTCCTGACACCACACTCCGAGGGCCCTCACCTCCTCCCTGTAGGCCGTCTCGTCGTTGTTGGTAATCAAGCCTACCACTGTTGTGTCGTCCGCGAACTTGATGATTGAGTTGGAGGCGTGCGTGGCCACGCAGTCGTGGGTGAACAGGGAGTACAGGAGAGGGCTCAGAACGCACCCTTGTGGGGCCCCAGTGTTGAGGATCAGCGGGGTGGAGAAGTTGTTGCCTACCCTCACCACCTGGGGGCGGCCCGTCAGGAATTCCAGTACCCAGTTGCACAGGGCGGGGTCGAGACCCAGGGTCGCCGGCTGGGATCCATTCCGTTGTCCTGGGTGAAAGGCAGAACGCAGGATCCGCTTCGCGAAAGTCATATTCTTGGTCGTACTGATGGTGAGTTGACGCTGCTCTTATATTCAGTAGTTCTTCTCGACTGTATGTAATGAAACCTAAGATGACATGGGGTACTAATGTAAGAAATAAAAAACAAAAAACTGCATAGTTTCCTAGGAACGCGAAGCGAGGCGGCCATCTCTGTCGGCGCCGGAAGTAGACTGCCCAGCCAATCATGAATAGTTTTTCCCCAAAAAAGGGATTTATTACAGACAGAAATATTCCTCAGCATCCTCCCCCTCCTCAGACAATCCCACAGGTAAAGAAGCCGGATGTGGAGGTCTTGGGGTGGCGTGGCTACAAGTGCTCAACAATTGTGAGGCCGGTTGGATGACCTGCCAAATTATATAAAACAAAGATGGAAGTGGCTTACTGTCGATAATTGAAAACTCAATTATCTGGCAACAGCTCTGTTGGACATTCCTGCAGTCAGCATGTTTTTTTGGGGGGGACTATCTGTTGTTCCATGTAGTGAATCTGTTACTCAATGTGTTTCTATGGGCTGATAGCAGTAAGGATAAATAAAATGTTTCAAATATATACAGAATCAGTCAAAGGTTTGGACACACCTACTCATTCAAGGGTTTATATTAAGTTTTACTATCTTCTACATTGTAGAATAACATTGAAGACATCAACTGTCACGATCGTCATAGTGAGGAGACCAAAGCGCAGCGTGATGTGAATACATTTTTTAATGAAAGACGAAAAAACACAAAGTACACTAACCAAACAAAATAACAAGACGACCGTGCCAACATGCAACATCACATAGACAATAATACACAAAATACCCAAAGAAGATGGCTGCCTAAATATGGTTCCCAAATCAGAGACAACGATAAACAGCTGCCTCTAATTGAGAACCATAGATTTTTTTTTTGCCATAGATTTTCAAGCTGATTTGTCAAAACTGTACCTCGGGCACTCAGGAACTTTCAGTGTATTTTTGGTAAGCATCTCCACTGTAGATTTGGCCTGCTGAAAGGTATTTGGTTCAAAGCAGATTGAACCAGGTTTTCCTCTAGGATTTTGTATGTGCTTAGCTCCATTACTTTCCTTTTTATCCTGAAAAACTCCCAGTCCTTAACTAATACAAGCATACGCACAACATACTGTAATGCAGCCACCACTATGCTTGAAAATATGGATAGTGGTACTCAGTAATGTGTTGTATTGCATTTGCCCCAAACATAACACTTCATATTCTGGACACTAAGTTAATTTCTTTGCAGTAGAATCTGTTTTTTAAATTCACTGCTCGACTGAGGGTCCTTACAGATAATTGTATGTGTAGGGTGTGAGGTAGGCATTCAAAAATAATGTTAAACACTATTATTGCACACAGAGTGAGTCCAAGCAACTTATTACGTTACTTTTTAAGCACATTTTTACTTATTTAGGCTTTCCATAACAAATGGGTTGAATACTTATTGACTCATTGACTACAGATTTCAACACCATAGTACCCCGCCCTGTGTAATTGGGTCCTGGATTGGGGCACCCCCAAGTGGTGAAGGTAGAAAACAACATCTCCACTTCACAGATCCTCAACACTGGGGCCCCACAAGGGTGCGTGCTCAGCCCTCTCCTGTGCTCCCTGTTCACCCATGACTGCGTGGCGATGCATGCCTCCAACTCAATCATCAAGTTTGCAGACGACACAACAGTAGTATGCTTGATTACCAACAATGATGAGACCGCCTATAGGGAGGAGGTGAGGGCACTCAGAGTGTGGTGTCAGGAAAACAACCTCACTCAATGTCAACAAAACAAAGGAGATGATCATGGACTTCAGGAAACAGCAGAGGGAGCACCCCTTTATCCACATCGATGGGACAGCAGTGGAGAAGGTGTACAAACTGAAATGGATCACCCATACAGACAGTGTGGTAGAGAAGGCGCAACAACGCCTCTTCAACCTCAGGAGGCTGAAGAAATTTGGCTTGTCACCTAACACCCTCACAAACTTTTACAGATGCACAATTGAGAGCATCCTGTCAGGCTGCATCACCGCCTGGAATGGCAACTGCACCACCCATAACCGGAGGGCTCTCCAGAGGGTGGTGCGGTCTCACAACGCATCACAGATGGCAAACTATCTACCCTCTAGGATACCTACAACACCCAATGTCACAGGAAGGCCAAAAAGATCATCAAGGACAACAACCACCCGAGCCATGTTCACCCCGCTACCATCCAGAAGGTCAGTACAGGTGCATCAAAGCTGGGACCGAGAGACTGAAAAATAACTTCTATCTTAAGGCCACCAGACTGTTAAACAGCCATCACTAACACAGTGAGGCTGCTGCCTACATACAGACTTGAAATCCTTGGCCACTAATAAATGGATCACTAGTCACATTAATAATGCCACTCTACTAATGTTTACATATCTTACATTACTTATCTCATATGTATATACTGTATTTTATACCATCTATTGCATCTTGCCTATGCCGGTCTGTCATTGCTCACCCATATATTTATATGTATATATTCATATTCCATTCCTTTACTTAGATTTGTGTGTATTAGGTAGTTGTTGGGGAATTGTTAGATTACTGCTATGTCGGAACTAGAAGCACAAGCATTTCGCTACACTCACAATAACATCTGCTAACCATGTGTATGTGACCAAAACAATTTGATTTGATGACATTTCAGCTGTTCATTTTCAATTAATTTGTAAAAATTCTAAACACATAATTATACTTTCACATTAAGGAGTGTTTAGGCCAGTGACAAAAACATCTATATTTAATCCATTTACATTTCAGGCTGTAACACAACATAATTTGGAAAAAGTCAAGGGTTGTGAATACTTTCTGAAGGCACTGTAGGTAGAGTTATGGGCCAATTTGCATATATTCCTCTAAGTACACATGTGGAACTGCATACAAATCTTTTTTATTTTTGATTCAAACCATTTTGAAATGTTGTTCCCAATGTCACACATCGGCTCCATTATTTATAGACCCATATGTGGTAGGATAAAAAAACAGAAGCTAAAATGGCAAGTCAATTTGGTTTATTTAGTCATATAAAAACACAATAACATATATGTACATACTATACACAAAGAGATGCTATTTGGTCATCATCAACGGCTAGGAGGGATTGTTCACAGATGCACACTATCTATTAACCAGGCTTTGACCTTCCTTTTAAAGCTACTCAGACTGGGAATAAATTTTAACAGACAGAGGCAGACCATTCCACTCAGAGGCTCCTGAATATAAAAAAGTACCTTTCCCTGTTATGCTTCTAAATCTATGCACACAACCATGTTAGCTATGGAACATTGTTTGGGTCTTTGCTTGTAAAAAAAAAAAGTCAAATAACACTATTTAACATAATTTGACGCGTTAAATAACAAAATTATATTTTAAAATGTTGTGTGTGCTGAATTTGCATCCTCAAGCCAAGCCCCACCACTATGGTTAGTAGCACTGCCAAAGCTGTAAAACTTTTTTTTATATAATCTACATTGACGACAGTTTGGAAACTAGAGCTAAGTTGTCTCCCTACTACGCTGACTTCAGTATGCAGAATGACAGTCACTCAAATATCTTTGATATTGTGATTACCTCGTACCCCTGCACATCGACTCGGTAGAGGAACCCCTTGTATATAGCCAAGTTATCATTACTCATTGACTCAGTACTGGTACTCCATATGTATATAGCCAAGTTATCATTACTCATTGTGTATCTATTATTACTTTTATTATTACGTGTTTTACTTTCTATTATCTATTTTCTATCTCTCTGCATTGTTGATAAGGGCCGTAAGTATTTAATTTCGCTGTTAGTCCACACCTGTTGTTACGAAGCATGTGACTTGATTTGATACAGGTAGGGGCGGCAGGTAGCCTAGTGGTTAGAGCATTGGGCCAATACCTGAAAGGTTCCTGGATCGAATCACTGAGCTGATAAGGTAAAAACCTGTCGTTCTACCCCTGAACAAGGCAGTACACCTGCTGTTTCCCGGTAGGCCGTCATTGTAAATAAGAATTTGTTCTTAACTGACTTGCCTCGTGAAATAAAATAGATGTTTTTAGCAGCTTTTGGTCGAGCTAGCTTTAGCTTGGTACCTAGCTAGCACCAATGCAACTAGCCTGAAAACAAACAATGACTAGATTGATTTAGCCACTTGTTGTTCTACTGAAATCGAACTTCAGTTCATGACAATAACTATCTAGCTAGCTAGACAATGAACTAAACCATCTAGTGTACACCCCTTCCAGTAGTTTTCCATCTAGTGTACATCCCAAGAAATTAACTGTTGTTTTGGGTCTGTGAGTACTTCTCTTGGTAGCTGTACCCTTTTGGACTTACTTTCATTTTGTACCCGAACATAATTGCTTCTGTTTTGCTGAGGTGCAGAGATAGCTTGTTGTCTATGAGCCATGCATTGATGTTAGTGAGCTCTGCACTCATTATACTCTCCAGTATGTTTTTTTTTTTTTGAGACAACAGAAGTGCAGAGTCATCTCCATAAAGAAACAAGTGACATGAGCAAGCATCCTTCATAGCACGCCACAGCTTATGGGTTTAGCCTCTGGAAGGCAAATAATTTACATGAACCACTTGTTCCCAACCAACAAGTAGGATTTAGCCCATTCAAGAGTGGTACTGCCCAATCCCAGAGCCTCTAGCTTGGCAAGTAGGATTGCACGATTAACTGTATCAAAAGCCTTCTGGAGGTCAAGCAGCACAATTCCACATAAGTTACTATTATCAATCTCCTTCCTTAGCTACTGTTGAAGGCAGAATACGGATGTGATTATAATCGCTCTTGGAAGAAAAACATATTCGGTCGTACTGATGGTGAGTTGGCGCTGATAATATTCATCAATTGTGGTAATTTAAGTATAGGGGGCATGAGTCAGTAGATTATGATTTTCTGAACCCTGACTGAAATTCAAACATGAGATTGTTTGTTTACATACTCAGAGCTGCACATGAAACACTCTCTCCAATATCTTGGTCATGACACTGAGGATAGAGACTGGCCTGTAGTTCCCAGGGACGGTCTTACTCCCCTTCTGGTGCAAAGGATTGACTGGCCATTTTCATATCCTTTGGAAATGTACCTTGATCGAGAGAGTTTTAAAAATATATATTTTTATTTTTTTATATTCAAAAATTACCCTTTTTTTTCTCCCCAATTTCGTGGTATTCAATTGGTAGTAGTTACTGTCTTGTCTCATCGCTGCAACTCCCACACAGACTCGGGAGAGGCGAAGGTCGAGAGCCATGCGTCCTCCGAAACACAACCCAACCAAGCCGCACTGCTTCTTGACACAATGCACATCCAACCCGGAAGCCAGCCGCACCAATGTGATGGAGGAAACACCGTACACCTAGTGACTTGGTCGACGTGCACTGCACCCAGCCCGCCACAGGAGTCGCTAGTGCGCGACGAGACAAGGATATATTTCTTAAAGGCCTTGTTCCTTGATTCAATGGCTTCAGTGATTTCATGATTAAACCAAGGGTTGGATCTCTGCTTTACTCTAACTTGTCTAATGGGACCCACAGTGTTAACAATCCAGAAGATTTGTCCAGAGGAACCTACTCTTGAAAGCCTCCCAGGGTCCATCAATGCTCACACTAGTCAGCACAGGTGATTAGTCAACTTTACCAAGTCGCTCCCTAAACATGTCAACACTATACTTTTTGAGGGGCTCAGACTATTACAGTTTTAAGAAAGAGATAGGGAGAGCGAGATGTAGTGTTTGAGACAGAGAGGAGAGATGGGGTGTGTCAAATCAAATCAAATTGTATTTGTCACATGCTTTCGTAAAAAACAGGTGTAAACTAACAGTGAAATATAGAAAAAATAATAACAAGAGGAATAAATACACAAATGAGTAACAATAACTTGGCTATATACACAGGGTACCTCTACCGAGTCGATGTGCAGAGAGAGGTACAAGGTAATTGAGGTAGATACACTCCCGTTCAAAAATTTGGGGTCACTTCGAAATGTCCTTGTTTTCCATGAAAACACATGAAATGAGTTGCAAAATTAATAGGCAATATAGTCAAGAAGTTGACAAGGTTATAAATAAAGATTTTTAATTGAAATAATAATTGTGTCCTTCAAACTTTGCTTTCGTCAAATAATCAAATAATTAAATCATTTGCAGCAATTACAGCCTTGCAGACATTTGGCATTATTTTTGTCAATTTGTTGAGGACTTGAGAGGGGTCTGTTTCTCAAACTAGACACTCTAATGTACTTGTCCTCTTGCTCAGTTGTGTACCGGGGCCTCTCACTCCTCTTTCTATTCTGGTTAGAGACAGTTTGTGCTGTTCTGTGAAGGGAGAAGTACACAGCGTTGTACCATATCTTCATTTTCTTGGCAATTTCGCGCATGGAATAGCCTTCATTTCTCAGAACAAGAAAAGACTAACGAGGTTCAGAAGAAAGGTATTTATTTCTGGCCATTTTGAGCCTGTAATCAAACCCACAAATGCTGATGCTACAGATAATCAACTAGTCTAAAGAAAGTCTGTTTTATTGCTTCTTTAACTAGCACAACAGTTTTCAGCTGTGCTAACATAATTGCGAGAGGGTTTTCTAATGATCAATTAGCCTTTTAAAATTAGGAACTTGAATTAGCTAACACAACATGCCATTGGAACACAGGAGTGATGGTTGATGATAATGGGCCTCTGTACGCCTATGTAGATATTCCATAAAAAATCTGCTGTTAACAACTACAATAGTCATTTACAACATTAACAAAGTCTACACTATATTTCTGATTAATTTGATTTGATTTTAATCGACAAAAAAATGTGCTTTTCTTTCAAAAACGAGGACATTTCTAAGTGACCCCAAACTTTTGAACGGTAGTGTGTATATACATATAAGTAGGGGTAAAGTGAGTAGGCAACAGGATAGATAATAAACAGCATCAGCAGTGTAATGTAATGAGTCGAAAGAGTATGTGCATTGTACATGGTGATCTATGATGAAGAGGATCTGATGTAATAGTCAGCCTAGAGCTCAGCAATAGGAGTTATAGTATCTTATTCATAACTAACAGACTGCCCACAGGGCATTTGACTACTATTCTAAGACTGAGAGTAAGAGGAATAAGAACAAACAAGAGAAAGAGAGAGGGAGAACGAGAGAAAGGCATGTTGTCCACTATATGTACAGCCATCTCGAAAACCAACAGCAGATATTGGGTGCTATAGCTAGCTAGCAAGTTGAGGCTATGGAGTTCAAATCTGAAATGACGGAAGTGGACGGAAAACACCTACACGTTGGCCAAAGCCCGTACTCAGTCCCTCTCCTTACAAGGCACCAAAAACAGCTAACCATACCCAAATATTATGACCCTATGTCACCTCAACAGACTATGTACAGTAAATGAGAGAGGTAAAAAATATATGATATAGAAAAAAACGGAGAGTGAGAGTAGAGAGAGAGTCATGGACTCACCCGAGCATCGTCCTCGTGACTGTCGCTGGTGTCCTCTGTCTTGTGGTGGCCGGCTGAGGAGCGAGCGTCCCTCTTCCGGCTGGCGTCTGTCCCCTCCAACTGCCTCTCCCCATCTGGAAGCAACACAGAGACAGCAGGGTCAGAGGGAGAGCCTTCATCATCAACATCATCATCATTGCCATCATCTTTGGCAGCAACATCATTGTAATTAGTAGTATCATCATGATTATCATCCTCATCATCATAATCATCCCCATCATTACATCATCCTCTCTGTCGTTAGCAGTGTCATTATTATCATTGTCATCATCATCACCACCACCACCATCATCATCGTCAGTATAACATTCGTCATCAGTAGTCATTACCATTGGTTGTCACGCCTTGGTCATTGTATTTTGTGTTTTTGTCATATGTTTGGGTAGGCCAGGGTGTGACATGGGTTTATATGTGATGTTTCGTATTGGGGTTTGTATTATTTGGGATTGCGGCTGATTAGGGGTGTGGTATAGGCTTGGCTGCCTGAGGCGATTCTCAATTAGAGTCAGGTGCTTTCGTTGTCTCTGATTGGGAACCGTATTTAGGCAGCCTGAGTTTCGCTTGGTATTTCGTGGGTGTTTGTTCCTGTCTCTGTGTTGTAGTCACCAGATAGGCTGTAATTAGTTTCACGTTCTGTTTGTTGTTTTGTATTCTGAGTTATTTCATGTACCGCATTTCATTCATTTAAGTCATGAGTAACCAACACGCTGCATTTTGGTCCGACTCTCTTTCCACAAACGAAGAACGCCGTTACATTGGTGCCATCCTCATCAAATATAATGTCAAATATCTTACACAATAAGTGAGAGAGAGAGAAACAGCAGCCAGCTGAGGAAGAGAAAGAAAAAGGAGGGAAAGAGAGAAATAAAAAATAGGGACAAAAAGAGGGAGAGAAGGAGAGGTTTATCTTGTGAGGAACAGAGAAGGCTGGGCCTCTGTCATGCTGCAGATGAATTACGGGAGCTTTTTGGTGTGATGATGACTGCTGGGTTGGCCAAGGGAGACCAGGATTTAAACCCAGGGCAAGTCTACGGTAACGGAATTATACTTTGACACCGTTTTCTTTCTTTAAAATGTATGCCAAATAAAACTATTTACTTCAAAGTGTAACTAACAATACTCTATGCACAATAACTACTTTCAACAATTTCCACTAAAACTTTTACAAAAAAACGTATCTAGTGGAAGAACTGTGCAGATGCAAACTTTGGTGACCGAATTATAGTAAAATCTCCCTCAGGTTTTTATGCGACACTGTTTTCCAAAAACAAAATATCACGTCCGAATTAAGATTCAAAGATGTCTGCAGAAAGAACCGTGTGTCATCTATGACCTGGCACTGTGAGATATGGACATGAATGTCATTCTCCTCATGTTTCACAACTTTGGACATCACAGTGCAGCACAGCAAAGTTCAATAAAGTGCAGTAGAGTAAAGTAGCGTATAATTCAGTACAATAGAGTACCATACAACATACTGTACCGTATTGTACTATACTCTACAGTGCTCTACTCACTGTACAGTATTGTAATGTACTATACTTGGTATTTTATTAGGATCCTCATTAGCTTTTGCGAAAGTAGCAGCTACTCTTCCTGGGGTTCATGTCTGTGACTATAACAGAACGTGTGTAGGAGGCAAAATCCCAAGGAAAACTGTTCACAAAAAACACAACAAAAATATCCCTCCGCCAGTCTCTGTATTGTCTATGGCAAGGGAAAATAGATAGTGTCCAGTTTACAGTTCCTACAGCTTCCACACGATGTCGCCGGTCTTGGCAATTGGGTTGAAGTTTATCCTTGGTGAAATGAGAAATAGGCACTTCCTGTCGTCGAGTACACCGGAGGAAGTTATGAAAGGGAGAATATGGACCATGATTTCAAGACTTGCTGCTATTGAATACAGATCGCCCCGTGATCAATTTGATCGATTATTAACGTTTACTAATACCTAAAGTTGGATTACAAAAGTAGTTTGAAGTGTTTTGTCAAAGTTTATAGGCAACTTTTTTATTTAAAAAAATGACGTTGCATTTTGGAAAGCAGTTTTTTCCTGGATCAGACGGGCTTCATAAATGGACATTTTGGGTATACATGGATGGATTTAATCGAAAAAAGACCCAAATGTGATGTTTATGGGACATATAGGAGTGCCAACAAAGAAGCTCGTCAAAGGTAATGAATGTTTTATATTTTATTTCTGCGTTTTGTGTAGCGCCGGCTACGCTAATTATTTTGTTTACGTCCCCTTTGGGTATTTCGGGGGTTGCATGCTATCAGATAATAGCTTCTCATGCTTTCGCCGAAAAGCATTTTAAAAGTCTGACATGTTGGCTAGATTCACAACGAGTGTAGCTTTAATTGAGTACTATTAGTTGTCACTCTGAAATTTCCGCTGATGTTGATCCCTGTACAGGGACAGCAGCCATAATAGGATAATGACATAATACGGAAGATTAATAGACAAGAACAGTTCAAGGACAGAACTACATCAATCTAAAAATGGCATACGTAGTCTACATACAGTGGTTGCTCCTTTAAAAGTTGTGTCATGCTGCGGCACACCTTGCGTGCTGCCGCAAAATTCTGTGGCACGTCATTAAATTGTCAGCCATTTTTTCTGTTACTGCAAGTTATTGCTAGTTTGACCACCAGAGGGCATATTTGAGAAGCATTTGATAATATTCTGTATTGTCATAACTAGAGAATTTAAAACCTTTTTTGTAATAACATAGTATATGGGATTGACTTTAAGAAATTTGGCTTAATTAATTTGATTAATATTTTTTTTTTTTTTATTAAACCCTCAGGGTTTCAGTTAGGATGGAATGGAAAATATGGAGCTGTACAAAGTGACGGTCGGGAGTAGCGTACAGGATCGGAGGATTCTAAATTGCTTGTCTTCATGAGAATTTTGTTCCAATTTTCTGTAAATCAGTGATATTTATTCCCATAGTAATTTGTTATGGATCCATATCTAAATCATCATCTGCAATTTAAAATTTGAGTATTTGTTTTATCATTATTTTATTAACAAAATGTGTTTTGTTTATTAGGCTACAATACATACTGTAGTAAACATGGGAAAGTGACTAATTCCTTACATAAGGGAGAGCAGGCCATGTTTGTACTACAGAATGTGGGGCACGCGGGAGACCGATGTTATTTCATAGTTGTGATATCTTCACTATTATTCTGTAGAAAATATACAATGTAGAAAATAGTAAAAATAAAGAAATATTGTGGAATGAGTAGGTGTGTCCAAACTTTTGACTGGTACTTGCTTAATTCATTTGATTAATATTATTGTGTTTCTATTCCATGAAAAATGAAAAACCCTCTGGGTTTCCGTCAGGATGGAACAGAAAATATGGCGCTGTACAATGTGACGCTCATAAATTCAGAGAGTTGTCAGATTGTCAGTTTCACACTCGGAGCACACACTGGACGTTCGGGGCCGAGGAGTAGGGTTGATTTGAGCGTTCTGGCCTTACAACGACAGTCAAACACCCAAGCTAACGTTGGCTAGCTTGCTAGCTACTTCCAGACACAAATGAGACCACTCTAGCAGAGCTGGTTAGACAGTTTTCGTGTTAACCAGAGCGTTGGTGACTGTAACTTTGCTCCTGGAAACAAAATTATTTACGCTTTTTTGCCGACGTTTACTGACACCAGCCATATTATTTTTACTGCTGTTTTATTTCTTTACCTACCTATTGTTCACCTAATACCTTTTTTGCACTTTTTTGCACTATTGGCTCGAGCCTGTAAGTAAGCATTTCGCTGTAATACCTGTTGTATTCGGCGCACGTGACAAATAAACTTTGATTTGATTTGATTTTAATGGGCAAAAATGTGCTTTTCTTTCGAAAACGAGGAGATTTCTAAATTACTTTTGAACGGTAGTGTATGTCTATGATAGGTACAGATTTGGTCCAGTCCGGTCCGTCTGTGGACGTTAACATCAAGGCCAGGGTGGACTGACCAAATTTGGACGTCCGGAGTCATTCGGTGCTCAGTGGGTGAAGATGATGCTACAGTAAATGGAAAGAGAGGAGGCTCATGGGTAGGTGTCAGTAAGAGCTGGTAGAGGTGGCAATAACTGGAGAGCGAGAGATAGAGGTAGCGAGAGAGAGACTCGGGGGAGGGGGAAGAGGGAGTGTTTTCCAGACTCAGGCTGTTAACACTCTTGGTTTGACTAGCAGACAACACAAAGACAAATAATATAGTTATGAGCTGAACATAACAATATGCCAGTGGATGCGAGGACCGTAGCAGGTGACCCAATTGTGGTTTGTGAATATTATAATTTCCCATTTTAGCCATTCAATTTTAGTAATTCTATTTGATTTCTTGTTAATACCATTACCAATTTGGTAACGAAACCAATAATCACTTAATAATGAAGAAACAAAATGTATATCAGTAAAATCACTCATTGGTAGGTCTACCATTACCTCTATTAATTATTATAAGGCACAAGTCAATATTTTTTAAACTTACAGAAGTTGCTCCAAAACTAAATATAAGTGTTGATATTAGTTGGCACGGGTCCTTACGTCAACATCATTGTGTTTTGATGCATTTCTGATACCTTTGAAAGGTGCATTATTATTTGTTTGTGTGTATGTTTGTGTTTGTGCGTGTGTCACCATATCACAGGGGAACCATTATGATCCCCATCTCTCCATTCTTCCTGAAAAAAAAACACCAGACAAACACAATGGAAGATGGAGTACGGACCCAATTCAATTCCAATCAGTAACAGGGTTTTTAACACTATATGAAGGCTTTAGTTATTTGCAGATACCAGTTACTGGACAGGCCTCAATGTGTTTCACTATATCTTCAGGTGGAGTTCACATAAAATGCCATCTATATCCTATTCAGTTCAATCTCCTTTTATTTGTATTGCACTATATAGGGTCTTATTCAGGTGCCTGTTCAGAAATGCATAACATTGCCAAGGTTTGGAGAGGGGTATAATAAAAGGATGGCGCCTGGGTCATCGACTCCATCATAAAAATCTGAGGATAACTTTTTGTGGTCCCACAATGCAATTACTGTGAAAGTGGCTCATCACTGCACACAGAGTAGATTGGCACACTCACACACACACTCATATATACACACACACGTATGCATGCACGTACACACACACACACACACACAAATGCACATATACTCAAACTCTTATCACACTTACTCAGTAGCAATAAAATAATTCCTAAATGCTGTGTGCAAAATACAAAATATTGTATTTCTCTTTCACACAAACAAAAACACACACTGGCTGAGTGTGTGAGCTAGCAGAAGGCGCGGCAGTGATTAAATGGGAGCATGCGTGGAGAGAAAGCAGCCATAAAGCATAAATTGAGGTAATGGTTTTCCAATACGTCCTCTAAACACTGAATGAGTGGCTGACTGGGGTTTATGTAGGGACGCCTGAGCACCAGGGAGGAGAGATGGAGTGGGGGGGAAGAGTGTATTACGACTCACCCATCCTTTCTTGCATTAGAGAGAGAGAGAGAGAGAGAGAGAGAGAGAGAGAGAGAGATTTCACTTAGGATTCTTGGTATTTTTCTTTTTTACCACATTCTTGCCTGCATATACTTTTTATACCTCCCATGCGCATGCCGGTTAAGAGTGGTAGTAGTCATGTGCAGATGTGGGTGGGAGTCCATTTTAATAAATCCAGTGGCTATACACCATCAGAACTAAAATCCACTATGAATTTATAACACTAATAAAATAAAATGTATTTTCAAAATAATAGAATAGCATAGTTTGAGTTTCATTATGTTACATCCAAATGAATGAAATCAATAGTTCATTATTTTGTTCATTAAACAGACAAGACATACCTACCCGTACTGGGCAAAACCCTTTGGGCTCCCGAGTGGCGCAGCGGTCTAAGGCACTGAAGCTTATAAGAAATCCCATCCGACGAACCATCAAACAGGCAAACCGTTAATACAGGACTAAGATTGAACGTACTACACCGGCTCCTACGCTCTTCGAATGTGGCAGGGCTTGCAAACTATTAAAGACTACAAAAGAAAGCACAGCCGTGAGCTGCCCAGTGACACGAGCCTACCAGACGAGCTAAATTACTTCTATGCTCACTTCGAGGCAAGCAACACTGAAGCATGCATGAGAGCATCAGCTGTTCTGAATGACTGTGTGATAATGCTCTCCGTAGCCGATGTGAGTAAGAACTTTAAACAGGTCAACATTCACAAGGCCGCATGGTCAGACGGATTACCAGTACGTGTTCTTCAAGCATGCGCTGACCAACTGGCAAGTGTCTTCACTAATATTTTCAACCTGTCCCTGACTGAGTCTGTAATACCAACATGTTTCAAGCAGACCACCATAGTCCCTGTGCCCAAGAACACAAAGGTAACCTGCCTGTAGTCATGAAGTGCTTTGAAAGGTTGGTCATGGCTCACGTCAACACCATTATCCCAGAAACCCTAGACCCACTCCAATTTGCATTCCACCCCAAAAGATCCACAGATCTCTATTGCACAAGAACACAAAGGTAACCTGCCTGTAGCCGTGAAGCGCATTGAAAGGCCGATCATGGCTCACGTCAACACCGTTATCACAGAAACCCTAGACCCACTCAATTTGCATACCGCCCGCCCCAAAAGATCCACAGATCTCTATTGATCTGCACACTGTCCTTTCCTACCTGGACAAAGGGAACACCTATGTGAGAATGCTATTCTTTGACTGCAGCTCAGTGTTCAACACTATAGTGCCCTCAAAGCTCATCAGTAAGCTAAGAACCCTGGGACTAAACACCTCCCTCTGCAACTGGATCCTGGACTTCCTGACGGGCCATCCCCAGGTGGTAAGGGTGGTAAGGGTAGGTAACAACACATCTGCCACACTGACCTTCAACACGGGGGCCCCTTAGGGGTGCGTGCTCAGTCCCCTCCTGTACTCCCTGTTCACTCATAACTGCATGGTCAGTCACGACTCCTACACCATCATTAAGTGTGCCGACGACACAACAGCCTGATCACCGACAACGATGAGACAGCCTATAGGGAGGAGGTCAGAGACCTGGCCATGTGGTGCCAGGATAACAACCTCTCCCTCAAAGTGATCAAGACAAAGGAGATGATTGTGAACTACAGGAAGAGGAGGACAGAACACGCCCCCATTCCCACCAAAGGGCTGTAGTGGAGCAGGTTGAGAGCTTCAAGTTCCTTGGTATCCACATCACCAACAAACTATTATGGTCCAAACACACCAAGACAGTCGTGAAGAGGGTACGACAAAGCCTATTCACCCTCAGGAGACTGAATTTGGCATGGGTCCTCAGATCCTCAAAAAGGTCTACAGCTGCGAGAGCATCCTGAGTGGTTGCATCACTGCCTCGTGTGGCAACTGCTCGGCCTCAGACCACAAGGCACTACAGAGGGTAGTGCGTATGGCCCAATACATCACTAGGGCCAAGCTTCCTGCCATCCAGGACCTCTATACCAGGAGGAAGGCCCTAAAAATGGTAAAAAATGCCAGCCACCCTAGTCATAGACTGTTCTATGACTATGGCAAACGGTACCGCACGGCAAGTGCTACGGGAGCGCCAAGTCCAGGTCCAAAAGGCTCTTAACAGCTTCTACCCCAAGCCATAAGACTCTTAAACAGCTAATCAAATGGCTAAACAGACTATTTGCATTACCCCCCCAAACCCCCATCTTTTGAATGGTAGTGTATATATAAATCTGGGCACGCACCCTTGGCATTCAGGCTTGGTTTCATCAGACCAGATAATCTTTTTTCTCATGTTCTGAGAGTCTTTAGCTGCCTTTTGACAAATTCTAAACTTCTTCCATTTAAAAATGATGGAGGCCACTGTGTTCTTGTGGACCTTCAATGCAGCAGAAATGTTTTGGTACCCTTCCCTAGATCTGTGCCTAGACACAACCCTGTCTCGGAGCTCTACGGACAATTCCTTCGACCTCATGGCTTGGTTTTTTATCTGACATGCACTGTCAACTGTGGGACCTTATGTGCCATTCCAAATCATATCCAATCAATTGAATTTACCACAGCTGGACTCCAATCAGGTTGTATGAACATTTCAAGTATTATCAAGAGAAACAGGATGGACCTGAGCTCAATTTCGAGTCTCATAGAAAAGGGTCTGAATATTTATGTGAATAAGGTATCTATTTTTTATATTTAATAAAGTTGCACCAAAAAAATGTAAACATGTTTTCGCTTTGTCATTATGGGTTATTGTGTGTAGATGCCTGAGGATTTTTGTTTATTTAATAAATTTTAGAATAAGGCTGTAACGTAACAAAATGTGGAAAAAAGTCTGGATACTTTCCGAAGGCACTGTATACGGCACATTGACCTTTAGATGCAAAACACCAGGGTTTTGTAATATCTTGTTGAAAATTCTTACAAAACATCTGTAGATTACATAAATAATGTATTACAAGGACTTGTAAACTGATACATATTGAACATAAGGCTTTGTACTCCAAAGTGACTTCAAGGATAAAGTTCATAGTTAATGAACTACAGCATACATTAACAAAGAACAAACTATAGAGGTGCATTTCTCATCCACCTCCCTTATGTAACCAAACCCTGATCTTCAAATATGTATGAGTGAACGAAGACTCTGACACACAGATCTCCCAAAACTTCTTGATGCGAAGCAAATGTATACTTCAGATAATATCTGAGACTGCAGAAAGAGAAGGTGAACAACAGATAGGGCTTGTAATCCTAAAATCCACCATGCAGCAGCCGAAGCTTTGGGATTCAAAGACCTTGCCCCATTCTCAAGCATTCACACAGAGGCTGGTGATGCTAAGTGTTTGATTTACTGAAGGAATTAATCATTGGACTGCACTGTACAGTACGTGCCCAAACTGAGCTTTACTTAACAACTTCCATAAATAGAGATGAGAGATTAAGAGCATCATCCGTACCGAAACAAGAACCAGTAAAGAATTGGGTTGTCGGTTTGACCGGATTAGTAAAATCCTTTGGGATGGAATAACATGATTGCAAAATATGAGGGGCATTGTCTCTCCAAGGAAAGGGAGGGATGAAAGGAGAGGATCCACTGTGTCCAGGTCTTTATTCCAGCCTCGTGCTACTTAACACACGGATTGAACTAATGAATGAATCATCAAGCCCTTGATTGGTTGCATCAGGTGGGTTAGTACTGGGTGGGCTCCAGGACCAGGTTGGAAGAACGTTGCTCCAACATTTAGATCTAACATCTGTGCATCCAGTTTTGTGTGTTGGAATGTTCCGGAAGCGTTCCATCACAAAAGTTACACAAACAGCCCGGCCTCATTCCCAAAACTGCAGAGGGATGTTCCTTGACGGGTGAAATGTGACGCAAGTGGAACGCTTTCCGCCTACAGTACATTTAACAACATTTTCATTTGGATAAATGCATTCTGATCATTTTCAGAGGAACATTCTCTTCTAACATCATAATCGACACTCCCTCAGGGACCTGGAGTGAGAACTGTCTCCGTGTTCCAAAGAGCGGTACCGTATCTAGTTATCTGGGAAAGTAGTGGAGTTAAATTAAGACTTGAGTCGTGAATAATGCTAGGACAGGCTCCCCGACGGGGAGGATGCAGAGGTTTGTGGGACAAATCCCACAATGAGAGAAAAAGCAACCGGAATGGGATTCCACAGACTAACTAGTTTAAACTGGTTTAATCCAAACCAAGATATGCACAGCTCCATAAAACAAGGACACTCACATCCAAACTTTAATCCACACAGGCTGAATCCTTGAGAAACACGACACAGGCTACTTGGAGTTTTGTATTAATAATTTATGTCCATAAAAAAATGTGAGGGATATGCTCGTATCACAAATTAGGATTTGGATCTGTATAAATACAACAGCCCTAAAGAAAATTCATTTTCCAAGTAGCACTATCCCACTGGGCAAGAACTGGTTGAATCAACGTTGTTTTCACATCATTTCACCCCAAAATATATGTGATGATGTTGACTCAACATGGAAACCTGATAGGATATGCAAAAAGTCATCAACATAAGGGCATTTCACATTTGAACCAAAATCCAATGACATGGTGAAATGTTTTGTTGCTTTCACATTGAATTCAAGTGACTTGACAACTCAACCAAATGTAAATTAAAACTAGATGTTGAACGGACATCTGTATCCAGTGGGATAGTGCAAGCGTGATCATGGCTGATGACATAACGGGGCAGGGGACAAGTCGAACCGCTAGCTCCCAGATAATTGCTGAGAGAGAAGTGGCTGACCCAGTCCCTCTCCTGCGACTGGGCCTCCCCTCCTCGCCATGCTACGCCCCACCATGACGATTCTAATGAAATCATTAAAGTCCGACCGGCAGGTTAATGGGAGCCAATCGAGTGTGTGCTACACCAGCAGGCCCATCACCATGGGAACCAAGGGCAGAATAAAAAAGCACTCCGATATTACACACTGCAGTTCCAGACAGCCTAATCTGTTCCTGTCCCACGGTTCTAAAAACACCAAGGCTGGTTGGTATGGAGATAAGAGAGACAGAGCTTTGTCCTCTACGGGACAGAGATAGTGAGTTCTTTAGAGAGGGGTTTTAGGGCAAAGTCGATGACAGAAAGTATTAAGAACCACAAAAACAAAAGTCTTATCAACAGTTGATAAGGGCATACCCCGAAGAGATTCAAACAAGGATTGAGTATATGGGAAACGTTTAAGTATTTGGCACAGCTGCCTTTTATCAACGATAATATTCCGTTTGCTGGCCCTTACTGAAATTAGTCTTAGCTTACTAGCAACCCTATGAGGTTCGGGTTACTTGCATCCCTACGAGGCTCGGGTTACTTGCATCCCTATGAGGCTCGGGTTACCATCTTCCTTGTCCAGCCTTTCACAGACATTGACAAACAGCCGGGCTAAAGTTACACTGCAAATCTGCCCCAGACAGTCATCAGTTACAGACAGTAGTCGATAGAAAGGGGAAGACAACAGAATACAAATCAAAGAGGTGTAGCATTACTAGAGCACAAAGAGAGACGAGAAGGGGTGGTTGAGCGAGAGGTGGGGAGAGAAAGTGGAGAATTGAGAGCAAATACAAGAAAGGATGGGTAAGTGAAAAAGAGAGAGGGAAGTTTGAGGTACTGAGGCAAGGGTCTAGAAAAAATGGGAAACAGGTTAAATATGGAGCAATACAGTTGTGGACATTAAAACCTTATTTTTAAGAGTCCTGCTCCACGGTATAGGTTTTTGTGACCAACTACTGATTGAATATGCAAAAGTGTTGTGTTGCACACAACCTAAATTTTTAATGGCCACAACTATAGGTTATGAGAAGAAGAGACCGGGAGATACAAGCTGTTAGCGAGAGAGATAGGGAGAGACAGGGAGTTAGACAAGGAATCAGAAGTTGGGATAGCGAGGGACTACCATAGAGGAAGTTATTGACACGGTTTGTCTCCTCGCATTGGGAAAACTGTCAGAGGTAACACTGACTGTGCTCCTGACTGTGCTCCTGACTGTGCTCTGACTATGCTGCTGACTGTGCTCTGACTATGCTCCTGACTGTGCTCCTGACTGTGCTCTGACTGTGCTCCTGACTGTGCTCTGACTATGCTGCTGACTGTGCTTTAACTGTGCTCTGACTGTGCTCTGACTATGCTGCTGACTGTGCTCCTGACGGTGCTCTGATTATGCTGATGACTATGCTCCTGACTATGCTCCTGACTGTGCTCCTGACTGTGCTCCTGACTGTGCTCCTGACTGTGCTCTGACTATGCTCCTGACTGTGCTCCTGACTGTGCTCTGACTATGCTGCTGACTGTGCTTTAACTGTGCTCTGACTGTGCTCTGACTATGCTGCTGACTGTACTCTGACTATGCTGCTGACTGTGCTTCTTACTGTCCTCTGACTATGGTCTGACTATGCTGCTGACTGTGCTCCTGACTGTGCTCTGACTATGCTGCTGACTGTGCTCCTGACTGTGCTCTGACTATGCTGCTGACTGTGCTACTGACTGTGCTCTGACTATGCGGCTGACTGTGCTCTGACTATGCTGCTGACTGTGCCTGACTATGCTGCCGACTGTGCTCTGACTATACTGCTGACTGTGCTTTAACTGTGCTCTGACTGTGCTCCTGACTGTGCTTGAACTGTGCTCTGACTTTGCTCCTGACTATGCTTTAACTGTGCTCTGACTATGCTGCTGACTGTGCTTTAACTGTGCTCTGACTGTGCTCTGACTATGCTCCTGACTGTGCTTTAACTGTTCTCTGACTGTGCTCCTAACCGTGCTTTAACTGTGCTCTGACTATGCTGCTGACTGTGCTTTAACTGTGCTCTGACTGTGCTTTAACTGTGCTCTGACTGTGCTGTAACTGTGCTCTGACTATGCTGCTGACTGTGCTTTAACTGTGCTCTGACTATGCGGCTGACTGTGCTTTAACTGTGCTCTGACAGTGCTCCCGAAACTTGCTGAATATTGCACTCGGTGTAATAAAGATATAAAAGACATATGGTGCAGAAACAAGCCCTGAGCTTTTACAAACAGGAGCTGTGGAATAGAGGAAAGAGAGAGGAAGAAAAAGAGAAAATGAAGAGATGCGCAAAAAGGAATGAAAACTATTTTGCCACAGGCAATGCACCTTGGAGAGAGCTGACCATCAGAGAGAATGGCTAATATCAGAGAAGAGGAGGGAAAGAATAATCTCCCCATCTCTCTCTCCATCTCTTTCTCTCTCACCCACACACAGCAGTGAATCTCGATAGCCTACAGTACCAGGTCTGCTATGTGAGGTTGCTATATTATAAGTATCAACTCTCAAGACAAAGCGACATTTCCAAGCACAAACTTATACACTTATTAGATGACAACTTCAGGGAGAGAAAGCACATGTGACTAGTTATGAGCCTATCACCTGTGACTTGACGTCTTGACATCGGCTACTCAACATCAATGTCTATTACCAGAGCATCCTCCTCCGTCCCCCTTCTCTTCGTTATTGAAGGCTGTGGAGTGAGGCTGAGCAAAAGGGCAGCACACTCAGACTACTGGGCTATTAATCAGTGTCACAGCAGCACTGGGCTCGATTACTGCATGTTAATTGCACAGATCAGTGCAGTTTATTTGCTATAATTAGCCAACCCCAATTGCCCATCCCAGCAGAGCCCGAGGTGGGCCGCCTCACCACACTTAATGAACGAGACAGTGTGTGTGTGTGTGTGTGTGTGTGTGTGTGTGTGTGTGTGTGTGTGTGTGTGTGTGTGTGTGTGTGTGTGTGTGTGTGTGTGTGTGTGTGTGTGTGTGAGAGAGAGAGCAAAAGAGACTGAATTGTGGACATGGACAGTGTTTTGTAGAAAGAAACTCTTCCTCCCTCGTCTCCTCTCAGGACCTGAGAGGTGAAAACAAAACAACATAGTCCGTTCTTTCAGATCAGTGCAGATTAAAGTAGAAATGCTGTAGAGATCTGTTTAATTATATGCTGTAATCTAGGTCAGGGGTACAGAGGCTGGGAGCCAGGCAGTGGGCTATAGCAGTCCGCTCTGCCCATTCTTTCCTCCTCTCGGATTCTCAAAACTCTCTCTCAAAAAAAGTTGATTCTGGTAGTGTGAAAAGTGCAAAAACTTTGGCCTTTAGTGTGACTTGGCTAATATATGACAAGGTTAAAAAGACTCATCTTATTGTGGCTGCATGAGCCTAATATTAACCCTCCTTTTCCAACTATGCACTCTACTGCTACTCCTCCTTACCCGCTCTATCCAACTTTTGTTCTTTATTTGTTTCGTGTTACCGTCCGTTTTCCTGTCTCAGCTCTCTGTGTACTCTTTCCATCTTTCTGGCTCTTCATAACTATGTCTGTCATTCCTCTCTCTCTCTTTGTCTGTTGTCATCTCTCTGTGTCTTCCCTCCTCCATGTCCCTCTCTGGGCTCTATTTTTGTCTGCTATTAAATCTGCACAATTAGTCAAATGCATGCTCGTTGGCAATATTGACCTGTTAAAGCCAGCGCTCTATAATTTTCTAACCCTTGCGCCAGGATTGGTAATTTACCTGTTCTATATGTGCTCCGTTGCGCTGAGGTGGGAGGTGTGGCAATATCTTAGGTGTGTGCTTAAAAACTTGTGCCAAAGTGACAATTTCAGGAAACGCTGGTTGGGATATTTAAACCAACCAAAAGCTGGTCTTAGCAGTAAGGCAGTTGGTTATGGCATGGATTTTGAGAGCGGAAGTGCTGCCTATCCAGCAGTGATGCACAGTGCCCATGGAATGAGATGTGTCTTTTGTGCCAGTGAACCTCAAATTTAGAAACATAAAAAAATATAGATTTTCCCTCATTTAGATTAATTTGATTAAAAATCAAGCACAGCCTCCCCTCCCCTAAATCAAGGCTGGTTTAGCAGCTTAACATAGGTGTGTCTTTTTTATCCTGGCCATGCATCAGCCAAGTAACCTATCAATAAAGGGGTTCCATTTCAAATATATCATCTCAATATCTCACTTTATGGGGATTCGCTCAGCTGGATTCTCTAACGGAAGTACTAATCGGAGCGTCTGTTGGAGACATCCTTGTGAAGAGTTCTCTCTAACTCCTGAAGCTCTCCTCAGCACTACTAGATTCTGTCTTTCTACTGAACTGTTCTCTGGCGAACCACGAGGTTGACGCTTCCGGACGTAGGACCCCAGCTCCTGTCAATAGTGTTTGATAGAAAGGAAAGAGTACTGACCGATAGGAACGTTTTGCTTCGAGTACAATTCATTTTCTCCTCTTCAGTCTCCAGTTGGTAGCTAGCATCACAGGCTAGCTTTATTGACTTGGTGAGCCTTCACAGGAAGGCTTTAGGAAGGCTTTATTGACTTGGCAAACTAGCTGGGAAGCTAGCTAACCACACCAGCATCACTACTTGAAACAGTAATATTGCTGGATCCCTTCTCTCGTCTTATTTTCACCTATTTTTACTAGTTTGTGTTAATTCGACTGACTGGTTGCCTCATGGCTCTAAGGTCTCGGGAACTGCCCGCACGCAGTTCACTTCGGCTAGCTACAGCACATCTTGGCCAAGAGGCATCTGCTAGCTAGCTAACGAATCTTTAGCTTTACGGTTTAGCATTCACACGGTGCTCACCCTAGCTGGAATGAGCCGCAAGGCTTCTGACTAGCTAGCTCAACAGCAGGTGCCTTCATATCATCACTGGTGGAAAAAGTACTCAAAAGTCATATTTTTGATACCTTAAAAGAAAATGACTCAAGTAAAAGTGAAAGTCACCCAGTAAAATATTACTTGAGAAAAAGTCTAAAAGTATTTGGTTTTAAATATACTTAAGAATCAAAAATAAATGGAATTGCTCAAATGTAATTAAGAATCAAAAGTAAAATAATTCATCATTTCAAATTCCTTATATTATGCAAAACAGACAGCACAATTACTTTTTTATTATTATTTTTTTATTACGGATAACCAGGGGCACACTACAACGCCCTGACAATAATTTACAAACAAAGCATTTTTGTTTAGTGAGTCCGCCAGATCAGAGGCAGTTGGGATGACCAGGGATGTTCTCTTGATAAGTGTGTGAATTGGACCATTTTCCTGTCAAAATGTAACAAGTACTTTTGGGTGTCAGGTATAATGTATGGAGTAAAAAGTACATTCTTTTATTTAGGAATGTAGTGAAGTAAAAGTAAAAGTTGTCAAAAAATATAAACCAAAAACGACTTAAGTAGTACTTTAAAGTATTTTAACTTATTAAGTACTTTACACCACCGCATATGATCAAGCCCTACTAATATTATAGCCACTGCTGCCCCTTCCCAAGGCGAACCAAGCCAGGCACTGGAACCACAGGTAGTATCACATTTTCATTTCATTTCATTACAGTACAACGGTTTGACTTGTTTGATCGTAGCTAGCTACATAGCCGTCTTTGTATCAAAGATAATTGTGTAGTCTAGAGCGATTTTCTAGGTTAGCTAGCCAGCTATTGTCGTTCTTTTAACGCAACGTAACGTAATCAACACTGCTAGCTAGCCAGCTAGCCCCCGAATAGCAGCACTGTAGCCACTGCCAGCTAGCCTACAAAGTCAACAACGCAGCCACTGCCAGCTAGCCTACTTCAGCAGTACTGTATCATTTTAATCATTTTAGTCAATAAGATTCTTGCTACGTAAGCTTAACTTTCTGAACATTCGAGACGTGTAGTCCACTTGTCATTCCAATCTCCTTTGCATTAGCGTAGCCTCTTCTGTAGCCTGTCAACTATGTGTCTGTCTATCCCTGTTCTCTCCTCTCTGCACAGACCATACAAACGCTCCACACCGCGTGGCCGCGGCCACCTAATCTGGTGGTCCCAGCGCGCACGACCCACGTGGAGTTCCAGGTCTCCGGTAGCCTCTGGAACTGCCGATCTGCGGCCAACAAGGCAGAGTTCATCTCAGCCTATGCCTCCCTCCAGTCCCTCGACTTCTTGGCACTGACGGAAACATGGATCACCACAGATAACACTGCTACTCCTACTGCTCTCTCTTCGTCCGCCCACGTGTTCTCGCACACCCGAGAGCTTCTGGTCAGCGGGGTGGTGGCACCGGGATCCTCATCTCTCCCAAGTGGTCATTCTCTCTTTCTCCCCTTACCCATCTGTCTATCGCCTCCTTTGAATTCCATGCTGTCACAGTTACCAGCCCTTTCAAGCTTAACATCCTTATCATTTATCGCCCTCCAGGTTCCCTCGGAGAGTTCATCAATGAGCTTGATGCCTTGATAAGCTCCTTTCCTGAGGACGGCTCACCTCTCACAGTTCTGGGCGACTTTAACCTCCCCACGTCTACCTTTGACTCATTCCTCTCTGCCTCCTTCTTTCCACTCCTCTCCTCTTTTGACCTCACCCTCTCACCTTCCCCCTACTCACAAGGCAGGCAATACGCTCGACCTCATCTTTACTAGATGCTGTTCTTCCACTAACCTCATTGCAACTCCCCTCCAAGTCTCCGACCACTACCTTGTATCCTTTTCCCTCTCGCTCTCATCCAACACTTCCCACACTGCCCCTACTCGGATGGTATCGCGCCGTCCCAACCTTCGCTCTCTCTCCCCGCTACTCTCTCCTCTTCCATCCTATCATCTCTTCCCTCTGCTCAAACCTTCTCCAACCTATCTCCTGATTCTGCCTCCTCAACCCTCCTCTCCTCCCTTTCTGCATCCTTTGATTCTCTATGTCCCCTATCCTCCAGGCCGGCTCGGTCCTCCCCTCCTGCTCCGTGGCTCAACGACTCATTGCGAGCTCACAGAACAGGGCTCCGGGCAGCCGAGCGGAAATGGAGGAAAACTTGCCTCCCTGCGGACCTGGCATCCTTTCACTCCCTCCTCTCTACATTTTCCTCTTCTGTCTCTGCTGCTAAAGCCACTTTCTACCACTCTAAATTCCAAGCTTCTGCCTCTAACCCTAGGAAGCTCTTTGCCACCTTCTCCTCCCTCCTGAATCCTCCCCCTCCTCCCTCTCTGCAGATGACTTCGTCAACCATTTTGAAAAGAAGGTCGACGACATCCGATCCTCGTTTGCTAAGTCAAACGACACCGCTGGTTCTGCTCACACTGCCCTACCCTGTGCTCTGACCTCTTTCTCCCCTCTCTCCAGATGAAATATCGCGTCTTGTGACGGCCGGCCGCCCAACAACCTGCCCGCTTGACCCTATCCCCTCCTCTCTTCTCCAGACCATTTCCGGAGACCTTCTCCCTTACCTCACCTCGCTCATCAACTCATCCCTGACCGCTGGCTACGTCCCTTCCGTCTTCAAGAGAGCGAGAGTTGCACCCCTTCTGAAAAAACCTACACTCGATCCCTCCGATGTCAACAACTACAGACCAGTATCCCTTCTTTCTTTTCTCTCCAAAACTCTTGAACGTGCCGTCCTTGGCCAGCTCTCCCGCTATCTCTCTCAGAATGACCTTCTTGATCCAAATCAGTCAGGTTTCAAGACTAGTCATTCAACTGAGACTGCTCTTCTCTGTATCACGGAGGCGCTCCGCACTGCTAAAGCTAACTCTCTCTCCTCTGCTCTCATCCTTCTAGACCTATCGGCTGCCTTCGATACTGTGAACCATCAGATCCTCCTCTCCACCCTCTCCGAGTTGGGCATCTCCGGCGCGGCCCACGCTTGGATTGCGTCCTACCTGACAGGTCGCTCCTACCAGGTGGCGTGGCGAGAATCTGTCTCCTCACCACGTGCTCTCACCACTGGTGTCCCCCAGGGCTCTGTTCTAGGCCCTCTCCTATTCTCGCTATACACCAAGTCACTTGGCT
Organism: Oncorhynchus nerka; assembly: GCF_034236695.1. Classification (NCBI taxonomy): domain Eukaryota; kingdom Metazoa; phylum Chordata; class Actinopteri; order Salmoniformes; family Salmonidae; genus Oncorhynchus; species Oncorhynchus nerka. The sequence goes on along the minus strand of NC_088404.1, from coordinate 62,772,659 downwards.
CTGTCATAACCTCACATGGTCTCTCCTATCATTGCTATGCAGACGACACACAATTAATCTTCTCCTTTCCCCCTTCTGATGACCAGGTGGCGAATCGCATCTCTGCATGTCTGGCAGACATATCAGTGTGGATGACGGATCACCACCTCAAGCTGAACCTCGGCAAGACGGAGCTGCTCTTCCTCCCGGGGAAGGACTGCCCGTTCCATGATCTCGCCATCACGGTTGACAACTCCATTGTGTCCTCCTCCCAGAGCGCTAAGAACCTTGGCGTGATCCTGGACAACACCCTGTCGTTCTCAAATAACATCAAGGCGGTGGCCCGTTCCTGTAGGTTCATGCTCTACAACATCCGCAGAGTACGACCCTGCCTCACACAGGAAGCGGCGCAGGTCCTAATCCAGGCACTTGTCATCTCCCGTCTTGATTACTGCAACTCGCTGTTGGCTGGGCTCCCTGCCTGTGCCATTAAACCCCTACAACTCATCCAGAACGCCGCAGCCCGTCTGGTGTTCAACCTTCCCAAGTTCTCTCACGTCACCCCGCTCCTCCGCTCTCTCCACTGGCTTCCAGTTGAAGCTCGCATCCGCTACAAGACCATGGTGCTTGCCTACGGAGCTGTGAGGGGAACGGCACCTCAGTACCTCCAGGCTCTGATCAGGCCCTACACCCAAACAAGGGCACTGCGTTCATCCACCTCTGGCCTGCTCGCCTCCCTACCACTGAGGAAGTACAGTTCCCGCTCAGCCCAGTCAAAACTGTTCGCTGCTCTGGCCCCCCAATGGTGGAACAAACTCCCTCACGACGCCAGGACAGCGGAGTCAATCACCACCTTCCGGAGACACCTGAAACTCCACCTCTTTAAGGAATACCTAGGATAGGATAAAGTAATCCTTCTCACCCCCCCTTAAAAGATTTAGATGCACTATTGTAAAGTGGCTGTTCCACTGGATGTCATAAGGTGAATGCACCAATCTGTAAGTCGCTCTGGATAAGAGCGTCTGCTAAATGACTTAAATGTAAATGTAAATGTAACCACCACGTTCTTGTGTTTGCGGTTCTATGATTGCGGGGGAAGGTAGAATATTATGGATAGCCTCGATTCTATTCTACTGTCTGACAACTTGATGTCAGGGGATGGCAAGCTAAGACAATGATGGGAGACAATGATGGGATTCATCCCGTTGGGTCTCCTCGACTTTGAAAATGACATGGAGGGTGAAGAAACCGCTCTTCCACCATCTTGGCCGGTAGGGATATCCTTGTCCCATCACGCACCAGCAACTCCTGTGGCGGTATTATGTTTCATGTTTTGTGTGGAACCCAGGAAGAGTAACTGCTGCTTTTTCAGCAGCTAATGGGGATCCTAATAAAATACCAAATACCCATAACATGTTCTATAGTTGCCATTGTGGCCAAGTAGCGGCCTAAGCAAAGAGCTACTGTAAATGTGCCTTCGGAAAGTATTTAGACCCCTTGACCTTTTCCACATTTTGATACTTATTCTAAAATAGATTTGTACACACAATGCCCCATAATGACGAAGCGTAAACTGGTTTTTAGATTTTTGGGGGGGCAAATGTATAAAACATTTATAAGAACAGCTCAAATAAGCAAAGAGAAATGACAGTCCATCATTACTTTAAGACATGAAGGTCAGTCAATCTATAAAATTTCAAGAACTTTGAAAGTTTCTTCAAGTGCAGTCACAAAAAAACATCAAGCGCTATGATGAAACTGGTTCTCATGAGGACCGCCACAGGAATGAAAGACCCAGAGTTACCTCTGCTGTAGACGATATGTTCATTACAGTTACCAGCCTCAGAAATTGCAGCCCTAATAAATGCTTCACATCTCAACATCAACTGTTCACAGGAGACCGTGTGAATCAGGCCATCATGGTCAAATTGTTGTACCAATAAGAAGAATAAGAAGAATCAGATGACCTTGCCTCCGCAATCACCCGACCTCATCCCAATTGAGATGGTTTGGGATGAGTTGGACCATAGAGTGAAGCAAAAGCAGCAAACAATCCTTCAAGCATGTTAGAAAAGCATTCCAGGTGAAGCTGGTTGAGAGAATGCCAAGAGTGTGAAAAGCTGCCATCAATGCAAAGGGTGGCTACTTTGAAGAATCTAAAATCTAAAATATATGTTGATTTGTTGTTTGGTTGTTTGTTTTTGGTTACTACATGATTCCATGTGTTATTTCATCGTGTTGATGTTTTCACTATTATTCTACAATGTAAACAATAGCAAAAATAAAGAAAAACCCTTGAATGAGTAGGCATGAGCATTCTAATATAAAAAGAGTACATGCATTTTTTGGCAACATTATCAAATCGTAGTCGCATGCATCATGTAGCCTAGCACATAGCCCTATATGTTTTGATACGGTTTGTATCACACCAAAAGTGGCTAGATAGCTCTAAGTGTAACATATAGCCCTAGGACCCCTGGAACAGGGTTGGATTAGACCCCTGGAACAGTGTTGGATTAGCCCATAGCCTTCAGAACCTAGTGAAACGTGTTCTTATAAGCCCAGTCATGCAATTGCTTGTGAAAACAGAGTTTTGACTGGACTCTATTGAAAAGAGGAACCCAGCTTTCTCATGCTCTATATGTAATGCTCAATTCTTCAAATGAAGCACATTAATCCACTTTACAACCGGTTGTTGCCTACCTGGCATATTAAAAATGTAACCGTGGGAAGCGCTATTCCATTAGCGATTTTTTGGTGGGACATTCTAAATAACAAAATATTCCACACATATATTAGTAGGCTATATTTAAAGACCAGATTACATTGTGAATAGTCTGATGGGTGAGAATATCATCAAGTGCTTGTCAAATTGTGAATGAGATACTGATGAAATGTGTGCAGCCTGCGCAAGTAACAGAGCAGAGGGCATGTCTTTTCATGCAACTTTTTTTCATCCTTTAAATCGATTCATTCGGCCATAGAATGCATCGTAAAAGGAGTGAGCGAGCCATTTGTGCCTCCAGTTGCACAAGGATCTCGTAGGAACCTTGTTACCTGACCCCACCTTTGATGCCACCTTTGTTACCTGACCCCACTTTCAGCAGCAACTGCTTTGCTTCACCATAGAGCTTGTGGTTTCTCAGCTGTCACTCTCCCTGTGAAACAGGACAGAAGCTTTTCCTCTGCTTGTATCCGGTATGCGCTTTTGTATTTTACTTGGATAGAGTGAGAGTATTGCACAAGAGCTAGAAACAACCTCTTTGTTTCTTGGGCGCCTCCCTGCAAGGAAGGCCCCTCTCTCATCAACTGGTATATTGGAAAGCAAAGGGTTGCAGGCCAGATGGGCTTATTCCACCAGAGGGCTGACACCACTTGGGCGCTTTTCAAGGGCATCTCCTTTAACAGGAGATTTGCACTATGGCTTTACCGACTGTCACTGCACTTTCATCAGCACATACTTCCTCAGTGTTGGGGCCTCTTGAGGGGTGTTTTGATAATATGAGTGACATATCTCACCACTTTTCCCTGCTTGCAAGAGCGCAAGGAAGCTAGGCATGCTTGTGAATGACCAAAGGCGAGGCGAGTGGAGTCTTGTGAAGAGGAGAAGGGCTCACCTCATTCGACACCCGACCTGTATGTCTCCAACAGACGCTGATTGGTACTTCCTGAGCAAATCACCATAAAGTGAGATATCTCACTCATATTATCATAGAATTGAGTTTATGCAAGTTAACCTACATTATAAATTCTCTACTGAGAGTACCGTCTTGAGCTTAAATTTTTTTTCACATACACTACGTGGACAACAGCTCGTCAAATATCTCATTCTAAAAATTATGGGCATTAATATGGAGTTGGTTTCCCCTTTGCTGCAATAACAGCCTTCACTCCACTAGATTTTGGACTTGCTGCCACAAGAGCATTAGTGAGGTCGGGCACTAATGTTGGGCGATTAGGCCTGTCTCGTAGTGGGGCATTCCAATTCATTCCATATGTGTTCGATGGGGTTGAGGTCAGGGCTTTGTGCAGTTCAGTCAAGTTCTTCCACACCGGTCTTGACAAACCATTTATGTATGGACCTCACTTTGTGCACCGGGTCATTGTCATGCTGAACAGGAAAGGGCCTCCCCCAAACTGTTGCCACAAAGTTGGAAGCACAGAATTGTCTAGAATGTCATTGTATGCTGTGTTCCTTTACTGGAACTAAGGGGCCTAGCCCGAACCATGAATAACAGCCCCAGACCATTATTTCTCTTCCAAACTTTACAGTTGTAACTATGCATTCGGGCATAGGATCTTTGTCCAGCTCCTGTGAAAAGTTTGGATGTGTGTAAAACTGTCCATATTCTACATTGCCTGAATATTATATTCCCATGGGGAGCGATTATGGTGCCTGTAACTGTATTTAGACATGGCCTATTTATAACAAGTTGGCGTTTCATTTATCATGGACAAACCTTTGAATTGGAGTTGATGACAACGCAATACATAAAAAGCTGTATATACACAACTTGAAACAACCATATATTTAGCCATGGAACATGTTCTGATTGGCCAGGGAGGTGTCAAGCTTTGACACACCTACGACGTATGTATTCATCAAAACCCAGGCCTTTTGCACCACTGTGCCCATTATTTCTACTGTAAAATCAGAAAAACTATTTCTGACATACCCAGACCTATAGCGCTACCGCCAGCGATGAGATTTGCCATTGCGTTAGGTTTGTTAAAATAGAGCCCTCTGTCTATCTCTATTTATCAATGCCTCACACATTGATTATCACTCCATTTCTAAAAGTTGGCTTCGTCATCTCTCCCTTTCTTACTTACACTACATCACAGAAGTAAGTGGAAGCCTGCTCATCAAAAATCTTGTTAAAAAATGATAGGCATTAATATGGAGTTGGTTCCCCCCTGCTGCTCCACTCTTCTGGGAAGGCTTTCCACTAGAAGTTGGAACATTGCTGCGGGGACTTGCTTCCATTCAGCCACAAGAGCATTAGTGAGGTCGGGCACTGATGATGGGCGATTAGGCCTGGCTCGCATTTAGCCTTCCAATTCATCCCAAAGGTGTTCAATGGGGTTGTGCAGGCCAGCCAAGTTCTTACACACCGATCTCAATAAACCATTTCTGTATGGATCTCGCTTTGTGCACAGGGGCATTGTCATGCTGAAAAAAGGAATGGGCCTTCCCCAAACTATTGCCACACATTTGGAAGCACAGAAACATTTAAAATGTCATTGTATGCTGTAGCATTAAGATTTCCCTTCACTGGAACTAAAACAGCCCCAGACCATTATTCCTCCTCCACCAAACTTTACAGTTGACACTATGCATTCGGGCAGGTAGCGTTCTCCTGGCATCCGCTAAAGCCAGATTTGTCTGACCGACTGCCAGATGGTGAAGCAGGATTCATCACTCCAGAGAACACGTTTCCACTGCTCTGTAGTCCACTGGCGGCGAGCTTTACGCCACTCCACCGATGCTTGGCAGTCCGCATGGTGATCTTAGACTTGTGTGTGGCTGCTCGGCCATTTCCATTTCATGAAGCTCCCGAAGAACCGTTATTGTGCTGACGTTGCTTCCAGAGGCAGTTTGAAACTTGGTAGTGAGTGTTGCAACCGAGGACAGACCGTTTTTATGTGCTTCAGCACTCGGCGGTCCCATTCTGTGAGCTTGAGTGGCCTATCACTTTTTTTGGCTGTGCCATTGTTGCTCCAAGACAATTCCACTTCACAATAACAGCACCTACAGTTGACCGGGGCAGATATTTGACGAACTGACTTTTTGGAAAGTTGGCATCCTATGATAGTGCCACATTGAAAGTCACAGAGCTCTTCAAAAAGGCCATTCTACTGCCAATGTTTTCTATGGAGAGTGCTCGATTTTATACACCTGTCAGCACCTGTCAGCAACTGAAAAAACTTCTGTCTATTCATGGATCAACAGTTACCTATCCAATAAGGACTTGGATTACTGTGCAGTTGTGTGGTCGGGTGCGGAAAATAAGGACATAGACAACTTGCAGTTGGTCCAAATCTGAGCAGCATGTACTGCACTTAGATGTACACAGAGGGCATATGTCAATGACATGCATGTCAATCTCCCCTGGCTCAAAGCTGACTGCAACTCTATTGTCTTTGTGCGAGGTGTCGATGTTACCGAGGTACAGAACAGAGGCTGGGAAAACACACCCAGTTAACTCAAGCTAGCAATAAAAGCAGATAAAAAAAGAACACCTTATGGTACAACGGGGTCAGTAAAAAGACACACAGACATGTATGCATTTTGTATTGTATTTTGCATTGTATTATGTACAGTACCTGCCAATAGTTTGGAAAAACACATACTCAATGGTTTTTCTTTATTTTGTACTATTGTCTACATTGTAGAATAATAGTGAAGAAATCAAAACTATGAAATAACACATATGGAATCATGTAGTAACAAAAAAAGTGTTAAACAAATCAAAATATATTTTATATTCTTCAAGTAGATATCCTTTGCCTTAAGGACTCTTGGCATTCTCTCAACCAGCTTCACCTGGTATACTTTTTCCAAAGTCTTGAAGGACTTCCCACTTATGCTGAGCAGTTGTTGGCTGCTTTTCATTCACTCTGCCGTCCAACTCATCCCAAACCATCTCAATTGGGTTGAGGTTGGGAGATCATCTGATGCAGCACTCCATCACTCTCATCCTTGGTCAAATAGCCCTTACACAGCCTAGAGGTGGGTTGGGTCATTGTCCTGTTGAAAAACAAATGATAGTCCCACTAAGCGCAAACCAGATGGGATGGCGTATCACTGCAGAATGCTGTGGTAGCCATGCTGGTTTAGAGAGCCTTGAATTCTAAATAAATCACTGACCGTGTCACCAGCAAAGCACCCCACACCATCACACCTTCTCCTCCATGCTGCACAGTGGGAACCACACATGAGGAGATAATGCTTTCACTACTCTGCGTCTCACAAAGACACAGTGGTTGGAACCAAAAATCGCAAATGTGGATTCATCAAACCAAAGGACAGATTTCCACCTGTCTAATGTCTATTGCTCGTGTTTCTTGGCCCAAGCAAGCCTCTTCTTCTTATTGGTGTCCTTTAGTAGTTGTTTCTTTACAGCAATTCGACCATAAAGTCCTGATTCATGCAGTCTCCTCTGAACAGTTGATGTTGAGATGTGTCTGTTACTTGAACTCTGCCATTTCTGAGGTGCAGTTAACTCTAATGAAATTATCCTCTGCAACAGAGGTGACTCTGGGTCTTCCTTTCCTGTGACGGTGCTCATGAGAGCCAGTTTCATCTTTGAGAGCCAGTTTCATCTTAGCGCTTGAAGGTTTTTGCGACTGCACTTGAAGAAACGTTAAAAGTTCTTGAAATTTAAAGTAACGATAGACTGTCGTTTTTTTGCTTATTTGAGTTGTTCTTGCCATAATATGGACTTGGTCTTTTACCAAATAGGGCCATCTTCTAAATACCACCCCTACCTTGTTACAACACAACTGATTGGCTCAAATGCATTAAGAAGGAACGAAATTCCACAAATTAACTTTTAAAAAGGCACACCTGTTAATTGAAATGCATTCCAGGTGACTACCTCATGAAGCTGGTTGAGAGCATGCCAAGAGTGTGCAAGCTGTCATCAAGGCGTGGCTACTTTCAATAATCTGTTTGTTTAACACTGTTTTGGTGACTATTGTTAGGAATATTATGAATAAATGACGAAACAATATCCTCATTTTAAATAGAACTGCAACTAAGTAAACTTATACTCTGTTTTATTATATCTGTTTAACAATATGAGTTCATAAGAAGGGATTGTGTGACACGGACAAGGAGTAATTAAAGTTAATGAACACCATTCCAACTAGGCAGGGAGGAATGGGTTGTGGATTAAGTAAGCAGGTAGGGTCGTTAACCTATGGTTGAACCAACGAAACTGAGCTCTGGGGTGTTTTAGATAAGGCAGTGAGTGCATTCCTAGGTTTTCTGTTAATTAGAACTGTCAGCTAAGTGGTGATCGATAATGGTGAGGAGTCAAAAGTTAATTCAGTTATGTTGTGTGTTAGTGAGTTGGAATGAACTTTTTAACTCACTTAATTCGAGGTCGGGAGGAGGGGATTCATTCTAGAAGCAATGAAATGACGTCATGTTATTGTATATAAACTGTTGCTCGTGGTAACGTGGCAGCGCGCTCCGAGAATAAATTCTGTTACCTATTATTGATAAGACTGGTCTCCGTCTATTTTATGCAAACAAGAATCTTACAAATTCTCATAAAATAGATTAAGGGAATTCAATTAATGAAAATACATTGGAATAATTAAATTACAGTAACACTATATATTCCATATATGCTATTTCATAGTTTTGAAGTCTTCACTATTATTATACAATGTATAAAAGAGTCAAGAATAAAGAATAAACCCTCGAATGAGTAGGTTTGTCAAAACCTTTGACTGGTACTGTATATATTGTACGTAATAGGCTTCTATTATTTAATAGGCAGTATAAGAGAACTTGAATTACAATAGCAGAATACAGCATCAGTCTATACACTGCAACAAAATACAGTTCTAGTATGCATACATTGACAGTAAATTATAAACTGTCCATTCTCTGTCGTCACCGAGCTCTTTAATAAACACTTCATTAAGTCAGGATTCCTATTTGACTCAGCCATGCCTCCTTGCTCCTTGCCTCAACATTTCCTCATCCCCCACCCTTTTCTAATGTGACTAGCCCCGATACTCCTCCCTCTTTTTCCCTGCCCCGCGACAAAGTTTCCCCCTGCAGGCAGTCACTGAGTCCGAGGTGCTAAAGAAGCTCCTTAAACTTGACCCCAAAAAAACATCTGTGTCAAATGGTTTAGACCCTTTCTTCTTTAAAGTTGCTGCCCCTATCATCGTCAAGCCTTTCTCTGACCTTTTTAACCTGTCTCTCCTCTCTGGGAAGGTTCCCATTGCGTGGAAGGCAGCCACAGTTTGTCCTTTATTTTAAACTGATTTTAAGCTGATCAAGCTGATCATAACTGTTATTGGCCTATTTCTATTTTGCCCTGTTTATCAAAGGTGTTGGAAAAACTTGTAAACAATCAACTGACTGACTTTCTTGATGTCTATAGTATTCTCTTTGGTATGCAATCTGGTTTCCACTCAGGATATGAATGTGTCACTGCAACCTTAAAGGTCCTCAATGATGTCACCATTGCTCTTGATTCTAGCAATGTTGTTATGCTATTTTTATTAACTTGGCCAACGTTTTTGATATGGTAGACCATTCCATTATTGTGGGCCGGCTAAGGAGTATTGGTTTCTCTGAGGGGTCTTTGGCCTGGTTTACTAACTACCTCTCTCAAAGAGTGCAGTGTGTAAAGTCAGAACATCTGCTGTCTCAGCCACAGCCTGTCACCAAGGGAGTACCCCAAGGCTCGATCCTAGGCCCCACGCTCTTCTAAATTTGCAACACCAACATAGCTCAGGCAGTAGGAAGCTCTCTCATCCATTTATATGCAGATGATAAAGTCTTATACTCTTCTGGCCCCTGCCCGGATATTGTGTTAAACGCTCTACAACAAAGCTTTCTTAGTGTCCAACCAGCTTTTTCTGCCCTTAACCTTGTTATGAACAGCTCTAAAGCAAAAGTAATGTGATTTGATAAGGAGAATGCCCCTCTCCCCACAGGTGTGATTACTACCTTTGAGGGTTTAGACTTTGACTTGGGAGTATGGCTTGACCAGGGGTGGGCAAATCCAGTCCTCGAGGGCCTGATTGGTGTCACACTTTTAATTCCATCTCTAGCAAACACAGCTGATTAATCAAATTGCATTCTAAACTGAAGATCATGATTAGGTGATTATTGGAGTCAGGTGTGTTACCTGGGGCTGGGGAAAAACTGTGGCACCAATCAGGCCCTCGAGGACTGGAATTGCCCATCCCTGGGCTAGACAGTACACTGTCCTTCTCTCAGCATATATCAGTCTTCCCAGCCTGGTGCAGGTCTACAATTCTGTTTCTGGTGTCCTTTGACAGCTCTTTGGTCTTGGCCATAGTGGAGTTTGGAGTGTGACTGTTTGAGATTGTGGACAGGTGTCTTTTATACTGATAACAAGTTCAAACAGGTGCCATTAATACAGGTAACGAGTGGAGGACAGAGGAGCCTCTTAAAGAAGAAGTTACAGGTCTGTGAGAGCCAGAAATCTTGCTTGTTTGTAGGTGACCAAATACTTATTTTCCACCATAATTTGCAAATAAATTCATAAAAAATCAGACAATGTGATTTTCTGGATTTCTTTTTCTAATTTTGTCTGTCATAGTTGAAGTGTACTTATGATGAAAATTACAGGCCTCTCTCATCTTTTTAAGTGGGAGAACTTGCACAATTGGTGGCTGACTAAATACTTTTTTGCCCCACTGTATGTGCCCTCTGTTCCCCATTGTTCTTGTCAGTTACTGTTCCCATGTCCGTTGGTCGTGTGAGTACCTATGCATTGTTTCAGCTTTTGTGTATTACGGATCTCGTCCCGTGTCGTTCTACGATGTTTTCCCTCACTCTTTTGTTTGGGTACATCCCAGTGTTTTGTATACGTGTTTGTTTTGGGTATATTAAAAACCACTATTATGTATTCCTGCACCTGTCTCCAAATCCTTTATAACAGCGTGAGAATCTCTTCATTCAAAGATTCAATCATGGACACTCTTACTGATAGTTGTGGTTGCTTTGCGTGATGTATTGTTGTATCCATCTTCTTGCCCTTCGTGCTGTTGTCTGTGCGCAATAGTGTTTATACCATGTTTTGTGTTGCTACCATGTTATTATCATGTTGTGTTGCTACCATGCTATGTTGTCTTAGGTCTATTTTTGTGTTGTGTTGCCTCGTCGTGATGTGTTTTGTCCTATTTTCTTTAAATCTCAGCTCCCGTCCCCGCAGGTGGCGGGGTAAATAATAATTTGTTCTTAACTTACTTGCCAAATTAAATAAAGGTTGAATGAAATACAAATGAATACAACCACAACTCACTGGCTGGATGCAGAATTTACAATGCGCAGGCTAAAAAGAATGTCGAAAGTTAGGGGTGATTGACTGATGAACTGTTGGGCATTCTAATTAAGGGGACAAACTAGGGGTGCATAGGGAAATCTAAAAATAAAAGCCTGTCCTTTTCTACACACCCTGCGTGTGTGTGTGTGTGTGTGTGTGTGTGTGTGTGTGTGTGTGTGTGTGTGTGTGTGTGTGTGTGTGTGTGTGTGTGTGTGTGTGTGTGTGTGTGTGTGTTTTGCTGGTAGCGCTACTACGGTCAATACATTTCTCATCATACCACCCTAGCGTAACGAATCCCCACCGGGTAGGTAGCATAGAGGTTTAACCATCCACATTAGCTAGCTTGAGTGTCTGTTTGCCTTTCTAGGGCCCTCCTCGGCCTCAGGGCTTGGTTGCCAGAGCAATGGGCGGGAGCGAAAGGAAAACATTCCCATCATGCTCAATAAAACAGGACATGAGAGAAAGTGAGATTGTTAAAACACTGTACACAGCTGATAATGTAACATTTGAAATGGCTATATCTTTTTGAAATTTTTGAGTGCAATGTTTTGTGTTCATTTCTAATTGTTTTTTTGTTTTGATTTGATAGAGGGCTTCAGGCGGATGTATACAGAAACACATACACACATGCTCGACAAACAAAGCAGAGAGCGAGCTGGCGAGTGGGAGAAAATGAGTTTGTTTGTGACAATGGGGAGGCTGGAAGAAAAAGGGAGGTGCACTTCCATAGCTTTAGGTCCAGCAGGTTGCGTTAGGGGGGTTGTGATGAATGTAGACTTTGTTCGAGGGGGGGGGGGGGGTAGATGTGAGGGGACTTGTGTCTGGGCCCACCTCCAAACGCATAGGCTGAATGAATGTCTGTCCGCCCCTGACTTTTACACAGAGGTGTGTGTGCGTATATGAGCATGAATGTGTTTGAGTTTGTGTGTACCACACAGAGGGATGTTTGTACCTCCGCACACATGACACAGCCCCCAAACTCCCAGCCCATGGCCCATGCCACACAAACACAGCTACTATAAAGGGCAATTCTAATGGAATTACATTTTGACTCAGAATTACAGTAAAATCTCCCTCAGTTTTTATGTGACCACATTTTCCAAAAACTCTGCCCTGAATTAAGATTCAAAGATGTCTGCAGAAAGAATCGAGAATCGGCACCTTGAGTTTAAAAAATAACAATTTTGATTATTGAACTTGTCACGTTCTGACCATAGTTATTTTGTGTTTTCTTTGTTTTAGTGTTGGTCAGGACGTGAGCTGAGTGGGCATTCTATGTTGTATGTCTAGTTTTTCCGTTTCTATGTTTGGCCTGATATGGTTCTCAATCAGAGGCAGGTGTTAGTCATTGTCTCTGATTGGGAACCTTATTTAGGTAGCCTGTTTTGTGTTGGGTTTTGTGGGTGGTTGTCTTCTGTCTTCGTGTGTCTGCACCAGAGAGAACTGTTTCGTTTTCTTCACATTTGTTGTTTTGTATTTTGTAGTGTTCACGTTTATCGTCTTTTTTAAATATGATGAACACTAACCACGCTGCGCTTTGTTCCTCTCCTTCGTCCACAGAAGAAAGCTGTTACAGAACCACGTTACATCATGGGTCACTGAGCTGCTGAGCTGCTGTAAGGAGTGTGTACTGACGGCAGAGAAGTCAGGCGCAGGAGAGCAAAAACTGTGTATTTACAACAGAGCATAATAAAAACCACCGGAATCAGAACAAACAATCAAATGGGTACAAAACCCGTCACACACCAGATAAATGTGCACAAGATCTCACAATAAACAATTCCGGACAAGGACATGGGGGGAACAGAGGGTTAAATACACTAAATGTAATGATGGAATTGAAACCAGGTGTGTGGGAAGACAAGACAAAACAAATGGAAAATGAAAAGTGGAACGATGATGGCTAGAAGACCGGTGACGCCGCCCGAACAAAGGAGAGGAACCAACTTCGGCGGAAGTTGTGACAGTTGCGTGCCGACACCGGACTCGGGGATGACCCGGAGGGCGAGGCGCAGGGCGATCTGGATGAAGACGGTGAAACTCTTGCAGCATTGAAGGGTCCAACACCTCCAATAAGACCGCAGAAACCTGCCCACATCCTGGTTTACTCTCTCCACCTGCCCATTACTGTCGGGGTGAAACCCCAAAGTAAGGCTGATCGAGACCCCCAGATGTTCCATGAACTCCTTCCAGACCCTAGACGTGGACAGGGGACCTCGATCAGACACTATATCCTCAGGCATCCCGTAGTGCCGTAAGACGTGCATAAACAAGGCCTCCGCAGTCTTTAGGGTCGTAGGGAGGAGGCAGAGGGAGGAGGTGACAGGACTTAGAGAACCGATCCACAACGACCAGGATCGTGGTGTTACCCTGTGAGGTGGGGAGATCGGTAAGAAAATCCACCGACAGGTGCGACCAAGGCCGTTGTGGAATGGGTAAGAGGGGTAGCTTCCCTCTGTGCAGGTGCCTAGGAGCCTTACACTGGGCGCACACCGAGCAGGAGGAAACATAAACTCTCACGTCCTTAGCCAAGGTAGGCCACCAGGACCTCCTGCTCAAACTGCGCACTGTCCGACCGATCCCAGGATGACCAGAGCAGAGTGACGTGTGGGCCCAATAGATCAACCGGTTACGGACAGCAGACGGGACGTACAGATGCCCAGCGGGACACTGGACGGGAGCGGGCTCTGCACGTAACGCCTGCACAATGTCCGCGTCTAGCTCCCACACTACCAGCGCCACCAGGCAGGAGGCCGGGAGTAAGGGAGTGGGATCCATGGGCCGCTCCTCTGTGTCATACAGCTGGGACAATGCTTCTGACTTTAACATTCTGGGAGCCTGGTCTGTAGGAAAGGTGAACACAAAACGGGAGAAAAACATGGCCCACCTTGCCTCGCTGCCCGATGTACTCCAGATTGAGGTGGTCAGTCCAGATGAGAAAAGGGTGTTTAGCCCCCTCCAGTCAATGTCTCCACACCTTCAGAGCCTTTATGACAGCCAACAGCTCCCGGTACCCTACGTCATAGTTTCGCTCCGTCGGGCTGAGCTTCTTCGAGAAGAAGGCACAGGGGCGGAGCTTCGGTGGTGTACCTGAGCGCTGAGAGGGCACGGCTCCTATCCCAGCATATCCCCACATATGTAATCAAGAGTCTGCAAAGCTGCAAAAATGTATTCAAGGCAAAGGGTGGCTACTTTGAGGAATCTCAAATATAAAATATATTTTGATTTGTTTATCACTTTTTCGGTTACTACATGATTACATATGTGTTATTTCATAGTTTTGATGTCTTCAATATTATACAATGTAGAAAATAGTAAAACTTAAAGAAAAACTCTGGAATGATTAGGTGTGCCCAAACTTTTGACTGATACTGTACATCTACAGTGAAAAAAGGCAGGAGTGGGGAAAATGTGTCTGTGTGTACATGTGTGTCTGCGTGTGTGTAAATGTGTGACATGAGCGTGGCACAGTAAAGCCCCATGGGCAGAAAAGTGTAGCAAGCCAAAGCAGGAAATTATGATGTTATGGGTGTATCTACCTTTATGTGTATCTATACAGTACCGAAACATGTGTGTATCTAAGAGAGAGAGAGAGTGAGGTACAGAGTAGAGGGATACAGTTGAAGTCGGAAGTTCACATACACCTTAGCCAAATACATTTAACCTTTTTGGAATAGGGGGCAGCATTTTCACATTTGGATGAATAGCGTGCCCAGAGTGAACTGCCTTCTACTCTGTCCCAGATGCTAATATGTGCATATTATTATTAGTATTGGATAGAAAACACTCTGAAGTTTCTAAAACTGTTTGAATGTCTGTGAGTATAACAGAACTCATATGGCAGGCGAAAAACCTGAGAAAAATCCAACCAGGAAGTGGGACATCTGAGGTTTGTAGTTTTTCAAAAAGTGGCCTACCGAATACACATTGAGATATGGATAAAGTTGCACTTCCTACGGCTTCCACTAGATGTCAACCGTCTTTAGAAACTTGAATGAGGATTCTACTATAAAGGAGGGGCCTCTTTGAGTCAGTGGCCTGGCAGAGTGCCTTGGTCTCATGACGCGTGCTCCCGACAGAGTTACCTCTCGTTCCAGTGCTTTTCTTCAGACAAAGGAATTCTCCGGTTGGAACATTATTGATGTTTTATGTTAACCTCTCTAGGGTAGGGGGCAGCATTCGGAATTTTGGATGAAAAGCATGCCCAAATTAAACGGCCTGCTACTCGGGCCCAGAAGATATGATATGCATATAACTTTTGGATAGAAAACACTCTAAAGTTTCCAAAACTGTTAGAATAGTGTCTGTGAGTATAACAGAACTGATTTAGCAGGCGAAAACCTGAGAAAAATCCATTCAGGAAGTTTTTGGTTTTGTAGTTTTCTATTTAATGGCATGGCATTACAGTATCCATTGACTTAGGACTCCATTTGCAGTTCCTATGCCTTCCACTAGATGTCAACAGTCTTTAGAAATCGTTTCAGGCTTGTACTCTTACAAATGAGGGAGTAAGACCATTCTGAACGAGTGGACCCTAACGTGACGCAGTTTTTTCAGGCGCATGTGCATTTCTTGTTTACCTTTTATATTGACAACGTTATTGTCTGGTTGAAATATTATAGATCATTTAGGCTAAAAAACAACCTGAGGATCGAATATAAACATCGTTTGACATGTTTCTATGAACTTTACGGATACAATTTGGATTATTTGAGCCTGTGGATTACTGAAGAAAACGCGCTAACAAAACAGAGGTTTTTGGATATAACGAGACTTCATCGAACAAAAGGAACATTTATTGAGTAAATGAATGTCTTCTGATTACCACCATATGAAGATAATCAAAGGTAAGGGATTAATTTTATCTCTATTTCTGAGTTTTGTAACGCTTCTGCTTGGATGGTTACTGTTTGTAATAATTTATCAACTGGACTATGTTCTGGGCTAGGTATGTTCTGGGCTAGGTATGCTTTTGCCGAAAAGCATTTTATAAATATGACACTGTGGTTGGTTTAACAAGAAGTTAATCTTTAAACCTATGGAAAATGTTTTGTTTTCTGAATTTTTAAAATGAGCATTTCTGTAATTGAATTTGGCGCTCTGCAACCTCACTGGATGTTGGCCAGATGGGACGCTAGCGTCCCACATACCCTAGAGAGGTTAAAAACATCCTAAAGATTGATTCCATATATCGTTTGACATGTTTCTAAAGGACTGTAACGGAACTCCTCGAGTTCTTGTCTGGACGAAGTGCCTGCACCTCATGAAGATGGATTACTGGGCTGAACATGCTAACAACAAGTGGATATTTGGACATAAATGATGGTCTTTATGGAACTTAATGGAACAACTCAGTCATTTATTGTCGAACTGGGATTCCTGGGAGTGCCTTCTGATTAAGATCATCAGGTAAGTGAATATTTATGGTGTTATTTCTAACTTTGTTGACTCCAAAATGGCGGATAATCCTCTGGCTGTTTTAGGGTCTGAGCGCCGTTCTCAGATAATGCTTTTTCCGTAAAGTTTTTTAAAATCTGACACAGCGGTTGCATTAAGGAGAAGTCTATCTTTAATTCTGTGAATAACACTTGTATCTTTTATCAATGTTTATTATGAGTATTTCTGCAAAATCACCGGATGTTTTGGAATCAAAACATTACTGCATGTAACGTGCCAATGTAAACTGAGATTTTGGGATATAAATATGCACATTATCGAACAAAACACACATATATTGTGTAACATGATGTCCTATGAGTGTCGTCTGATGAAGATCATCAAAGGTTAGTGATTAATTTAAAGATATTTCTGCATTTTGTGACTCCTATCTTTGGCTGGAAAAATGGCTGTGTGTTTTTTTGACTTGGCTATGACCTAACATAATCATATGTTGTGCTTTCGCTGTAAATCATTTTTGAAATCAGAAACGATGGGTAGATTAACATTTTTATTTTTCATTTGCTGTATTGAATTTTGCGCACTTTTCAGCAGAATGTTGTCGAGGGGCTCTGCTAGCGGAACGCCTGCGCTAGAAAGGTTAAACTCAGTTTTTCACAATTCCTGACATTTAATCCTAGTAAGAATTCCATGTCTTTAGTATTTAGTTAGTATTTAGTTACAATTAGTATTTGGTAGCATTGCCTTTAAATTGTTTAACTTGGGTCAAACGTTTTGGGTAGCCTTCCAAGAGCTTCCCACAATAAGTTGGTTGAATTTTGGTCCATTCCTCCTGACAGAGCTGGTGTAACTGAGTCAGGTTTGTAGGCCTCCTTGCTCAAACACGCCTTTTCAGTTCTGCCCACACATTTTCTACAGGATTGAGGTCAGGGCTTTGTGACGGCCACTCCAATACCTTGACTTTGTTGTCCTTAAGCCATGTTGTCACAACTTTGGAAGTATGCTTGGGGTCATTGTCCATTTGGAAGACCCATTTGCGACCAAGCTTTAACTTCCTGAATGTCTTGAGATGTTGCTTCAATATATCCACGCAATTTTCCTTTCTCATTATTGCCATCTATTTTGTGAAGTGCACCAGTCCCTCCTGCAGCAAAGCACCTCCACAACATGATGCTACCACCCGTGTGCTTCACGGTTGGGATGCTGTTCTTCGGCTTGCAAGCCTCCCCCTTTTTCCTCCAAACATAACGATGGTCATTATGGCCAAACAGTTATATTTTTGTTTCATCAGACCAGAGGACATTTCTCACAAAAAAGTATGATCTTTGTCCCCATGTGCAGTTGCAAACCTGTCTCCTGCCTGGGCGGTATGACAGCTGCGTGGTCCCATGGTGTTTATACTTGCATACTATTGTTTGTACAGATGAACGTGGTACCTTCAGGCATTTGGAAATTGCTCCCAAGGATGAAACAGACTTGTGGAGGTATAAAAAAAAAATCGAGGTCTTGGATGTTTTCTTTTGATTTTCCCATGATGTCAAGCATAGAGGCACTGAGTTTGACGGTAAGGCCTTGAAATACATCTACAGGTACATCTCCAATTGACTCAAATGATGTCGATTAGCCTATCAGAAGCTTCTAAAGCCATGACATCATTTTCTGGAATTTTCCAAGCTGTTTACAGGCACAGTCAACTTAGTGTATGTAAACTTCTGACCCACTTGAATTGTGATACAGTGAATTATAAGTGAAATAATCTGTCTGTAAACAATTGTTGGAAAAATTACTTGTGTCATGCACAAAGTAGATGTCCTAACCGATTTGCTAAAACTATAATTTGTTAACAAGAAATTTGTGGAGTGGTTGAAAAACGAGTTTTAATGACTTTGACCTAAGTGTATGCAAACTTCCGACTTCAACTGTAGGTCATTCCAATGCCTGTGTTCAGTAAAATCAACATTTGATGTGTGTCAGCTGTCCTAATCCATCTGTAGGAGGTTAATCATGCCTCCCTGTGCAATCATACAAACACACACACCCTTCTGAACGATCCCACAGCTGCCTCCGACACACAGGAGCGGCCACTCTAATCACAGCAAAAAAGATAAGCTTTCCTGTGCTGCCGACACAGAACTAGTACAAACCACAGTCTCTGTGTCACTGGGGAAGGAATTAGAGCGTGCGCAGAGAGGTAATATGTTCTCCGAGCCCCCATCCTCATTAGCGTCAGCCCCCACACAAAACAGCGCCCCCTGTCAGTCATCTAGCGTATATAAAACATTTGTAAAAACAGGTAGTCAAAAAATGTGACAAAAGGAAGTATGTTTTGAAGTGGCTGTCCTATATTTGAGAGAGATAGATTAGGTCCTAATCTATGGATTTCACATGATTGGGCCGGGGCGCAGCCATTGGGGGGGCGAGTCCAACCACTGGGGAGCCAGGCCCAGGCATTCAGAATGAGTTTTTCCCCACAAAGGGCTTTATTACAGACAGAAATACTCCTCAGCACCTCCCCTCCCCTCCGCAAGTGAAGAAGCCGGATTTGGAGGTCCTGGGCTGGAATGGTTATATGTGGTCTGCGGTCGTAAGGCCGGTTGGGCATACTGCCAAATTTTCTAAAACGAGGTTGGAGGTGGTTTATGGTCGAGAAAATAACATTTAAATATCTGGCAACAGCCCTGTTGGACATTCCTGCAGTCAGCATGCCAATTGCACGCTCCCATAAAACTTGAGACATCTGTGGCATTTTGTTGTGTGACAAAACTTCACATTTTAGAGTGGCCTTTTACAGTCCTCAGCACAAGGTGCACCTGTGTAATGATCATAATGTTTAATCAGTTTCTTGATATGCCACACCTGTCAGGTGGATGGATGTTCTTGGCAAAGGAGAAAGGCTGACTAACAGGCATGTACACAAGTTTGTGGAAAACATTTTAGAGAAAAAAGCGTATGGACCAACGCTTACATGTTGTGTTTATATTTTACACATATTTAACCCCTTTTTTGGCACAAAAGTACTTCCATAATATACTGCCTTCAGACGAGTCTTTTGAGGCAAGTCTTTTGAGGTGGGTGTCCTAGAGCAAAACAACTGAAATGTACTTGTTCGTGAGACTCACCTTTCAATGGTGGGGTTATATTAGTGTGTACCCATAACTGTTCCAACGCTACAGACAGAAGATGGCAGATCTGCGGTACCGACATCAGACGAGTTCCCTGGCGCTTGTGAGGGTCGTAAAGCAAAATGGAGAACCCCATTGTGTTATTGAGAGGCTCATCTTTCCACAGAGGGGTTTGTAGATGGCCAAATCGTTTGGACGCTACAGACGATTTTGTGAGAAGATTTATTTTCGGGATGTCTCATTGTATGACAAACATTGCTCTAGCTCTGTCACCTTTCACCACAGATGTGGAACTGCGACATAGACGAATGTGGTGGATGGAGACGCATCCAATGCAACAAAAAAAACATATCTCTAGCTTAAAATAACAGATTTTTATGGGGATTTTTTAATTATCATAATTAGATTTCCGTGGGGGCGCGGACATCAACCTTAAGGGTTTAACTCAAACCCTGGTAGTCAATCAATACCGATACTGATACAGTCAATACAATTTCCTATCATGTGTGGAGAAAAAGAACATTCAACCATGTAGGCAACTATGGAGATGAAACCTTGACCATGACCTTCTGCTTGCACTGATGCCTATGTTTCACGAACAACAACAACAACAACATCAGACGCATCAGGACTCCTACACCAATCAAGGACAAAAAGGGATAAGCAGAAAATAGATGGAGAAAGAGGAGGAAAGAACATCCACAGAACAGAGACAAAGAAAGCAAGGTGTCTTTTTGTTTCAGTCTGACACCGTGTCAGAAGATGACAGGAGAGGTGTGTGCGTATCTGATGAGGGTATAGTCTGGACCTGCCACCATCCATTTTCGCTCTCCCCTGCTATCAGATTTGTGTGATGAGGATTGTCTGGAGAGGACACACCCAATACCTCCCTATATTCTTATAGTTTACTGTTACTTCCTTTTTTTATCTCTTTTCCCTCTATCCTTTTATTAACTATTACTTTATTTTCTCTCCTTTTCTCCCTTTTCCCTCTATCCCTTAATTTACCACTACTTCCTTTTCTCTATATTTTCCTTCTATCCCTTAAAAGTCAAAAATTTGATTAACCTTTGTTTTATATATATTTCCAAACTATGATGTTGAAAAAATACTGTGAAATGTCTCTCTCTTTTCCCTCTATCCCTGCATTTACTGTTACATCCTTTTCACTCGCTTTCTCCCTCTCCCACTACCAGACATGGTGGCAGCGATTAGTGTGTGATTACGGCTGCTCCTTACATTCCCAAGGTAGTGATTATCCTGCGTGCATATCTGATTACAATCACCACCAACAGTAATTAAGTATCTGATAGGATCAGGTGTGAGCCGGGGGAAGGAAGGAAGAGGAGAGGATGAAAAAAGAGAGAAGAGAACAAGACAATAGAACCGAACAAGAAAAGGGGGTGAAGAAAAGAGGAGGATATAGGGGCAGGAGGAGCAGGGGAGGGAGGGAGAACAAGCAAAGTGAAGAAGGATGAAGAAAAAATAGGAAGAAAGAAGAGGGAATTTGTGAAGTAGGGAGATGGACAAAGAGGAAGGATGTAGGCAATGAAGGAGAGGAATGCGAAAAGAAGAGGAGGAGAAGGAGGAAGGGAAGGAGATCTGTTACAAGCACGGGAGGGAGGCAGAGGAGAGGAACTTGGAGAGGAGTAATGAGAAAGCGAGGGAGGAGGATGGAGGAGGGAGAAAGACAGGAACAATAATAGCCTTGTCCTATAGCTCTGCAGTGATAAATTCCCATCTCATTGGAGAATCGGGGTCTGGCTGTGGAGTAGGGTAGGCCTAATAGATTGCCTGATGACAAATTTCCTTCCTCCCACACCATACCAGCTATTTATGATCAGGCAGTTTGACTGGGCAGTCCAACAAGACCAGTGTCGCCTTCCATCCCCACAGCGTGTCATCATTCCTGAGACGAAGTGACAAATTCAAATGGATCACTTTGTCTCAGTCTACCATCCACCCACCGCTCTAAGACAAAGTTTCCACTATGTACAGATCTGGGATCAGCTTCCCCTCCCCCAATCGTAACCTTAAAGGGAAATTTCACTGCTTATATTTCACTGTATATGTACATTAATATGTTATTAACATAAACATAACAATTTAGAATTTCTTCACTGCACGCAAATTCAAGCGTTTCCGCATCTCACTAATAGAAACAGGCCATCTACATTTCCTGGTTGTAAGTAAACCAAAATATCCAGAATTCATAGGGATTCCAGGACGTAATACCACCACGTTGGAGGTGGATCCAGTAGAGAATGGGCATCAACAGGTAGCTCACTACTGTACTATCCAACACACCTCCCAACTATAACCAACGTTAGCCACTTGTTCACAAAACATCAGATTGCAAATAACTATTTATGTTTTATTGACAACAGCTGTAAAGTTTAGCCATGGTGTGGTGCACAGTACCTGGACGTCCAAACTACATGCAAGCACAGGCTGTTGGAGTAGCATTTCTTTGGTTACCTGCCGGAGGTATTCCTCAGTGCCGACAGTGGCTGGCGGCAACAAATACTGGTGCCTATGATGTGAATATTCCCGGGGGAAAATATCCAAATGTCCATGTTTGTAGCCAGCAGTTTCAGACAGAGGAATTGGAAACAGACCTGAAGCTTTAACTGATGGGGTTTGCCAGGTCGTCGAACGTTGAAAAGTGATGCTATTCACAACAAAGAGGAAGGCATCCAATCAGCCAACTTCAGCGCAGCAGATAATAAGTTGAGCTTAGGTAACGTAGCTAACTAACTAGCTAGCGAACGACAGTACATTTGTTTATCTAAATCAAAATCTAACTAGCTAGCTTTCATAATACGCTGGCTAGACATTCCAAAGCAAACAATGTAATTTGCCAGCTGCTACACGGCGATGTGATTTGTAACCTTGCAAGCTAACGTTAGGTTACGTTAGCTACAGCCTACCAGACCGTATCTAACCGTTACCTAGTTTTAGCTAACTAACTACCGTGACTATATGTTTCTTCACGGATACCGATCCCATCAACATCTCCAGCCGCATCAACATCAAGCTCATCACCAGGAACTGGTGTAAGTCACCTTTGCTAAATATTTCCATGACTCCATGATGAGCTAATAAATATACTGGAGCTAGGCATAAACATGGTCTGTGTCTTGTTGTTATTGTTGGTAGTAGGCTAGAAATTCTTGGTTTGGCAACTCCACCTTCTATGGCATTCAAAATTCCTAAATTTTTCCAGTCATAAATGCAGTGTATGGGGAATGAAGATTGGCTATTTTGTCAAGACTGTTCCTGGATCAGGAGGACAATTGTGTTGAAGTGCAGCTATCTGGGGATGCACGCAGCGACAGTCCAGTCCTCTATCTTTTTATTGCTATTTAGTGTGCAGGTGCCTTCTTATGTGTGTTAGTATGTGTTTCTTATCATGTGCTTTCATTGATTCGGGTCTTGTCTTTGTCATTTTTTATAGTGATGCTAAGTGGTAAAACAATTTCCCAAGTTGGGATCAATAAAGTACTACTCTCTATTCTACTCTCTTACTATAGCGGCAAATACACCACCTATTTCCTGATGACACCAACGAGAATGTGCAGAGCGAACTGATCCAGGTACAGTACAATGAATACAGTTTATAGTATGACGGTCAATGACATGTTGTGTTATCACACCTGGTGACTGGTTGTAATTCTGTTTTACTTTGCCTGTTACAGGTTACGGAGGCATCCTGCTCTGTAGCGATGCAGGTAATTGGCTTCAAGCTGGCCCTGACAGAGCGGTTGGACATGGGTGGGGTCACAACTGACAGTTCCCCATCTAGTCGAAAGATGATGAGGGAGCTCTTCTCTGACAACCATCATGAACTCATTGTGTGGCATACACTGGAAGATTAGTACTGCAGAATCCAACCTAACAAGACTATTTATATGGTATCAGAAATTGTACACACTGCTTTCTGACCTAGTATCAAGAATACATGATTAATGTGTTATTTACAAACGTTGAATGGTCAGTCAGATATTTCTTTCAAACAGTCTTCCAAAAGAAACTTCTGCTAAAGGCCAAGAAGTGTGGGAATAAGGCCTTATGTCCATGAATACACTCTAATCACGAATCACATGTTTTGGTGTGCAGCAAGGTGTAATGGAGACCCAGAGGTAAATGCGTATGTTGTGAGTCACTACGTTTGAACGTAAACTTTTTTTAAAATCTAAATGCATTTTTTGGCAGAAATGCTTTCTCGAACATACAAACTTGTATGCCATCTGTAAATGCGAATAAAATTGTTAAATCATGAGCCTAGTTGGTTTAGCCACCGAAAAAGTGAGCAACCTTCCCGTTGGCAATGATTGGCTGAGCAAATGAGTGGGCTGGACATGCCAAGAGATGAGTTTGGATTGTTCTGCCATGTAGCACGTGTCTGTCTATTTGATCTGGTAAGTATGTCTAGATAGTCCTGTCTAACACAGCTTTTTTATTTTAATATATTGCATAGTAAAACTACATAAGTGTTGCTCTCCACTTTCAGGAGAACCGAGTTTTAAAATCAGTGTAATTTGAGTATGATAGCTAAAGAGATGAGGAAAACACCTGTCTCCAGATTACATCTTCAAACTAAGGGCAACCATGGAATCTGACAGGAGACGCATCCATCCATTATGTATACAGGTAAGATAGTCGAGCTAGCTACATTTTCAGATATTACACATTTCTGATTTTGACAGAAAGAGGTTTAATTTTAAGTTAAAGTATACTGTTAGATAGCTAACATTAGCTGGCTGGCTCACTAGCTAACGTTATGTGCATGATCTTATTATTTGTATCTCAGAGCCATTTGCATGGCTAGTTATAGCCTAATGTTAGCTAGCTAACATTGAACCTGGTTGGTTAGCTAGCTGCAGATTCATGCAAGGTAGTAACATCATGAGTTGGGATTATGGTTCATTGTTTAGCTCGCTAGCTAGTTACATGTCTTGTCAAAAAAGACGTTGGTTTCAGAGTGAGCTCAGAATAAATGATATATTTACGAACGCTCAACAGCCGTTGAATATGGCTGGTGTCAGTAAACGTCGGCAAGTAAGTAATTTGATTGTTGCCAGCAGCACAGTTACAGTCACCAATGCTCTGGATAACATGAAAACAGCCTAACCAGCTTTGCTAGGGCGAGTAAAATGGTCAGAGCTTGGGTGGGGGCTAAAGCTTAAGAGGGTGTGAATGATACTGAACAAAGATGAGCTCTCCAGTAGGTACCAAAACATTCAAAGGCCATTTCCTCAAAAGGGAGGTTACAAGTTTATGAACTTTCAAAGCAGAACTACTTACCCATTGTTCCTCAAATGCAGTGTATGATATAACATTTTGAAGCTCTGTGTCTCCACTTTTATCCAATCTAAAAAACACAATTTCAAATGTTGCTACATAAGACCCGAATCAAGGCCTTAAGTCACACATAGGCTACCACAGTTGACAATGCATGTCAGAGCAAAAACCAACATAGGATTGTGTTGAGGCACAGATATGGGAAAGGGTACCAAAAAATATATGCAGCATCGAAGGTCTCCAAGAACACAGTGGCCTCCATAATTCTCCATAATTCTTAAATGGAAGAAGATTGGAACCACCAAGACTCTTCCTAGAGCTGGACGCACGGCCATAACGGCCATAACGGCCATAATGAGCTCCAGAGTTCCTCTGTGGAGATGGGAGAACCTTCCAGAAGGACAACCATCTCTGCGGCACTCCACCAATCAGGCCTTTATGGTAGAGTGGCCAGACGGAAGACACTCCTCAGTAAAAGGCACATGACAGCCCGCTTGGAGTTGACCAAAAGGCACCTAAAGGACTCTCAGACCATGAGAAACTAGATTCTCTGGTCTGATGAAACCAAGATTGAACTCTTTGGTCTGAATGCCAAGCGTCACATCTGGAGGAAACCTGGCACCATCCCTACGGTGAAGCATGGTGGTGGCAGCATCAAGCTGTGGGGATGTTTTTCAGCGGCAGGGACTGGAAGACTAGTCAGGATCGGAGGAAAGATGAACGGAGCAAAGTACAAAGTACAAAGTACCTCAGGCTGGGGCGAAGGTTCACCTTCCAACAGGACAATGACCCTAAGCACACAGCCAAGACAACGCAGGAGTGGCTTCGGGACAAGTCTCTGAATGTCCTTGAGTGGCCCAGCCAGAGCCCAGACTTGAACATGATCAAACATCTCTGGAAAGGCCTGAAAATAGCTGTGCAGCGACGCTCCCCATACAACCTGACAGAGCTTGAGAGGATCTGCAGAGAAGAATGGGAGAAACTCCCTAAATACAGGTGTGCCAACCTTGTATCGTCATACCCAAGAAGACTCAAATCCGTAATCACTGGCAAAGGTGCTTCAAGAAAGTACTAGTCAAGGGTCTATCATATTTACATAATATGTAAGTATGATATATATATTTTTTTATAAATGAGCAAAACTTTCTAAAAACCTGTTTTTGCTTTGTCATTATGGGTTATTGTGTGTAGATTGATGAGGGGGAAAAATATCTAATATATAGCCTTTAGAATAAGGCTGTAGCATAACAAAGCGGTCTAAATACTTTCCGAAGGCACAGTATACTGTATTTCCATAAATCTTTTCATCTGATACCAGGAGCCCTTCAGACAAGTCTTGTGAGGCCTGCACAGTACCAGTCAAAGGTTTAGACACACCTAAATCATTCAAGGGTTTTTCTTTATTTTTACTATTTTCTACACTGTATAATAATAGTGAAGACATCATAACTATGAAACAACACATACGGAATCATGTAGTTATCAAAAAAGTGTTAAACAGATTCTTCAAATAGCCACCTTGATGACAGCTTTGCACACTCTTGGCATTCTCTCAACCAGCTTCACCTGGAATGCTGTACCGACTTCAGACGAGTCCCAAGATGCTTGTGTGGGTCATAGAGCAAAAGGTAAAACATTGTGTTTGTGAGAGTCTCATCTTTCCATAGAGGGGTCATAATAGTTTGTAGGTCAAACCGTTCGACACCGTTTACTTCAGATGCAGAAGATATCTCTATTAAACTGACAGCTTTTTATGGGGACAGTGGTGTGGTATCTGATAACATTGCCAATGGGTAACATACAGTTGAAGTCGGAAGTTTACATACACTTAGGTTGGAGTTAGTAAAACACATTTTTCAACCAATCCACAAATTTATTGCTAACAAACTATAGTTTTGGCAAGTCGGTTAGGACATCTACTTTGTGCATGACACAAGTCATTTTTCCAATAATTGTTTACAGACAGATAATTTCACATATATTTCACACACTGTATCACAATTCCAGTGGGTCAGAAGTTTACATACAGAAAGTTGACTGTGCCTTTAAACAGCTTGGAAAATCCCAGAAAAGTATGTCATGGCTTTGGAAGCTTCTGAAAGGCTAATTGACATCATCTGTGTCAATTGGAGGTGTACCTGTGGATGTATTTCAAGGCCTACCTTCAAACTCAGTGCCTCTTTGCTTGACATCATGGAAAAATCAAAAGAAATCAGCCAAGACCTCAGAAAAAAATGTGTAGACCTCCACAAGTCTGGTTCATCCTTGGGAGCAATTTCCAAATGCCTGAAGGTACCACATTCATCTGTACAAGCAATAGTACACAAGTATAAACATCATGGGACCACGCAGCCGTCATACCGCTCAGGAAGGAGATGCGTTCTGTCTCCTAGAGATGAACGTACTTTACCGCGAAAAGTACAAATCAATATCAGAACAACAGCAAAGGACCTTGTGAAGATGCAGGATGAAACAGGTACAAAATTATCTATATCCACAGTAAAACTAATCCTATATCGTCATAACCTTAAAGGCCAATCAGCAAGGAAGAAGCCACTGCTCCAAACTGCCATAAAAAAGCCAGACTAAGGTTTGCAACTGCACATGGGGACAAAGATCGTACTTTTTGGAGAAATGTCCTCTGGTCTGATGAAACAAAAATATAACTGTTTGGCCATAATGACCATCGTTATGTTTGGAGGAAAAAGGGGGAGGCTTGCAAGCCGAAGAACACCATCCCAACTGTGAAGCACGGGGGTGGCAGCATCATGTTGTGGGGGTGCTTTGCTGCAGGAGGGACTGGTGCACTTCACAAAATAGATGGAATCATGAGAAAGGACAATTATGTGGATATATTGAAGCAACATCTCAGGACATCAGTCAGGAAGATAAAGCTTGGTCGCAAATGGGTCAAAATCTATTCAGCAGTCAGTACTGTTAATAAATGGAAAGCACAATGTCCATTGTACAGTATACAGCCTACAATGCACTGTACTACAGTATCCATTCTCAAACTTTCTCCTTCCCACCTTCAACAATCTGTTTGCTCTCTGAACTGGCTTATATTGGTTGTGTCGCATCATTTGAAACAGGTTAAATCAATTTTGAGTGGTTGTGTTCAATCAATTACATATGTTCTCTATTTGTATTTGATTGTTGCCACTTGTGTTTACCAGTATGGATGACATGGGCATTAGAGTGCAGAATGTGTTTTGAGAATGAGAATGTGTTTAGAGTTTTGCTGAAAAGTCTTAAGTGAGATCTGCAAATTGTGTTTTACCATGTTTTACCATTTACCAAACAAAACACAAAACAAAATTGCAACATTATTTTTATTGAACTTTTATTTAACTAGACAAGTCAGCTAAGAACAAATTCTTATTTACAATGACCACCTACACCGGCCAAACCTCGACGACACTGGGCCAATTGTGTGCGGCCCTATGGGACTCCCAACCACGGCCGGTTGTGATACAGCCAACCTACCTAAGAAATACATTTGACGATACAATTCTCCCCCTGCCCTACTTATTGTCCTGCTAATAGCCCATAATGGCACTGTATGACATGACTGGTTGGGAGTAGGCTACAGTACTACAGTAAGAGCAAAATAATCCTAACATTTCCACACCCTAATTGTAGTCTAACCAATACCCAAACGGAGATTCAGTGAAAATAAAAATCTCATTGATTAATCAAGACCGGTCCCCATGCTTGTCTCAGCGCAGCACTGTCTTTCCCCCCATCCACAAAGCATAATCTGTCACATCCAGACCTTAGTTCCTTTTTTATGTCTCTATTTTGGTTTGGTCAGGGCGTGAGTTGGGGTGGGCATTCTAGGTTTTGCTCTCTGTGTTGTATTTCTATGTGTTTGACCTGGTATGGTTCCCAATCAGAGGCCGCTGTCAATCGTTGCCTCTGATTGAGAACCATACTTAGGTAGCCTGTTCCCACCTGTGTTTGTGGGTAGTTGATTTCTGTTTTTGTATTTTGTACCAGACAGAACTGTTTCGGTTTCGTTGATTCTCTTTTGTTGTTTTTTCATTCAGTGTTCAGCGGGGTTTCCTTGCTGTCTGCTTGTCCGACCTCGGAAAATGTAGTGTGTTTACATGCACAGTAATAATTCTATATTAAACTGACTATGGCAGTTTGCAGATTATGCAATAGTCCTGTAAACACCTTACTCTGCCTATCTTAATCGCCATAAAAGAAAGCTGACGCCGATTAAAACACCTGGTTTTCTGAGTAAACACCTTAACAGCTTCCACATAAAACCTTCATATGTCCGAACTCAGAATCAAATATGCTTCCCAAAAATAAAATGGTAGAATGTTTATTTTAATTGGTGATTTTCTGCATTTATCAGAGTGCCATCAGGTAGCCTGTCGACAGGCTTATTAGGGAAATCGTTCTTCTTGCAAAAGATGTAAACGTTTTTATCAAACTGTTATATTAATCTGACTATCCACAAGAATCTCATTATTGTGTGCATGTCACCGTACTCAATGTGTCACTTTGAATTTTCATTTCTCTAGTACCTAGATGAGAACACTTTTTCTGAGCCAGTTGAAATCACGCATCAACGTCATTTTCATGGACATATCCAAGTAAATGCCAATATAAATTATTTTTTTTTTTTTAAATGAAAATGCAGCTATTGTACTGTCATTCCAGGTTCAGTGTGTAATATGTTGGCTAGGTCGCTAGCAAGTGACAAGAATGTTAGCCTGCATAGCAACCATTTTGTTTGGAACGGACAACCGGTCCCTTTGTATAGCAACTATACAACTGGGTCGCGTCTGTAGCAACATGACCAAAAGAACTATATCTTCTGGTGTAAGAATGAAATTGTATGAATTGACTTTACATTTGAATGCAAATATGTCATTGTTATTTAAATATGTTGGTAACAGTTTTATAAAAGCTATTGCGTCGGGCCAAACAACCGTTTGTGCCTTATTGCTTAAGTAATGTATTGTATTGTACTGTCCTGTGCTCTACACAAATCAAATCAAATTGTATTTGTCACATGCTTCATAAACAGGTGTAGACTAACAGTGAAATGCTTAATAATGGGCCGATCCCAACAACGCAGAGAGAGAGAAAATGGAGAAATAATAGAAAAGTGATAACATGTAATAATAAATATACAATGAGTAACGATAACTTGGCTATATATACATTGAGTATTGACTTGCTGTGCAGGGATACGAGGTAATTGAGGTAGATATGTACATAACATATGTTGGTCTGAAATATGAACACAGAAATACTGGACATTTTGAACTCGTATTATGGTGGTGATTAGACAAAATTACAATCATGGTCTTGAAATGGATTTTTCTGGTCTTGGTCTTGACTCAGGACACGATTTGATCCGGTCTTGGTCTTGAATCGGACTCGCTTTAGGTGGTCTTGAACACAACACTGACTAAATGTGTTGGTAAGTCACAGTATTTAGGAGAGAGTGGTCTGCGTGCATACAGCAGGCAAGCTGCTCCAGTTATTTGATTGACAGTTCTGGTTGCCTAGTGATGGATTTTAGTCCAGACAAGTAAAATCTCTATCTCTGTTCATATCACCCGAGAAGGTTTCGTGGTGTGAATTTTTAGCCTACCCTAACAGACAAGACAAATATGCTATAGTACGAGGCGCTTTCAAGAGGCAAGATTCCTTTATGTCTGAAAAGCGTAAATCGATACAGGTTACCGGTAGCCTATTGTATTTCATATGAGGCAAAAACGAAGAGTAGGCTGCCCCATGCTCACAAGACCGGCATTGGTGCCATGAATTAGACTAGGCTATTCCACATGCAACAGAACGAAGACTGAACACACACATGCATCATTAGCAAAGAGACAGAGTAGGCAGGCCAGTGTGAGGGAGTGAGAGGCAGAAAACTGCTCATATGTTTTGGCAATCTGCATCTCGCAATGTCTTGTCTTGCATGACTTTACCAAGTAGCCTAAAGTTTGCCTCTTTCTCTCTGGTTTTATTTTAATTACACATCTTCCCTTTATAGCCTATAATGTACACAGAAAACAATATCATTTGTGATAACTAAAATGTGATTTATATAAAGTGGGGATTTTTCTTAACGTTAAGCATCACAACTTTGTTTAAACGTTCACACCCCTACTTGGAAGCACAGCGATAACACATTGTTTAACTCCCACACTTCTGGTTGGGTGAATAAAGTTTGAAATCTCATTGATCAACTTCTCAACCAAATATTACCCGCATGGTAATACAGGCACAGTCCGCTATTCTACTGTGCTTCATAGATTCTATGAATGTAATATCTAACTGCTATGCTACATTGCATGCAATGATTGAACACTTGATTCCAGACCAGGTTTGTCTACCCTCACCCTGCCTACACCAGTATTACTGTATAAAAACAGACACTGAAGCAGTTTATAAGGACACAACGGTAACAGGCCAACTAAGGTTCAGAGAAACTATCTTGCTCTTTTAATTTATGCATGCTGCAATAGTTAGCATTTTGTTTCATCTGTCTGTTTACCCATTTATGTATTCCTGCTCGGATTAAATCATTCATTGATGTATTCTCCAAACGAAGCGGATAAAGAAATGTGTGGAAGTGTCGAGGATGATGGATTGATCGACGGATTGAATGGGGAATTAGAAATGAGAGAGAGGTAGAGTAACAAGATCAGGCGAGAACGTGAAGCAGATACAAAAGCACCCACACACACACCTCTCTCACACACACACGCACGCACACCTGCGCACACACACACACACACACACACACACACACACACACACACACACACACACACACACACACACACACACACACAGACACAGACTGATCGTTTCTAAATTCTAGCTGCATTTTAAACACTCTCTGAGGATAAGGGTCACCATAAAACAGCACTTAGACAGCATTTATGGTCCTAAGTGACATTCCTGGGGCTAAGGTCGATGGCTGTAATTCAACTGAAGGCCCTTTAAAATCTGCCTCCCCATATGCATATGCCTGCCTATTGTTCGTCTATTACTAAACCTTTAAATACAGCAGTCGTTCGCCATATCTTTGGGTTCAGCATTTTCCACACAAAATATATTATTCCTAACACACAGACACACAGATACACAGACACAAACACACACACAGAAAGGCAAGCAATGTATGCTTGGCTCCAAAACAAAACCATACAGCATAAGCAAGCCCATAAATTATATTCTCAATGACACACATAAGTGTCTGGCCATGCACACAGACACACACACTAACTGATGGGTGTGTGTGTGCGTGTGTGTCTGATTCCTCTCTTCACCTTTGGACAGCAGCTGTCAGGCTCACGTGGCCTTCGGATCCGGAGTCAAGCCTACTTGATGGTAGTAGCGCTCACTGTTACCCCTAGCGGTTGATTTCGAAGGCATTTTCCTACATCATCCAAGTCAATCTTGAGCGATCTCCCTTCCCTGTAGTGTGCACAGCACCTTCCCATAGCTTCTGTAGTGTTTGTTTCAAGCTCACCAAGACTGTTATCTTTGAATAAACTCAAGCGTAAATATTTATAGATGTATATATGCATGCTGTGGAAGTCTCCTGCCTACCACAGGGTGGCTCTTCTCTCTACCAACGAGGCCAACAGGATCAAGGGGAAGAGAGGAGGACATAGGAGACAGAAGAGATGAGGACATAGGAGACAGAAGAGAGGAGGACATAGGAGACAGAAGAGAAGAAGAGAAAAGTCGAGTAGAATGGTGAGAGCATATTGAGCTGACAAATAATTTTTTGACTGATATGCCCAATGATTTGATGGTGAGTGTGTCACGCCCTGACCTTAGAGAGCCGTTTTATTTCTCTATTTGGTTAGGTCAGGGTGTGATGTTGGGTGGGCATTCTATGTTCTATTTTCTATGTTTTGTATTTCATTTTAAATAAAAGAAAATGTACGCTCACCACGCTGCACCTTGGATTTCTTCCAGCAACGGCCGTGACAGAACTACCCACCACAAAAGGACCGAGCAGCGTGGCCAGGAGTATGAGACAACCTGGGAGGAGGTAGCGAGGTGGTCGGTCGACCCAGAGAAAGTGCTAGAGCCCGCCTGGGATTCAATTGAGCAGTACGAGGAGGGATACCGGAGAATGGAATGGAGGTCCCCAGTTCGGGGCCCGCAACGAGGGTGCCCAGTCCGGGGCCCGCAATGAGGGTGCCCAGTCCGGGACCTGCAACGAGGGTGCCCAGTCCGGGGCCCGCAGCGAGGGTGCCCAGTCACAATAATGTTGACGTTGTCACACCCTGACCTTAGTTATCTTTATTTTCTTTATTATTTTGGTTAGGTCAGGGTGTGACGAGGGTGGTTTGTGCAGTTTTTGTATCATCTAGGGGTTTTTGTATATCTAGGTGTTTATATGTCTATGGTTGCCGAGATTGGTTCCCAATCAGAGGCAGCTGTTTATCGTTGTCTCTGATTGGGGACCATATTTAGGTAGCCATATTCCTTGGGTATTTCGTGGGTTATTGTCTATGTGTAGTTGCATGTCAGCACTCGTGTGTCATAGCTTCACGTTCGTTTTGTTATTTTGTTAGTTTCCAATCACGCTGCGATGTAAAGACCCCTGCCAACTAACATCAACACTTATTTTGTTTTGGAGAAATTGTTTACGTTCTTCTTACGTTACCAAAACCCCACAAATCTTCAAGACATGTTCTAATTTCTCTCCCTCATGAGGAGAGAGGATAATGAAAGTATTGGTCGACCTACCAATGAGTAATAGTGATTTTACTGATATCAATTTTGTTGAATTAAAAATGTGATTCAAATTCGTATTTCTGTTACCAAATTGAAAACAGAATTACCAAAAAATCCGTAACAGGTTTAATGTGGGGAAACGTTCGCTGTGGGCAACGGGGCTGACCGGAGCACCAGGTAAAGGCAAAGCAGCAGTATTTTCACATTTCAAACTGTTGCCTCTAGCAACAACTACCTCCATTGGAGTCCCCAATGTTCACCGTGTCTGTGAGCACCAGGTTAAAGGCAAACAGTCAGCAGTATTTTCACATTTCAAACAGAACATAGAAAGAGATAGAGAAAAGGGGGCGGTGGGGTGCCAGGTGAAAACATGTATGCATGCATAAATGGCAATATCAAGAATGGGGAAGAGTTTAAAAGAGCCCCCAAAGTCTCAAAAAATTAAGATATCAAAAAGACAACTTGAATCTAAGGGTCGCTTTGGGATTCAAAAATATCTTCCAAAACCTTTGGAGGCAGATAATTACAGCCATCTGCCATCCCTGTCCACAAGGCCCTAGCAAAACCGAAACCTACTTGAAGGTAACAGTGCTCAATATTGCCCCTAGTGGCTTCCACGTTATCTGCCGACGTCCTCAGACATGGATGGATGTCGAATACTGACTTGTATCACGGGTGACCTGGCTGAACAGGAGATAGATATAGTGGAGGGTAAAGGAGAGAAAAATAGGCAAACGAAGGACAGGAGAGAACAGTAGAGAACAGAGTCAGACTAGTCAGACTGACTAGGCTCTCTGTCTGTCTCACACACACATGCACATCCATCAAGCACACACACACACACACACACACACACACACACACACACACACACACACACACACACACACACACACACACACACACACACTATAAGACCTAGTGGACCTCTTGTTTGCCTAGTGCTACTCTCTTTCATTAGCACTCTATTTCGTCAGCCTAATACACAGACAGGGAAAGGGGAAAGACTACTCCTTGTTTGGAGAGGAATATTAGAAGGAAAGAACCGAAACTGGATTAGAAGGCAAGATGAGAAGGATGGTGAGCAAGAGTGAGTGAGAGGGTAAAAACTGGAGGGAGAAGGAGAGAAGGAGGGATGTGGTGAAAGAGAAAAGAGGCAGGTGAAGAAGAGAGGCAGAGAAAGAGGAAAAGGTGTGACCTGAAGAAGGGAGATGAAGGAGAGACTGAAGAGAGGGGAAGAGGAAAATGGAGACTACTCTGGGTTTGGAGAGAAAGAGCATATTCCCTAAAAGCACACTTTAGGTCAAGACAAGCGTTATAGAAAAAGAAATGGGAGAACTACTGCTCACAACACCAAACTCATCGAAACATTTCATGGGGCAATTCAAGGGTCACAGAAAGAACGAGAATGCACTATTACTCACTACACCAAACCCTCCAGATCACTGGGCTGTCAAGAGTCAAAGAAAGAGAGAGGGCATACTATTCCTCACTACACTAGAAAACTAGGCTGAATCAAACTAGTGTCATAGGCTGAATCAAACTAGGGTCACAGAAAGAGAGACGGCCCACTATGGCTCACATCAGTCTTCAAGGTTACAGAAAGAGGGAGGATGCACCATTGCTCACTATACTTACCCAGCCAAGGGGAACACAACCAAATCTGTATTAATGCATGGTAAACAGGAGACAACAACAGAGTAGGAAAAACCAAGACTGCTCTGGGCATGTAATCAAATCCACCAGTGAGAGGAGAGGATACAAGGAGCATTGCAGTCCAGGGGGGCAGTTTATAAAGCTGTGTTCATTCTATACAATTACTTCAAATGAAAATACATTTTCTATTTTGGTTTCAAACAGGTGTGTGTGACTGTCTGTGTGTGCGTGTGACTCTGTATGTGTGTGTGTGTGTGTGTGTGTGTGTGTGTGTGTGTGTGTGTGTGTGTGTGTGTGTGTGTGTGTGTGTGTGTGTGTGTGCATATACAGTATTAAACCTTCATGTATTCATTTTCAGTGGTAAATACAAACATGATATTTGTGTTATAGTACATAGTAGTACATAAGGGACTGTTTCTATGGTTCTGTAGAGCTCTCTGTGTGTATGAAAGGTACACTATACATACAAAAGTGTGTGGACACCCCTTCAAATGACTGGATTCGGCTATTTCAGCCACACACATTGCTGACAGGTTTATAAAATCGAGTACACCGCCATGCAATCTCCATAGACAAACATAGGCAGTATTGAAGAGCTCAGTGACTTTCAATGTGGCACCGTCATAGGGTGCCAGCTTTCCAACAAGTTAGTTTGTCAAATCTGTGCCCTGCTAGAGCTGCTGGTGTTGTGAAGTGGAAACGTCTAGGTTCAACAGCTCAGCATCGAAGGGGTAGGCCACACAAGCTCACAGAACGGAACTGGCGAGTGCTGAAGCGCAAAGCATGTAAAAAATAGTTTGTCCTCGGTTGCAACACTCACTACTGAGTTCCAAATTTTCTCAGGAAGCATCACAATAACTTTTCATCAAGAGCTTCATAAAATTTGTTTCCAAGGCCGAGCAGCCACACACAAGCCTAAGACCACAACGTGCAATGCCAAGTGTCGGCTGGAGCGGTGTAAAGCTCGCCGCCATTTAATTTTTTTAAATGTATTTCACCTTTTTTTAAAGGTGGCTAGGTAGGCTAGTTGAGAACAAGTTCTCATTAGGGAGGGAGATATGGGTCTCCAGGTTCAGTGATTTTTGCAATTCGTTCCATTCATTGGCAGCAGGCGGCTCTGTGTGTTGAGGACATGGGTTCTACTAGAGATACTTTGAAGCTGACAATTGATTTGTGTTGGTGATAAAAACCTAAAAGCTAGCATTCTATAGACAAGATGTGGTGTGTGACTCGAGATAGAGATAGCCTGGAAGAGTTAAGAACAATGCCTCATTGTCTCATCTTCCTGGCATCTGGGAAACTAAGTAAAATACCATCCTGTGTAGATAACCAAGGTGGCTTATGGGAAGGTTATAGGTGACTGACTAAGCAATCTTGGTATCAGCTATACAAAAACTGTGCATCGTCTGTAAAGGCTAGACTCTCAGCCTAACAGTCAGTCAAGACTGGTGGGCTGGCTGTCTCATTATTGCAATATTTAATCGATATTAAATAAAGATGATTGTTTGAAGAAATGACCAAGACCAAGTCTCTCTCAGTACTGAATTTCCACGACAGGGTGACTAGTGAAATATAGATGATGGAGCGCGTGCTGTGGGTGGGTGCTGCTATGGTGACCAGTGAGCTAAGTTAAGGCAGGGATTTACCTAGCAAGAACTTATAGATGACCTGGAGTCAGTGGGTTTGGTGATGTATATGAAGCGAGGGCCAGCCAGCGAGAGCATACAGGTCACAGTGGTGGGTAGTATATGGAGGTTTGGTGACAAAACGGATGGCACTGTGATAGACTGCATCCAATTTGCTGAGTAGAGTGTTGGAGGCTATTTTGTAAATTACATCGCAGAAGTCAAGGATCGGCAGGATGGTCAGTTTTACGAGGGTATGTTTGGCAGCATGAGTAAAGGGTGCTTTGTTGCGAAATAGGAAGCCGATTCTAGATTTAATTTTGGATTGGAGATGCTTAATTTGAGTTTGGAAGGACAGTTTACAGTCTAACCAGACACCTAGGTATTTGTAGTTGTCCACATATTCTAAGTCCGAACCATCCAGAGTAGTGATGTTGGACGGGCGGGTGGGTGCAGGCAGTGATCGGTAGAAGAGCATGCATTTAATTTTACTTGCATTTAAGAGCAGTTGGAGGCCACGGAAGGAGAGTTGTATGGCATTGAAGCTCGTCTGGAGGTTAGTTAACACAGTACCCAAAGAAGGGCCAGAAGTATAAAGAATGGTGTCGCCTGCGTAGAGGTGGACCAGAGAATCACCAGCAGCAAGAGCGACATCATTGATGTATACAGAGAAAAGAGTCTGCCGGAGAAATGAACCCTGTGGCACACCCATAGAGACTGCCAGAGGTCCGGACAACAGGCCCTCCGATTTGACACACTGAACTCTGTCTGAGAAGTAGTTGGTGAACCAGGCGAGGCAGTCATTTGAGAAACCAAGGCTGTTGAGTCTGCCGATAAGGATACGGTGATTGACAGAGTCGAAAGCCTTGGCCAGGTCGATGAATACAGCTGCACAGTATTGTTTCTTGTCGATGGCGATTATGACATCATTTAGGACCTTGAGCGTGGCTGAGGTGCACTCATGACCAGCTCGGAAACCAGATTGCAAAGCAGAGAAGGAACGGTGGGATTCAAAATGGTCGGTGATCTGTTTGTTAACTTGGATTTCAAAGACCTTAGAAAGACAGGGTAGGATAGATATAGGTATGTAGCAGTTTGGGTCTAGAGTGTCTCCCCCTTTGAAGAGGGGGATGATCGCGGCAGCTTTCCAATCTTTGGGGATCTCAGACGATACGAAAGAGAGATTGAACAAGCTAGTAATAGGGGTTGCAACAATTTCGGGCTGATCATTTTAGAAAGAGAGGGTCCAGATTGTCTAGCCCTGCTGATTTGTAGGGTTCCAGATTTTGCAGCTCTTTCAGAACATCAGCTATCTGGATTTGGGTGAAGGAGAATGGGGAGGCTTGGGCAAGTTGCTGTGGGGGGTACAGGGCTGTTGACCAGGGTAGGGGTGGCCAGGTGGAAAGCATGGCCAGCCGTAGAAAAATGCTTATTGAAATTCTCAATTATTGTGGATTTATCGGTGGTGACAGTGTTTCC
Source organism: Oncorhynchus nerka (assembly GCF_034236695.1). Lineage (NCBI taxonomy): Eukaryota > Metazoa > Chordata > Actinopteri > Salmoniformes > Salmonidae > Oncorhynchus > Oncorhynchus nerka. Next base: position 62,734,319 of record NC_088404.1, on the reverse strand, counting down.
TAGCCTCATTGCAGTAGGTAGCTTGAAGGAGGTGCTCTTATTATCCATGGACTTTACAGTGTCCCAGAACTTTTTGGAGTTTGTGCTGTAGGATGCAAATTCAAATTGTTTGGGCACAGACCTGGATCGTAAGACAAGCTATCTCGGCAGTAGATTGCAACTCCACCCCCTTTGGCAGTTCTATCTAGTTGGAAAATGTTATAGTTAGGGATGGACATTTCAGGTTTTTTGGTAGCCTTCCTAAGCCAGGATTCAGACAAGGCTAGGACACACTCAAAAATATGTTGAGTATATTTTTAAATGTTGAATTGTTTGCCCAATGATTGTATATTTTGATCAATTCCCCATTACATATGTCACCAGTAGTACATGTAAATTGTGTGGAGGTGCTGACTAACGGCGAATAAACTACAAACTATCAAAATAAAGTCACACACTCCACATAAACTACCAGTAATTTAATGTGTATTAACCAACGTTTCGGCATCACTGTGCCTTCTTCAGGGTAATGTCATGAATACTTGAACCAGGTTATGTAGAAAAACAGTGAAATTAGTGCAACCAATGACAATAGTGAAGTGTGTGTCATAATAATTAAGTTAATTAGAACAAATTAGTGAAACTGTTAAAAGCAACTATAGTTTATGGCATATTAAATATATTAGCCTATTGTTATTATATGGAAACATCATTGAATATTGTACATAATATTAGCATCAACATACATTATTGTTCAATTAAATTTCACATATTTAATTATTTCGTAATTCATTTCATATTTGTCTATCTTTTGGTTCAACCTTAATGCATAATGAGCATCATCAATGCGTTGTACGATAGGCTCTAGAAAGAATATATCCATTTATAAGACTTGTTCATAAAATAAACAATTGTTCATAAGAAGGGCCTGAGATCAAAGTCAATATTTAGACCACTAGGGGTCAATGTTTTTAGATAGGATATCTAGTAATTCTCCCTTTGTAAGCTTTTCCACATGAACAGGTGATGAGATAGATTACTCCCTTGGTCTTGCATGAGATGATACTTCTAACAGGGATTTTTCGACCTGTATGTGGGTGTCTGAAGAAGGATGTTTTTATAGCTTTCCAGAACATGCAAACTGCTTTTTATACTGTTCAACATACCTTGTGTCAATTGAAGCTTATCCTCAATACTGACAAAACTAAACTAATGGTGTTTTCTAATGCAGGAAATAGACCTCTGAACCTTTCACCTATTACTACCTGTCAGGGCAAGGAGATTGAGGTTGTAACCTCATAAATATCTTGGAATTTTAATTGATGACGGCCTCTCTTTTAAATTGCATATTCAACAATTTACAAAGAAAATTTCAGCTGAAATTGGGATTTTATTTTAGGAATAAGGCCTGTTTTTATTTTGAAGCCAGAAGGAGGCTAGTATCAGCTACATTTATGCCTTTACTAGGCTATATATATATATATATATATGAATGTTTCCGCTCAGTGTTTGAGATCAATTGACACTCTTTACCATGGCACTTTGAGATTTATTTTAAACTGCTAAACCCTTACGCACCACTGCACTTTCTATACCAGGGTTGGCTGGCCTTCTCTAGTCACTCGTAGGCTCAGTCACTGGTATACTTTTATTTACAAAGCCATTTTGGGTTTACTACCTTTTTATTTGTGCATTTTTATTGTTCAGAAATGTGGTGGGTACTCTTCGTTCGCTGGACTTTATACTGCTAACAAAATACTTTTAAACTGGAAGAACTTGTCCCGATTGGTGTTTTTAAATCACTGATGAATGATTTTGAGGCTGATTCCCTGACCTATCAATGTTTTTAATTTGCTGCTCTTGTGAATTCAATGGTTTTTACTAGATTACTTGTAGTTTTTCATGTTGTCTGTCTGTCATTTTTTTGTAATGACTTGGTGCTGCCTATCTTGGCCAGGGTGCTCTTGAAAAATAGATTTTAATCTCAATGAGCCCTTCCTGGTTAAATAAAAGTGAAATAAATAAATAATAGTGATATTGCACTGTGCGCATGAGCCACATTTGTAGTTCCCATTTGGCATAGGTGTCAAGAGTGTCTGAGTGGGCTCAGGGGGCAGGTCAGGTCTCACCAAGGTATCTCCAATATTGCGACCACGCATATAGAACACCAGTGGGAGTTCCTTGAAGAGTTGTGCAATTTTTGTCTGATTGCAGAATATGCCAGTGCTTTTTCAGGATTGCTTTCATTTTCTCCGAACCCTTGGTGTACTTAGTGCAAAAGACGGTTGCGTTGTTTTTCTTCTTAGGCTGAGTTTTTAGTAATTCCTCTCTTGCTTTTTGAGATATTTTCATCATTGCAGCATCAAGAGTTTGTGCTTGTAGCCTCTCAGTTTGGATTTATCTGTCGTTTGTTTTGCATTGCTCTCAAAATCTGTCTGGTGACCACAGATTCGTTTAGTCCTGCATAACTGGCTATATGGTAGACGGTTCTTGAGGGGAAGGGGATGCATACAATCTGCACATAGCAGGGTATTGCGGTCTGTGGGCTTTGTGTATAAGTCTGTGTGTAATGCATCATTCTTTTTGATAATCCATAAATCCAGGTATTTGATGATCAGAATCATCAGGTCCAATGAACATATATTAACTATAGCACACCATCGTTCACACAACTCTTCAGTGTGTTGGCCAAGTGAAGGCTATTTTTGCCAACGTAGTCCGTGTGGGATAACTCCGTTTCTAACATACTCAAAGTGACGATGTACAGGTGGGTTCTAGTTTTCTTGAATGAACAGTCTTGGAATTCTTTAAAAAGAACAAATAGAGACACTGTTACTAAAATGTTGTCTCGTTGTTGTTGGCTGTATTCAAAAAGGCTCCATTGAGCATCGTTTGAATTTGGTTAAGTTCCCATGTTGGCAAGGGAGTTGATTTATTGCGGTGTTGTCAGTGAGAGATAATAGTAGATTAAAAAACATGAGCTGGCGCACACTCAGAAAAATGTGTTGGCGTGGAGGTGCTGACTAACGGCGAATAAACTATAAACTATCAAAACAAAGAAAGTCGCACACTCCATGTATAAACTCCCAGTAATTTATTGGGTGCTTACCAACGTTTCGGCATCATTAGCGTACACCTAATATGTTCCCCCTGTTGATGATGCTCATTATACATTAAGGTTGAACCACAATACTACATGCGACAAATATGAAATGAAATACAAAACAATGAAATATGTGAAATTTAATTAAACAATCATGTATGTTGATGCTAATATGATGTACAATATTTAGTGATGTTTCCATATGATAACAATAGCCTAATATATTTAATATGCCATAAACTATTGTTTTTTAACAGTTTCACTCATTCGTTCTAATTAACTTAATCATTATGACACACACTTCACTGTTGCCATTGGTTGCACTAATTGCACTGTTTGTCTACATAACCTGGTTTAAGTATTCATCACATTACCCTGAAGAAGGCACAGTGATGCCGAAGCACCAGTAGTAAATGTGCCATGAATTCGCGTCATTTGGTTACATTAATTTCTGTTACTGTATGTATGTGTTAATTTCAGTCATTTACCGTTCTCATTCTCAGAGTGGAAATGTTGTTTGCAGAGTTCACAACCTGCTACACTTATGAGAAACAAATGTTGCTATATTTCATAACCATCATTTATGAGTTTTGTCAATGTTTTCATTGTCATTTGTTTGGAGTGCACCATGTGAGCAATGAGTATGTGTCTGGTTTCTCTGTCCTGTTGTTGAGGGAGTGCACCCGCCTGAGCAGGCATAGAACTACTTTGCTGTCTCTGCCTGGCCGGTTCCCCTCTTTCCACTGGGATTCTCTGCCTCTAACCCTAATACAGGGGCTGAGTCACTGGCTTACTGGTGCTCTTCCATGCCGTCCCTAGGAGGGGTGCGTCACTGAAGTGATCTTCCTGTCCGTCTCTCTCTCTCTCTCTCTCTCTCTCTCTCTCTCTCTCTCTCTCTTCTCTCATGCCTCAGGACTACCTGGCATGGTGACTCCTTGTTGTCCACCTAGCCGTTCTGCTGCTCCAGTTTCAACTGTTCTGCCTGCGGCTATGGAACGCTGACCTATTCAACTGACATGCTACCTGTCCCAGACCTGCTGTTTTCAACTCTCTAGAGACAGCAGGAGCGGTAGAGATACTCTGAATGATCGGCTATGAAAAGCCAACTGACATTTACTCCTGAGGTGCTGACCTGTTGCACTCTCGACAACCACTGTTGTCAAAAATACCTTATTTATTTAAGGTATTGAAATTGATCTCAGGTGCATCCTGTTTCCATTGATCATCCTTGATGTTTCTACAACTTGATTGGAGTCCACCTGTGGTAAATTCTATTGATCAGACATGATTTGGGAAGGCACACACCTGTCTATATAAGGTCCCTCAGTTGACAGTGCATGTCAGAGCAAAAACCAAGCCAGGAGGTCAAAGGAATTGTCCGTAGAGCTCAGAGACAGGTTTGTTATGCAGCATTGAAGGTACCCAAGAACAGAGTGGCCTCCATCATTCATAAATAGAAGAAGTTTGGAACCATCAAGACTCTTCCTAGCGCTGGCTGCCGGTCAAACTGAGCACCCCACCAATCAAGCCTTTAAGGTAGAGTGGCCAGACAGAAGCCACTCCTCATTAAAAGGCACATGACAGCCTGCTTGGAGTTTGCCAAAAGGCACATAAAGGACTCAGACCATGAGAAACAAGGTTATCTGGTTTGATGAAACAGAGAATGAACTCTTTGGCACCATCCCTACGGTGAAGCATGGTGGTGGCTGCATCATGCTGTGGGGAGGATTATCAGCGGCAGGGACTGGGAGACTAGTCAGGATTGAGGGAAGATAAATAAATACAAAGAGATCCTTGATGAAAACCTGCTCCAGAGCACTCAGGACCTCAGACTGGGGTAAAGGTTCACCTTCCAACAGGACAATGACCCTAAGCACACAGCCAAGACAACACAGGAATGGTTTCGGGACAAGTCTCTGAATGTCCTTGAGTGGCCCAGCCAGAGCCCGATCAAAGATCTCTGGAGAGACCTGAAATTAGCTGTGCAGTGACCCTCCCCATCCAACCTAACAGAGCTTGAGAGGATCAGCAGAGAAGAATGGGAGAAACTCCCCAAATACAGGTGTGCCAAGCTTGTAGCGTCATACCCAAGAAAACTTGAGGCTGCAATCGCTGCCAAAGGTGCTTCAACAGTAGAGAGTGTAAATGTGTAAATGTGATATTTAATCAATTTTAGAATAAGGCTGTAACGTAACAAAATTTGGAAAAAGTCAATGGGTCTGAATAATTTCCAAATGCACTATGCAGTGGAAACATCATAAAATATATGAACACTTTTCCATTGGGCAAAAACAGCTGTCTGTCTTGAGCTCACTGGCATGGGAACGGGCTAGTTGATAAGATGTTGCAAGTTCGCTAGCGGGCCTGACACAGTTGATTGATTTGATACAATGTTGCACTTCACTATAGCGATAGCTCAAGTCAAGACAGTTATTATTTGTCAGCTTGATGTATTTTTACTTGACAATGGAAGTTATAGGCCTACTGCTACATTGGCCTATAGGCTATGTGTTCCATGCACTCGTTTATTTATCTGCCAATGGTTCACGGTGTATCAATGTATGATACAGGTGCTCTCACATTAGTTGAATTTTAACTTTTAGATTTTTTGGGGCATTTTAATTCGTATGATTTGTATGATTAACCACGTGACAATGACAACGAAAACTGTATTATTCAAATGAAACTGTTCCACGAAAATCTGCATATGAAAATCTTAAATGGCATGAAGATTGGTAGAAATGGAGGGATAAATTGTAAGTTTCCGCAAACTTAAAACTCCCTCACTGCTTATGAAGTCTTTATAAAATCATTGCCTCCGCGTTTCCATGGTCGGATTTAGCAAAAAAGCCACTTTGAAGCAAGGTAAGACATGCCTCCTAATATGAAGTAAAACATGTAGGTTTATAACAATTAAGTATGGGGGGGGGCCAAAAGCCAGCAATTTCCGTCTAATGGAAACCATGCACATTACTTCACAGTGTAAACATTCTTCATTGCTAAAGCATACAACATCTGCTTAGTGGTTAAGAGCGTTGGGCCAGTAACCAAAAGGTTGCTGGTTTGAATCCCTGAGCCGGCAAGGTGTAGAAATCTTTTGCCTACCCTTGAGCAAGGCAGTTAACCCCCAACAACAGCTGCTCCTTAGGTGCTGTGGAGGTTAATTAAGGCAGCACCTCTCTGATTAAGAGGGTTTGGGTTAAACACGGAAGACACGTTTCGGTTGAATGCATTCAGTTGTGCAACTGACTACCCTTTCCCTACTTTGATATGTATTCTAATTTCTTCTTTATTCTCCTGTACGTATGTACAGTATATAACCTGTTACCAATGCTGCCAACTGCACTGTGACTGTACACTTATGCCAATATAAGTCACCCTTCCTGCACGTCCTGCACACTGTGTGTGTGTGTGTGTGTGTGTGTGTGTGTGTGTGTGTGTGTGTGTGTGTGTGTGTGTGTGTGTGTGTACACTACAGGTCAAAAGTCTGGACAGTCATTTAAGGGTTTTTCTTTATATTACCTATTTTCTACATTGTAGAATATTAGTGAAGGCGTCAGAATTATGAAATACACATGGAATCAGGTAGTAAACAAAAAAGTGTTAAACAAATCAAAATATATTTTATATTTGACATTCTTCAAATAGCCACCCTTTGCCTTGATAACAGTTTTGCACACTTTTGGGATTCTCTCAACCAGCTTCATGAGGAAGTCACCTGGAATACATTTCAATTAACCTCTTAAGACTCTAGGGGCAGTATTTCATTTTTGGATAAAAAGACGTGCCCGTTTTAAGCGCAATATTTTGTCACGAAAAGATGCTCGACTATGCATGGAATTGATAGCTTTGGAAAGAAAACACTCTGACGTTTCCAGAACTGCAAAGATTTTCACTGTGAGTGCCCTAGAACAAAAGCTTCAGGGAAAACCAAGATGTTTCTGCACCCAGGAAATGAGCAGGATTTCTGAGGCTACGTTTTGCATTATCTCCTTATATGGCTGTGAATGCGACAGGAATGAGCCTACCCTTTCTATCGTTTCCCCAAGGGGTCTGGAGCATTGTGACGTATTTGCAGGCATATCATTGGAAGATTGACCATAAGAGACTACATTTGCCAAGTGTCGGCACGGTGTCCTGCGTTGAAATTGGTGCGCAAAACTCAGCTGCTGGTATTTTTCCATGGGGGTTTTGAGAAAAACCATGCTTCCACGAACGGCATATCAATGAAGAGATATTTGACAAAACACCTTGAGGATTGATTCAAACAACGTTGGCCATGTTTCGGTCGATATTATGGAGTTAATTCGGAAAAAAGTTTGACGTTTTGGTGACCGAATTTTCGGTTCGTTTCGGTAGCCAAATGTGTAGTTACAAAACGGAGCGATTTGTCCTACACAAAGAATCTTCTATGTAACTGAGAGTCTCCTCATTGAAACATCTGAAGTTCTTCAAAGGTAAATTATTTTATTTTATTCCTTTGCTGGTTTTTGTGAATATGTTGCGTGCTACGCTAAATGCTAAGCTAGCCATCAACACTCTTACACAAATGATTGATTTTCTATGGTTCAAAAGCATATTTTGAAAATCTGAGATGACAGTGTTGTTAAGAAAAGGCTAAGCTTGAGAGCAGGCATATTTATTTCATTTCATTTGCGATTTTTAGAAATCGTTAACGTTGCGTTATGGTAATGAGCTTTTGAGGCAGTAGTCACGATACCGGATCCGGGATGGGTCGGACTATGAGGTGTGGTGTGCCTTCTTAAAAGGGAATTTGTGGAATTTATTTCCTTCTTAATGCGTTTGAGCCAATCAGTTGTGTTGTGACAAGGTAGGGGTGGTATACAGAAGATAGCCCTATTTGGTGAAAGACCAAGTCCATATCATGGCAAGAACAGCTCAAATAAGCAAAGAGTAATGACAGTCCATCATCACTTTAAGACATGAAGGTCAATCAATCTGGAAAATTTCAAGAACTTTGAAAGTTTCATCAAGTGCAGTCGCAAAAACCATCAAGCTATGATAAAACTGGCTCTCATGAGGACCACCACAGGAATGGAAGACCCATAGTTACTTCTGCTGCAGAGGATAAGTTCATTAGAGTTACCAGCCTCAGAAATTGCAACCCAAATAAATGCTTCACAGAGTTCAAGTAACAGACACATCACAACATCAACTGTTCAGAGGAGACTGTGTGAATCAGGCCTTCATGGTCGAATTGCTGCAAAGAAACCACTACTGAAGGACACCAATAAGAGGAAGAGACTTGCATGGTCCATGGACATTAGACTGGTGGAAATTTGTCCTTTGGTCTGGAGTCCAAATTGGAGATTTTTGGTTCCAACTGCCATGTCTTTGTGAGACGCAGAGTAGGTGAACGGATAATCTCCACATGTGTGGTTCCCAATGTGAAGCATGAAGGAGGAGGTGTGATGGTGTGGGGGTGCTTTGCTGGTGACACTGTCTGTGATTTATTTAGAATTTAAGGCACACTTAACCAGCATGGCTACCACAGCATTTTTCTTTGATACGCCATGCCATCTGGTTTGTGCTTAGTGGGACTATCATTTGTTTTTCAACAGGACAATGACCCAACACACCGCCAGGCTGTGTAAAGGGCTATTTCACCAAGAAGGGGAGTGATGGTGTTCTGCATCAGAAGACCTGGCCTCCACAATTACCCGACTTCAACCCAATTGAGATGGTTCGGGATGAGTTGGACCGCAGAGTGAAGGAAAAGCAGCCAACAAGTGCTCAGCATATGTGGGAATTCCTTCAAGACTGTTGGAAAAGCATTCCAGGTGAAGTTGGTTGAGAGAATACCAAGTGTGTGCAAAGCTGCCTTCAAAGTAGGTTGGCTATTTTTAAGAATCTAAAATATTGTATATATTTTGATTTGTTTAACACTGTTTTGTTACTACCTGATTCCATATACGTTATTTCGTAGTTTTGCTGACTTCACTATTCACTACTGTAGAAAATAGTAAAAATAAAGCAAAACCATTGAATGAGTAGGTGTGCCCAAACTTTTGACTGGTGCAGTATCTTCCCCCACTATTCGGGATGGATAGAAAAAAAGGACAAAACAAGAGAGATTCCCACCTGCTGACCCTGTGACCCTCAGCATTCATCATTGCTTAATTAAACATTTCTGTGTGTGTTCTATGTAAAGATTGCCCCTTCCTCTTGCCCTCTCCTCAGGCTAATCTACCTCACACTGTTTAACTAGTGATAAAATGAGAATGAGACGCCATCTCCTCCTCTACCCCTAATCCCGTTCTCAACCAAACAACCATGTCCCTCCTCTATCTCCTCTAACCCTCTTTCCTTTACCAATGGTCAGGTCAATGCAACCAACTTTCTTAACTTTTTTAAAGGCTAAATCACAATTTTGTTCTGCATTAAAGAGGTTGAGAGTTTTGCCCTCTGCGCCTCTCTAGAGAGAAGAATTTCATTAACTGTTAGGCCCCGGATGAATCGCTGTTCATCTGAGTTCAAAGCCATTGATTTGCACAGTGGCACCAGTGCCTCCCAAAAAAAGGCCCGGAAACAACTCCCTATTGATTTCTGGCATTAAAAGAACCAGTAGGGAGCCAATGGGATGCAGGGACAGTGTGACTGTCCTGGCTAACCATCTGTGGTGACAGTGGGGATCCCTTCAAGCCATCAAGATATGGAAATGAACTCCCACTAGGTAACACATTTTCTCCTTTTATCAATTATTTGTTGACGTTTCGGTCAAGTCGACCTTCAAGACAAGGAACCCTGGGAACCTAGCCAGTAGAGATCTGGTTACGAGGAGTGAAAGACGGAAAGCAAGAAAGGCCCTGGGTCTCAGAGTAGGAGAGCTGATTTAGGATTAATTTAGCCTTTTAGATCACAATGAATAGGGTTACATGGACAGGGGAACCTAGCTCCATATTCATACAGCTTCTCAGAGAAGAAGTGCTGATCTAAGATCAGAATACAAAAGTTACATAGACTTGGGGGACCTGATCCTAAGATCAGCACTTCTACTCTGAAACATTTTATGAACACGTGCCCTGATCCTAAATCACCACTCCTACTCTGAGACGCTTGATACATATGGCCACCGAGGCAATATGGCAACCCAGTCAATGAGGATCAAGCTTTGAAAGGATAGATCAGCCCAAAATCTAAGTTTGTCAGATATTTGCACATGTCCAATGCCATCTAAAGTAGGTATGAGATTATATTCCAAACCATTAGTCAGTTAATAGAGAGTTCCAACTATATGACTTATGCTTTCCAAATCGCATCCTATTCACTACACAGTGCACTACTTTTGACCAGAACCCTATGGCCCCTGATCTGAACCCCGGTCTCTCTTTTACCTGTCCGCGACCATTCTCTTGCCTATTCCCTTTGGATTTATTAAACATCTTAAACTCCAAACATCTGTCTCCTGTGTCTGCATTTGGGTCTCGCCTACTGACATAAGCGTGCCATTTGGGATGCAATGTATGTGTCAGGAGAAATATTCAGGCCTCAAATCATAAATGAAATTAATGGTAAATATTAAAAACATCTAATTAGATGGATTTAGCCGGAAATTAGACTATCCCAATCTTTCCAATTAATTTGGGATTGAACCCTCATAATGCTTTTAGCAGGATCTACACAACAGACGGCTGTGTACTATGGAGTTTTGAAAACATTGGAACAACTTTCAGTTTAGGGTGATCTGCCCCTTAACCTTAACCTGGTAAAGAGAAAGTGTGATAGGAATACAGTTCCAGTCAAAAGTTTGGACACGCCTACTCATTCAAGGGTTTTTATTTTTACTATTTTCTACATTGTAGAATAATAGTGGAGACATTAAAACTATGAAATAACACATATGGAATTATATAGTAACCAAAAAAGTGTTAAACAAATCAAAATATATTTTACATTTGAGATTCTTCAAAGCAGCCACCCTTTCCCTTTATGACAGCTTTGCACACTCTTGGCATTCTCTCAACCAGCTTCATGAGGTAGTCACCTGGAATGCTTTTCCAGACTTGAAGGAGTTCCCACATATTCTGAGCACTTGTTGGCTGCTTTTAATTCAAAACCATCTCTCATGGGGTAAGGTTGGGTGATTTTGGAGGCCAGGTCATCTGATGCAGCACTCCATCACTCTCCTTTTTGGTCAAATAACCCTGAAACACAGCTTAGGTCATTCCCCTGTTGAAAAACAAACGATAGTCCCACTAATGGCGTATCGCTGCAGAATGCTGTGGTAGCCATGCTGGTTAAGTGTGCCTTGAATTCTAAATAAATCACAGACAGTGTCACCAGCAAAGCACCCCCACATAATCACACCTCTGCCATACTTCACAGTGGGAACTGTGGAGGAAGAGGAAGGGGGAGGGGGAGTGGATCCCCACCCCGCCACACTGGCAACACTTCGAGGGGCATTGCACAAATAATGGCGTTTACTAGGGAAACATTCCTGATGTTCTGTACTTAGTGCCAGTCTGCACGTTCAAACTAAAACAATGTAACTAGTAATGGCATCTTTATGCTTTCGTTAATAAAATAATGATAAATAATAATGCCGATTTTATTTAGTTATGGATCCATAATGAAATACTATGGAAATAAATATCACTGAATTACAGAAATATCCTCCAATCCTCTATATGTAATTTTTGGCAGAGAGTCATGTCATATATTTCGATATACTGTAGGCCTACTGTGAGGCCTACCATGAGTAAGGTGCTGTTAAAAGTGGTGTAGATCTTACTTATTTAAAGAGCATATTGAAGTTAGAAGCAATAGGATTTGAAGCAATAGCCTACAACTACTTTAGCACCGTTTTGCGCTGCTCTGAGACAAGCATGGGGACTGGTCTTGACAAATCAAGAGATTTGGGTATTGGTTAGACTAGAATTAGAAAACTAGGGTGTATAAATGTTATGCTCTTAGTGTAACCTTTATTTAACTAGGCAAGTCAGTTAAGAACAAATTCTTATTTACAAGGACAGCCTACTCCTTCCTTCCCGTCAGGGAATTGAACCCCGGTCTCCCACGGGCCCGCACGACACAGTAATTCTTTAGCTAAATAGCCCAGTACTGTACGCCCGACTGTCACGTTGTACAGGGCCATATTTTTCGTACCATCCTGACGGAACCCCAGAGGGTTTTTAGTTTTTATTGTAAAAGAAACACCATAATATTAATCTAATTAATTAAGAAAGTACCAGTCAACATTTTAGACACACCTACTCATTCCAGGATTTTTTCTTTATTTTTACTATTTTCTACATTGTAGAATAATAGTGAAGACACAACTATGAAATAACACACATGGAATCAGTTAAGAAAAAAATATTATTTACAAGGACAGCCTACTCCTTCCTCCCCATCGGGGAATTGAACTCCGGTCTCTTGCGTGCCTGCATTCTCCAGTACAGCCACTATTGAACTATATCAAATGCTTCTCAAAGCTGCCCACTGGTGGTCAAATTAGCACTAACTAGCATTAATGGTACCAGTGATTCACACTTAAATAACGTTCCATTGAATTATGTGGCACCATACAAGCTGCGGCGCAACTTTTAAAGGACGAACCACTGTAATTGCCGATTTCTGAGGCTCATACTCTGCAGCAGAGGTAACTCTGGGTCTTCCTTTCCTGTGGCAGTCCTCATGAGAGCCAGTTTCATCATAGCACTTGATGGTTTTTGCGACTGCACAAAGTTCATGTAATGTTATGCATTAAAAAATATATATTTAACTAGGCAAGTCAGGTAAGAACAAATTCTTATTTACAATGATGGCCTAACAGGGAACAGTGGGTTAACTGCCTTGTTCAGGGGCAGAACAACAGATTTGTTTTACCTTGTCAGCTTGGGGATTCAATCCAGTAACCTTTCGGAGACTGGCTCTAACCAATTTTCTTATAGTAATGATGGACTGTCATTTCTCTTTGCTTATTTGAGCTGGTGTTGCCATAATATGGACTTGGTTTTTTACCAAATAGGGCTATCTTCTGTATACCACCCCTACCTTGTCACAACATAACTGATTGATACAAACGCATTAAGAAGGAAAGAAATTCCACAAATTAATTGACATGCATTCCATACCTCATGAAGCTGGTTGAGAGAATGCCAAGAGTGTGCAAATCTGTCATCAAGGAAAAGGGTGGCTACATTGAAGAATCTCAAATATTATATACAGTGAGGAGAGTAAGTATTTGATACACTGCCGAAATATTATGTTCTGCTTTTCTGATGTATCAAATACTTATGTCATGCAATAATCGACAGTGTATCAAATACTAGTTCTCCCCACTGTATGTTTAACCTGTTGCGACGAGCAATCCCGTATCTGGGATCGTAATTATAGCCTCAAGCTCATTACCATAACGCAACGTTAACTATTCATGAAAATCGCAAATGAAATGAAATAAATATATTAGCTCTCAAGCTTAGCCTTTTGTTAACAACACTGTCATCTCAGATTTTCAAAATATGCTTTTCAACCATAGCAAAACAAGCATTTGTGTAAGAGTATTGATAGCTAGCATAGCATTAAGCCTAGCATTCAGCAGGCAACATTTTCACAAAAACAAGAAAAGCATTCAAATAAAATAATTTACCTTTGAAGAACTTCGGATGTTTTCAATTGAGGAGACTCTCAGATAGCAAATGTTCAGTTTTTCCAAAAATATTATTTGTGTAGGAGAAATCGCTCCGTTTTGTTCATCACGTTTGGCTAAGAAAAAAACCCGAAAATTCAGTCATCAAAATGCCAAACTTTTTTCCAAATTAACTCCATATAATCGACAGAAACATGGCAAACGTTGTTTAGAATCAATTCTCAAGGTGTTTTTCACATATCTATTCGATGATAAGTCATTCGTGGCAGTTTGGTTTCTCCTCTGAATCACATGGAAAAATACATGCAGCTGGAGATTACGCTCCAATTTCGACGGAGGACACCAGGCGGACACCTGGTAAATGTAGTCTCTTATGGTCAATCTTCCAATGATATGCCTACAAATACGTCACAATGCTGCAGACACCTTGGGGAAACGACCGAAAGTGTAGGCTCGTTCCTGGCGCATTCACAGCCATATAAGGAGACATTGGAACACAGCGCCTCAAAAATCTGGCTCACTTCCTGTTTGAAGTTTCATCTTGGTTTCGCCTGTAGCATTAGTTCTGTGGCACTCACAGACAATATCTTTGCAGTTTTGGAAACGTCAGAGTGTTTTCTTTCCAAAGCTGTCAATTACATGCATAGTCGAGCATCTTTTCGTGACAAAATATCTTGTTTAAAACGGGAACGTTTTTCATCCAAAAATGAAATACTGCCCCCAGAGGTTCAAGTGGTTAACACTTTTTTGGTTACTACATGATTCCACATGTGCTATTCCATAGTTTTGATATCTTCACTATTATAAAAAAATGGAATGAGTAGGCTTGTCCAAACTTTTGACTGATACTGTATATAGGTGTGGAGAAAAGGGCTGGATACAACACATACTGGCAAACCAGCAGTGTCATATTCATTGAACACCAAATTGAAGAAAATGCCCTGAAGAAGGGAGGGACTACCTGAACTTGTCCATTATGAAATGCAAGTTTTCCTTTTCCATTGCAAACATTTTTGCTACGTTGTGCTCTAATGAATACGACCCAGGTCTATGTATTTGGTTCAGGAAGCCTCAGGCTGCAGTTGAGGTCTGTGTTTTGACTGACCCAGTCATTAACCTAACTGAGGTGCCAGATTAAACAGAATCAGATCAATATACCACCCCAAGCCTGTTAGTCAATTAACCCCAACACTAATGTTGTCACTAGCTGTTTGTATTGCCACAACTACTATAAGATTATGTTAATGAGACCTGTGTTCATTTTGTATAATGCATTTACCTGCGACAGTACAAGAGCTTGTTCTTTATCAGAAGATGTGTATGGTACTGGTAAGACTTGCAGTAAAGGCATTTTCATAGAAATACTTGATATTTATCTATTATTCAAATAAATATGACAGAATATTATTCTATGAAGACAAGTTTTAATACTTGTTTCTGATTGACTAGAAGGGCATTATAGAATGGACATTAAAAGTAGATAACAGTTGGAAAAGATAACGGGACACCTTGCAATCATGATGCAATATGCGCCTACACACATGCGTACTTGCTGCAAAGTTACAGAATGCTAAACAGACAACTACACAAAATTAAATTGAATACATTGTCAACGCAGGTCCAAATTATTATTTTGCATCTGATTATGATCTAACGTGGTGAGTGATGAACATGAATATGCTTTCAAACCTGCCAATATGCTATCAAATTCTAGTTGGACCAGCTGTTTTCAGCAACGGGTATTATTATTATTGTCATTTTGGCAGGTTTGCTGGCAATAAACAGTTTAGTAGCCTAGTGTTTGATATGCAATGCAATCTCCTCATAATTAACAGTCAGTGTTGACAATTGTCCTGACGAGAAGGCAGACTTTTCTAGCTATGCCAGGCAAAATCATGAATCAACAGCTCATTGTTATGGATGTATCTAAATGAATGTCAATAGAATACAGCTACTTTGTTGTTATTCTGGCTGTAGAGGTTGTGACTTTGATAGCCGTAGCTAGCTAACAAGCAAAGGATAAGAACATTTCCAGCAAGCATGGCAACGGAACATGAAGAACGAACAACTGGGTCGTGTCCATAAATAATCAAACAAACGACTGGGTGGCATCTTTAGTAACCAAAATATGAGAAAGTCTGAATTATCTTTCCTAAAATATCAACATATATATATTTTTTTCTACCGGTAAATGTGTTCTTAGTATTGTTTTCTTTGGCAACTGTGGTATAAGTTTATCAAACCATACAACTCACACAATGACTATGCACACACAATGACTATGCACACACAACCATGCACAATGACTACTTTTAACCATTTTCACTGACATTTTCACAAAAACACATTTACCGGAGGAACTGTTTGGTAATGGGATCTCTTTAAAAGCTCCCTCAGAGTTTTAAGTGTCCACGTTTTCCAAAAACTCTTAAATATCTGCTCCGAAATAAGATTCAACGATGTCTGCAGAAAGAAATGGGGTGTCGACTATGACATGACACTTTGACTTATTCAACTACAGTAAGTGGAGTGGATTTACACCCGGTAACGTCATTCTCTTCATGGCGATGTATCCTAAATAGGTACACAACAGGTAGAATTATGCATTGTCCTCCTTTGCATAGTTGGGTATTATTTTACACACTGGTTATTATATTAATGAGCTCTGCCCCCAAACAAAACCAAATGTGGTTGGTCCGAACCGGACCAAATCTGAAGCTGTATCTCCACTGTACTCTACTCTACTTGTTCTGTGCTATACTATACTCTACAACACTGAACTCTACTTTACTGTACTGTACTACTGAACTCTACTGTTCTGTGCTGTGCTTTACTGTATTGTACTCTACTCTACTTTAGTGAGCTCTACTGTACTTGTTCTGTGCTATACTATACTCTACAATACTGAACTCTACTTTACTGTACTGTACTACTGAACTCTACTGTTCTGTGCTGTGCTTACTGTATTGTACTCTACTCTACTTTAGTGAGCTCTACTGTGCTGTATTTTGATGTCCAGGCTTTCGAAACATAGATGTCTATGATTGTAAAGTACAGTAGAGAAGATTTATAGTTCAGTACAGTATAATACAGTACAATATAGTGTACTCAACTCTAGTGCGCATGACTGTGTACTGTGTACTGTGTACTGTACTTTTCTTTACTGCACTGTACTCTACTGTGCTGTACTTCTTTACTGTACTGTACTGTGCTGCCCAAAATTGTGAACCAAACTCTGGTTTGTGAATACTGTGATTTCCTGTTGTAGCAAATTCAATTGCAGACATTCCGTTAACGATTCCTAAACAAAATGTATATCAGTAAAAACACTATAATGAATAAATATGGTCTACATTTACTTGAAATTAGAAACTATCTTAAAGATATGTGGGCATTTGGTCACATAATCTTAAGGCACAAGGCAATGCTTCTTAAACTTACAGAGGGCAGAACAATGTCTCTAAAACTAAATATACCGTAAGTGTTGATATTAGTTGGCAGCGGTCTTATTATTAACACAACATTATTGTGTTTTGATGTATTTTTAATACCTTATAAGACTTTTTCTGGCACAAGTTTTCGAAGACTCTTTTCAATCTGCTTTTGCTGCCTTTGCTTATTCCATTTTTTTTAGGATGGCAAATGGATGAAAAATCTATTTATGCTTTAATTTATAAATAAATAAACTCAGCATTCATTTGTCCTCTAATTTGACATGCTCCTATGAACTTCACATACTGGTGCTCATGGGTCCTTTTTTGACATGGAAATGACCTACATGCATCTAATAACAACCAGAAGTGTTACAGCGATGACAAAAGGAAGAGTAGAAGAATGTGCAAACAGAGTTACATCAACCATGTGGACATGAGTGTTTTTCCATCCTCTCCTCTCTCCCTCTCCCTCTCTCTCTATGCCCCTGTCCCACCCAACACAGTGGGGCACAACGCTGCAGGGACATGACCAGAGCTCTTTGTGTGATTCGATATCACGCTTGTGTGCTTGTGAATGGACGCCAACATGTCCGAGTACACAGCTAAAGAATGGAGCAAAGAGGGAACCAAGGGCATTTGGGGAGCGATTGGTGAATGTGAGAGAGAGAATGGAAAATTGCACCAACACAAAGTTACATGTTACATTTCACTGATAATCAATACAATCTAAAATGTTATTGTCATGATAGCTGTAGTTCCAATGGAATCTAGCTTGCCAAACTCTGTGTACTCTATCTACAGTAATGCTATAAGCTATTATTGAAGCCTGCCACCTCAGATCAGACCGAACTCCTTAGACTGCTTTAGCCCATTAAGCTAAAGGCTGTCTACTCACCCAAGAAATAAAAAAAAGCATTATTGTTAATCTGTTCAGGCCTCAGGCAACTCGGTACAGCAACCAATGAATACCAGGCCTCTAATACGGGTAAACATTCATGTCAGTGCACATATCCCTCTATGATGCCGTTCCCCTCTGCTAAGTGAGCGTGTACGTAAAGGGAATTTTGAATCATGAAATGGGATTTCGAGATTGGGAATTCTCTGCAAGTCTTTTCCCTGTTCAACACAGTGTATTGAAGGGAAATATTGTGGTGGAAAACATGCGAATAGGGCTGAAGGCTGCATCCAAAATGGCACCATATTCCCGATATTTGTATTTATTAAGGAATGACATTAGCTGCTGCCAAGGCCTGGGGTCCAAACAAGATTAAGGCAATTACATTAAAAAACTGTATGTCATACACCACTACCAATTTACAACACAAAATGTATAATACCACAATAAAACAAAAATACAACATTATAATGTACGTGTGTGTAAAGTGTGTGTGTTAGCGTGCATACAGTGGCAAGAAAAAGTATGTGAACCCTTTAGAAATACCTGGATTTCTGCATAAAGTGGTCATAAAATGTGATCTGATCTTCATCTAGGTCACAACGATAAGACAAACACAGTCTGCTTAAACTAATAACACAAACAATTATACAGTTTTCATGTCTTTATTGAACACACTGTGTAAACATTCACAGTGCAGGGTGGGAAAAGTATGTGAACCCCTGGATTTAATAACTGGTTGACCCTCCTTTGGCAGCAATAACCAAACGTTTTCTGTAGTTGCGGATCAGGCCTGCGCAACAGTCAGGAAGAATTTTGGACCATTCCTCTTTACAAAACTGTTTCACCTTTTATTTTATTTCACCTTTATTTAACCAGGTAAGCTAGTTGAGAACAAGTTCTCATTTGCAACTGCGACCTGGCCAAGATAAAGCATAGCAGTTCGACACATACAACAACACAGAGTTACACATGAAATGAACAAAACATACAGTCAATAATACAGTAGAAAAAAAGAAAACAAAGTCTATATACACTGAGTGCAAATAAGGTAAATTAAGGGAGTTTAAGGCAATAAATAAGCCATGGTGGCGAAGTCATTACAATTTGGCAATTAAACACTGGAATGGTAGATGTGCAAAAGATGGATGTGCAAGTAGACATACTGTGGTGCAAAAGGAGCTAAATAAATAAATACAGTATGGGAATGAGGTAGATAGATGGGCTGTATACAGATGGGCTATGAACAGGTGCAGTGATCTGTGAGCTGCTCTGACAGCTGGTTCTTACAGCTTGTGAGGGAGATGGGAATCTCCAGCTTCAGTGATTTTTGCAGTTCGTTCCAGTCAGTGGCAGCAGATAACTGGAAGGAAAGGCGACCAAAGGAGGAATTGGCTTTGGGGGTGACCAGTGAGATATACCTGCTGGAGCGTGTGCTACGAGTGGGTGCTGCTATGGTGACCAGCGAGCTGAGATAGGGTGGGGCTTTACCTAGCAGAGACTTGTAGATAACCTGTAGCCAGTGGGTTTGGCAACGAGTATGAAGCAAGGGCCAGCCAACGAGAGCGTACAGGTCGCAGTGGTGGGTAGTATATGGGGCTTTGGTGACAAAACGGATGGCACTGTGATAGACTACATCCAGTTTGCTGAGTAGAGTGTTGGAGGCTGTTTTATAGATGACATCGGCGAAGTCATGGATCGGTAGGATGGTCACTTTTACGAGGGTATGTTTGGCAGCATGAGTGAAGGAAGCTTTGTTGCGAAATAGGAAGCCGATTCTGGATTAAATTTTTGATTGGAGATGGTTAATGTGAGTCTGGAAGGAGAGTTTACAGTCTAGCCAGACACCTAGGTATTTGTAGTTATCCACGTATTCTAAGTCAGAGCCGTCCAGAGAGGTGATGCTGGAGGGCGGGCAGATGAGGGCAATGATCGGTTGAAAAGCATGCATTTAGTTTTATTTGCGTTTAAGAGCAGTTGGAGGCCACGGAAGGAGAGTTGTATGGCATTGAAGCTCGTCTGGAGGTTAGTTAAGTCACTCTGTTTTTTGTCTTATACACATCATTACAATTCAATGGTTATACAGTTTCTCAATACAACAATAATGCTCAATCAATCCTTAATGCTTTAAGCTATGCCAGATAATATTACAAAACTTTAAATGCGTTAACACTTCTAACAATATTGACTAAATAGCAAAAATAGTTCAATTACCTTAAATGCTCAGCCCCTTGGTCACTTTCCCGTAATCGGTACTCTCGCAGCTATGACGCTAGATTCCGAATTCCAGTATCTCTATACACTTCCAACTCTGTGTATGGACTCAATATATTGTAACTGGTACTTGGCTATTTTTCCTTGAATTGCTAATCACATCTGGTTTCTGGTGTCAAAAATGCGAACGCCCGCTTTGCCTGTGTGATCAAGAGGTGGTTAGACCTCTGTTTTTCGGAGACTCAGTCGGGTTCACAAGATTCAACCAGATTCTTCAGAGTATGACCCAATAAGTACTTAAGCACAATTATCCGGTTCTCAAAATATTGTTTTACTCTATCAAAAAGCGTATAGTGCAATAGCAAATTTACCTATGATGATTCTCCATATGAAGTCTGTTTCATATGTTAGTGAGGATCATACTGCCTTATGATCTCTGTTCTCTTTATATACCTTTTTACAGGGGAAGTTCCCACTGGTGCTGTAGACCTACGTAACCTTAGGCCTGTGTGTTAAACGGAAGCTTCCTATTATTACCCTTTAAGCTCATGCACTACTGACTCTCACATTGCTGCTTCCGTGTTACTGTTGGCTTATTCTACTCAATCATACCAGCTAGTTGTTTCTACCACTGGAGGTGGCGTAGGTGGTATGTCAAGCGTCAGCTGGGAGAAGTCTATGATAGGTAGCTCCTCTGCTTCTCCCTGTTGTCCAGTTTCCGCAGGTGCGGTCCATGGTTCCATAAGGTCCCGTAAGGAATTGTTGGCAGAATGGATGGATGCAGTTCAATGCATGAGTAATATATTTCACCAATACATTTCTTGGTTGTCCAAAAAATATTGCAATCAGGTTGTAAATCACAGCTGGCCTGGTTTCCTCTTTGATGTGTGAGTGACTGACTAAATAAACAAAGCCAACTCACTGACAGTCAAGCGAAAGAAGAATTGTTGAGAAGAACACTTAACCATGAATTATTCTGTAACATTCACACAAACACACCTCACAGACACAGAGAGAGAGACAGACACACCAACACAGACACACAGAGACATACACACCAACACACACACACAAAGTACAAGAACCATCTAATTAAGCAATGACTTGGCGGGGCTTGAATACGTCTCGACGCCTCCTTTCCCTGCCTGCCTTGCTGCGAGGGGGAGAAGGCAACGGGTGGCGGGCGGTAGCACGACGCACTTGCCTGCCACCACGGGCAAAAGATGACGTCAGCCTGAGAACCATGGCAACACGCGATGACACCTCAATCCGCCTAGACATCTCAATAAATTCAACAACGACTTTTACACACGGAGAAAACAGCAGCAGAACAAGAACATCACAGGGACTGTGTTAGAGGAAGAGGAAGGAACAGAGATGTAGACAGTTACTGTGTTCTAGGTGATTGACAAACTGCATGGGATACTACCACCTGGGGAACACATGCTTTAAGGCACGTGTCAAACTCATTCCACGTAGGGATAAGAGTGTCTGCGGGTTTTTGCTCCACCATTTACTTGATTGGTGAATTAAGGTCACTAATTAGTAAGGAACTCCCCTCACATGGTTGTCTCGGTCTTAATTGAAAGGAAAAAGCAAAAACACGCAGACACTCAGCCCTCCGTAGAATGAGTTTGACACCCCTTCTCTAAGGGGTAAATGAGCGAACTGGGGTACTTAAAATCGTTAAGGGCACCAGTTGGTCGTAAATTGGTTGTAACTCTACGTCCGACGTAAAATGCGCTCTACGCCGGACCTAAGGCAGTGGCACCACCAAGCAAGTGACACCATGAAGACCAAGGAGCTCTCCAAACAGGTCAATGATAAAGTTGTGGAGAAATACAGATCAGAGTTGGGTTATAAAAAATGATCAGAAACTTTGAACATCCCACAGAGCTCCATTAAATACATTATTAAAAAGTGGAAAGAATATGGCACCACAATAAAACTGCAAAGAGAGGGCCGCCCACCAAAACTCACGGACCAGGCAAGGAGGGCATTAATCAGAGAGGCAACAAAGAGACCAAAGATAACCCTGAAGGAGCTGCAAAGCTCCACATAGGTGATTGGAGTATCTGTCCATAGTACTACTTTAAGCCGTACACTCCATAGAACTGGGCTTTACAAAAGAGTGGCTAGAAAAAAGCCATTGCTTAAAGAAAAAAATAAGCAAACATGTTTGGTGTTTGCCAAAAGGCATGTGGGAGAATCCCCAAACATATGGAAGAAGGTACTCTGGCCATCAAGGAAAATGCTATGTCTGGCGCAAACCCAACACCTCTCCTCACCCTGAGAAAACCATCATGCTGTGGGGATGTTTTTCCATCGGCAGGGACTGGGAAACTGGTCAGAATTGAAGAAATAATGGATGGTGCTAAATACAGGGAAATTCTTGAGGGAAACCTGTTTCAGTCTTCCAGAGATTTGAGACTCGGACAGAGGTTCACCTTCCAGCAGGACAATGACCCTAAGAATACTGCTAAAGCAACACTCAAGTGGTTTAAGTGGAAAAATGTAAATGTCTTGGAATGGCCTAGTCAAAACCCAGACCTCAATCCAATTGAAAATATGTGGAATGACTTAAAGATTGCTGTATACCAGCAGAACCCATCCAACTTGAAGGAGCTGGAGCAGTTTTGCCTTAAATAACGGGCAAAAATCCCAGTGGCTAGATGTGCCAAGCTTATAGAGACATACCAAAAGAGACTTGCAGCTGTAATTGCTGCAAAAGGTGGGTCTACAAAGTATTGACTTTGGGGGGGTGGGGGTGAATAGTTATGCACGCTCAAGTTTTCTGTTTTTTAGTCTTATTTCAAGTTTGTTTCACAATTAAACATATTTTACATCTTCAAAGTGATAGGCATGTTGTGTAAATCAAATGATACAAACCCCAAAAAACTCTATGTTCATTCCAGGTTGTAAGGCAACAAAATAGGACAAATGCCAAGGGGGTGAATACTTTCGCAAGCCACTGTAGTGGGGAGCAGGCATAGGGTGTTAAATTGGGATGATCTTCATCATGATATTCATAGAAAATAATAGCAATCTATATTTTCAAAAGCATGCACGTTTCATGTTCATATTTTACAACCTCTGCTTCATTTTGGAGTTGCCTAAATGTGTGAATTAATAATAAAATAATAAACTTTTTAGGCTAAATTAAAACTATTCAAGTAAAACTCAAATCCGAGAAAAACTAAATTACATAGCCTACCATGCTAGCAAAATGTTATCAGTCCTGCTAATAGATGAGCAAACTAGACTAATGATCATGAACACTCACCTTAACAATTAATTAATTAATAATTCCCAGCCTAATATCCAAACGAAGATTCAGTTAAAACAAAAATCTGACATTGATTGATTTATCAAGACGAGTCCATGCTTGTCTCAAACACTCAAAACGGTACTGAAATGATCATCTAAACTGCACATGGCTATTGCTTTACATTTATTATAACAGTTGAATGACTGTAAGTTTCATTAAGCAACCATTTTAAATTGTTAATTAAATACCTTGAATTGCATTAGCCTTTTATTTCAATATTTTCATCATTCAGTGATATTTATTCCCACAGTAATTCTTTATGGATCCATCCAGTTGTGGTTGAGAAAACGTGCATGCATAGTGGTGGGCTATGCGAAGTGATGAGCGATGTACATGCCTGACAAAGTTCAGACCTGCCACAAGCATGGTAACAGCTTAGTAACGGGCGCTGCCTAGCAACCATCATTATGAGGCGTCTAATCTCATGAAGGTACATTGCTCACGCCGGACCCTGCTACGACTAATCTTGTTTTTGGTTGGTGCAACAGGTGTAAACTTGGATCACAAAGTCGGACGTAGCAACGACTGATTAGCATTTAAGACCAACTTTTTTACGCCCAACTGGTGCAACCGGCCACAGATGTTCAGTGCATATTTCAGCATATTTTGCTGACATTATCAATTTAGTGTAAATTACATGTGAACCAGGGTTGGTGTCAATTCTGGAATTAAACTTTATTTTCCCTTTTTTTCAATTAACTTCCAGAATTGACAACATTTTTATTGAATTGACTCCAACCCTGATGTGAAGACGCTATGAACTGGTCCTTAGCTGAGTAAGTCAACAAGCAAAATGTATCCATAAAGAGTTGTAAGAACATTTAATCATTAATAGATCTTACTAGGGGTAAACAGATAGCGAAAGCTTGCGAAGACACAGTTCTCGGTGAGCTGAGGCTCCCTAAAGCAGCAGCATTCTGCTTGGTGAGATCCAAGGCTGTGTTGTCTGAAGGGAGGAAAAGGCTCTCAGAAAGGGGTTGCGTTTTCCCCTGACCTGAAGAAATCGCTGGAGTTGCTCCTGCGTCTCCTCCAATTGGCCACGCATGCATGTAGTATATCCGAGGATTCGGAGAGATGCTCAGTCGAGCACAAACAATGCGAGTGGTTTTCGGGGGGCTGGACAGGTGACTGCCATTTTTAGCCGGAGTGTAACTGATGTCAGCTCGACTCACGGCAGTGTCCGCACAGCTTTGACGATGGGGCAGTGAGGGCTGGCACATGTATCTCACTCACAGAGGTAGGTGCAGAGGTGTGTGTGTGTATGTAGGGGCATAGTGTCACACACTTGGCAACTAACGCTGAGTGGCTGAGTGATTCAGACTGCTAACGGGAGAGAGAGTGTGGAGGTAGAGAGCTGTACTGATGCCCGTTTTAGGTGTCTCCACTGTCATTTATATTACTCACTCACACACACACATATGATCTCTTTCTCACGCAGAGTCACACCCACACACACACTCTCACAAGTCACTATTTCACACAATCTCACTCTAGCACACACACACTTATGATTTGTCTCCAACATGATATCCCTCCTAATTCACAGTGACAGTACATATGTATCCAACACCCTCCTTCTCTCGTCCTTCAGGTTTCTCACTCAGCCGTTCCCACAGGCCACTGCAGGTGTCTGACAGAATTACCACCAAAGCACCTGGAAAAGAGATGTCGGGTGAAGCTGTTCACTGAACGTACGACAGGAGAAACCACAGTTATTCAGTCTCATTTCTGTGTTTAATCGAAACTTAAATGAGCTTGTGTAACTCAATGTTTAGCATGAATCATATACGAATTAAACCACAAGTGGAATCTCCACTGTCATGACTTTGGTAATGCTTACTTCAGAGAAAGTGTTATCATGCAATATCACACGGCAGGTTTGACATAAATTATACTATAATTGCTCTGTTATTTTCTCCTCCCTGTCGGCGCTTTATAGACAGTATAAAATAAATTAAACAGACTGATCTCTCCTCGGCGTGTGTGTGTGTGTGTGTGTGTGTGTGTGTGTGTGTGTGTGTGTGTGTGTGTGTGTGTGTGTGTGTGTGTGTGTGTGTGTGTGTGTGTGTGTGTGTGTGTGTGCAACACACACAGGTGCTAAGACACTGGCTGTGCTGATTAGGCAGCAGAGCAGAGCTTCCTCGGAAATATGACTGAGCATGAATGAATGAAAGAGAGAGAGAGAAAGAATACGAGAGCTTTAAGAGCTCTAAGGAAACGGACAGAAACCCAGGACGATAGAAAGAGAGACTGAGATAAACCAAGAGAGAGAGAGAGTGAATAGCAGGCCAGATGAAACCTAACCCAGAAAGAGAGACGGAACAGAACTCAAAATTGTCAAATTGCACAGGGAGATCAGAAACAGAGAGCGAGGAGAAGGAAGTAAGGAGGGAGGGAAGGAGAGAGGGAAATAGAGACAACAAAAAGAGGACAGTGATAGAAGAAAGGAGAGAGCTTGACTGAGAGAGATATATGGGCAGGGAAAGTATGAAAGAGAAGTTGGGGGAAAGAGAAAGGGAGGGGAAAAGAGGGAATGAGAGAGAGGGAGAAAAATGTATAAGAAAAAATAGAGCAAAGGAGAGAGCTTGAGTATTTGATACGACTTACTGTGAATATGGATAAACAAAAAAAGGAAGGGAACAATAAGAAGGGAGAAAAAGAAATAAGAATAAGAAATAAACTGACTGTGACATACGGATACAATATACAGTCTAGAATAGAGTTCTCCAACTCACACACCTATACACTTAGTCTGGCTACTACCGAACTCGATGTCCTCCTGTACCACGTTGGTCGCATCAGACAGGCTACTATTCACTAGCTCTGGGGGGAAGTTTCCCCTAGTACAGATCTAGAATCAGCTACTCCTCCCCCCAATCCTAATTGACTCAAGATCAGTGTCTATAGGGGCAACTTCACCCTAGTCCTATTCACTACACCCAATTAAAGGCCAGAAAACATCTATGTGGTGTTACATTACCATAGCTAGATGCGACTACAGCAGATAGATGATAAGAATGAAATGCTACCCATATGCGATAACCTTTTTGAGCGGACACAGATACGCACGCATTCATCTGCATCCATGACAGTTTGTTAGTGATGTGGACACCAAGGAACTTGAAGCTCTCAACCTGCTCCACTACAGCCCCGTCGATGAGAATGGGGGCGTGCTTGGCCCTCCTTGTGTTAGCTGTGTTGTTGGCTAGCTCCTCTGAACAACAGCGTCCTGATGAATGCGCACATTTTCTCTGCCAGGTGAAATCGCTGATCATTAGCTCATTCTTATGAATATATCCAAATAAATGTCACTAGAAAAGAGCATAAACAAATGCAAATGCAGCTACTTTTCTGTTATTCTGGCTGCACTGTTTGAAGTGACTGTAAGCAAAAGGGATAAGAACATATAGAAATAGAACATTTAGATGAAACGACTGGGTTGCGTCCATAGATACAGAACAAAAAGACTTAACAACTGGGTAGAGTCTCTGGCAACTGAACCAATAGAACAACGAACGGCAGCTTGGGTAGCAACCCTAGATTTGTGTCAGGACAATATCTAGTGGAAGGATAAAATGGTATGAACACATTTATCAACATAAAGGATTTAATGAAAATATGTCAATCATTATTAGAATATGTTGGTAACACGTTGTAAAAAAGTGATAATGCCCTCGAAGTCGGTGTTAGTCTCAGGCCTAACAACACCCGTGCAAATATATCCTCCAAACACTGGCTTCTCGTGCATTATCACTTAGTTATTTTAGCAGGAAGTCCTATTGAGACACCAGAAATACACCAGAAAAATGTAATAGAAAAAAAGAGAATACAAAAAATGTAATAAAACACATTTATGAAAAACTATCTAATTTCTCAGCGAAGAGGTAGTCAAGCAACACTCTGAACTGCCCGAAAGGCACCAATGCATTCATTTTTAGGGATCTCTGAAGATGGTTCCATACACAGTGGTGTATTAAGTAAAAATACTTTAAAGTACTATTTAAGTCGTTTTGTGGGGTATCTGTACTTTACTTTACTACTTATATTTTTGACAACTTTTACTTCACTACATTTCTAAAGAAAATATTTTACTCCATACATTTTCCCTGACAACAAGATATCATATCAAGATATGATCTGGCGGACTCACTAAACACATGCATCTTTTGTAAATAATACAGTTTAAAAACAAGAAATGTGTGCCGTCTGCTTTGCAATACATAATGAATGATTATTTATACTTTTACTTTTGATACTTAAGTATATTTTAAACCAAATACGTGTTAGACTTTTACTCAAGTAGTATTTAACTAAGTGTTTAACTGACTGTATGTTTGTTTTACTCCATGTGTAACTCTGTGTCGTTGTATCTGTCAAACTGCTTTGCTTTATCTTGGCCAGGTCGCAATTGTAAATGAGAACTTGTTCTCAACTTGCCTACCTGGTTAAATAAAGGTCAAATATATTTTTTTTAAACTGGGTGACATTCACTTTTACTTGAATAACTTTCTATTAGTATCTATACTTTAACTCAAGTATGACAATTGGGTACTTTTTCCACCACTGTCCATAAAATGCCTTCAGAAAGTATAGACCCACCCCTTGACCTTTTACACATTTTGTTGTGTTACAAAGTGGGATTAAAATTGATTTAATTGTCATTATTAGTCAAAATATGTCCAAGTGTAAAACATATTCATGAAAAATAAAACACAAATATACTGTAACACTGTATTCAGGACAAAAAGCGAATTGTTTTGCCACAGTTTTTGCAGGATTGCTTTACTTTAAAAAAAATCTACCAATAGGTGCCCTTCTTGGAAACCCTCCCTCTGTGTTTGAAATTCACTGCTCAACTGAGGGACTTTACAGATAATTGTACAGTAGGGCAAAAAAGTATTTAGTCAGCCATTTAGAGGCCTCTCTCATCTTTTTAAGTGGGAGAACATGCACAATTGGTGGCTGACTAAATACTTTTTGCCCCACTGTATGTGTGGGGTACAGAGGTGTGTGGGGTAGTCATTAAAAAATCATATTAAACACTATTATTGCACACAGAGTGAGTCCATGCAACTTATTACATGACGTTTTGAGCAAATGTTTGCTCCTGAACTTATTAGGCTTGCCATAAAGATGTCAGGTACTGTGAGAGTTTTTGCAAAAGGGCTTTAAAAATGAATGAAATATGTGAGGTAGCAGAGGGCCATTCTACTTTCTGATAGAGCAAGCAGTGATTAGTGCAAAACCTGTCACCTGTGAGAAAAATTAAGTGCACTATGACCAACTGCATCACGTAGATGATGTCGCCATAGTCTAGGACAGGAAGGAACATTGACTGAATGATCTGCATTCTACTGTTTAGTGAGATGCATGGCTTATGTCTATTGGTAAAGCACATTTTAACTCTGAACTTCTTAGTTAACTCATCAATATGCTTTTTCAAAGAGAGCTTATCATGTATCCAAATGCACAGATATTTGTCAGCAGGGTCACGATCAATGTGGGCACCATCCAAGGTACATACAGTGCATTCGGAAAGTATTCAGACCCTTTGACTTTTTCCCAATTTTGATATATTAGAGCCTTATTCTAAAATGGATTAAATAAAAAGAATGTCCTCATCAATCTACACACAATAACCGATAATGACAAATTGAAAAAGTTTTTTTAGATTTTTTTGCAAAATTATCATAATAAAAAAACAGAAATAATGTATTTACATAAGTATTCAGACCCTTTGCTATGAGACTCGAAATTGAGCTCAGGCGTATCCTGTTTCCATTGATCATTCTTGAGATGTTTCTACAACTTGACTGGAGTCCACTTGTAGTAAATTCAATGGAATGGACATGATTTGGATAGGCACACACCTGTCTATATAAGGTCCCACACTTGACAGTGCATGCCAGAGCAAAAACCAAGCCATGAGGTTGACGGAATTGTCCGTAGAGCTCCGAGACAGGATTGTGTTGAGACAGAGATCTGGGGAAGGGTACCAAAAATTATCTGCAGCATTCAAGGTCTCCAAGAACACAGTGGCCTCTATCATTCTTAAATGGAAGAAGTTTTGAACTACCAATCATCTTCCATCTTCCAGGGAGGTGACCAAGAACCCGATGGTCATTTTGACAGAGATCCAGAGTTCCTCTGTGGATATGAGAGAACCTTCCAGAAGGACAACCATCTCTGCAGCACTCCACCAAGGCCTTTATGGGAGAGTGGCCAGACAAAAATCACTCCTCAGTAAAAGGCACATGACAGCCCACTTGGAGGTTGCCAAAATGCACCTAAAGGACTCTCAGACCATGAGAAACTAGATTCTCTGGTCTGATGAAACCAAGATTGAGCTCTTTGGCATAAATGCCAAGCGTCACATCTGGAGGAAACCTGGCACCATCCCTATGGTGAAGCATGGTGGTGGCAGCATCAAGCTGTGGGGATGTTTTTCAGCGGCAGGGACTGGGAGACTAGTCAGGAACGAAGGAACGATGAACAGAGCAAAGTACAGAGAGATCCTTGAGGAAAACCTGCTCCAGAGCGTGGAGCATGGGAGAAACTCCCCAAATACATGTACTCCCCCTTCACAAAAATGGTGACCCTTGTGACCTAGATAACTATCGCCCTATTGCAAAACTCTCTTGTCTAAAAATATTAGAATCTGTGATTAGTTCTCAGCTAAGATCTTTCATATTTATGGTTTGTATCCTGAATGTTCATCAGTCTGGCCATAGACCAGGTCATAGAACTGTCTCTGCTGCATCCCTTGTTATAAATTACGTAGTTAACTGTTTGGATAACAGGCAACAGTGTGCTGCCCTCTTCATAGACCTGTCAAAGGCCTTCAATACTGTTGATCACTCACTGATAATTCAGATTTATTCCTCAACTGACCTAGACCAGGCTGCGTGTAACTGGTTTAAAAGCTACTTGACAGATAGAACTCAATGTGTGTGATAGAACTCAATGTTATATCCAGTTTTCTATATATAACGAATGGTGTCCAACAGGGGTCAGTTCTGGGTCCAGAACTTTTTACTGTATACATAAAAAAAATATTGGTTTGTAGGGAAATAATTGGACCCTGCACCTGTATGTGGACGATACTGTTGTTAATTCTACTGCCCCCATTGTTGATCAGGTTCTGTCTGAACTACAGTCTGCTTTCATTGTTTTACAGACAACCTTTATTGACCTGGAATGAGTATTGAATGTGGAGAAAACAAAGTATATATTGTTTTCTAGAGCACACAAAAATGATTCCAATGATTTAAGCATACAGTGCATTTGGAAAGTATTCAGACCCCTTTACTTTTTCCAAAGAAATTGTATTCTAAAATGTATTAAATAGTTTTTTTCCCCTAATCAATGTATACACACCCCATAATGACAAAGCAAAAACAAGTTTTTAGAAATGTTTGCACATTTATTACGAATTTTAAAACACGAAATATGCCATTTACATAAGTATTCAGACCGCTTTCATAGACGGCCGAGCAGCAAAATTCAATAAGATGCAGAAAAGAAAGTGTAAAGTGTACCCACCCAACCACCCACAGGACCGCTACAGGTACTCAAGGTAATTAAAGGTATGATTTCATCTTAAGCCCCACAGAACTCCAATAGTGAATGTTAGGGCTTTTTGCACCACCGAAAGCTCTAATTGAGCTAGGTCAATAAAAGAAAGGAACAATTCATGTTTAGACAGTGAATGGGGAGGTTTCCATTGACAGGCAACCATAATCGCTTTTCCTGCAAAAATCCAATTTGGATGTGTCATTGAGGAGTATAATCTGCGGTGAGAGAATTGTGAAGAAAACAGTGGAACATATTGGAACATATTGGAGACTAGTCTCCAGAATGAGGATACCTCAGGGCACTCCCAGACCATATGAATGAAGGTCCCGGGAGAAAGTCTCCAGAATTGGGATACCTCAGGGCACTCCCAGACTATACATCAAATCAAATCAAATGTTATTTGTCACATACACATGGTTAGCAGATGTTAATGCGAGTGTAGCGAAATAATTGTGCTTCTAGTTCCGACAATGCAGTAATAACCAACAAGTAATCTAGCTAACAATTCCAAAACTACTACCTTATAGACACAAGTGTAAGGGGATAAAGAATATGTACATAAAGATATATTAGTAGTGATGGTACAGAGCGGCAAAGGCAAGATACAGTAGATGGTATTGAGTGCAGTATATACATATGAGATGAGTGTGTAAACAAAGTGGCATAGTTAAAGTGGCTAGTGATACATGTATTACATAAAGATGCAGTAGATGATATAGAGTACAGTATATACATATACATATGAGATGAATAATGTAGGGTATGTAAACATTATATTAGGTAGCATTGTTTAAAGTGGCTAGTGATATATTTTCCATAATGTCCCATCAATTCCCAGTATTAAAGTGGCTGGAGTTGAGTCAGTGTGTTGGCAGCAGCCACTCAATGTTAGTGGTGGCTGTTTAACAGTCTGATTGCCTTGAGATAGAAGCTGTTTTTCAGTCTCTCGGTCCCAGCTTTGATGCACCTGTACTGACCTCGCCTTCTGGATGATAGCGGGGTGAACAGGCAGTGGCTCGGGTGGTTGTTGTACTTGATGATCTTTATGGCCTTCCTGTGACATCGGGTGGTGTAGGTGTCCTGGAGGGCAGGTAGTTTGCCCCCGGTGATGCGTTGTGCAGACCTCACTACCCTCTGGAGAGCCTCTGGAGAGCCTTACGGTTGTGGGCGGAGCAGTTGCCGTACCAGGCGGTGATACAGCCCGACGGGATGCTCTCGATTGTGCATCTGTAGAAGTTTGTGAGTGCTTTTGGTGACAAGCCGAATTTCTTCAGCCTCCTGAGGTTGAAGAGGCGCTGCTGCGCCTTCTTCACGATGCTGTCTGTGTGGGTGGACCAATTCAATTTGTCTGTGATGTGTACGCCGAGGAACTTAAAACTTACTACCCTCTCCACTACTGTTCCATCAATGTGGATAGGGGGGTGTTCCCTCTGCTGTTGCCTGAAGTCCACAATCATCTCCTTAGTTTTGTTGACGTTGAGTGTGAGGTTATTTTCCTGACACCACACTCCGAGGGCCCTCACCTCCTCCCTGTAGGCCGTCTCGTCGTTGTTGGTAATCAAGCCTACCACTGTTGTGTCGTCCGCAAACTTGATGATTGAGTTGGAGGCGTGCGTGGCCACGCAGTCGTGGGTGAACAGGGAGTACAGGAGAGGGCTCAGAACGCACCCTTGTGGGGCCCCAGTGTTGAGGATCAGCGGGGTGGAAATGTTGTTGCCTACCCTCACCACCTGGGGGGCGGCCCGTCAGGAAGTCCAGTACCCAGTTGCACAGGGCGGGGTCGAGACCCAGGGTCTCGAGCTTGATGACGAGCTTGGAGGGCACTATGGTGTTAAATGCTGAGCTGTAGTCGATGAACAGCATTCTCACATAGGTATTCCTCTTGTCCAGATGGGTTAGGGCAGTGTGCAGTGCGGTTGAGATTGCATCGTCTGTGAACCTATTTGGGCGGTAAGCAAATTGGAGTGGGTCTAGGGTGTCAGGTAGGGTGGAGGTGATATGGTCCTTGACTAGTCTCTCAAAGCACTTCATGATGACGGAAGTGAGTGCTACGGGGCGGTAGTCGTTTAACTCAGTTACCTTAGCTTTCTTGGGAACAGGAACAATGGTGGCCCTCTTGAAGCATGTGGGAACAACAGACTGGGATAGGGATTGATTGAATATGTCCGTAAACACACCAGCCAGCTGGTCTGCGCATGCTCTGAGGGCGCGGCTGGGGATGCCGTCTGGGCCTGCAGCCTTGCGAGGGTTGACACGTTTAAATGTTTTCCTCACGTCGGCTGCAGTGAAGGAGAGTCCGCATGTTTTAGTTGCGGGCCGTGTCAGTGGCACTGTATTGTCCTCAAAGCGGGCAAAAAAGTTATTTAGTCTGCCTGGGAGCAAGACATCCTGGTCCGTGACTGGGCTGGTTTTCTTTTTGTAATCCGTGATTGACTGTAGACCCTGCCACATACCTCTTGTGTCTGAGCCGTTGAATTGAGATTCTACTTTGTCTCTATACTGACGCTTAGCTTGTTTGATTGCCTTGCGGAGGGAATAGTTACACTGTTTGTATTCGGTCATGTTTCCGGTCACCTTGCCCTGATTAAAAGCAGTGGTTCGGGCTTTCAGTTTCACGCGAATGCTGCCATCAATCCACCATCAATCCACGGTTTCTGGTTTGGGAATGTTTTAATCGTTGCTATGGGAACGACATCTTCAACGCACGTTCTAATGAACTCGCTCACCGAATCAGCGTATTCGTCAAGGTTGTTGTCTGACGCAATACGAAACATATCCCAGTCCACGTGATGGAAGCAGTCTTCCAGAGTGTGGAATTAGATTGGTCGGACCAGCGTCCTGGGTGAAAGGCAGAACACAGGATCCGCTTCGCGAAAGTCATATTCTTGGTCGTACTGATGGTGAGTTGACGCTGCTCTTATGTTCAGTAGTTCTTCTCGACTGTATGTAATGAAACCTAAGATGACCTGGGGTACTAATGTAAGAAATAACACGTAAAAAAACTAAAAACTGCATAGTTTCCTAGGAACGCGAAGCGAGGCGGCCATCTCTGTCGGCGCCGGAAGATCAATCAGGTCCCGGGAGAAAATCTCCAGAATTGGGATACCTCAGGGCACTCCCAGACCATATGAATGAGAGCATTCCGGGATTGGATGCATTTTCATATGGAACAGTCTGGGCAAACAGTAAGTATTGACTAGTTTATAAAAGGTGTTGAACTGACTGAGGGCAATTCTACGGGTCCCTGATCTGCACTACACAGAAATGCATAATTATGTATATGAAATTCATTCTCTTAATGGTGATGTATACACAAAAGTAGAAATATGCAATATAATCCTTTGCATATTTGGCTACTATTCTACACACGGGCTATTATTCCAATGAGCTCCACCCCAAAATAAGACCAAGTGTGGTTGGTCCGGACCGGACCAAATCTTAAACAATCAGACGTCTACGTTTCACAAGTTTCAACATCACAGTTCAGCACAGTAGAGCACAGTAAAGGATAGTTTAGTACAGTAACATATAGTTCAGTAAAGTACAGTACATTATATTGTACTCTAGTATGATATACTATACTGTACTGTACTCTACATTTACTTACTGTGCTGTCCAAACTTGTGAAACATAGAAGTCTATGATTGGTTCAGATTTGGGTCAAATCAAGGCCGGTCCGGACCAGCCCAAGAAACGAAGTCTGTGGACGTTAACATCAAGGCCAGGGCGAACTGACCAAATTTCAACAATTGTTCAAAGTCCATGGACGTCCGTTGTCAGTCGGTGCTCAGTGGGTGAGGATGCTGGTTACAGTAAATGGAAAGAGAGAGGGCTCATGGGTAGGTGTCAGTAAGAGCCGGGAGAGGTAACATTAACTAGAGAGAGAGAGAAGAGAGAAGCAGAGAGAGGGAGGGGTTGTGTCCAGACTGTTTTCACACCCTCGCTTTGACCACCAGACAACAGAAAGAGAAAGACAACTGTTATGAGCTGAATATAACAGTAATGCTAGTAGAAGAGAGGACAACAGCAGGTGACCCAACTGTGGTTCGTGACCACTATGATTTCCCACTTCAGTTCCAGTCATTCTGGTATGGATTTTTCAGTAATTCTGTTACAGATTTGGTAACAGAATTAAACGTTTTAATCACTTAATAATTCATAAACCAAAATGTATATCCTCATGAGGGAGAGAAATGTAGAAAATGTGATTTACCTGTGTTTTAAATATACTGTATATATTTCAACACTATGCAGTTGGAATAATACAGCGAAACTGTGAAAATTATGATAATGCCCTTGTAGGATATTTTAGAAAAGACCACCTAAAATTTCAGCATTTTTTGGTGGTATGGAATTTTGGCCTCCCTGGTGACATCACCGGGTGGTAAATTAATTAATTGAACAATAAGAAAGAGAGTTACAAACTCTGCCAATAAGAGCTAGTTTTCGTTTTTTCCCTCTCCACTCAGACCACTCCCACACAGTCCTAGCAAAATTATTGCTTGAGAAATTGCTCTTTGCCAAGGTTTTTTTTTTTTTTTAAATATACAATTTTCATTGAAAAAAATCACAGTAAGGTACTTCATTCTTACCCAGAAATTATTTAGTATTGAGATAAAAATGGCTGCATTGGACCTTGAACGATATGTCGGTTTTTGGTAATGGATTTTCAAAGCACAAAACAATGGTTCAAACTTAGATTGTAGCCAATTCAGTTACGTAATTACAAGGCACAGGGCAATATTTCTTAAACTTACAGAAGGTAAACAATTTCTCTAAAAATTATTGTGTTTTGATGTATTTCTGACTTTTCTAAGACCCCTTTTCTAAGACCCCTTTTCCACCTGTTTATCCAGAAATCACAGCCTTTACTTATGCCAAATTTTTCAGATGAATGGTTGGAAATGTATGTATACCTTCACTTCCAAGAAATATAGACTCTTAGATTCCATTTGACACCCAATTTGATATGCTCCTATGAACTACACATGTGGGTTCTCATGGGTCTTCGCGATGGAAATGCCCTTCTTTTAGGGGTCGAAATATGTTGGTGCTTTTAGGGTTAACAAAACGTCCCTGTACAAGAAGTACACAACCTTTACACCAAGTCACAAAATGTTATGATGAAGCAACCAGTTGGGCCAACTGGGTAAGAGTCTGTGCAACATGTCAGTTAACTTTCGAGATTCTGAACTGCAGTTGAACTGATGGAAATGTTCTGATGAAAGCTGCTAGACTGGATCGCATAAAAAGGATGCCACAGTGAATATTAAAACAATCTAGTCGATTATAGAAAAAAATCCCAGCTGATGTTAAAATTCACAGTACATACAGCGACTTGGTTCCCTACACTCAAAGCCCAACAGAAAACAAAGACATTTTTTCCCCTCCCTGATATCTTAAGTTTGTCCTAAATGGCACCATATTCCCTACATAGTGCACTACTTTTCATCAGAGCTCAAGTAGTGCACTATATAGAGAATAGCGTGCCAATCTTTCTTTTTTCCATAACTGGTCATAAAAAATTGGTAGAAGATGTGTTTGACAGCCCTCAGAGAAAAAGAAAGGCTCAATCCCAATACCCTTCCTTAGCCCTCCCCTCTGTTTTGCGCGATCCTGCGAGTATAAATATATATATATGTGATGGGATGTATAGAAATGATGGACAGTATGTAGCTAAAACATGTAGTATCTGAAGAATACGTGAATAGAATAGTACATGAACAATAATAATTGAATAGGTTGGCCTTGACTAGAATACAGTACATACATTTGAAATGGGTAAAACAGTACATAAATATTATTAAAAAGACCAGTGTTCCATGTCCATGTACATAGGGCAGTACCTGGGTTTTGGCCGGCTAGTGACAGTTCAGGGCAGGGTACTGGGTGGAGGCTAGCTAGTGATGGCTATTTAACAGTCTAATGGCCTGTTTATTAACCAATGTAACCAATGTGAAAAGGCTAGCTAGTTAGCTGGGTGTGTGCTAATACTGTTTCAAACGTCACTCGCTTTTAGATTTGTAGTAGTTATTCCCCTTGCGCTGCAAGCGCGGCTTTTGTGGAGCGATGGGTAACGATGTTTCGAGTGTGGCTGTTGTCGATGTGTTCCTGGTTCGAGCCCAGGTAGGGTCGAGAAGGGGGGCGGAAGCTATACTGTTACACTGGCAATACTATAGTGCCTATAAGAACATCCAATAGTCAAAGGTACATGAAATACAAATGGTATAGAGAGAAATAGTCCTATAAATACTATATTAACTACAACCTAAAACCTCTTACCTTGGAATATTGAAGTCTCATGTTAAAAGGAACCACCAACTTTCATATGTTCTCATGTTCTGAGCAAGGAACTTAAACGTTAACTTTTTTACATGGCCCATATTTTACATGGCACACATTTTTACATGGCACATATTACTTTCTTCTCCAACACTTTGTTTTTGCATTAATTAAACCAAATTGAACATGTTTCATTATTTATTTGAGGCTAAATTTTATTCATGTTTTTATATTAAGTTAAAATAAGTGTTAATTCAGTATTGTTGTAATTGTCATTATTAATCGGTCCTCCAATAATCGGTAACGGCGTTGAAAAATCATAATCGGTCAACCTCTAGTTCAGACCCAGGGTCCCAAGCTTAATGATGAGCTTGGAGGGTACTATGGTGTAGAAGGCTGAGCTGTAGCAATGAACAGCATTCCTACATAGGTATTCATCTTGTCCAGATGGGATAGGGCAGTGTGCAGTGTGATGGCGATTGCATCATCCGTGAAGCTATTGTGGCAGTATGGAAATTGCAATGGGTATCTAGGGTGTCAGGTAAGGTGGAGGTGATATGATCAGACCAACGTTGAGGACACAACAGTTCATCTGACACAAGACTGAATCCAGACATCACACTGTTGCATTTTACATTTACTGTACTTTTCACAGAATTTGTCAATAACTAAATCTGAAAATACTCTGGATACATTCAGTAACATAATACAAATATCCATTTATATTTTGGAGTATGTGTAAGATAAGAACAAATATATTATAAGGGTTCACTGTGAGGTCTAACTGGTGTTACCAAGTGGCCACAGAGCTCTCCAAAACTGTGCACTGTTCCTAAGTAATTTCAATGCACTTATGACTAAAGGAAAGAGCTTTCAACTGTAACTTTTTGGAGCACACTTGCAGTTTCTTGTTTGAAACACAGCCCCACGTCTCCACCATCACACAATTACAGTTATTGTTTACGCAATCCAAAAATGTTCCATTATAAATAGCGAAGGGCTACTACCACAATTAATTGCAGAAAATACCTGAGTGAAAGAAATGCGACTGGCACGTCAAGCTGCTATTTTGGAATGAAAGTCCTGTTTCACGACTCCACATTCAACCACAGTCAGACGATGCAGGTACGTTACGGGCACATTGTAGTGTTGCTGCGTTGCTCATGTAACAGTATAACTTTAGACTGTGCACTCGCCCAAACCCGGGCTCGAACCAGGGACCCTCTGCACACATCAACAACAGTCACCCACGAAGCATCGTTACCCATCGCTCCACAAAAGCTGCGGCTCTTGCAGAGCAAGGGGAACCACTACTTCAAGGTCTCAGAGCAAGTGACGTCACCGATTGAACCGCTATTAGCGCGCACCACCGCTAACTAGCTAGCTATTTCACATCCGTTACACTCATATGATAAGTCTGTTTTTGTTGCATTAGAAGCATAAAGAAAGCTATTACTGCCGCCAGTACAAGTGTGAAAAACATATTGCTCGTTGTCAAGGAATTGACTGGTTTCTGTTGGCGGCTTCTGATGTGCACGAGTGATGTAGAGATGTCCCATTCCCTAGGGTTACTTATCTCCACCTACCACAAAGTTGCTCCTTTTTCAAGTGCCAATCCCCCAACGAGGGACACTCGAAACGAGGGGGAGGGCTAATGGGGGGCTATTGGGATTGAGACAAAGTCTTTCGGTTTCACCAGAAACATCGTCCCCATGCCCTAATCAACCCCCAGGACAGAGCATTCAAAGAGAAAACAAAGGAAGACCAAAGAGCCCAGTTAGCGGTGTCATGGCAGACTGAACACGGAGGT
Organism: Oncorhynchus nerka; assembly: GCF_034236695.1. Classification (NCBI taxonomy): domain Eukaryota; kingdom Metazoa; phylum Chordata; class Actinopteri; order Salmoniformes; family Salmonidae; genus Oncorhynchus; species Oncorhynchus nerka. The sequence goes on along the minus strand of NC_088404.1, from coordinate 62,695,087 downwards.
GCAGAATGCCTCAAGATTTAAAAAAAACGTAATATTCAATATCTTTAATTTTGACTAAATATTAGCACTTCACTCCACGTACTCGTGGGTAATAACCTTCAATCTGGGTAACAACAGAAAACAAATTATGAGGCAAGAGAAATTTATTGACCATTTTTTTTTTAAAACAATACAAACCCAAACATGTCGGAGAGTAAGCATGGAGAACCAATCCCCAAAAGAAAACGAGACTCCTCGACGAACACAGACAATTTATTGTTTTCACCACCGGGAATGGTAAGTGTATAAACCGACTTGCTGAAGTTGATAAATGATAAACTGGGCATACTTGAACAAGTCAGTAAAGATATAAAGGAGTTGAAGGCGAGCCTCGAGAGGAGTGACAAAAAAGCTGCGACAATGGAGAAAGAAACAAACAAGTTAAAAAAGTGCAGTCAATACAATGGAAATAGACGTTAAATAACTTTAAAAAGGAGAACATGTTTCTGAGAGAAGCCTTACTTGAAATAAAGACTGGTATCAAAGAAAAAGAGGGTGAAGATCCTGAAATTGTGATATGAGAGCCCAATCGTTGCCAAATTTGCATTCTTTGAAGATAAAAAGAATGGTTAAATGCCTGCGTAAAGACTCGCTGGCACAAAATAGGCATGAATGATCAGTTCCCAAAGGAAATTGCAGAACGGCGCAAAGTTCTGTACCCACTCTTCAAGATGAATAGATTAAAAGGGAAAAGTGTTGCTCTTGTAGTCAATGAACTACATATTGATAACCAATTGCTCCGAGACACCAAGACTACTCCATGGCTATTATACATTTTACAAAGTTCCCATAGAGGAGTCGAATAATGGAACACCTAACACTATACATGGTAGGTATTGTAATTCAAAAACAGGAAAATAATCAAATACAACAATTGATAAAGAAATAAACTACAAATGCGCTATACCAATCAAGATAGGGATGATATAAAATAATTAGTATTCGACTTTCTATTTATAGTATTATAACGACCCTTGGTTTATAAGCCGCACGAGCATGCTTTTTAATGTAATGAAACAGGCAGGGAGCAGGTCTCGAACCCTCGACCTTCTAGCCCGAGGTCCGGCGCGCTATCGACCATGCCGCAAAAGCCTGCTCAAGCGCTTATAAACCTGGGTCGTTATAAATATAAGGAAATGGAACACGAAAGCACTCAAAAATGAGGTTGGAATCAACATGGTAGTGATAAAAAGACAGCAAACAGAGGACATTGAAGGTACGATATCTGGGTATGTGCATGGTTCATTGTAATGGAAGGTGGTGGTGTGTCTTTGTGTTTGGGAAGGTTAAGGGAGTGAAAAGGGAAAGCAGGAGTTGTGACAGAGAAGAGTGTTCACTTTTGTGCAGATATGGGACATATATTTTTAAATAATTTGTATATATAGTTTATTTATTGTCCTATCATGAAGAGGCCCCAACCCTATATTCTAGACACCCACCTGAGTGACCCATACATTAAGGAGAAGTTCTTATCTGCTTTATAGTCCTACTGCAAGTAGCCTATACGCAGCCAAGACAGAAAGATACATTCGGTCAGAGACCCACTAAAGCAGCACCGCCACCTCAAGATTCTGAGCCTGCCTGGCAGGGTTGGTCCTACAAAGTCCCCGGATGGGAGAGCATAATATACAAGGAATTTCTCAAATCTGCTAATGAGAACCTTGACGACCTTGTACCGAGCCAGTGGGGATTCCAGTGGGGTACCCCCAACCTGGTAGTGGCAGTGCTGGCAACACTAGCTGCAGCAACCCATGGGGAGCGGGTCACACACAGACAATCAGAGAGGGGGCAAATTATTGTGGCCCTGTTGGCACAAAATAATGAATGATATGACTGCACTGAGATATTGGGAAAATGGTCACAACGGGGGACCAGCGTGTCTGTGTTTCAGGGGAAAGGGGTGTATCTGAGATCCATCAGCTAGGACTTGACATTGGTTAGTCAAATCTCCCCATTCTTGCTCAATTTTGCATGCCTTCTCAAACAGCTACAACTGTTTATGTTTTGCACATCAAGTACTTTCTTGAGTTGGGCTTGGGGATGGAACAACTGTTGAACATTTGAGCTTGTGGTTGTTTGTGGGGAAGGGTAGGGAGTGTGTATGTGTGTGTATGTAACCCATATCTGTTGCTATGGGAAAGTTATGTTAGGGACAATACAGGATGAATCACAAAAACTGTTTGCTAAAATAATATTTGCTTGCCAAAAATGTAATTTTTGTAATGGCAATCCTGGTTATAGGTAACAATCCTTTGCATGAACTGCCTGTAAGGACCAGCGCTGGAGATGAGAAGCAGGTATAGGGAGTTAACCTCTTGCCTCTACTTGGGACGCTTGCGTCCCAACTAGAGCTCTGGAAATGCAAATGCGCTACGCTAAATGCTAATAGTATTAGTTAAAACTCAAAAGTTCATTAAAATACACATGCAGGGTATCAAATTAAAGCTACACTCGTTGTGAATCCAGGCAACAAGTCCGATTTTTAAAATGCTTTTCGGCGACAGCATGAGAAGCTATTATCTGATAGCATGCACCAATACACTACAACAGAAAAGCACAGCAGGGGACGTAAACAAAATAATTAGCATTTCGGCGTTACACAAACCGCACAATAAAATAGAAAACAGTCATTACCTTTCACCATCTTCTTTGTTGGCACTCCTAGATGTCCCATAAACACTATTGAGTCTTTATTTCGATTAAATCGGGCCATATAAAGCCAAGATATCGTTATATGTAGACTGTGTGATAAACGAAAAAAACAGCGATTTCACAACGTAACGTCATTTTTTAAAATTCAAAAAGTAGACGATAAACTTTCACAAAACACTTCGAAATACGTTTGTAATGCTACTTTAGGTATTAGTAAACGTTAATAAGCGATAAAAATCATCCGTAGGCGATGTAAATATCATTAGCTGTCGTCTTGGAAAAAATTTCAGGAGAGAGCTCTTCCGGAATGATCTGGGCGGAGACCGGAGGTAAGTCGTGCCCCTCTTTCGGTTCAACCAAGAATCAAAGATGATTCAATTCACAAGACTCTAGACAACATGGGGATGCTGTGGGAGTTGAATGCTCGGTCTTATCTAATTCGGCTCACTGTTAACAATTGCTGGAAGTGGCGCAAGGATATTTATTTCCATTTTCTGTGATCAGGTTTTCCTGCGCTTTCCGATGTAACGCACGTTATGTAATAGCCACAGTCGTGATTTAACCAGTTTTAAAAACGTCCGAGGGTTTCCTATCCACACATTCTAACCATATGAACGTACTATATTCCTGGCATGAGTAGCAGGGCGCTGAAATGTTGCGCGATTTTTAACAAAATTTTCAAAAAAGTAGAGGGTCGACTGAAGAGGTTAAACATGTAATATAGCAGAGACATGGAACAGGACAGGAACAGCGTCAGAACAAGGTAACAATAATAAATGAACATTACTGCGGAAGCGGGGAACAGAGCTGGGGGACGGACAGAAATAGCGAAGGAAATAACACAGGTGATTGAGTCCAGGTGAGTCCAAATGATCGATGATGCGCATGACGAGGGAAGCAGGTGTGCGTAATGATAGTGGCAGGAGTGTGTAATGCAGGGCAACCTGGCGCCGTCGAGTGCCAGGGAGGGAGAGCAGGAGCAGCTGTGACACTGCCTAAATTATTACGCTTATTATATGTTAATTGTGGAAATTAAGATACGCAAGATTTTTTACTTATTCCAGGGTTTTTCTTTATTTTGACTATTTTCTACATTGTAGAATAATAGTGAAGACATCAAAACCATGAAATAACACATATGGAATCATGCAGTAACCAAAAAAGTGTTAAACAAATCAAAATATATTATATATTTGAGATTCTTCCAAGTAGACACCTCCTCCTCCATGCTTCATGGTTGGTACAACACATGCGGAGATTATCTGTTCACCTACTCTGTGTGCTTCATGGTTGGAACAACACATGCGGAGATTATCTGTTCACCTACTCTGTGTGCTTCATGGTTGGAACAACACATGCGGAGATTATCTGTTCACCTACTCTGCGTCTCACAAAGAACTGGGGGTTGGAACCAAAAATTTGGAAATTTGGACTCATCAGACCAAAGGACAGATTTCCACCGGGCTAATGTCCATTGCTCATGTTTCTTGGCCCAAAAAAGTCTCTTCCTCTTATTGGTGTCCTTTAATAGTGGTTTCTTTGAAGCAATTAGACCATGAAGGCCTGAATGCAGTCTCCTCTGAACAGTTGATGTTGAGGTGTGTCTGTCACTTGAAATCTGTGAAGCATTTATTTAGGCTGCAATTTCTGAGGTTGGCAACTCTAATTAACATATCCTCTGCTGCAGAGGTATCTCTGGGTCTTCCATTCATGTGGCGGTCCTCATGAGATCCAGTTTCATCATAGCGCTCAATGGTTTTTTGACTGACCTTCATGTCTTAAAGTAATGGTGGACTGTCGTTTCTCTTTGCTTATTTGAGCTGTTCTTGCCATAATATGGACTTGGTCTTTTACCAAATAGGGCTATCTTCTGTATACCACCCCTACCTTGTTACAACATAACTGATTGTCTCATATGCATTAAGAAGGAAAGAAATTCCCACAAATTAACTTTTAACAAGTCACACCTGTTAATTGAAATGCATTCCAGGTGACTTCCTCATGAAATTAGTTGAGAGAATGCCAAGAGTGTGCAAAGCTGTCATCAAGGCAAAGGGTGGCAACTTTGAAGAATCGCAAATATAACACTTTTTGGGTTACTACATAATTCGATGTGTTAATTCATAGTTTTGATGTCGTCACTATTATTCTACAACGTATAAAATACAAAAAATATAGATAAACCTTTGAATGAGTAGGTGTGTCCAAACTTTTGACTGGTACTGTATGTAAACTTTTTGAACTCCTCGGTCTGTATTATGTCTCTAAATGTTGTATATCACTAGCAGCCCCATGTCATCAAGGAAAATTCGGAGTATATGTAAATGTGCTTGGCAAATAAAGGTGATTCGGGCCTATGTAATGAGAGATGGGCAAAGAGAGAGGCAGTGAGAGAGAAACAGTGAGAAATACGTAGGCAAAGAAAAAAATGAGTGAGAGAAAGAGAGATAGAGAAAAAAGAGAGAGAGAGATTAGTGAATGAGATAAAGCTTTCATCTCAGGGGGGTCTAATCATTATCTAGCCAATTTCCTTCTTCCTCTTTTTCAATGTTTACAAGAGACACAACAGCGTTACACTGACACCAGCCAAACCAACCTTCCCATGTTTAAAAAACACTATCGCTGACTATCACTATCCCTCTCATGTCTTCAGTTCTCCTCCCCCTCCCTCATCGCTTCATCACGCAAGTGCCTACCGAAAGGCGACACGACTCTTTGGAAAGGTGACCTTTCCCAATAACCACCACTACAAAGGCTGATTCATGGAGCAGTTGGAGAACTCCAACACGGCTCGCTCTTTGATGATTGATTGAAACCCTGCTAGGTCTGGATCACTTACTGTAAGGTTACACCAGGGCCGATACTGAGCTGCACTCTTACTGCAAGGAGTATTTGGGCTGTGTAAGGAGAGCCGCATTGAGCAGAGCTACTGGGAAACCCATGATAGATCTTATCAGGAGTGAAGATCCTGTCTGTCTCAGTCCAGTCCCACTGTCTCTCTGCTAACCAGCCAGTCAGCCTGCTTGTCCATCTATCTGTTAGTCTGTCTGTCTATCTATGTCTGTCTGTCAGTGTCTCTCTCTCTCCTTCTCCTGCTCTTTCATTCTCACTAAATGGTCCAATTTGTAGGCTTATAACTGGATGGTTAGGAAACCCTCTGCTGAGTAAATTGGGATTCATTAGGAGTTGATGGCACGGTTAAACACTATGATTGCCATGTGATTACCCCTGATGTTTGAGCTGGGTACTGTGTATCCCTCCTCATATCTACCTGGGTCGCCTTCATTAGGCACCAAAACACACAGAACCAGGGGAGACTACCAATAAAAAAAAAATTTGGGGGGGGTTGCCTGCAATGTTGCTGCAGACGGCTATATCGGTCCGTTAATACAGGATTATTAAAGGCACAAATGTAGCAACAAAAAAAAAATATATATATATAGAGCCGCCAGTCTGCAGAGAGCCGCCAGTCTGCAGGGAGCCGCCAGAGCCGCCAGTCTGCAGGGAGCCGCCAGAGCCGCCAGTCTGCAGGGAAGCCGCCAGAGCCGCCAGTCTGCAGGGAGCCGCCAGAGTATATATGTATATACTGTATAGCTTATAAAAAATATACATATATTTTTTTAAATGTATATAGATTTTTCAGTGGGTGATGCAGCACATGCAATACCCCTAGTTGCTGAGGCCATGGGCCCTGGTATGTTTAAGGTATAAATACGTAGTGTTTTAGGCTTCCATCATCTCCCCCTATGCTCTCCACAATTTTCTCGCTATCCCTTTCCTCCGTCATTTCATAGTCTCTCTCTTCCTTCTTGCTTCCTCCCTTTTTCCATCCCCTTCCTTCACCAGTTCTGAACAATTCAAAGTGAGACAACGAAAATGAGAGAGCAATTAGCAATTTCACATGCAGCAGCTAATCTTCCTGGGGTCCACATTAAAGTACCAGACAGTTATAGACAAGAACAACATGAGAAACTATTACATAAAATTTAAATTAAATTAAATACTATTCACACACAATTCATATATACATATTCATATTATTATATCAGTACACTTAAATTATATCTTTAGAAAGAGGTACTGTGGGGGCCTCCTGGGTGGCATAGTGGTCTAAGGTGTGTTCCGGAGTTCCAAATTGAGCAGCTGCTGAAAAATGAGCTCCTGTATATATTGAGATTTAAATGGTTTTTTAGAGTGAAGTACATCGAAAAAATCAAGAGAAAACTGCAAGACTCAATAGAAGACAAAACAAGGAACAAACCAAAAAGACAGGCTTTTGAAGAAGTAACTATTTTTCATAAAATTGTACAGTTATCTTAGCTAGCTGAATTGCTAGCTGAATTGTTTACTTGTTGCTAAGCAGTTGCTAGGGACTCTCCTGGAAGAAGCTAGCTAGCTTACAAAGAATAACAACAAAAAATATCTAGTTAACAGAAGAAAGGAAGACAAAATAAGGACAGAAGAAAAAGGAAAAGAAAAAGGACAACAAAGTGAAACCTCTAAAGAAACAAGAGACCATAATACAAGAAACAGCACTATAGAGAGATAGAACAACAACAACGCAGCCACTGCCAGCTAGCCTACTTCAGCAGTACTGTATCATTTGAATTATTTTAGTCAATAAGATTCCTGCTACGTAAGCTTAACTTTCTGAACATTCGAGACGTGTAGTCCACTTGTCATTCCAATCTCCTTTGCATTAGCGTAGCCTCTTCTGTAGCCTTCAACTATGTGTCTGTCTATCCCTGTTCTCTCCTCTCTGCACAGACCATACAAACGCTCCACACCGCGTGGCCGCGGCCACTCTAATCTGGTGGTCCCAGCGCGCACGACCCACGTGGATTTCCAGGTCTCCGGTAGCCTCTGGAACTGCCGATCTGCGGCCAACAAGGCAGAGTTCATCTCAGCCTATGCCTCCCTCCAGTCCCTCGACTTCTTGGCACTGACGGAAACATGGATCACCACAGATAACACTGCTACTCCTACTGCTCTCTCTTCGTCCGCCCACGTGTTCTCGCACACCCCGAGAGCTTCTGGTCAGCGGGGTGGTGGCACTGGGATCCTCATCTCTCCCAAGTGGTCATTCTCTCTTTCTCCCCTTACCCATCTGTCTATCGCCTCCTTTGAATTCCATGATGTCACAGTTACCAGCCCTTTCAAGCTTAACATCCTTATCATTTATCGCCCTCCAGGTTCCCTCGGAGAGTTCATCAATGAGCTTGATGCCTTGATAAGCTCCTTTCCTGAGGACGGCTCACCTCTCACAGTTCTGGGCGACTTTAACCTCCCCACGTCTACCTTTGACTCATTCCTCTCTGCCTCCTTCTTTCCACTCCTCTCCTCTTTTGACCTCACCCTCTCACCTTCCCCCCTACTCACAAGGCAGGCAATACGCTCGACCTCATCTTTACTAGATGCTGTTCTTCCACTAACCTCACTGCAACTCCCCTCCAAGTCTCCGACCACTACCTTGTATCCTTTTCCCTCATGCTCTCATCCAACACTTCCCACACTGCCCCTACTCGGATGGTATCGCGCCGTCCCAATCTTCGCTCTCTCTCCCCAGCTACTCTCTCCTCTTCCATCCTATCATCTCTTCCCTCTGCTCAAACCTTCTCCAACCTATCTCCTGATTCTGCCTCCTCAACCCTCCTCTCCTCCCTTTCTGCATCCTTTGATTCTCTATGTCCCCTATCCTCCAGGCCGGCTCGGTCCTCCCCTCCTGCTCCGTGGCTCGACGACTCATTGCGAGCTCACAGAACAGGGCTCCGGGCAGCCGAGCGGAAATGGAGGAAAACTCGCCTCCCTGCGGACCTGGCATCCTTTCACTCCCTCCTCTCTACATTTTCCTCTTCTGTCTCTGCTGCTAAAGCCACTTTCTACCACTCTAAAGTCCAAGCATCTGCCTCTAACCCTAGGAAGCTCTTTGCCACCTTCTCCTCCCTCCTGAATCCTCCTCCCCCTCCCCCCTCCTCCCTCTCTGCAGATGACTTCGTCAACCATTTTGAAAAGAAGGTTGACGACATCCGATCCCCGTTTGCTAAGTCAAACGACACCGCTGGTTCTGCTCACACTGCCCTACCCTGTGCTCTGACCTCTTTCTCCCCTCTCTCTCCAGATGAAATCTCGCGTCTTGTGACGGCCGGCCGCCCAACAACCTGCCCGCTTGACCCTATTCCCTCCTCTCTTCTCCAGACCATTTCCGGAGACCTTCTTCCTTACCTCACCTCGCTCATCAACTCATCCCTGACCGCTGGCTACGTCCCTTCTGTCTTCAAGAGAGCGAGAGTTGCACCCCTTCTGAAAAAACCTACACTCGATCCCTCCGATGTCAACAACTACAGACCAGTATCCCTTCTTTCTTTTCTCTCCAAAACTCTTGAACGTGCCGTCCTTGGCCAGCTCTCCCGCTATCTCTCTCAGAATGACCTTCTTAATCCAAATCAGTCAGGTTTCAAGACTAGTCATTCAACTGAGACTGCTCTTCTCTGTATCACGGAGGCCCTCCGCACTGCTAAAGCTAACTCTCTCTCCTCTGCTCTCATCCTTCTAGACCTATCGGCTGCCTTCGATACTGTGAACCATCAGATCCTCCTCTCCACCCTCTCCGAGTTGGGCATCTCCGGCGCGGCCCACGCTTGGATTGCGTCCTAACTGACAGGTCGCTCCTACCAGGTGGCGTGGCGAGAATCTGTCTCCTCACCACGCGCTCTCACCACTGGCGTCCCCAGGGCTCTGTTCTAGGCCCTCTCCTATTCTCGCTATACACCAAGTCACTTGGCTCTGTCATAACCTCACATGGTCTCTCCTATCATTGCTATGCAGACGACACACAATTAATCTTCTCCTTTCCCCCTTCTGATGACCAGGTGGCGAATCGCATCTCTGCATGTCTGGCAGACATATCAGTGTGGATGACGGATCACCACCTCAAGCTGAACCTCGGCAAGACGGAGCTGCTCTTCCTCCCGGGGAAGGACTGCCCGTTCCATGATCTCGCCATCACGGTTGACAACTCCATTGTGTCCTCCTCCCAGAGCGCTAAGAACCTTGGCGTGATCCTGGACAACACCCTGTCGTTCTCAACTAACATCAAGGCGGTGGCCCGTTCTTGTAGGTTCATGCTCTACAACATCCGCAGAGTACGACCCTGCCTCACACAGGAAGCGGCGCAGGTCCTAATCCAGGCACTTGTCATCTCCCGTCTGGATTACTGCAACTCGCTGTTGGCTGGGCTCCCTGCCTGTGCCATTAAACCCCTACAACTCATCCAGAACGCCGCAGCCCGTCTGGTGTTCAACCTTCCCAAGTTCTCTCACGTCACCCCGCTCCTCCGCTCTCTCCACTGGCTTCCAGTTGAAGCTCGAATCCGCTACAAGACCATGGTGCTTGCCTACGGAGCTGTGAGGGGAACGGCACCTCAGTACCTCCAGGCTCTGATCAGGCCCTACACCCAAACAAGGGCACTGCGTTCATCCACCTCTGGCCTGCTCGCCTCCCTACCACTGAGGAAGTACAGTTCCCGCGTAGCCCAGTCAAAACTGTTCGCTGCTCTGGCCCCCCAATGGTGGAACAAACTCCCTCACGACGCCAGGACAGCGGAGTCAATCACCACCTTCCGGAGACACCTGAAACCCCACCTCTTTCAGGAATACCTAGGATAGGATAAAGTAATCCTTCTCACCCCCCTTAAAAGATTTAGATGCACTATTGTAAAGTGGCTGTTCCACTGGATGTCTTAAGGTGAACGCACCAATTTGTAAGTCGCTCTGGATAAGAGCGTCTGCTAAATGACTTAAATGTAAATGTAAATGTAAGGCACTGCATCGCAGTGCTAGCTGTGCCACCTGAGACTCTGGGTTTGAGCCCAGGCTCTGTCGCAGCCGGCCGCTACCGGGAGGTCCATGGGCCGACGCACAATTGGCCTAGCGTCGTCCGGGTTAGGGAGGGTTTGGCCGGTAGGGATATCCTTGAGTGACTCGAGTGACTCCTGTGGCGGTCCGGGCGCAGTGCACGCTGACCAGGTCGCCAGGTGCACAGTGTTTCCTCCGACACATTGGTGCGGTTGGCTTGCGGGCTGGATGCGCGCTGTGTTAAGAAGCAGTGCGGCTTGGTTGGGTTGTGTTTCGGAGGATGCATGGCTCTCGACCTTCATCTCTCCTGAGCCCGTACGGGAGTTGTAGCGATGAGACAAGACAGTAACTACTAACAATTGGATACTACGAAAAAGGGGGTAAAAATAATTTTTAAAAAGAAAGAAAGAAAAAGAAAGAGGGACTGTGATACAAGCTAATGTTGCATTTTCCCTGAGTAACCTCCGGTGGCAGAGCATTCCACAATGACATGGCTCTATATAAATCAATTTTTGGTTTGGGTAGAAACGTTTGGGTAGAAACGGTGAAGAACGGTGAAGATAGTGGCGTGTCTGGTGGGGTATGTGCTGTATGTCACGTTCTGACCATAGTTCTTTTGTGTTTTCCTTGTTTTAGTGTTGGTCAGGACGTGAGCTGGGTGGGCATTCTATGTTGTATGTCTAGTTTGTGTATTTCTATGTTTGGCCTGATATGGTTCTCAATCAGAGACAGGTGTTAGTCATTGTCTCTGATTGGGAACCATATTTAGGTAGCCTGTTTTGTGTTGGGTTTTGTGGGTGGTTGTTTCCTGTCTTTGTGTTTTCTGCACCAGATAGGGCTGTTTCGGTTTTGCCACGTTTATTGTTTTGTAGTTCGATCATGTTAAGTGTCTCTTATTAAAGACCCATGAACTTCAACAACGCTGCGTTTTGGTCCTCCTCTCCTTCCCAGGAAGAAAGCCGTTACAGAACCACCCACCACAACAGGACCAAGCGGCGTGGTGACAGGCAGCGGCCAGCATCACAGGACTCCTGGATTTGGGAGGAGATCCTAGACGGGAAAGGACCCTGTGCACAGGAGATTATCGCCGCCCCAAGGAAGAGCTGGAGGCAGCGAAGGCGGAGAGGCGCTGGTATGAGGAGGCAGCACGGCGGCGTGGATGGAAGCCTGAGAGTCAGCCCCAAAAAGTTATTGGGGGGGCGCACACAGGAAGTGTGGGGAAGCCAGGTAGGAGACCTGCGCCAACTTCCTGTGCTTACCGGAGGGCGAGAGAGACCGGTCAGGCACCGTGTTATGCTGTGGAGCGCACGGTGTCCCCAGTGCGGGTGCATAGCCCGGTGCGGTACATACCAGCTCCTCGGATTGGCCGGGCTAGAGTGGGCATCGAGCAAGGTGCCATGAAGCCGGCTCTACGCATCTGGTCTCCAGTGCGTCTCCTTGGGCCGGCGTACATGGCACCAGCTTGCGCTTGGTGTCCCTGGTTCGCCTGCACAGTCCAGTGCGGGCTATTCCACCTCGCCGCACTGGCAGGGCGACCGGGAGCATTCAACCAGGTAAGGTTGGGCAGGCTCGGTGCTCAAGAGCTCCAGTGCGCCTGCACGGTCCGGTCTATCCAGTACCACCTCAATGCACCAGCCCTCCCATGGCAGCTCCCCGCACTCAGTCTGCAGCACCCTGAGGTGCGTGTCCTCGGCCCAGTACCACCAATGCCGGCACCACGCACCAGGCCTACAGTGCGCCTCGCCTGTCCAGCGCTGTCAGAGTCTCCCGTCTGTCCAGAGCTGCCAGAGCCGCCAGTCTGCAGAGAGCCGCCAGTCTGCAGGGAGCCGCCAGAGCCGCCAGTCTGCAGGGAGCCGCCAGAGCCGCCAGTCTGCAGGGAAGCTGCCAGAGCCGCCAGTCTGCAGGGAGCCGCCAGAGCCGCCAGTCAGCCAGGATCCTCCAGAGCCGCCATTCAGCCAGGATCCTCCAGAGCCGCCATTCAGCCAGGATCCTCCAGAGCCGCCATTCAGCCAGGATCCGCCAGAGCCGCCATTCAGCCAGGATCTGCCATTCAGCCAGGATCTGCCAGAGCTGCCATTCAGCCAAGAGCTGCCAGTCAGTCAGGATCTACCAGAGCCGCCATTCAGCCAGGATCTGCCAGAGCCGCCATTCAGCAAGGATCTGCCAGAGCCGCCATTCAGCCAGAAGCTGCCAGAGCCGTCAACCAGCCTGAGCTAACCCTCAGTCATGAGCTACCTCAGTCCCGAGCTGCCCCTCAGTCCCGAGCTGCCCCTCAGTCCAGTGGGGCCCTTTGTTAGGGTTACTAGGGTTACTAGGTTGTTTCCTGTCTTTGTGTTTTCTGCACCAGATAGGGCTGTTTCGGTTTTGCCACGTTTATTGTTTTGTAGTTTGTTAATGTTAAGTGTCTCTTATTAAAGAACCATGAACTTCAACCACGCTGCGTTTTGGTCCTCCTCTCCTTCCCAGGAAGAAAGCTGTTACACTGTATGTCTGTTTGAAGTCTATGCAAATAGATTATACAAGTGGTTAGGAATTTTCAACACACAAATGTTTCTTATGACTAAAAGAGAAGTACTCAAACTCTCTTTAAGCATAAACCAGGAAGGAGCATGCATGCTGTGTACGTTAGTTGTGTGTGTGCAGTTAAGGACAGGTTGTGCTGCTCTGTTTTGAGCCAGCTACAGCTTTGCTAGGTCTTTCTTTGCTGACATGCAGTGTGTGGAAAGATATTGGAAGATATTTTAGCTTATTTTAAGATATATATATACTGTATAGCTTATATATATGAAGAACAGTAACAGCACAAGGCAACTGCCCTGATGGACACCACACTGTACAAATCTAATGTTAGAGAAGCTTCCATTGAATAACACTGTGTTCTTTTGTATAAGTAACTCTTCAACCATGTAACACATGCACACACACACAGGGATACACAGGGACACACGGCAACACACACACAGCCCCCATCAGGAGAGCCATGGCAGGTGTCCAACTACCCTAATTTGCGTAGGCATTAGTTAGTACCTTGAAGGTGGCTTGTTAGGCAGGCCAACACAAATTGCATTAGCCCCATGGTTAAAACACTCTGAGTTTCAGTTTTTTTGGCCCCCCCTCAGCTTGCTCCCATCAATCCCCTCAGTCTTCATCTGTTTTTCCCACACAGTCGATATACTGGATGAGATGTCCAGCCAAATGTACTGGCAGACTATGGTTGAGTCCCAAATGGCACCCTATTAGTGGGACATCATGTATGTATTTTGAACAGAGCCCTATAGGGGACCCTACAGTAGTACAAGTAGTGCACTACTATAGGGAGGCAGCCTACTTGAGGGGAGGGGAAGCAGGGGTACTTTGCATCCACAATAAATTCTAGAATCAATATGGACATAACACCTACTGTTACATACAGGGAAGTGAGGGGCCGGCCTCCACAGAGATAAAACTCAGGGTGTACTGTGGGGGAGCGATTTACATTTTACAACCATTATAAATATTACTCAAGTTGGTTATACGACACCTATGTATTCAGGGAACTGACCACCACCCGCTACAAAGTTAAAAATAAAATGTTGGGTTGAATCCTCACTTGAGATGTGCATGCATTACTAATATGATACGCACTTTCACATCACTGCATTGATGACCGATTTGACCGAGGCTGGTGCACATAACTGGACATTTTCGTTTGAAAAGGCCATTTTTTTACCCATCTGTCACCTGTTGCATTACGGTTTCTTGTCACAAAATACAATCTATAACACACACAAATAAACTACCCAGCAAACCAGGAACATTCCCAAAACATTAGCTAAGATTCCCATATTTTGCATCGTTTAGAAAATGCCACCAGAGGGCTGGTAACTTTCTGGCTCTTGTCCATGCTGTTGTCCATGCTGTTGTCCATGCTCTTGTCCATGCTTTTGTCCATGCTCTTGTCCATGCTCTTGTCCATGCTGTGAGTGACAATTACATTCTCCTGAAGGTCAATCAAGTACCCCATCTACTTCTATTCCTTGACGTGTCAGGACAGTGTTAACATCATTCGGTAGCATAAAAACTTAAGAAAACGTAAGAAGTTAAGTTCTAGGTAGGGTTTTATCTAATATTAGTATGATAACATCCCAAAAACATTCCAAGTTTAAAATGAAATATCGTTGGAATGTTTTCCTAACATTCACTCAAATGTTCCCAGCAAACCAAAATTGGTTCTGTTTAAGTTTGTTAGGTTGCGGAAACTGTTGGCATAACACAAAAGCTGTCCAGTCGTGCTGATGATTATACAGTGTTTGCATAAAACATTCTCCTGATGTTGCAAGAATGTTCCCAGAACACATTTCGTCTGTCCTTTAATGTTTGCCAGAACGTTTCATTAGGTCTGGTGGGAACATTGTGGGGTTATCACAAAAGATATACTGTCCAGTTGTGCGGAAGATTATAAAATGTTTATTTTAGGGTGCAGAAAACATTCAACTGATGTTACAAGAATGTTCCCAGAACACATTTGTATCTTCTTTAAAAGTTCCTAAACCATTTCTTTAGGTTTTGGGAACATTGTGGGGATATGACAAGAGATAGGTTCCTAAAACACTAAAATTGTGTTGTGCTGGTTGGCGCAACTATAGTATGCACTGGTTGAAGCTCAATGTTAAATTAAAATCTCCCTACCATCATATGTAAGCCAATGACACCAATGTCAATGAAAATTCGCAAATCAACTTGGAGGTACAGTGGTTGCTCCTTTAAAAGTTGTGTCATACTGCAGCACACCTTGCGGGCTGCTGCAGTATTTGATAGTCTTCCATATTGGCATTACCAGATAATGTAAAAACCTTTTTTGTAATATCATAGTATATGGGATTGATTTTAAGAAATTGGGCTTAATTTATTTGATTAATATATGCTGTTTCTATTCCGAGAATGAGACCACTCTGACCATTTTACTTGCCCTAGCAGAGCTGGTTAGGTAGTTTTTGTGTTAACCAGAGCATTAGTGACTGTAACTGTGCTGCTGGAAACAATAGAATTATGCTTTTTTGCCGACCTTTACTGACACTGGCCATATCCAACGGGTGTTGAGCACTTGTAAATTCATTATTCTGCACTCAGATGAGAGTGCTCAGAGTAGATAGCAAGAGCGAATTTACGAAAGCACCCGAATGTCCATTAAGAACGCACAACGACTATACCATTTAGCTAAACTAAGAATGACGGGAGTAATCAAGTCAATAAAGATTGGCTAGTTAGATAGCCTATAGTTAATATACTGGCAAGATTGATGTATAACTACTAATGTTAGATAGATAGCTAACATACCGGTACAAATTGCTGTAATGATATGCTATGTGGTTCATAAGGACAGCGTAGCTAACAAATTGTCAGCCAACATAATTTGAAAAGTCATTACTTTATTACATTGAATAGCAAGCTACCGCGAGGATGCACTCTATCCACTCTGCGGCTTGAGCATGCTTTTGGTGCACAGTCGATAGCAAGCTGGGCTTCGGGCAAGAAGGTTGAGGGTTAGAAACCTGCTCACTGTTTGTTTCATTTGAAGTCGTGCACAATTATCAGTTTATTATTTGGTTTATATTGCCCATTCATTGTCAGTTAGAGACACAGTAGTGCTATGGGACCCAAAAGCATAATCTGTGCTCTAACTCCCCCTTGGTCGTTAGGGCAAATCTGGTCTGTGATAGGAGTTTATTTTTTCACACCTAGCTCGGCTATTAGACTATTCTTTAGTAAAGGTTGAATAGTCGATTATTCAGCTATTAGCCCCCCTCCCCAACTTGCAATAAAAATAGTTGCATTCCTCGCCCTCTTCCACACGCCATTCTCCGCCTGCGTAATTCGCTTGTGGGCGTGCTGACAGGATATGTCAGCACCTTCAGTTGTGCGTCAAGAATTCTGCATAGCAAATTTGTATGAAGATCAGGTCATTCACAGGCAAATTGCTATATGCTATGGAGGTACATTTGTGCCTTTTTGTCAAAAGCAAAATCTTTTTCTATTCAATCAAAAATAATTGATCTTGAAAGCAACTTTTTAAATTTTCAATCAAAAATGATTGTTCTGAAAGCAAAAACGAGGCTTCAAAGTAAAACATTTTTTGCAATCAAATATTTTTTATGCATTTTATCCCAACAACTTTTTAGAGAACAAAAAATGTATTTGACAACAAAACTCAAATGTAATTACGCTATCAACCACCCTCCATTTTGGCACATTTTTTGAGTGTCAGTTTGGCTACAACCAATACTGTTCAGCCTTTCGTTCCAACACAAAGGAAGTCATAGCGGATACCCACGAAGGACTGTGTGATGATGGCATCTCAGGTAAGCAGCACTGGGTGTTCTTCCGTCCAACTTCTACATAGCTAGTAGTTAGCTCCTACGATTCAGTGTCGGTTCATAACATTCTACAATATTACATAGATACATACAGTTGAAGTCGGAAGTTTACATACACTTAGGTCAATGTCATTAAAACTCGGTTTTCAAACACTCCACAAATTTCTTGTTAACAAACTATAGTTTTAGCAAGTCGGTTAGGACATCTACTTTGTGCATTACACAAGTAATTTTTCCAACAATTGTTTACAGACTATTTCACTTATAATTCACTGTATCACAATTCCAGTGGGTCAGAAGTTTACATACACTAAGTTCAGTAAGAACTGTTTGGCCATAATGACCATTGTTATGATTTGAGGAAAAAAGGTTAGACTTGAAGCCGAAGAACACCATCCCAACCGTGAAGCACGGGGGTGGCAGCATCATGTTGTGAGGGTGCTTTGCTGCAGGAGGGACTGGTGCGCTTCACAAAATAGATGGCATCATGAGGACGGAAAATTCTGTGGATATATTGAAACAACATCTCAAGACATCAGTCAGGAAGTTAAAGCTTGGTCGCAAACTGGACAATGACCCCAAGCATACTTCCAAAGTTGTGGCAAAATGGCTTAAGGACAACAAAGTCAAGGTATTGGAGTGGCCATCACAAAGTCTTGACCTCAATCCTAGTGCTGGGCGATATGACAAATCAATTATCACGATATCAATATATATTTTTTCATCCGATAACGATAATGATCACGATAATCAAATAATGTTTAAAAGGTGCATATCTGCTTCAGACTCAAGAATACCTAATGCCTGAACAAACCACTAGACAGGTAGCTTGGTGGTTAGAGCGTTGGGCCAATAACCAAAAGGTGCTAGATTGAATCCCCGAGCTGAAAAGATACAAATCTGTTGTTCTACCCCTGAACAAGGCAGTAACCCCACTGTTCCCCGATAGGCCGTCATGGTAAATAAGAAGTTGTTCTTAACTGACTTGCCTAGTTAAATAAAGGTTACATTTTTAACCTTTATTTTTAATTATGTGAGCTACACATAAAATTATACTTTAAGGAAAATTGTTCCATGTTTGCAGCCAAGGAGCACGTACCTGGGGTCAATTAAAATGATAAGCCTCTTGAAACCTTCCTTTTTACCAGTGCTAATTAGTAGCCTGTCTTTAGAAATGCAATGCATAATAGCATGTGTGATGTCTTTGTCTTTTTGATGTTTGATGTTTGAATGTAGGGCATAAATGCTGTCAGTGTTGACTGACAATACATGTATCTTACATCGTTTAAAAGATAAATGTCTTATTAATCCATCCGCTGTGTCAGATTTCAAAAAGCCGTTACTGTGAAAGCAAACATGCTATTTTCTGAGGACGGCGCCACGCACACACAAGTATTACTAGCATTTTCCAAACAAGCATTAGCGTCATGAAAGTCAGAAATAACAATAAAATAAATTGCTTACCATTGAAGATCTTCC
Source organism: Oncorhynchus nerka (assembly GCF_034236695.1). Lineage (NCBI taxonomy): Eukaryota > Metazoa > Chordata > Actinopteri > Salmoniformes > Salmonidae > Oncorhynchus > Oncorhynchus nerka. The sequence goes on along the minus strand of NC_088404.1, from coordinate 62,676,711 downwards.
TCTGGTGGCAATGCCAAGTGTCCTAACTACACAGCGAATGTTCGTTTTGTTTGATAAAATCAATTTTTATAGCCTATCACGAAACATTTGTAAACCGCTTGCGTCATGATTTCCGTCTCATTCAACTTTGGAAGATGTGTTCGTGGTAATTACACACACTAAACAAACGTTTATCCAGCATTGGTTGGTTTCATTGCAATCCTCTGGTTGTCACTAACACAACCATACTTGATGGTTCTTTTCCCGGGACATATTGACCGAAACAAACCGATTTGAAGACACCAATCAATGACATCATTGCGCACCAATGGTAGGACCGGTCTATCGTTGATTGACTGTATTTTGGCCCAATGATCATCTTGAAATCTAGCTTGGAAGATAGCCAATGAGCTGAGGTAAACGGCAATATGTAATGGTTATACGTTTGAAGACCAGCCTTTGTCGTAAACTCTGGCGTAAAAGAGGTTCATTCACCATTGCAAATCCTACTTGACGGAGCCACGGGTGTTACGCATAGCAGTACATATTCAATAGCATTTTCAAAAAGTTTATATATTTAAAATATGGCGAATAAATCAGGAAAAGCTCAAACAAAGTCTAGGTATACAGATTTAACCCAAATTATAGAGGAAATAGATAGATACGTCGTCAGGCATGTGAAGGACCGTGCCGGGGCATGGACCACAAAAAATTTCCCCATTACAACAAGAGCATGGGAGGTGTGGATCTGTCATATGCGCTGATAGGATACTACAATGTTCTCCACAAGACCATGAAATGGTACAAGACATTTTTCTATTATTTCAATGACATTGCTGTGGTGTATGCCTTCATCCTGCAGAAGGAAATGGCTAAGAGCTGTGTACTAAGATGTATAATGTCTCCATCAAATATAAGAAGTTATTTAAACTTTTTTATTCTTACTTATTCGTAGACACATTTTAATTTATGTGTGAAAGTGTAGTTGTTCTTCATCAACTGGTAATAGATAAATAATGAAGCAGGTTAATAGGTTAAACATTTCACTTTTAATTCCAATGCTTTTTTACAAGATATAACATTGTCATCTTTGGCGGTATTGATGGATTTTCAAGGAAGGTAAGTAATATTCTTTTGTATGCATTTAGCATATTTCCCTTCACCTAATGAACAACCACAATACCAGTCTGGTGTTCAGCTTTCTGTGCTGTATTGACATATCCTGAAAATGACATCTGCTGCTTCAGATTGAACAGTCATATCTCAGTTATTGTTTTCATATCTACAAAAAATAAGCTATGTTCTTTACTTTCCGAGTGCGATCTGATCAAAGGGTCAAAAATGTAGATATTGCCAGATGTATGTTCACTGTCTGAGGAACAGGCAGTGGAGGCTTTATTGCTGGCAAAAGTGTCCATAACCAGAAGTAATTAAACTGTTCTGTGTTATTTTTCTCTCTTCCTCTCTGCCTGTCTTGTTGTACATTAAACCTGTCTCACATGCATTAATTTTAAAAAATGTAAGATGTCAGCTACTCATTTTCAGATTTACACCACATGAACTGGACTATCAAGCCCCTGTTGCTGCCAAGTCATGATTTCCCTGGGGGTTAGCCTTGCAATAACCAAGTGGTGAGACACAACGCCCTCTATATTTAAATGTTTCCGGTATACTCAGATAGGTGTCTGCATCACATACAGTCAGTAACCAATCACAGAGGTACACACAACTTGCATTTCTATAACCGCGGACCCACCTCAGTGTTCATTATTGATGGAGGAAGACCACAGGACCACAGAGATTAGGGTCCTCCCCCACAAAACCTTTTATTTCTCTCTGTTAAGGTGGAACGCTTATGGAGAGATGTTTGGAGTGCTGTGACATGTCAGTACTACAACTTGCTGCACAGTTTGGAGGACGAAGGCTACCTTGACCTGTCGAATTCTATCCACCGCTTCTGTGTGGGAAATGTGTTCCTACCTCATCTGCGGGCAGATCTGCAGCATTACACGGAGAGTTGGAATAATCCCCCTTTAAGTACAGGGGCAAACCTGACACCTCACCAGCTGTTGCCTTAGCACTACACTGATTCAAATGATCAAGTCATCATCAAGCTTTCTGTGGTATTTATGTATTAATTTGTGATCTGGTAATGTAAAAGTCTAATAATGACATTATCTTCTATTGTTTGTCCTCATGTGTCTGTTTTAAAGCATAAAGTACTCTGTAGCCACTTAGTGTGGACACCAGGGGAGACTACACACACACAGTTATATCAGCTGTGTTGGTGAACCCCTCCCGCATCTGAACTGGCTGACAAAGAGGACACAGCATGATCATAGGTGAGAGGTCACTTGGTCGGCTCAACAGGAATTATTATTAAAGAGATGCTTTACATTGAAATATAAATAGAGATGTAGTAGTCCCAGAGTTAATGATCCAAGGTCAGTTTTGCATTTCACTTCCTATTTATTATGATGACTGACCATGTTAGAATACATTTAAAAAAGCTTAATCATGCTCTCTCTCTATCCATCTGTCTCTCGTCTGCAGAGATGTTTTGATGTGAGAGACGAAGCCAGTCCCGTCATCGCCACCTCACCAGTTCTTAAGATAACCTTCGGGCTGACTGGGAGCCCAAGGCTGGTTAGGAGACACCGCTAGAGACACTATGTAATTGTGATGAACTGAGAGAATATTAGGGCAGCACTGTAATTCATTAATCATATGCTGTCTTCCCTGATCCTCTGTTTTACCTCTTTCCTTTTCTGTCTTCTACACCTCTTTCCCCACCTCCTCTTTCTTTCTCTTTTTTATAATGCACACCATGTGTGCATTGAAGTACAGATTGAACTAGTATTTATAATATAATATTACAACTATAATATCTATAATGCATGTATTATGTATTTATAACACCTGGATAATGAACTTTCAATAAAGCATTTCACATTCTCCACTGGTTGAAATTAAGTGTCTCATTAAAGCACTACACCTATCCTGTGTCCTCAGGTTAATGCAGATGAAGGGAGTTAGATATGCATAGGAAGTGTAGTGTACTGTTTTTTCTTCTTCTGTATATATGAATTACAAATCAGCCTTTACTTAAATCATGTTTCTAGTCTATTGCATAGTTACAATGTGTAATGATTGATCTCCCAGGAGCAGGAGTGGTCAACACTGTTGAAGTGTATAATTGTAATACATGCATGCAGACAGAGCATTATTCAAAGTATGGAGTTTGATACACCTGGTATTGGATATGACTGAAAAATAATGTTTTTTCATACACAGTACATATATTCAACGTACAGGCTACAATGTGGGGATCTCATGCGTGGTAATAACCACAGTACATGCATATAGGACTTGCATCCTTGGCACAATAAAGTTATTCTATTCTACTCTGTCCATAGGCATCATTAATGCCATTCAGACTTGAAGTCGATACAACAACTATGATAGCTGAGGTTCATAGGTTCTGAACTAATATTCAAACGTTTTAAGGTCCATGCACAGATGGGCTACATACTGTAGCTAGCTACACATCCATAGGCATACAGTTATATTTATCCTCCACTACACAATAAGCAAATAAATAGTTAGATAGTTATGTTACTTCAGCTGCATTGCATGACAAATATAAGCAAGGCAAGCTAACACAATTGTACATTCAATTTGCAGCAAATTCTTCAGCCAGCTAGATTCCTTACATCCACTGTTACACAAGACGACAGCCTGGTTTGCTGGTTTTCTCAGGAAACCCTAAACATTAAACAACACAAATTACAATTTCATACTCATGTCATAACACAAGCTAGCTAGCTGGCTAATATTAGCTTGTCAGCTAACTTGCTAAATACCGATTTTCGTAAATTAACTTTAGACAAAAAATATGCACAATCGTTTGTCTCTACATTAACTAACATATTCCTCTCAATTGTACAATATTTGCTTGACTCGTTATGATGTTATAATTACTTACATTTGCTTCCACCATAATGTTTTGTCAGCTACCTTTGCTGAAGAAAGTCACCAGCAACGGATGGCTCACGTCAAATTCGTCATTGGAACCACTCGATATGATTGGTCATATGAAAACCTTGGTACCCATATGTATGAGTGCTCTAACTCCCTCTTGCGGGGGTCTGGAATAATGAAGCCATGACGCTGGATACCTCTAACTCCAGCGGTGTAAGCTCGCAACTTTTAAAGGAGGAACCACTGTACACAACACTCTTCCCGCTGCTCATCGTGATCCATCCGGCCGTTACCAAGAACCACTTTACCAGATTTTTGACAGGGTCATTAGCATTAGGGCCAGCAGACATTTTTTTGTTGTTGCCCAAACCTAGCTCAAATTATAGACCTCGGATTAAAACAAGACTACAGTGTCCATAAGGTGACCATTAGACTTTGATCCATTCGGACTGAATAAGTTTGTGGGTGCAACAGTTTTGATTAAGTTCACAATTTACCGCTCTCACGTGCACATTTCTGCCAAATTAAAGCCAATGATGTACCTACAATTTTCTTATATTATAGACAGTTAGATACACCAAACTTTGGGAAAACTTCCACGCTGCTAATTCATAATACGCGCACACACCTAGGGCTGTGGCGGTCATAACATTTTGCAAAAGACTGCCGGTCTCACAGTAATTGAACGTTAATTAACATAAACATTTTTAGCATCTCCAGACCTCTAAGTTTAAAGCCACTGATGCACGCCTTTGGAACAGCTACATTTTAAAAAATCTAATAAATAAATGTAATATACACCATCACAATACATCAATTATTTATGTTAGTCAAGAAACATTATGATATGAAGAACATGTATTTCAGAAGAACAGAATATGAGTTGGCTGTCTGTAGGCCTATGTGCCATGTCTATGTCGGCTTCCCCTTTCCAGAGCTAGACATCACCGGTTTCCTAATCACTGGTTCTGACTACCATCATTACGCACACCTGCCACCATTATTACGCGCAGCTGCGCCTCATCATGAGACACACCTGGACTCCATCACTTCACTGATTACCTACCCTATATCTGTCACTCCCTTAGTTCCATTCCCCAGAGAGTATTGGTTATGTGTTTCATGTCCAGATGTGATGCATGGTTTGTACCAGTCTATGGTTATTGTATTATTAAACCCACCCCTTGCGCTTCTTGACTCCCAGCGTCTCCGTTGCACTATATTATCTTGACTATGCTCCATGCCATAGGCTGTAGGCTTGTTCATTTAGCTGACAATATGCTTATAAGTCCTGTGCCATTGTTATATTTCATATGATTTATATGATTGTATAGTAAAAATAATATAATTTGACTCTAGGGGCAGTATTTCATTATTGGATAAAAAAACGTGCCCGTTTTAAGCGCAATATTTTGTCACGAAAAGATGCTCGACTATGCATATAATTGGCAGCTTTGGAAAGAAAACACTCTGACTTTCCAAAACTGCAAAGATATTATCTGTGAGTGCCACAGAACTCATGCTACAGGCGAAACCAAGATGAAACTTCAAACAGAAATGAGCAGAATTTTTGAGGCTCTGTTTTCCATTGTCTCCTAATATGGCTGTGAATGTGCCATGAACGAGCCTAAGCTTTCTGCCGTTTGCCCAAGGTGTCTGCAGCATTGTGACGTATTTGTAGGCATATCATTGGAAGATTGGCCATAAGAGACTACATTTGCCAGGGGTCCGCCCGGTGTCCTTTGTCTTAATTGGTGCGTAATCTTCAACTGGAGACATTTTCCATTGAGATTCAGAGGAGAACACACACTTCCACGAACGATATATCATCGAAGAGATATGTGAAAAACACGTTGAGGATTGATTCTAAACAACGTTTACCATGTTTCAGTCGATATTATAGAGTTAATTTGGAAAAAAGTTTGGCGTTTTGATGACTGAATTTTCTTTTTTTTTTTGGTAGCCGAACGTGACGCACCAAACGGAGCGATTTCTCCTAAACAAATAATCTTTCAGGAAAAACTGAACATTTGCTATCTAACTGAGAGTCTCCTCATTGAAAACATCCGAAGTTCTTCAAAGGTAAATTATTTATTTGAATGTTTTTCTGGTTTTTGTGAAAATGTTGCCTGCGGATGCTAACGCTAAATGCTACGCTAGCTATCAATACTGTTACACAAATGCTTGTTTTGCTATGGTTGAGAAGCATATTTTGAAAATCTGAGATGACAGTGTTGTTAACAAAAGGCTAAGCTTGAGAGTTAGCATATTAATTTAATTTCATTTGCGATTTTCATGAATAGTTAACGTTGCGTTATGGTAATGAGCTTGAGGCTGTATTCACGATCCCGGATCCGGGATGGCTAGTATCAAGAGGTTTTAACCTCGCTCTATACTGCCCCTGTTGGAGAAAGTGCGTACCCATAGTAAACTGAAAATATTTTTTCCCAAAATTGCTAATATATGCATATAAACATTATTATTGAATAGAAAACACTCTAAAGTTTCTAAAACCGTTTAAAACCGTTTAAATTATTATGTTTAAATTATGTCTGGAGAGCCATTCTCCCAAACACTCTGTCAACAATAGAAAAGTCTACTTTGACGTCATCGCCAACACCCTTCCCAGGCAGCTACGGATCCAGGAACAGTCTCTATCAGTTCAGCGCGATGTCTGCTTTCAAATGGCGCGTTCACTGTGAGAATCGCACGAGCCCTGCACCTTTGGCGCGCGAAATTGCGTGTGTCCCTCTCAAAACCGGGCACTCTATTGCGCGTGGCCGATTTGGAGTACGTCTTTTTCCAACTTGCAGCATTTGAAGCCGGTTTGTCTTTTGGGCTGTCCTTTGTTCTACATGCTAACAACAGCATAAAGCTCGATTTTGCACATCGTTTGACCAGTTTAATCGACATATAATATGTAAATTGTTTTGGTGCGCAAGAGTGCTGGACCAGAAGTCATTTTTAATGCATTTCAGCTGAAGCAGTTAGCATATGCTAATACAGGGACACGCAACGTGAAACCAAACGATTTATTGGGTAAGTATGACTCCTTCTACGTCTTCTGATGAAAGAACATCAAAGGTAAGGGAATATTTATGTGGTTATTTTGGGTTTCTGTGGACTCCAAACGTACTGCTAATATCTGAGCGCCGACTCCTAGTATAGCCAAGTGAACGATGTCTGTAACGTTAAAAATAAATGTAATACAGCGGTTGCATTAAGAAGAAGTGTATCTTTGTAAATATATGTAGAACATGTATATTTAGTCATGTTTATTGCTTGTTATCTGACGTTATCTGTCGGAGCTATCATCATTTCTCCTGACATTTGAGTAGCATGTTTTTTTTTTAAATGTCGTCAACCGAGATTTATGGATATTATATAGCATATTATTGAAAAAAAATTACATGTACTGTGTAACATGTAATATTACTGTCATCTGATGAAGATTTTCAAAAGGTTAGTGAATTATTTATTTTTTAATCCTACTTTTAAATTTTATTTTTTCTGGGACAAAATGGCCGCCGCTTGCCTTTTGTTTCGGTGGTGATCTAATATAAATATGTGCTATGTTTTCGCCGTAAAACATTTTAGAAATCTGACTTGCTGGGTAGATAAACAACTTGTTTCATTTGAGCTATTTTACTTGTTAATGTGTGGAGGTTAAATATTTTTAGGAATATTTTTTCGCATTGTGCGTTATGCTAATGAGCTTGAGCCGTAGTCACGATACCGGATCCGGGATGGGTCGGACTATGAGGTTAACATAGATGACAAAAATAGAAAGAATATTTTCCCCATTAAAGAGTGAGTGTGCATAGGAAGTGGCTATGTTGAACGTAAAAGTGATCATTGGAAACAGGTGATATGCTAGATTTAGAGTTATTTGGCAACTTTAGTTGTTAATGATACAACCATAAGAATGTCTAAGAAATGAAACATATATGGGCTGCATGGTGCATAGGCCATTTGAGAGAGTAGTTAAAAAAGCTTGCACTGTTCCTTGCTTCAGACTGCACATCTGTTCTCTCAATAAGTATGTTCACCCATCAGACTACTCTCAACTTAATCTTGTCTTTACTAATATGTCAAATTAGTTTCGATTTAGAACGGCCCATTATCAAATGGGCAAGAACAGGGACAGGGGGGAAAAGCCGTCATATGAATGCATAGCGAATGGAGGCCGCGCACTTTCCCGCCGGTCTGTTCTGTAGACTTCTTTGGTTTTATAGCATAGCATGTGCTTAATGTGGTCAGCTGGGAAATAAATATAAGAACACTCTTCCCTCCAAGCATCAACCACTGTTTAAGGAGCATGCTCTCGCTGCCCTACGGGATATTCCGCCCAAACTCTGTATGCCATGGGCTCTCCAACCCTGTTCCAGCAGCTACCGAGTGCTTCATTTGGGAAATCAAGTAAAATCTGTTCGGGAACATTGCTAGTAACATGTTTTCGCAACAAAAGGTATTTCACCAAACTGTTGACAGCCTGCACGCTCGAGAAGTAAATAAAGGAGAGACAGGAGGAGATGGAAACACATGGTGTTGAGATATATACTGATGTATACATACTGTAGTTAAAGCTACTGGTAGGTAATGTGTCACCCAATTAATTATGAAAATATTTTTTTTCAATCCCTATTACTAGGCTATTCAAAACCAAATACAAATTCACTAATTGTAGGCTAACTGTAAGCCGCCCTACACAATAAATTAACTAAAAGCATCACCTACTATATCACCACCTACAGTATATGTTCTCTCCAACAATCATGGAGGGTAACATAAGGTAACCAGTCCATCCAGTATGCATAATAATACAGTCCACACTCAAACGTGTTTAATTTTGGAGTATAGGCTAGATCGATTATGTACAAAAGACATCTTAAATCAGTTTTGCTTTATGTTTTCTATCATGCATAATATGTGATAGCAGGCGGTGTTTAAGGGAATCACCCGGGAGCTGTTCTACCTATTTAGCAGGGCGGTCATCCTGACTGACCAAGCTACCGAGTTCATGTCCCGCCTAATGAAAGATTTGTGTGCTCTCCTGCAGATCAAGCAGATCCGGATCTCTGTCTTTCACCTGCAGACGAATGGGCTCATTGAGCGGTTCAATAAAACGCTCAAACAAATGCTGCGGAAGGTCATCGAGCAGGACGGAGAGAACTGGGATGAGCTACTATTCCACCTAATGTTCTCTGTCTGAGAAGTGCCCCAGTCATCCACCGGGTTTTCCCCTTTCGATCTCCTCTATGGGAGGGGGCCACGCGGCTTAGTGGACCTCGCCAAGGAAGTGTGGGAAGCTCAACCGACCCCGTTACGCAGCATGGTAGAACACGTGGAGACGATGACGGAACGGATGATAGCCATATGGCCAGTGGTAAGGGAACATATTGAGAAGGCCCAACGCGCTCAAGCTCAGGTCTGCAATCAGGGAACACAGCACCGAGAATTCAAGGTGGGAGACAAGGTGCTGGTCTTAATCCCCACGGCCGAAAGTAAATTCCTGGCAACATGGCTCGGGCCGTACGAGGTGATAGCGAAGCTGGGATCCGTCAAATACCGCGTACGGCAGCCCCAGCAGATTTACCACTTGAACCTATTGAAGATGTGGCACGAGAGGACAGTTTTGGCCATGTTATGGTCAGGACCCAGGACGCCAATGGTACCAGTGGTGGTCGCGAGCAATTAGGACCTCGACCCGGGCCCAGCTTGTCGATCAGAATATGGCAGTGTTCTCCAGGGAAACGGTACAAAAGAGGCCATATCGGATCCCGAGGAAAGCCAAGAAGCAGGAAGTGGAGGCTATGCTGAGGATGGGGGTCATCGAAGAGTCCCACAGCGCATAATGCAGCCCCATTGTGTTGGTTCCCAAACCTACCCCATGCTGAGGGTGGACGAGCTCATCGGCCAATTGGGAAAGGCCTGGTACATCAGCACAGTTGACCTGACTAAAGGATATTCACAGGTACCTTTGGCAGCCTCCTCCAGGTAGAAGAGTACGTTTTCAACACCGAATGGCTTATGGAGCCCCCTCCCACATTCCAGCGCCTGATGGACTGAGTCCTCTGACCCCACCAACAGTACCTAGCAAGTTAATTGGATGATATCATTATTCACAGCCAGGGTTGGGAAGAGCGTCTGCCACGCCTCCAGGCGGTGCTGGACACGCTCAGGCAAGCTGGGTTGACAGCAAACCCCAAAAATGCAAGCTAGGGTTCGAGGAGGTGGAGTACCTGTGGTTTTGAGGAAGGTCCACACGGTACGTAACTGACCCGTGCCACGCACCAAGACACAGGTTAAGTCCTTCCTGGGACTGGCAGGATACAACAGCCTGCTTATTCCCCCTGACCTATCTAACCAGGGCCCGCCTCCCGAAAACAGTGAAATGGACGGGTGAGACTGAAGCGGCATTCAGGTGCCTGAAGGAAGTGCTGTTCTCCCATCCGATTCTCGATACGCCCGATTTCCAGGTACCGATGTTGGTCCAGACCGACGCATGCGACACGGGACTGTCCCAGGTACACAATGGGGAGGAGCACCCCATCATGTACATAAACTGAAAGCTGATACCCAGAGTAAAAAAGTAATCTACTGTTGAGAAAGAGTGCCTAGAGGTGAAGTGGGCATTTCTGACAAAAAAAACGCATTTTGATAATTTAAAAAAAAGTTTACGTTCAAACGGCTCCCCTGTGAAGTAGTGACCCGTGACATATGCCTAGTTTCCTGAAACAGATCAAAATTGAGGTCACCTGATAAAATAATAGTTCCTGTCTGGATTTGATCTAATATAGCTTAAATCTAAAAACACCAGATTTGCCCCTGGTGAGATATACAATGAAATCAATGTGTGTTTTTCACCATGTAAGGTACGATTCAATATTAGAAAACGGCCTTCTTGGTCCATGCGCTCGGATATAAGGAAAAAGGGTGTACCTTTCTATTTACTAGGCTACTATGTCCAACAAAATGAGATATGCGCACTGTCATTTTTTGTAGCCTATGGCTACTTTGACAATATGAAGCCATCACGGAAAGAAAAGGTGAGGAATTTTAATGATATTTATAATCATCACATTTCATTCTCTTTGAGGGCCCACTGACCAGCCACTTTCATTATTAGGTAATACAAATCAACCACAGTACTTAAGTGGTAGTCTTTGTCACGTCCTGACCATAGAGAGCTGTTTATTCTCTATGTTGGTTGGTGCCTGACAGTGACTACGGTGGTTTATCTAGGTGAATTATATATCTATGTTGGACCGGTATGGTTCCCAATCAGAGGCAGCTGTTTATCGTTGTCTCTGATTGGGGATCATATTTAGGTAGCCATTTCCCCATTGTGCTTTGTGGGATCTTGTCTAGGTATAGTTGCCTGCGAGCACTACTCTGAGTTTCACGGTTTGTTTGTTCGCTTTATTGTTTTTGTTCTTTGAGTTTCACTACCTAATAAAGAGGATGGAACCAACCACGCTGCATCTTGGTCCACTCATTATAACGATCGTGACAGTCTTTTTTCAAATGTATGTACAATGTATGAGTCCACTCCTTTTTTTAAATCTTAAATTAGGAGAGGAGTTGGGGCTAAGAAACCTTGAAAAGGCAAGGTACAAAGACGTAATTTGCTTTGTTATGTGTTTTTTGTTAGATGTCTGATCAGCCCACATACACTATATAAGTAATGTATACAACAACTATGTATTTATACTACGATCCTCCCATTGAATGCCCACCACCCTCATATGTCTGATAAAATATTTTTACTTGGTTCGTCAACGATAGTTAACCTAGAATGTGCACAGGCTCCATGATGGAGAAAAAAATATAAGGTGCTCAAACACTTATTGTCAGCAGATGTGGTTTTCTTCCAAGAATTGCACAAAAAATGAGACATTTTACATTTAACTGGGTTGGAGAGGCCTATGCTTTCTTTACTATAGAAACTGTAGGCACCCTGATAAATAGATAGGCTAGGTATTTCAAGTTTTGCTGTACGTAATCCCATAGGTGGCACAGTTTATAACATCACCTACAGTCGAATTTAACAGGTAAACATGCAGACAGCTGATATTTTACTTTGAAGTAGCCTACTACTGTATGTAGCCTACTTTCCTTTTTTTTCAGTATCCTACAGTAGATATAGTGTTCGGCATTCGCTATCCATTTTTTGTTTGAAAAAGTCATTGCAAAAGATTAAAACATTCTGCCCACACCTCTAAAGAAATACTATCAAATTTGCCATTCTGCTTTCTTTTAGAAACTGACATGGCCCAGTTCCAACATGACTAAATTATACAACAAATGAGGGCGTTTTTGATACCATAACAGGTGAATGGAGGGCGTTTTCCAGGCAGTGTTGTAGCACCTGTTCATGTATGGTTGGAATCTCGCTGCATTTCTAAATGATCTGCAATCTGTTCAACTAAACCGACCAACTGGGTTCACTTGTGACTTGCGTTTGGCATTGGCTAACACACTTACAAATCACAAACTGCTCCCTTCAGAGTAGTATAATTTAACCTGGCTTGCCTTGAACATCTTTCAGATTTTCAAATGAAAGTACATGAGTTTGTACACTGTACATGAGTTGGAAATGGCTCGTCTATCGTAGCACTGTGGTTTCTGGTAACACATAACAATAGTACCACATGGAAACATTGAAATTGGTTTGGAGAGTGAGATTAGCAGTTCAGAGTCTACAGACAATTGTTGCTAAAGCACAATAGCAGCAACAGAAATAATGAATAATGCAGCGTGTTAGCGTCTGTGTGTGTTAGCGTGCATGCGTGTAAGTGTGTGTTAGTGTGTGTACTAGTGTTTGTGTGTCAACATGTGTTATCATGTGTGTGTGTGTGTTAGCATGTGTTAGCAAGAGAATTTAAGTGTGTACGACCGTGACAACCGCCACGGCTAAATTTAGAGAGGTGACATCGGAGTGCATGGTTGCCATGACAGCAGAGAGGCCTGTGGGTATTGACGAGGCAAGAGAACAACAATGCAGATACAACTCATTAGAGATCTCTGTGTGTGTGTGTGTGTGTGTGTGTGTGTGTGTGTGTGTGTGTGTGTGTGTGTGTGTGTGTGTGTGTGTGTATACACATTACATGGACTAAGCCAGTCATATCTGCTTCAGTTTTCACCTGCACCACCATTGTGTTTCACTGCCAAATACTGTTTTCATGACACTCCAGTATGCTGTAAATGTATTTTTTTTTATTTATTGCAAAACGGTTTTCCACGGTGTGCACTTTTGAACATGAGCCTGCTTTGTCTCATGACGAAAATGAACATGTTCTCTACTAGTTCTAGAATCCAGATTCACAATGCTTTTCCTCCAATCAGGGGGTCTGGTTCAGCTAAGGAATGTTTGGGCATTCTATAACACTACGCCCTCTTCCATATGTCGTCTCCCTGGGCAAACCAGCAGCCAATCTGTCCGGACTTCTGGGACTTCCTGTTACTGCCTTCCTGTCCCCTAGAGGTGTGATGTCAAGCTGGTCGAGTGGTGAGAGTGTGTATAACACAGGAAAAACCACTACACAACTGTGCAAGTGTGTGTGTGTGTGGTGGGCATATTCCCGTCTGTGTACGCACGCATGTGTGTGCGATTGTGGTCAATCAAAAGAGCTCTCTATTCCCCAGACATCTCTCTCAGCCGGCCCAGCTCCATCCTCCATCCTCCCCCATCCAGCCCCTCAATGGACCTGTTGATGGGGAACAGGGTGTCTGTTGTGCTGCTGGCTGACATGTCCCTCATCTAAAATGCACCGCTGCCTGCCGACCAACACTCTTCCTCATTCAAATTCAGATTAAATAAACTCTGTTCCAAAATCCACCGACTCCACGAACTTCAACCAAACCAAAGTGACTTTGCTCCCCCCCAAAAAAACGGAAATCATGTTTCACCTCATTTGTCCAGTCCGTATCATATGATTTTACTCACAATACAACCACACACACAAGTTGTTCGGAGTTCAGTTGTTCTCGAGCAACCAGAGGCTGATACAAAACCACCATCAATCAGTCTATAACTGCCTAAGCTACCACCACAGTACATGAGTGAGTGCTTTTAAAGCAGGAATCTGTGCACATGTGTGTCGGCCTGCGTGCTTGCTTGCGAGCGTGTGTGCGTGCACGTGTGTCTGCGTGTGTGCTTGCGTGTGTGCTTGCCTCCCTGTGTTTCTCCCTGCCTGCTTGCCTGCATGCAAACACTCACAGAAAGGACTCAGACCCTTTTTCTACATTTTTGTTACGTTACAGCCTTATTCTAAAATTGATTTAAAAAATAATAATAATCTAATCAATCTACACACAATACACCATTATGACAAAGCAAAAACAGGTTTTTAGACATTTTTGCAAATGTATTAAAAATAAAAAAACTTAAATATCACATTTACATAAGTATTCAAGTCTTCTTGGGTATGATGCTACAGGCTTGGCACACCTGTACTTGGAGTTCCTCCCATTATTCTCTGCAGATCCTCTCAAGCTCTGTCAGGTTGGATGGGAGCATTGTTACACAGCTATTTTCAGGTCTCTCCAGAGATATTAGATCGGGTTCAAGACCGGGCTCTGGCTGGGCCACTCAAGGACTTTCAGAGACTTGTCCTGAAAACACTCCTGCGTTGTCTTGGCTGTGTGCTTAGGGTCGTTGTCCTGTTGGATGGTGAAACTTCGCCCCAGTTGGAGGTCCTGAGCGCTCTGGAGCAAGTTTTCATCAAGGATCTCTCTGTACTTACAGTAGCTCCGTTCATCTTTCCCTCGATCCTGACTAGATTCCCAGTCCCTGTCCCTGAAAAACATCCCCACAGCATGATGCTGCTACCACCATGCTTCACCGTAGGGATGGAGCTAAATTTCCTCCAGACGTGACGCTTGGCATTCAAACTTTTTGGTACCCTTCCCCAGATGTGTGCCTCGACACAATCCTGTCTCAGACCTCTATGGACAATTCCTTTGTCGTCATGGCTTGATATTTTGCTCTGACATGCACTGTCAACTGTGGGACCTTATATAGACACGTGCCTTTCCAAATCATGTCCAGTCAATTGAATTTACCACAGGTCGACTCCAATCAAGTTGTAGAAACATCTCAAGGACGATCAATGGAAATAGGATGTACCTGAGCTCAATTTCGAGTCCCATAGCAAAGGGTCTGAATACTTATGTAAATAAGGTACTTCTGTTTTTATTTTTAATGCATTTGTAAACATTTCTAAATACCTGTTTTTGTATTGTCATTATGGGGTATTGTGTGTAGATTAATGAGGATTCCTATTTATTTAATCCATTTTAGAATAAGGCTTTAACTTAATAAAATGTGGAAAAAGTCAAGGGGTCTGAATACTTTTCGAATGCCATAATACGTAGGCAAGTTGTAAACCATACACAGCAGCACACAGGGACTGATCTGTGCAAAACATGCTAGGAGATAACATCAGTGTGTGCAGTATACACTCTCCGTGTGATCATGGTCCAGGCTAAATAAGGAACTACTCACATATACTGTAGCTCTGAGAAATGATAAGATCGCATTACAATTAATGGTGAATAGCGGTGACTTATCCATTATACTAGGGTTGTCACAATACTATCGATATTATGGCAAACCATGAGGCAAACTTGTTGGAAACAAACAAACCTTTTGTTGTCACCCATATGTTGTCACATTTGTTTTAGTTTTTTTTAAGCAAAAGCACACACTATTATACATGCAGGTTTCTACAGGACTATACAGTGGAGTCTGCTTCTTCTTTTTCTTTTTGCCATGGGAAAGTATCAGCATTGTAGTATCGGGATACTGGTACCGTGACAACCCTGGCTCATACTACATCAAATGCTTGAAGACGTGATGAAAAATGTGATAGGAACGCAAGCATTTACTCCACTTATTATTTTGATCGAGTGAAACGATCAATGGGCTCTATTTTCGGCTGGCGTTAAGCCAGCGCAATTGTCAAACACAGGATTGTTTGCAAATTTGACCTTTTAACGCGTTTCTATTTTCAAACCCTAGTGCCAGTATTGGTAATTTACCTGTCTCGACACAATAATCACAAATGAGTTCGCTTGCGGTTGGTTATGGTTTTACAGCGGAAGCGCAGCCTATCCAGATGTGACGCACAGCAGCCACATGCACATGGCACAAGAAAGATGTGCTTTTTGTGCCCGTAAACCTTTAGACACATAAACTAATGTTTTTTTCCTCATTTTGTTTAATTTGATTAAAAACTAAGCATAGCCTCTCAATGAAGGCAGTTTTCTTGTCATACCCAATGTATTCGGCAAGTAATCAAGTCTATTGATAAAGGGTTTGGCTCGTGAGACCACTTTGAAATAAATCTTAAATCACCAAGGGTCCATCAAAAGATGGTGCTCAGCTTGAGATAAACATTGCTAATAAAATAGTAGTGAGTAGGCTAGTTGCACTTAAAACACACCTGTAGCAATATATAACAATATGAACTAAATTAGATCTCATGTACAGAGTACACAAATCCTTGATATTGACTTTCAGTTCCATTACATTACACAAGAGTCATTGGACAAAGGCGTCTTCTGTAGGGGGAGTTTTGTTAAAAGCAGCAATGTTCAGTCAGAGCATTTAAACACATCGTTTGCGGTACGGTTTTGGAAGCATAAGGACCTTGTCTTTCATATCAGTGAGAAATCACAAAAAACAAAAGCTTAAATTGATACATACCTTTTAGAGGGTTAGGGTTCACACACAGCCATATTTCAATGTTACAGCACTTGTTTACGTGCTAATTAGCTCTCTGCATCCAGTGTGTAAACGGAAGACAGATTGTCACTGAAAAATACTGTCAGCTGCAACTGTGTTAAAACCGGTTGAAACAGTTGACAGGAAGTGTGTATTTTGAATTTGTTAAATTACTTTGATGTGATATGAAAGTAAGAGGGATTTATGTTTCTAGAACTTGTAACGATTGTCTTCTTCTTCTGATGAGGAATGAAAAGGATCGGACCAAAATGCAGCATGGTACGTGTCCATGATAACTTTAATAACTCGGAACAACGAGAAAAAAAAAAGAACAAAGTGCAGGAAAGAAATGAAAATCGAAACAGTCCCGTATGGTGCAAACACAGAAAAAAAGAACTAAGGTCAGGATGTGACAGAACTGTACCGCAATTGAAAAACAATTCACATTTCGATGGAGTATTTGGCTGTTTTGTCTTCCATAGCCAATTCTCCCTTTAAACAGAACATGTAAGGTCCTTGGACTAAGGAATAACTAAGAGTACGCACTAACAGACAATTCTAGAATTAGCTCAGAGCTAGCAAACAACACTTGAAACTTCTTACTTACAAACTTATCTACACAGTTACATTACACGATAACCTTCACTCACTAATATTATACTCAAACTTATCCCAGTAGCATTTCCAACAATTACTTATTTTAATGGACACACACATTGGAAAACGGCATGTGAACAGTCTGTCTTCTTCTTCTTCTTTGAGGTTTATTGGCAGACTACACTCAAAGTGTATTTCCGCCACTTAGTGTAGTGGATAGTCAAACATTCCCAAAAACTAAATATGTTGTGGATGAACAAATTCATACTAACTACCAAAAAACACTAACACAATTCACGCTGCTTCTGTTAAAATCACAATGCAATTTTTTTGGGGGACACTTAATAACCGTTGCAATAAACACCACAAAATCCACCTTTTTCACACAAAGCGTGTCTGGTTTTCTTGGTTGACAAATATTTACTAATGGCTGGGGTGTATCCACTACCCTATCATCAACACTAGCGTCACTTGTGTTCTCAATTATGATCCCCACCACAGCTGCAACACAGACATTCTTCAATTCGATCTTCAATATACTCATACTGTCTGCAAACATTTGCAACATCCTTTACAGTTATTGCATTGTAGTGGCTTGTGGACAAATGCACTTACTGCATACTTTACATAACCTAACTTTACATGCGTAGGGATGTGATCTTTATCAAAAAACAAAAGAACTGGCTGATTTTCCTCCTTTTCTCCATTCACCAGGCAGTTCAGGTTGGATTCTCTTGAAGTATTCAATATCTACCATTATCGACACCCCCGTGCTCTACTTCGCAGTTCAAAGTATTATAATTCAGAATTTTGAAATCTTGTGGTTCCCAAAGCCTCCTTCTTTTGCTCTTCAGAAACACAATTAACCAGAACAAGCCCACTCCTGGTCAATCTGATTGATTCCACTTTTCCCTACACATACTTCACCTCCTTCGATACCTCAAATGGGTTTCTCAGATAAATGTCCTTATTCAAAAAACTAATCCCAACAGGAAACAAATCCTTATCTGACCTACACTCACCATCCATTACAATTTTTGGCAATTTCCCTTTTTGTTTTATTCTTGGACACTATAGTTTTCCATTCATCATATTCAACTTTACTCGATTCAGACTTGGCATCCACTTCTGCCTTGATCCTTCCCCGTCCTCTACGCTATTTAGTGCACTTCCTTCTTCTTGCGACAGCATGTAAACACTCACTAACGTAAGGTGTCAGGGCCCTGGAGTGTCTCCAAGCGTCCTGATTGGTTGGAATAGGCAGGTGATCGACAGACCTAAAGGCCAATCAGATTGAGAGGGTCAGACTTTTTTTTACAGCTGCCCCTGGATTTTCTGTTGGAAATCCACACATCCTGAAAGGCCTCAATAGGGGGGTTAGTCCTGGAAGAGCCTAGTCCTATCTGGCAGGACAGAGGGGCAGAGCAGTGAAGGGACCAGACTAGCTGGGGTCCTTGTGTGCATCTGGCCGTAGAAGGGTAGCTGGTTGCGGGTGTTTCTTAGAGGACCATGGGGGCTAGTAGGATGCCGGCTCCAGTGCATGTAAGAGGCTTAGGGGCCACCCCATGAGGGAGGGACAGTTCTGGGCTGCGCCATAGAACGCTAAGGTGTGGCAGAGGATCATACGGCAGAGGAATGTGGCAAGCCTGCCACAGCTGTTGTTGACAGCTCGCTGGCTTCTGCTGGGGTTGGTGACTCTCTCACCACTACTGACGGCGATGGCTCCCATGTTGGAGCAAGTGGGGACACCTGGATGAGGCTCATCAGGGATTCAAACGCAGGGGCCAACTGGTCCCCAGAGACGAGGTCAGGTGATTCCCCAGGTGCAAGGGCTGGAGGGTCTTCCATTGCGGGAGGTGGGCTGCCCCCTAGAACTGGAGACAGCAGGCCCCCTGGGTCAGAGAACAGTGGGTCCCCCAGGTCAGTGGGCTGAGGGCCTAGCAGGGCAGGAAACATACAACCTAAAAATATGACCGAAGACTGCAGGCCAGGTGTTAGAGGAGACTGAGAACCTACCTGAGAAGGGAACTTGGGAGTTTAGGACAGGCGGCTGGGCACCGGCTGAAACTGGGGATTGTGAACTGGCTAGCAGCAAGGACTGCAGACCTAGAAAGACAGATAACTCAGGGCTGAACAGGACATGAAACCCAGGGCCAGGAACTAGTGCAGGAGATTTAGCTTGTAGCACTAGGAGGGGTGGCTGTGGACCAACTGAGGGCAGAGATCACAGACCTAGTCGGGCACAGAACCTAAAGCCTGGCAGAGCAGGAGACTGAAGGTCGACTAGGTCTGGGGACAGTGCACCTAGGACGCTTGAAGGCTGGGAGTCTGGTGCTGGTAACATTGGGCCTGACAGTGAGAACGATTCTGGACCTGATAGAGAGAATGACTCTGTGCCTGGCAGGGAAACTGACTCTGGAACTTACAGGGATACTGACTCTGGGCCTGAGAGGGAAACTGACTCTGGACCTGACAGGGAAACTGAAACTGACTCTGGACCTGACAGGGAAACTGACTCTGGAGCTGACAGGGAAAATGGTGCTGGAACTGACAGGGAAAACAATTAAGTGCTAGGAGAGCAATAGAGCTTTGGGCCTACTAGAGGAAAGGTAACTCTGAGCCCAGCCAGGCAGGAGCCTGATTACCCACCTGGGGAAGGGACAAAGGGCCGACTAGTGCTGGAGACAGCAGACCTAGTGCTATGGACTGAGAGCCGAAGAGGGCTAAGGACTGAGAGCCTAGCATAGGTATCTTGTGGCCTAGCGGGGCAGGAGGATCTAAGTCTGGCGGGTTAGGCAACTGCCTACCAACTAAGGCAGGGGGCTGCGATCTGAGCAGGGCAGGAGACTGCAGACCCGCAAATGGGGCAGCTAACTTATGGCCTAGTAGGGCAGGAGGCTCTAAACCTGGCAGACTAGGCAACTGCCTACCAACTAAGGCAGGGGCTGTGATCTGAGAAGGGCAGGAGACTGCAGACCTGCAAATGAATGTAGGGCCTAGCTGGGTAGGATACTTAGAGGCTGCTAGTGCAGGGGACTCTGGACTGAGGTCCTAGTACTAAGACAGCAGTCCAGGGGCCTAAGCCAGAAGTGTGAGCCTGCAACTAGGGCCAGAGACTAAGGGTCTGGTATATCCGGAAACTTGGAGCCTACCGGGGGAGCAGGAGTCTGTGCCAGAAGCTGGCAGGGGTGGAGACGTGGCTTAAGGTTCCAGGGTAGCAGACGGTCAAACCTCGGGCAGACGAGCATCTGCCTCGACCAATAGGGGATCGTCACAGGGAATAGAGGATGGCAGCCAGAACAACGGCAGCCAGCCAGAACAACGGCAGCCAGAACAGGCCCCGTGTCAGCAGCTGGCTGTAGCTCCACAACTGAAGCAGAAGCCTCCTTATCTATGGCTAGTCGAGACTCTGGATGAAGGGGGTGCAGACCTTGGTGTTGTGGACTGTGCACTGCGGAATTGTGATGATCTGCTGGTGAGCTAGGCTGCTCTGGGGGCTTGCCTGGGTGGGCCTAGATGGATGTCGGTCAGGAGAGCAGCTGGGCCACCTCGGGGGGGGAGTGGCGATCCCAACGCTCTGGTAAATACAACGTAGGTTTCAGCCAGGGGGACCTGGAGTGATGTAGTTCTGGTGAGTAGCTGGGTCACTTCAGGACTTAATGGAATTCCCAATGGTCTTGTGGAGGTAGCGAAAGCTCAGGCCTGGGGGGCCCTTGGGTAGTGTCTTTCAGGGGAGTAGCAATGTAAAATCCATTACGTACGTACAGTATTTTAGGAAACGTTTTTGTAAAACATGCATCTTAACCTGCAGAGCTAACTTTTCTAACCTGTGCCCCCGCACATTGACTCAGTACCGGTACACCCTGTATATAGCCTCGCTGCTGTTATTTTACTGCTGCTCTTTAACTATTTGTTATTTTTAACTTAACACTTATCTTTCTTCAAACTGCATTGTTGGTTAAGGGCTTGTAAGTAAGCATTTCATTGTAAGGTCATATTCGGCGCATCTGACAAATAACATTTGATTTCATCAAGGTTTAATATAGTCTATAATTGGTTTCTCTTTTTATATTGTCAATATCCCTTTTCAGTGTTGTGATATTTGTGACATCCATAACAGTTGTGAATGTGATGGTTCATATGAGCTGTGTTTACACAGGCAGCCCAATTCTGATATTTTTCCATTAATTTGTGTTTTGACCAATCAGATCAGATCTTTTCACATTAGATCTTTTTCAGAGCTGATCTGATTGGTCAAAAGACCAATTAGTGGAAAACATATCATAACTGATGCTGCCTGTGTAAACGCAACCAACTTAGCTTCAGAAGTATGTAATTTCACCACATTTTGTGTGCTTGTTCTGAGACGTATTCTTTAGACTTTTAGAGAAGCAATTGTCGATATCTTGAAAAACGTGATATCATAGAAAATATACGCAGAAATGCATTTCTCAAACATGGCAGTAGTGTTGTTTAGATTGAATGATGAAAAGATTTGTTTCTGTGTTTTAGACATCCATAATGGAGGGAGTAACATCCATAACGGTCATTTTTCCTCTCTAAAGTAGTAATGAAAATGACAGTCTTTTCAAAATTATCGTTTTTGTTTTGAGCCAAGCTTTTCCTTCTAAATGGATATCCATGTTTTACCTTAAGACTCACAAACTTACAGAGTTTCACGAATAAGTTCAGTTTCCCAAAAAAGCTGAGGTGTATTTCTGTCTGTAATAAAGCCTTTTTGTGGGGGAAAACTCATTCTGATTGGTTGGATGGACCTGGCTCTCAAGTGGGTAGGCCTATGTCCTCCGAGGCCCACCTATTGCTGCGCCCCTGTCCAGTCATGTGAAATCCATAGATTAGGGCCTAATTTATTCATTTCAATTGACTGATTTCCTTATATAAAACTGTAACTCAGTAAAATCGTTTACATTTTTGCATTTTGTTGCATGTTGCGTTTATATTTTTGGTCAGCATAGTTTGTGATTTTGTGCACTAATGTCACATCCGTAAGGCTGGAATTGCCCTATTCTATCCGTAAATAAAGGTTAAATACAAAAATTTTAAAAATGTAATCCCAATTCCGTATTTAATGTAGGATAATGAGAAGAAACCTGACCACCCTGGATAATTACGTTAGAAATTTTCAACTCCATTTTCAATTTGAAGTTGACTTGGTAACAGTTGTTTGGCATAGCTGGGTAGGGGGCACTGTATGAGTAAATTTGATTTGTTTAGCCAAAATGAATCTAAGGCACAAGCAGAAATGGGGGTTTACCTCAACGTGTGCTTTCCAGCTAGAATTGTCCCAGGTTAATAATGGACTTAACACAAGCACGGAGAGAGAAAAAATTACCAACAAACTCAAAAAGCACAACCCATCATTTCCGTGTGTGTGTGTGTGTGTGTGTGTGTGTGTGTTTCAGACACACTAATGTACAGTGCTTTCAGAAAGTATTGACATCTCTTGACTTTTTCCACATTTTGTTGTGTTACAAGATAGGACTAATATTTCATTGTCATTTTTTTGTCAACGTGCTATACAAAATACTCTATCATGTCAAATTGGAAGAAAAAATGTTCACCCGCCTGAGTCCATACATATTAGAATCACCTTTGGCAATGATTACACCTGTGAGTCTTTCTGGGTAAGTCTCTAAGAGCTTGGCATACCTGGATTGTACAATATTTGCATATTATTCTTAGAAAATTCTTCAAGCTGGTTATTGATCATTGCTAGAGAGCTATCTTTAAGTCTTGCCATAGATTTTCAAGTCGATTTAAATCACATTTTTAACTAAGCCACTCAGGAACATTCAATGTCGTCTTGGTAAGCAATTCCAGTGTATATTTGGCCCTATGTTTTATGTTATTGTCCTGCTGAAAGGTGAATTTGTTTCTGTAGGAAAAGCAGACTGAACCAGGTTTTCCTCCAGGATGTTGCCTGTACTTAACTCTATTCCCTAGTCCTTGACAATGACACACATACCCATAACATGGCGCAACCACCACCATGCTTGAAAACATGAAGAGTGGTACTCTCTTTTGTACTCACTTTTGAATTCAAGACATTAATTTCTTTGGCAATTTTTTTTGCAATTTTGCTTTAGTGCCTTATTGCAAAGAGGATGCATGTTTTGGAATATTTTATTTTGTACAGGCTTCTTTCTTTTCACTCTGTCATTTATGTTATTATTGTGGAGTAACTACAATGTTGTTGATCCAGCCTCAACAGGGCCTAAAACTAACTTTGTCTACCAGCCACTGTGGCATGTAGATAAAAAAAAAATAATAATCTACCAGACACTCATATTTTTTTTACCTGCCAAAATATTTTTTGCTGCATTAACTACACAAAAAAAACACAAAAATGCATGTTAAGTAATGTTTCTAATACAAGGAATGTATTATTTATGTATTTTTAGACCTGAGTCATTAAACCAAAATATCACAGAGACAAATGTTCAGCTGCCTCTTTAAGGTTACCTTGGTAACGTGGCCATTCCAGTCTTCACAGGTGTCTGTGAGAATCTCACTAGTAGAGGGCGACGACATCTCTTCTCTTCGCTAGCAGTGGAAACGAATTCAAACATTTAAAAACAACCTAACTTTTGAGCAAAATAATGTAAATATCCAAGAAACATGAGGATAATATCTCACTTCAGTAGTTAGACCAACTTTTATGCCTGTGCGCATTGCTTCCAAAAACAAATCTTTCAACATTTCATTCACAGTGAACAAAGTCCCCCAGCAGGCAGTGTTGCTGCGCGAGGTGGGATAGCTATAACAGTAGCAGTCCTATTTCTTTGTGCATCACCAGATATGAAGCAAAACGGTAGAAATCATTTGAAAACATCTACTGCAGCATTTATCTTGCTATAAATCACTACTCACACATGGCTCACACTTGACTTTTGACTATTTGTAAGAAATGCTTGCATTGTAGAGCCCTGTGTGTGACCACCCGCCAACGTGGCTGGTGAGTTAGACATTCTTACCCGCCATTACCAAAATCTACCCGCATTTGGTGGGTGGCGGGTGTTCACTTTAGGCCCTGATCCTCAGTTTTCTCCTATCACAGCGATTAAACTCTGTAGCTGTTTTAAAGTCACCATTGGCGTCATGGTGAAATCCCTGAGCGTTTTTTTCCCTCTCTGGCAACTGAGTTAGGATGGACGCCTATATCCTTGTAGTGACTGGCTGTATTGATAATTACAACATGATCAAAAGGATATTCAGTGTCTGCTTTTTTTTACCCATCTACCAATAGGTGCCTTTCGTTGCGAGGCATTGGAAAACTTCCCTGGTCTTTGTGGTTGTATCTATGTTTAAAATTCACTGCTCCACTGAGGGAACTTAAAGATAATTGTACGTGTGTTGTACAGAGATTAAGTAGTAATTCAAAAATCATGTTAAACACTTATTTCTCACAGAGTGAGTCCATTCAACTTATTATGTGACTTGTTAAGCACATTTTTTGTCCCGACTTGTTTAAGCTTGCCAAAACAAAGGGGTTGAATACTTAGACTGAAGACATTTCACATTGTTTCTAAAAACATAATTCCACTTTGACATTATCGGGTATTGTGTGTAACCCAGTGACACAAAATCTAAATTCAGGCTGTAACACAACAACATTTGAAAAAAGTCAAGTGTTGTGAATATGGCACTGTAAGTATAGCAATAATGCAAAATCTGTTTGAACAATTTAAGCCCCTCCAACCCCTGTCATTTAACTAAAGCCCACTCACCTTCAGTAAGGCAGCAACAAGCTGGGGCAACACCTTTCAAACACACGCGACATACACACACACACACACACACACTCGCAGCCCTGTCATCATCAGTAGGCTCTAGCGCAGGGAAAAAGCCTCGCTCAGCCAGAGAACATCAGAAGGAAAGGGTCTCCACTGCACTTAGCCTATACCAATACGGGGGTTACACACATGTCAAGAACTCAATAATCACAAGGTGTCACTTTACATCATTCACAAGGAACATGTCAAGCCACCAAAAGCAAAGTACACAGCTGTGACAAGCCTTTTAAGAACCCAGCGGTTTCCACTGGGTACAGATGTGAGTTCAACATGTCGTTTTGATTTACATTAGATCAAGTTGCCAACTAACGTGAACTCAACTTGAAATCAACAACAATTTGAACCCTGTCATTGGATTTAGATTTATAGTTGGGTGACTGAAAAAGAGTTTGTGGTGTTTTTCCCACATTTTCCCATGTGATTGGCATGACCTCTGTAGCCGCTTCCATGATCCGCCTGTTCATTATTAATGAGACTACAGCCTCTTATTTCGACCTGGCTGCAGCACATTGCACTTTGGCTTGGCCTCGCTACGCAGCCATGATGCGTCCCAAATGGCACTATATTCCCCTATTTAGTGCACTACTTTTGACCAGGGCCCATAGGTGAGGTTGGAGAGAGAGGAAAGGTACACAGTAAATCAAGGATAGTTCAAATCACAGTGTTAGGGTTAAATTGACTCTACTGGGAGTTATCTTAACCCTCAAGAGAGTGATACGCTCCCTGGAGTTAGTGTTGATAACTGTGAGTTGATTGGGACGGAGTATTTTTCACTCCATCCAGAATACTTTGTATTCAGTGAGGCTGGGAGGGGCCTCATTGTAAAAACTGTATATCCCAGCATGCTGCAGGTTGAATGTTTTTTATTGTTGGTTTCAATATCTGGGTTTTCGCATGTCCATTGATGCTACACAAAGATAAGAAAGTAATCCAATCTGTAAGTGGTTGGATTTATAGCAACCATTAGTGAGATAGTTGTTCCAGTTTACATGGTGTAGGTCGGGTGGTGGTTCTAGCTTGTATGGCTCCCTGGGCATTTCGTAGTGTGACTGATTTGACTAATTGCATTAGTACTGTACAAAGTTAGAGGTGCGCTATTTGATAGACTCCCCCACTACCCCTACCTCGGGCTTCCAGTGGGGAGACCTGAGATCAACCTACCCCCCCCCTACCCCCCCGCCCCCCTTCCCATCTCGTACCTCTGAGTGGGAGACCTTCCCAGGCGGTAGCCTGCCTCGCTCACAGACTAGAATCAGGGCGCCCACTCCGATGAGGTTAATTGACCCATAGTCCCACACAGTGACATAATATCATTGACGTGACGTGCAAATAAGATATAGAAAACCGATCGTGCAAATGTTACCATCCTGATTGTTTTTTGTGTGGGCGCCCCGTGCCAGCCCCGGCAAGGTGCCGCCCTGGGCGTCTGCCCATGTCGCCTATACCGAAACCCGCCACTGGTGTAGGTGGTCTCCATGTACTGTATTTCTTCCCTACTCTGACAGGCATTCTAATTGCACGTTGTGGGCTGTATAAAAGTGCTGCATGTTTTCCTGCAAGTTGAATCTAATAGACATTGGATATCACATTGCAAACGACCACAATGTAAAACATTAAGAAATATTAAAATAAGACTTTACACCCTATTAACTCGAAGGAAGTAAATTGAAAGAGACGTGAACTCTGCTGGAGTTGATTGTTAATTCAGAACAACACAGAAAAGTGTAAAATGGCAAGGAAGTTGATTAAAAGCAACACTGAAAATAATAAAATGGCAGGTCAGTGTATTAAATTAAGCAACTCTGTCAGTTTGATATTTACTCCATTTAGGCCTAGTGTAGTTTTAACTCCCAAAATATCCATGCCGTGACCAGAGTAGTGTTAACACAAAATGGGGGTGGGACCATATTAAACCCCCAAATAATGTTACATTTGACCCTATACGAGTTGAATTATCTCTTGCGATTTGACTGTGTATTGGTCATTATTGAGGAGATGTTGTTCTCGCTACTATTTCTACTCCTGCAAAATGATACTTCTTCAACACTAAGTGACAAACAACCAAGCAACCAGGATATTAGGGAAAAACAACCACAGAAGTCACAACACCAGCAGCACTGGATATTGTTTATAAATCAAAAATACATATTTCCAATTCACATTGGACAAAGTTCATAAAAAGCCAAACCCTGTGAAACATGACTTCACTTACCACTTCACTCAAAAACACAACATCACACATGAAAGGCATTTTTAAATGCATCATACCTTTGCCGTAGTTGAAGTGGAGTTTGATAGCTTTGCCTTGATTGATGTGTAGGTAGGTGAACCACACGGCAAAGGTGAGCAGCACAAGCAGCAGAAGGAGTTTGAACTGCTTCCGAATTTTCTTCACGGGGAAGCGCAGCATCCTCGCTCAAACATCATCCGTTTACCGGCTGCAGAATGGGGAGAATGCCTGATGCTCGTTAACCGAACTAACCGTCCGCGGTTCTGGAGGAGTAGGTTACTGAAGTAATCGTGTCTAACCGGTACTCCTTGGATGAGATCGAGGTGTAGTCCCCTAGTCCATCCGTGGTGTATCCATTGTCCGACACTAAAGCCAACAGTGAATTTAGTTGAGTTCTAAATGAAAAAAACGCATTCTCTGATGCTCCAAATTTGACCGTAAAATAGCGCTCCAGACTCGCTTCATATCATTGCTATAGACTAACTTTATCAATTGTAAATGAGCTATTATTTGCGTTCTTACTCTGCAAGAGAACCGTTGTCCACGGAGACAAACTCCTAGAAAAAACGAAGAAAGGGTCCCCAAGTCGCATTCCAGGCGCTCTGCGGTGGCAGTTTGGGCAGGGAAAAGGCGGCAGATCAGAAGCCACGGTTCGGTCAGTGTTCGACCAAGGGAACAAAATAGCAGTCCAGCGATAATCTAGCCAAATCTCCTATTCGCTCTAGCCTCGTTGACACCCAGACGCTGATTATTTCAACGATTTCTCACACGAGGATCATGCCCCAGATTAAGGCGAATTCGAGGGCACAGCTGAGCGGCTTTCCACAGAAAAAATCAGAAAACGTACAATTGTAAAATAGACGTGTTTCTATTCTAAAGGCTGCCAATTCACGGCTAAATAAGTATCCTACTACTTTCGCTCCCACGACAGCGTGCAGTGAGTTTCCATGACATAGTAAACACTAAACAGAGCGAGTCACAGTTCTAGATTGTACATGCGCATTTCCAAATAGACTAGAGGGTTTGATCTATCCAAATCAACACCCGCGCGTCGTACGTAGCATTATAGGGTTGCTCTCGTGTGCTCTCTGTTTATTATGTGGCACTGTAGAAATGGCCTGATCCACCTTACTCCGTAATAACCAACTGTCATATCTAAACTCCACGCGTTCCGTTCCTAATCGTTAAACACTGATGAAACCGTAATCTGGAGAAGTCATTTGGCTAATGATAATGGATCAGATGGACCGATTTCCTATATTCCCCAGAGAAGTGATTCGATATCAGCTGGCATCATCCTCATAACCTATTCTGGCTCATTTAAAGACCCAGTTGAGAAATATAAAACGCTATCAACAAAACACCTGCGTTGAGAACAGAACAGCGCGCTGGGTGCCAGGTGAGAGGAGGAGGCCTAGACTAAACATGAAACGTTAAATGTGCCGGTTCGTTTCGAGATCCACGGGATTCCTCTCAGAGGTCCATGTGCACCTTCACGTGCCCCGGTCGTCGGTACTGCTGCTCTCTCAGTCGCTGCATTTGACCAAAATGCTCCCGAACAGGTCCCAACCCTTGTCAGCGTTCCCGGTGCAAGCGAAACGCAAGCTCTCGCGAAAAAAATAACATCCACATTCAGGAGAGATGCAGTATGGATGAACGCTACAATGTTGCTATCTGCGATGCACTGGCTAGCAGTGTTAGTCCATTAGTGAGCTCTTCTTCGTTATTACACCGTAATAACATCGTCCTCCTCTGCCCTTACATGGCGCATCATGTCGAAATGAACCCTTGCTCAATGCAAGGTGTCGCAGAATATGGAGATATTTATAATATTATAAATAATAATACATAATATTAAAGAAATGCTATACCCTAGTAAAGCACAGGCAGAGGCTATTCTCCCTTGCCCATGTTATCTATATACTCCTCTTCTAGTCTTCCACAATTTTTAAACGCTTCGGCTGTTGCCTATGATCTGGTTTTTGAGACTACTCCTCTTCGTCCATAAAATTGGGCATCAGAAACGCTGCTGGGCAACCGAACTTGGGAGAGCCCGTGATCGACAGGTCCGGTATCCAACCGGAGCCTGCGCTCGTGGGAGGTGGGATGACGACATTGGCCATTAGACGTCGTCGTCTTTTCCCAATGATGAGAATGGTAAATATTGTAGTGACTCGTTATCTAGCATGGAAAACAGTTCTACATAGCTCGACTATCAGCTTATTTTTTTAATGTGGTTTTAAATCGGGTCAGGTCTATTGCATGTAAATCCTACCCCGTGATGTGGCGTCCAAAGTAAGTAGCGTGTCCTGTCCAAAAGTCATAATACACCGTCCAAGGCAAGGCAAGGCAAGACAGTCCACGCTCACAGGTGATGCTGCTTTGGAGATAGACACTCCAAGATGCGCCCTTGAGTGCCGCCTTTTGGTCAGAACAAAAATACCCACTTGAAATGTAACAGGAAACTGAGCATACAGACTTTGAAACCCGTTTCAAATAGTGTAAATAATTTCGTCAATACTATCATTACAACTGATTGTGTGGTAGGGTTTGAAGGCCTAATGTGTTTGCGCTGTTTTCAGAACTATGTACACTGGGCAGTTCATTTGCCCCGAGGTGTTCTATAATTCTACAGTAGATCCTAAACAGAAAATGATCACAATGATACATAGGGGTGAAGCATAACAAATCTATCAAATCAAATAGCAGATGTTGTTACGAGTGTAGCAAAAGGATTATGCTTCTAGATCTTACAGTGCAGCAGTATCTAACCGGTAATATCTAACAATTCCACAACAAAACCTAATATCTAACTAATTCCACAACAAAACCTAATACACACAATCTGGTAAAGGAATGGGATGAGAATATATATACACAAGTATAAAATATATGGATGAGCAGTGACAGAGTGGCTAACGTACAATAAATGGTAAAGAATTGATAGTGAAGGATACAGTATACTATATACACAGTGGGGCAAAAAAGTATTTAGTCAGCCACCAATTGTGCAAGTTCTCCCAATTAAAAAGATGAGAGAGGCCTGTAATTTTCATCATGGGTACACTTCAACTATGACAGACAAAAATCCAGAAAATCACATTGTAGGATTTTTTATGGATTTATTTGCAAATTATGGTGGAAAATAAGTATTTGGTCAATAACAAAAGTTATACTTTGTTATATACCCTTTGTTGGCAATGACAGAGGTCAAACGTTTTCTGTAAGTCTTCACAAGGTTTTCACACACGGTTGCTGGTATTTTGGCCCATTCCTCCATGCAGATCTCCTCTAGAGCAGTGATGTTTTGGGGCTGTTGCTGGGCAACACAAATATTTTCTATGGGGTTGAGATCTGGAGACTGGCTAGGCCACTCCAGGACCTTGAAATGCCTTGAAATGCCCCCGGTGATGTGTTGTGCAGACCGTACCACCCTCTGGAGAGCCCTGCGAGTGAGCGGTGCAGTCGCCATACAACGGTGATACAACCCGACACGATGCTCTCGCACCTGTAGAAGTTAGTGAGGGTTTTTGGTGACAAGCCACATTTTTTCAGCCTCCTGAGGTTGAAGAAGCACTGTTGCGCCTTCTACACCACACTGTCTGTGTGCGTGGACCATTTCAGTTTGTCAGGGATATGTACACAGAGGAACTTAAAACTTTCCACCTTCTCCACTGCTGTCCCGTCGATGTGGATAGAGGGATGCTCCCTTTGCTGTTTCCTGAAGTCCACGATCATCTCTTTTGTTTTGCTGACATTGAGTGAGGTTATTGTCCTGACATCGCCCTCACCTCCTCCCTGTAGGCTGTCTCGTCGTTGTTGGTTATCAAGAATACCACTGTAGTGTCGTCTGCAAACTTAATGATTGAGTTGGAGTCGTGCATGGCCACGCAGTTGTGGGTGAACAGGGAGTATGGGAGAGGGCTGAGAACGCACCCTTGTGGGTCCCCAGTTTTGAGGGTCAGCGGATGTTGTTTCCCTACCTTCACGACCTGGATGCCCGTCAGGAAGTCCAGGACCCAGTTGCACAGCTTAATGATGAGTTTGAAGGGTACTATTATGTTGAATGCTGAGCTGTAGTCAATGAACAGCATTCTTACATAGGTATTCCTCTTGTCCAGATGGGATAGGGCAGTGTGCAGTGTGATGGCGATTGCATCGTCTGTGGACTTATTGGGGTGGTAAGCAAATTGGAGTAGGTCTAGGGTAACAGGTAAGGTGGAGGTGATATGATGCTTGAGTAGTCTCTCAAAGCACTTCATGATGACAGAAGTGAGTGCTACAGGGCAATAGTCATTTAGTTCCGTTACCTTAGCTTTCTTGGGAACAGGAACAATGGAGGCCAACTTGAAGCATGTGGGGACAGCAGACTGGGATAGGGTTTGATTGAATATGTCCGTAAACACACCAGCCAGCTGGTATGAGCATTGCCGGAGGACGTGGTTAGGGATGACATCTGGGCCGGCAGCCTTGCGAGGGTTAACACGTTTAAATGTTTTACTCACGTCTGCCACGGAGAAGAAGAGCCCACAGTCTTTGGTAGCTGGCCGTGTCAGTGGCACTGTGTTGTCCTCAAAGTGAGCAAAGAAGTTGTTTAATTTGTCTGGGAGCAAGACGTCGATGTCCGCGATGGGCCTGGTTATCTTTTTGCAATACGTGATTTTCTGTAGACCCTGCCACATATGTCTTGTGTTTGAGCCGTTGAATTGCAACTCCACTTTGTCTCTATACTGACGCTTTGCGATTTGATTGCCTTACGGAGGAATAACTACACTGTTTGTATTCGGTCATGTTTCCAGTCGCCTTGCCATGATTATATGCGGTGGTTGTATGTGCTTTCAGTTTTGCGAGAATGCTGCCATCAATACACAGTTTATGGTTAGGGAAGGTTTTAATAGTCACAGTGGTTACAACATCTCCTAAACACTTCCTTATAAACTCACTCACAGACTCAGCCTATACGTCAATGTTATTGTCTGAGGCCACCCGGAACATATCCCAGTCCACGTGATCGAAGCAATCTTGAAGTGTGGAATCCGATTGATCAGACCAGCGTTGGATAGACCTAAGCACAGGTGCTTCCTGTTTTAGTTTCTGCCTATAGGAGGGGAGCAATAAGATGGAGTCATGGTCAGATTTGCCAAAAGGAGGGCAGGGGAGGGCCTTGTATGCATTGTGGAAGTTAGAGTAGCAGTGTGTTACTCGCTCGTGTACTGCAATCGATATGCTGATAGAATTTAGGTAGCCTTGTTTTCAGATTAGCTTTGTTAAAATCCACAGTTACAATAAATGCAGCCTCAGGATATATGGTTTCCAGTTCGCATTAAGTCCAGTGAAGTTCCTTGATGGCCGTCTTGGTACATGGCTGTGACTGAGGAGAGTTCTCTTGGGAGACAATATGGTCGGCATTTGATTGTGATAAATTCTAGGTCAGGTGAACAAAAGGACTTGAGTTCTTGTATGTTGTAACAATTACACCTTGAGTCATTAATCATTAAACATAAACCCCCTTCTTACCAGAGAGATGTTTGTTCCTGTTGGCTCGATGCACTGAAAATCCCATTGGCTGTACAGACTCCGACAGCATGTCCCCAGCTAGCCATGTCTCCGTGAAACAAAGCATGTTACAATCCCGTATATCTCTTT
Organism: Oncorhynchus nerka; assembly: GCF_034236695.1. Lineage (NCBI taxonomy): Eukaryota > Metazoa > Chordata > Actinopteri > Salmoniformes > Salmonidae > Oncorhynchus > Oncorhynchus nerka. The sequence goes on along the minus strand of NC_088404.1, from coordinate 62,643,734 downwards.
GGAAAGCAACTCTTGCCCTAATTTCGTCGACTTTGTTAACTAGGGACTGGACATTAGCAAGTAATATACTCAGAAGAGGTGGGTGGTGTGCACGCATCTATCTATGTCAGTGTTTGTCTCTTTCTCTGTCTCTCTGTCTGTCTGTCTATATGACCATTTCTTTGCTTGTGTGTCTTGGTAATAAGTAGGTTACATTCTTGTGATGTTTTTTTTCCAGAGGTTATCAGTGTAGCCCATAAGCTGGTGGGTTCTGATTTCTTGACATATGAAATCATGAAATATACTTATTCCTTTCACAGAGGGAGAGAGAGTAATAATAATGTTTACAATTATGTCAGGATATGTTATTGTTAACCATCAGGGATAAGTAGGCTACATTCTTATCATGTTTTTTCCCAGCGGTTATCAGTGTTGCCCATAAACTGGGAAGGCAATCCAGTCTGCCCAAACAGGGGACAATAGGGCAAGGGTTTGCCCTAAAAATGTAACCACTGACCTCTCATCAGTCCATCTTTGTATTTGGCCAATGAAAAGAGGTTATTCCACAAAGCGTAATTCCCTCTCACAGTAGATTTACCAATAATCTTACAACAAAAACCAGGAAGTAAATTAAATGCTTATATATTCGTCCCTCATCTAGGCCTTATTGGAATACATACACTATATACACTACATGGCCAAAAATATATAGGTAGATGTAGATAGATAGATAGATAGATACGTAGATAGAGAGATGGATAGCTGGATGGATGGATGGACGGACAGACAGACAGATAGATACTACATTACAAAAAGTATGTGGACACCTGATCATCGAACATCTTATTCCTATGGAGATGCCCCCCCCCCCCCCTTTGCTGCTATAACAGTCTCCACTCTTCTGGGAAGGCTTTCCAGTAGATGTTGAAACATTGCTGCAAGGACTTGCTTCCATTCAGCCACGAGAGCATTAGTGAGGTCGGGCACTGATGTTGGGCGATTTAAGTATGCTCTCTCTAATTCTCTCTGTCTCTCTTTCTTTCTCTCTCTCGGAGGACCTGAGCCCTAGGACCATGCCTCAGGACTATCGGGCATGATAACTCCTTGCTGTCCCCAGTCCATCTGGCCGTGCTGCTGCTCCAGTTTCAACTGTTCTGCCTGTGATTATTATTATTTGACCATGCTGGTCATTTATGAACATTTGAACATTTTGGCCATGTTCTGTTATAATCTCCACCCGGCACAGCCAGAAGAGGACTGGCCACCCCACATAGCCTGGTTCCTCTCTAGGTTTCTTCCTAGGTTTTGGCCTTTCTAGAGAGTTTTTCCTAGCCACCGTGCTTCTACACCTGCATTGCTTGCTGTTTGGGGTTTTAGGCTGGGTTTCTGTACAGCATTTTGAGATATCAGCTGATGTACGAAGGGCTATATAAATACATTTGATTTTATTTTATTTAAAACATTTTCCACATACAGTCTGTGCCTTTATTCAGTTTTCATGCTAGTGCGGGCCGACAATCCACTCTCACATAGGTACCTGATTGGCAGGTAGCCTAAAGGGGCGGCGGGTAGCCTAAGTGTTGGACTTGTTAACCGTAAGGTTGCAAGATCAAAACCCCGAGCTGACAAGGTAAAAAATCTGACGTTCTGCCACTGAACAAGGCAGTTAACACACTGTTCCAAAGCTGTCATTGAAAATAAGAATTTGTTCTTAACTGATGTGCCTAGTTAAATAAAGGTTAAAAAAAGAGCATCAGTGTCTGAACAGGCAAGCTACTCTAAGTGCAGCCCAATACAGAAATCTGGCAGTGGCTTCTGATTAAATTCAATTTTCACAGAGCCACTTGTTGCAATTTTGATGAGGCTCTCTTGTTCAGATATCGGTAAGTGGACTGGAGGCAGGGCATGCAAGGGATAACGAATCCAGTTGTTTGTGTCATCCGTTTCGGGGAAGTACCTGCGTAATTGAACAAGTTCTCATTTACAACTGCGACCTGGCCAAGATAAAGCAAAGCACTGCGACACAAACAACAACACAGAGTTACACATGGAATAAACAAACATACAGTCAATAACACAATAGAAAAAAAAGAAAGTCTATATACAGTGTGTGCAAATGGCTTGAGGAGGTAACGCAATAAATAGGCCATAGTGTCACACCCTGACCTTAGAGATCCTTTTTATGTCTCTATTTTGGTTTGGTCAGGGCGTGAGTTGGGGTGGGAATTCTATGTTTTGTGTTTTCTATTTCTGTGCGATTGGCCGGGTGTGGTTCTCAATCAGAGGCAGCTGTCTATCGTTGTCTCTGATTGAGAACCATACTTAGGTAGCCTTTTCCCACCTGTGTTTTGTGGGTAGTTATTTTCTGTTTTGTGTGTCTGCACCAGACAGAACTGTTTCGTTTGTTCCACTTTGTTATTTTTTGTACACCACATGGCCAGAAGTATGTGGACATCCATTCAAATGAGTGGAATCGCTTATTTTAACGACACCCATTGATGACAGGTGTATAAAATTGGGCACAACAGTCTTGCAATCTCCAAAGACAAACATTGGCAGTAGAATGGCCTTACTAAAGAGCTCAGTGACTTTCAACGTGACAACGTCATGGGGTGCCACCTTTCCAACAAGTTAGTTTGTCAAATTTCTGCCCTGCTAGAGCTGCCCGGTCAACTGTAAGTGCTGTTATTAGAGTGGAAACGTCTAGGAGCAACAATGGCTCAGCCACGAAGTGGTAGGCCACAAATCCATAGAACGGGGCCGCAGGGTGCTAAAGCGCGTAACACGTAAAATCGTCTGTCCTCTTGTGACAATTAGGCCTGCATTTACTGCAGCATAGTCTATGATACACTAACATAAAGACAGAATGCAGGTCTAATTAGGCCACACGAGTTCGTCTGTCATAAATTGCAACACTCACTACCGAGTTCCAAACTGTCTCTGGGAGCAACGCTAGCACGAGAACTGTTCGTCTGGAGCTTCATGAAACGTGTTTCCATGGCCATGGCCGATTAGCACACAAGCCTAAAATCACCATGCGCAATGCCAAGCATCGGCTGGAGTGGTATAAAGCTTGTCGTCGTTAGACCTGCATTCTTTCTCTGGAGTGATGAATCATGCTTCACCATCTGGCAGTCCGACAAAGGAATCTGGTTTTGGCGGATACCAAGAGAACACTACCTGCCCGAATGCATAGTGCCAACTGTAAAGTTTGGTGAAGGAGGAATAATGGTCTGGGGCTGATTTTCATGGTTCGTACTAGGCCCCAGTTAAGGGGAATCTTAATGCTACAGCATACAATGACATTCTAGACAATTCTGCGCTTCCAGCTTTGTGGCAATAGTTTGAGGTAGGTCCTTTCCTCTTTCAGTCAAGATCGGTGTGGAATCAAATCAAAATCAAATCAAATTTATTCATATAGCCCTTCGTACATCAGCTGATATCTCAAAGTGCTGTACAGAAACACAGCCTAAAACACCAAACAGCAAGCAATGCAGGTGTAGAAGCACGGTGGCTAGGAAAAACTCCCTAGAAAGGCCAAAACATAGGAAGAAACCTAGAGAGGAACCAGGCTATGTGGGGTGGCCAGTCCTCTTCTGGCTGTGCCGGGTGGAGATTTATAACAGAAAACATGGCCAAGATGTTCAAATGTTCATAAATGACCAGCATGGTCCAATAATAATAAGGCAGAACAGTTGAAACTGGAGCAGCAGCACGGCCAGGTGGACTGGGGACAGCAAGGAGTCATCATGCCCGATAGTCCTAAGGCATGGTCCTAGGGCTCAGGTCCTCCGAGAGAGAGAGAGACAGAGAGAATTAGAGAGAGCATACTTAAATTCACACAGGACACCGGATAGGACAGGAGAAGTACTCCAGATATAACAAACTGACCCTAGCCCCCCGACATATAAACTACTGCAGCATAAATACTGGAGGCTGAGACAGGAGGGGTCAGGAGACACTGTGGCCCCATCCGAGGACACCCCCGGACAGGGCCAAACAGGAAGGATATAACCCCACCCACTTTGCCAAAGCACAGCCCCCACACCACTAGAGGGATATCTTCAACCACCAACTTACCATCCTGAGACAAGGCCGAGTATAGCCCACAAAGATCTCGGCCACGGCACAACCCAAGGGGGGGGGGGGCGCCAACCCAGACAGGATGATCACATGGAAGAACTTGACTGGCCTGTACAGAGCCCTGACCTCAATCCCATCGAACACCTTAGGGATGAGTTGGAACGCAAACAGCGAGCCAGGCCTAATCTCCACACATCAGTAATGCTCTTGTGGCTGAATGTAAGCACGTCCCGCAGCAATTTTCCAATATCTAGTGTAAAGCCTTCACAAAAGAGTGGAGGATGTTATAGCAGCAAAGAGGGGACCAACTCCATATTAATGCCCATGATTTTGGAATGAGATGTTCGACGAGCAGGTGTCCACATACTTCTGGCATCTGTAGTGTATTTAAAGGACAGGCACATGCACAGATAGGGCTCTACCTGAGCAGAGCACATCCCCCTTTGCCTTTCCAGTTTCCAAAGTGCCCTTTTGGTTGGTGGTATAGTTTCCTCCCACATATTTTATTTTGTATATGTTTTGTCATTGTTGTTCGGTACACACTGCCCGCAACTGCCCCAAGTCATTGTCATGTTCGCCACACCATCCCTTGGTTGCGCCTGTTGATCTGCCATGTTCCGTCAGTATGCCCGGTATCCAAACATGCATGGCTTGAGATATGTTATCACCGGTTGAGTGTGTAGCTAGATACCTAGTTTAAACAGTACTACCACAGCAGCATAACATTTTATTAACACGTGATTAACCTTAATCATCATCATCATCATCAATATTCAGTCTGGTTGGCTAATATGTGTAGCAGAGAGAGGCAGAAAGACATAGAGGTAAATCACAATCAGTGAAAGAAATGGAGTTAGCTAACGTGCTAGCTAATTTGCTAAAGGACCCTGGACAAATTGCATTTATCCGGAGTAGAGAGTAAAATAAAAGCTTGGTAATCTATCTGTTTCCTCTCTCTTTCATCCGAAAGTGGGCACAACCCCAATTGTTAGCAGTAAACAACAACAAGGAAAAGGACATTTTACTCCAAAAAACATATTTTAGTATTTTGTTCATTAGTCCACTGTTGATATGGTTGATATGGTCCCATAAATTGTAAAGTTTTCAAGATAAAATACTTTTTTCAAGACAACTCAGAACTTGGAAACACATTGTAGAAAAATTGTCAGAGTTTCCCACTTGGAAAGTATCAGAATCAACCAATAGGAAGTTCTATTCAAAAGAACGTACGTACATTGTTGCTCAGAGGTTCTGAGTTTCTGAGGTTTCTTGGAACGTGGCCTGTGTACAAAGCCAAAAATTGTGAAGACGCAAAAAACGCAAGTTTGAGTAAAATGTCCCTTTAAAATGGCCATCAGTGATTGGCAGGTCTATTTTTTTACTTTTAAATTAACAATATGCTCAATCATTTGGTTACAAACTTGCATAAACAATAGTTTTGTCAACAATAAAGATTAGAGAACTTGGTCATGGCAATAATACTTTATTTGATAGGAAGAATGCCGCGTTCAAGACAACTCAGAATCGCAGAAATGTCAGAACGTGGAAACCTGCAGAAAGATGAGAAAAATATCAGAATCGACCAATAGGAAGCTGTTAGCAAAAAAGTAACCTTTTAACTGTGAGGGTCTGAGATTCCGCGATATCTTCAAAGCACTGAAAGAAAGGGTTTATACATAAACTAACAAATGAATGACTCAGTAAACAATACAAATATTAATGTCAGACCCAACAATCCAGAAAGCACTCAAACGTAAACTCAAAGCTTTATTCCTACCAGAACCTTTGGCATGAGTCCTTGGGTGGAAGTCCAATGATGCAAGAAATAAGTCATCCAATAATCACAAAAATGTATTAAAAAATAAAATGCAAAAATGTAATAATTCAGAGTATTCCGTTGGCATTGGACCTTTCGATTAATTTTGGATTACTGATATTTGATCTGGGATAGATTTGCGATTGCCTTTTTTGTATTTTATTTATTTTTAAAACTTTTAAGAGCATGGATTATCATTTAGAGGAGGAAATGGGCCATAAATTCAGCCTTGTTAACTAAATAATTGAGGGAATTTTATTACTTGGCACAGGTTACACCAGTGGGAGGAGTTTGCCCAGGTTGAAAAGTGGTTGCATTCATTTTGGAACTGGATGGCCTCACAGGCCTAATATTCAAAGCCCATGGTTTTGTCTGCCCAAAACAAAAGTGACAGTGCACCGCTGCTCAGATTAATAGAACTGCCTCATTGCTAGGCTCTCTCAAAAAAAGGCCTACAGACATAATTCACGCCTCTAACTACATCATACAGTATCTGCAGGCTTAGAGGCCTACTGCCTAATTGCCAAATATCGACACAATACAGTTTCTTTTCAAATATTCTTGGCATACATAACATATCCTTGCCAAGCACATTTCAATCGTCATTTCATACTGTAAATGTTTCACTTTTATATAAGTGCAAGGTCACATTTGATTCTTGCTTCATGGTTTCGTGGTAACAGTTGTTTTCACAAATTCATCTCCTCTCCTCTCATCCTTCATGTTCACTTTATCACCCAGGAAAAGACTGGCCACAGGGTCGTTCTGACGAATGCCAGATCTGCTGACCCATCTTTAGTCAGGTGGGCCTGTCAATTTTTTGTTGTTGTTTCATGAATGATTGTTAGTTGACTAATAATGTTGGCTTCAAGGGTAAAAAATGGACTGTTATGGGGGCCTCGAAGAAAAAAATGGACTGTTATGGGGGTCTCGAAGAAAATAATGGACTGTTATGGGGGCCTCGTAGAAAAAAATGGACTGTTATGGGGGCCTTGAAGAAAATAATGGACTGTTATGGGGGCCTCGAAGAAAAAAATGGACTGTTATGGGGGCCTCGAAGAAAATAATGGACTATTATGGGGGCCTTGAAGAAAATAATAGACTGTTATGGGGGCCTTGAAGAAAATAATGGACTGTTATGGGGCCTTGAAGAAAATAATGGACTGTTATGGGGGCCTTGAAGAAAATAATGGTCCGGTGTGTTCTAAATGTCCCGTCCGATTTCTGGTCCCAGACTATCCCTGCCCCCTCCTCTCCTTCCATCTCACCTCTCCTTACCCCTCTCTCATCCTCTTTCTTGCACCTATCCCCTTCCTCACTCCAACTTCTCTTCTCCCGTCCTCTCCACCCTCCACTCTCTCCATCACCATTGGCAAAAGTTGACGTGGGGCTGCCTTCTCTGCTGATCATCATGGGTTGATGGATAGAGGAGAGAAAAGGCTATCTGGAGACTGATACAGAAGGGTGGAGGGTGTGCTGTATCTGTGTGGAGTGATATGGGTGGAGGACTTTCTGTCTCCAGAAGCTAGGCCCTCAGAGGCATGTGGCAGTGAGGTTGTAACACCACTGAACATGGCCAACGGGGTAGAATCCAGTGGAGAGATTCGATTGCTCCTCAAACCGCTACACAGATCGGTTGACATTTCAGCAGAGCCACAGTGTGTGTTTGTGTGCAAGGCCATGTGTGTGTGTGTGTGCTAAACATGTGTGAGTTTGGAGCTAGATCTTAATTTGATCACCCAGTTGTTGCAGGACATTTTTAACCGTAGCGTATGTGATAAATCCAAAAAGTTTGTGCAAAAAGGGTCCGTGCGGATAGTCCGGGTAGCTATTTGGTTACACTAAACTATTTAACTACACTAAACAAAAATAAAAACGCAACATGTAAGGTGTTGGTCCAATGTTTCATGAGCTGACGCACACAAAAAGCTTATTTCTCTCAAATTTGGTGCACAAACTTGTTTACATCCCTGAGCATTTCTCCTTTGCCAAGATAATCCATCCACCTGATAGGTGTGGCATATCAAGATGCTGATTAAACAGCATGATCATTACACAAGTGCACCTTGTGCTGGAGACAATAAAAGGGAGCGTACAATTGTTGTGCTGACTGCAGAAATGTCCACCAGAACTGTTGCCAGAGCATTGAATGTTCATTTCTGTACCATAAGTCGCCTCCAACATTGGTGTAGATCATTTGTTTTAGATCAGTATGTCCAACCGGCCTCACAACAGCAGACCACGTGTAACCACGCCAGCCAAGGACCTCCACATCCGGCTTCTTCACATGCGGCATAGTCTGTAACCAGCCAACCCGGACAGCTGATGAAACAGCTGATGAAACTGGTTTGCATAACCAAAGTATTTCTGCACAAACTGTCAGAAACCGTCTCAGGGAAGCTCATCTGCATGCTTGTGGTCCTCACCAGGGACTTGACCTGCCTGCAGTTGGATGTCGTCACCAACTTCAGTGGGAAAATGGTCCATTTTGATGGCCACTGGTACGGTGGAGAAGTCTGCTCTTCACAGATGAATCCCGGTTTCAACTGTACCGGGCAGATGCCAGACAGCGTGTATGGCATCCTGTGGGCCAGCGGTTTGCTGATATCAATGTTATGAACAGAGTGCCCTATGGTAGAGTGCATTCAAATGGCATTTTATTGAATGCACTGAGAGACCGTGACCAGATCCTGAGGCCCGTTCTCGTGCCATTCATCCACCGCCATTACCTCACTTTCAGCATGATAATTCATGTCACAAGGATCTCTACACAATTCTTGGAAGCTGAAAATGTCCCAGTTCTTGGCCTGCATATTCACCAGACATGTCACCCATTGAGCAGGAGGAAGAGGTGGCACGAGAGAAGAGTAGGGGAGAGGAAAAGCAATGGAAGGAAAGAAGAGGGAAATGAGAGGAGAGAAAAGTGATGGGAGGAGAGGATGAGAAAATTGAAAGACAACATATTTTCCCTTGGATGTTGAATGTATGAGAGAGATACACCTTTCCAGGAAATTATTATTCTCTATCACTCCTATAGCTTTAGTAGATTGATGGGCAGATAAACATTCAAGCTAAATGGAGAATCAAACTGCCACCGATAAATTGTTTAGGAACTTTGATCTTTTGCATTCTGAGAGATATTCATTGCAAGACTCATATTCAACTTAAAGCCAAAGCACTATACTCTCTCTCTCTTTCTCCTACACATTCTCAAAACACACACACATGTGCACACACATATGCATGTACATGCACGTACGCAGACAAACACACATAGGAAGAGGATGATAGACGTTCTTCTAACCCAGACAGTGAGTGCGTGCACATTCTCACCCACACACACATGTACTCTCTCTCTATTTTACGCACGCACGCACACACACACACACACACACACACACACAATACTCTCCAGCTGCCATCTCCTAACATAGTCAGATAGATTGGAAGCTTAAACATCCCAGGAGATGTTTGAAAGGAGCTTTGAACATCAGATACTCATAATGCCCAGTCTCCTCCCATCTTCAAAGGGCATTCCGTACACAGAACTCCCAGGAATTCTGCTGTTGCGTAGAGAACACTTCCGTTCTCCCGAAGTGTACACTTGTTCACTTCTCTTCATTGATTTCAAAATAAATGAATGGTATATGGAGCTCCCTTTAGACACACCCTAGATTTCCTCTTTGTCACACCCATTCACCCATCTTTTGAAGGCATTCTGTACAGAACTTCCAGGAATTTTGGACAACACCCAAATAACCCTCACCCAAGAAATAAGAAATTGCATTCCTTTACAAAAAGGTCATACAGCTAAAGGAAGCTCCAAATAGGCCTTCTGTCAGGGTCTTGTTTAAGCTAATGAACTAATCATGATCTTCACAGCTCCTCGTCATTTTGCTGAGGATCCCATGAGGATACTGAGAGCTTTGAGAGAGAGGGAGAAAGAACGATGGGGAGAGAGAGCAGAGAGAGACAGAATGAGTGAGAGAGAGATAGAAGAGAGGAATCTACAATAGGCCAGATCCTCTTCATTACTATGCCAGCCAAGTGTAGCATGGAGAAGGATTAACAGAGGAGTATAATGCTTCTGGGATCTCTTTGATTACTGAGAACACAATGAGACACAACAACCCCTCGCCACCCCTTCATTCCCAAACAGAGCAGTGTCTGAACTTACGAGTGGTCTGATGTTAGGTAACAACATGTTTATTTTTTGCAGCGGTGCATTCAAGTCCTCAGAGGCAGCTGAGAGTTTGGGCTTGTGTCACTTTTCAGCAGTGACAAATAGGAGAAAATGATTCTGGAACAGAAGATCAAAATCAATCACCATGTCCGATTACCCGTACTTGCGTTCTAAATAGTATGCGGATTGTGTATGTTAAAAGTGTAATATGTTCAAATGTTGACGTATGAAGTAATTTAGTATGCTTTAAAAAAAGGCTTTTCATCTAGTACGAATTTGCTGCATGCTTTTGAGGAAGACAATAGTATTTCTTTAGGTCATTGTTTGTTTGACAACAATAATCAGATAAGGGGACGGGCAGTACCAAAATGAACTAATGGCAAGGGAACAACCAAATTACACCTATTTGATGCCTTCTCAGTATGTATAATCCCAGTATCTTACTGCATATGTTTTCACTAAACATTGCATTCTAAATAGTATGTAGTATGATTAGTACACAGTATATAGTGTGGCGGTTTTGGCACAATGATCTTGGTAAGGCAGGGTTTACACATACAAACACACACCACCAGGCCACGTGAAGGGTTAACATAGTTTATTTTTTATCAGGTACCGGCAGTGTTCCTGATATACAAAAGTCAAACAAACAAAGTAAATACGTCGTCATCAGTGGAAGGTCCTCCACTCTGGGTCTTTGGGGTTCACTCTGTAATGAAATCTTCAGTTTCTTTATTCCGGTAAACCTCCTATGCTCAGTCTCTCCAATAGCCGCCTCCTTGTTCACCTGTCAGGGTCAAAGGAAAGACAAAGAAGCAAACCCAGGGTGCAGTTAATTAGAGGCCCCTGATTGGTTTCACCTGTCTGCCGTTTAGTTTCTAATTACAACTGGAGACAGGTGTGGCTGTTCTGCTGCAGTCTGCAGCTTCCCCTGAGCTGTCCGTGGTCCTGCCTCTAGGGAATACTTCCCATTGCTGTCCGTGGTCCTGCCAGCCAGAAAACACAGAAATCTTGCAGGAATATACCGTCCATCCACCACACAACCCCTGAAATCACTACAATAGTTTTTGTAAGTAGTAGGCAAGACAGAATTGGGACATGACCATTGTTCTTGTTGAACTAGTTCAGGGTCATGCAGGGTCGTGCATTGTGGTCTACCCAAACTCCTTGCTCCGGCCAAACACTATGCCATGCCCATGGACGTTAATTTCTTCTTTGCAATTAGTCTGGATCTGAGTACCTCCCTGATGATTTCTACAACGCAAACACATTCTAACCGTTCTGATTGGTCCCAGAAACCAATGGGTTGGGCCAGAAACTTGGGTAAAGTGGCTTTGATACTCTGATTGGTTAGAGATTATCCAATCACTGATGACTTGTTTTTGTACAACACACCTTATTTTGATGTCACCCCAAACAACTTCAACGATGGCAGTCTCAGACTGAAGTATGTAGAAAACATAGAGCAAGGGAAGAATTCAGTTTATTTGGATAAACTGAATACCAATAACCCTTTGGGAGATGACCTAAAGCTTGGAGAGTCAAACCCATCCCAGATCAGCTAAGAGCAGCTTTAGACCAACCTAGCTCTGCTCAGACTCAGATCACAACCTTATTTGTCCTGATAGGACTTACCAGGTGCTAGCCAGAGTTAAGATCCATCAATTCATAGGTCATCCAAAGTGGAGGGACCAAGTAAGGAGCAAACAAACCAGGCACACAAGGAACCATGAGGAGAAAACTTGAGGCATTAAAGCTTGGTTTGAAATCCTCATATAAGGGAACCTGAGGGTCCGATTGTTGTACAAGAAGAAGAAAATGTGGCCTCAAACAGGTACGTTTTACATGTTTTGTGTGGCTTGATACAAATTAGAAAGAAGGAAAGAAAAACAGATAGATGAGGTTGGCTACTGCGCTGGATCATCCATCATGTTATAACTTGTTTAATAATGCTAATTTTCTGAGTTGAGAGGGGAGCTTGCGTCAAAGTCTCTTTGAATTTTCTTGATGTAAAATGACATGCAATTTCAGAAGCTTTGTGCTGTGCTTTCACACAGACAAACATGCACCACACACAGACATCACAGCCAGAGTCAGTTGGGTTTCTGGCACAACGTTCTGAGAGCGGCACTTTTTCAAGTGATAATTGATGCTTCTGCGTTGTGCTGAAGGATTATCCCAAATGCTAATCAATAAAATGTCTGTTAAATTTGCTGCTCTGTTTTGCTTGTTTACAGCAGGTCATTTCATAAGGAATTGTCGTAGGCGCTTTCGTATTGTTACATCACTCAATTTTGGAGAATGAAGGCGCTAACATGGAAGCCGTTCTAAAACCTGGCCTAACACTCTATATATGGCTCTGATCAAAGTGGTTCTGCACCTTCAGAGACAAGAGGAAGTTGGTTTCATTGGGGAAGGGCCAGGATCTTTTTGATTGATTTGTTTATTTACCCAGGTATGTCAGTAATCCTTGCGTTAATTATTTCACTGACATGCCGGGAGTCGGGCAGGAAACACAGATGTGAAGTATTATCCTTCCCAAGACAAAGACAGACACATAAACAAACACACACACAAACACACATAGGTAAATGTGTGCACATACACATACACGCACACACACACACATAAATATCCCTCCACCTTCCCTTTGGAGTATGTGAGTAGTGCCTGAGTGTTTGAATATACGAACTGCGAGTGACACTTAATTATTGGATAGGGGTTGAGTCCGCCACGCAGGTAATTGGCTGCTCAGGAGAGAAATCCCTCTCTCACTCTCGCTCTCACACACACGCACACACACGCGTGCACACACATAGAGAGAGATAGAGGCGGGGAAATGGCAGTGAGAAAGAGTATTGGAGGAGTGTTAGAGGGAGAGAAAGAAGAGAGAAAAAGGAGACAAAATGCAGGGCCTAACACTTAACACCGCGGCTTACCTTTTCAACTCGGGTAATGGTTCAAGTGTAAGTCAAAAGGATATTCTATTCACTGGTGCAGGGAAGATAAAGGAGGGAGAGAAGAGGTGGATGTGAAGAAAGCACAGGATGAGAGGAGGTGTATTTCAATCTTCTTTGGAGCTTGCGCCAGGAAATACTAAGCCGATTCCGACTAAGATGGAGGGAGGTGTATTAATCAGCCTTCACACACCCACACATACACACACCGACACACTATACTCACATATCCACAAGAAGTTGCTTCTGCCCGACTGAATGAAGATCACCTCTTTTGCCGTCAGACACCGCTCAGGAACATTAGAGACACCTGCGTGTGAATATAGAAGACATGGTTAATGCTGTTGTCCCTCAATCGGTTTCCTCTCTCTAATAGGGTAAAATATACAGTAAAGTGGCATAGTACAACTGTAGGAGACACCTACTGCTCCAATTAAACATTCAAAGACTGCATGTTTTGTAGTGGATGGGTTGAGAAAATAAACTTCCATAATCTTTTAAATCTAGGTAAAAAATTTAAAATGAAGGCTGGTTCGCAGACAAAACGTTTTTGGGTAAACAACAACATAAATGTCGGACTCCCCTGCCCCATATCACTTAAGTCATTATCATACATTATCTCAGGTTCAATATTAGATCTAATCATATATGACCCTTCATTAGCCTACACATTACCATAAATCAGAGGATAAGGACTACTGTATGACTCAATATTATCTCCTATAACAGTATTTCTATGGTGCCACACTGTGACAAAAATTGGACAATTTCGACACCTATTTTGAAAATACTCTTCTTGTCTCTCCCCAGCGTTCTGACCCAAACCACGGTCCGGCTCACCCAACCCACTCACCAATCACAGGCCAGGCTATCAACCCACCTAATAACCACAGACCACCCCGCTGACCAATCACATGCAAGCCTACCAGCCCACCCACCAATCTCAGCCTCCAGCTTCTATGGTGGCAATGGCTACAGAGGTCCTAAAAGCCAGTGGGAGGAGCATGATGGAGCAGCTAGCAGAGATGCAGATGTCCTCTTCCTCCTCCTCTTCCTCATCCTTTTCCATGAGTTCCACCAAGCTATGCAAGGTCTCTACCCACACCTCCTCATTCTCTTCATCCAAGACCATGGGAAGGTAAGGACCAGACCTCTCATAATAAACCTCTAAAAAATGTATTAATAACCTAGTTTTACAAGGTCAAGCTCCCTCAAGTTCATGGATGTTAAGTCCTAAATGTTAAGTACTTATTAGAACAAAACACAGATATAAACAAGAAAATACTAAATAAATAATTTAAAAAATTCTAGTCCAATTGTTTTCACTCAGAAAAAGACTCATTATAATGATTCAGAAATATGTTGTTCTTATTGTTGTTCACTATGTATAATGTCTTAACAAGATTATTAAATTCAATCAAAAATATGGGTAATTTTGATAAAGATTTCTGGAATCTTTGTGTAAAGTATTTGTCAACAAGAATAAAACAATTCACAAGATATTCGTAAGATATTACGTATATCCTTCATGTCATAAACACGGGTACTGTTAAAAAAGGTAAATAAGTATTCTGCAAGGTTTTTCCAAAAATCTATCACAGATTTACATTCATAGAACAAGTGAGTCAGAGTTTCACCTTTTTTGTAGAAAATGCAGATATCATCAATATAAACACATTTGGAGAACATAGAATAACATGGATAAATCTTATGTAGAATCTCAGTCACTTCCTTGAATTTGTTTGCTATACAATATTTGTAAGGCATCAACCAAACTTTTTTCAAGACAATGTCACGAATAAGCATGATCCATAAAAATGTTCCTCTATGCGTAAATTGGATCCGTGAATGAAAAAGGTGTCTTATGTATTTGTTACAACAAGATTTCTCAAGTAAGCCCATGCCTTCCAAACTGAGTTTTGGATAAGGTCTGTGATCATCACCAAAGATAAGATGAGTTTTCATTAGTGTAGTAAGACCACTGTGAATGGCTTTGATCACGGAAATAAACTCTCTGAAAGGTATTGGAGTTATAAATTGTTCATATGAAAGAATATTACCCCTGTTGTCGGAAACATCAAAAACATAGTCAATAATCCTCTCATGATACCTAGGGTAGGACAATGAGTTATTCCTTACAGTTATATCTGAATTGTTCTTAAAAAGAGCTTTATGTGCGGGAAAATTGTGCAGGAAACATATTTTCAAGGACATTAAAAGCTTTTTGGTGAAACCTAGCCAATTTAGCAGGTAATCTTTCGGGGATATAATTACATTTCAGTAAAAATGGAAGACCTCCCAACTTATGAAAAATAAAAATTGCAATGAAATACCAAATTGATTCTGTATTGACCAAACATCTTTTCACCCAATTGATCTTGAATCCAACACTTCCAGACATCCTACTGATCTTTTATTTGGGAGCACTGACTTTTTAGTTTGCGAGACTTATTTTTCCCGATAAAGTCAAGAAAGGACTTTACAAATAAAGATAAGAAGGGGTACACAAAGCAAGATAGTCCCTCTGCCTTGGAAAGAAACACTCTCCCAAGTTAATAATTGGATCCCTTTGTATCCAATTATTAAATATATTCTTGTTTTTCTTAATTTTAGGAGAGAAATTCATATGTTGTCATACGAAGTGTTTTTTTTGATAGATGTATTCCTAAATAGTTAACACAGTCCTTTTCCAGGAATATTTTATAATTCTTTATCATCAGAGTTATATAAACAAAAGATTTCACATTTAGAAACGTTCAGTTTTAATCTAGATCCAATAGAGAATGCAGTGATAGCATTAAGGGCATGGGCGACCTGGTCTTTGTCTTTTAAAAAAAGAGTAGTCTTGTCAGCCAGTTGGTAAATTTTGATTTCTTTTAAAAATGGAAAAGCCATGCAGATTTGCGTTATTCAGAATATCTAGAGATAGAAGTTCCACTACCAAAATGAATAAAAAGGGCGAAACTGGGCATCCCTGTTGTACACTTCTGTTGATTCTGAATCTTTTGGAAGTATTAAGGTTTAGAATTACATATCTATTTATATCTTTGTAAAACATGCAAATTACTTTAATACAATTTTCACCAAAACCAAAAAGTTTAAGAGACCGAAATAGAATGTTAAATTATGTCAAAGGCTTTACAGAAGTCCAAAAAGAAACAACAGCATCTAAATCAATTGCATCTGAATAATATAAAAGGTCCAATACTAAACGAATGTTGGAGCGTATGTGACGGCCCTTCAGAAATCCTTTTTGAGTCACATTTATAACGTTATCTATTCCTTTCTTTAATATTTTGGCATAAACCAGAGCAATCAATTTGTAATCAATATTTAATAAAGTAATTTGTCTCAAATTGTCAATAAGAGAAGGGTCTTTTTCAGGCTTTGGAATCAGTGAAATAAAGGCCCTGTTTCTTGGTAAAGAACGTAGTGGAGTTTTCATAACTGTGACCTTAATTGCCTACCGTCTGTAAGCTGTTAGTGACTTAACAACCGTTCCACACTTGCATATTCATTAATTATTTATAGTTCATTGAATAAACATGGGAAACAGTGTTTGAACCCTTTACAATGAATCTGTGAAGTTGGATGTTTATGAATTATCTTTGAAAGACAGGGTCCTGAAACAGGGACGTTTCTTTTTTTGCTGAGTTTAATAACTCCCAGAACTGCCTATATAATTCAACTGACAGACCATCAGGGTCAGGTTATTTCCCTTTTTTTCATTGAATTCAATTAATTCAGTCTCCTCTTTTCAGTCTCCTGGGGGGGAATAGGTTTTGTCGTGTCCCCTGTCTTGGTGTGCTTGGACCATTTTAGTTGTTGGTGATGTGGGCACCAAGGAACTTGAAACTCTCAACATGCTCCACTACAGCCCCATCGATGAGAATGGGGGTGTGCTCAGTCCTCCTTTTCCTGCTGTTGAGGATCAGCGTGGCGGATGTGTTGTTACCTACCCTTACCACCTGGGGGCAGCCTGTCAGGAAGTCCAGGATCCAGTTGTGGAGGGAGGTGTTTAGGCCCATGGTCCTTAGCTTATTGATGAGCTTTGAGGGCACTATGGTGTTGAACACTGAGCTGTAGTCAATGAATAGCATCTCATATAGGTGTTCCTTTTGTCCAGGTGTGAAAGGGCAGTGTGGAGTGCAATAGAGATTGCATCATCTGTGGATCTGTTGGGGCGGTATGCAAATTGGAGTGGATCTAGGGTTTCTAGGATAATAGTGTTGATATGAGCCATGACCAGCCTTTCAAAGTATTTCATGGCTACTGATGTGAGTGCTACGGGTTGGTAGTCATTTAGGCAGGTTACCTTAGTGTTCTTGGGCACAGGGACTATGGCAGTCTGCTTGAAACATGTTGATATTACAGACTCAGACAAGGAGAGATTAAAAATGTCAGTGGAGACACTTGCCAGTTGGTCAGTGTATGCTTGGAGTACACATCCTAGTAATCCTTCTGGCCTTGCGGCCTTGTGAATGTTGAACTGTTTAAAGGTCTTACTCACATCTGCTGCGGAGAGCGTTATCACACAGTCGACCGGAACAGCTGATTCTCTCATGCATGTTTCAGTGTTACTTCAGTGTTACTTCTATGCTTGCCTCGAAGCAAGCATAGAAGTCATTTAGCTCATCTGGTATGCTCGTGTCACTGGGCAGCTCGCGGCTGTGCTTCCCTTTGTAGTCTGTAATAGTTTACAAGCCCTGCCAGATCCATGTAAAGCTGTTCTAATTCTAGTTGTAAAGATTTAAATGCAGAATCTTCTTCTTGAGATAGATTATCTTTCTTTAGAAAACCGTCAAGCTTGCCCATGAAATCTTTTTCTCTAAGGTTCTTCAGGCGCTTCATCTCTTTTGAACGTTTAATGGCAACAACTCTGACTTTATACACTGCTCATAAAAATAAAGGGAACACTTAAACAACACAATGTAACTCCAAGTCAATCACACTTCTGTGAAATAAAACTGTCCACTTAGGAAGCAACACTGATTGACAATAAATTTCACATGCTGTTGTGCAAATGGAATAGACAACAGGTGGAAATTATAGGCAATTAGCAAGACACCCCCAATAAAGGAGTGGTTCTGCAGGTGGTGACCACAGACCACTTCTCAGTTCCTATGCTTCCTGGCTGATGTTTTGGTCACTTTTGAATGCTGGCGGTGCTTTCACTCTAGTGGTAGCATGAGACGGAGTCTACAACCCACACAAGTGGCTAAGGTAGTGCAGCTCATCCAGGATGGCACATCAATGCGAGCTGTGGCAAGAAGGTTTGCTGTGTCTGTCAGCATAGTGTCCAGAGCATGGAGGTGCTACCAGGAGACAGGCCAGTACATCAGGAGATGTGGAGGAGGCCGTAGGAGGACAACAACCCAGCAGCAGGACCGCTACCTCCGCCATTGTGCATGGAGGAGCAGGAGGAGCACTGCCAGAGCCCTGCATAATGACATCCAGCAGGCCACAAATGTGCATGTGTCTGCTCAAACGGTCAGAAACAGACTCCATGAGGGTGGTATGAGGGCCCGACGTCCACAGGTGGGGGTTGTGCTTACAGCCCAACACCGTGCAGGACGTTTGGCATTTGCCAGAGAACACCAAGATTGGCAAATTCACCACTGGCGCCCTGTGCTCTTCACAGATGAAAGCAGGTTCACACTGAGCACATGTGACAGACGTGACAGAGTCTGGAGATGCCGTGGAGAACGTTCTGCTGCCTGCAACATCCTCCAAGATGACCAGTTTGGCGGTGGGTCAGTCATGGTGTGGGGTGGCCTTTCTTTGGGGGCCGCACAGCCAGAGGTAGCCTGACTGCCATTAGGTACCGAGATGAGATCCTCAGACCCCTTGTGAGACCATATGCTGGTGCAGTTGGCCTTGGGTTCGGTTGTCCCTTTGCTATGAGACTCGAAATTGAGCTCAGGTTCATCCTGTTTCCATTGATCATCCTTGAGATGTTTCTACAACTTGAATGGAGTTCACCTACGGTAAATTCAACTGATTGGACATAATTTGGAAAGGCATACACCTTTCTATACAAGGTCACACAGCTGACAGTGCATCTCAGAGCAAAAACCAAGCCATGACGACAAACAACAAAGGTCGAAGCAATTGTCAGAGGCAGGCTTGTGTCGAGGCACAGATCTGGGGAAGGGTAACAAAAAATGTCTACAGCATTGAACATCACCAAGAACACAGTGGCCTCCATCATTCTTCAATGGAAGAAGTTTGGTACCACCAAGACTCTTCCTAGAGCTGGCTACCCGCCCAAACTGAGCAAGGTTCAGGGAGGTGCCCAAGAACCTGATGGCCACTCTGACAGAGCTCCAGAGTTCCTCTGTGGAGATGGGAGAACCTTCCAGAAGGACAACAATCAGGCCTTTATGGTAGAGTGGCCAGACGGAAGCCACTGCTCAGTAAAAGGCATAAGACAGCCCACTTGGAGTTTACCAATGAGGCACGGAAAGGACTCTGACCATGAGAAACAAGATTATCTGGTCTGATGAAACCAAGATTGAACTCTGGCCTGAATGCCAACAGTCACATCTGCAGAAAACCTGGCACCATTCCTACGGTGAAGCATGGTGGTGGCAGCATCATGTTGTGGGATTCTTTTCAGTGGCAGGGACTGGGAGACTAGTCAAGATCAAGGGAAAGATGAACGGAATAAAGTACAGAGAGATCCTTGACGAAAACCTGCTCCAGAGCACTGAGAATCTCAAACTGGGGTGAAGGTTCACCTTCCAACAGAACAATGACCCTAAGCACCAAGTCAAGACAACGCAGGAGTGGCTTAGGGCCAAGTCTCTGAATGTCCTTGAGTGGCCCTGCCAGAGCCCAGACTTGAACCTGATCAAACATTTCTGGAAAGACCTAAAAATAGCTGTGAAGCGATGCTCCCAATCCAACCTGATAGAGCTTGAGAGAATCTTCAGAGAAGAATGGGAGAAATGCCCCAAGTACAGGTGTGTCAAGCTTGTAGCGTCATACCCAAGAAGACTCAAGGCTGTAATCTCTTCCAAATGTGCTTCAACAAAGTACTGAGTAAAGGGTCTAAATACTTATGTAAATGTGATATTTTATAAATGTTTATGAATTTGCAAACTTTTCTAAAAACCTGGTTTGCCATTATGGGTTATTGTGTGTAGATTAATGAGGGGGAAAAATAAGGTTTTAACATATCAAAATGTGGAAAGAATCAAGGGATCTGAATACTTTCTTCTTTTTTTATATCATCATCTTTAAAATGAACAATATAAAACAAACATTCAGATAGGATGATGGGGACAATTTCAGTGAAAAAGAGGGCAACAGTACTTGTGCAAAGTTTCAGAATGATAATTTCCAAAATGAGTGTGCTACATGACATTTATCATGAAGTCACCCAGGTGTCCCACACAAGTAGCCCAAATGAATCCAAGTGGCCAAATTGGTAAAGGTATACATTTTGAAACAAATAACTATATACAAAATACCAAAATGGTATTCTAACACCCCCCCCAAAAAAAAGAATTTGAGAAAAATACATGGGGAAAAAAGGGATTTTGTTTTATTATTGATTTAGAAAAAATATATATATATACACATTTACATAATAACATGGGTAACTATTTACACACTTTCACACTTTCTTTTATATTATGACATTTCAGCTAGATCTACTGTCTCTATTATATTATGACAGACCAGCTAGATCTACTGTCTTTATTATATTACAACAGACCAGCTGTATCTACTGTCTCCATTTCACTTTGGCCATTGATGTAGTCCTGCCCTCTCCTCAACAGCCTCAAATAGGCTATTTCATGTGGGTTGGGGTGGGGCGGCAGACACACGCATCTCACATTTCTTGACATTACATGTTTATATATTGCTTCTAAAAAATAAAATAAAAATCACAAATAATATTTTATATTATTAACTTCAAACAAGGGCATTAGCATGATAAGAACTTACCAGTCCAAAACGATGTCCTCCACAATCGCTAAGTGAATCGTCCTACAACAATCTCTGTCTCACCTTCCCAATCAATTTATTCTAAAATTGTGTGTACATCTGTATATCTAGACTTAGATTTAGCTTTCCCTGACTTACACTGATTGCAGTGAAACCAAACATGACTGGAAAAGTCACGTTCTGTGTGGGTTATTTACATGGAATGTGTCGTCGAAAATGGAATGATACGCAATTCACGACACAAGCGGTTCACAAAATGTTTCGTGTTAGGCTATAAAAACGGATTTTATCAAACAAAGGATCATTCATTGTGTAACAATGAGCATTGGAATTGCAAACACACGAAGATCGTCAAAGGTAAACGATTTATTGGAATGCAGTTTGTGATTATGTTACGCCTGTGCTGGTTAAAATGGTTTTTATTAATGGGGCTCTATGCTCAGATAATCGCATTGTATTATTTCGCAGTAAATCCTTTTTTAAATCTGACAACGCAGTTGGATTAGCAAGATTCTAGGCTTTCGATACATGTGAGACACTTGTATTTTCATGAATGTTTAATATTTATTTACTATTTATGTAGCGATCCCCGTATGTTGTGGAATTTCAGCCCGCTAGCGGGTTCCGTGCGCAGAGAAGTTAATGGTGCTCCGTGGGATGTTGAAAGTTTGATTTTTTTTAAATAACTTAACCCTGATCTGTACTTCTTCACAACTTTGTCCCTGACCTGTTTGGAGAGCTCCTTGGTCTTCATGGTGCCGCTTGCATGGTGGTGCCCCTTGCTTTGTGGTGTTGCAGACTCTGGGGCCTTTCAGAATAGGTGTATATATACTGCGATCATGTGACAGATCACGTGACACTTAGATTGCACACAGGTGGACTTTATTTAACTAATGTTGTGACTTCTGAAGGTAATTGCAGCCCAGTATCTCTACTTGCACATTCATCTTCTGCACATCTATCACTCCAGTGTTTAATTGCTAAATTGTCATTAATTCGCCACTATGGCCTATATTTTTATTTCCCTCCCTAATCTTACTACATTTGCATACACTGTATATAGACTTTTCTATTGGGTTATTGACTGTACGTTTGTTTATCCCATGTGTAACTCTGTGTTGTTTGTGTCGCACTGCTTTGATCTATCTTGGCCAGGTCTCAGTTGTAAATGGGAACTTGTTCTCAACTGGCCTACCTGGTTAAATAAAGGTGAAATCATTTTTTAGGGGCTTCACAGCAAAGGGGATGAATACATATGCGTGCACAACTTTACCGGTTTGAATTTATTCAAGTTATTTTATTAATTTTAACCAATTTGGACTATTTTGTGTATGTCCATTACATGAAATCCGAATAAAAATCCATTTAAATGTATTTAATGCAACAAAATAGTAAAAACACCAAGGGGGAGGAGTACTTCAGTTCACACGGAACGATTTGGATGTATTGAAGACCACACAGGACACACTTCCCAGAAACTGTTCCTCTATGGGGAATGAAATCAACACAGTCAGGGAGGGCCTCCAGAACATGTCTGGGAAGGCTGAGTACCTGGATAGACAATCGAGGAGAAATCATCTTGTAATAGATGGTATCCAGGAGAGACAAAGTGAGACATGGGCTGAATCAGAGGACAACGTTCGAAAGCTGTTTTCTGAGGAGATTCAATTGGGAAACCAGGGGGCACTGGTGGTGCCAATGGTGGTGCCAATGGAACCAGACCCAGGCCAATTGTAGTGAAATTCTTCAGGTTCAAATATATGCTTGCAGTCCTTGAAAAAGCCAAATGCCTTAAAGGGTCCTTCGTCTTCATCAATGAGGATTTCTCTGATGCAGTCCGTCAAAGTAGAAAATGTGTTGGGTATCACATCATCAACTTGTATCGATCACATTTTTATTAACACGGCTGAATTTTGTTCTAAAGCTGTATCAGTGGCACTTGGTTATAGTGATCATAACTTGGTTGCACTCACTAGGAAAACTAAAATACCAAATGCTGGTCCTAAGGTAATCTACCGAAGGTTCTATACAGGGTTCAATCAGGAATCATTTGTGGATGAGATTAAGAATGGGCAAAGGTTAGAAGTGTGTAGTAAGGATGATCTGAAATGTCACTAAGTTTGTTTATGATGAGTGTAGCTGATAAGCATGCTCCTTTAAGAAAATGCACTGTGAGGTCAAACAATGCCCATGGATTGATGATGAGATGACATTGAATGATAAGGGTATGATACCAAAAAAGTGTCAGATAAATCTTGCACTCTCTTTAATAAGCAAAGTTATTGTAAATTAAGAAATCTTGTGACCAAGCTAAACAAAGGAAAGAAGAAGGAATTCTATCAGCATAAAATTGTGATGGGGAAAACACTGTGGAGAACATTGAACGCTATTATGGGTAGGAATTTGAACATGTCCCCTTCTTTTGTTGAATCAGAGGGTATATTTATTACAAAACCACATGACATCGCAAACTACTTTAATTAATATTTCACAGGCAAAGTGGACAAGTTGAGGAATGCTATGATTCCAACTGATGGCTCCATGTCATATACCCTTATAAGATATTGTATCACAAAGGAGAGGGAATGTATGTTCGAATTTCGCCAAGTAAAAAGGGAAGAGGTAGAAAGAATGCTATTGTCTCTTTCAGTTGACAAGTCGCCTGGTACAGATAATATTGATGCCAAATTGCTGAGAGTTACAGCTAACCATATACAGTGGGGCAAAAAAGTATTTAGTCAGCCACCAATTGTGCAAGTTCTCCCACTTAAAAAGGTGAGAGAGGCCTGTAATTTTCATCATAGGTATACTTCAACTATGACAGATAAAATGAGGAAAAAAATCCAGAAAATCACGTTGTAGGATTTTTAATGAATTTATTTGCAAATTATGGTGGAAAATAAGTATTTGGTCAATAACAAAAGTTTCTCAATACTTTGTTATATACCCTTTGTTGGCAACGACAGAGGTCAAACGTTTTCTGTAAGTCTTCACAAGGTTTTCACACACTGTTGCTGGTATTTTGGCACATTCCTCCATGCAGATCTCCTCTAGAGCAGTGATGTTTTGGGGCTGTTGCTGGGCAACACGGACTTTCAACTCCCTCCAAAGATGTTCTATGGGGTTGAGATCTGGAGACTGGCTAGGCTACTCTAGGACCTTGACATGCTTCTTACGAAGCCACTCCTCCGTTGCCCGGGCGGTGTGTTTGGGATCATTGTCATGCTGAAAGACCCAGCCACGTTTCATCTTCAATGCCCTTGCTGATGGAAGGAGGTTTTCACACAAAATCTCATGATACATGGCCCCATTCATTCTTTCCTTTACACTTGATCAGTCGTCCTGGTCCCTTTGCAGAAAAACAGCCCCAAAGCATGATATTTCCACCCCCATGCTTCACAGTAGGTATGGTGTTCTTTGGATGCAACTCAGCATTCTTCGTCCTCCAAACACAATGAGTTGAGTTTTTCCAAAAAGTAATATTTTTGTTTCATCTGACCATATGACATTCTCCCAATCTTCTTCTGGTTCATCAAAATGCTCTCTAGCAAACTTCAGACGGGCCTGGACATGTACTGGCTTAAGCAGGGGGACACGTTTCGCACTGCAGGATTTGAGTCCCTGGCGGCGTAGTGTGTTACTGATGGTAGGCTTTGTTACTTTGGTCCCAGCTCTCTGCAGGTCATTCACTAGGTCCCCCCGTGTGGTTCTGGGATTTTTGCTCACCTGTTCTTGTGATCATTTTGACCCCACGGGGTGAGATCTTGCGTGGAGCCCCAGATCGAGGGGGATCGAGTTCACTACTCAGTACATCGCTACTCAGATGTACTGAGTAGTGAACTAAGAATGGTGTCTAAATGGGTTGATATGAACAAATTGGTGTTGAACATTTTTTTTATTTTACCCTGTTTTCTCCCCAATTTTCTGGTATCCAATTGTTTTTAGTAGCTACTATATTGTCTCATCGCTACAACTCCCGTACGGGCTCGGAAGAGACGAAGGTTGAAAGTCATGCATCCTCCGATACACAACCCAACCAGGCGCACTGCTTCTTAACACAGCGCGCATCCAACCCGGAAGCCAGCCGCACCAATGTGTCGGAGGAAACACTGTTCACCTGGCAACTTTGGTTAGCGCTGCACTGCACCCGGCCTGCCACAGGAGTGCTCGATGAGACAAGGATATCCCTACCGGCCAACCCCTCCCTAACCAGGACGATGCTAGGCCAATTGTGCGTCGCCCCACGGACCTCCCGGTCGTGGCCGGTTACGACAGAGCCTGGGCGCGAACCCAGAGTCTCTGTATTGTATTTGGTTCCAGATATATGCATGCTGATAATCCCCAATTAAATTTTTAGATGAATTGAACGCATGAATTGAAAAATGTTCAGAGTATGTAACATCAAGCACTCTGAATCAGGTGATTCAATCCCTGATCCTATCACACTTAGAGTACTGTCCAGGTATATTGTCATCTGCAGCAAAGAAAGATAGAAAAAAGCTCTAAATCACTCAAACCAGGGCTGTCAGATTAACTCTTCATTGCTCTATCTTTATGAATATTGTCCAAATGCATCAGAATTTCTCGTGGCTTCAAAATGAAAAAGATTTACTGATCTGGTCTTCTGATTTTCTTTAGGAATGTTATATTTAAAAAACACAGTATTTTTCAGGCCAGTTAGTACATACTAGCAACACGCATAACCACCAAACCAGACAGGTAAATTCAGGGCATCTAAGACAACCCAAGCCAAGGACAAATTGCCTTAAATCTACAGTTTTATATAGAGCCATAGCTGAACGAAACTCTTTACCAATCCATATTTCTCAGGCAAAAATTAAATCCACCTTCAAGAAAAAAATATAAGAACATCTAATGCAATAGACCATGACTGGACAGGAAATAGAAAGGATCAACTGAATGTTAAATGTGTTTCCTGTCAGGCAATGTATTTAGATATGTTTAACACTTTTTTGGTAACTACAGGATTCCAGTAGTAGGTGTGTCCAAACGTTTGACTTGTACTGTATATATATATATATATATATTTTATTTTTTAATTTTTTATTCTTCACTAAAGTAGTGCATGATGGAGAGCTTGGTTTGTTGTTTTGGAAATGTTGTTGTATTGGAAAGTTTCTTAGTAGCTAGCTATCTTTTTTATTTGGATCCTGCAACGTAGTTGGCATCAGTTGATGGGACTGCTACTCTCTGTCCAGTGATCCTGCTGACCAAGGCCGGGTCTGAGGAGCTATTTTGCGTAGCAGGGTTTCTAGGGGGGTTTCTTGAAGGCTTAAACGCAGCCTGCGATGCAGATAGCCATTGTGGCTGGGACCGCGGATTGTACTGGATTTGTTGCTGTCTAGGTCCCTGTTGTTTGTTGTTTTCAATCGTTCCTGTGACCTGCCCTGTCTGGAACTGTGAGGAGTAACAGCGTAACCTATGTTGCTAGCTATCATGACAAAGACCAAAGTCAGTGGGAGTACCATTGTGGACAGTGGTGTCTCTGTATCAGACGTGAAGGATCTTTTAAACTAACAAAAGAGTTCTACAAGCCATTATTACAACAACAAGAAAATAGCTTCAAGTGTTTTGTCAAAAGACTGATGGTATCAACTAATAAAAGAATGGACAATCTGATGACCGGACTTGCAGAATCTCCACATGAGACCTGGACGGGGTCTGAGGACAAAGTGAGGGAAATTATCTCTGAGAAATTGAAGATAGACAACAGGAAGATTTGAGGAGGGGCACGCCCACAGAACAAGTGACAGGCCCAGGCCAATAGTTGTCAAGTTCGTGAGGTTCAAGGACAAGGTAGCTGTTCTGGAAAGAGCCAAGAACTTGAGAGGAACGTACAGTGGGGAGAACATGTATTTGATACACAGCCGATTTTGCAGGTTTTCCTACTTACAAAGCATGTAGAGGTCTGTCATTTTTTTTATCACAGGTACACTTCAACTGTGAGAGACGGAATCTAAAACAAAAATCCAGAAAATCACATTGTATGATTTTAAAGTAATTAATTTGCATTTTATTGCATGACATAAGTATTTGATCACCTACCAACCAGTAAGAATTCCGGCTCTCACAGACCTGTTAGTTTTTCTTTAACTTCTTGGTGTTAGGGGGCAGTATTTTCATTTTTGGGAGAAAAAAAACGTTCCCGTTTTAAACGGGATATTTTGTCAGGAAAAGATGCTAGAATATGCATATAATTGACAGCTTTGGATAGAAAACACTCTAAAGTTTCCAAAACTGTAAAGATATTGTCTGTGAGTATAACAGAACTGATGTTGCAGAAGCCCTCCTGTTCTCCACTCATTACCTGTATTAACTGCACCTGTTTGAACTCATTACCTGTATAAAAGACACCTGTCCACACACTCAATCAAACAGACTCCAACCTCTCCACAATGGCCAAGACCAGAGAGCTGTGTAAGGATATCAGGGAAAATTGTAGTAGGAAAACCTGCACAATCAGCAGTGTATCAAATACTTGTTCTCAAATACAAAAATAGTATAAAAGGGTACAAAACTCGTCGCACACCAGAACATGACTTGCACAAAACAAACAATCACCGACAAAGACATGAGGGGAAACAGAGGGTTAAATACACAACATGTAATTGATGGGAT
Organism: Oncorhynchus nerka; assembly: GCF_034236695.1. Lineage (NCBI taxonomy): Eukaryota > Metazoa > Chordata > Actinopteri > Salmoniformes > Salmonidae > Oncorhynchus > Oncorhynchus nerka. Next base: position 62,616,121 of record NC_088404.1, on the reverse strand, counting down.
TGAAACCAGGTGTGATGGAAGACAAGACAAAACAAGTGGAAATAGAAAAATGGATCAGCGATGGCTAGAAGGTCGGTCACGTCGACCGCCGAACACCACCCGAACAAGGAGAGGGACCAACTTCAGCGGAAGTCGTGACAATGCCAGTCTCTCTTGGATAAGAGTTGAGGAGAGACTGACTGCATCACTTCTTTTTATAAGAAGCATTCATGTGTTGAAAATCCCAAATTGTTTGCATAGTCAACTTGAACACAGCTCTGACACACACACTTACCCCACCAGACAGATGTCTTTTCAGTCCCCAAATCCAGAACAAATTCAAGAAAGCGTACATTATTATATAGAGCCATTATTGCATGGAACTCAATTCCATCTCATATTGCTCAAATGAACAGCAAACCTGGTTTCAAAAAACAGATAAAGCAACACCTCACGGCACAAAGCCTCTCCCCTAAGATGGCTCCGAAAGATATGGCAGCTCTGCTTCTAGCTCCTAAGCAACTTTGCATTGTTTTATTTTGTTTTATTTGTGTGTTATTCCTTACATTATTAGCACAGAATTTGTTTTGTGTTATTACATACAGCCGGAAATAGTCTTGGTTCCAAACTCCTTCCATTTAAGAATGATGGAGGCCACTGTGTTCTTGGGAACCTTCAATGCTGCAGACATTTTTTGGTACCCTTCCCCAGATCTGTGCCTTGACACAACCTTGTCTCGAAGCTCTACGGACAATTCGACCACATGGCTTTTTTTTGTTGCTCTGACAAGTGCACTGTCAAGTGTGGGACCTTGTAAAGACAAGTGTGTGCCTTTCCAAATCATGTCCAATCAATAGAATGTACCACTGGTGGACTCTAATCAAGTTGTAGAAACCTCTCAAGAATGATCAATGGAAACAGGGGATGCACCTGAGCTCAATTTTGAATCTCATAGCAAATGGTCTGAATAGTTATGTAAATAAGGTATTTCTGTTTTTGTTGTTCAATACATTTGCAAAAATTCCTAAAAACCTGTTTTCACTTTTCCATTATGGGGTATTGTCTGTAGATATATGAGGAAAAATATGTATTTAATCCATTTTAGAATAACGCTGTACATTAAATAAGAATTGGAAAAGGTCAAAGGGTCTGAATACTTTGCTAATGCACTGTATGCATCGTAATTACATCTTTCCTCTGCATTTTACAGCTTGTTTGTAGCATAAAGTATTGCAGACTAAAGCGTAGATCACTTTATATAAATAGGTCCATTATTTTGTATTTTTTTAAATCTTAAGCTAAGGGGTAGGTCTAAGCTTTTAGCCATTTTCTTTAACAAAAGCCACAATACCCTCACATACCCCCTTCAATTCAAGCCCTGGTTTTAAGTTAACACACCAAGCCATTCACTCTGGGCTCCCGAGTGGCGCAGCGGTCTAAGGCACTGCATCTCAGTGCTAGAGGGGTCACTACAGACCCTGGTTTGATTCCAGGCTGTATCACAACCGGCTGTGATTGGGAGTCCCATAGGGTGGTGCACAATTGGCCCAGCGTCGTCCAGGTTTGGTCGGGGTAGGCCGTCATTGTAAATAAGAATTTGTTCTTAACTGAATTGCCTAGTTAAATAAAGTTTCAATAAATAAAGATATTTAAGGAGTGCATGGTAACTGAAAGAATTGCCTGACAAATTCTATGGATATTGGACTATAATTTTGCCTGTCAAACAGGTAGGCCTACCTATTATTTCTCAAGAGGAAGAAGTAGGCTCTAACACAAAGCCCCTTTTCTTGTTAATAGCATAAAGTCAAATTAAAATGAAGAATGTTTAAATAAATTAGGCCTGCTCGAATAAGCCTACTTTCAACACCCATGCGCTGTCCATCTCCATGGCTGCCACTTCATAGTAATGTAAATTATTTGAATATGGCTTATTATAAGGTCAATAACTCAAAAATCTATTATAGCAGTAGCCAGCTTACCTCCGGTCCTCCTTCTCATCATCGTACTCTCCCCCTCAAACTGAACAGGACATCAGTACGCCTAGTCTGTGCGCACAGATATTTCATTTGTTGGTACCAATTCGTAATTATTTTCAGTAAGAAGTCTTTGACTCGCCTCCTGAAGAACCACCATACACAACACAGCCATTGGTTAGGCAGCTCAAAAGGGTTTACATCACCAAGAGCAGGGCAGGCCAGGGTTTCTGATCGGGATAGCCTATACATTACAGTGTGTGATGCAGTGTAGCCTAGTTTTATATGCACCATCTCAGAAGCTCAAAGCTCAGGAAATATAACTCTGCCCTGTGCCCTGGGCTTCTCTGAGCAGAGCATGCCCTTCGTATAGCCTAGGTCTATAGCTTATTGTATAGGCTATGGATCATTTGATTGAGACCAGACTAGCGCACTTGATATTGCATCCCCAGCAGATAATCAGGAGTGCAGCATCGAGCACACATCAAGGTATAATAAACTACTAATTATCAAACAATATTGATATATAAATCGATATTGATACTGAAAAAGCATGACCCTCTCCCATTTTCCTCCAGGAAAAAATTGTGTAAATTTCCACCTCTCCCTAATAGTTTAGTCATTGTCAGTAGGAGTTGAGTCATTCTCAGTAGGAGTTGAGTCAGCCTCAGTAGGTGTTGCATCAGCCTCAGAAGGAATTCACTCAAAAACTCTCCTAGATCTCTATCATTCTTTCCTCCCATCCTACATCTCTAAATTCATCATTTCCTGGCTTCCTTTCCTGCTTTCCTACATACCTTTCCTCCTACTCTCCTCCTTCCTTTCCTCCTTCTCTCTCCCTCCCCCCCTTTGCTTTCCCAAGATGCCTTTCTTCCTATAATTTCCTTCTTTCCTAGCTCCATTCCCTAATTTCCTTTAAATTCCTAGCGTTTCCTTTCCTAGCACTGTTCCTCTTATCCTTTTTAAGCTTTCTTTCATTCCTCCTTTCCTAGTTCCTCTTTCTCCTTTCCTAGATTCCTTTCCAATATTAATTTCCTCCTTTCCTAGCTCCCTTTCCTACATCCCTTATGGAAGGAGAGTTCACATGTACAGTGCCTTCAGAAAGTATTCACACCCCTGGACATTTTCCACATTTTCCACATTACAGCCTGAACTTTGTCACTGACCTACACACAAAACCCCATGATGTCAAAGTAGAGTGATGTTTTCAGAATTTTTACAAATTAAGAAAAAATGAACAGCTGAATCAATTAGCTTTCAACCCCTTTGTTATGGCAAGCCTAAATAAGTTCAGGAGTAAAAATGTGCATAACAAGTCACAAAAGTTACATGGACTCACTCTGTGCGCAATAATAATGTTTAACATTACATTAACATTATGACTACCTCATCTCTGTACACCACACATATAATGATCTGTTAGGTCCCTCAGTCGAGCAGTAAATTTAACGTCAAAGACAGGGAGGTTCTCCAGTCCCTCGCAAAGAAGGGCACCTAAGCAGAGATTGAAAATCCCTTTGAGCATGGTGGAGTTCTTAATTAGACTTCAGATGGTGTATCAATACATCCAGTCACTGCAAAGATACAGGTGTCCCTTCCTAACTCAGTTGCCGTAGAGGAAGGAAACCCCATCAGGTATTTCACCATTAGGACAATGGTGACTTTAAAACAGTTACAGAGTTGAATTGCTGTGATAGGAGAAAACTGAGGATGGATCAATAACATTGCAGTTACTCCACAATACTAACATAATTGACAGAGTGAATAGAAGTACTGTACTTAATACAAATATTCTAAAACATGCATCTTGTTTGCAACAAGGCACTAAAACAGTACTGTACTTACTTTTTGCCCTGAAAACAAAGTGTTATGTTTGGGGCATAGCCAATACAACACATCACTGAGTACCACTCTCCATATTTCTAAAAACATGTTTTCACTTTGTCATTATAGGGTATTGTGTGCAGATGGCTAAGAAAAATCCCTCCAAGTGGGTTAAACTTATTGGCGTGATGTGTAGGGTAGCCTAGTGGTTAAGCGCATTGGGACAATAACCAAAAGGTTGCTGGTTTGATTCCCTGATCCGGAAAGGTGGAAGAATATGCCGTTCTGCCCTTGAGCAGGGCAGTTAATCTCCAACAACAGCTGCTCCCCAGGTGCCGATGACGTGGATGTTTATTAAGGCAGCCTCCTGCTGATTCAAAAAGGGTTGGGTTAAGTCTGGAAGACACATTTCAGTTGAGCAAGTGACTAGGTTTTCCCTTTAGAAGAATATGCCATTTCGTATACACTTTTTTATTAAAGTGACTTACAGTAGTGAGTACATACATTTTCATGCTTGTCGCTCATGGGAATCAACCCCACAACCCTGGTGTTAGATGCTCTACCAACTGAGCTACCGTGGACCATTCACACCAGTGACCCGGTTTTGCATCCCTGCCCCGCCTTTCGCTACACTGGTGTCAGAAGTGGGATGGCGGCTATGGGGCCATTGGAACCCATGGTCACTTGGGGGCTGAGTAGTCTAAGCACGGGGATGTGCCTTCCCGATGCACCACAATTCCCACCAAGTGGATTAACCCTATTGGTGCGATGCGTATGGTGTTTGCTTTTCACGCTAGTGGCTGGGTTTGCTTCACTGCCACACCATCCAAAAATGGATGTAGAATCTCCAGATTCCTTTTTGAGAGGCCTTTTTGTGACTTGACATGTAGCTGGATGTTTCTAAATATTTGTTGCTTTTTATGGTATGAATCGTATTGTTTTCTTCAGCATCTTACTGACACATCAGTAACCACAGCTGTCACTGAAAGGTGGTAGCATAATCATAATATAATTATCACTCTCCTTATGTTTAAAATACATTAGTGTAAATATAACCTGCGTAACTGTGCTGCAACCAGATTTGCTTCCTCCATTGTTCCTGCCCCCCGACGGGGCTCGAACCAGTGGTCCTATGATCGCAAACACACGTGACCACCTGCCATACAAACAGACCAGGAGTGCATTTAGTAAGATGCAACATTTCGGAACAAAATAATCTGAAGTTTACATACACTTAGGTTGGAGTCATTAAAACTCGTTTTTCAACCACTCCACAAATTTCTTGTTACAAACATCATGTTCTGGGGGTGCTTTGCTGTAGGAGGGACTGGTGCACTTCACAAAATAGATGAAAATTATGTGGATATATTGAAGCAACATCTAAAGACATTAGTCAGGAAGTTAAAGCTTGGTCGCAAATGGGTCTTCCAAATGGACAATGACCCCAAGCATACTTCCAAGTTGTGTCAAAATGGCTTAAGGACAACAAAGTCAATGTATTGGAGTGGCCATCACAAAGCCCTGACCTCAATACCATAGAAAATGTGTGGGCAGTACTGAAAAGGCGTGTGTGAGCAAGGAGACCTACAAACCTGACTCAGTTACAACAGCTCTCCCAGGATGAATGGACCAAAATTCACCCAACTTATTGTGGGAAGCTTGTGGAAGGCTACCCAAAACATTCGACCCAAGTTAAACAATTTAATGGCAATGCTACCAAATACTAATTGAGTGTATGTAAACTTCTGACCCACTGGGAATGTGATGAAAGAAATAAAAGCTGAAATAAATCATTCTCTCTACTATTATTCTGACATTTCGCATTCTTAATAAAATAAAGTGGTGATCCTAACTGACATCAGACAGGGAATTTTTTACTTGGATTAAATGTCAAGAATTGTGAAAAACTTAGTTTAAATGTATTTGGCAAAGGTGTAGTGCTACCTGTTCTTATTTCCTTAATTGCAAGGCCTGAGGGAAGTGCAGAGGATTTGTCCAGAAGGGAAAAGCACTGCATTACATCCTGGTGTAGCTCCTCCAGTTGAAGATCTGTGGCCTTCTGTGCTTTTTCCATCTCATTAAAGATCTCCTTTTGAGTCTGTTCACTCAAACATCGTAGTTCCCCCGAGAGAGAGTTCTTCATGTCCTCCATAACTTCTTTCGGATAAGAACACACTCCCTTCACAACAGAGGCTGACGCCTCTGCTCTCTGTTTTTGTTCCTCCACAAGATAGGTTATGACTTGATTTTCACACCCTGATCTGTTTCAACTGTCTTTGTGATTGTCTCCACCCACCTCCAGGTGTCACCTGTTTTCCCCATTAGTCCCAGGGTATTTATTCCGGCGTTCCCTGTTTGTCCATTGCCAGTTCGTCCTGTCTTGTCAAGTCAACCAGCGTGTTTTTCCGTGCGCCTGTTTTTTTATTTTCTCTCTTTTGCTACTCCTCCTGGTTTTGACCCCTGCCTGCCTTGACTCTGAACCCGCCTGCCTGACCATACTGCCTGCCCTGACCTCGAGCCGACCTGCCACTCTGTACCTCCTGGACTCTGACCTTCTTAATGATATTTTTCCTGTCCACGACCATTCTCTTGCCTGCCCCTTGGATACTAATAAATATCAGAGACTCGAACCATCTGCCTCCCGTGTCTGCATCTGGGTCTCGCCCTGTGCCCTTATATTGATGGTTAGTTTCCATTAGTGTTGAAACTTTGCATTTTTCCTTGAATATCCTGCTTCAGAGAATCTTGTAAATATTTCTGTCTCTGAACAGTTTGTCGTTTTCCTCCATTTGATGGGGGAGGTGAGCCAACCTCCACAGCACATCTTTCTGATGAGCCTCCACACTTTCACTGAGTTTGCGAGTGGCATTGTCAAACTATGATTGGTGTGTGTCCATTGTTGTTCCATTTGTCCAGTGAGCACAGAGGCACCTCTCCCAGTCTGTCTGGGCAAGGTAACAGGAAGAGGTTGAGGGAGGGTAATGGTGGAGAAGTTATAGCTGAGCCAGAAGCCTGAGGATAAGGGACAATGCTCTCCAACTCCATTAGACCATCGAGTCCTTCCACAATGAAAGAATCCCGGTCACGATTACCATTAAGTGTGTCCACACTGACACAGGGGGGTGCCAACAAAACATTATTCAACTTTGTGTGGGTGGTGTCATGGGTGCTTCTCTTCAAGTACATGTTCGGGCTCCAATTCTGTAGCGGTATTGTTAGAGAGGGGCAAAGATAAAAATTTTGTTTGGGCGCCAGGCAGGTATTAACCCTGCCGTAAAGGAAAATAGTAGGATAGAGTACCACCACACACACACACACACACACACACACACACACACACACACACACACACACACACACACACACACACACACACACACACACACACACACACACACACACACACACACACAACACACAACACACACACGACTGCCTAGAGTGTAGCCTGTTTGCCAGATAGCTAGTGGAGAGAAACAATAAGACACATCCCAGCACAGGGGTAACCCAACCAATAATACCTCATACAATAATAATGGCAGAGCAATTTAACGGCAACTTCATATAAACAATTTACAAGAAAGAACCCAGTCATCAACATTAGAGGATTTGCAATAATCTGTGTTAAGCATTGCAGCTTTGCACACCCTAATCAAACTGCCGCGCCAACCAAGAGCTACCTCCCAGAGAGCAGGAAGAGCTATTTATTTCCTCCTTTCTGACTGATGATGCGCTCTTAAAGTGGCAGCGCATGTTGCAGGCTACGTGCAGGAATCCGCCACAATTGTAGTGTAGCAGGAGAGAGTGTTCAGAGATCGATTCAGAGATCGATTTATAGCCATTCATCTCAAATAATTCACAGATCAAAATAAAATAAAAACACTTTCTATTGGTCATAGGTGGACAAGATTAATATGACATGAAAGGTGAGTTCCTAACAAGTTCGGGAAGCCAAGCTAAAGATCTGTGTGACATTCAAAGGGGGGCAGATGTTTTGATCAAGAGAGACCGTTAGAAAATATGCACATTTCCTCTAACACTAAACATACAAATATGTATTTTACAGTTATACGAAAGGTGAAATCTTATAGTCAGTGGTTTTAGAATTTGATTCTACTATATTTAGAAAGAATATAAGTTATGTCAAGCCTTCTTCATCCAGTTTTGTTGAATGGGAAATACGTCATAAAACATTTCATATTTTCATAATAGTTGTACTGCGTACTTGAGCTTGTGTTCTCAAAGGTGACTGACTATAACTCAACAACTAAAAGGTGAGATTTTAACCTCTCTTGGAGTATGCAGCATTATTGTTTGGCTTTCATCAAGCTGCCCAATCAATAAAAAGCTTCAAACTGTAACCAGTGAATGCAACCTGGTTCAGATTATCAGTCAACCTACCAGGGTTGTTCCAAACAGCACAGGAATGAAATCATCAACATGTATTGATTACATCTGCAGTAATTTGCTTTAATGCGGTATCTAAATCCATTGGATGTAGTGATCACAATATAGTAGCCATATCTAGGAAAACCAAAGTTCCTAAGGCTGGGCCTAATATAGAGTATAAAAGGTCATAGCATACGTTTTGTTGTGATTCCTATGTTGTTGATGTAAAGATTATTTGTTGGTTGTGGTGTGTAAAGAGGAGAAACCAGATGCTCGACTTGACACATTTATGAAATAGCTTATTCCATTTACTAATAAGCATGCACCCATTAAGAAAATAACGATAAAAACTGTTAAATCCCTGTCGATTAATGTGGAATTGTCACGCCCTAACCTTAGAGAGCCGTTTTATTTCTCTATTTGGTTAGGTCAGGGTGTGATTTGGGGTGGGCATTCTATGTTGTCTATTTCTTTGTTTTGGCCGAGTATGGTTCCCAATCAGGGACAGATGTCTATCGTTGTCTCTGTTTGGGAATCATACTTAGGCAGCCTTTTTCCCACCTGTATTTGTGGGTAGTTATTTTCTGTTTAGTCTCTGTTACCTGACAGAACTGTTCGCTTTCGTTTTGTTACTTTGTTCAGGTGTTTTTTGATAATAAAATAAATCATGAACACTTGAAGACAGTTTACTCTGGGCACCTTATTCATCCTAGCTCCTCAATACTGCCCCCAACCATAACAAGTTATTAAGAAGATATTTGTGGAGTGGTTGAAAATGAGTTTTAATGACTCCAACCTAACTGTATGTAAACTTCCGAATTCAACTGTAAGTACAATACAATACTGTAACGGCGTTCGTCTGTTGAAAGAGAGTCGGACCGAAATGCAGCGTGTAGGTTACTCATGTGCTTTAATAAAGGAAATAGCGATACATGAAATAACTGTGAGAATACAAAACAACAAACGGAACGTGAAACTATACAGCCTATCTGGTGAATACACAAAGACAGGTACAATCACCCACAAAATACGACGCGAACTCAGGCTACCTAAGTACGGTTCCCAATCAGAGACAACGATAAGCAGCTGACTCCAATTGAGAATCGCCTCAGGCAGCCAAGCCTAACTAGACACACCCCTAATCAACACAATCCCAATTACTACAAACCCCAATACGAAACACAACATATAAACCCATGTCACACCCTGGCTTACCCAAACATATACCAAAAACACAAAATATAATGACCAAGGCGTGACAAATACACAATTACAATACAGGTGAAAGATTTATGATTGCCATCTCTATGTGTGTACCATTTGCTGGGCCTCCGTGGACACCCCTTCATGCTAAATGAGCAGTCATTTTGACTGCAACATTCTAAAAATGTAGTTAATATATTTAATATATGTTATACCAAAAATTATAATTGTGTTGCGTTTATTAGACTCAAATTTTTATTTTATTTCAGGTAAAACATTAGCATTTTCATTAGTTTATGTTACTGTGGGCTGTAAAAACAAAAAAGCATTAAAGTGTTCAAGAAATGTTCTTGGTGGAGTGTCTTTGTTAGAACTATTGAAACAGAAGGCATATGTGTTGGAACATGGTAACAGCTTATTTTATAATGCCAAAATAAAAATACCCCAACCAACAATAAGCACGTACATAATTATGCATCGTTCACTTCCCCTTGCTCATCAACTCACCCATTCTCCCCATTTTTCCTACTTAATTTATTTCATCTGTTGTTATATGTGTGACATTAGTTTTGGTATATTTTAGGTTCAATTTTGAGGAAATTATTGGGTTGATTATCAGCTAGACACTTCACTTTCAACTGTCGGAAAACATCAGTGATCGTCCAGAGGTTCAAGTTTAATTGCAATTATCTGAAAACAGGTCAGGCTGTTGCCAACTTTGTTGCTGAATTATGTCAACTCTTTTAACATTGTGAGGTTGGGGTTGTGTTAGAGGACATGAGCCGTGACAGATTAGTCTGTGGCGTTAGTAAGGACAGCATGCAGCTGGGGGAAGCTACACTGACTTTTATAATTGCAAAAAAAAATGGGCATTTAAGCTAAAACGTGCAGGGGTGCTAAGAGCAAGCCAGAGGGTGGGCAGACTGGGCAGGACAAATTAAAGAGCACCTAGAAAGCACAGAAGAAGAGGATTGTTCATACGACATGTTTAATGGCAGTGAGCGGTAGAGGTAGATGGTTGAGGTAGATGGTTGAGGTAGATGGTTGAGGTAGATGGAAAAGAGATGTGGATGGCAGTTGACACAGGGGCCCTCTGCATCTATCATCAGTGAGGAGACCTACAGAAAGAAGCTGGGATTCAAAACAGGCTCCTGCCATCACACCGGCAGGGATCAGATTTGGTACATACACTGGAGAGACCATACCATTGTGGTGGGCTCTAGAGGTGGACACTGCATACAACAGCCAGGAAGCGAGAACATGGCTCCTGGTGGTGAAGGGGAATGGGCCTAGTTTACTAGGGCGTGACTGGTTCAACAAAACACAACTCAACTGGGGTGAGATGAAACACACACAAGTGACTGAGGATGGCATTGAAAAGTACCCTGAGGTTTTCAGAGATGAAATGGGCACGCTGCAAGGTTCTGCAGTTAAGCTGTTTGTGGATCCTCAAGCAGAGCCTCGTTTTTTAAAGACCAGGACAGTGCCATACGCCATGGAAAAGAAAGTGGAGGTTGAGTTGGAGCGGCTGCAGGAAACAAGCGTCATTACGACTATTCGGTTCTCTAGCTTGGCAGTTGCAACTGTTCCCGTTCTGAAAAGTGTGTGTGTGTATACACTGTGTGTATATGTGGGACTACAAACTTCCCATCAACAAGGTCTCCAAGCTGGAGGCTTACCTGTTCCCGTAGGTGGAGGACCTGTTTGTGACGCTTGCAGGAGGCAAGATGATTTCAAAGCTTGACATGAGCCACACCTACCAACAACTCCTCCTGGACGATGACTTAAAAGAGTATGGCACAGTCATTACCCACAAAGGCGTTCAAATACAACCACTTGGTTTTCGGAGTGGTGTCCAGTCCAATCATTTTCCAGAGGACAATGGACAATCTGTTGCATGGGATCCCTCATGTAGCAGTGTACCTGAATGACATCCTGGTTACAGGGGAGCTGGAGGAGCAGCATTGCAGCAATCTGGACCAGGTGTTAAAGAGACTCTGATGCAGGGCTTGCGTCTGAAGTGTAGTAAGTGCACCTTACAAGTGACATACCTAGGTCACAAAATCACAGCACAGGGTCGGTGTCCTGTGAAGGACAAAGTCAGAACAATTAAGGATGCTCCAAACCCCAAGAACTTGTCTGAGCTCAGGTCGTTCCTGAGCATGGTGAACTATTATGGTAAGTTCCTCCCTGAGCTGTCAACAGTGTTGGCTCCTCTGTACCAGCTGCTCCACAAAGACTGTAATTGGAAGTGGGGGCCAGCACAAGAGAAAGCTTTCATGGAAGTAAAAGTACTACTACAATCAGCACCAGCAACTGCTGGTTCACTTCAACCAAGACAAAGAGATCATCTTCTCATGTGACGCCTCGCCTTATGGCGTCGGGCAGGACTCTCTCATCAGATGGGTCAGAAAAACCCATTGGATTTGCATCATTCACGCTGACAAGTGCTGAGAAGGGGTATTCACAGATAGACAAGGAAGGTCTAGCCATTGCTGTAAAATGTTTTCATCAGTACCTCTACGGTCATCATTTCAGCGTATGCACTTATCACAAGCCCCTGATGAGCTTTTTTACTGAGTCAATATGTATTCCTCCCATGTCTACAGCAAGGACACTGGGCTCTCACACCTTCAGCTTACCAAACCACCATCGTGTACAAGGGGGGAAGGACAATGCAAACGCAGCCGTCTCCCACTACCACACAACTGTGGTGCCTCCCGAGACAATTCTCCTAACGGAGAGATTGTAAAACTCACCTGTGAATGCCAAACAGATTAAACAGTGTACAGACTGGGATCTTTTCCTGTCCCAAGTGAAAAGATTCCTTAGGCAGGTGTTTGGTCTCCTATCATAGAGGATGATGGACTGAGACCGCGTGCAAGATGGCTGTATACTCTGGGGGTACAGAGTGTTCGTCCCACCCCCTGGCCGTTCACAAGTCATGGATAAGGTTCATGAGGCTCACCCGGGTGCCTCCTTCAATGAAAAGTTTAGCCAGATGTTATATCTGGGGGCCAAACATGGATCAAGTACAATTCTGTTCTGAGTACCAGATCAACCAGAAGATGGCCCAGCCCGGTCCACTACATCCGTGGAAGTGGCCTAGACGTTGCAGTCCCTTTTATGGGTCACATGTTCATTGTCATGATGGACACGATCTCCAAGTGGCCGGAAGCTCACATTATGAACAACATCACAGCAACAATAACCATCGAGAAGCTGTGTCAAGTGTTTTCAACCCATTGATCTGCCTGGCTCTCTAGTTTCAAACAATGCGACAACCTTCACCTATGACTTGTTTCAAGAATTAATTTAGAGAAACGGGATTTACCATGTCTGCAGAGCTACATTTCACCAGGCCTCTAATGGCTTAGCGGAGCGGGCTGTGCAGACACTGAAAGAGTGGCTCAAAAGGATGATTGGGTGAACCATCGCAACCAAGCTCTCTCGGTTCTTGTTCCATTACTGCATCACACCACAAACCACAACAGGACAGACTCCAGCTGAGATGCTGATGGGCAGAAAGCTAAAAAGCTTACCTGGACCTACTGCATCCGGATATCAAAGTACGAGTGGAATGAAAGCAGGAGAAACAATAAGAGAAACATGACCACCATGCAAGAGAGAGACAGTTAAAGCCACACTGTCTACATCCACAACTTCACCAATGCTGGTTGTCAGGTATCGTTCTGAGTGGTCCAGTTTCCTTTGAAGGCAAACTGACTGATGGTTGAGTCATGCACAGACACCAGGACCATATCCGCCTGCACTATGACAAAGAAAATACAACGTTTTCAGACACAGCAGTGGTAGAGCACAAGTTGAAACACCACAGGGAACAGTGTCTGAGAAGCAGGGGCATCACTGGCTCCAGGAAAGGGTGATGGACTTTCTCTTACAAACATCCGACCCACTCCTGTGCCCTCAGACACAGCTCCACTGGGGCAGGCCTCACTGTGCTAGACACCAGGTGTTCTGTGCAGATCACAGCATGATCACAAGGCTCCTGACAGACTGACTCTATAGTTGAGACTAGGAGACTCGTGGTGTTCGTTTTTGAACATAACAATTCAAAGAAAAATGTATGTTAACTTTGTTTGTTTACAGTAACACTGGCACAAGTACTAAAGTATCGTGAAGAAAAGAAGAGGAAACACTGTTGTTGATTTAAATTAAAGGGGGAGAAGTGTTATAGTGTGGGTATACATATCCCGAAAGAAAGAAATGATCTCAATACAATACATTTTTATAGAAAGTTACCAAAAATGTATAAGATCTTGCTACCATGGAAAGAAAAATACCTGTCTATTTGTGTAAAAATCACTCTGATAAACTCTTTAGTCACATCACAGTTTACCTATTTGCTTATGGTTTTGCCTACACCTAGTGACCTGCTTTTGAAATTATATGAACAAAAAATATTCAATTTTATTTGGAACGGCAAGCCAGACAAAATTAAAAGGGCCTATTTGTATAACAAATATGAATTCGGAGGGCAGAAATTATAAAATGTTAAAGCATTAGACCTCTCACTAAAGGTATCAGTCATACAAAAGTTTTACTTAAATCCAAACTGGTTCACTAGTAAATTGGTAATGTCTCATCCTATGTTTAGGAAGGGCCTTTTTCCCTTTATTCAGATTACAGGTGCTCACTTTCAGTTGTATTTTTTAAACAAGCCTTATATAAAGTTGGTTGTAAATTTCAGTTTAATCCACATGAAAAGACAGAACAAATAATACAACAAATATTGTGGTTAAACTCAAATATACTAATTGATTAAAAAGAAAACGTATTTTTCAAATAAATGTTTAAAAAATGTATAATTTTTGTGAATGATATCATACATAGGACTGGTGGAGTTATGCCACACATACAGCTAACACAGACATATGGAAATGTCTGCTCTACCCAAAATTACAACCAACTACTTGCAGCATTACCACAAAAAATGTAAGAGGCAAGTAGAAGGGAGAAAAAGTAAGGAACTTGTATGTCGGCCCTGTACTAAAGAACATAAATGGTTAAAGAAAAGTTGTGATACATATACCAATTTCATTTGAGGACCAAAAAACTGACACCTGTGCCATATATATTCCAAAGTAGTTGGGAAGAGATTTTTGATGTACCCATTCCATGGCACATGGTTTATGAATTGATACACAAAACAACAGACGCTATACAAACCATTCCTACTGAAAAGATGGTGTACTTAACTGCAGAGTAGTATTATTAATATTCATGGGAGCATTGTTATTATGGACACTGGTGTTGACCGTGACCGTGACCTTTATCCTCCTGTGATGTCATCACCCAGTATTAATGTATAGTATTAACATGACACTACCTCATGTTGAGTTGGGTATATCGCTCTCCTGTTTTCTACCGTTTGTATATGGCTGTACCCCTTTATTTTGTAGTTTGCAAATACAGGCAATGAACATTGAAACACTTGTGGATATTCCATGTAAAGTTACCACACTAGTGTGTGTGTGAGCCTGTTTGTGATGCAGGGCACAGAGTTGTTACGTATGCAGTACTCTCTTGGAAAATGCGAGCAGAAGTGAATGGGAACTAAGTACATGCTGTGCATCTCCATTGTGGGACTTGATGATATGTATACATACACCCTAACAGTCAGAGAGAAGAGCCTTTCAGCCAAGCTCACTGTCATTGGCAAGTTCATTACTCTCACTCTCACACACTAAATCAGGCTCATAACATCCTTATTAATTGGGTAATCGGGTAGTACTGTCAAGATCTGCGGTATGCTTTTATTTTGAAAGTCATACTTTTGGCACACCCTGCAATGTTGGACCCCATTATGAGGCCTCCCTAATATGTATTGGTTAATAAACAGGCAGTATAGTCTCTGTTGTTCATTTCTGAGCTGAAGCTAACATCAAAATAACCTTCAGATAAACATACTCTCTCCTCCTTCCCCTCTCATCGCTCTCTCTTTCTCTCATCCTTCTCGCAGACAAGTCTCTTAGGTTTGTTTCTGATCTGAAGCCCATGCATGTGAGAGAGCGCCAGACGGCTGTGTTCGAGGTGTTTCCCTCCGGAGGGAATTGGTCTCCTAACCAATTGTGCTATTATGTGTTTTAAATGATTTTGTACATTATGTTTCTGCAACCGTATCTTACAGGAGAAAAGAGTTTCTGGATATGAGGACAGCGATCACTCACCTCGGATTAGACAAAGATTTCTTCAACAACAACAACAAGCAGGAGACACACAACATTTTCCATGCACCCCACAAGGCAGACATCCCAATTATTCACAAAAGGAAGCGACGCAGAGGACGAAGAGCCGGATGCCTCGTCCGGAACCGCAGAAGGCAACTAGGAAAGCTGCCGTTACCGTCAATATTACTCGCCAACGTGCAATCATTGGACAATAAACTAGACGATGTACGATCACAAATATCCTACCAACGGGACATCAAAACTGTAATATCCTATGCTTCACGGAATCGTGGCTGAAAGACAACATGGATATTCAGCTAGCTGGATACACGCTGCACTGGCAGGATAGAACAGCACACTCCGGTAAGACGAGGGGGGCGGTCTGTGCATATTTGTAAACAACAGCTGGTGCACGAAATCTAAGGAAGTCTCTAGATTTTGCTCGCCTGAAGTAGAGTATATTGTGATAAATTACAGGCCACACTACTTGCCTAGAGAGTTCTCAGCTATACTTTTCATGGCTGTTAATTAACCACCGCATACAGATGCCGGCACTAAGACCGCACTCGGCCAGCTGTATAAGGAAATAAGCAAACAGGAAACCACTCACCCAGAGGCAGCGCTCCTAGTGGCTGGAGACTTTAATGCAGGGAAACTTAAATCAGTTCTACCAAATCTCTATCAACATGTTAAATGTCCACCAGAGGGGAAAAAAATCTAGATCACCTGTAGTCCACACAGAGAATTTACAAATACAAAGCATTTGGTAAATCCGACCACAACTCTATCCTCCTGATTCCTGTTTACAAGCGAAAATGAAGCAGGAAGCACCAGTGACTCGGTCTATAAAAAAATTGTCATTTGAAGCAGATGCTAAACTACAGGACTGCTTTGCTATCACAGACTGGAACATATTCCGGGATTCTTCCGATGACATTGAGGAATACACCACATCAGTCACTGGCTTTATCAATAAGTGCATTGAGGACGTCGTCCCCACAGTGACTGTACGTACATACCCCAACCAGAAGCCATGGATTACAGGCAACATTCGCACTGAGATAAAGAGTAGAGCTCCCACATTCAAGGTAACCCAGAAGCTTACAAGAAATCCCGCTATGCCCTGCTGCGAACCATCAAACAGGCAAAGCGTCAATACAGGGCTAAGATTGAATCATACTACACCGGCTCCGATGCTTGTCAGATGTGGCAGGGCTTGCAAACTATTACAGACTACAAAGGGAAGCACAGCCGCGAGCTGCCCAGTGACACGAGCCTACCAGACGAGCTAAATCACTCCTATGCTCTCTTCGAGGCAAGCAACACTGAGGCATGCATGAGAGCATCAGCTGTTCCGGATGACTGTGTGATCACGCTCTCCGTAGCCGACGTGAGTAAGACCTTTAAACAGGTCAACATATACAAGGCTGCGGGGCCAGACGGATTACCATGACGTGTGCTCCGGACATGTGCTGACCAACTGGTAGTTGTCTTCACTGATATTTTCAACATGTCCCTGATTGAGTCTGTAATACCAACATGCTTTAAGCAGACCACCATAGTCTCTGTGCCCAAGAACACAAAGGCAACCTGCCTAAATGACTACAGACCCGTAGCACTCACGTCCATAGCCATGAAGTGCTTTGAAAGGCTGGTAATGGCACACATCAACACCATTATCCCAGAAACCATAGACCCACTCCAATTTGCATACCGCCAAAACAGATCCACAGATGATGCAATCTCTATTGCACTCCACACTGCCCTTTCCCACCTGGACAAAAGGAACACCTATGTGAGAATGCTGTTCATTGACTACAGCTCAGCGTTCAACACCATAGTGCCCTCAAAGCTCATCTCCAAGCTAAGGAACCTGGGACTAAACACCTCCCTCTGCAACTGGATCCTGGACTTCCTGACAGGCCGCCCCCAGGTGGTGAGAGTAGGTAGCAACACATCTGCCACGCTGACCCTCAACACTGGAGATCCCCAGGGGTGCGTGCTCAGTCCTCTCCTGTACTCCCTGTTCACCCACGACTGCATGGCCAGGTATGACTCCAACACCATCATTAAGTTTGCTGACGACACAACAGTGGTAGGCCTGATCACAGATAACGACGAGACAGCCTATAGGGAGGAGGTCAGAGACCTGGCCGGGTGGTGCCAGAATAACAACCTATCCTTCAACATAACCAAGACTAAGGAGATGATTGTGGACTACAGGAAAAGGAGCACCGAGCACGTCCCCATTCTCATCGACGGGGCTGTAGTGGAGCAGGTTGAGAGCTTCAAAATACTTGGTGTCCACATGAACAACAAGCTAGATTGGTCCTAACACACCAAGACAGTCGTGAAGAGGGCACGACAAAGCCTATTCCCCCTCAGGAAACTAAAAAGATTTGGCATGGGTCCTGAGATCCTCAGAAGGTAGAGCTGCAACATCGAGAGCATCCTGACCAGTTGCATCACTGCCTGGTACGGCAATTGCTCGGCCTCCGACCGCAAGGCACTTCAGAGGGTAGTGAGTACAGCCCAGTACATCAGTGGGGCAAAGCTGCCTGCCATCCAGGACCTCTACACCAGGAGGTGTCAGAGCAAGGCCCTAAAAATTGTCAAAGACCCCAGCCACACCAGTCATAGACTGTTCTCTCTACTACCACATGGCAAGCGGTACCGGAGTGCCAAGTCTAGGACAAAAAGGCTTCTCAACAGTTTTTACCCCCAAGCCATAAGACTCCTGAACAGGTAACCACATGGTTACCCGGACTATTTGCATTGTGTGCCCCCAACCCCTCTTTTACGCTGCTGCTGCTCTCTGTTTATCATAGTCACTTTAACGATACCTACATGTACATACTACCTCAATGAGCCTGACTAACAGGTGTCTGTATATAGCCTTGCTACTCTTTTTTTCAAATGTCTTTTTACTGTTGTTTTATTTCTTTACTGACCTACACACACACACACACACACACACACACACACAACAAACCACTGGTTAGAGCCTGTAAGTAAGCATTTCACTGTAAGGTCTACATCTGTTGTATTCGGCGCACGTGACAAATACACTTTGATTTGATTTGATTTGATGCCCCGCTGGTCTGGAAGGTACAGGAACCACACAGTTCCACACAGTAGCCACACAAAGTATTGTCTAAATGTAACTGTGCATTCTGCAAAATGTAGTCTTTTTGACTGCGAGCATGAATGAAATAAATCAAATGAAAATTGAATCAAGTGTCATAAAAACCTTTTGTCCCGTGGTCAGAATCGCCATGATCACTGTGAAAATACCAGGATTGTTTTTCAACGTAAATGTTTTGCAAAGGAAAACAAAAATAAGCATTTCTTATTTGACACATCCAAGCGGTCCCTGATTCTCTGATTCAGTCAATTTTATTCAGTTTGGTGCCTAATGAACATGCCCCAGGTCTACTATCCTCAAAGGGTTAAGCTTCCAGTTTTCAGAATAAAAAACAAGCAATTGTTGCTACCTTGTACTCTTCGTGTGGTATCAGGTGAAGGGCAAGGAGGTGAAGAGGGGTGAAAAGTTTGACATGCCAGTGTCCAAGGATGGCCTGACCTATACCCTGAAGATAAAGGTTGTGAGGCCTAGCCATACAGGAGACTACACCATGAGCATCAAAGACCTCACCACTCTTTATAGAAAGTAGGTCTATATCTGGTGGCTGGTGGGTGGAAATATCTGAGGACGGGCTAATTGTAATAGCTGGAATGGAATAAATGGAAAGTCCTCAAACACATAGAGACCAATCCAGGAATTATGATGAGCCCGTCCTCCTATGTTTACCCTTACCAGCCTCCTCTGATATGGACTGGAGCAGGGTCACATGTACTTTTCTCAAAAACTTTTATGTATACTGACCAAAAAATATAAATGCAACGTGTAAAGTGTTGGTCCCATGTTTCATGAGCTGAAATAAAACATCTCAGACATTTTCCATTCTCACAAAAGCTTATTTAAATTAGTTTACATTCCTGTTAGTTAGCATTTATCCTTTATCAAGATAATTAATCCACCTAACAGGTGTGACATATCAAGAAGCTGATTAAACAGCATGATCATTATACAGATGCACCTTGTGCAGGGGACAATAAAAGGCCACTCTAAAGTGTGCAGTTTTGTCACACAACACAATGCCACATACTGTCTCAAGTTTTGAGGGAGCATGCAATTGGCCTGGTGACTGCAGGAATGTCCACCAGAGCTGTTGCCAGAGAATTGAATGTTAATTTCTCTTCCAACGTCGTTTTAGAGAATTTGGCAGTACATTCAGCCAGTCTCACAACCAGGGGTGTGTGCTGAGGAGTATTTCTGTCTGTAATAAAGCCTTTTTGATTAAGATCAGGTGTGGCGTAAAGATGGCGGACTGAACACAGCGGTGCAGCTCGCCCCAAGATAAAAATGTAATATTCAATATCTATAAGTTTGACTAAATATTAGCACTTCACTCCACATACTCGTGGGTAATAACCTTCAATCTGGGTAACAACACAAAACAAATGATAAGGCGAGAGAAATTTATCGACTAATATTACCGAAACAATCAACACCCAAACATGACGGAGAGTAAACATGGAGATTCAATCCCCAAAAGACAACGAGACTTCTCGACAGACATAGATGATTTATTATTTTCACCAACCGGAATGGTAAGGGTGAAAACCGATCTGTTGAAGTTGATAATGATAAACTGGGCATACTTGAATTAGTCAGTAAATATATAAAGGAGTTGAAGGCAAGCATCGAGATGAGTGATGAAAAAGCTGCGACAATGGAGAAAGAAATAAAGAAGTTTAAAGGTACAGTCAATAAGATGGAAACGGACGTTAATGAACTTAAGAAATAGAATATGTTTCTGAGAAGCCTTACTTGAAATACAGACTAGATCTATGAGAGAAAATATGGTACCTACTGGTATCAAAGAAAAAGAAGGCAAAAATCCTGAAATTAAATTCAAATTAAATTACAAAAAATATTTACTTTTCATGAACTCACAAGTGCAATATAGCAAAACACAGCTTAGCTTGTTGTTAATCCACCTGGCGTGTCAGATTTCAAAAAAGCTTTTCGGCGAAAGCATACCAAGCGTTTATGTAAGGACATCTCTCTTAGTAGACAAACCATTACAAACAGCTAGCAGCCAAGAAGATTTGGTCACGAAAGTCAGAAAAGCAATAAAAATGAATCACTTACCTTTGATGATCTTCGGATGTTTGCACTCACGAGACTCCCAGTTACACAATAAATGTTCCTTTTGTTTTATATCCAAAATACCTCCATTTGGTTGGCACGTTATGTTCAGAAATCCACAGGCTCGAGCGGTCACGACCAGGCAGATGAAGATTCCAAACAGTATCCGTAAAGTTTGTAGAAACATGTCAAACATTTTTTTATAATCAATCCTCAGGTTGTTTTTACAATATATAATCGATAATATTTGTAGCTTCTTCAATAGGAGAGAGAGAGAAAATGTCTGCTCCATGTCTGCTCGTTTTGCGCATGCAAAACGCTGCTGGCACCCAGCCATACAATGACGCGATGTGATCTTTCTCGCACATTTTTCAAAATAAAAGCCTAAAACTATGTCTGAAGACTGTTCACACTAAGGGGAAGCCATAGGATAAGGAATCTGGTTGATATCCCTTTAAATGGAGCGAAGGCAGGCAATGGAACAGAGAGCTTTCAGGAAAAACAGCACTTCCGGGTTGGATTTTCCTCAGGTTTTCGCCTGCAATATTAGTTCTGTTATACTCACAGACAATACTTTGACAGTTTTGGAAACTTTAGAATGTTTTCTATCCTAATCTGACAATTATATGCATATTCTAGATTCTGGGCAGTAATAGGCAGTTTCATTTGGGTACATTTTTCATCCAAACATCAAAATACTGCCCCGTAGAGAGAGGTTTTTAAAGATAAAATAATGTTTAAAAGCCTGGGTTAAAGACTTGCTGTCACGAAAATAGGAAATATTCAGTTCCCAAAAGAAATTGCAGAATGGTGCAACGTTCTGTACCCACTCTTCAAGGAGAATAGATTAAAAGGCAAACGTGTAGCTCTCGTAGTTGATAAACTGTATATTGAAAACCAAATGTTCCGAGACACCAAGACTACTCCATGGCTATTCTAAATATTACAAAGTTCCCATAATGGAGTCAAATAATGGAATACACAATACTATCCATGGTAGAGATTGTAATAAAAAATATATATTAAGGTATAAGAATATTTTGAAGATAAATACACAATGCAGAGGATGAGAGGACTAAAAAGTAGAGTACTAATGGTCAGTAGGGAATTGTAAATAGGAGTTCAGTTCAACAGCTGTTTAGAATCTGTGGAATGTCACTCCAGAACTCAGAGCAACGTGTGCTACGCGTGCTACGTTCTGAACATTGACTGCTAACATAGGAAAACAAAATACAACAATTGATAAAGAAATAAACTACATCTAGACTAAACGATTCAAGATAGGGAATGTTGTAAAATAATTAGTACTCGACTTTCTATAAAATTAGTATTTAGTATTTCATAAACAGATAATACAGCATTACAAGAAAGGATAATTAGCTAAATAGTACATCTTCAAATAAGAAGGAACTAGAACACAAAAGTACTCAGAATCAACATGGTAGGGACAAAAACACAGCAAACAGAGGACATAGAAGGCACAGTATGTGTTGGGGGGTGGGGGGTGTTGTATGGAAAAGTGTGGAGTTAAGTGAGTGAAAAAGGAAAATGGTTGTGAATACCAGAGCCCGTGTGTGTCTGCGAGCAGAGGCTGTGAGGGAGAGATTTCAATTTTGTGCAGATATGGGATATACATTTTAAAATAAATTATAAATATAGTTTATTTATTTATTGTCCAATCATGATGGATCTGTCCCCAACCCTATCCTCTAGACACTCACCTAAGCAACCCATGTGCTAAGGAGAAGTCCCTTATCTGTTTTATGGGCCTACTGTAAGTAGCCTATACGCATCCAAAAAAGAAAGATGAATGTGGTCAGAGACCCATTAAAGCAGCACCGCCCCTCAATATTCTGAGCCTGCCTGGCAGGGTTGGTCCTACAAAGCCAAAGCCCTCTGATGGGTGAGCATAATATGCAAGGAATTGTGGCATTGCTGGCAACACTAGCTGCAGTAACACATGGGGAGGGGTTCACACTCAAACAATCAGAGAGGGGGCAAATGACTGTGGCCCTGGTGGCATGAAATAATCAAAGGTCTGACTGCACAGAGATGCTTGGGTAAATGGTAACAATGGGGGACCAGCGTGTGTGTTTCAGGGGAAGGGGTTGTACCTGATCTCCATAATCTAGGACTTGACATTGGTTAATCAAATTTCCCAAATGTTGTCTATTTGCTCAATTTTACATGCCTTCTCAAACAGCTGCAGCAGTACAGCATATGCATTCACACATCAAGTCCTTTCTTTAGTTGGGGAGAATATACTTCTCCATTGGGTAAAGAAAGTCAAAAGGGGTGATTATATTAATGAACTATAATTTTGATCCGAATATGCAAATTGCAAAACAGATCCGCAAGGTAGATGGATGATTTTACATATGTTATTTGGCCATAAACATAAATGGCTCAATAATCTATACGGTCCAACTAATGATGATCCATTTATCTTTGAAAATATATATAATAATTTATCAAACCTACAAGCGAAACAACACTCTACCATACAAGCCTGATTGTTGGAGTGCTGCAGAGATGATTGTCCTTCTGGAATGTTCTCCCATCTCCACAGAGGAACTCTGGAGCTCTGTTAGAGTGACCATTGGGTTCTTGGTCACCTCCCTGACCACCTGACCAAGGCCCTCTCCCCAAGTTGCTCAGTTTAGCCAAGCGGTCAGCTCTAAGAAGAGTCTTGGTGATTCCGAACTTCTTCCATTTAATAATGGAAGGGGCAGGTGTGTGCCTTTCCAAATCAATCCATTTAATTTACCACAGGTGGACTCCAATCAAGTTGTAGAAACATCTCAAGGATGAATAATGGAAATATGATGCTGAGCTCAATTTCGAGTCTCATAGCAAAGGGTCGGAATACTTATGTCAAGGTATTTCTGGGGGGTTTTTATTCTAAAAACCTGTTTTCTCTTTGCCATTATGGGGTATTGTGTGTAGACTGATGAGGGAATAAAGCATTTGATCCAGCATAGCCTAGTGGTTAGAGCGTTGGACTAGTAAGCGGAAGGTTGCGAGTTCAAACCCCCGAGCTGACAAGGTACAAATCTGTCGTTCTGCAACCTGAACAGGCAGTTAACCCACTGTTCCCAGGCCGTCATTGAAAATAAGAATGTGTTCTTAACTGACTTGCCTGGTTAAATAAAGGTAAAATTAATTAAAATTTTAGAACAAGGCTGTAACGTAACAAAATGTGTGAAGAAGGAATGGGTCGGAATCCTTTCCAAATGCACTGTATGGAGGCTTAAATATCCTGACCTAGTGAGATATACACGGCAGAGGCTCAATCAAGCTAGACGACTTTCTTATGTCATTCTCACTGGCACCAAAAGTTTAAAAAGTGTTGATAGGTGACAGAATGCGGTCGGACCATCAAATAATTGGCGTATATTTTACTCTTACAGAATTTCCACATGGGCGAGGATATTGGAAATATAATCAAAGCCTATTGGATGATAAATTGTTTTTAACTAGGACAGAATAATTTATAACAGACTTTTTCCAACATAACATGGGTAGAGCAGATCCCCTTATTGTATGGAACACTTTTAAACGTGTCTTTAGAGGCCATGCAATTCAGTACTCATCTCTAAAACAAAAGCAATTTAGGTCAAAAGAGTCCATGTTAACAAAGGAAATGGGAGGACGAAGAGTACAGATAGATAGCAATGAAAACTGTACCATGGAGGCAAAGAATAAGTTAGAGGAAAAACAAAAAGAAATGGAGTCATTTATTCAAGAAAGATCAAGTGTAATGTATTATAGAAAATAAAGCGAACTGGATGGAATATGGGGAAAAACGCAGCAAATTATTTTTTAATCTTCAACATATAATTGCTACCAGAAATAATTTGCTGAAACTTGTTACAAATGATGAGGTCACCCATGATTCACCAAACTATATTTTGAAAGAGGAAGAAAAATACTTTAAGCATATGCTTGTTTCAGTCTCCCCCATCTCCACTAGCTGAAGTTAATTGTAAGGATTTTTTTCTACTAATAATGTAAAATTAACATCTGTACAGAAAGGCTCATGTGAAGACCAAATCACAGAGGAGGAATTTCTTGATGCAATAAAATCAAATAATATTAAATGTTATTTGTCACATGCACTGAATAAAACAGGTGTAGACCTTACAGTGAAATGCTTACTTACAAGCCCTTAACCAACAATGCAGTTTTAAGAAAATACCTAAAAAAAAGTAAGAGATAAGAAATACAAATAATTAAAGAGCAGCAGTAAATATCAATAGTGAGGCTATATACAGGGGGTACTGGTACAGAGTTCAATGTGTCAATGTGTGTGGGGCCCTGTGTCAAGGTAATTGAGGTAATTATGTACATGTAGGTAGAGTTATTGTGTCTATGCATAGTGTCTATGCATAGGGGGCGGGGCAATGCAAATAGTGGGTAGGCATTTGAAAAAATGGGTAGCCATTTGATTAGCTGTTCAGGAGTCTTATGGCTTAGGGGTAGAAGCTGTTTAGAAGCCTCATGGACCTAGACTTGGTGCTTCGGTACCGCTTGCCATGAAGTAGCAGAGAGAACATTAAAGGACAAGGGTAGCTGGAGTCTTTGACAGTTTTTAGGGCCTTCCTCTGACACAGCCTGGTAAAGAGGTCCTGGATGGTAGAAAGCTTGGCCCCGGTGATGTACTTGACCGTACGCACTACCCTCTGTAGTGTCTTGCGGGCAGAGGCCGAGCAGTTGCCATAACAGGCAGTGATTGCAACCCATCAGGATGCTCTCGATGGTGCAGCTGCAAAACCTTTTTGAGGATCTGAGGACCCATGCCAAATCTTTTCAGTCTCCTGAGGGGGAATAGGTTTTGTCGTGCCCTCTTCATGACTGTCTTGGTATGCTTGGACCATGTTAGTTTGTTGGTGATGTGGACGCCAAGGAACTTGAAGCTCTCAACCTGCTCCACTACAGATTTGTCGATGAGAATGGGGGCATGCTCGGTCCTCCTTTTCCGGTAGTCCACAATCATCTCCTTTGTCTTGATCACGTTAAGGGAGAGGTTGTTGTCCTTGCACTACATGGTCAGGTCTCTGACCTCCTCCCTACAGGCTGTCGCTGATCAGGCCTACCACTGTTGTGTCATCTGCAAACTTAATGATGGTGTTGGAGTCATGCCTGGCAGTGCAGTCATGAGTGAACAGGGAGTACAGGAGGGGACTGAGCACGCACCTCTGAGGGACCACAGTGTTGAGGATCAGCGTGGTGGATGTGTGGCTACCTACCTTTCAGGGAGTACAGGATCCAGTTGCAGGGGGAGGTGTTTAGTCCCAGGGTCCTTAGCTTAGTGAAAAGGTGTGAGGGCACTATAATGTTGAACACTGAGCTGTAAACAATGAATTGCATTCTCACATAGGTGTTCCTTTTGTCCAGGTGGGTAAGGGCAGTGTGGAGTGCAATAGACATAGCATAATCTGTGGATCTGTTGGTGCGGTATGCAAATTGGAGTGGGTCTAGTGTTTCTTGGATAATGTTGTTAATGTGTGCCACGCCCAGCCTTTCAAAGCATTTCATGGCTACAGACATGAGTGCTACGGGTTGGGACTATGGTGGTCTGCTTGAAACATGTTGGTATTAAAGACTCAGACAGGGAGAGGTTGAAAATGTCAGTGAACACACTTGCCAGACATTCAGCGCATGCTCGGAGTACACGTCCTGGTCATCTGTCTGGCCCAGCCGGGCTTGTGAATGTTGACCTGTTTAAAGGTCTTACTCACATCTGCTGCATGGAGCGTGATCACACAGTCGTCCGGAACAGCTGATACTCTCATGCATGTTTCAGTGTTACTTGCCTCAAAGCGAGCATAGAAGTTATTTAGCTCGTCTTTTAGGCTCATGTCACTGGGCAGCTCTCGGCTGTGCTTCCCTTTGTAGTTTGTAATAGTCTGCAATCCCTGCCACATCCTACGAGCATCGTAGCCGGTGTAGTACAATTCGATCTTATTCCTGTATTAACGGTTTGCCTGTTTGATAGTTCATCGGAGGGCATAGCAGGATTTCTTATAAGCTTCCGGGTTAGAGTCCCACACCTTGAAAGTGGCAGCTCTATAAATGTATCTTGTAAGCAGGAATCAGGAGGATAGAGTTATGGTCAGATTTGCCAAATGGAGGGCGAGGGAGAGCTTTGTACACGTCTCTGTACACAGCCAATCTGTAAATAGCACACTCAACTACCTCATCCCCATATTGTTATTTATCTTTTTGCTCTTTTGCACTCCAGTATCTCTACTCGCACATCATCATCTGCACATCTATCACTCCAGTGTTAATGCTAAATTGTAATTATTTCGCTTCTATGGCCTATTTATTGCCTTACCTCCTTAATCTTCTACATTTGCACACACTGTACATAGATTTTTCTGTTGTGTTATTGACTGTACATTTGTTTATGCGTAACTCTGTGTTTTTGTTTTTATTGCACTACTTGGCTTTATCTTGTCCAGGTCGCAGTTGTAATTGAAAACTTGTTCTCAACTGGCCTACCTGGCTAAATAAAGTTGAAATAAAAAAATAATAGTAAATAAATAAAAGAGCCGGTGTAGTACGATTTGATTTTAGTCCTGTATTGACGATTTGCCTTTTGATGGTTTGTCGAAGGGCATAGCGGGATTTCTTACAAGCTTCTGGGTTAGAGTCCCGCTCCTTGAAAGTGGCAGCTCTGGCCTTTAGCTCAGTGCGTATGTTGCCTGTAATCCATGGCTTCTGGTTGGGGTATGTACGTACAGTCACTGTGGGGATGACATCATCGATGCACTTATTGATGAAGCCAATAACTGATGTGGTGTACTCCTCATCTCATCTGTTTCATCTGACCACTTTTTTCTTGATCTAGTCACTGCTGCTTCCTGCTTTAATTTTTGCTTGTAAGCAGGAATCAGGAGGATAGAATTATGGTCAGATTTGCCAAATGGAGGGTGAAGGAGAGCTTTGTATGCATCTCTGTGTGTGGAGTAAAGGTGGTCCAGAGTTTTTTTCCCCTCTGGTTGCACATTTAACATGTTGATAGAAATTTGGTAAAATGGATTTAAGTTTCCCTGCATTAAAGTCCCCGGCCACTAGGAGCGTCACCTCTGGATGAGCGTTTTCCTGTTTTCTTATGGCGGAATAGAGCTCATTGAGTGCGGTTTTAGTGCCAGCCTCGGTCTGTGATGGTATGTAGACAGCTTTGAAAAACACAGATGAAAAATCTCTAGGTAGATAATGTGGTCTAAAGCAGTCCAAAGGGTCCCAGCTACAACATGCATGGTCGTTTTGTTAGATAAAATCCTTCTTTATATCCCAAGAAGTCAGTTTAGTTGGCACCATTGATTTGAGTAATCCGATTTGAGTAACGTGCAGACAAAGGAATCGAAAAAGATATCGCTAAACTTTGTAAAAACAAGTCAACCTGTGTTTCTATATAATCCTCAGGTACCCTAAAGTGTAATTGAACTATAATATTTAATACGGAATGAAGTATGTTCAATAGAAAAGTAAAATTAGCAAGTGCGCGTCCTCTTCGCCGCGTTCCCACAGACTGATTTCCAACTGTGACTCCCAGTACCAAAACTCCAAGTACCAAAAATTATTCCTCGTTTGACACAAGCCTGAAACCTTGAACAAAGACTGTTGACATCTAGTGGAAGCCATAGGAATTGCAATCTGGGAGCTGGAATTGCATAGGACCCATAGCTTTCTATTGTAAGAGCATGGGGTCTCAAAAAAGAAATGTCCGGTTAGTTTTTCTTTTGAATTTTTCCTACCATATCAATTGTGTTATAATCTCATACATTATTTTAACATTTCTACAAAAAAATCTAAGTGTTTTCTATCCAATGGTACCAATTATATGAATATCCTGGCTTCTGTGCCTTGTCACGGCTGGCTGAAGGACTGGAGCATGGTAAGCGTACATTTTCTTTTTATTAAAAATGACACCGACAAAACAAAGAACAAAACCAAACTGTGAAGCTTTGGGCTATGTGCCCTGAACAAAGTCAAAGTTAACTTCCCACAAAACAGGTGTGGTTCTCAATCAGAGGCAGCTGTCTATCGTTGTCTCTGATTGAGAACCACACCTGGCCAAACACATAGAAATAGAAAATCATAGAAAATAGGACATAGAATGCCCACCCTAGTCACACGCTGACCTAATCAAAATAGAGAATAAAAAGCCTATGGCCAGGGCGTGACAGGCCTGAGCAACAGGCAGTTTACTTTTGGGCATGTCAGTCAGGTGGAAATTCTGAAAAAAAGGTTTATTAAGAAGATTTATTAAGATATGTTAAAATGTTTCCACCATTCCTATAAAAATTGTATATTACCAGAAACTCAACAAAAAGGTCTGATTTCATTATTACTGAAACAGGATTCAAGTGGTAAATATAAAGATCCGGTCCATTTAAAACATTTGAGGCCATTTACACTTCAGTGTTGTGATGCGAAAATTCTAGCAAAATGCATAGTGCATAGAATAAAAAAGGTATTGTCGGATATTATTCATTCTAATCAGACAGGTTTTTTATATGGACGATACATTGGAGATAATATCAGACAAGTACTGAAACAATAGCAAACTCCCGCGCTCAGGTCTGTTCAACACCGTTCCGACCAATCTGATTCCACGCTTCAAGACTGCTTCGATCACGTGAACAACAACATTGACAAATACGCTGATTCGGTGAGCGAAGTTCATTAGAAAGTGCATTGATGATGTCATACCCATAGCAACGATTAAAACATTCCCAACAGCTCAGACATGGGAGGTATGTGGCAGGGTCTACAGTCAATCACGAATTACAAAAAGAAAACCAGCCCCGTCGCGGACCGGGATGTCTTGCTCTCAGACAGACAAAATAACTTTTTTGCCCACTTTGATGACAATACAGTGCCACTGACACAGCCCGCAACCAAAACCTGCTGACTCTCCTTCACTGCAGCCAATGTGAGCAAAACATTTTAACGTGTTAACCCTCGCAAGGCTGCAGGACCAGACGGCATCCCCAGCCACGTCCTCAGAGCAGGCGCAGACCAGCTGGCTGGTCGAACATATTCAATCAATCCTTATCCCAGTCTGCTGTTCCCACATGCTTCAAGAGGTCCACCATTGTCCCTGTTCCCAAGAAAGCTAAGGTAACTGATTTAAATGACTACTGCCCCGTAGCACTCACTTACGTCATCATGAAGTGCTTTGAGAGACTAGTCAAGGACCATATCACCTCCACCCTACCTGACACCCTAGACCCACTCCAATTTGCTTACTGCCCAAATAGGTCCACAGACGACACAATCGCAACCACACTGCACACTGCCCTAACCCATCTGGAAAAAGAGCAATACCTATGTGAGAATGCTGTTCATCGACTACAGCTTAGCATTTAACACCATAGTACCCTCCAAACTCGTCATCTTGATTACCAACAACGACGAGACGGCCTACAGGGAGGAGTTGAGGGCCCTCGGAGTGTGGTGTCAGGAAAATAACCTCACACTCAACGTCCACAAAACAAAGGAGATTATTGTGGACTTCAGGAAACAGCACAGGGAGCACCCCTCTATCCACATCGACGGGACAGTAGTGGAGAGTGTAGTACGTTTTAAGTTCCTCTGCGTACACATCACGGACAAACTGAATTGGTCCAACCACACAGACAGCATTGTGAAGAAGGCGAAGCAGCGCCTCTTCAACCTCAAGGAGGCTGAAGAAATTTGGCTTGTCACCAAAAACACTCACAAACTTCTACAGATGCACAATCGAGAGCATCCTGTCGGGCTGTATCACCGCCTGGTACGGCAACTGTCATCCAGAAGGCGGGGTCAGTGCAGGTGCATCAAAGCAGGGACCGAGAGACTGAAAAACAGCTTCTATCTCAAGGCCATCAGACTGTTAAACAGCCACCACTAACATTGAGTGGCTGCTGCCAACACACTGACTCAACTACAGCCACTTTAATAATGGAAATTGATGGAAATTGATGTAAAAGGTATCACTAGCCACTTTAAACAATGCTACTCAATATAATGTTTACATACCATACATTACTCATCTCATATGTATATGTATATACTGTACTCTATATCATCTACTGCATCTTTATGTAATACATGTATCACTAGCCACTTTAATTATGCCTCTTTTGTTTACATACCCTACATTACTCATCTCATGTGTATTTTCTGTACTCGATACCATCTACTGCATCTTGCCTATGCCGTTCTGTACCATCACTCATTCATATCTTTATGTACATATTCTTTATCCCTTTACACTTGTGTGTATAAGGTAGTAGTTTTGGAATTGTTAGGTTAGATTACTCGTTGGTTATTACTGCATTGTCGGAACTATATCTATTTATTGTCGCCATTTAAATGTTTGCTATTAAACTCAGGGGTTATAAATCAAGGGCTTAAAATCAAAGGTGTCGTTGTTATGCTGATAATATCCCTCCACAGCCTCATAGAGGATCTAGATACTTTTTCTAACCTCTTTGGATTACAACCAAATTATGTTAAGTGTACTAAATTACATCACTAAAAACTTTTACATTATCGTGTAGTTTACCAATAAAATGGTCTGACGGTGATGTGGACATACTCGGTATACATATCCCGAAAGAAAGAAATGATCCCAATACAATATATTTTAATAGAAAGTTATTAAAAATAGACACAATTTTGCTACCAAGGAAAGGAAAATACCCGTCTATTTGTGAGAAAAAAATCACCCTTATTAACTATTTAGTCATATCCCAGTTTATAGCCTGGTTCCTCTCTAGGTTTCTTCCTAGGTTCTGGCCTTTCTAGGGAGTTTTTCCTCGCCCCCGTGCTTCTATACCTGCATTGCTTGCTGTTTGGTGTTTTTGTCTGGGTTTCTGTTCAGCACTTTGTAACATCAGCTGATGTAAGAAGGGCTTTATAAATACATTTGATTGATTGATTGATTGATAAATATTTGCTTAGAGTCTTGCCTACACCTAGCGACCTGTTTTTCAAAAAATATAACTTTTTATTTAGAACTTCAAGCACTACAAAATTAACCTTTCTGAACCACCCATCCCGGACCCGGGATAATTGTCATCAGCAACGCTGAATAGCATAGCGCCACAGTCAAATAATATTACTAAAAAATATTCATATACATGAAATCACAAGTGCAATATTGCAAATCCACCTGTCGTCTCAGATTTTGAAATGATGCTTTACAGCGAAAGCAATACAAGCGTTCGTGTATATGTATCGATCGCTCGACAAAACAATAAGTACACTTAGCATCAGGTAACTTGGTCACGAAAATCAGAAAAGGAATCAAATTAATCGTTTACCTTTGATGATCTTCGGATGTTTTCACTCCCAGTTAGGCAACAAATGTTCCTTTTGTTCCATAAAGACATTTTTTATATCCAAATACCTCCGTTAGTTTGGTGCGTTATGCCCAGGAATCCACCAGAAAGAGCGGTCATGACAACGCAGACAAAAATTCCAAATGATATCCAATAATCCACAGAAACATGCATACATGGCGCCAACTTGCGGACATGCTGACTAACTTGTCATTTGTTTGATAACCTGTATAACAGTAGTTAAGAATAAACCTAAGAATATTCTAATGATTAATTAGCCTAATCTTGCAAGTAGTAATGTTAGTATATATTTTGTTATTTTACAATTGTTGTTTGGGTGTAATGAGATGTTATGTCAATCAAACCATGTTCTAAAAATACATTTTGCAGTTAGATAATTAACAGGTTTGCCGAGACAGCACTTATATCTTGAATTCCTAATCAGTTCTAGAATAATTTGTTAATAATTAATATATTAACTAAAGTGAATAAAAAATGTTAACGTAATCCAAAAGCACTATTCCTTCAATGGATGAAGTGGAACTGTAAGTACTGCAGATTTAGCACTCAAGAAGCATTTGACTCAACACCGAAGAAATGTTCATGAAACAGTTACTGCTTGTATAAAATGTGACCTGTGTATGTTCTCTGAGCCCTGTAATTTGAAGCAATACTTTTCTCATTTGAGAAGTAATTTCAACAATAAGGATTATATGTAAGAAGAGATTCAGAAAATAAGTCCTCAGTGGGTAACTGTTGATGCAGGAATGATGACTACTTTCTCATTAAGAAGAAAGGAGATTGTGGAAGATGAGCCCCTTGTGATTGACATCTAATCTAGATGGCCAGCGCTGTTCACAGACAACGTAAGTGCTTATTTAAAATCTGCAAAAGGTCCAAAAATATTTTCTGTGATTGTTGAAATTAATAATATACACAGTTTCTCATACCTCAAGAGCTTGTCTCCCTTCAGATCTTTGTACATTTTGATGTTTTTATTTTATTTATTTATTTCACCTTTATTTAACCAGGTAGGCAAGTTGAAACAAGTTCTCATCTACAATTGAAACCTGGCCAAGATAAAGCAAAGCAGTTCGACACATACAACAACACAGAGTTACACATAGAGTAAAACAAACATACAGTCAAAAATACAATAGAAAAATATGTATATATACAATGTGAACAAATGAGGTGAGAAAAGGGAGGTAAATGCAAAAAAAGGCCATGGTGACGAAGTAAATACAATATAGAAAGTAAAACACTGGTGGTAGATTGGTAGATTTGCAGTGGAATTGTAGATTTGCCGTGGAAGAATGTGCAAAGTAGAAATAGAAATAATGGGGTGCAAAGGAGCAAAATAAATACAGTAGGGGAAGGGGTAGTTGTTTGGGCAAAATTATAGATGGGCTATATACAGGTGCAGTAATCTGTGAGCTGCTCTGACAGCTGGTACTTAAAGCTAGTGAGGCAGATAAATGTTTGACCAGAGAGATATACCTGCTGGAGCGCGTGCTGCAGGTGGATGCTGCTATGGTGAGAAGCGAGCTGAGATAAGGGGGGACTTTACCTAGCAGAGACTTGTAGATGACCTGGAGCCAGTGGGTTTGGCGACGAGTACGAAGCGAGGGCCAGCCAACGAGACCGTACAGGTGGTGCACTGTGATAGACTGCATCCAATTTATTGAGTAGGGTATTGGAGGCTATTTTGTAGATGACATTGCTGAAATCGAGGATCGGTAGGATGGTCAGTTTTACTAGGGTATGTTTGGCAGCATGAGTGAAGGATGCTTTGTTGCGAAATAGGAAGCCAATTCTTGATTTAACTTTGGATTGGAGATGTTTGATGTGAGTCTGGAAGGAGAGTTTACAGTCTAACCAGACACCTAGGTATTTGTAGTTGTCCACATATTCTAAGTCAGAACCGTCCAAGAGAAGTGATGCTGGATGGGCGGGCAGGTGCAGGCAGTGATCGGTTGAAAAGCATGCATTTAGTTTTACTTAGTTTTACAAAGTAAATTTAGTTTTACTATTTAAGAGCAGTTGGAGGCCACAGAAGGAGAGCTGTATGGCATTGAAGCTTGTCTGGAGGTTAGTTAACACAGTGTCCAAAGAAGGGCCAGAAGTATACAGAATGGTGTCGCCTGCGTAGAGGTGGATCAGAGACTCACCAGCAGCAAGAGCGACATCATTGATGTATACAGAGAAGAGAGGAATTGAACCCTTTGGCACCCCCATAGAGACTGCCAGAGGCCAGGACAACAGGCCCTCCGATTTGACACACTGAACTCTATCAGATAAGTAGTTGGTGAACCAGGCGAGGCAATCATTTGAGAAACCAAGGCTATCGAGTCTGCCGATGAGGATGTGGTGATTGACAGAGTCAAAAGCCTTTGCCAGGTTGATGAATATGGCTGCACAGTAATGTCTCTTATCGATGGTGGTTATGATGTCGTTTAGGACCTTGAGCATGGCTGAGGTCTGAAACCAGATTGCATAGCGGAGAAGGTACGGTGGGATTCAAAATGGTCGGTAATCTGTTTGTTAACTTGGCTTTCGGCGACCTTAGAAAGACTGGGTAGGATAGATATAGGTCTGTAGCAGTTTGGGTCTAGAGTGTCACCCCCTTTGAAGAGGGGGATGACTGCGGCAGCTTTCCAATCTTTCGGAATCTCAGACGACACGAAAGAGAGGTTAAACAGGCTAGT
Source organism: Oncorhynchus nerka (assembly GCF_034236695.1). NCBI lineage: Eukaryota > Metazoa > Chordata > Actinopteri > Salmoniformes > Salmonidae > Oncorhynchus > Oncorhynchus nerka. Next base: position 62,581,297 of record NC_088404.1, on the reverse strand, counting down.
AATAGGGGTTGCAACAATTTCGGCAGATAGTTTTAGAAAGAAAGGGTCCAGATTGTCTAGCCTGGCTGATTTGTAGGGTTCCCGATTTTGCAGCTCTTTCAGAACATCAGCTGACTGGATTTGGGAGAACGAGAAATGAGGAAGGCTTGGGCGAGTTGCTGTGGGGGGTACCGTGCTGTAGACCGGGGTAGGGGTAGCCAGGTGGAAAGCATGGCCAGCTGTAGAAAAAATGCTTATTGAAATTCTCAATTATAGTGGATTTATCGGTGGTGACAGAGTTTCCTATCCTCAGTGCAGTGGGCAGCTGGGAGGAGGTGTTCTTATTCTCCATGGACTTTACAGTGTACCAGAACTTTTTTGAGTTTGTGTTGCAGGAAGCAAATTTCTGCTTGAAAAAGCTAGCCTTGGCTTTTCTAACTGCCTGTGTATATTGGTTTCTAACTTTCCTGAAAAGTTGCATATCACGGGGGCTGTTCGATGCTAATGCAGAACACCATAGGATGTTTTTGTGTTGGTTAAGGGCAGTCAGGTCTGGAGAGAACCAAGGGCTATATCTGTTCCTGGTTCTACATTTCTTGAATGAGGAAGGCATTTTTTTAAATAACCAGGCATCCTCTACTGACGGGATTAGGTCAATATCCTTCCAGAATACCCGGGCCAGGTGGATTAGAAAGGCCTGCTCGCTGAAGTGTTTCAGGGAGCGTTTGACAGTGATGAGTGGAGGTCGTTTGACCGCTGACCCATTACGGATGCAGGCAATGAGGCAGTGATCGCTGAGATCTTGGTTGAAAACTGTCACGTTCTGACCTTTATTTCCTTTGTTTTGTCATTATTTAGTATGGTCAGGGCGTGAGTTGGGGTGGGCAGTCTATGTTTGTTTTTCTATGATTTGGGTATTTCTATGTTTCGGCCTAGTATGGTTCTCAATCAGAGGCAGGTGTCATTAGTTGTCTCTGATTGAGTATCATACTTAGGTAGCCTGGGTTGCACTTGTTTGTGGGTGATTGTCTATGTTGATGGCTTGTTTCAGCGCAGCTCGCATTAGCTTCACGGTTGTTATTTTGTTTACTGTTTTTGTATAATGTTTCAGTGTTCAGTGTTTTCTTTATTAAAATTCATGATGAACACATATCACGCCGCATTTTGGTCCTCCGATCCTTCTCGCCTCTCCTCTTCAAATGAAGAGGAGGACGACCGTGACAAAAACAGTCGAGGTGTATTTAGAGGACAAGTTGGTTAGGATGATATCTATGAGGGTGCCCATGTTTACTGCTTTGTGGTGGTACCTAGTAGGTGAATTGATCATTTGTGTGAGATTGAGGGCATCAAGCTTAGATTGTAGGATGAAGGTGATTAGAGGACACAAGGAACTACATACATTATGAATGTAATACGCTTTCCAAAAATGTATTCCTTTTATCTGTACTGCACTTAGGCTGAGTGTAAAAATCATAACTCTCTGACTGTTAATAGGTCACACAAATGCAGGGCTCTGTACAGTGTAAACATTTCACTCAACTTTTCTGAAGTCAATTATGGCTATAAACCACAGTTGTCTTCAAAGAATTTCTGTCATTTAGTTTCATAGCTTGACTCTGAATCCCTTAACTTTATTTAACAATGAGCGCAGTGGCAGTCACAGGCTGTCATAGACACATTTTATATTATCCCAACTGAGACTTAGCTAGTTTTCATGTTTCCTAGCTTTGTATATTTTAATCACAAGCTTCCTGGTTTTTCAGTGTTAGTTTCAGTTTAAACTAAAAAGTCTAGATGTATTCACCCCAAATCAGTATAAGTACTGTAGCTCCATTACCATGGTAACCCTTTGGTCTGAAAGTGGCAGCGGATCATTTGAATCACTTTCCTACATTAAATGCTTATAAGGGTTTTTTAACAAGTGTTTCTTTTGAGTTTTGTCACAATATAATTGGCTATTTTGCTTGATGGCCTTAGTGCCCTAGCTGATTTTGGTGCGCTGGCAGATTAGGCACCCCCTTAAGTCATGGTGGCCTTGTCCCTAAAATTCCTTCCCTGGTATGTTATGCTCTTCAAACAGGTTGCTCTGGAGTTCACAATACTGGTGTCTATGGACCTCAGGAATACATTTTATGAAGGCCTGGACAGTCATCTTTCCAAGCTTCTTGAATTCTACCGGGCCAAGAGTGGTGGAGGGATGGAGCTAAAACACCTTATGGATAGTCTTGACAAAGACGTAGGTTAGATTATATTGACGTAAAAATCTTCTGTACAGTTATTACCTACTTTTTATTAGGGATGAGACCTTATCATTGACAACCACATTAACAATGTTGTAAAACAGTCAATTGTGCTTTTGTTGTTAGAGTTCCAATCAACAGAAAAGAGGCTGTGCTCCGAGGCTTGCCATACTTCCTGCGAGAAGACCCTACCAATTTTATGATGACGTGAGGTATACAATCCTACAACATAACCTTATGCTTTCTCCCAGGACTGAAATTTCCTATGAATCATGAAGCCCTGCAATGTTCAATGGAGTCAAGTTAAATGTCTGTCGCCATCTGAAGTGATTATAACACACAGGCCAAATCAAATGTGAACCAACTACAGCATATAAGGATGTCTCTTTTAGCAATGTTTTATTTGTTTTACTCAACCTTTCTCCCTTGTTAGACATTCAGTTGAGAATAGTGATTTAGCATGCTTTTTGTCCAGAAGAAACTAAGTCTTTATCTTGGACAACTTCATCTTGGACTGCAAACCAAAAATCAGGACCATACATTAAACACAATACTAGGTTTGCCCAATAATACCTAACTACCAATGTAGACTACTTTCGATAGCTGTTGTCGACGGTTGTGAAATGTAAGTATGCCCAAGTTTTAGCATGTTTGAACGTATTGCTTCAAGATTGTTCGTCAGTGGGCTCGCGCCGGTCCGTCTTCAATATAAACTTAGCATTTTAGAATGTGCTTTTGTGTTACAAAGAGTTGCTTCTTGTAGGGAATCATTGTCCGATCTAAATAACTTTTTATATTTTTTTAAATATCTAGAAATATAGTTTTTACAGCTTTCGTAAGCTGGTCATTTAAAAAGAAAGTAGTAGAGGCAGAATTCTACACAGTGCACCTTTAATATAATGAAAGTTGTGGAAAGAGCTGATTGCCAAAACAGCACTGAATGATAGATGAGGCTTTACATGGTTTCCCACCCTCATTTTCAGTGTTGTATGACCATGGGCCTTTGAAGGCGCTATAGCGGACAATCAATAGTTTTTTGCATATAGGAAAAGAACAGACATATTTAACCTCAACTAAGAACACATTCTATCTAGACCTGAGAGCAATCATGGTTGACTGACGTGTTTAAAAGGACCATGCTTGTTTACTGGCGCAATTCTCTTAACCACTAGGCTACCTGCCACCACACTTGCCTGCAACAGTACATGTTCAGATAGTTTCACAGAAAAAGTGTATCAGAGGATGTTTTGTAGGGCAATGCCTCTAATCGTTGTCTATTTTTGTTCTGTTTTTCAGAAGACAACTGATTCTGAGGAAGTCACCCGCGGAGTGAAAATCGGTGTCGTTGTGGATGGAGCTGCAGCAGATGACCCAATGCCAGCTGACAATGTGGACGTTGCCCTTGTGATAGAAGAACAGGTACATGAGCTTCACAATGTCCCAAATGCCTTTTCCACTTTGATTGGACTTCTTTATTGTTTGTAGTGTGATTTCCTTTACGGTCCATAGATGTATTTAAAACTGTATTAAAATCCCCCACCATAACAATAAAGTCTAGTGTTGCTTGTAGAGTTGATAAATTCTTATATACATTTTCAAAGAAGCTTGGATCATCATTATTTGGACCATATAGGTTAATAAGCGATATCTGTTTATTGTCCAATAACATATTTAAAATAATCCATCTCCCTTGATGATCTGTTTGGACAATTTGCACATTTGGATCAAAATTACTGTTAATTAATATCATCACGCCTTTTGATTTTCTTTGCCCATCTTTGCCCCTCCCCCAGTCCTTTTTCACAAAACTTAATCGAAAAATGTTGAATGAATTTCCTGTAAACAATAGATTATATTATTATTATATTCCTTCTCTTTTAGCCAGGTAAATACTGATCGTCTTTTCTTATTATCTGCTAAGCCATTACAATTATAACTGGCTATACTTATTTCATCACTTACCATAATGAGACAAGTTTCAAATCTATTTATCAAAGATGTTTGTAAACGTACCACTAAAACGTAACATGATGATTGAGTGTCTATATAGCTGTACCATGATATTTGCATTGTTACTAAGTAAACCTTCCACCCGCTAAAAGCCCTCCTCATCCCAAGTTGGGTCGGCAGACCACCCCCGACCCCAAAGATCCCATAGCCCCGGAGAGACCGGGACCCATCCTTCGAAAAGAGCACACAGTGCCACCTACAGAACAGAAGTAGATCAACCGGCAAATGCATTTCCATCGCCCTCACCTCGATTTGTATTATATATCGCCATTAAATACTGTTTCTTATTTTCCATAATTAGCTATTAATATTTGTAGTTTGTAAAGAATTTTTACCTCTCACCAGTCTCGCCATTACCAAAATTACATTATGGCAAACAATTATTGTGAATCATCCTATATTGTCCCTAACATCTTTTACTCCTTGTGGAATAGTTGTGGGATACACACACACACCCACACACTCATACACACTCATTCACACTCATACACATTCAACTCATACACGAGTCAATCACCACCTTCCGGAGACACCTGAAACCCCACCTCTTTAAGGAATACCTAGGATAGGATAAAGTAATCCTTCTCCCCCCCTCCCTCCCCCCCCCCCTTAAAAGACCTAGATGCACTATTGTAAAGTGGCTGTTCCACTGGATGTCATAAGGTGAAAGCACCAATTTGTAAGTCGCTCTGGATAAGAGCGTCTGCTAAATGACTTAAATGTAATGTAAATGTAATTCAACCCCTTTCCCCCACAACAACCATAGATTCAGATTCTCAACCGTCTATTGTTAGTCAAAATAAATGTAATAAAAGCTAGGATAATGTGAAATGTGAAGTACTCTGAGCTTGAAAAAGCCACGCAACTAGGTCACTGGAAATAATAAATTCAAACAACAAATAATGTTTTACGGTACTGATTTGCATACAGCTACTACTGCTTTTTCCACTTCAAACAACCATTATCTGCTAATAAGTTACAAAATTCTTCTCCGAAGATGGTGAATCCTCACCGCAGTACATAAAAAAGGCAATCTAATAATTTGACCAGGTACATTTATTTATGTGCATATCATAAATTGACATAATGGTAGCCTACGTTTGGGGCTTTACATTAGAGATTAGCAATTTCTTCATGGTTGTAGGTCGATTTTCAAGCATTTTGAAGGAAGAGTCATTTGGGAGTCAAACGATGCAGCTGTTTTACGTAAACGGAGCCAAATGATGCAGCTTCATTTAATATAATCTATGCAAATCCCAAACACGACAACAGGCTCATTCATTACAGGCCTGATTAACAAGAGGTTTACTAGCCCAAGGAACACGCTAAAGCATGTAAATATCTGCACAAGGACATGAGCTGATCCTCTGGGTATTCAGCCACAGTGATTGGGGTGGTGTTAATTAAGTTATTCATCATTAGACTATCTGTGTTACACATAGACACTAGTGCGCACACATGCACACGCACACACACACAAGCACGGACACACACACAAGTGCCCGCACACATGCATGAAAGCACACACACACACACACACATGCATGTAAACACACACACTTGTTTTCTAGCTCCAAGTGCCACTTCAAAAGGAGAAGTGCTGTGTTCTTAACCATTTTAAATGGCATATTCTTGTCAGTCTTTCCCTCATAAGCATTCTTCTGAAAGGACTCCATATACTGTTGTTTGAACACTTTAGGCTTTCACATACATAGGAACACAGTTCCTCCAGTCATAAAAGAAAGGAGACAAAGGCCATATTTATGTAAGCCATGTTTATATCAAGATACTTGTGAGGTGGAACAGAAGGTAATTGTTTCATATTTAATTCAGTTAAATTCCATTCTATGCTGGCCCTTGGCCTTGTCCTTTTTGGTCCTTTTCTATCCTCCCTCTCTCCAAGGATCGCCATAAAATATGCAAGCCACCTGAAGAACTTGTGCGTGAAGGAGAAGGGCAAGGCCCGGCTGCAGTGCGAGATGAGCTCTAAGGACCACAGGAGGTTGGTAGCACCTTAATTGGGGAGAATGGGCTTGTGGTAATGGCTGGTGTGGAATTAGTGCACTCTAACAAATTGTTGTAGTTTTTACATAAAAAAAAAAAAAAAAAATCCCATTAACAATATACTATTGTAGACTGCAATGCATCTTGGGTTGCCAAACGATTACAGTTTGTAACAGTGAATGTCATGTACACAAAATACAGGCATGATGATTTACAGCTAGTAATGGTTAGTCCTACAGTAGGGACATTGGATTATGGGATTGCGAGGTCTTTTCAGGTGAATTTTTGTACAAGACCTCTACACTGAAGCATCCATCAGGTGGGTTAAATCATATTTTACATTCATCAGCCATACATTGAGAAGACAATTTCTCACTAGGTTACGGCTCCCGATGTAAAATAGCCTACAGAATCATATAGCCTATTGTAAAATAATTGGCCATTTGGGCACATCGCACTTTCCACATGCCTGGGCAGTCTCGTGATGGAAGCGAACATGGTCAGTAGCCTACATCAAATTTGTTGAAATTTGACAGGAGATTTTGCATCGGGAGCCAGTGAATTGGTTTGAAAACGTCCAGTGTCCCTGTGAGCCTTCAGTCTAAAACTGTTACAATGAATAACCTATTCCATGTTCTGTTTTCTCCAAATATGTTTGTACGTGAGCTAATAGCTAGCTGTGCCCTCCCTTAGCTAAATATTGGAACGTTCTTTGAATCAAGATGGAATAGATTCTAGATGTATTTTCGTTATGTCCATTATGGCTTGATGGTTCGAATGTGTAATCAATCTGTCAAGTTGGCGAGCTTGCTGCATTACAGCTGTCATTTGAGCTGAATTTAGGTGAGCTATTCTCAGCCACAAACGTTAGCTTGCTATTCTGAATTGAATTGTTTATATATATTTTGGTTTTGGATTCTAGAAGTAAGTACAGGCTACTGCAGCTTGAACTGAGACAGTTGATTTGTTTAGGTTTTTTTAATTATCCAGAATCAACCTTACACAGTTAAAATGTTTCATTGCAAATCATGTATGCATGAATATAATACAGTTCGTGCAGCACATGAAACTTCCTAGAAATGCACCCAATTTCTCTTTTAATTGTGGCGTGCCTAAATGTTCATGTGCATTCGGGCAATTTACTGCCTTTAAGTCTCACTAATACAGAGACCACAAAGGATATCAAAGGTCTGTGAAAAGTGCTCAATTTCAACAAGCCGATAAAATGTTGATTTGTCCTACAGACATTTGTCAGTTCAGATGTTTACATTTGACTGAATTTAGGGCAGATAAATTAGTTGTCCTTTTATGCGATGTGAAAAAACATGCTGTTAAATCTACATTTGCATCTCATATATCCATAACACACAAAAACAGCTCCGTCAAACATGCATATGAGACAGTGTTGGAAACACAAACTGAAAAAGTTACTGAGACCCCTGGTGTGTCTACAGAGAATGACTTTTCCGAGAACCTGGAGGCAGGCGGCCCCTTGGTCAGTGTTGATGAAGCTTTAAAAAAAATGTTTTAACCTGTGCCCTTGTATTTAGGCACTAATGAATCTGGGAAAGAGTGCTTTGCCCAGTATGTCCCTATGAATTAAACACTTGGTTCCCTTTTTGAATCAGAGACATTCAAGACGCAGTAAGAACTGTGCACACGCTCACATCTCTGATAAGGAAATCTTTCAAGATTCTTGGGAGGACAGAATATTGCAGACAATGCTTTATTTAAAACAGAAGCATCATCTTTAGCCTTAACACTATATCAAGATGCATTAGAGGTTGCAAATCATTTTGGATTCAGGGAAAAATAAACACAAGGTGCTTGCTTTCTATTTTACTCTAGGTAAAATGCTGTACAAAACTGGTGTCTGTTGAGAATACTTGGATCAAAAATCCACCAGATAAGTGTATGGCAGTTGATTTTGCGCCTAAAAGAAATCGTCTGATATATATGTGCATTAGCCATTACTGCTGACCAGGGGGCATATCTTCAAGTCCTCAATGATGAATATATCCATTTAATAACTAAGAATTTTCCCGACAAACCCCTCAAGCCAAAGCATCATTATCTCTGCCATTACCCCAAGCTTATCGTTAGGTTCGGGCCACTTATTCGCTTCTGGACGTTGAGGTTCGAAAGTAAGCATACTTACTTCAAGCAGTGTAACACGGAAATTAAACAACTTTAAGAAACTACATTATGTGGGACTCCAGCAGAGAGACACCAACTGTTCCAAGCCTATTTATGTGCTGGCAGTTTATTGCCGCATCTCATTCATGTAGAAAAGTTAACTGACTTTTGATTTTTGATTACAACAAGAAGATTGAGGATTTAGTCGCTGCATTTCACTTCAAATCTGACAAGACAGTTGCCGAAGCTGGAGTAACTACCGTGCAGCCTCTCTCCCGGACAATGGGGCATTGAAAACGTTATTTACCGCCACAAACTCCTCCAGACTGAAGCATATGGCCGACTGTTGTTCCCATACTGCCGTAGCCCAGGCAAGAGCCCTCTCGGACATCAGCTTGATGAGGTACTCTATCGTAGAGCGGTCAAGATGGAAGGAGGAGGGCTGCAGCTCGATGATGAGGAAACACTGAGCGAGAAATGGCAGACAGGTGTCCGACTCTCCATCGAAGCACAGCGGGGGAGGCAAGCTGGGTTTATGGTAGAGTGGCCAGACGAAAGCCAATCCTCAGTAAAAGACACATGACAACCCACTTGGAGTTTGCCAAAAGGCACCTAAAGGACACTCAGACCATGAGAAACAAGATTTTGTGGTCTGATGAAACCAAGATTGAACTCTCTGAATGACAAGCGTCACGTCTGGAAGAAACCTGGCACCATCCCTACGGTGAAGCATGGTGGTGGCAGCATCATGCTGTGGGAAGGTTTTTCAGCTGCAGGGACTGGGAGACTAGTCAGGATTGAGAGAAAGATGAACAGAGCAAAGTACAGAGAGATCCTTGATGAAAACATGATACAGAGTGATCAGGACCTTAGACTGGGGTGAAGGTTCACCTTCCAACAGGAAAACTACCCTAAGCACACAGCCAAGACAACGCAGATGTGGCTTCGGGACAAATACTGAATATTCTTGAGAAACAGAATGAACATCTCTGGAGAGACCTGAAAATAGTTGTGCAGCGACGTTCCCCATCTAACCTGACAAAGCTTGAGGTGATCTGCAGAGAAGAATGGGAGAAACTCCCCAAATACAGAGGTTTCAAGCTTGTAGCGTCATACCCAAGAAGACTAGAAGATGTAATAGCTGGCAAAGGTGCTTCAACAAAGTACTGAGTAAAGGGTCTGAATACTTATGTAAATGTAATATCTCAGTTTTTTATTTTTTATAAATTTGCAGACATTTCTGAAAAACAGTTTTTGCCTCGTCATTATAGGGTATTGTGTGTAGATTGATGAGGGGGAAAAACGATCTAATCAATTTTAGAATAAGGCTGTAACGTAACAAAATGTGGTAAAATTGAAGGGGTCTGAATACTTTCCGAATGCACTGTGCATGATACATCAGGCCGATGAGAGCGTTTGCACATGGGCAAGCTGTCGCCGAGACATCGGCATTAGATCGCGTTTGCCCTAGAGCCGCTGTTCGGATGACTCATGTCAAAGCTGCTCAATGATACTAGCACTAATAAAAAACAATATGATTTACATTTTAGTAGGTAAGACTTGCAGTAGTGAGTGCATATATTTTCACACTTTTTTTTCTTCTCATACTTGTCCACTGTGGGAAACGATCACACAGCCCTGTCATTGCAAATGCCATGATCCACCAACTGAGCTACATGGGACTATTCTAGACTATTAGTGATTTTGTTAGAGGTTAAAATGAGGGAGAAGGTTCAAATGAATGTCAAGTTTATTAGGCTATTGCTATACCATCACGTTCTTAAAAGAACTCCAGTACAGAGAAGAGAAAGAAGCCTTGAATAACTAAACAATAAATCAACCGCAACGTCGGCGAAAGCAATTGAATTCAGGAATTGATTCAACTGTTTTTAATCTTGGCTGTACTAAAGACTTTAAAACCTTTTTTGTTAGAACAGACTATATGGGCTAGATTGTTTTTGTAAATTATTCATTGTGTTTGTTGTGTTTACGCTGTTCGAAATGGTCCGAAAAAGATATGAATCACACATACTGTAATGAGCACGATCATGACTGGTCTGTTCAAGTCAGGTTACTGTGGACCACACTTCTACAAGAGATATCTCTCGCACCCGCCAGAGGGGGAGAGATCGAGAGGTATGGAGGTAGGGGGTTTTATGACACCTCACACCCATTGTAAATCTTAAGGCAGCAGACAATATCCCTTTGTCCTCTCACTGTGGAGGAATGGAATGTATGATGGGCCTATGGAGAACTTACCTCAGAACAGTAACATCCAATAAATTGACTTTGGGACAATTATTTTCGTCAGCCAAAATGGTGGTAATGTCGATAGATGGAATATGAAATTGAATGTGGTTTATTAAAAGATAAATGACGACGTTGTAACGAAAACATTGTAGTAGTTTTGACAATATGTGCCTGATGTTTGCATATTGTTCGTTGTGTGGAAAATGTCCAGATCAAAGGGAATGTTTTTGAAAAGATGAAATGTGAAGTTAGTTGTCTAAATTGGATCTGAGAAATCCAGACCTAGCCTCGTAACTCGTTACACCCAGAGAACTTGCCCTAAAGGAGGAAATGCCCATTTCTGACCCGAGGGTATAAAACATGTGAGTTTAGAATTAACATTATGACTAGTTGACCATGAGCTGCAGCAAAGGTCCAATTAGTTGCAAACCCAAAACGCAACACAAGTTTGAAGAAGACAAAGGAACCTTTCTATGCTAATCTATGCTACGGATGAGTAGTTGTGTCTAAGAGGGTGAATTCAAGCAGGACCAGCTGGTTACCACTCTCCAAGGAATCGTGTCTACACGGCTTTCATTTCCACGCTGGAGCCACCTATATGGCTGATTAGCTGTCCTCAGAAGACCCCTCTTTCAGAACAAGGGCGTGGAAACGGACCACTAAGAGAAAGGACACTTACATCGTGTGGACAGCCAGAGAGTTACACCCGGTAACAACAGAAGCGTCTCCATCAGTGGAGAAGCTGAAACTCGGCCCACAAGGAGATACCCCATCGGAGACCTTCGACACGTAGTTACATCATTATACTCTGAGCCATAATAGTGTGAGTACGGGACAAGGTTAGGGTTAAACTAACCATTTAGGGTTCAACTAAGCATAGTTTACAAATGTACCCAAGTGTGCTTTTCTCTCTTTCTCTCTCTTTTTAAATCCCCATTTTGTGTAACACGTGTCATATTGTGTTGGCCCGCTAGGGACCTGTTTCATTGTACTAAGTTCTAATCAATAGCCTAGAACGTGTGTTTGTGTATCTTATATTATAATTTTAGTTTGTTAGTAAATCAATAATTAACTAAATTGGTGTGGTACAGACTTATTTAGTGGGACTCGGGTTTGTGCAGATTCTCGGATTATGCAACGTTCAGAATGAGACTGTGGAGGAAATTCATTAGCGACGTTTGTTAAATCGATATTCTGATATTCTTTGAGTTAATTTGGGAAATAGAAACTCAATAAAGCCAAACTTTCCCATGGTGCCCCAGGTTACCGAGTTAATAATTACCTGATTCATTTAAACACGTAATTATAAACAGTTAATCATTCGATGAAGTTGTCACATTAATCAATACAACGTCCCGACAGCACGCAGAGCTTGCTCCTCCTACTCTCCTTTTTGATATCCTTATTCATGTCATTATCATTAGTAGGCAAACATCCATTAAACAACCATTAATACATTTAAAGTCCCTAAAAATCAACTTGGCAGGAGTCTATTGTCCTGCTAATAGCCAATCAATGGTGGATGGCTTCTTTTGTATTCCAATGCATTGAAAGAATGTATTAATTACAGTCATTACCGCTCTCATTCTCGGAGTGGAAACATTGTTTACAGAGTTCACAACCTGCTACCCTTGTAAAAACTGTTTGAAAACCTGTTTTCAAAATGCTCCAGCTCACATTGTAAAGTGGTGGGTGATGCACTGATAGCCTGTTGCCTGCACATGAATGGTGAATGAGCTTTAATTACAAGTGGGAAAATAAAATAAGTTATTATAAAGACCGCTAAGGATGACGGTCAAATGTATTTACACCCAGACATAAGAGCCAGAAATTGAGGGATTTTTGTAGGGTGGACAATGTGGATTCTAATACATTTTCATATTTGTAAGGATTGTACAGTATAGCCTACATATTCTACATGCCTAATTCCTTATATAAGGGAGAGCAGGCCATGTCCAGACTTTCTCGGCAACCTCAAGTACTCATTAACTCTTTAATGCTTTTTCGGGTTGCATCGCTTATGGACAGAAACCTTTGGGACACAGTATTCATTATGAACACTCGGAGGTTCACTGGTAAGCCAAATTTGCCTCGGAATCCATCCCAGTTGGTATTCTGTGTTCACTCGTGGCATCACTGGTGGTGAGCAGTTCGTCAAGTTCTGGTGTCAGAAGAGGAAGAGGAATGGAAATGGGAATGGGTGAACCGACAACCTAACTAACCCGCCACAATTGTTGTCTCTGCCTGTCAGAGGTGGAGTTCCAGAGCTCACATGTGTGCCTGACATAGATAGTGACTTCATCATCTCATCCCTCACCCTCTTCAATGTGTCATTCTCCGCCTGACTCTCCACCAATGCCGCCTGACTCTCCGTATCACCCGTATCTCGGGTAGCACCATAGAAAGAAGCTGGCTTGCTGAAAACTATGTCCATTCCGTCTCTCTTTGGTCTCAATGAAAACATTCTGAGATAAACAGATAATTTTTTAATGGTAACTGTGTTAAGGGCGGTGTTCAGGGTTGGGTGAGGAATACCGGAAAGGTGTGACTCCAGGTTACAACAGGCCATAAGTTAACAGCAGACCTCCCACTGTCCTTACTTCAATTATGCTGTAGCACATACTGTATCTATGACGATGAGCAATCTCTCTCAAATGCAGACAATGACCGAAACACCCTGCTGCCCGGTTTGACAGGCAAATGAGGACATAAACTGGGTCAAGATGTCAGCAGAGGAAGTAGACCTACAACACTTTTTCAAAGCACATTACTCAACACTAGTGAGACTCACCTTGCCTAAAGTAGGCCTACAATGTATCTAAAAAAAATGTATCTCTAGATGTAGGTCTGTCACACCCTGATCTGTTTCACCTGTCTTTGTGCTTGTCTCCACTCCCTTCCAGGTGTCGCCCATCTTCCCCATTATCTCCAGTGTACTTATACATGTGTTCTCTATTTGTCTGTTGCCAGTTCTTTTTTTTTCATCAAGCCTCAGCGGTTTTTCCCATGCTCCTGTCTGTCACTAGTTCCTGTTTTCTAGCTTTCCCGGTTTCTGACCATTCTGCCTGCCGTGACCCTGAGCCTGCCTGTCGTTCTGTACCTTGTAAAACCACCCTGGATTACTGGCCTATGCTTCCCTGACCCTGAGACTGCCTGCATTTCTGTTCCTTTTGGACTCTGCTCTGGACTATTGACCTCTGCCTGACCTTGACCTGTCATTTGCCTGCCACCCTGTTTTTGTAATAAACTGTTGTTACTTCGAATCTGTCTGCACCTGGGTATTCCCCTGAGCTTTGACAGTACGAACTGGCCCTGATGGACGCAGTAGACTCGGATCAGATATGCAATGCCGTCTCCTCCCAAAGAGCCACCATTGGAAGGCATGAGGAGTTGCTTCGTGGTCTTATGGAACGGTTCCAGACCTTGGCCGAACGCCATGACCGCGCATTGAACACTTTGCTGGAGCAATTCCGCGGGTTGTCTGTCAGGCAGCCAACCGCGGTGGTAACCTCCCAGAACCTCAGTAACCCCGCTGTTAGCAGTGCGGCCTCCCGGGCCACCCTGGTTCCCCAAAAGCCCCGCTTACCTCCCCCGAAACGCTTTGTTGGAGAGTCAGGAACCTGTTGGTCGTTTCTCGCGCAATGTTCTTTCATCATCAAGCTGCAGGTCTTCTCCTTCCCCTCGGACCGCTCGAAGATAGCGTACCTAGCCCGGGAGGGCTCTAGCCTGGGCTATGGCCGTGTGGGAACAACAGTCGGCCATATGCTTCAGTCTGGAGGAGTTCGTGGCGGAGGTGAAGAATGTTTTTGATTCTCCATTGTCCAGGAGAGAGGCTGCCCGGAAGCTAATCCAGCTTCGGCAAGACTCCCTCAGTGTGGCAGACTATGCGGTGGATTTCCGCACGTTGGAAGCTGAGAGTGCCTGGAACCCAGAATTGCTGTTCAACACGTTCCGGCATGGAGGAGGTTAAGGATGAACTAGCAGCCCGGGAACTACCGATGGATCTCGGCTTGGTCATTACCTTGACCATCCAGATCAATCAGCGGTTACAGGATCGTAGGAAGGAGAGGAGGTCCGATTCCACCTCTCCTCCGAGGCATCCCAGAAGTCCCCTACATCTCTGTTGCCGAGAGGACCCGAAGCTACCAAATTACTCAGAGAGTCTCCGAAGTCTGACGATTCACCTCAGCCGATGCAACTAGGCAGAGCTAGGCTGTCCCCAGTCGAACGTCTATACCGGCTTCACACGAAGAGATGCCGTATTGCGGGTCTACTGGTCATTTCATGTCCTACTGTCCAGGAGCAAGTACTCTGGTGGGCCATACGGAGAACGTTTCCTCTCCCTTTACTCGCACCCCTTTCCATGTCACCCTGTTGTGGGGGAACCAATCGAAATCTCTCTGGGTACTCATCGACTCTGGGGCCAATTAAGGTTTTATTGACGCTACCCTGGTGTCCAAGCTGGGCATCCCGACTCAGCCACTCTCCATTCCCATGGATGTTAAAGCGCTGGATGGGCACTCTATAGGCCGGTTCACCCACAATATACCACTCCCATCAACCTACGAGTGTCAGGGAACCACAGCGAGGCTATCCAATTTTTGCTGATTAAGTCTCCTCAGGTTCCCATGGTATTGGGATTCTCTTGGCTCCAGCGAAACAATCCCCTTATTGACTGGACTGCTGGTGCCATCATGGGCTGGAGCCCGTTCTGAAATGCCCATTGTCTGAAGCCCCGGGACGTCTTCCGGTGGGCTCTGAAGTTGCCCCGGACCTCTCCGCCATCCCTGCGGTTTACCAGGTCCTCCGGTAGGTTTTCAGTAAGGCCCGGGCCACTTCACTTCCTCCGCACCGACCCTATGACTGCGGGATCGTCCTTCTCCCAGGCACCACACCGCCCCAGGGATGACTGTATTCTCTGTCGGGTCCAGAGACCAAGGCTATGGAAGAACCGCTTCCCACTACCACTCATCGCCTCGGCCTTTGAGCCGCTCCAAGGGGCCACCGTTTTCTCCAAGTTGGACCTGTGGAACGCCTTCCGCATGGCGCGGATGGGGGTGGGAAGGGGGACGACGACGACGAGCCTTCAACATGGCCAGCGGTCACTATGAATATCTGGTCATGCCATTTGGCCTTACCAACGCGCTAGCTGTGTTCCAGGCTCTGGAAAATTATGTTCTCCTGAACATGTTGAACCGGTTCATCTTCGTCTACCTCAACGACATCCTCGTGTTCTCCCACTCAGCCCAAGGACACGTGCTACACGTCCGACAGGTTCTCCAGCGTCTCCTGGAGAACCAGCTTTTTGTGAAAGCGGAGAAATGCAAATTCCAATGCTCCACCATTACCTTTATTGGTTACATCATCTCTGCAGGGAATTTACAGATGGATCCCGGGAAGGTGAGAGTGGTGGTGGATTGGCTCCAGCCTACGTCCAAAGTGCAGCTGCAACGTTTCCTGGGATTTGCCAACTTTTATCAATACTTTATCTGGGGCTACAGCACCCTGTCCTCCCCCCTGTCTGCACTCACCTCTCCCAAGGTTCTGTTCACGAGGTCCTCAGCTGTTGACCGGGCGTTCCGGGACCTCAAGCACTGCTTCACCACAGTTCCCATATTGGTTCATCCTGACCCGTCTCGTCAGTTCATGGTGGAGGATGTGGGGGCTGTCCTGGACCTCAAGCTACATCCCTGCGTTCTGCCTGCCCTGACCCTGTGCCTGCCTGCCCCCCTGTTTTTGTAATAAAATGTTGTTACTTCAAAACTGTCTGCATCAAGTCTTCTCCTGGGCCTGGGCCTTGACAGGTCTCCTGATTTAAACCCAATCAAACTTTGGCATCAACTGAAAACATTCATTCATAACTCTGCCAAGCAAAGATGAGCTGTTGAAGGCCATCGAGACGCGTTGGCTTGAGAAACTGACGATACAACAATGCAACAAATACATTGATCATCTCAGCAAGGTTTTACCCATTGTTGTGGAACTGGGGGGAAGTGTAACTAAAATGTAGTTGAGATGTAGTTGAAATAAACATCTGCAATTTGAAAGTCTTTTTATCATTATTTTATTGATGAAAATATAAAGATGTTGATGAACAAATTCTGTATATGTGTCTTTCTTTTGGAAATATATAAATCATTACCAATTATAAGGTTGATTTGATTATTATGTGGATTATAATAAATTGACATATTTGTAGGGAGTTGATGCATTTTTTGTTAGGGCAAATCAGGTCTGTGATATTGATACATTTCTCCCTTTTATGAACTGTTGAACTGTTGTGTCCTCACATTTGGTCTGATAATTACCACATCTCCAAAGTGTTCTCTTTCAATTGCTACTTCAACATATATCATTCATTCGTTCAAGCATTTTTATTTATCAAACAAAAACAAAATAACAAAGGGAGCCTTGAATGAATGAAACAATGAATGAACCACAACACAATCTGAGGCCGTTTGGAGTTGCCTGTACTCTACGTGATTGGGGAAAGTAATAAGCTTACTCCTTACTTATTTAGGCTACATTATTCCACAGCCTAATTGTAACCTAACCAATATCCTAACAGAGATTCAGTGTACAGAAAAATCTGACATTGTCATCAAGGGTGGGTGGCTTCTTTTATATTCCAATTTATTGGAAAGGCTGCTAAACCATTTCCACCTGTCCCACAGCGTTGTAGGATACTTACAGTACAGCGCACTTTCATTCCATGCTATTGTTATTATCTATTTGGTAACATTCCACAAGTAATTAATCAAACTAATCAATTAAATAGCTTAGGTCTTGAAAATATGTGAAACTTTTTTTTTCTTTGTATTTTATCTGTGCCTAGTAGACGAGGCTATATGACTGCTCCATCAGCTTGTTTGTTTAACAGACATCACTTCCTGCTTATATTCAGTCAACACATATTTTAAGGATATCATTTTTGTTCGGTTATACTACAACAACAGTTTTAGTAAGTAATATGCCACAGTCCGGTTACAGATTCTTCTGACGAAGTACAAACCCAAAAATATTGTATTTTTTTCATGCAGGACAGAAATATCAATTCTTACATTATTGTGCATATATTCAATCACCCTCTTCTTCTTCATCCTCATCATTCAGTTCACATTAGCTCCTTGGGACCCAAAAGCCCAATCAGCGCTCTAACTCCCCTTCGGGGGGGGGGGGGGGGGTCCGGAGCAATGAAGCAGTGACGCAGGGTAATGTACTAAACCACAAATTACCTCTAAATCCCGCGCATTATCTCAACTTTTAATTGAGGAACCACTGTAGGGGTCTGCCTTCCTCCCTTAGCACTCGAGATGTTAACTTGTTTGTTGTCGTCTTTTACTATATCAGAAGTTATTATCCTGGGTGACCTAAATTATGATTGGGAAATGCAAGCTTCAGACAATCTAAAAGACGTATAATGATCTAAACCTTGCCTGCGTTTTTGGGCATGTGAGTATTTGCTTTTAGAGTATACGACGAGATGGAAAGTTTTTCCCACAAGGGCAACTACGAGGAGTTTGCAGAGGTAATTGCACGTTACGATGCTTTACTTGCTGAACATATCAAACTTTCGACTGTCTTTTCTTGGATGTCGAAAACAATTCCGAATGATTTGATAGCTTCCATCCATTTAAAAGATTAAAGAGAGAGTTTGACACAGAGCATTTATTCACATGCGCTTAAGTAGGCTTTCCACTTTCCTCAGATATTTATTTAGCAAAGATGATAACACATAATCACTCCGAACAGACACAAGCAGAAATGTATGATAGAAATGTTGCAGCAGCCTAGGCTACACCTAAACATTAGAAATCTGACGTGATGTAAAAGAGACCATTTTTTCAGTCTGATCAACTGTCGGCTACTAATAAGAGCAGCTGCATTCAGCCTATGCGCCCTGTCCATCTGGTCAGGGTAAACTAATTGGTAACGTTATGTATTTATAGTCCATTTGTGTGTCAGGAGAAAATGTGAATGTGATCAAATGTAGTTTCTATTCAGAATTGAGCTGGCTAGGCTGCCTATACGTTTTGAATCCATAATGAGTAACTGGAATGAATGAATCAACATAATAGTAATGACGGATGTGAGTAAATGTTCTGTAAGGCCTATAGTTGCATAGGCCTGCATGAAGCAAACATGGATAAAGAAAGCTCAGCCCTGTGAGTTCTATTGCCCATCAGTTTTTGTCTATGTGTCTACAGGAAATCCCCCACCTAATCTAGTCTAAATATCATTTATGTGAACAAGTATAAGATAGCTGCAGTTTGATAGGGTTTCCATCCCCACCAGGGCCAGGTTTTTTTTTTCAGAAGTAAAAAAATAAATAATGTGACCTGATTAGGAAAACCGGTCCCATCATAGCCCGTTTAAAACTTTTCACAACTCATCAATCACTGTCATACCTTATAGGGTCCAGAGTTTTCCTAGTTAGGTTAACATAAATTCAGCAAAAAAAGAAACGTCCTCTCACTGTTAACTGCGTTCATTTTCAGCAAACTTTAACATGTGTAAATATTTGTATGAACATAAGATTCAACAACTCAGATATAGACTGAACAATGTTTCTGACTCATATTATTTTAGAGGGGGCACGAAGTACGTAAGGATAGAGGGGGGTGGTTAGTTGGAGAATTTAGTATTTTTCAAACACCGGAAACAGCTTTTTCCTGCAATCTAGAGTCATAATAATTACACCTAATTACGCCAAAACATAGAAATAGAAAGTCATAGAAACACAAAACATAGAATGCCCACCCCAACTCACACCCTGACCAAACCAAAAATAGAGACATAAAAAGGATATCTAAGGTCAGGGCGTGACAGTACCCCTATAAATGTTTATCTAATTCCTGTATGTAGAGTCAATCACATACACAATCACATTGTTAAACATCAGTGATTTTACTCCTTGCTTGGACTAACTCATTCTTAGCACTTCTGTCTAACTGTGTAGTGTGTTGTGTTATTGTTTTTTGTCTTCCCAGTCAAATTCTGTACTACACTGGTCAAGCCTCTAAACACCTCAACTCATGCCTCATACCCTCATTCAATCACTGCTGTGATCCCTTTCCCACACGGTGTAAGTAGCCCTCATTCCCATTCCCCATAATATTCTACTATAAATGTCTTTTAAACGCTTTAGGGTGAAATAACACACTTTGTTGTCTCCATGCGTTACGGGCCTATACCATGGGTCTCCCATCCTCCTCAATTGTTTAAGTCACTCCACTGGTCTCCACCAATCTAGGTAAACATGCTTTTAGTTTTAATGCACAGTATTGCTGGAACAAAATAGTAAATATATATCATCTTAATGTTTAGAGTATTGATTGGGGAATTATTTGTGGAGGAAAGTAACTGTTTTTCTGGGTGATTTGTGGTGTTCTACTTGTTCTTCCCATGACTGTGTTTTCATCTTTCAATGTGTGTATATATACAGTACCAGTTAAAAGTTTGGACACGCCTACTCATTCAAGGGTTTTTCTTTATTTTGACTATTTTCTACATTGTAGAATAATAGTGAAGACATCAAAACTATGAAATAACACATATGGAATCATGTAGTAACCAAAAACGTGTTAAACAAATCTAAATCTATGGTATATTTTAGATTCTTCAAAGTAGCCACCCTTTGCCTTGATGACAGCTTTGCACACTCTTGGCATTCTCTCAACCAGCTTGATGAAGAATGCTTTTCAAACAGTCTTGAAGGAGTTCCCTCATATGTTGAGCACTTGTTGGCTACTTTTCCTTCACTCTGCTGTCCAACTCATTCCAAACCATCTCAATTGAGTTGAGGTCGGGTGATTATGGAGGCCAGGTTATCTGATGCACCACTCCATCACTCTCCTTCTCGGTCAAATAGCCCTTACACTAGAGGCGTGTTTTGGGTCATTGTGCAAGTTGCAAAACAAATTATAGTCCCACTAAGGGTTGCACATTTTGAGGAATATTCAGAGGTGGAAACTTTCCGTGGAAATTAACGCGAATATATGGGAATTAACGGAAATATATGCAAATTAATATTAATACCATTTAAATGTAGATGGTTTTTGCATTGGATATATATACCATATCATAAGGAGACAGAAACATAAACCTTTTACCTTATCATAAGTAGACATCATAGATAATTAAATCCTTCTAATGGAACAAAAACTATTTCGTTACGAATTGAACTTTAATTAAAGGAGTTGACTCTTCACATAGGAGGATTTCACTGAACAACAAAATAAAGGGAATATTGAATGATCCCAATGATCCATCGCATCTCCCAAAAATGTTTTCAACATACGTCTGTAAAAAGATAGTCTAGAAACTAAAGCTTTGGTGGTCTTCCTCTCAGGTTTCCTTGTCTTCTCCCTGGAACTCCTCAATGTCCACCTCTTGAATATCAGACTCTGAGGTCTCATCTTCACTGTCACTTTCCAACCTTGTTGAGGATGGCTCATTGTCAGGCTCAAACAGCCTCAAATTTGGCAGGATGGCCACCAATTCTTCAACCCTTGTATTGTTCAGCTTGATGCATACTATCAATACACCCAATCACTACAAAGATACAGGTGTCCTTATCTCAGATGCCGGACAGGAAGAAAACCGCTCAGGGATTTCACCATGAGGCCAATGGTGACCAAAGAGGCGCTGGTGAGCGTAATGATGGTGACACGTGTGCACAATGATGGGCAGCCTGGCGCCCTCAAGCGCCAGAGAGGAGGAGCGGAAAGCAGGCGTGACAGTACCCCCCCCCCCCCTCTAGGGGCACCACCTGGCATCCCTGACGGGCCAGCCAGGACACGGGAGCCAGACTAACCAACATAATGCTGACACGGGGATCAAACCGAGGAACAGACAGATATAGGAGGGGCAATCAACAAAGTAATGGAGTCCAGGTGAGTCCAAAGAGGCACTGGTGAGCGTAATGATGGACAGCTTGGTGCCCTCGAGTGCCAGGGAGGGGGAGCGGGGACAGGCGTGACATACTTGGTTCGACTCTCCATATTTTCAAGCAGAGTGGTGGCTGCATCAGGTTATGGGTATGCTTGTAATCATTAAGGACTGGGGAGTTTTTCAGGATTTAAAAAAAATGGAATGGAGCTAGGCACAGGCAAAATCCTAGAAGAAAACCTTGTTCAGTCTGCTTTCCACCAGACACTGGGAGATGAATGCCCCTTTCAGCAGGACAGTTACCTAAAATGCAAGGCCAAATTTACACTGAAGCTGCTTACCAAGAAGACATTGAATGTTCCTGTGTGGCTGAATTAGTTTGGACTTAAATCTGCTTGAAAATCTATGGCAAGACTTGAAAATGGTTGTCTATCAATGATCAATTTTGAAAGGAATAATGGGCAAATATTGTACAATCAAGGTGTGGAGCAAGTCTCACAGCTGTAATCAGAGCCAAGGGTGATTCTAACATATATTAACTCAGTAGTGTGAACACTTATGTAAATGAAATATTCTGTGTACACAATACCCTATAATGACTAAGTGAAAACGTTTTTACATTTGTTGGTACATTTTTGGAAAATGGTATGCTTTCTACTAAATGTTGGAATATTGCTACGGGGACTTTCATTCAGCCACAAGAGCATTAGTGAGGTTGGGCACTGATGTTGGGCGATTAAGCCTTGCTCACAGTCTGCGTTCCAATTCATCCCAAAGGTGTTCGACTGGGTTGAGGTCAGGGCTCTGTGCAGACCAGTCAAGTCCTTCTTCACCGATCTCGACAAACCATTTCTTAATGGACCTCACTTTCTGTACGGGGGCACTGTCATGTTGAAACAGGAAAGGGGCTTCCCCAAATTGTTGCCACAAAGTTGGAAGCACATAATCGTCTAGAATGTCATTGTATGCTGTTGCGTTAAGATGTCCCTTCACTGGAACTAAGGGGCCTAGCACGAAACATGAGAAACAGCCCCAGACCATTACTCTTCCTCCTCCAAACTTTACAGTTGGCACTATGCATTCGGGCAGGTAGTGATCTCCTGGCATCCGCCAAATCCAGAATTGTCTCGGACTGCCAGATTATGACGGGTGATTGATCACTCCAGAGAACATGTTTCCACTGCTCCAGAGTCCAAAGAGTACAGCCGACACTTGGCATTGCGCATGGTGATCTTAGGCTAGTGTGCGGCTTCTCAGCCATGGAAAGCCATTTCATTTCAATCACCAACGTTTCGGCATCATTGTGCATTCTTCAGGGTAATGTCATGAATACTGGAACCAAGTTATGTAGCGTGCAATTAGTGCAACCAATGACAATAGTGAGGGATGTGTTGTAATGATTTTAATTGATTTTAAGTTAATTAGAATGAATTGAGTGAAACTTAAAAAACAATAGTTTATGACATTAAATATATTAGGCTATTGTTATCATATGGAAACATAATTGAATATTGTACATAATATTACCATCAACATTCATTTTTGTTTAATTAAATTTCACATATTTAATTGCCTCCTATACCATTTTGTATTTGTTACATGTAATCTTTTGGTTAAAAAAAGGACATTTCTTTTTTTTGCTGGGTTTAGAATAGAATTAGGTGTAATTATTATTCCGCAAATCCGACCAAAACCCCTGGTGAGACAAGGAAAGGCATCTTCAGTGCCCTAAGTTTTCATAACTGTGACCTTAATTGCCTACCGTCTGTAAGCTGTCAGTGTCTTAATGACCGTTCCACAGGTGCATGTTCATTCATTGTTTATGGTTCATTGAACAAGCATGGGAAACAGTGTTTAAACCCTTTATGATGAAGATCTGTGAAGTTATTTGGATTTTTACGTATTATCTTTGAAAGGCAGCGTCCTGAAAAGGGGACGGTTATTTTTTCGCTGAATTTATATGTCTATTTTTCTGCATAGATTATCTAAGCATACCTCTTTACCTGTTCATTTGTAATTTAATGAGGATGTCATCCTGACCATTCTAAATCATACATCTGAATATACTGCACTTACAGTGGGGCAAAAAAGCATTTAGTCAGCCACCAATTGTGCAAGTTCTCCCACTTAAAAAGATGAGAGAGGCCTGTAATTTTCATCATAGGTACACTTCAACTATGACAGACAAAATGAGAAGAAAAAAATCCAGAAAATAACATTGTAGGATTTTTTATGAATTTATTTGCAAATTATGGTGGAAAATAAGTATTTGGTCACCTACAAACAAGCAGGATTTCTGGCTCTCACAGACCTGTAACTTCTTCTTTAAGAGGCTCCTCTGTCCTCCACTCGTTACCTGTATTAATGGCACCTGTTTGAACTTGTTATCAGTATAAAAGACACCTGTCCACAACCTCAAACAGTCACACTCCAAACTCCACTATGGCCAAGACCAAAGAGCTGTCAAAGGACACCAGAAACAAAATTGTAGACCTGCACCAGGCTGGGAAGACTGCATCTGCAATAGGTAAGCAGCTTGGTTTGAAGAAATCAACTGTGGGAGCAATTATTAGGAAATGGAAGACATACAAGACCACTGATAATCTCCCTCGATCTGGGGCTCCACGCAAGATCTCACCCCGTGGGGTCAAAATGATCACATGAACGGTGAGCAAAAATATCAGAACTACACGGGGGGACCTAGTGAATGACCTGCAGAGAGCTGGGACCAAAGTAACAAAGCCTACCATCAGTAACACACTATGCCGCCAGGGAATCAAATCCTGCAGTGCCAGACGTGTCCCCCTGCTTAAGCCAGTACATGTCCAGGCCCGTCTGAAGTTTACTAGAGAGCATTTGGATGATCCAGAAGAAGATTGGGAGAATGTCATATGGTCAGATGAAACCAAAATATAACTTTTTGGTAAAAACTCAACTCGTCGTGTTTGGAGGACAAAGAATGCTGAGTTGCATCCAAAGAACACCATACCTACTGTGAAGCATGGGGGTGGAAACATCATGCTTTGGGGCTGTTTTTCTGCAAAGGGACCAGGTCGACTGATCCGTGTAAAGGAAAGAATGAATGGGGCCATGTATCATGAGATTTTGAGTGAAAACCTCCTTCCATCAGCAAGGGCATTGGGTCTGGGTCTTTCAGCATGACAATGATCTCAAACACACCGCCCGGGCAACGAAGGAGTGGCTTCGTAAGAAGCATTTCAAGGTCCTGGAGTGGCCTAGCCAGTCTCCAGATCTCAACCCCATAGAAAATATTTGGAGGGAGTTGAAAGTCTGTGTTGCCCAGCAACAGCCCCAAAACATCACTGCTCTATAGGAGATCTGCATGGAGGAATGGGCCAAAATACCAGCAACAGTGTGTAAAAACCTTGTGAAGACTTACAGAAAATGTTTGACCTCTGTCATTGCCAACAAAGGGTATATAACAAAGTATTGAGATAAACTTTTGTTATTGACCAAATACTTATTTTCAACCATATTTTGCTAATAAATTCATTAAAAATCCTACAATGTGATTTTCTGGATTTGTTTTCTCTCATTTTGTCTGTCATAGATGAAGTGTACCTATGATGAAAATTACAGGCCTCTCTCGTCTTTTTAAGTGGGAGAACGTACACAATTGGTGGCTGACTAAATACTTTTTTGCCCCACTGTACATGCCTAGGATATTACATCCAAATTACAACACAGTACATAACACACATCATCAATACAGGCAAATGTCATAGCATTATAATTGAAGCACAAATATCATGATATTATTATAAGGTGCCAGATTACATTTAAGTATTTGTCTGCATATATAAGCTTACCTCTTGAGCTGTCTGCATGCTCCTTTTATTTCTTTCAGAAATGAAATATGCTTCTCTGCATCTCTGCTATAATGTGAGTCTTATTCAGTACATTTAGTAAGGCATGCCAGCTAAGATAGTTAGACAAGCAACTCTAAGTTGATTGATACCCTGAAATGGCTTGGAACCTATCTAGCTGGCTAGCTAAAGCCAACCTCATAAAATTGCTAGGTGGCTAGTAACAAAATATTTTTGTGCTATTTATTCATCAAGAAGAAATAATAGCTTGATCAAATTAATTGACAAACATACCTCCGGCGAGTCCTGCCCATCACCGGCAGTTAATATCTAACTGAACATTATGTGTCACTCTACATCAGGGGTGTCAAACTCATTCCATGGAGGGCCTAATGTCTGCAGGTTTTTGGTTTCCTTTTCAATTAACACCTTGACAACCAGGGAGGAGTGAAAACCCGCAGACACTCGGGCCCCTCCATTGAATTAGTTTGACACGTGCTGTACACTCTCTTTCTTCCTTCACAAACGACACTGATTGCATGCACTAGAGCAGGGTATCACAAATTCAGTCCTTTGTCCCCCTCCTGGAGGCACATTTTAGTTTTGGGCCTAGCACTACACAGCTGATTCAAATAACCAACTCATCATCTAGCTTTGATTGTTTGAATCAGCTGTGTAGTGCTAGAGCAAGAAACAAATTGTGCACCCGCGGGAGTGAGGCCCAGTACTCTTTGCCCGGTCCAGTCAGTGTGCCCCCTCTGCAAAATACCACTGGCATATGTTTTTATAAATAAATATGATAAAATGTGGGCTTAAAAATGAAGTTTAGTCATTCATTTAACATCTGCCCTGTTTTAAAATGGGGCATGACGACTCTGATATGCTTTAAGATCAAATGAAATTGCAAGTTTAAGATTTATAAATCACACTGTTGTCATGGATTTCGTTATATGCACAATTTACAATCACATTTGTACATACAAATATTTTATAAACGAGGACCCTTGAATCAGAGCTAAATGAGCTACATGGAAGAAGCTTTACCGTAGTAAATAACAAAATAATCGTAGAAGAACACTTAAAGCCTAGACAGACGTCAATGTGAGCATAAATACTTTTGGGACAAGACATCTTCTAAACAAAGGAATTGCATAGCACATTAGACTGCCAAGAAGAAAGTTATAAAAGTTCAAATCAATTTGAGTTATAAGCTAACTGTATTAACCATAAAACAGTCATTAGTGTCACTTGCAATCATTAAAAGATGACAGACAGTGGTGTTGACTGCTTGTCCTTCCAGCAGAGCACTGTGATCATGGTATAGAGAACCTCTTTATCATGTTGGTCAAAGTTAGCGCTTCCTTGGTTCAAAGACCAGCGAGGAACCTGGAGTTTCACTTCTCTATTTAGCCCTTCAATTATTGATTGTATTTGTCTCTGGACTCTGTGCATTACAATTTTTCTGGACAGAATCCAATTATCTCTTTAACATCAAAAATGGTGTTCCACTGGGATCATGATGATCCTCTATGTCTTGTGATGTAATATGTAAGTTTGCAATGCTATGGGTTACTTTATTAGTTATATAGATGAGATAGATATAGATTTTACTGGGTGACATTCACTTTTACTTGAGTCATTTTCTATTAAGGTATCTTTACTTTTACTCAAGTATGACAATTGAGTACTTTTCCCACCAAATCAAATTAAATGTATTTATATAGCCCTTCTTACATCAGCTGATATCTCAAAGTGCTGTACAGAAACCCAGCCTAAAACCCCAAACAGCAAGCAATGCAGGTGTAGAAGCACGGCTAGGAAAAACTCCCTAGAAAGGCCAAAACCTAGGAAGAAACCTAGAGAGGAACCAGGCTATGAGGGGTGGCCAGTCCTCTGCTGGCTGTACCGGGTGGAAATTATAACAGAACATGGCCAAGATGTTCAAATGTTCATAAATGACCAGCATGGTCAAATAATAATAATCACAGTAGTTGTCGAGGGTGCAACAAGTCAGCACCTCAGGAGTAAATGTCAGTTGGCTTTTCATAGCCGATCATTGAGAGTATCTCTACCACTCCTGCGGTCTCTAGAGAGTTGAAAACAGCAGGTCTGGGACAGGTAGTACGTCCAGTGAACAGGTCAGGGTTCCATAGCTGCAGGCAGAACAGTTCAAACTGGGGACAGCAAGGAGTCATCATGCCAGGTAGTCCTGAGGCAAGGTCCTAGGGCTCAGGTCCTCCGGGAGAGAGAAAGAAAGAATTAGAGAGAGCATACTTAAATTCACACAGGACTCCGGATAAGACAGGGGAAATACTCCAGATATAACAGACTGACCCTAGCCCCCCGACACATAAACTACTGCAGCATAAATACTGGAGGCTGAGACAGGAGGGGTCAGGAGACACTGTGGCCCCATCCGATGATACCCCCAGACAGGGCCAAACAGGCAGGATATAACCCCACCCACTTTGCCAAAGCACAGCCCCCACACCACTTATTGATAACTACATAAGGAAATAATTGTATCACATAAGGTAATGGTAAATAGACTAGACAGCTCTCTCTCTGTGTTCTTCTCGTGGTCCGAATCAAACATAGGACTATTGATCAATTATAAACTTCTTCTTAATTATTTGTTTTTACATAGCCCATAAAAAACTGCTGTCTGCTGTCTTCCTCATGAGGGTGATCAGGTCTCACCAGGAAGTTAGAACAGAGGTCAAAGGTCAGTCAGCCCTATTAAGTGAGTGTTTTGTTTTCCTGTACCTCAGACATTATTTAAAGATATTTCAAACATTTTATGTATCAGGTTTACATTAGGTTTTTCAGTACATTTCTTCTCATTTTGATAAGTCCTAAAAATTCTTAATTATTAGTCGAGTTTACTGTATCTTGGGCAGGAAGTATCAATAAACCCATGCATAGACAGAATTATACTTCTGACACATTTATACTTAAAATTGGGCACCTTCTAAAGTAAACATCTCTGTTGTAATCTTAATATCCCAAATTTCCCCACTGTGTCTCTCAAGGCTTGTTTGAGTTCAGTGTGTACTGGTGACTATCTATTGTTCCACAGGAGGTTATCTCTAACTCAAACAACAGATGACTTAAACATGAGTGCAGTGGACCAGGCCTTGAAGAGTGAGCAGCCTCTAATTTAATATCAGTCCCAATACTCAATCCCAATCTTATTCCTTCAAATTACTAAAATATAGCATTGTTAGATTGCTATCTGAAAGCCAATTACCATTCAGTTTGTTGCTTTCACTAGTCTCCATAATCTAAAACCCTTCTATTCTTTCCAGTAGAAAAAAAACATTCTCAATCAATCTTCTCCTAATATACACGGATCACTCTCAAACAATGTTCTACTTTATCCCCCATTGCAAGTTTTAAAACAAAACAAAGAAACATGATAACTTTCTCCATATTGGAAGGCATTATTTTCATCTTAGTATACCTTCAAAAAGGGAATCTACATGTTCATTACCAATCTCTGTTGGATATTCACTTTCTGCTTCAATGTTCTATTAAAGGTCTATTATTTTAAGATTCATACGTAATGCTTTGGAGGGATCAATATGTATTAACTGGGTTGGCACTGCCTCAGTCCCCAGTAGATTTCACTCCCCATTTTTACTCACGAATTGGTTTAGAACGTCATCATTTGGGATATCAATGAAAACTCCATGGGGAGTACGATAAATTGTAGCCTTTTAAGTTTAGTTAAACAGAAAATCATGTTCAACATTCATTGGTTCTATTTAACAGTGTATGGGCTTATTTCATAATGCATTACCAGGGTGGGGGAAATCTTCTAAGCTTTCATTAGTTCTATTGGTTAGGGGTAAGTCAAGTCTCGTACAATGCTTTAACCTCAAATTATCCATAAATTACCCATCCACTCTGAACATTTCCCAGAATACTTTTTCACCACTTAAGTACGTCAACGTGTGGGCGGGCTGGTTGTATATTATTATTATTATCAGATCATAATAAGAACACATTATACAAATATATGTTACTTTATCTAGTAACGCATTATGCATTTGTGTTACATCACAAATTCCTCATCTACATTGGTGTTCTATTCATGCAGGGGTTTAGATATTTACACTAGCTCTATTTAACAGCATATTCTTCTTTCTTAACTCCGTACATAATAACATTGTACATCAAACTCCACTGATGAGACATGGTATCCTCATATAATCTAAAGTCATGTTAACCTCAGAGACATGCTATCCTCGTTATTAATGAGACATGTTATCCTTGTTACTAACAAGACATGTTATCCTTGTTACTAACAAGACATGCTATCCTCATATAATCTAAAGTCATGTTAACCTCAGAGACATGTTATCCTCATTACTAACGAGACACGTAATCCTCTGAGAAATGTTCATATCTGATTTCTGAGACATGTTATCCTCTACCTGTAGATCCAACGGTGGTGATGGACAGACCCCTAGATAACGGTACAGATCAGCTCGCACAGAACTGGAAAACTCAGCTCACACAGAACTGAAATACTCAGCTCACACAGAACTGGAATAGTCAGCTCACACAGAACTGGAATAGTCAGCTCACACAGAACTGGAATAGTCAGCTCACACAGAACTGGAATAGTCAGCTCACACAGTACTGGAATAGTCAGCTCACACAGAACTGGAATAGTCAGCTCACACAGTACTGGAATAGTCAGCTCACACAGAACTGGAATACTCAGCTCACACAGAACTGGAATAGTCAGCTCACACAGTACTGGAATACTCAGCTCACACAGAACTGGAATAGTCAGCTCACACAGTACTGGAATACTCAGCTCACACAGAACTGGAATACTCAGCTCACACAGAACTGGAATAGTCAGCTCACACAGAACTGGAATACTCAGCTCACACATAGCTGGAATACTCAGCTCACACATAGCTGGAATACTCAGCTCACACAGAACTGGAATACTCAGCTCACACAGAACTGGAATACTTAGCTCACACAGAACTGGAATACTCAGCTCACACAGAACTGGAATAATCAGCTCACACAGAACTGGAATACTCAGCTCACACAGAACTGGAATAGTCAGCTCACACAGAACTGGAATAGTCAGCTCACACAGAACTGGAATACTCAGCTCACACAGAACTGGAATACTTAGCTCACACAGAACTGGAATAGTTAGCTCACACAGAACTGGAATAGTCAGCTCACACAGAACTGGAATACTCAGCTCACACAGAACTGGAATACTCAGCTCAGACAGAACTGGAATACTCAGCTCACACAGATCTGGAATACTCAGCTCACACAGAACTGGAATACTCAATACACAGATTCATTTAAATTGACTTACTGAAATCAGTTGCCATTCCTCCATTGTTTTGTGGATGATGTGTCTCCTCCTGGGCAGCTCACAGTAAGGGTCTGTTCTGGGCGGACCTCCGTCCTCTTTTGTATAGCAGGAATTTCCCTTGCGCTTCATGAATGCGCCACTGGTTTTCCTCACAGAAAGCTCTGCAGGCAGAATCAATCATCCTCTGTGTGACGCCAATTGTTATGGAAATTCTTACACGGGACACTCAAAGTCAATATTAAATGAATCTCTCTTTATTGTCAGCAAGCTGGAGCACAGTCAAACTTAAATGCATAAGTGCCGGTCTGAAGTGAACTCTCCTTGGGCAGTCCCAGCAGTTGACTTATACACGGCGATACACAGACAAGTTATATTTGCATGATTTGGCATAATGAATGAATGATTACAGTGTTGTTTCATTCACGTGACTGACCAACACCTCGTGAGGCTTCTTCGCTCTAAGCTGAGAACTTCAAACCGAGATATCTTTCGTTCATTCTCAAAAGAAGGTCTGAGCGTACTGCCACATTGCAGATATTGATAAATGAGGAGTCGTTAAATCAGTCACTTGCATGAACACAGAAATGAGTTATTAGAACAGCACATGAATAGAACACAGAAATGAGTTATTAGAACAGCACATGAATAGAACACAGAAATGAGTTATTAGAACAGCACATGAATAGAACACAGAAATGAGTTATTAGAACAGCACATGAATAGAACACAGAAATGAGTTATTAGAACAGCACATGAATAGAACACAGAAATGAGTTATTAGAACAGCACATGAATAGAACACAGAAATGAGTTATTAGAACAGCACATGAATAGAACACAGAAATGAGTTATTAGAACAGCACATGAATAGAACACAGAAATTAGTTATTAGAACAGCACATGAATAGAACACAGAAATTAGTTATTAGAACAGCACATGAATAGAACACAGAAATGAGTTATTAGAACAGCACATGAATAGAACACAGAAATGAGTTATTAGAACAGCACATGAATAGAACACAGAAATTAGTTATTAGAACAGCACATGAATAGAACACAGAAATGAGTTATTAGAAAAGCACATGAATAGAACACAGAATTTAGTTATTAGAACAGCACATGAATAGAACACAGAAATGAGTTATTAGAACAGCACATGAATAGAACACAGAAATGAGTTATTAGAACAGCACATGAATAGAACACAGAAATGAGTTATTAGAACAGCACATGAATAGAACACAGAAATGAGTTATTAGAACAGCACATGAATAGAACACAGAAATGAGTTATTAGAACAGCACATGAATAGAACACAGAAATGAGTTATTAGAACAGCACATGAATAGAACACAGAAATGAGTTATAAGAAAAGCACAAGCATTCAAATTCCCATTACAAGTTGGTGTACAAAACCGAAAGTAAAAGACACAAAAACAAAAGAAGAAAGGCAAGCATAGATAGGGCACACATACTGTATAACAGATCTACCGCTTCTTAGACTTGCTTTCAATGAGAATGACAGCTCTATAACTCACATGTTTTGTGGATTTGATCAGTGTCCAAAAGGTTACATTATTTTTTTGCAGATTTAAGCCAACAAAGTATATAAAACTTCAGCTACCTTAGCACCAAATTTATCACATGATTTACCTAACAAAAGGTGCATTTCAATAGGTGGAGCAGGTTTCCACATGTTCCAAAATTGCTGGGTCTTGGGTGATCAACTTCACATTACTCCCTGCTTAATAAATAAAAGATAAATACAACTATTTGTATTGCAAAGGCAAACTTCAATACACACACAATATTATTATTATTTTTCCAATTCAACTCACAGTATAAATTTTGGGTCAATTGAGAATTCCATGTCAGTTCAACAATTTCTAAAAAAAAATTGTCACATTCTTTACAGGTTAGGTCTACTTCCTCGATCATCCTCAGTTATCCTTTACTTTACCTCTCTTCCTTTCTCCATTTTCAATTGTATCGCTCTCCTTTTCTCTCTCTTTTTCGCTGTCTCCCCCTTCCTCGCTCTCCCCATACCTCTCACTCCTCCCCCTCCCTGATTCCTATCTGACTCATCTCTTTCCTCTCTTAGCAACACCATTCTCTTTTTAAAAAGTCTCATTTGTTCTACACATCAGCCTCCTTCCGCTTACCAGACACCCTACCGGAAATGGAGAGTTCCTTCCCTAACAGAGGACTGCCAGTCTCTCTCTGTGCCGACGTCATTGGGCTGCTGGCTCCAACACGCTGGCTGTGTCCCAATGGCACCCTATTCCCTATATAGTGCAGTACCTTTGACATGGACCCATAGGGCTCTAGACAAAAGTAGTGCACTACATAGGAATTAGGGTGTCATTTGGGATGCAGTCAGTCTTTATTTCTATACAGCCACCTCTTGACCAAGCAACAAACTCGTTGGCACAACACATGGACTGCCAGGGTAAAACTAATTAAGGAGCATTGGACTAAACCCCCACGTCATTTGCTTTCTCTTCTCTTCTCCTCTGTGCTCCTTTCCTTTCCCCCCTATTTTCTCTCCTCCATCTCTCCTCTCCTTCGTTCTCCTCTCTACTTCTCTTTCACTCCTCCTTACTGTCAGGTCACACTCTCTTTCATCCCCTCTTTCTTCTTTATTTCTTCTCTCTCGCATTCCACCAAATCTCTGGAAGTCTCATCATGCAGTGATGGGCATAAAGATCTACTGAAGCGACCTCAATAACATCCAATACAATACAATATAATCTATATAGTCATCTATTTGATTCATGCAATCACAGACACTTTATTGAAGGGGAAGAGTGGGATCCGTTGATGTGGAATCTTGGCTGTGTTTGAATGAGCTTCTTGCCAGAGGACTGGTCGAGTTCCAACAGGAGTAAACCCCCTGTGTGTGTGTGTGTGTGTGTGTGTGTGTGTGTGTGTGTGTGTGTGTGTGTGTGTGTGTGTGTGTGTGTGTGTGTGTGTGTGTGTGTGTGTGTGTGTGCGTGCGTGCGTGTTTACCACAGCAATAAGCCCCTTTTAAAGGAAATTTTCCACCACAGCCTGAGAGTGTAATAGACCAGCCACTAGAATAAAACTCATCATTGTTCTCTGCTAGTGGCTGCAGTTATGGCCCTCCAGCACTTTAAAGTTTGAACTTTACTCATGAAGAATCGCAATTAGTCAGGATCATTATGAGATGATAATTAGACATTACAAGGGGTCATGCATGCACATTACACCTGCAGGCTTTAAGGAAGTGTTACCAAAATGTTCCCCTTTACCAAAACATTATATGGTTATGAACCATTGTCTTCGGAAAGGTGGTGTAAGACAATGGTGTTGAAGATGACAAAGATGTAATCCTGTGTGAGATGCATGCTGTGTTTAATCAGCTAAAGTTCAGTCAGTAAACTACAGGTGCATGGAGCGCTGTGGGATTATTTAAGATACTCTTTGCAGAGGTAGGGTTTCAGATGTTTTAAGAAGATGGACAGGTACTCTGCTGTCCTAGCTTCAGGAGGAAGTTGGTTCTACCATTGGGGTGCCAGGACAGAGAAGAGCTTGGACTGGGCTGAGCGGGAGCTGCACTCAAGTAGGAGTGGGAGAGCCAAGAGACCAGAGGTGGCAGAACGGAGTCTTTGGGTTGGGATGTTGGGTTTGAGCATAGCCTGAAGGTAGGGAGGGGCAGTTCCTCTTGCTGCTCCGTAGTCAAGTACCATGGTCTTGTGGTGGATGCGAGCTTCGACTGGAAGCAAGTGGAGTGTGCAGAGGAGCGGGGTAACATAGGAGAACATAGGAAGGTTGAACACCAGGCGGGCTGCAACGTTCTATATCATTTGCAGGGGTTTGATAGCACAAGCGGTGAGAGCAGCCAACAGGGAGTTGCAGTAGTCCAGAAAAGGAGATGACAAGTGCCTGGGTTAGGACCTGTGCCGCTTCCTGTGTGAGGTAGGGTCGTTCTCTATGGATGTTGTTTAGCATGAACCTGCAAGAGAAAGTGCCTGCTTTGATGTTTGCAGAGAATGACAGGTTGTTGTCCAGGGTCATGCAAAGATTCTTTGCACCTCTGGGAGGGGGATACCATGGAGTTGTCAATCGTGATCGAGAGGTCTTGGAGCGGGCAGGCCTTCCCCGGGAGGAAAAGCATCTCTCTCTTGTCGAGGTTGAGCTTAAAGTGGTGGGCCGACCATCCCATGCCACAGAGTAGTCATTCGAGCATCTAGGTGGTAAAATGCTAAATAAATCAAAACAATGATTTAATTGTATTATTTATTATAAAATCACCACAAAGAAGAAGAGACTGTTATGAGGTTGCATTGTACTTGCATTTATTTCTCATTTAGATGTAGTCACAGTTCAACTACAGGAAGGAACAATATAGTCCTTTATCTCTACATATCATTAAAAATAAATCAATACTCATTATACACAAAATGAGTATAAAATGAGTACAAAATATTGCAAATAGAATCAAACCCCCTTTCATCGAAGGTGAAAAGACAACAACAAACCAACTCTGCATTCATTCACAGCAAAATGTCAGCTTAAAGGAGAAGTTTACTTTTTACAACCAAATCTGTATTTCCGATGTAAATGGCATGTTATAAAAGTGTCCAGACAGTTTTTAAAATTTAAGCCCCTATACCGTCACACCCTGATCTGTTTCACCTGTCTTGTGCTGGTCTCCACCCACCACCAGGTGTCTCCCATTATCCCCTCTGCATTTATACCTGTGTTTTCTGTGTGTCCGTTGCCAGTTTGTCTTGTCTCGTCAAGCCTACCAGCATGTTTGTTTCCGCCGTACTCCTGTTTGCTTTAGTCCCTGTTCTTCTGGTTTTTACCTTTCCTCCTGCCCTGACCCTGAGCCTGCCTGCCGTTCTGTACCCTACTTACTCTGCCCTGGATGACTGACCTCTGCCTGCCCTGGACCTGCCTTTGGCCTACCCATGTGTAATCAATACATCTCTGAGACTTGAACCATCTGCCTCACTTGTCTGCATCTGGGTCTCACCCTAAGTCATGATAGATATTGCAGAACAAGGATGAGGAAGTTTATCACTGGTTGGAGTTAGTTTCTCAAAAACACCAAACAAAAAAAACAAGTGTCTGGACACTTCTATAATGTGCCATTAACATCCAAAATACAGATTTGGTTGTAAAAAAAGTTAACTTCTCCTTTAAAGAATATACAGCCTATCTTTAAAATGAAAAAAGTGAATTCTCAAAATATAACATATCTCAATAAAAGCCTGAATTTACGCATTCCAGGCAATTTTCTCTTGATAGAAGGACAACACTTCCGGCGCCGACAGAGATGGCCGCCTCGCTTCGCATTCTTAGGAAACTATGCAGTATTTTGTTTTTTTAATGTATTATTTCTTACACTGTTACCCCAGGAAATCTTAAGTCTTATTACATACAGCCGGGAGGAACTATTGGATATAAGAGCAACGTCAACTTACCAATATTATGACCAGGAATACAACTTTCCCGAAGAGGATCCTATGTTTGTTCCACCACCAAGGACAATGGATCGGATCCGAGCAGGCGACCCAAAACAACGGCGCCGCAGAAGGGGCTCCGTAGACGGGCACATCGCCCACCGCTCCCGAGTATACTACTCGCCAATGTCCAGTCTATTGACAAGAAGGTAGACGAAATCCGAACAAGGGTTGCCTTCCAGAGAGACATCAGAGATTGTAACATTCTCTGTTTCACGGAAACATGGCTCACTCGGGATACGTTATCAGAGTAGGTACAGCCACCTGGGTTCATCACGCATCGTGCCGACAGAAACAAACATCTCTCTGGTAAGAAGAAGGGCGGGGTTGTATGCCTCACGATTAATGAGTCGTGGTGTAATCATAACAACATACAGGAACTCAAGTCCTTTTGTTCACCTGACCCCCCCCCCCCCCCCCCCCCCCCAAGCAGACACCTCGACAGCCCTGAAAGAACTTCATTGGACTCTATGTAAACTGGAAACCACATATCCTGAGGCTGCATTTATTGTAGCTGGGGATTTTAACAAGGCTAATCTGAAAACAAGGCTCTCTAAATTTTATCAGCATATCGAATGCGCGACCCGGGCTGGCAAAATCCTGGATCATTGTTACTCTAACTTCAGCGACACATACAAAGCCCTCCCTCACCCCCATTCGGAAAATTTGACCACAACCTCATTTTGTTGCTCCCAGCCTATAGACAGAAACTAAAACAGGAAACGCCTCAGGTCTGTTCAATGCTGGTCCGACCAATCTGATTCCACGCTTCAATATTGCGTTGATCACGTGGACTGGGATATGTTCCAGATGGCATCGAATAACAACATTGATGTATACACTGATTCGGTGAGTGAATTTATTAGCATATGTGCATCAGTGATGTTGTACCCATGGCGACTATTAAAACCTTCCCCAACGAGAAACCGTGGATTGATGGCAGCATTCGCGCAAAACTGAAAGTGCCAACCACTGCTTTTAATCAGGGCAAGGCGACCGGAAACATGACTGAATACAAACAGTGTAGCTACTCCCTTCACAAGGCAATCAAACAAGCTAAGAATCAGTATAGAGACAAAGTAGAGTCGCAATTCAACGGCTCAGACATGGGAGGTATGTGGCAGGGTCTACAGTCAATCACGGACTACAAAAAGAAAACCAGCCCCGTCGCGCACGCCGATGTCTTGCTCCCAGACAAACTAAACAGCTTTTTTGCTCGCTTTGAGGACAACACAGTGCCACCGACACGGCCTGCTACCAAAACCTGCTGGCTCTCCTTTACCGCAGCCAACGTCAGTAAAATATTTGAAAGTGTTAACCCTCGCAAGGCTGCCGACCCAGACGGCATCCCTAG
Source organism: Oncorhynchus nerka (assembly GCF_034236695.1). NCBI lineage: Eukaryota > Metazoa > Chordata > Actinopteri > Salmoniformes > Salmonidae > Oncorhynchus > Oncorhynchus nerka. Next base: position 62,543,753 of record NC_088404.1, on the reverse strand, counting down.
CCGCATCCTCAGAGCATGCGCAAACCAGCTGGCTGGTGTGTTTACGGACATATTCAATCAATCCCTATCCCAGTCTGCTATTCCCACATGCTTCAAGAGGGCCACCACTGTTCCTCTTCCCAAGAAAGTTAAGGTAACTGAGCTAAATGACTATCGCCCCGTAGCACTCACTTCCGTCATCATGAAGTGCTTTGAGAGACTAGTCAAGGATCATATCACCTCCACCCTACCTGACACCCTAGACCCACTCCAATTTGCTTACCTCCCCAATAGGTCCACAGACAACGCAATCACAATCACACTGCCCTAACCCATCTGGACAAGAGGAATACCTATGTAAGAATGCTGTTCATCGACTACAGCTCAGCATTTAACGCCATAGTACCCGCCGAACTCGTCATTAAGCTCGAGACCCTGGGTCTCGACACCACCCTGTGCAACTGGGTCCTGGACTTTCTGACGGGACGCCCCCGGGTGCTGAGGGTAGGAAACAATATCTCCACCCCGCTGATCCTCAACACTGGGGCCCCACAAGGGCGTGTTCTCAGCCCTCTCCTGTACTCCCTGTTCACCCATGACTGCATGGCCCTGCACGCCTCAACTCAATCATCAAGTTTGCAGACGACACTACAGTGGTAGGCTTGATCACCAACAACGACGAGACGGCCTACAGGGAGAAGGTGAGGGCTCTCGGAGTGTGGTGTCAGGAAAATAACCTCACACTCAATGTCAACAAAACAAAGGAGATGATCGTGGACTTCAGGAAACAGCAGAGGGAGCACCCCCCCTATCCACAACAATGGGACAGTAGTGGAGAAGGTGGAAATGGTCCACCCACACAGACAGTGTGGTGAAGGCGCAACAGCCCCTCTTCAACCTCAGGAGGCTGAAGAAATTTGGCATGTCACCAAGAACACTCACAAACTTTTATAGATGCACAATCGAGAGCATCCTGTCAGGCTGTATCACCGCCTGGTATGGCAACTGCTCTGCCCACAACCATAAGGCTCTCCAGAGGGTAGTGAGGTCTGCACAACGCATCACCGGAGGCAAACTACCTGCCCCCCAGGACACCTACATCACCCGAAGTCACAGGAAGGCTAAAAAGATCATCAAGGACAACAACCACCCGAGCCACTGCCTGTTCTATCATCCAGAAGGCAAGGTCAGTACAGGTGCATCAAAGCTAGGACAGAGAGACTGAAAAACAGCTTCTATCTCAAGGCCATCAGACTGTTAAACAGAACATCACTACATTGAGTGGCTGCTGCCAACACACTGACTCAAATCTCTAGCCACTTTAAGAATTAAAAATTGGATGTAATAAATGTAACACTAGTCACTTTAAACAATGCCACTTTATATAATGTTTACATACCCTACATTACTCATCTCATATGTATATACTGTACTCTATACCATCTACTGCATCTTGCCTATGCCGTTCGGCCATCGCTCATCCATATATTTATATGGACATATTCTTATTTATTCTTTTACACTTGTGTGTAAAAGCTAGTTGTTGTGAAATTGTTAGATTGCGTGATATATATTACTGCATGGTCTGAACTAGAAGCATTTCGCTACACTCAGATTAACATCTGCTAACCATGTTCATGTGACCAATAAACTTTCATTTGATTTGATTTTGGATAACACTTTCTAGGAACAGCTCTACTATGGGCTAAGTAACACCTTCAGAATCAATGGAATAATGCCATCAAAAGAAACACAAAGACACTTTGTAAATATATCTCTGAGAATAAGCATACATTGTGTATCAAAGTGGGAAGTATATTTCATAGTGATTTTTGGGGAGGCATTGATCTACACGAAATACTCCATAATGTCAAAGTGAAAATAATTCTACAAATGTTTGTTTTTTTAAATAATTATATGTATTAACCACCTTTGTTTAGGGAAGCTTAAATTAGTTCAGGAGTAAAATGTAGCTTAACAAATCACATTATACTGTAACTTACATGGACCTTAGAATAATAATTATCGAATTTGACATGATTTTTTCATGACTACCCCTTCCTCTTTCCCCCATGCATAAAACATAGGTAAGGTACCTCAGTGAAGTGTTGAATTTCAAGCATACCTTTCAACTGCAAAGACCAGGGAACTTTTTGAAAGCCTCATAAAGAAGGGCAGTGATCGGTTGCAACAATAACAAATAAGACATTGAATAACTCTTGAAACATGGTCAAAGTTAATTATTATGCTATGCTGTGGCTGATGTATTATTAATGGGTTAAATCACCCAGACACATCAAATACACAGTCATCCTTCTGAACTAATCTGCAGGACAGGAAGGAAACTGCGTAGGGATGTCACCATGAGGCAATTTTTTATTGGTGATTTTAAAACAGCTACAGAGTTCAATGAATATGATGGGAGAAAACTGAGGATGGATCATGACTCTACAATAATTACCTAAATGACAATGTGAAAAGAAAAAGAAAAGTATACAGAATAAAACATTTCCAGAACATGCATACTGTATGCAACAAGGCACTAAAGTAATACTGAAGAAAAACATGGCAAAGAAATACACTTTTTGTGTTTGGGCCAAATCCAACACAACACATCACTGAGTACCAGTCTCCTTATTTACAAGCATGGTGGTGGCTGCATCCTGATAAGCTTACTTTTAACATCGGCCAAGACTGGGCAGTTTTTTGGATAAAAAGAAATGGGATGGAGCTACCCACATAAAAAAATACTACAGTTTACTATAGAATAGTATTTACAGTAGTATATAATTCTGTAGTATACTGTAGAATCCTATACTGCACAGAGCAGTATCCCTTGATTGTGTAGTACTGACTATAGAATGTTGTAGTATACTGTAGAATACTATACTACACACTGTAGTATCCATTGATCATGTAGTGCTTACTTTAGAATGTTGGGGTATACTGTGTAGAATACTATACTACAGACTGTTGTATCCCTCGATCACATTAAGCTTACTTTAGAATGTTTTTATCAAATCAAATCAAATTTATTTATATAGCCCTTCGTACATCAGCTGATATCTCAAAGTGCTGGGAGGATTGTATTTATCATCATTAGTCATTTAGGTCAACATTGGATCATTCAGAGATCCTCACTGAACTTCTGGAGAGAGTTTGCTGCACTGAAAGTAAAGGGGCTGAATAATTTTGCACGCCCAATTTTTCAGTTTTTGACTTGTTAAAAAAGTTTGAAATATCCAATAAATGTCGTTCCACTTCATGATTGTGTCCCACTTGTTGTGGATTCTTCACAGAAAAATACAGTTTTATATCTTTATGTTTGAAGCCTGAAATGTGGCAAAAGGTCGCAAAGTTCAAGGGGGGCGAATACTTTCGCAAGGCACTGTAGTTAACCAATAGTTACCAGGACCACAATGCCTTCAGGAAATATTCACACCCACTTGCCTTTTTACAAATGTTGTGTTAAAATGTATTAAATTGAGATTGATTGTAAAAAAAGATGTAATGTCTTGAGTCAATAAATATTCAACCCCTTTATTTATGGCAAACCTAAATAAGTTCAGGAGTAAAAATGTGCTTACCCCCTAATCGATGTCCGCGCCCATGCGGGAATCTAATTTGCACAATAAAACAATCCCCATAAATATCCATCAGTTTAAGCTAGATATATCTATTTTTGCATTGGATGCATCTCAATCCACCGCATCCATCAACTTCAGCTTCTGCGGTGAAAGGTGGTAGAGCTAGAGCGATGTTCGTCAGACCATGAGACATCCCGAAAATCAGTCTTCTCACAAAAGTATCTGTAGCACTCAAACAGTTTGGCCTACAAACTATTATGACTCCTCTATGGAAAGATGAGACTCTCACGAACACGATCATGTCAGTTATTTCAGAAAAGACTAATCTTAAGATCCAAGGTACCAGTTGAAAAAATGGAATGGAAGTACTGTATATATGGAGACTGTTGCCAAAAATAAGAGGTTAAATACATGTTAAATACATTTTTCGATTAAATCCATTTTAATCTCACTTTGTAACACAACAAAATGTGGAAAAGGTAAGAGGTTATGAATCATTTCTGAAGGCACTGTATCTGCATTGACCTTTTTTGCACTAACTCTTTGGACTCACATATACTGCCGCTACTGTTTATCTAGCCTGTTGCCTAGTCAATTTACCCCTACCTACAGTGCCTTCGGGAAGTACTCAGACCCCTTGACTTTTTCCACATTTTGTTACTTTACAGCCTTATTCAAAAATGGATTCAATTGTTTTTCCCCTCATCAATACCACATGATGACAAAGCAAAAACAGGTTTTTAGACATTTTTGCAAATATATGAAAATAAACAACTAAATCACATTTACATAAGTATTCAGACCCTTTACTCAGTACTTTGTTAAAGCACCTTTGGCAGCGATTACAGCCTTGAGTCTTCTTGGGTATGATGCTACCAGCTTTGCACGCCTGTATTTTGGAAGTTTCTCCCATTCTTCTATGCAGATCCTCTCAAGCTCTGTCGGACTGGATGGGGAGAGCTGCACAAATATTTTCAGGTCTCTTCAGAGATGTTCGATCGGGTTCTGGCTTGGCCACTCAAGGACATTCAGAGACTGGTACCGAAGCCCCTCCTGCGGTGTCTTGGCTGTGTGCTTAGGGTTGTTGTTCTGTTGGAAGGTGAACTTTCACCCCCAGTCTGAGGTCCTGAGCGCTCTGGAACAGGTTTTCATCAAGGATCTCTCTGTACTTTGCTCCGTTCATCTTTGCTTCGATCCGGACTAGTCTCCCAGTCTCTGCCGGTGATGCTGCCACCACCATGCTTCACCGTAAGGATGGTGCCAGGTTTCCTCCAGATGTGACGTTTGGCATTCAGGCCAAAGAGTTCAATTTTGGTTTCATCAGACCAGAGAATCTTGTTTCTCATGGCCTGACAGTCTTTAGGTGCCTTTTGGCAAACTCCAAGCAGGCTGTCATGTGCCTTTTACTGAGGCGTGGCTTCTGTCTGGCCACTCTACCTTACAGGCCTGATTGGTGGAGTGCTGCAGAGATGGTTGTCCTTCTGGAAGGCCCTTCTCCCCGATTGCTCAGTTTGGCCGGGCGGACAGCTCTAGAAAGAGTCTTGGTGGTTCCAAGCTTCTTCCATTTAAGAATGATGAATGAGGCCACTGTGTTCTTGGGGACTTTCAATGCTGCAGAATTATTTTGGTACCTTTCCCCAGATCTGTGCCTCAACACAATCCTGTCTCTGAGCTCTACGGACAATTCCTTCGACCTCATGGCTTCTTTTGTTTCTCTGACATGCACTGTCAACTTTGGGACCTTATATAGACAGGTGTGTGCCTTTCCAAATCATGTCCAATTCATTTAATTTACCACAGGTGGACTTCAATCAAGTTGTAGAAACATCTCAAGGATGATCAATGGAAACAGGATGCACCTGAGCTCAATTTCGAGTCTCATAGCCAAGGGTCTGAACACTTAAGTGAATAAGGTATTTCTGTTTTATGTTTAATAAATTAACAAACATTTCTAAACCTGTTTTCGTTTTGTCATTATGGGTTTTTGTGTAGATTGCTGAGGACATTTTTTTATTTAATCAATTTTGGAATAAGGCTGTAATCTAACAAAATGTGGAAAAAGTCAAGCAGTCTGAATACTTTCCGAAGGCGCTGTATATGTAAATCACTTCCTCAATTACCTCGTACCCCTGCACATTGACTTGGTACTCTCTGTATTTAGCCAGGTTATCGTTACTCCTTGGGTCTTGTCATGTGTTATTGTTATTCTATTATTTATCTTTTTGTCTCTCTGCATTGTTGGGAAGGACCCCTAAATAAGCATTTGACAGATCGTCTACACCTGTCCACAAAGCATGTGACAAATACAATGAGGTTGATTGAATTCTGAGCAATGCAACAGACCATATTGCAATTGTTACATCTAAACGTTAAAACAGGTTCTAGGCCCTTTATATGGAAACAGTACAGAGACAGATATGAAGAACAAGCAATGTTTATTAAAGCTTAAAAGATTAGGTTTGCTTGTTTGATGCAGATAAGTAACACACATTAACAAGAGTACAACTCAATTATTTCTTAGATCTGTTACTTCCACTAGGTAGCTTTCTGAAATAGTGCTTTCACAGAGATTCGGCTGACCATGTTCACATTTACATAAACAATAGATATTTTAGAAATACAAATGACTTTACTTAGACAGTCACCATATCGGAGGGATGATGCAAATAAAATGCCTGGACCTCAAACCAGCAAAGCCTCTCCAAACAAACCAACTGAAAACAAAAGGACATTATTGCAGTGACTTTACATAATGAACATCTTGAATATTGTCAGAAGTGAATAAATTCACTGATGGTCAAACTCAACACATACCATTCAGAACAACCGACCACACCCGCAAACATTTCTTCAAGACAGCTTGGACACAAAATGGTTGCTCACAGAAATAATCCAATAGCACCAACACAGTACAGCCTATACACACAAAGGACCTTCCAGGTACAAAGCTCTCACCTGAACATGACCAAGGGGTGCCTTTATACATTTCCTGCATGTCCTCCCCTAATAAGGAAAACTACAGGCAGGTCAACAAAAACACTACAGTGAAAACTACAGTATACTATAGTCAAGTCTGCAAAAAAAAACTACAGTGAATACTACAGTAAAGACAGCAAAAATACTAAAGTCAATATCAATCAATCAATCAACCAATCAAATGTATTTATAAAGCACTTTTTACATCAGCCGATGTCACAAAGTGCTATACAGAAACTCAGCCTAAAACCCCAAACAGCAAGCAATGCAGATGTAGAAGCACGAATACTATAGCCTATAAATGTACTAACACTACAGTATTTAGACCATAGTATCCTATTGTATTTTCCCCATGTGGATAAGCACTGGCAAAATCATAGAGGAAAATCAGCTTCAGTCTGCTTTACACAGAGAGGACATTACTTTTCAGCAGGACAATAAACTACAACACAAGGCCAAATCTAACTGTTGATTACCAAGTAGACAGTGAATGTTCCTGAGTGGCCAAGTTACAGCGTTGACATAAATCTGCTTTCAAATCTGTGGCAAAATGTGTTTGTGTGTCACAGGAGGTTGGTGGCACCTTAATTGGGGAGGCCGGGCTCAATTAAGGTATAAATACATCAAACACATGGTTTCCAGGCAGTTCCAGACATTATTATGAGTCGTCCTCCCTTCAGCAGCCTTCACTGGTGTGTGTTTCAGTCATCAAATCTCAACCAGTTGAACACTTATGGGAGATTGGAGCAGCGCCTGAGACAGAGTTTTCCCCCACCATCACCATAATCTAATGTAACAGGCGTAGAAGAAACGCCTGAAACTAGATCCCCTACATACTGGCCTTGGCCCAACACCCTATTAAGACCTTTTATGTTGGTGTATAGTTACTTGTACCCATGCATTGTTTAATCATGACAATTGTCCATAGTAGAAGATACATGTTTATATTTGAAGCAGAACACACACTGGTTGAATCAAAATTGTTTCAATAAAATTAATTTAAAATTAAAAGTAATTTCAATAAAATTGTGTTAGACAACCTTGGAATAGATGTTCAATTGATGTCTGTGTCCAGTGGGAAGCCTCTTATCATCCAACATAACGCCACTGGTCAGAGTGGTGCATTATTGGCATTAAGTGGAGAACAGAAAATTCATTAGGCACCAAATGGAATAAAACTGACTCAAACAGGGAGGGACTACCTGGACTTATCCAGGTAAAATGTTTTGCTGTTTAACCCAAAATCCTGTTCTGAACATGTGAGTTTGTGGTTCCCTTAAAAGGAGTCACATTGTGTTAGTGTATAGAGTCAATGAACATCCAGATACACAACAACAAATGTGCATACAGCCAAATGATTTGAGGCAGCCATTGAGAGATCATCAAAACTTTAGAGGTGACACTAAATATTATGATCAGGTCAATGTGCATTCTATCTCCACTCAGACACAAACCAAACAAAGATAATGTTAGCTTCAATAGACAGCAAGTGAATGAGAAAGTGATAAAGGAACTCTAAACAAAAGTAGAAAAGTGCTTAGTAGGGAATAGCATTTTCATAGACCTCTCCTCTCTCCAACGCCTACTCACTCATTCCACCTCATCACTCACACATCACAGCCCAAACATTGTCTGTCTCTACCACCTCCCAGATGACTCTCACCTACCTTTGTCTAAGTCTCACATAGGCAGAGAACAACAGGGTTGTTGATAGGGAAGGTAAAGTGGTGCTCTACAGCCTGCCATCTGTGGTGCGCTGGGTATTAGTAGCTAGCTACTGTAACAGGCAATTTTACCCATGTGTCATATTTCACCACCTAACCTGCTTGGAGATACTGTATATCTCATGTAGGGTGACCAGATGTTCTGAATTGTGAGAGACTATCCCACATTTTGGCCCATTGTCCCGCAACCAAACAATCATGTCCCGCATTTTATCAACAAATTCAAATTTGGAAAAAAAGGTTGATTTGTCAGTCACTCATTCTGACCAGTGGAGGAAGGGGAAGACCATCCTCCTCAGTACATTTTAAAAAAAGTTGTACTTTTTAGATACGACTATACTAAATATATTCATACAGTGTATGTCATCAAATAATTGTGCATAAGTTGTTTGTTGTTCTCCCGTGTACATTTCATCTTTTTTGTCTTTTTTGTATATATTTCAATTCATTTTCAATGTCTTTTTTTTTCATTTTTAGATTAAATATGCCTTCCAGCAACCCACCTCACCCAATGTGATAACGGATCTGGTATTTTTAGACCTGATAGCCAGAACCTCCAACAGAAGCTAGCCATTAGAAGCTAAACAGCTAATTAGCTACTAGCTATTTAGTCATTGTTTGCCACTGCTAGAAGCCTTTACCTTTTGCACAGACACCAGACGCTTTTAGCCTGGATAATACTTGCCAGCCTGCCTGTATATGACTGTTTTCTCCACTATAACACCGGATTCCTCCCGTAAGCCCTGGACCATTACCCCTGATCATCACAGCTAGCTAGCTGCCACCGAGTGGCCAAGCTCCGAAGCTAGCTTTGAGCCAGGCCCACCTCCCGGCCTGCTCAGTGATCACTTGGCTATACAGCTGATGCCTCCTGGACTCTTCACTAACACGACTAGAATCCACTACTCCACTGAATTCTTGCATCGGATCATCGCTGCTAGCTAGCTGCTACCGAGTGGCTATAGTCGCTAACACTCTTGTCCCAAAGCTAGCACCAGTTAGCCGCGAGCCAGGCGCATCTCCCGGCTAGCAAACTAAATTACTCCAGCTACAATACCTCTTTTGCCAACTGGCCCGGACCCTTTGTCGACACGGAGCCCTGCTGTTCCATCACAACCGGTCTGCCGACGTAATCTATCTTTGACGGACATCGGAGCAGACGCTTCTACTAGCCCTGGCCTGCTAACTGTTTATTTTTTTGAACGCCGTGTCTGCCGCTTGCTAGCGTAGTAACGACTACCCAGCGGCTTCCATGTCTCGTCTATTGCTGTTCACTGGACCCTATGATCACTTGGCTACATAGCTGATGCCTGCTGGACTGTTCATTAATCACGGAACTTTATTTTTGTTTATCTGTCGGCCCCAGCCTCAAACTCAGGCCCTGTGTGTAGTTAACTGACCCTCTCTGCCCATTCATCGCCATTTTACCTGTTGTTGTTGTCTTAGCTGATTAGCTGTTGTTGTCTTACCCGTTGTTGTCTTAGCTAGCTCTCCCAATCAACACCTGTGATTGCTTTATGCCTCACTTTATGTCTCTTTCTAATGTCAATATGCCTTGTATACTGTTGTTTAGGATAGTTATTATTGTTTTAGTTTACTGTGGAGCCCCTAGTCCCACTCAACATGCCTCAGATACCTCTTTTGTCCCACCTCCCACACATGCAGTGACCTCACCCACCATAACTAGTGCATCCAGAGATGCAACCTCTCTTATCGTCACTCAATGCCTAGGTTTTCCTCCACTGTACCCACACCCTACCATACCCCTGTCTGTACACTATGCCCTGAAGCTATCCTACCACGCCCAGAAATCTTCTCCTCTTATTCTCTGTCCCCAACGCATTCGACGACCAGTTTTGATAGCCTTTAGCCGTACCCTCATCCTACTCCTCCTCTGTTCCTCGGGTGATGTGGAGGTTAACCCAGGACCTGTGCGCTCTTATTTGTTCACTTCTGTAACCGTAAAAGCCTTGGTTTCATGCATGTTAACATCAGAGGCCTCCTCGCTAAGTTTTTTACTCACTGCTTTAGCACACTCCGCCAACCCTGATGTCCTAGCCGTGTCTGAATTCTGGCTTAGGAAGGCCACCAAAAATTTGGAGATATCCATCCCAAACTTCCACATTTTCCGTCAAGATAGAACTGCCAAAGGGGGAGGAGTTGCAATCTACTGCAGAGATAGCCTGCAAAGTTCTGTCATACTTTCCAGGTCATGCCCAAACAGTTAGAACTTCTAATTTAAAAAATGAATCTCTCCAGAAATAAGTCTCTCACTGTTGCCGCCTGTTATAGACACCCCTCAGCTCCCAGCTGTGCCCTGGACACCATATGTGAATTGATTGCCCCCCATCTATCTTCAGAGTTCCTTCTGTTAGGTGACCTAAACTGGGATATGCTTAACACCCCGGCAGTCCTACAATCTAAGCTAGATGCCCTCAATCTCACACAAATGATCAAGGAACCCACCAGGTACAGCCCTAAATCCGTAAACATGGGCATCCTCATAGATTTTATCCTGACCAACTTGTCCTCCAAATTCAACTCTGCTGTTTTCAATCAGGATCTCAGCGATCACTGCCTCATTGCCTGCATCCACTATGGATCCGCGTTCAAACGGCCACCCCTCATCATTGTCAAACGCTCCCTAAAACACTTCTGCGAGCAGGCCTTTCTAATCGACCTGGCCCGGGTATCCTGGAAGGATATTGAACTCATCCTGTCGGTAGAGCATGCCTGGTCATTCTTTAAAAGTAATTTCCTCACCATCTTAAATAAGCACGTCCCTTTCAAAAAATTTAGAACTAAGAACAGATTTTGCCCATGGTTCACTCTAGACCTGATTGCCCTCGACCAGCACAAAAACATCCTGTGGCAGACTGCACTAGCATCGAATAGTCCCCGCGATATGCAACTTTTCAGGGAAGTCAGGAACCAATACACGCAGTCAGTCAGGAAAGCAAAGGCTAGCTTTATCAAACCGAAATTTGCATCCTGTAGCTAACTCCAAAACGTTTTGGGACACTGTAAAGTCCATGGAGAATAAGAGCACCTCCTTCCAGCTGCCCAATGCACTGAGGATAGGAAACACTGTCACCACCGATAAATCCACGATAATCGAGAATTTCAATAAGCATTTCTCTACAGCTGGCCATGACTTCCTACTGGCTACCCCAACCCCGCCCAACAGCTCTGCACCCCCCATAGCTACTTGCCCAAGCCTCCCCAGCTTCTCCTTCACCCAAATCCAGATAGCAGATGTTCTGAAAGAGCTGCAAAACCTGGACCCGTACAAATCAGCTGGGTCCTCTCTTTCTAAAATTATTTGCCGCCATTGTTGCAACCCCTATTACCAGTCTGTTCAACCTCTCTTTTGTATCGTCCGAGATCCCTAAAGATCGGAAAGCTGCCGCAGTCATCCCCCTTTTCAAACTCTAGACCAAAACTGTTAAAGACCTATATCCATCCTGCTCTGCATTTCTAAAGTCTTTGAAAGCCAAGTTAATAAACACATCACTAACCCTTTCGAATCCCACTGTACCTTCTCCGCTGTGCAATCCGGTCTCCAAGCTGGTCACAGGTGCACCTCAGCCACGCTCAACGTATTAAACGATATCATAACCGCCATCGATAAAAGACAGTACTGTGCAGCCGTCTTCATCGATCTGGCCAAGGCTTTCGACTCTGTCAATCACCGTATTCTTATCGGCAGACTCAACAGCCTTGGTTTCTCAAATGACTGCCTCGCCTGGTTCACCAACTACTTCTCAGATAGAGTTCAGTGTGTCAAATTGGAGGGCCTGTTGTCCGGACCTCTGGCAGTCTCTATGGGGGTACCACAGGGTTCAATTCTCGGGCTGACTCTTTTCTCTGTATATATCAACGAGGTCGCTCTAGCTGCGGGTGATTCCCTGATCCACCTCTATGCAGACGACACCATTCTGTAAACATCTGGCCCTTCTTTGGACACTGTGTTAACAAACCTCCAAACGAACTTGAATGCCATACAACACTCCTTCCGTGGCCTCCAATTGCTCTTAAACGCTAGTAAAACTAAATGCATGCTTTTCAACCGATCGCTGCCCGCACCCGCCTGCCCGACTAGCATCACTATTCTGGACGGTTCTGACTTAGAATATGTGGACAACTACAAATACCTAGGTGTCTGGCTAGACTGTAAACTCTCCTTCCAGACTCACATTAAGCATCTCCAATACAAAATGAAATCTAGAATCGGCTTCCTATTTCACAACAAAAACTCCTCAACCCACGGCGCCAAACATACCCTCGTAAAACTGACTATCCTACCGATCCTCGACTTCAGCGATGTAATTTACAAAATAGCCTCCAACACTCTACTCAGCAATCTGAATGCAGTCTATCACAGTGCCATCCGTTTTGTCACCAAAGCCACATACACCACCCACCACTGCGACCTGTATGCTCTCGTCAGCTGGCCCTCGCTACTTATTCGTCGCCAGACCCACTGACCCCAGGTCATCTATAAGTCTTTGCTAGGTAAAGCTCTGCCTTATCTAAGCTCACTGGTCACGATAAAAACACCCACCTGTGGCACGTGCTCCAGCAGGTATATCTCACTGGTCATCCCTAAAGCCAATACCTCCTTTGGACACCTTTCCTTCCAGTTCTCTGCTGCCAATGACATGAACGAATTGCAAAAATTGCTGAAGTTGGAGACTTATATCTCCCTCACTAACTTTAAACATCAGCTATCTGAGAAGCTAACCGATCGCTGCAGCTGTACCCAGCCCATCTGTAAATAGTCCATCCAATCTACCTACCTCATCCCCATATTGCTTTTATTTACTTTTTGCTCTTTTGCACTCCAGTATTTCTACTTGCACATCATTATCTGCACATCTATCACTCCCGTGTTAATTTGATAAATTGTAATTACTTCGCTATTATGGCCTATTTATTGCCTTACCTCCTCACGCCATTTGCACACACTGTATATCAATTTTTTTTTGTGTTATTAACTGTACGTTTGTTTATTCCATGTGTAACTCTGTGTTGTTGTTTGTGTCGCAGTGCTTTGCTTTATCTTGGCCAGGTCGCAGTTGAGAATGAGAACTTGTTCTCAACTGGCCTATCTGGATAAATAAAGGTGAAATAATATTTATTTTAAATCAGATTCAAGCATCTGGGAAAAAAACGCATCGATCATGTAATGGATGAAGGTCTGTGTATTCAAACTGTGTAACAACGAGAAAGTAAAACGAAAAAGGGATGTTATGAAGCAGCTTATCGACACCACCACATTTTTGGGCATGCACGAATTGTCTTTTAGAGAACACGAAGAGAGAGGAAGTTCCGCTAATTGCGCGTTGCGATGCTTTACTTGCTTAACATATGGAACTTTCGACTGTCTTTTCTGGCATGTTGAAATCAATTCAGAATGTTTTGATGGCTTCCTTCAGATCATCCATTAAAAGTGAGATTTAAAGAGAGAGGTTGACGCAGAGCATTTTTTTGCGCTCGCTGAAGTAGGCTTTCCACTTTCCTTCTGTATTTATTTAGCAAAGGTCATCAATAACACAATCACTCCGGACTGACACAAGCAAAAACTCATTACATAAATGTTGCAGCAGCCTAGGTTACACCTAAACATTAGAGATTGGACATGCTGTATCGGATGAAACGAGACGATGTTTCAGTCTGATCAACTGTAGGCACCTAATAATAGCAGCTGCCCATCTGGTCAGGGTAAACAAATTGGTAACGTTTTGTCAGGAGAAAATGTGAATGTGATCAAATTTGGTTTATATTCAAACTTGGGCTGGCTACATATTCAGTTCAAAATGATTAACTGGAATTAAATCAATCAACATAATAGTGATGACAAATGTGAGATAATGTTTATTAGGCCTACACATACATAAAGCAAACATGCATGAAGCAAGCTCAGCCCTGTGAGTTCAGTTGTCTCTGTGTCTGGGTAGAGGAAATCCCCCTCTGAATCTAGTCTAAATATAATTAATATGAACAATTATAAGGTTGCTGCAGTTTGACAGGGTTTTCACCCCCCCTAGGGCCTGGAGTTTTTTTCAGGAGTTTAAAAAAAACCCGTGTGACCTAATTAGGACAACTGGTCCCATCATAGCCCATATAAAACCATTTTACAAGTGATTAATGGCTGTCATACATTATAGGGTCCAGAGTTTTCCTGGTTAGGTTAACAGATAAGGAAAAACACCAGGCTCCACGGGGTAAAAATTGCCCCACCGCTCTGGGACCTATGGTGGCACCGGTCTGTTGCAGTTGTCAGTTATCGTCAGGTATGTGGATGATCAGGGCTTTATTCAGGAACGTTTCTTGGGCTACTTTGTGTCAAGTTGGCGAGATAAGCAGTCTGTTTGACTTTTTGAATTCTGAGATGTCTAAAATTAACTTAACCTTTTTGGGATAGGGGGCAGCATTTTCACTTTTGGATGAATAGCGTGCCCAGACTGAACTGCCACCTACTCTGTCCCAGATGCACTCTAAAGTTTCCAAAACGGTCAAAATATTGTCTGTGAGTATAACATAACTGATATTGCAGGCGAAACCCTGAGAAAAATCTAACCAGGAAGTGGCTGCTATTTTGAAAACTCCCATTGCTCCATTTAAAGGGATATCAACCAGATTCATTTTCCTATTGCTTCCTCAAGGTGTAAACAGTCTTCAGACAGTTTCAGGCTTTTATTTGGAAAAATGAGCCAGAACGATAACATCGCGTCAAGTGGTCACATGAGTTTTGCTCGCGCAACAGAATTTGGACATCTATTGTTTTTCCCTCTCCTACTGTGAAAGACATTTGCGGTTGATATATTATTGATTATATATTTTAAAAACAACCTGAGGTATGATTATAAAAAACGTTTGACATGTTTCTGTGGACATTATGGAAACTATTTGGAATTTTCGTCTGCGTTGTCGTGACCGCTCTTTCCTGTGGATTTCTCAACATAATGCGCCAAACAAACGGAGGTATTTTGGATATAAAAATCATCTTTATGGAACAAAAGGAACATTTGTTGTGTAACTGGGAGTCTCGTGTGTGAAAACATCCAAAGATCATCAAAGGTAAACGATTCATTTGATTGCTTTTCTGATTTTCGTGACCGAGCTACCTGATGCTAAGTGTACTTAATGTTTTGTTGTGCGATCGATAAACTTACACAAACGCTTGGATTGCTTTCGCTGTAAAGCATAATTTCAAAATCTGAGACGACAGGTGGATTAACAAAAGGCTAAGCTGTGTTTTGCAATATTGCACTTGTGATTTCATGAATATGAATATTTTTAGTAATATTATTTGACTGAGGCACTATGCTATTTAGCAGTTGCTGATGACAATTATCCTGCTTAAGGGATGGGTAGCGTCAAGAAGATAACATGAGCTGGTCAGTATGTGTAGGTAATCCTTTCTAACGCTGCTTTTTTGAAAAATATCACGTAGTAGAACTGTATAAGTGTTTCTCTCCACTTTCTAGAGGACCGAGTTTTGAAATCAGTGCAATGCCTGGTGGAATTAGAGTATGATAGCTAAAGAGATCGAGAAAATTCTGGCTTTTATTCCAAATATGTAGAGGCAGTTGAAAAAAGAACACACAGAAGGCTGACAGAAATGGAGTTGCGTCCATCCATGTATACAGGTAGGATAGTCTAGCTAGCTACATGTTCAGATATTATACATTTCAAATAGTAAGAAAGTAATTTCAAGTTAAAGCGTACTGTTAGCTAGCTAACGTTACATGTGTGATCTGTGTAGTAATATTATTCGTATCTCAGAGCCATTTGCATGGCTAGTTATAGTCTAATGTTAACTAGCTAGCTAACATTGAACCTGGTTGGTTAGCTACCTGCAGATTCATGCAGGGTAGTGATGTTATGAGGTGGGATTATGGTTCATTGTTTAGCTAGCTAGCTACATGTCTAAACAAAAGACTTCACTATGCAAGTAACCATTTCACTACACCTTCTGTATCCTGTGCATGTGACAAATACACTTTTATTTGATATATAATGTGCGTTTACTAGAGACGGTAATGTGAAGAACATGACCTGCACCAAAGTCAAATTAGGATATAACGTTAGGCCAACAAGACGGTCTCCAAGTTTAAAAATTATCCGGTAGAATGCCCTGCTTTTATTTCATCACACTCACAACCGTAACCTGTTTTCTGTTGGCTCTAGTTTTTGTGTTTATACTATTTCATAACGACAACGACAAGTTTGATGTCGGACAACAATATAATGTTCATGATGTCACTGCGAGAACTGTCAATAGACGTAGTATAAACCAGCCTTTAGTCTTGAAATCTTTGGTTGTTTAGTACATGGCATCATGTGAATCCTTAAAGAGATGGGTGAGGCTAAGGCTTAAGAGGATGTGAATGATGCTGAATGGGGGTAGACAAAGAAGAGCTCTCCAGTAGGTGTACCAAAACATTCAAGGGCCATTTACTCAAAAGTGACATTATAAGTTTATCAACTTTCAAAGCAGAATTACTTTCCCATTGTTCCTAAACTGTAGTGTTTGATATAGCATTTTCTAGCTCTGAGTCTCTACTTTTATCCAATGTAAAAAACACAAGTCAAATTTTGCTACATAAGACCGAATTCGAGCTGGTCGGCCACATATTTGCTGCTACTTCACTCAATCCTGTTTTGCATTCCCTGAGACCAACCAGATATGTCCTTGGCCAAATATTCCCAGATTTTCATAAAAGAGCCACACATGCTGTCTCTCATTTCTGCATCACTAAATTTATCATGAGGCAACAGAGTAGGATAGGTGCGCTTTAATTGCTCATTCGGTGCTGCGGACTGCAGGGATGGATCGCTCCTCCACTGAATCAATGTCTTGGAAGATCACATAATGATTCATTAGTATTCTACATAAGATTACCAAATTAGCATAGTATAACGTTACATAAAAAACACCACCTCATTCCGTATTTTAACACCATCTGCTCTCATTTGCTCACGAATGTTTGAGATCAAATGATTGGCATGCAGACGCATTTGGGACATTTCACTGGTAAAACATTAAGAATGATTGTTCACGATTGACAGTGATGATGCCATGGCCTATTGTGAAATTAGGTATGCCTTACTTGGTGTTTGAGGGAATTAAAAATATGAAATGTTCTTGAGATAATGCATATTCAATAGACTTCATGCATATTCTCAAATGATATGCAATAGGCTATCTATCTGTAGGCTATTTATCGGTACAAACTTTGAGAAATGATGGTGTCATTTACATTGTGTGGCTGCCAAATGTTTTTATTCGAATATCCTGCTCGTTGTCCCTCATCTCATGATTGTTTTGAAGTGGAAATCCCATAGAATACTTATTGTGTGGGGCCACCATGGCTGCATCTGAAATGGCATCCTATTCCCTATATGGTGCAATACATTTCCAGACGCATCCTGTGTAGTGCACTACAACAAAGGGCTGACTGTACAAAGAGAGGTTTTCCAGATGTCTAGAACTCTAGAGAATTTTCTACACATAGACTTAGAACTCCAATTATGTGGTTCCACAGCTCTTTGGTTACTAGTTACATGATAGAGATCCAAGGAGATACATACGGGTTATCCTTTTAGATACCTACCAACCCAAACTGCGAAATCATCTTAATTGGCATCAATACCCATGATTCGTTGACCCAGGTTGTGTCCCAAATGGCAAATGGTACCCTATCCCCTATATAGTGCACTATTTTTGACCAGAATCCAATGGGCAAAAGTAGTGCACTAAATAGGGAACAGGGTGCCATTTAGGATGCAGACCTAGGTTTGTTTATAGTTTGCCTTGCTGCTATCATACATTTGCCACTCAAATAAATCCAACAAAAATACTCCCAAAATCCAGAGTTACATAATCTGACATGGATCCGGATCAGAGTGCGAATTATAACACAACATTTCACGGGACCTCCTATTTAAAAATGTTTTAAAAAACTAATATGGGCCTAATAGTAAAGAAATGTATGCCTATTTTAACAGGAAACATGTACTACCTTTTAATGTGGCATAAACATAACCAGTCATGATGTTGTCATTAGGCCTACACTCTTATAGCCTGAATTAATTGATACATCTTGATGGCAAATGGACCTTTTGGAACAAAAGTGGCTGAAATAAGGGACGTAAAAACTAACACGCTAACACAGTGACACGTCAGAGTTAGACGTTCATCCGTGTTTCTCAAACTTCAAATTTTGAAGTTGTTCCAAGGGTCAAATTTCTAAATGTTTGGTTACTTCTCTATCATGCCTAGGTTAAGTTTAGGCATGAACTCCAAATGGTTAAGGTAAGGGTTAAGGATTGGGATAGGCTTAAAACAAAAATTTAAAAAAATACTTTATATCACTGGATTTGAACATGAAACCAGAGGCAGATGCTTGTGCCCATCCACCATCCCTGTCCACAACACCTACTTGAAGGTAACAGCACTCACTGTTGTCCCTAGTTAGTGGCCAGTTTTTATGTCACCAACCAACGTCCTCAGACATGGATGGACATCGAATACTGACTTGTAACATGGGTGACCTGCCTGTCATTGCCGTGGGAAACTGAGGGCTCAGTTGAAACAATGTTGCAAGTTTGATAGCTGGCTGGACCCAGTCGATACAATGTTGCAAGTTTGCTAGCGAAAGCTCAAGACAGACAGAGAGAGCAGCAGACAGGCCGAGTAGTATGAATGCGGTTGAAAGAACCTGAACTGTCACTGGTTTAAACAATGACAGAGATCGTTCGTTTAAGCTTTTATTTAAAAATGTTCAACTGTAACAGTACAAAATTGCATTTTAAACAAATAGGAGAATGGTTTAATTAAAGTTGGACTTTTGTTGCATTAAGGGGAGCTCATGCTTCCCCTCATTTAGAATCTTGATCTATCAGTAATCCCTTCTGCAGCTTAGACTGTTATTTTATTTAGGTTAAAAGTTGGTTGACAAAAAAAATCCAAAATTCCTGTACGTTGATGAGTTTTTGCAAATCCAATTAATCTTCTACATTGATTCAACATAATCAAAAGGAAAAACATTGCATTTCTTTGTGGAAATGTTGTAGAAACAACGTTGATTCAACCAGTTGGTGCCCAGTGGGACAGAACAGTACGATATATTTGGATACTCTATCTGTGTATCCACAAGTATTCAAATACTCCCTATACACAATATTTAAAACTATTAAAGGTCAAATAAATATATGTTACAATATACTGTTTGTATGCATCTTTAAGTAGTTCCTCTACTTATTCCAGTAAACTGTCAGTTAGTTTCTTATACTGTAGCTGAATAGATATCAATAAACAACAATAGCCAACAGATAGATGTCTTCAATACCAATAGAACACATCAATTCTTAGCATCCTTCTTCATGCTACATTAGACTCTGTGGGCGCTATACAACAACCACTCTCTATAGAAAAGTGTAATCAAAAGAACATCCTTTAGCGGGATGCAGGGCTGAAAAAAGTCGGTATAAAAGAAATAGTGACTACACACTCATAAGCTATACAACGTGCCTTTAATAACCACACAATGTTTATGTTTGAGAAGAGACCCCAGCTAGTACATTTGGTTCCTTGGAAGTTGTGGTAAAGTATGTTTTTGGTTTCACATTGGTTGTGGGAATTAAGTCATACGTTTCCTGACCGGTAAACGTTACGAGAACAGAAGTGAAGTGAAGGTTTATTTTGGGGTTTCAGGAGGTTCTGAGAATGTTTTACTCTGGTTCCTTGAAAGTATTCCTGGGAGGTTTCTTTAACGCTCTGAGAATGGCCAGGGACGCACCCTGTACGGTTTCGGCGGTTAAACGCACTCTTCTCTGTTCCACTGGATGTCATAAGGTGAATGCACCAATTTGTAAGTCGCTCTGGATAAGAGCGTCTGCTAAATGACTTAAATGTAATGTAATGTAATGGAAATTATAGGTTATTTCAAGGTTTTTAATAACTTCCTTAAAACGTTCACTGGATGTGACTTTTCCTACTGGGCAGAAACTTGTTGAATCAATGATGTTTCCATGTGATGATGTTGAATCAACGTGGGAAACCAATTGGATTTTCAAAAAGTCAACAGAAGGGAATTTCGTTTTTTTCCCCACCAAACTTTTAACCTAAATCCAATGACATTGTGAATTGTTTTGTTGATTTTGCGATAGTTGACAAGTGGGTTACTTGCACAGATAGGACACATGGAAATACATTTCCTTACGCATTAATCATGCAAACACATTTCTTTTTCATTGTGACAAGGCATCAGTGAGATTCTAACCTATAATCTATCCATGGAATTAGTCCACCACACCACCAGAATGGAGCTAGCATGCCATATTTTCTACGCTTACAAATCTGTTAATTTGAGTTTATTCAAACAGACCCCATTTCAATTGAAACGAACGCTC
Organism: Oncorhynchus nerka; assembly: GCF_034236695.1. Lineage (NCBI taxonomy): Eukaryota > Metazoa > Chordata > Actinopteri > Salmoniformes > Salmonidae > Oncorhynchus > Oncorhynchus nerka. The sequence continues at coordinate 62,523,064 of NC_088404.1, read as the reverse complement.
ATTAAGACCAGGTGGGGCCAATTAGTGGGTGCAGGCAACACACCTGAACACACTTAACAAGATTGAGGATAGAGATAATTTTGGTGATGCTGAGAATGGAATGTAATGTTATTAAATAATATTCCTAGAACGTTCTCTGAACATTACAAAAGTTTTGTGGTTTCTATGAAAAGTTTTTTTAACGTTCTCGGAACAATTTGAGAACGTGACTTTAAATGGAACCAGGAGGAAACCTGTAGTAAAAAGTTATGCCTGAAGTACTGAAATTCCCAACGAAGAACGTTGTTTCTTAACGAAGTTGAACAATTTTGAACATTCCCAATGCCAAACCAGTTGGAGAACATTCCTAGAACATGACCAAAATTGAAATGAAATGTAACCATGTTTGAACTTTTAGGATGAAGTAATGAAGTACCAAGAAAATATCATTTTCTTGTCAAGTTCCTTAAAGGTGCTGAGAATGTTCCAAATTATCCTGCACCATTCCCAGAAAGTTGTGGAAAAGTTGAATGCAAAATAAACATAGGATAATCACCAATTCTCACCAAGGTCTAAGAATGTTCTCAGAACATTATGTGCTAGTTGGGAAAACGTTACATAAAAATGGCCTGGCATTAATCAGTCATCCCTGATTATGGTGTCATAGAAAGGAAAGAGACAGCAAGGGAAAAGGTAATAGCAGGTGAAAATACTATGGACAATATCCATTAATAGGAAGATGGGGGACTGAAGAGAAAATGCCAAAGGATTTTGAGAAAATATCACGAAATAGGAATACGCCGGTATGATGTACATTCAGCCAATGTTCAAGCAAAATGATAGTTCACAGCAATTCTGCCACGGCCCTAGAGGGAGCTCGACACACACCTACACGCACACACATACAGTACACACAAACACACTAAAATAACATGCAACAAGTATAACAATGTATCTGTTTTCTAAAATTTCTTAAATACACACAGACATTTTTTCAGTCAATATGCTTCAAACAGACAGCACAATAACTCAGCAAAGATGGCCCTATAGCTGGTGCAACAGAGAAAAATACTATCACAGATAAGTGTCATAGCTGCATATCTATCTAGGGGGATATAACCAATCGGGATTGAGTGGTATAATTGTTCCCTTGTGCTAATGAAACCATTGGCCAGTCTTCTCTCTCTTTTTTGGCTGTGTTTGGACCCTAAGGGACCAGGGTGTCCTAGGGCTGTGTTCTTCTCTGAAGGCCCAAACACTGCAGACAAAACAAGGACTGGCTTCAGCCAACATGTCCTTTTCGTAACACTTTATATGGCCATAGGCACACAGTTGGTAGCTGAAAATGTTCCAGCAATAAGGGCACCACCAGCCTTCTTCTAATAACCAAACCAGCAGGAGCTGGGGGTAATGAAGTGTGACCTGAAGGAAGCGTGTATATGTGGTATGTGTTTGTGCGTGTTCAGGGTAACATAAACAGTAAAGGAGGAACCCTGTGAGATGCCTCAGGTACAGAGGGTACACACACACACACACACCTAAGAAAAATGTTCCCCTTAGGGACCAGCCTTTTGAGTGATCAGTATGACTGTGGTAAAATACTAGAGCAGGCGCTCTCAAATGATCTCTCACATGCTGACCAAACCGGCCACATTGCGTGCGCGAGTGTTGAAAAAAATTAATGTAGACATACATGTTATTCAATAATGTCATCGAAACTGCTCACGCACGTCATCTGCATAGCCAGGCACTAAAATAGAACTTGGTTCTATTTGGCGCGGCAAGTCATGCCTCTCCCATCTCCGCCTTGGTTTTTAGGATCATACAAACCCACGTGAGTGATTGAAAGATGAAGCAGGTCCACACTCCGGCCTAGTTGATGGAGGTCATGAGCCTTAATGCCGGTTGCCAACAGTCATATAAAATCCAAAGAGGAATGAATGAGGAGAGATGAATCAAAGAAAACATACTAGGTTTTCCCTTTTACCTTTCGATTCATTGTCGGAGTAGAGAACACACGATTTTGTGGGACTCAAAATGGGTACAAAATTCTACAAAGATCCAGCAGATAGAAGGACCATATGGATTTCAGTTACAATAGCAACCCAATGTTCATATTCCAGGACAAATGATTTAGCAACAGCTAGCTAGGTAAAAGTCCACGAATTCTCTCTCTCTCTCTGTGTGTGTGCGTAGACATTCACAGCAATTTTCATAGGCTCATAGACACAGGAGAGAGGTTGTATTCTAATAGGAGTGTGGCGAGCAGAAGTACAAAAGGCAGTTTGTCTTAAGTGAAAGTGAAAAGACTAAAATCAGTAAAAAAGGAGGGTGGATGTGCTCCAGACTTTGAGAACAGCACCTAAATACATGAGAACAGACAGTAGTTACGGGACACAACCTCCCGTTGAAAGTCGAGATGTGCAAACTTATTCACTATAAACACTCCCTTTTCAGAGATAAATTAAATAATGGTGATAAAATGCAAAGACAATATGCCACAGGAAATACATCCATTTGAATTTGCAATATTGGACCACATTATACTGTAAATGGGGTGGAGAGGGCAGCCAATGACTGGGGGGCAGAAGGAAGATGTGCTATTATTGTAGCAGGCCATGAGAATTCACACTCATCTGTAGGTTATATAGTATGAATCCTCTAACCTAATACGCACGCACACGCACCCACACCCACACACAAACCTTGACATGGTGATCTGTATGGTTATCTGTACCAACATCCTAGGCAGTGAGGTGGGGGAGTTGTCGTGCACTACTCTCTAGTAACTAGGACGTATCTACGAGAACTGTACGGCAGTAGTTGAGGGTTAAAAGTAGTGCACTTGTCTCCATGGTAACTAGGGTATTTGACTGTCCCACTAGCCATGGGGCAGGCTGGTGGTAGTACACTAGTTTCCATGGTAACAAGGGTGTGCGAATGCCACGCTACAACCAAAGTAGGGGGTTTGTGGGTAACTGTCTCTGGAATATGTCCATGACAAAAACAAGGGGGATTGGCTGCCCCTATCACATCTTCTTGATCACGTGACGCGACCTCGCTCTCTCCTCTTCATGCCATCTTCCTTGCAGTCTCCACATCCTGGCACTCGACGGCGGAGAGCGCGATCAGCATCTGCGCGGCGTAGTAGGTGGCCATGATAACGGCGCGTGAGTGCGGCACAGGGAAGCAGAACTTGTTAACGGCAATAGTGAGGTCGGAGACCATGAAGAGTACAGCGCCCAGACATGCCGACATCTTGGTCCAGGTCCACAGGTCATTGGCCAACTGGAGGCCGGCCACGGCCCGCCAGCCCATGAAGCCGATCAGGGCGATATAGACCCCCACCAGGTAGGTGAAGGGGCCTGAGAGGTAGGGGTAGAGCAGGGCGTAGCTCACGGCCGAAATGGCGCCGATCACCAGGCCGGCAAGCGGGTTCAGGGGCTTCATACCGAAGGCCGAGGAGTAGAGGATGTGGGAGATGGCAAACATCAGCAAACCTGTGGGATACAGAAAATAGTATATATAACTTACTGTTATATTGCCTTTTCTGTTATAAAATCTGAGCTTGGAGCTCCAGAGTACTGATGATGGTTTTCTGTTATACCTGACAATTAATTGCAACCACCTGGTGTCCAAGGTATAAATCAGTCCTTGATTAGAGGGAAATAATGTGGATCAGGCTTCGAGGCCCAGATTAGAATTTGCCTGATATAGTATATACACACACATTAAGGTATACACAGGAGGTAGGGAAATGACAAGTAGGGAAGACATTAAGCATGGGGCATGCCTAAATTGTCTAAAGTACCTTCCTCTCCTCCATCTGCGCTGATCTAAACAAACTGGATAGCTGAGAGTAGCAAGAGGGAAAGGAGACCCTATATCTGCTTCTGAAATGGCACCCTTTTCTCTGTATAATGTACTATTACAAGGGAATAGGGTGCCATTTTATATGCAACCCAGTAGAGGAAGCCACCTTCAATTGCTGTAAAGGACTGTAGGCATCAGTGGTCGAGTTCCTGCCCGACTACATTGCAGTCAGGGACGGCTCTAGAATTTCGTAATTTGGTTAGAGGCCACCACCCATACTAAACATTTTAGTGACCTCCCTCTTTGCAGTATACAGAAAATTCGATGATTTAAAGTAAATTTCCTGTAATCCAACCAGGGTTTGGGCTCAATTCAGAAATTAATTCAGAATTGCCTCATAAATTCTAATTCAATTCTTGAATTTAAATTGAAGTAGTAACATTGCAAAAAATCTGAAACATTTTATCCAAATTTGATGCAGAAAAGCTCATCCATGCTTTTGTCACTTCTAGATTAGACTACTGCACTCACTCTACTATGCCGTTCGGCCATTGCTCATCCATATATTTATATGTATATATTCTTATTCATTCCTTTACACTTGTGTGTATAAGGTAGTTGTTGTGAAATTGTTAGATTACTTGTTAGATATTACTACATGGTTGGAACTAGAAGCACAAGCATTTTGCGACACTCGCATTAACATCTGCTAACCATATGTGTGTGACCAATAAAATTAGATTTGATTTGAAATGAAAACTGCAAAAAATGTGAAAGAAATTACATTTATGTCCTGAATACAAAGCATTATGTTTGGGGCAAATCCAATACAACACATCAATCATGATGGTGGCTGTATTATGTTATGGGTATGCTTGTCATCGGCAAGAATGAAAAAGAATAGAGATAAACACATCAAAATCCTAGAGGAAAACTTTCCAACAGACACTGGGAGACAAATTCAACTTTCTGCATGACAATAACCTGAAACACAAGGCAGAATATACACTGGAGTTGCTTATCAAGACGACATGGAATGTTCCTGTTACAGTTTTGACTTAAATCAACTTGAAAATCTATGGCAAGACTTGAAAATAGCAATCTAGAGATCTAGTGATCATCAACAACCAGCCTGACAGAGCATGAAGAATTGAAAAAATGATAATGGGCAAATGTAGCACAATCCAGGTGTGTTAAGTTCTTAGCGACTTAACCAGAAAGACTTGTAGCTGTAATCGCTGCCAAAGGTGATTCTAACATACATTGACTCAGGGGTGTGAATACTTATGTAAATGAGATATTTCTGTATTTCATTTCCAATATATTTGCAAAAATGTCAACAACAAAAAAAAAGTAATTTGTCATCATTGGGGTATTGCTTTTAGATGGGTGAGAAAAGGTATACATTTAATCAATTTTGAATTCAGGCTATAACACCATTTTTTGGGGAATAAATCAAGGGGTATGAAAACTTTCTGAAGGCACTGAACATGCTGGCAAATGTTCTGATCAGTGCTAATGAATTAGACACTTGACAAGATGATCATGAGCAGCACTCACCTCAACATAGCGAACATGTCCACACCCTAATTGTAGCCTAACCAATATCCAAATGGAGATTCAGTGAAAGTAAAAATTTGACATTGATTGAGTCCCCACGCTTGTCTCAAAGCTGCGAGAAACAACACTGAAATAGTTGAACACACGCGGGTTGGCCATTACTTCAAATGTATTAAAACAATTAGATGTCTTTGGGAGTTTCAGTAAGCAACCAATTGATGCTTTCAATTACATTAGTGTAGTTTATTCCAATATTTTCATCATTCGGTGATATTTATTCCCACAGTAATTCTTTATGGATCCATCCAGTTGTGTTTAAGAAAACAGTGCATGTGGTGGGATATGCGAAGACATGGGTGAAGTGACATGCCTCGCAAAGTTTCTAACTGTCAGGAATGGTAATGGTAGTGGTAATGGGCGCTGCCTAGCAACCATCAAGAGCTTAAGAGCGTAGTGCGTGCCAATGCCGCCTCAGCATCAGGGCTACATTTCATTCTAAGCCGTAGGCAGAACTTTACCATAAACATGACTAAGTCATGACTAAGTCGGTTGGCGGAAATGTAGAGGCTTTGTCACCGGCAATACATTTCATATAAAGAAAAGCCTGCAAAAAGTTGGAGAAATGCTAAATTTGTCAGAAAAACATCTTGGTTTGAAAGGTGTAGATGTAAGGCTAAAACTTCCTCCCACCAAAACAGGCAAAAATTTCAGGCTGTCTTTTCAAACAGTTGTTACAATAAAAGGGCATTATCATTATTTTCACAATTTCACAGTATTATTCCAAACTCATAGTGTGGAAATATATATAAAACACAGGGAAAAACCACATTTGACTGTACTGGGCCCTTAAATAAGTGCATGGGACGTGAAAATTTCACATGCTCCCAAATATTCAAATGAGCCCCTGCCTCTAGCTGGGCTTGGTCTGGGCTAGCCTGTGTTGGGCTGGCATGGGATTAGTGTGGGCTAGCCTGTGTTGGGCTGGCATGGGATTAGTGTGGGCTAGCCTGTGCCCACCTTGCCCACTGAATACCTACATGGGGCCAATTGGGGTCCTGTTTGCTGGGTCTTTACCCTATTTGTTAAATTTGTTAAATTTGTACCTTTGAAACAAAGTCAGATATACAACGTTATATCCACCATCGGAAAAGACAATAGGCTGGCCAGTACCTCCCGCTGGAAAGTACACTGAACTAAAATATAAACGCAACATGCAACAATTTCAAAGATTTTCCTGAGTTACAGTTCATATAAGGAAATCAGTCAATTTAATTTAAATGTAAATGTATACATTCATTAGGCCCTAAACTATGGATTTCACATGACTGGGAATACTTTATTTTTTGGATCAGAAAACCAGTCAGTATCTGGTGTGACCACCATTTGCCTCATGCAGTGCGACACATCTCCTTCACATAGAGTTGATCTGGCTGTTGATTGTCGCCTGTGGGATGTTGTCCCACTCCTCTTCATTATCTGTCTTCGCAGCTGACATATGGAACTGTTTTAAGATGGTCATACCATGGATCATTTAGCTATTTGTTTTTTAATTTTAGGGCCCCTTCATCTGTCCCAAACCTGTTTTATAAAATGTATTTGACAAAATATTGAATTTGGCATTTACTACTATAGCCCATAGAAACGCATTGAATAACGTATTGGTGAAATGGCAAAAAAGAGAGTGAAAAAACCCATAAGGAATAAGGTTTTGAAGTGTCTGTCCTATATCTAGAAGATACAGTGCATTCGGAAAGTATTCAGACCCCTTCACTATTTCCAAATTTTGTTATGTTACAGCCTTATTCTAAAATTGATTAAGTAAAACATTTTCCTCATCAATATCCCAAAATGACAAAACGAAAACATTTTTGTACATTTCTTAATAAAAAATGTAAAAGATAAATATCTTATTTAAGTAATCAGACCCTTTGCTATGAGACTCGAAAGGGAGCTCAAGTGCATCCTGTTACCATTGATCAATTGATTGGAAATTATTTGGAAAGACACGCACCTGTCCATATAAAGGTCTCACAGATGATAGTGCATGTCAGAGCAAAAACTAAGCCATGAGGTCGAAGGAATTGTCCGTAGAGCTCCGAGACAGGATTGTGTCGAGGCACAGATCTGGGGAAGGGTACCAAAACATTTCTGCAGCATTGAAGGTGCCCAAGAACACAGTGGCCTCCATCATTCTTAAATGGAAGAAGTTTGGAACCACCAAGACTCTTACAAGAGCTGGCAGCCTGGCCAAATTGAGCAATTGGGGGTGAAGGGCTTTGGTCAGGGAGGTGACCAAGAACCTAATGGTCACTCTGACAGAGCTCCAGAGTTCCTCTGTGGAGATAGGAGAACCTTCCAGAAGGACAACCATCTCTGCAGCACTCCACCAATCGGGCCTTGATGGTAGAGTGGCCAAACAGAAGCCACTCCTTAGTAAAAGGCAAATGACAGCCCGCTTGGACTTTGCCAGAAGGCACCTAAAGAACTCTGACCATGAGAAACAAAATGCTCTGGTCTGATTAAACCAATATTGAACTCTTTGGCCTGAATGCCAAGTGTCACATTTGGAGGAAACGAAGCACCACTCATCACCTGGCCAATAACATCCCTACAGTGAAACATGGTGACAGCATTATGATATGGGGATGTTTTTCAGGGGCAGGGACTGGGAGACTAGTCAGGATTGAGGGAAAGCCAAGACAACGCAGGAGTGGCTTCAGGACAAGTCTTTGAATGTTCTTGAGTGGCCCAACCTTTAATCGCTGCAAAAGGTGCTTCAACAAAGTACTGAGTAAAGGGTCTGAATACTTATGTTCATGTAATATTTGATATAATAAATTAGCAAAAAATGTCTAAAAACCTGTTTTTGCTTAGTCATTATGGGGTATTGTGTGTAGATTGAGGGGGAAAAAATGGAATCAATTTTAGAATAAGGCTGTAATGTAACAAAATGGAAAAAAGTGAAGCGGTCTGAATAGTTTCCGAATGCACTGTATAAGAAAGCTCAGGAAATGATTATTATTTTTTTTTTAAATGTACACATATTGAACCACTTTATTGGGTAGGCACAAAACTTCCGCCATACTTTTTTTTAACCGGTACCGGTTACCTTCAGATGAGTCCAGGGACACTTGTGGGAGGTCATAGACCCAAACGGAGAACACCATGCATGGTGTTCGTGAGGCTCTCCCCTTTCCTCAGTGGGTTCACATTAGTTTGTAACCCAAATCCTCCGGATGCTACAAAACACAAGTTGGCACACTGAGGGTAACCAATTTTGGACGAGTCCCCTGACACTTGTGGTGGTCGTAGAGTAAAATGGAGACCAACCTTGATGTTTGTGAGAGTGGTCATGGTTTTTTGTAGGCCAAACGGTTCGGACGCTACAGACGTTTTGGTGAGAAGGCCAAATTTCAGGATGTCTCATGGTTTGACAAACACCACTCTAGTTCTGCAACCTTCCACCACAGATGAGGAAGTGTGTTGGATTGAGACGCATCCAATTAAGAAAAACTGATATCTCTAGTTTAAACTGACTGATTTTGATGGGGATGTTTTTAAATGTTACTTAGATTGTCGCATCGGTGCGCCAATTGACTCTAGGGGGTTGATAAACTTCTTGATATGCCACACACACCTGTCAGGTGGATGGATAATTTTGGCAAAGGTGAAATGCTTACTAACAGAGATGTAAACACATTTTGTGTGTATGGAAAATCTCTAATTTCAGCTCATTTCACATGTTGTGTAAAGATAGGTGAGATTTTTTTTTATTTTTAAGAAAGTTGGTAACTCAAACTAAACGTTGAGGTGACGTACAGGTATGTGCCCAGAGGGTAATGTGCTATCTTAATAATTATTATCGAGGGATCTCCACTTTAAAACTAAATGGGTTAACTATTGCCATATTTATTCCAAAGGGTAGGTTTAACACAGAAAATTTGACCACATTTGTATCAATGTAATCCTATTTCATCAATGATGCTATTTAGACCTACAGTTGAAGTCTGAAGTTAACATACACCTTAGCCAAATACATTTAAACTCAGTTTTTCACAATTCCTGACATTTAAGTCAAAAATCCCTGTCTTAGGTCAGTTAGGATCACCACTTTATTTAAAAAATGTGAAATGTCAGAATAATTCTTTCTTTCAGCTTTTATTTCTTTCATCACATTCCCAGTGGGTCAGAAGTTTACATACACTCAATTAGCATTTGGTAGCATTGCCTTTAAATGGTTTAACTTGGGTCAAATGTTTTGGGTAGCCTTCCGCAAGCTTTCCACAATAAGTTGGGTGAATGTTGGCCCATTCCTCCTGACAGAGCTGGTGTAAATGAGTCAGATTTGTAGGCCTCCTTGCTTGCACACGCCTTTTCAGTTCTGTCCACAAATTTTCTACAGGATTGAGGTCAGGGCTTTGTGATGGCCACTCCAAAACCTTGACTTTGTTGTCCTTAAGCCATTTTGCCACAACTTTGGAAGTATGCTTGAGGTCATTGTCCATTTGGAAGATCCATTTGGGACCAAGCTTTAAATTCCTGACTGATGTCTTGAGATGTTGCTTCAATATATCCACATAATTTTCCTGCCTCATGTTGCCATCTATTTTGTGAGGTGCACCAGTCCCTCCTGCAGCAAAGCACCCCAACAACATGATGCTGCCACCCCTGTGCTTCACGGTTGGGATGGTGTTCTTCGGCTTGCAAGCCTCCCCCTTTTTCCTCCAAGCATAACAATGGTCATTATGGCCGAACAGTTCATTTTTGTTTCATCAGACCACAGGACATTTCCCAAAAAAGTATGATCTTCGTCCCCATGTGCAGTTGCAAACCGTAGTCTGGCTTTTTATGGCGGTTTTGGAGCAGTGGCTTCTTCCTTGCTGAGCAGCCTTTCAGGTTATGTTGATATAGAACTCGCTTTAATGTGGATATAGATACTTTTGTACCTGTTTCCTCCAGCATCTTCACAAGGTGCTTTGCTGTTGTTCTAAGATTGATTTGCACTTTTCACACCAAAGTACTTTCATCTCTAGGATACAGAACGCATCTCCTTCCTGAGCAGTCTGACGGCTGAGTGTTCCCATGGTGTGTATACTTGCGTACTATTGTTTGTACAGATGAACGTGGTACCTTCAGGCATTTGGAAATTGCTCCCAAGGATGAACCAGACTTGTGGAGGTCTATAATTTTCTTTCAGAGGTCTTGGCTGATTTCTTTTGAATTTCCCACTTCCACTTTATATAGGAGTTGCAAAAAGTAATCAACAGCTATTGTTTCAATTTAACCAAGGATTCAACTAAAAAGAGACAATACTTATAGGCTTCGGTTCATTTCAAATTTAATTCCAGTATGTCTACAAGTTAATGAGATACTTCCGGAATGTGGCCAAAATGCCCTTTATCTACTTCCCCCAGAGCCAGATGAACTTGTGGATACCATTTTTATCCCTCTATGTCCAGTATGAAGGCAGTTAGAGGTAGTTTTGCAACCCAATGCTAACTAGCATTAGCGCAATGAATGGAATTCTATGGTATCTGCTTGCATGCTAGCAAATACTATAGACTTCCAGTCATTATGCTAATGCTATTATACACTAGCTACCAACTTCCTTCAATCTGCACGCAGAGACATAAAAATGGTATCCACGATTGCCAAAATCCCGAAGTATCCCTTTAGTAATTGATATGTTGTGTTGACGTCGCCATCTGAAAACTATCAAAATAAAGAAAGTCACACACTCCACATATAAACTCCCAGTAATTTAATGTGTATTTACCAAGGTTTGGGCATCACTGTGCCTTCTTCAGGGAAATGTCATGAATACTTGAACCAGGTTATGTAAGCAAACAGTGCAATTAGTGCAACCAATGACAATAGTGTTGTGTCATAATGATTAAGTTCATTCGAATGAATTAGTGAAACTTGAAAAATAAAATAAAAATTGTTTATGGCATATTAAATATATTAGGCTATTGTTATCATATAGAAACAGAATTGAATATTGTACATACATTATTCTTTAATTCAATTTCACATATTTAATGGTTTCGTATTTCATTTCATATTTGTTACAGGTAATCTTTTGGTTCAACTTCATGAGCATCATCAACAGGGGGAACATATTAGATGTACGCTAATAAGCTGTAGAAAGAATATATCAATTTATAAGACTTGTTCATGAAATAAATAATTGTTCATAAGAAGGACCTGAGACCAAAGTCAATATTCAGACCGCTAGGGGTCAATGTTTTTAGATAGGATATCCAGTAAGCCTCCCTTTCTAGTAGTAGGATCTCAATGTTACCTCCTTTCCTTGGTAGAGCAACATGCTCAATTCCTGTTTATTTGAGGGAGGAGATTGGAGGGTTAGCTTCAACAAAGTGAGCTGCTACTGGATAGTCAATGTTCTTACACCTGATTGAGCTGCGATGTTCAGCTATGCGTTGTTTTAATTGTCTTTTGTTTGTCCTACGTAGGCTTTTCCACATGAACAGGTGATGAGATAGATTACTCCCTTGGTGTTGCATGAGATGATAACCCAAACAGGGATTTTTCAACCTGTATGTGGGTGCCTGAAGAAATATGTTTTTATAGTGCTATTTCACTGGGTGCATGAGCCACATTTGTAGTTCCCATTTGGGATAGGTGTCAAGAGTGTCTGAGTGGGCTCAGGGGGCAGGTCAGGTCTCTCCAATATGGCGACCACGCATATAGAACACCAGTGGGAGTTCCTTGAAGAGTTGTGCAATTTTTGTCTGATTGCAGAATATGCCCGTGCTTTTTCAGGATTGCTTTAATTTTCTCCGAAGCCTTGGTGTACTTAGTGCAAAAGACAGTTGCATTGTTTTTCTTCTTAGGCTGAGTTTTTAGTAATTCCTCTCTTGGTTTTTTAGCATTGCTGTCAAAATCTGTCTGGTGGCCGCAGATTCATTAAACCCTGCATAACTGGCTATATGGTAGACCATTCTTGAGTTGAAGGGGATGCATACTATCCATACATAGCAGGGTATTGCATGCTAGCAGATACTATAGACTTCCAGTCATTATGCTAACGCTATAATGCACTAGCTACCAACTTCCTTCAAACTGCACGCAGGCATAAAAATGGTATCCACGATTGCCAAAATCCCAAAGTCTCCCTTTAGAAATTGATATGTTGTGTTGACGTCTCCATCTGAATCAAAAATCGAACTTAAAAAATAGGACTACGCCAGTATCACAAATGGAACTATCCAGGTAGTTGATATATCTCCTTTCAATGCTGATATTTGGTTGTGTTGAAAATGTTGTATTGAAACACATTTCAATACAACATTCAATACAACATTTTATTACAGTAAATAGCCTATTAACTATTATTTTATTACAGTAAATAGCCTATTAACTATTATTTTATTACAGTAAATAGCCTATTAACTATTATTTTATTACAGTAAATAGCCTATTAACTATTATTTTATTACAGTAAATAGCCTATTAACTATTATTTTATTACAGTAAATAGCCTATTAACTATTATTTTATTACAGTAAATAGCCTATTAACTATTATTTTATTACAGTAAATAGCCTATTAACTATGATTTTATTACAGTAAATAGCCTATTAACTATGATTTTATTACAGTAAATAGCCTATGAACTATTATTTTATTACAGTAAATAGCCTATTAACTATTATTTTATTACAGTAAATAGCCTATTAACTATTATTTTATTACAGTAAATAGCCTATTAACTATTATTTTATTACAGTAAATAGCCTATTAACTATTATTTTATTACAGTAAATAGTATATTAACTATTATTTTATTACAGTAAATAGCCTATTAACTTGTTTACCGCCAGTATTTATGCTGCAGTAGTTTAGGTGTCGGGGGGCTAGGGTCAGTTTGTTATATCTGGAGTACTTCTCCTGTCCTATCCGGTGTCCTGTGTGAATTTAAGTATGCTCTCTCTAATTCTCTCTTTCTTTTTCTCTCTCGGAGGACCTGAGCCCTAGGACTATGCCTCAGGACTACCTGACATGATGACTCTTTGCTGTCCCCAGTCCACCTGGCTGTGCTGCTGCTCCAGTTTCAACTGTTCAGCCTGTGATTATTATTATTTGACCATGCTGGTGATTTATGAACATTTGAACTTCTTGGCCATGTTCTGTTATAATCTCCACCCGGCACAGCCAGAAGAGGACAGGCCACCCCTCATAGCCTGCTTCCTCTCTAGGTTTCTTCCTAGGTTTTGGCCTTTCTAGGGAGTTTTTCCTAGCCACCGTGCTTCTACACCTGCATTGCTTGCTGTTTGGGGTTTTAGGCTGGGTTTCTGTACAGCACTTTGAGATATCAGCTGATGTACGAAGGACTATATAAATACATTTGATTTGATTTGACCAATTAAATGTTGGATTCACGTCTCCAACTCAACCAGAAATCAAAGTTAAAGAATAGGACTAAGCCAGTGGCACAGTCAGAACTATCTAAGCAGTAGATACATCTCCTTCAAATGTTGAAAACGCAATTCAATATAACTTCAATAAAGTGAAGGTTATCATACAAAATTAATATAACAGTATTTATTCAACCCTGAAATGAGTGGCCACATTTTGGGGTTACACTTACTAAGTTATATGTATTCATAGAAAGTGTGCATGCTAAGGACAGCAATTCAGGCCATTTGGTTGTGCTATTAGATGAAGCACAGTTGTATAAATAAACACAAATCTGACATTGTTTTTCCATTGGAATTGGGTTGTGCTTTTAGATGGTTGAAAGCATAGTGATAACATTGATCAACTGCTCAACCAAATATGACCAAATTGTCCACGTTGAAATGACGTGGTGTGTCTAGTACGCATTCGGCTGTCTCAACTTTCCCCCTCGCCTCCGGTGAGTTTCTGCTATGTAGGTCCATATCCAGTTTTAGATGTTTATGTTGTACGGAAAATTGTGTCTTGTCAGTATATCAGATATTGATTAATTACCATCTGTTTTTTTTGTTTTGCTCAGGGCCCCCTAGCGGCCGTTCGCTTATTGGCTGCTTGCATGATCAACCAATGGTTGTGTGCCGACTGGACGGCAGTCGGGCATATTGCTTTATCATGTGATGTGGTTAGCTGGTAAGTTGAACATCTATCCAGGGGTTGTGAGATCTGGCAGGTGTCTGAAATCTAGTCAGGCAGGAGTGCCACCAGTATCACTCACCGTGGCTAAAGTAGCCATCCTCCTGCCAGATGAGAAAGGCATCTCCCAGGCTAGAGAAGATGAGACCGGCCAGGATCTTGCGAGCACTGGAGTGGGCACCTAAGAAGCTGAAGCCGTGGGCCAGCATGAAGAGCCACAGGCAGAAGATGGGTAGACACTTGATGAGGGCGCTGAACCAAGAAGGGCTTGAGGTTGGTAGCCACAGGACGAAGTAGACACAGGTAGACTTGAAGAAGGGCACCAGTTTAGGGCCTTCGCTCTTCACCTGGAACACAACATAAAACCCAAGTGAATGAGTGAATGAGCAGGAGAAGCTATAGCATTCCCTCGCGAGTGAGTGAGTGATTGGCTATATCTGGTTCTCTACCCTTGTCCCGAAGTGTGCGTCTGTACTGTACACTCCCCCTCATGGATTTAGGAATGGGGAGATTCTCCAATAGACTGGTGTAAGGAATAAGGTGGAAACTTTTTCCAGCCATGCCTGCACCAATCCAATGCTTTTAAATGCAGGGGGAGTGAACGACTGAACACTTCTGGAGAAAGGTATTTGAATGCAGCCAGTGAGTGAGTGAGTGAGTGAGTGAGTGAGTGTTCACAGTTTGTTACACATTAATCAATCAGTTAATCAGTTGTTGTGAAGACAAATTCAACATAATCATAGCAAAAGCAGACGATTGGGAGTAATTTCAATGAAACGCTATTCATCCCCTCAGGGGGAATTAAGAAAGACAAGTCAGGTACAAGTATCATCATGACATTCTACTGCAAAGAACTGGGAATAAGGAATTCCTCTAATTCCTCTAATATTCCTAGAGAAGATCAACAACAAATGTAGGAACATTTTTTGGTTGAATAATAACGACTCTCCTGAACAATAACATCACATTTGAAGGGATCAGTTTAAGCAAGGCAAAGCACATGATTGCTAATCTTTATCACATAATGAGTAGTTATTTGGTATGGAAGGTCATGTAGATCAGTCATTCTGCACAATCTAGTATAACGTTACAACAGACTATACACTGTGTGTATAGCCTCCTTGTCTGAAGTGCCCTCTTCTCTCTCTCTTTTCTTCTATGGCTCGCTGATAACTGGTAAACACTTCCTACAGGTCAAAGGTCATGTGGTCATGCTTTGTTGTGAATCTGGTGTAGTGCGTCGTACATTTGCAGGGGTCAAAATCTAAACTGCAGAGGTGAGGTGGTGAGGGCAACTGCAGGGTAGGGCTGTTACGGTGACCGTATAACCGCAACACCTGCAGTCACGAGTCATGAAGGCAGTCAAATTCCACGTAGCCGTGTAGTCATGGTATTTAGTCTTCTCCAAGCTCTGATGCTAATGATGGTCGTTAGTAGCCTACCAAACGTTCTAACTGCCTGGTATTCAGCACGCTACTGTCCATCTAAACACTCTGACATCAATGCAAATGTTATCGAAAATCAAACACTACATGAGGCCATGAGCTCATGTTGCGCAACATTTCTATAGGCTATGCAATTGCGTGAGTAAAGAGGGTGATGGCCTCTATTAAAAAGAGGAGGATCCCATCAGCTTTCTAGGCCTACTATATTTATTTCTCAACTTTACTAATATTAAGCACATTACTTCTCTTTACCATAGGAGTATTGCCTACCTGACTGGCATGAAAATTAACCACGGGCAAAGTGTCTCCCATTCGCTATTTAAGTGCATAGATGACATGTATTTTTTACCCTGCCCGTTTCGAAACAGGTGTATGATAATAGAACATTCTAAATCAAAACCAATTTCACACATTTATTATATCTAAGGCAAGATTAAATCAAGAATAGTCTGATGGGTGTGCTATTGTGCTATTTTGTTAGTTTTTTTGCATAACTTATTTTTTTACTTACTGTGTACATAATGTTGCTGCTACCGTCCCTTATGACCGAAAATAACTTCTGGAAATCAGAACAGCGATTACTCACCGTGGACTGGAAGAAACTTTTTCCTTTAACGAATCCGACGAGAAGGATATCCTGCTTTCACTGGAGCAGGCCCAGACCCCCGCCATTTGCGTGAAGAAAAGACGCAGAAAAAGGGGCCACAGATCGGGCAGCCTTCTGAGAATCTGTAGGCAAGCGAGTAAACTCTCACTGCCATCTGTTCCTCTTGCTAACGTGCAATCATTGGAAAATAAAGTTGATGACATACGATTAAGATTATCCTACCAACGGGACATTAAAAACTGTAACATCTTATGTTTCACCAAGATGTGGCTTAACAATGATACAGACAATATTGAGCTAGCGGGATTTTCCATGCACCGGCAGAACAGAGACGCTACCTCTGGTAAGATGAGGGGGTGGGTGTCTATTTGTCAATAACAGCTGGTGCGCAATGTTTAATATTAAAGAAGTCTCAAGGTATTGCTCACCTGAGGTAGAGTACCTTATGATAAGCTGTAGCCCACACTATATACCAAGAGAGTTGACATCTATATTATTCACAGCTGTCTATTTACCACCACAGAACAAAGCTGGCACTAAGACCACTCTCAACCAACTCTATAAGGCCATAAGTAAAGAAGAAAATGCTCACCCAGAAGCAGCACTCCTAGTGGTTGGAGACTTTAATGCAGGCAAACTTAAATCAGTTTTACCTAATTATTACCAGCAAGTCACATGTACAACCAGAGAAATAAAATCCTAGACCACCTTTACTCCACACACAGAGATGCATACAAATCTTACCCCTGCCCTCCATTTGGCAAATCTGACCATAATTCTATCCTCCTGATTCTGCTTACAAGCAGAAACGAAAGCAGGAAGTACCAGTGACTCGCTCAATACGGAAGTGGACAGATGACGCGGATGCTACACCACCTGGTACGGAAACTGCTTGGCAGAAATAGCCTAATATACAAAAAGTAAAATGTGGACAGTTCTTCCAATATCTTCAATTTACACATCGGAAGAATGTGAAAAAACCCGATCACATGATGGAGAGCCATGTGAGTGAGAGGTGCTTCGGAGCACACAGCACTCAGGGAGAAGGGAATTATAATTATTATATTTAGCCCAAACGCACAACTGTCACTAGCCGCAAAAGGCATGGATTTTTTTAAGGAGCATTACGGCCACACAAAGGAGATGCCGTTGGGAAATTTGAGGCATTATCAATTGCTTGTCAAATTTTGAATGAGAGACTGATGAAGTGTGTACAGCCTGAGCAAAAAAAACAAAGCAGAGCTCATGCCTTTCAAGTTACTTTTTTCAAATGATCATTAGAGTTGAATCATGCAACCTGACAATGTATGATCCTTTTCACATGTACCAACAAACATTCCACAGTGGTCCCTGCAGCTTACGCTCAAACCGGTGTGATTAGAACGCTTATTTAAAAAGTCTAGTTTTGATTGATGCAACAATCAGCATTTGAGATGGCCACACTTTTTTTTTTACAGAAACATTTTGCACAAACACAGTCCTTACAAAGTTATGTCCAGAATGTGACCAGTTTATTTTTGGATGCAATGTTCAGACTTTCACAGAAGTAGCAACAGCATAACATAGTCATCCAAACCAGAAAATGTAGGCTACAGTAGTCCTAACGCTAACTGAGGAAAGATTGACGTAACACAAGCAATCATATTTTTAGAACTCTCGGCTGACAGAAACTACAATGTGAATTAGCTAATAGATATTACTATTTATAATTAATCACATCATGGATGAGCTCACCATTGATCAAAATAATTGAGTAAAACACTTTCTAGAAATCGAAAGTAATCCGATGATAGGTAGGTGGTGCGCGCCACCATGTTTGTTTTTTCGCATCAACGAAAGATAATAAGATGAGACATGATGAGTTTGGTCTATTATAGTATGCATGTTGAAGAGGGTGTGTCGTCTACGATCATTCACTTCCCTTCATTCACTTCCTGAAGTTTACCCAAAAGATGAGTGAACCATTCCTTCACCTCATTATAACATCAAGTGCTTGTCAAATTGTGAATTTTACACAGCTTGTACACACAGGTCTGAGAGATGTTTGGTCTGGCAGATGTTTACGTGACACCCAGAATGCATTGTATAATGTCAACAAACATGGCGCCACACATACACATAGCTGGCAAATAGCTTAGCAATTAGCTCATTATAATCAGTACAAACTTCAAAAAAGTATTTTACACACATCATATGTGTCCATTACAATCTATGCAATAATCGGAATGCATTATTTGTCACCAGTACTTGAAAACATGTGAATAAAACTGTAAATACATTATGCTCCATACTGTATGCGCCTACAGTAGAAACGACAACACGATATACAGATAATTATTATTTGTAAGGAAAACAACAAGACAATGCGAGTGCCAGCCAGAAGATTTTCCAATTCGTGCAAGACAGCGCAAATATCTGCATACTTGATCTGCGTTGGTGAAGTGCGTGGGCTCTCCTCAAAGAGAGAAGTTTGTCCGGCTCAGTAAAGCCTCAAACTTAAATGGTCAGCAACGCTAAAATGGCCTCCTTCTATGTGAATTAGGATTCAAACTGTTGCTTGAAAATACTTGTTCGAAAATCATTTGAAATTGACACGTTGAAACATAGCCTATAGATAATTAGCAGGCTGCACGTGTTAACTGTCCTGTGCGTAATAATCACATTTTGGAACAGTGAGTGCATTCTGACATCACGTGCATAAAACAACTCACACCTGGTAGAGATATTTGGAACTCAAGTATGAAAAGCTTAAAAATCTAAAGATATAGCCCGATGTTTGTAGAACTAAAGTTACATTAATAACTATAAATTAAGTATATAGGAGTACCTGTTTCTTTGTTAACCGCTCAACACAGAACAGGCACGTGTGTGCACTCCCTCAAATCGCTTGGAGAAAATACCCTTTCTATTTTATTCAGCTTTGTTCAATTGCATTCTTAATAATATAAAATAATGCCACAGAATTCTAAGCATATCTTGTCTGCTAAATGAACTAGCCATAAGGCATAGCCAGATCAGGACCTAACGTAAGGACAACTCAGAGTATGCTATTCTGTTCTTCTGAAATAGACAACATGTTTCTTTAGACCGGTCTAAATAATGGATTTATTGTGAAGGTGTAAGCTATATTACATGGATTTATTAGACTTTTTAAATGTAGATGTCCCAATGGTCTGCATCAGTGGCTTGTAGGCTATGTGTTGAAGCCAGGAGATGCTAAATGTTTTTATGTTAATTAACGCCCAATTACCGTGAGACCGGCAGTTATTTGCTTGACAATCACTGACCGCCACAGCCCCTACTGCAGGGATACGGATGGAGGAGGGGTGAGGCTGGAGGGGTGAGGGAGGAGAATGGGTGAGGAAGAAGGGTTATCTGTAAAGTCAGAACACTGTAGTCTTATTTCAGGTCAAATGTATATCAATGTTCTCCTTTTACTCTGGGGTCTTTTTTTATGTTGCATTGCATTTCTGGTCTTCCTCTAGTCCTGACAAAGCAAAAAAGCGGAACCGTCAGCAGTTTTGGCAGCTGAGGTTTTTGTACATCAATCAATTAAATCTTTCATAAAAAAATGGATGTGCATTTTCTCTGTAGATTCTATCAATTGGCATGAGAATAAGGTGTCACGGACAGTTTTGACAGGTGAACCAAAAGATAGTAAAAGAATAGGGAGGAAATGTGCTGTGTGCTGTTAACCCTGATGTTCACGTGCTCTCTGACCCATGTGAAAGTCAGACGGACACAAACCACTTGTGCTTGCACGGAACATGAAAGCAGAAGTGGGGAAGATGCTTCCAAACAATGGTGCCTTCTCTCTCACACTTCTCCCCCAACCTTCAGTCAGTCTGTCACCCCTCTCACAGAAAGAGGGGGGGGGGGTAGAAAATAAGGACGATAGAAAGGTCAGTTTTGGTATATGAAACAATCTGGAAAGATATCTATACAGTACCAGTCAAAAGTTGACATCTACTCATTCCACGGTTTTTCTTTATTTTTACTAAACAGTTTTAAACAAATCAAAGTAAATGTAATATTTGAGCTACTTCAAAGTAGCCACCCTTTGCCTTGATGACAGCTTTGCACACTCTTGGCATTCTCTCAGCCAGTTTCATTAGGTAGTGTCACGACGTCGATGCCTCTCCTTGTTCGGTCGGTGCTCGGCACCGATCTTCTAGCCATCCTTGATCCATTTTTCATTTCCATTGGTTTTGTCTTGTCTTCCTACACACCTGGTTTCAATCCCTTTCATTACCTGTTATGTATTTAACCCTCGGTTTCCCTTCATGTCTTTGTCAGAGATTGTTTGTTCAGATTTCGTGTTTGTATTGGTGCGCGACAGGTCCTCTTACCCACTTTGTATTATATTATTCATAGTTTTGGAGTTATGTTTTGTTTAAAATCGTTATTTTTTATTTTTTTATTTTACCTTTATTTAACCAGGCAAGTCAGTTAAGAACAAATTCTTATTTTCAATGACGGCCTAGGAACAGCGGGTTAACTGCCTGTTCAGGGGCAGAACGACAGATTTGTACCTTGTCAGCTCGGGGGTTTGAACTTGCAACCTTCCGGTTACTAGTCCAACGCTCTAACCACTAGGCTACCCTGCCGCCCTTGACGACAGTTAAACAACTCCATTCAACTAAGTTTGATTCTCCTGCGCCTGACTTCCCTGCCACCTATACACACGTCTCTGACAGGTAGTCACCTGAAATGCATTTCAATTAACAGGTGTGCCTTGGTAAAAGTTATTTTGTGGAATTTCTTTCCTTCTTAATGCGTTTGAGCCAATCAGTTGTGTTGTGACAAGGTAGGGGTGGTATACAGAAGATAACGCTATTGGTAAAAGTCCATATTATGGCAAGAACAGCTCAAATAAGCAAAGAGAAACAACGGTCAGATCAAATCAAATTGTATTGGTCACATACACATGGTTAGCAGATGTTATCGCTAGTGTAGCGAAATGCTTACGCGTCTAGATCCGACAGTGCAGCAATATCTAACAGGTAATATCTAACAATTCCACAACAAAACCTAATAAACACAATCTAGTAAAGGAATGGGATGAGAATATATAAGTATAACACATGGATGAGCAGTGACAGAGCGGCTAAGATGCAATAGATAGTGAAGGATACAGTATATACACTACCGTTCAAAAGTTTGGGGTCACTTAGAAATCTTCTTGAAAGAAAAGCACATTTTTTTGTCCATTGAAATAACATCATATTGATCAGAAATACAGTGTAGATGTCACGCCCTGGTCGAAGTATTTTGTGTTTATCTTCATGTATTGGGTCAGGCCAGGGTGTGGCATGGGGTTTTTGTATTGTGGTGTGTTTTGTCTTGGGGTTTTGGTGTTGGTATTGGGATTGTAGCTTAGTGGGGTATCTAGCAAAGTCTATGGCTGTCTGGAGTGGTTCTCAATCAGAGGCAGGTGTTTATCGTTGTCTCTGATTGGGAACCATATTTAGGCAGCCATATTCTTTGAGTTTGTCGTGGGTGATTGTCCTTAGTGTCTTTGTTCCTGTCGCTGTGTTAGTAGACAAGTATAGGCGGTTTCGGTTTTCGTTACGTTTATTGTTTTGTAGTGTTTGTTATTTCGTGTTTACGTTTGTTTGATTAAACATGGATCGCAATCTACACGCTGCATTTTGGTCCGACTCTCCTTCACACCTAGAAAACCGTTACAGTAGACAATACTGTTAATGTTGTAAATGACTATTGTAGATTGAAATAGCTGATTGAAGGTCGACCGATTAATCGGAATGGCCGATTTAATTAGGGCCGATTTCAAGTTTTCATAACAATCGAAAATCGGTATTTTTGGAAACCGATTTGGCCCGATCTTGTAATTTTTAAAAATCATTTACAAAAAAAAATTAACTAGGCAAGTCGGTTAAGAAGACATTCTTATTTTCAATGACGGCCTACGAACGGTGGGTTAACTAACTGCCTCGTTCAGGGGCAGAACGACAGATTTTTACCTTGTCAGCTCGGGGGATTCAATCTTGCAACCTTACAGTTAACTAATCCAACGCTCTAACCACCTGCCTCATTGCACTCCACGAGGAGCCTGCCTGTTATGCGAATGCAGTAAGCCAAGGTAAGTTGCTAGCTAGCATTAAACTTATCTTATAATAAACAATCAATCAATCATAATCACTAGTTAACTACACATGGTTGATGATATTACTAGTTTATCTAGCGTGTGCTGCATTGCATATAATCGATGCGGTCCGTATCGTTGCTCCAATAACCATAAACATCAATGCCTTTCTTAAAATCAATACACAGAAGTATATATTTTTAAACCTGCATATTTAGCTAAAATAAATCCAGGTTAGCAGGCAATATTAACCAGGTGAAATTGTGTCACTTCTCTTGTGTTCATTGCACGCAGAGTCAGTGTATATGCAACAGTTTGGTCCGTCTAAATTGCCAGAATTTTACGCAATTGTGACATAACATTGAAGGTTGTGCAATGTAACAGGAATATTTAGACTTACGGAACGGTTCCGTATTTCACTGAAAGAATAAACATTTGTTTTCGAGATGATAGTTTCCGGATTCGACCATATTAATGACCTAAGGCTCATATTTCTGTGTGTTATCATGTTATAACTAAGTCTATGATTTGATGGAGCAGTCTGACTGAGCGATGGTAGGCACCAGCAGGCTCGTAAGCATTCCTTCAAACAGCACTTTCGTGTGTTTACCAGCAGCTATTTATGACTTCAAGCCCATCAACTCCCGAGATTAGGCTCGTGTAACTGATGTGAAATAGCTAGCTAGTTAGTGGGGAGCGCGCTAATAGCGTTTCAAACGTCACTCGCTCTGAGACATGGAGTAGTTGTTCCCCTTGTTCTGCAAGGGCCGCGGCTTTTGTGGAGCAACAGGGTGGCTGTTGTCGTTGTGTTCCTGGTTCGAGCCCAGGTAGGAGCGAGGAAAGGGACGGACGCTATACTGTTACACTGGCAATACTAAAGTGCCTATAAGAACATCCAATAGTCAAAGGTTAATGAAATACAAATGGTATAGAGAGAAATAGTCCTATAATTCCTATAATAACTACAACCTAAAACTTCTTACCTGGGAATATTGAAGACTCACGTTAAAAGGAACCACCAGCCTTCATATGTTCTCATGTTCTGAGCAAGGAACATAGATGTTAGCTGTTTCCCATGGCACATATTGCACTTTTACTTTCTTCTCCAACACTTTGTTTTTGCATTATTTAAACCAAATTGAACATGTTTCATTATTTATTTGAGGCTAAATTGATTTTATTTATGTATTATTTTAAGTTAAAATAAGTGTTCATTCAGTATTGTTGTAATTGTCATTATTACAAATAAATAAAAATCGTCCGATTAATCGGTATCTGCTTATTTTGGTCTTCCAATAATCAGTATCGTTGTTGAAAAATCATAAACGGTCGACCTCTAGTACAGAGGCCGATTATCAGCAACCATCACTCCTGTGTTCGAATGGCATGTTGTGTTAATTAAGTTTAAAAGGCTAATTGATCATTAGAAAACCCTTTTGCAATTATGTTAGCACAGCTGAAAACTTATGCAGATTAAAGAAGCAATAAACTGGCCTTCTTTAGACTAGTTAAGCATCAGCATTTGTGGGTTCGACTACAGGCTCAAAATGGCCAAAAATAAAGACCTTTCTTCTGAAACTCGACAGTCAAGTCTTGTTCTGAGAAATGAAGGCTATTCCATGCGAGAAATTGCCAAGAAACTGAAGATCTGGTACGCTGTGTACTAACAGCGCAAACTGTCTCTAACCAGAAAAGAAAGAGGAGTGGGAGGCCCCGATGCACAACTGAGCAAGAGGACAAGAACATTAGAGTGTCTAGTTTGAGAAACAGATGCCTCACAAGTCCTCAACTGGCACCTTCATTAAATAGTTCCTGCAAAACACCAATCTCAACGTCAACAGTGAAGAGGTGAATCCGGGATGCTGGCCTTCTAGGCAGAGTTCCTCTGTCCAGTGTCTGTGTTCTTTTTCCCATATTAATCTTTTATTTTTATTGGCCAGTCCAAAATATGGCTTTTTCTTTGCAACTCTGCCTAGAAGGCCAGCATACCGGAGTCGCCTCTTAACTCTAGCCTTTTAAAATGATAAACTTGGATTAGCTAACACAACGTGCCATTGGAACACAGGAGTGATGGTTGCTGATTATGGGCCTATGTACGCCTATGTAGATATTCCATAAAACTCATCCGTTTCCAGCTACAATAGTCATTTACAACATTAAACAATGTCTACACTGTATTTCTAATGAATTGTATGTTATTTTAATGGACATAAAATTAGCTTTTCTTTCAAAAGCCAGGACATTTCTAAGTGACCCCAAACTTTTGAACAGTAGTATACATATGAGATGAGTAATGCGAGATATGTAAACATTCTTAGAGGCATTATTAAAGTGACTAATGATATCAAGTCTGTAGGTAGGCAGCCGCCTCTCTGTGCTAGTGGTGGCTGTTTAACAATCTGATGGCCTTGCGATAGAAAGTCCATCATTAAATTTCAAGAAAAAAACATGAAGCGCTATGACGAAACTGGCTCTCATGAGGACAGTCACAGGAAAGGAAGACCCAGAGTTACCTCTGCTGCAGAGGATAAGTTCATTAAAGTTACCAGTCTCAGAAATTGCAGTAACAGACATCTCAACATCAACTATTGAGAGGAGACTGTGTGAATCAGACCGTCATGGTCTAATTGCTGCAAAGAAACCACCAATAATAAGAAGAGATTTGTTTGGGCCAAGAAACACGAGCAATGGACATTAGAAATCTGTCCTTTGGTCTGATGAGTCCAAATTGGCACCATCCCTCATTAAAATGCAAATCAATTTATACAATTTTTAGCATGCATATTTCTGGATTTTTTGTTGTTGTTATTCTGGTCTCTCACTGTTCAAATAAACCTACCATTAGAATTATAGACTGATCATTTCTTTGTCAGTGGGCAAACGTACAAAATCTGCAGGGGATCAAATACTTTTTTCCCTCACTGTGTAAATATATATATATATATACACACACACAGTGGGGCAAAAAAGTATTTAGTCAGCCACCAATTGTGCAAGTTCTCCCACTTAAAAAGATGAGAGAGGCCTGTCATTTTCGTCATAGGTACACTTCAACTATGACAGACAAAATTAGAAAAAAAAATCCAGAAAATCACATTGTAGATTTTTAATGAATTTATTTGCCGATTATGGTGGAAAATAAGTATTTGGTCAATAACAAAAGTTTATCTCAATACTTTGTTATATACCCTTTGTTGGCAATGACAGAGGTCAAACGTTTTCTGTAAGTCTTCACAAGGTTTTCACACACTGTTGCTGGTATTTTGGCCCATTCCTCCATGCAGATCTCCTCTAGAGCAGTGATGTTTTGGGGCTGTTGCTGGGCAACACAGACTTTCAACTCCCTCCAAAGATTTTCTATGGGTTGAGATCTGGAGACTGGCTAGGCCACTCCAGGACCTTGAAATGCTTCTTACGAAGCCACTCCTTCGTTGCCCGGGCGGTGTGTTTGGGATCATTGTCATGCTGAAAGACCCAGCCACGTTTCATCTTCAATGCCCTTGCTGATGGAAGGAGGTTTTCACTCAAAATCTCACGATACATGGCCCCATTCATTCTTTCCTTTACGCGGGTCAGCCGTCCTGGTCACTTTGCAGAAAAACAGCCCCAAAGCATGATGTTTCCACCCCCATGCTTCATAGTAGGTATGGTGTTCTTTGGATGCAACTCAGCATTCTTTGTCCTCCAAACACAACGAGTTGAGTTTTTACCAAAAAGTTCTATTTTGGTTTCATCTGACCATATGACATTCTCCCAATCTTCTTCTGGATCATCCAAATGCTCTCTAGCAAACATCAGACGGGCCTGGACATGTACTGGCTTAAGCAGGGGGACACGTCTGGCACTGCAGGATTTGATTCCCTGGCGGCGTAGTGTGTTACTGATGGTAGACTTTGTTACTTTGGTCCCAGCTCTCTGCAGGTCATTCACTAGGTCCCCCCGTGTGGTTCTGGGATTTTTGCTCACCGTTCTTGTGATCATTTTGACCCCACGAGGTGAGATCTTGCGTGGAGCCCCAGATCGAGGAAGATTATCAGCGGTCTTGTATGTCTTCCATTTCCTAATAATTGCTCTCACAGTTGATTTCTTCAAACCAAGCTGCTTGCCTATTGCAGATTCAGTCTTCCCAGCCTGGTGCAGGTCTACAATTTTGTTTCTGGTGTCCTTTGACAGCTCTTTGGTCTTGGCCATAGTGGAGTTTGGAGTGTGACTGTTTGAGGTTGTGGACAGGTGTCTTTTATACTGATAACAAGTTCAAACAGGTGCCATTAATACAGGTAATGAGTGGAGGACAGATGAGCCTCTTAAAGAAGAAGTTACAGGTCTGTGAGAGCCAGAAATCTTGACGTAGGTGACCAAATACTTATTTTCCACCATAATTTGCAAATAAATTCATTAAAAATCCTACAATGTGATTTTCTGGAGAAAAAAAATCTCATTTTGTCTGTCATAATTGAAGTGTACCTATGATGAAAATTACAGGCCTCTCTCATCTTTTTAAGTGGGAGAACTTGCACAATTGGTGGCTGACTAAATAATAGTTTGCCCCACTGTGTGTGTATATATATAATATATAATATATGAAGAGTCCCATGACAGTTATGGGGGTCGTAAAGCAAAATGGGGAACACCATCGTATTATTAAGATGATACAAACGATACAGACGTTTCGGGATGCCTCATGTTCTGACAAACACTGCTCTAGCTCTGCCACCCATCACCGCAGATGTGGAAGTGCAACACTGGCATATGCGGTGGATGCATCCAATGCTAAAAAACTGATATCTCTAGCTTAAACTGACAAATTCTGATGGGGATTTCTTTATGCAACTTATATTGACACACCGGTGCGCCAATAGACTCTACGGGGTTAAAAACAAACTGAAACAACAAAGCCTTGCTTAATCAACCCCTGACCTGTGCTGCAGCTAGCAAAGATATCCGTAAGAAATAAAAGGTGAGGCGAACATACTTTTGGTCATGTAGTGTATGTCAACACCTTCTCTTCGAACACCTCATTCCAAAATCATGGGCATTAATATAGAGTTGGTGCCCCCTTTGCTGCTATAACAGCCTCCACTCTTCTGGGAAGGCTTTCCACTAGATGTTGGAACATTGCTGCGGGGACTTGCTTCCATTCAGCCACGAGAGCATTAGTGAGATCGGGCACTGATGTTGGGCGATTAGGCCTGGCTTGCAGTCTACGTTCAAATGTTTTATTTAACTTTTATTTAACAGTGTTCCAATTCATCACAAAGGTGTTCGATGGGGTTGAGGTCAGGGTTCTGTGCAGGCCAGTCAAGTTCTTCCACACCGATCTCGACAAACCATTTCTGTATGGACCTCGTTTTGTGCATGTTGAAACAGGAAAGGGCCTTTCCCAAACTGTTGAAAGCATAGAATCGTCTAGAATGTCAATGTATGCTGTAAGTGTTAAGATTTCCCTTCACTGGGGGAAAGGGGCCTAGCCCAAACCATGAAAAACAGCCAGAGAGCATTATTCCTCCACCAAAACTCTACAGTTGGCACTATGCATTTGGCCAAGTAGCATTTTCTTGGCATCCGCCAAACCCAGATTAGTCTGTCGGAATCCCAGATGGTGAAGCGTGATTCATCACTCCAGAGAACGCGTTTCCACTGCTCCAGAGTCCAACCGAGGACAGGCGATTTTTACACGCTACACGCTTCAGCATTCGCCGGTCCCATTCTGTGAGCTTGTGTGGCCTACCACTTCGCTGCAGAGCCGTTGTTGCTCGTAGACGTTTCCACTTTACAATATCAGCACTTACAGTTGACCAGGGCAGTTCCAGTAGGGCAGAAATTGGATGCACTGACTTGTTCGAAAGATGGCATCCTATGACGGTGCCACATTGAAAGTCACAGAGCTCTTCAAGTAAGGCCATTCTACTGTCAATTTTTTCTATGGAGATTGCATGGCTGTGTGCTCAATTTTATACACCGGTCAGCAACGGGTGAGGCTGAAATAGCCGAATCCACTCATTTGAAGGGGTGTCCACATACCTTTGTATATTTCGTGTAGATAACAGTACAGTGCCCCATGTTCTCATTGTGCTGATATTATGTTTCAACGTGAAGCAACTGAAAGGGAAACTCCCGTCAAACAATTGCTCTGAGAATGATTGCTAAAACACAGCATGAAAAGAGCAGGAGGGTCACAAACCTTCAACCACATGGCCTCTGCTTCACACACACATATATTTGATTTTCTCATCTTTCACCAATCCAACCTTTTGGGTAAGCTGACTAATAATACTGGGCACAGGGCCGTAACTACATATGAGGACATTGAGGTCCGAAACTCAATTTTTTTTCTAATTAATAAAAAATGACATTTTAATACAAATATATATTTTGTACACAATAAAGAACTCAATTACGGGTGAACATCAGCTCAGAACCCTCATATTCTTGATCTGACTGAGTTATAATTGTTATTTTATTGTGTTCCTTTGTATCATTTTTTTAAACTTTAGTTTATTTAGTAAATATTTGATTAACTCTATTACTTGAACTGCATTGTTGGTTAAAGGGTTTGTATGTAAGCATTTCACGGTAAGGTCTACTACACCTGTTGTATTCGGCACGTGTAACAAATAAAATTGTATTTGATTTTAATGTTTTTTTGTGAGGAGATGGTATCTACAGTATGTATGCTGTGTTCCATTAATCAAGGAAAGTTATGCTTTTTACACGGACAATTGAGGTTAGGATTTGGGTGGGCTATGTCTTCCTCGTGCTCGAACATCCTCAGAACTTGAAAAACAAGGAAGAATGAAGAAACTAAATTAGGAAAGAACGGTTGGAGGCCTCTGTAATCTGTTATGTCACTGTTATGATAATGTTATGAAGGCCTTTTGATGGAAAGTGTAAGTGACGTGCTACTGAATGTTGCATCTACTGAATGCTTACCCTCTCAAATGTCTACCATCTGGCTATCTGCCTTAACCTCAATAATGTCTCCTTTCAAAGCTCAGTTTCTTAGCCTTTTCTTCCTCCCGGGTGGCTTGCCAGCCCTGTCAAGTTTATAACGGCATGTCTCAAAATATATCTGTCTCTTTTTTATTTCTCACACTTGGTTCTCTCCAGCCTTACTGTATCATAAGAAGCATTTTATGAATGCATGTCTCCTTTTCAAATGGCCTACTTTCAATGTTTCAATATATCTGTCTTTCTCGTCCAACATTCAGTAGCACGTCACTTAAACTCCATCAATAGGCCTTCATAACATTATCATAACAGTGACATAACAGATCACAGAGGCCTCCTTCTCTTCCACGCATCAATATTTTCTCTGTCCCATGGAGATTAAAACAGCAGGTGGTGAGATCAACCCAGACAACACTAACAAATTAATCTACATCTTCTTATTTCATGGTTGGCACACTTAGTAGCATCTGTCAAAATGTTGAATTGACGGACTCCTTTCAGTATTCTGTTAATCTGTCTTTCTTTCTCAGACGGCTACCGAGCCATACTTGAGAGTTTGAAGCGGAATGTGTCAAAACATTGCATTGATTGTCTCCTTTCCACCGGCCTTTCTTTCTCACAGACAGATACTGAAGCATGTGTCAAAATGTAGCATGGAATGACTCACTTCATTTTGGCTCTGCCACCAGTGTGTGCCCGAGGGAGACTGAAAGAGATGCAGGAGACCAAATGGCACACTATTCCCTATATAATACATTACTTTTGCCTGGAGCCCTATGTGCCTTGGTTAAAGGTAGTGCACTATATAGGGAGTAGGGTGGCATTGGGGACGGCAGCCTGAGACTAAGGGAGTCTGAAGATAACATCCGTCAGTAGTGACTAACAGTCACTCTTAGAGTGCCTTCAGAAAGTATTCAAACCTTTGACTTTTTCCACATTTTGTTTTGTTAAAGCCTGAATTTAAATTGGATTATATTTCGATTTGTTTTGTCACTGGCCTACACAATGTCAAAGTGGAATTATGTTTTTGGACATTTTTACAAATTAATCAATAATGAAAAGCTGAAATGTCTTGAGCAAATAAGTATTCAACCCCTTTGTTATGGCAAGCATAAATAAGTTCAGGAGTAAATATATGATTAAATCGAATATCGTGATATTTGACTGAAAATATATTGTGAAGTGCAAGACAATATATGACGATGGTCAAGACCATAATCTATTTGAAGTTTACAAATCAAAACTGTGCAGTTTTATCAGATGTATCGATATGTTAAATGAAGTCACAGTATTTGGAGTAGCATATCGTAGGTCTGCCCAAATGTCACCCAACCCTAACACTCTGTGTGCAATAATTGTGTTTAAACATGATTTTTAAATGACTACCTAATCTCTGTAACCCACACATACATTTATCTGTAAATTCCCTCAGTCTAGCAGTGAATTTCAAACACAGATTCAACCACAAAGACCAGGGTGGTTTTCCAATGCCTTGCAAAGAAGGGCAGCTATTGGTAAAACAAAAAAAGTAGACATTGAATATCCCTTTGAGCATGGTGATGTTATTAATTACACTTTGGATGGTGTATCAATATATCCAGTCACTACAAAGATACAGGCGTCCTTCCTAACTCAGTTGCCAGAGAGGAAGAAAACCACTTAGGGATTAACACCATGAGGACAATGGTGACGTTAAAACAGTTACAGAGTTTAATGGCTGTGACAGTTGTCTCCTGAGGATGGATCAACAACGTTGCAGTTACTCCACAATACTAACCTAATAGACAGAGTGAAAAGAAGGAAGCCTGTACAAAAAACAAATATTCCAAAACATGCATGCTATTTGCAAAAAGGCACTAAAGTAATACTGCAAAAAATGTGGCAAAACAATTAACTTTTTGTCCGGGAATACAAAGTGTTATGTTTGGGACAAATCCAATACAACACATTACTTAGTACCACTCTCCATATTTTCAAGCATGTTATGGGTATGCTTATTTTATAAAGAAGAAACGGAATGGAGCTAAGCACAGGCAAAATCCTAGAGAAAAATCTGGTTCAGTCTGCTTTCCAACAAACACTGTGTCACGTGTGCTCCCTCTCCGGCCTCTAGGTCACCAGGCTGCTCGTTATGGAGCACGCCTGTCACCATCATTACGCACATCAGCGCATTATGACACTCACCTGGACTCCATCATCTCCTTGATTACCTGCCCTATATATGTCACTCCCTCTGGTTCCTTCCCCAGGTGTCATTTTTTCTGTTTCTTGTCTGTGTGTGGTTTCTTGTTTTGGATTATGTTTTATTTATTTATTAAAACACTCACTCCCTGAAGTTGCTTCCCGACTCTTAGAGCACATCGTTACACACTGGGAGATGAATTCACCTTTCAGCAGGACAATAACCTAAAACACAAGGCCAAATCTACACTGGAGTTGTTTACCAAGACAGTGAATGTTCCTGAGTAGCCAAGTTACAGTTTTGACTTAAATCTACTTGGAAATCTATGGCAAGACCTGAAAATGGTTGTCTAGCAATGATCAACAACCGATTTGATAGTGCTTGAAGAATTTGGAAAATAATAATGGTAAATGTTGCACAATCCAGGTGTGGAAAGTTCTTAAAGACTTACCCAGAAAGGTGCTTATACAAAGTATTGACTATGGTGTGAATACTTATGCAAATAGATATTTCTGTATATCATTTTCAATACATTTCTAAAACCATGTTAAAACTTGGTCATTATGGGGTATTGTGTGTAGATCAACTGGCGTAGCAGCAAGACGTGTTTGTTTTGTCCCGTGTTTTAACCCGTGCAAATATGCAGCTTTTTCCTTTTTTTGTATACATTTCAATCTCTTTTTCCATTTTCGAATTAAATATACCTTCCTGCAACCCGCCTCACCCAACACGCTATAGATCTGCTATTTTTCTAGACCTTATAACTGGAATCTCCATCAGAAGCTAGCCTTCAGAAGCTAGCCAGCTAATTATCTCAATACTGTATATAGCCTGTTTTTTTTACTCTACTAGCTATTTAGTCATTGTAGACACTGCTAGCAGTCTTTACCTTTAGCACAGACACCAGCCGCTGTAGCCCGGAGGGTCCGGATAATATCTGCCAGTCTGCATAGCGTGATATCAGCCCTGAGCATATCAGACTGCTTTTTTCCCCCACTACTTCCTGCCGCAAGCTCTGGACCATTACCCCAGATCATCGCGGCTAGCTAGCTGCTACAGAGTGGCTATCATGGCTAATGCCCCTGTCCAGAAGGAACCACCAGTTAGCCTCGAGCTAGGCCCATTCCTCCGGCTAGCAAACGAAATAAACCAACTACAACACCTCTCTTGTCAATTGGCCTGCACACTTTGTCGACACGGAGCTCTGCTGATCTATCACGACTGGTCTGCTGACGTATTTCGGCCGATGTGCCCTCAACCGGTCTCTGCGTCGTTGATGTCGGTGAGGACCCAGCTACTAGCCCCGGCCCGCTAACTCTCTGAGCACCGTGTCTCCCGCTCGCCTAGCGTAGTGACGACTGCCGAGTGGCTCCATGTTTCGTCCATTGCTGCTTATTGGACCCTATGATCCCACGGCTACACAGCTGATGCCTACTGGACTGTTCATTAACACAGGGACATCATTTTGTTTATCTGTCGGCCCCAGCCTCAAACTCAGGCCTTGTGCATAACTAACTGACCCCTCTCTGCCCATTCATCACCATTTACCCATTGTTGTTGTCTTAGCTGTTTACCCGTTGTTGTCTTAGCCCTCCCAATCAACACCTGTGATACCTTTGTCTTCTTCAAATGTCAATATGCCTTGTATACGGTTGTTTAGGGTAACTCTCATTGTTTTGTTTTACTGCGGAGCCCTTAGTCCTGTTCTGCATGCCTCGGTTAGCTCCCTTGCCCACCCCCTACACATGCGGCGACCGCACCTAGTTTAACTGCCGTTTCTAGAGATGCAGCCTCTCTCATCGTCACTCAATGCCTAGGTATAACTCCACTGTACTCGCACCCTACCACGCCATTGTCTGTGCATTACGCCCTGAATCTATCCTACCATGCCCAGAAGTTTTGTCCTTTTACTCTCTGTTCTGAAAGCACTAGATGACCAGTTCTTATAGCCTTTAGCTGTACCCTCATCCTACTCCTCCTCTGTTCCTCTAGTGATGTAGAGGTTAACCCAGGCCCTGTGTCCCCCCAGGCGCTTTCATTTGTTGACTTTTGTTACCGTAAAAGCCTTGGGTTCATGCATGTTAACATCAGAAGCCTCCTCCTTAAATTTGCTTTATTCACTGCTTTAGCACACTCCGCCAACCCTGATGTCCTAGCCATGTCTGAATCCTGGCTTAGGAAGGCCACCAAAAGTCTGAAATTTCCATCCCCAATTACAACATTTTCTGTCAAGATAGAACTGCCAAAGGGGGAGGAGTTGCAATCTAATCTACTGTAGAGATAGCCTGCGGAGTTCTGTCCTACTATGCAGGTCTAGAAGCTCAGTTTGAGCTTCTACTTTTAAAAATCCATCTCGCCAGAAATAAGTCTCTCACTGTTGCCGCTCGTTATAGACTCCCCTCAGCTCCCAGCTGTGCCCTGGACACCATATGTGAATTGATTTAGATTTATTTATTTTATATTTCACCTTTATTTAACCAGGTGGCTAGTTGAGAACAAGTTCTCATTTACAACTGCGACCTGGCCAAAATAAAGTAAAGCAGTTCGACACATACAACAACGCAGAGTTACAAATGGAGTACACAAACATATAGTCAATAATACAGTAGAAAAGGTCTATATGTGTGTGAAATGAGGTAGGATAAGGGAGGTAAGGCAATAAATAGGCCATGGTGGTGAAGTAATTACAATATAGCAATTAAACACTGAAATGGTAGATGTGCAGAAGATGAATGTGCAAGTAGAGATACTGGGGTGCAAAGGAGCAAGATAAATAAATAAATAATTACAGTATGGGGATGAGGTAGTTGGATGGTCTATTTACAGATGGGCTATGTACAGGTGCAATGGTCTGTGAGCTGCTCTGACAGCTGGTGCTTAAAGCTAGTGAGGGAGATATGGGTCTCCAGCTTCAGTGATGTTTGCAGTTCATTCCAGTCATTGGCAGCAGAGAACTGGAAGGAAAGGAGGCCAAAGGAAGAATTGGCTTTGGGGGTGACTAGTGAGATATACCTGTGTGTTACGGGTGGGTGCTGCTATGGTGACCAGTAAGCTGAGATAAGGCGGGGCTTTACCTAGCAGAGACTTGTAGATGACCTGGAGCCAGTGGGTTTGGCGACGATTATGAAGCGAGGGCCAGCCAACGAGAGCGTACAGGTCGCAGTGGTGGGTAGTATATGATGCTTTGGTGACAGAATGGATGGCACTGTGATAGACTGCATCCAATTTGCTGAGTAGAGTGTTGGAGGCTAATTTGTAAATTACATCACCGAAGTCGAGGATCGGTAGGATGGTCAGTTTTACAAGGGTATGTTTGGCAGCATGAGTGAAGGAACACCCACGCGTAGCACGCACTCCAGCAGATATATTTCACTGGTCATCCCCAAAGCAAACATCTCCTTTGGCCGCCTTTCCTTCCAGTTCTCTGCTGCCAATGAACCGAACGAATTGCAAAAATCACTGGAAGTTGGAGTCTTATCTCCCTCGCTAACTTCAAGCATCGGCTGTTAGAGCAGCTTACCGATCGCTGCAGCTGTACACAGCCCATCTGTAAATAGTCCATCCAACCAACTACCTAACTCGTTCCCATATTTGTTTTTTGTTTTTTTCTGCTCTTTTGCACACCAGAATTTCTACACGCATATCCTCATCTGCACATCTATCACTCCAGTGTTAATTGCTAAATTGTAATTACTGCGACACTATGGCCTATTTATTGCCTTACCACCTTACTTTGGACACACAGTATACAGATTTTCTATTGTGTTATTAACTATACGTTTGTTTATCCCATGTGTAACTCTGTGTTGTTGTTTTTGTTGCACTGCTTTGCTTTATCTTGGTCAGGTCGCAGTTGTAAATGAGAACTTGTTCTCAACTGGCCTGCCGGCTTAAATAAAGGTGAAATTTTAAAAACTATTTTGAAGTCAAGGGGTATGAATACTTTCTGAAGGCATTGTGTCCAGAGCGATTTACAGACATTCAACTAAGGTAGAGAAGACAAACACAATAAACGTATTTCTTCATTTGGGATGCAAATGATGTGAACCACCGTACCATCACCACCCCCCGTTTCCATGATCGAAATGCAAACAAAAGCCATTTCCCGATACAACATTGAAAGCATCTTACTGCATGGTTTATTGGTAATCTAGACTAGCTCTTGTTTCCCATTGAAGAATCATACGGTTAATGAAAAACAGGAATAGGCTTGAGATTTGAGATACAGTATTTATGCCGCATGAAAGTGTAGTGGCACATTTGTTGTGCTGGGAGACCCATCTAAAGCTCTTCAAATGCTCTTGTGACCAACCAAATTAACACCAAAACCAATGTCTCTACCTTCAGACTTCAACCTAAGAGTAAGCTTGCTGAAACCCACCATTTGGGAAAACACATTACTTTTGTGATGTGAAAGCAATGTTTCAAGCTCAGCAAGATAGTACAAACTAATCTGGGTCCAGTTTACCACTTTTACACCGCGACCCAAAAGGAATCAGCATTGGCTCCGGATCCATTATTAGGAAATACTACAACCGCGTGCATGTTGGTGCAGTCGTAATAAAGTCCCATCATGCCATCTTAGCATTCTGGTTCATCTGGCACTATGGTGATGAGTATCAGAAACATGACACACACACACACACAGACACTCTCTTTCTCTCTTTCTTTCATCATACTCATCTTGGCAAAGGGACAACAGATGTACAAATATGGCCAGTGGGTCATATTACTACCATGTTTATTATGATACCCTATACTGAATTAGATCTTTACATAACACAGTGCACACCCAGGGGTCACATTAGTATGAGAGCAGGGGGACAACACTACAATTTAAAATGCTCTGCTTTCAGCAACCAAAAGACAAAAACTTTGAAAGTGATTCCAAAGAAAACACTGTATATGTAATTATAATAAGTTACTTGTATGCATTCTGTAGCCTAACAACACTATTAAATACTTGTAATACACATAATATAACTTGTTACCGTATTAACACTTGACTAGTATTGCACTGTTCATAGGTGCAAAGAAAAGAGAGGGATGGCGCTGCATGGCATCGGAGGAGATGGCTGCCATTTTACCAATTATTTTGTAAATAATGTTTCTGTCACCATCTCTTATGACCGAAAAGAGCTTCTGGATATCAGGACAGTGATTACTCACTTCGTACTGGATTTTTTTCTTGAATGAGTCGGACACAAAGGATTTACTTCAGACACCCGACAAGGCCCAAATCC
The DNA here is from genome assembly GCF_034236695.1 of Oncorhynchus nerka. Taxonomy (NCBI): domain Eukaryota; kingdom Metazoa; phylum Chordata; class Actinopteri; order Salmoniformes; family Salmonidae; genus Oncorhynchus; species Oncorhynchus nerka. The sequence goes on along the minus strand of NC_088404.1, from coordinate 62,486,067 downwards.
CCGTCATTCGCATGAAGAAGAAACAGAGATATTGGGGACGTAGGTCGGGGGTGCCTTGTAAGGATCCGACGGGGAGTGCGTAATCCACCTCTACCATCAGTTCATTTAGCCAACGTGCAATCATTGGATAATAAAATGGATGACCTCCGATCAAGAATATCCTACCAATGGGACATTAAAAAAATGTAATATCTTATGTTTCACCGAGTCGTGGCAGAACGACAACATGGATAACATACAGCTGGCTGGGATTTCGGTGCATCAGCAAGACAGAACAACTGCCTCCCGTAAGACAAGGGGTGGTGGTCTGTGTCAATTTGTAAATAACAGCTGGTGCACAAAATCTAATATTAAGGAAGTTTCAAGGTTTTGCTCACCTGAGGTAGAGTATCTCATGAAAAGCTGTAGACCACAGCTTGGACTGGAATATGTTCCGGGATTCTTCCGATGGTATTGAGGAGTACACCACCTCAGCCACTGGCTTCATCAATAAGTGCATCGAGGACGTCTCCCACACAGTGACCGTACGTACATACCCCAACCAGAAGCCATGGATTACAGGCAACATCAGCACTGAGCTAAATTGTAGAGTTGCCGCTTTCAAAGAGCAGGACTCGAACCCGGATGCTGATAAGAAATCCCGCTTCAGACAAACCATCAAACAGGCAAAGCGTCAATACAGGACTCGTACTACACCGGCTCCAACGCTCGTCGGATGTAGCAGGGCTTGCAAACAAATACAGGATACAAAGGGAAACACATCCGCGAGCTGCCCAGTGACACGAGTAGTTCTCACGTTTGTAGCCATGAAGTGCTTTGAAAGGCTGGTCATGGCTCACATCAACACCATTATCCCAGAAACCCTAGAACCACTCCAATTTGCATACCGCCCAAACAGATGATGCGATCTCTATTGCACTCTACACTTCCCGTTCCCACCTGGACAAAAGGAACACCTACTGAGAATGCTTTTCATTGACTACAGCTCAGCGTTCAACACCATAGTATCCTCAAAGCTCATTACTAAGCTAAGGACACTGAAACTAAACACCTCCCTGTGCCACTGGATCCTGGACTTCCTGACGGCCGCCCCCAGGTGGTAAGGGTAGGTAACAACACAACTGACACACTGATCCTCAACACGGGGGCACCTCAGGGGTGTCTGCTCAGTCCCCTCCTGTACTACCTGTTCACCCATGACTGCGTGGCCTAGCACAACTCCAACACCATCATTAAGTTTGCAGATAACACAAGTGGTAGGCCTGATCACCGACAACGATGAGACAGCCTATAGGGAGGAGGTCAGAGACGTGGCAGTGTGGTGCTAGGATAACAACCTCTCCCTCATCGTGATCAAGACAAAGGAGATGATTGTGGACTAAAGGAAAAGGAGGACCGAGCACTCCCCCATTCTCATTGACAGGGCTGTAGTGGAGCAGGTTGAGAGCTTCAAGTTCCTTGGTGTCCACATAACCAATGAACTATCATGGTCCAAACACACCAAGACAGTCGTGAAGAGAGCATGACAATGCCTATTCCTCCTCAGGAGACTGAAAAGACTTGGCATGGGTCCTCAGATCCTGAAAAAGTTCTACAGCTGCACCATCGAGAGTATGGTTGGTTGCATCAACGCCTGGTATGGCAACTGCTCTGCACTACAGAGGGTAGTGCGTATGGCCCAGTACATCACTGGGGCCAAGCTTCCTGCCATCCAAGACCTCTATACCAAGCGGTGTCAGAGGAAAGCCCTAAAAATTGTCAGACTCCAGCCACCCTAGTCATAGACCGTTATCTCTGCTACTGCACGGCAAGCGGTACCGGAGTGCCAAGTCTAGGTCCAAGAGGCTTCCAAACAGCTTCTACCCCCAAGCCATAAGACTCATGAACAGCTAATCAAACGGCTACCCGGACTGTTTGCATTGTCCCTCCCCCATTTTTACACTGCTACTACTCTCTGTTTATTATCTCTGCATAGTCACTTTACCTCGACCTACATGTACATATTACCTCAATTACCTCAACTAAACTGTGCCCCCGCACATTGACTCTGTACCAGTACCCACTGTATATAACCTTGTTCCTGTTTTTTTATTGTTGCTCTTTAATTATAGATTTTTCTTTTTTCTTCTTTTATACTTCAGTTTATTTTAGTAAATACTTTCTTAAAAACTTTTTCTTAACTGCATTATTGGTTAAGGGCTTATAAGTAAGCATTTCATTAAGGTTAACAACTGTTGTATTCAGCACATGTGACAAATACAATTTTATTTGTATTGCTGTTACAATAATGTGCAATAACACTTTACACACTTGTAATACACTTCATGTAATATGTTACTGTTTTAACACTTACAGACTAGTATAGCACAGTTAATAGGTTCACAGAAAGGGGTATTCACTTAAACCACTTAAACCGTTGGACTCGTCAAGACAAATAACATTTTGACAAGAGGATGATCTCACCCATATGCCAAATGTCCACGGGGAAAAGGGCAGCGATACACTACATTCTATCTCTCCTGGTAACTTAAGGCATAACAACAGGTTCACAATCAGTGCCAGCTTTGGTGCTTGGCCCGTAATTTATAGGCGTTAGGACAACATGAGGTAAGGGTAGCTGATCCTAGATCATTCATAAAGGGCAAGATGAGCAGAAGCATTGGTTTCTTTCTTTGACAGTTGTTTTTGTTCAGGGAAAGTATGCAGCCTCGGCCAGAGACCAATCAGAGACCAATCAAGGTGCATTAATTGAGGAATAAACTGAATGCGCAAGAAACAGCTGCCATTTGAGGAAAATGGAAGTTCAACAACAAGGCTTTAATGCCAAATGAAGCACTATCAGGGTCCTTCAGTAAGACTAAGTCTGTTCATCTAGTCATCTTATATGCTAAAGCAGGTCATGCTATTCTATCTGCCCACCACCCCAAGCTGTCACCAGCTGAGACTGGGAGTGGGGGAGTAGGCCTAACCACACACACACAGTGCTAATACAATGATACTGTACATGAGGAGTGTAGCAGTAGCATGGCAGTATAGCATGTAGTGATTAGATATTTTAAAATTAAACTTAGGGGTTAGGGGAATATTGTTGTTTAATTCATTCTCTACAATAACAATCATATAAAATCAAATGTTATTGGTCACATACACATGGTTAGCAGATGTTATTGAAAGTGTAGTGAAATGCTTGTTCTTTTTGTTCCGACAGTGCAGCAATATCTAACAAGTAATCTAACAATTCCACAACAACTACCTAATACACACAAATCCAAGTAAAGGGATGGAATAAGGATATGTACATATAAGAATATGTACATATACATATAAATGGAAGAGCAATGACAGACCGGCATAGGCAAGATGCAATAGACGGTATAAAATACAGTATATACAGTGGGGCAAAAAAGTATTTAGTCAGCCACCAATTGTGCAAGTTCTCCCACTTAAAAAGATGAGAGAGGCCTGTAATTTTCATCATAGGTACACTTCAACTATGACAGGCAAAATGAGAAAAAAAATCCAGAAAATCACATTGTAGGATTTTTTTATTTTTTTATTTGCACATTATGGTGGAAAATAAGTATTTGGTCACCTACAAACAAGCTAGATTTCTGGCTCTCACAGACCTGTAACTTCTTCTTTAAGAGGCTCCTCTGTCCTCCACTCTTTACCTGTATTAATGGCACCTGTTTGAACTTGTTATCAGTATAAAAGACACCTGTCCACAACCTCAAACAGTCACACTCCAAACTCCACTATGGCCAAGACCAAAGAGCTGTCAAAGGACACCAGAAACAAAATTGTAGACCTGCACCAGGCTGGGAAGACTGAATCTGCAATAGGTAAGCAGCTTGGTTTGAAGAAATCAACTGTGGGAGCAATTATTAGGAAATGGAAGACATACAAGACCACTGATAGTCTCCCTCGATCTGGGGCTCCACGCAAGATCTCACCCCGTGGGGTCAAAATGATCACAAGAACGGTGAGCAAAAATCCCAGAACCACACGGGGGGACATAGTGAAAGACCTGCAGAGAGCTGGGACCAAAGTAACAAAGCCTACCATCAGTAACACACTACGCCGCCAGGGACTCAAATCCTGCAGTGCCAGACGTGTCCCCCTTCTTAAGCCAGTACATGTCCAGGCCCGTCTGAAGTTTGCTAGAGAGCATTTGGATGATCCAGAAGAAGATTGGGAGAATGTCATATGGTCAGATGAAACCAAAATAGAACTTTTTGGTAAAAACTCAACTCGTCGTGTTTGGAGGACAAAGAATGCTGAGTTGCATCCAAAGAACACCATACCTACTGTGAAGCATGGGGGTGGATACATCATGCTTTAGGGCTGTTTTTCTGCACAGGGACCAGGACGACCGATCCGTGTAAAGGAAAGAATGAATGGGGCCATGTATCGTGAGATTTTGAGTGAAAACCTCCTTCCATCAGCAAGGGCATTGAAGATGAAACATGGCTGGGTCTTTCAGCATGACAATGATCCCAAACACACCGCCCGGGCAACGAAGGAGTGGCTTCGTAAGAAGCATTTCAAGGTCCTGGAGTGGCCTAGCCAGTCTCCAGATCTCAACCCCATAGAAAATCTTTGGAGGGAGTTGAAAGTCTGTGTTGCCCAGCAACAGCCCCAAAACATCACTGCTCTAGAGGAGATCTGCATGGAGGAATGGGCCAAAATACCAGCAACAGTGTGTGAAAACCTTGTGAAAACTTACAGAAAACATTTGACCACTGTCATTGCCAACAAAGGGTATATAACAAAGTATTGAGATAAACTTTTGTTATTGACCAAATACTTATTTTCCACCATAATTTGCAAATAAATTCATTAAAAATCCTACAATGTGATTTTCGGGAAAATCGTTTCTCTCATTTTGTCTCTTACAGGCCTCTCTCATCTTTTTAAGTGGGAGAACTTGCACAATTGGTGGCTGACTAAATTCCTTTTTGCCCCACTGTACATATGGGATGAGTAATGCAAGATGTGTAAACATCATCATTAAAGTGGCATTAATCAAGTGACTAGTGATCCATTGTATGTAGTCTTTATGTAGGCAGCAGCCTCTCTGTGTTAGTGATGGCTCAATATCAATTATATGAAATCAGCTTGTTCCTTTCAACTGTTTTTAAATGCAGACGATTCAGCTCTTTTGGTCTCTCACAAAGTATGGATGAGAGCCAGCTTAGTGCAGAACTGACGAGTATCAGTAACTGGCTGTCAGACAACATGCTGTTTTTTCATTTGGGGAAAATAGATTCAATTTTATTTGGATCTAATATCAGGCTAGGTAGATCACCAGGCTTTAGAGTTGCGGTTGGTGACACAGAGGTTACAGCCAAGAACTGTGTTAAATACTTAGGCTGTGAACTAGACAGGTTCCTCACAGGGGAGAGTATGGGGCAGAAAGTGATTGCCAAAGTCAACTAGGAAGTGACATTTCTGGCCAGAAAAGCCACATTTGTACATAAAGGAACTTGAAAACACTTGCAGCAGTTAGTGCAACCTCACTTTGACTGTGTGCACTACCTGGTACAGTAGTTCCCCAAGTTCATCAAGATCCAGCTACAGACATCTCAAAATAAAATGTCATGGGTCATTCTGAATCTTAGCCCTCTGGGTCATGTTGGAAAAGGGGGAAACCTAGTCAGTTGTCCAACTGAATGTATTCAACTGAAATGTGTCTTCCGCATTTAACCCAACCCCTCTGAATCTGTGAGGTGTGGGAGGCTGCCTTAAATCGACATCCACAAGTTCAGCGCCCAGGGAAAAGTGGGTTAACTGCCTTGCTCAGGGGCAGAACAACAGATTTGTACCTTTTCAGCTCAGCCCTTCTCAGTGCAGTGAACTACAGTGACTATCAGTTAATAAAAGGGTAATTTAGCTGTAGCTGGGAGCTGAGATTGGCCCATAAAATCGTGTATGTTACAGTCCCCCAGTATCTAAAGAACTATCTTACTACTGTCCTTCCTACGCCATGAGAGGCAGTGCCAGAGATTTTGAACCACCACGATTCAAGAGCGGTACGGGCCAGAGCACGTTTTTATATACAGCAGTGGTGGAGTGGAACAAACTCCCGGCTGAGATAAAAGCTGTTTTTGCAAGTCTTAGGTTCAAACACTCCTGCAAGGCTTGGTTAATGTTGAGATAGCCTCCTAGCCAAGTATAAATACACTCTGCGCTAGTGGAGTGATTTGTTAAATTCACTTTTTTGTATATATCTTAATATGTGGACATTTTATATTATTGAATCTATGGCACAGAGTGCCCAGGTCCATTGTTTTGCCCTGCTGCCACTTGCCTCCATTGTGGATGTCCCCATTGAAATGCATGACATAATTTTCAATGGAGCAGTCCACAACACTACGTTGGGGGTGCAGCATTAGGCTGCAGTGCATTCTCTTTACCGCATGTGTTCGATATTTTCTAATTGTGTGTTGCTTTACCATGCGGTGGTACAAACGGAAGTACACACACAGACTCAAACTAGCTAGCTTTTAGCAAGTTGAAAAGCAAATTACATGTGCGTCAAATATGGAAAACGCAGGCTAGACATGCGGCAAAAAAACTCATATGCATCTGGTGGACCTCGGACAGGATGTGAACGAGGCTTGAGCCAGCTAAAGATAGCCGCTAAACTAATAGTGACCAGTATAGGCTTGACCCGCTAGCGATTGCAGTTAGCTTAGCGTTAGCGTATACCGTTTTACTCTAAAAATAATACTCTGTAATATGTAACACTTGGGTTGGGAGATGGACCTTAGACCATATAAACGGAGTAGAAAATAAACCACATTATTACCTTAGAGGAGCTATAAATCAATAAGTTTAAACCAGAATATTAGCTGGCACCCTTTTGTCTTATATTATTCCATGGGCTAGCCTGTTTAAGCAGCAAACCCAGGCATCTCCAAGGCAAAATTGCTAACAGTTTTCACTCAATCAATTTACACATTTTAACTGTACAATTTCAACATAAAAGGTACTCAGATTTCGACTAAAATTGTCTATAGATAATGTGCTTGTGTAAAAGGCATACTTGTTTTAACAGAACAATGAAAAAGGAGGCAGGAGAAATGTTTAACGTTCACAGTTTCTCCTTGAGTGTTGAGGGGAGACACAAAACGCTGTTCTCGCGCCCCTACAACGCCCACTGCTGGTGGCAACAGGCATAAACAATTCCCAATTGAAATCCTTGGGAGGACTCAGCCCAAATAAGTGTATTATTACAACAATATCAAAATATCAAAAACGTGTGAGATTTATGTATGGTTCTTAAATTACATTTTCATTTTAGTGATTGAGCAGAGCGACTTACATTATTGCATTCCTCTTAAAATAGCTAGGTGAGACAACAGCATATCACCATCGTAGAAGGCATCTTTTACCTCGACAAAGTAGGTATCGGTAAAGCCAGTGATAGCAGGAAAAAAGACAAGCACATTTTTTAAAAGTATATATATATATATATATATATATATATATATATATATATATATATATATATATATATATACCATGCAAAACAAATAATAATTCTGTAATACATTTTGAAAGCAATACATGCATTGAACAAAACAAATATGTTCCGAACACATTTTGCATGATGAAAGTACATAGGCCTATCAATATAATATATCATTTTTTTATAATTTTTGGTATGGAGCTGTGCCATTTATATAGGTTATTAAAATATATGACAATATTATTTCAAATGTATGTCACTTTATATGAGTTAAAAATATATACATACGTCACGTTTTTTTCGTATGGGCACACGAGCCCTTGTCAACAGAATATATTTATGTCTCTATTTTAAATATATTTACAGTAATTATAAGGTTTACTGAAATAGGGATTTAGGATGGAAAGCTGAGAGGCTCGGTAGAGTGGTGAAAATGTATAGCAAAGCCACAACGGGACAGCTCTTCAGTGCAGCCGTCACTGGAGGGTACAGGAAAAAAAGACAAAAAGTTCAGTCACATGATAGGTTTCGGTTTTGGAACAGTTTAGAAAGGACCAAGACAAAGGAAAATTCGAGACAAAAAAATACGATCGCGCATGTCTGTCGAAAAATATTCATGGGCTTATTAGGCTATTTAAGTTTATGCTTAGAAAAGTTATGATTTGCCTCTACAATCAAGGCAGATTTGTTTTGAAGTGGTAGCTACTACAACAACTGATCATCACATCGTCAAAGAGATACCGCATAGCATCAATAGACCACCGCCAATGAATTGCGTCTGGTCTAGTATTACCGAAACCCTCAAATGCATGCCCAGAAACCCTCAAATGCATGCCCGGTTCATTGTATGGATCATTATCAACCTCTGCACATCCATAGAGGCAGAATGAATAACGAACGTTTTGTGGGTGACAATCGCGAAATAAACACGGACATGCTTTCATGATCACGTGCTGTACTGTAGGCCTATTTAGGGTAAACTCGGTCCTATGTGCGCCTGTGGTATTATCATGCCCGTCATTGGAGGAAAAACGAAATTGACAAGACAGGCCTATAACCTTCCCGTCACACCGACAAGCAAGACATACAGTCCCTGTAGAGCTAACGAGCCTTCCTTTATCTCTATTAGCCCTTCAAATCAACGCTGTGACAATGATAAAAATTGAATATATTCTTAATGGCACATTTTGATTTAAATTTCCATATTTCTACGTGTGACGTCAAATAGCCAAACTTACCACTGTCACTGGCGAAACCATCTCTCAATCGATCACTGTAGTATATATTCGCAAAGCAACTGGAGATTGCGACACTGAGCTGCGGCCGTTTTCCCGCACTGTACGGTTCACTAAAATTGCTGTAGTCTTTGTGATGCGTATTGTTTTGGTCCCTTTTCGGGGCAGCCTGGCATAAGGGGGAGGAGGCAAACCGACCATAATTGTAGGTGGAGATAGACTTTAGGCACCGATAGGGTGCCGTTAAAATATCCGACCAATTAACAGACAGGAACAAAAAAAGAGGCAAGGTTAAGAGAATATAACGCCCCTTTTAATACGAGGTCTTTTGACTGCTGTTTACCTATCGAAGCAGATGGCCTGTATTTACATCTAGTCTTATTACACATTTCACTTTGTTACACTGTATCTCTGTACATTTACATTGTGGTAACATTGTTCCATTGTAGACAATGATGAACAACACACTCGTCCTTTTGTCTCGCGCGCTGTGCATCAAACTATTTTTAAAACAGTCTTTTCTGCATTAGTAACCAAGTGGGAACTGGGACTTTACCACCATTGTAGCGCCATTGAGACCACCTGTATTTACGAAGTAGTCAATTTTATTTTTCTACTATTTCTATGAGTTGGCAGACAAGTTGAAAGGGTGCATAGCTAGTGACAGCTAGTGTGTTGTTTGAACAGGTTTAAAGCCAAGTGGTTGGTGATTTACTGCCATCTACAGTTATTCAGTGTTTGCTCACGAGTATAATTCATTGGCTGATACCCCTGATGGAATTATGTGATCCTTCCTTCGCCCATAGGAATGCTCACACAGTTGACTTTAAAATGGTTCAAGCCCTCAATGTCCATGCCGTAACGTGTTTTCTCCATCCTCTATTTAACTCTAAAGGTGGTAAATTCTCACTTCACACTTGGTTACCAACGCAGCATATGGGCACGTTCCTATGCCCAGACGTTGCTGACGCATGCTAGATTTTATGTGCATGGATAGGTATTTGACATATCAGCTAACTACATCATATGTTATAGCAACCCGGTGCCGGGCATTGATCCCGTATTACACGAATTCAAGCATTTGTTTTACGGACATTTTGTTCTGAAATATGTTGACTGTGGTCATACACTAACTAGCTAGCTACACCGCACCTCTTAGAAGCCAGCAACAATAAGCAAGACCTAGCAATAAATAAGGTCGTGAGTGCGGAAATTTTCCTTCAGAATAAAAGTCCTGTAATGAATATGGTGAAAATTATACGGTCGGGATTTTCCTTCAGAATAAAAGTCTTGTAATGAATATGGTAGAAATTATACAAATGGCAATGTTCAAAATTCGTAAGATTTTATGAAGCAATGTTAGCTGACTTAGAATTTTGTTTAACAACATCAAAAAAGGAAATAAGTTAAAAGGTGTGATAATATTATAGCATTGACAATATTGTTAACAGCATACAAGGGAAACTTCACCGCTAGACATTATTTGTGTTGTGTTTTTCCAGTTTGCCTACATAATTATGAGTAATGAGAGGGTGTTTCAGACATAATTATGCAGTGTAGCAGTATTGTTTTTATTTTTGGGCTGGGAGAGTTCAACCAATGGCATCATTGGTTGATTGAGCCTGCTGTCTGATCTTAAAAGGAATGGACTTATGTTTTCTAGCAATTATTGTGGCTTTTGTGTTTTGCATATTGCACACTCACTTGAGTAGATATGGTTGTCCTTGTTCAATAAAGCCATTGGACTTGTCTCAACGATGTTCCTATCTGCCACAACATTGCAGGATATCTAGGTTGACTCATTTTCCCTAGCTTTCTAAAGACAACAGCCTGATGAGAGCCATACTTCCTTGTTCCCACCCTCGAACACAGGTGTTTCAAAACGGGGGTGGTACAAGTTTACAGGTTCACTGTCTATCCAAGACTGCTAAATAATTAGCTACAATGGCTGTTTATGATGATTCCTGTTTCCAAGAAGAGCTGGGTGACATTTTTTTTAAATTTATGTTCTTTTAGATAGGAACATAAAGCCATATTTATTTGAGCTGGAATACACTGAAGAGACAGCGAGAAAAATTATTTGCGAGACCAGCAAGCAGCAGTGGCAGCCGAGACCAGCTGGGCCAGGCCTCAGGGGGATAAATGACAAACGAGTAAGTTGTTTTGCTGTCAGCAGCTAGCTAGCAAGATAATCTCTCTTTTAACCGAGACAGTGTTGTTCAGTACAGTACAATTTGGGGATCGATTCCGCCATAACGGGGCTTGCAAGAACCCCTACAAGCCAATTTTAGAGAACTGTGTTTTTTGCTATACCTAAAAGTTACTGTAGTATAACGTTATAGCTAGCTAACTAGCCTAGCTAGCCTCAGTGCTTCTCATTATGAGCAAAACTGTATAAATGTTTTGATTATGATGGTGGATAGTAAAGGAATTACTTTGGCTTGATGACTCATATTATTCTTAGAGTAACTATACCCGTGTGTTGTAGTTAGCTAGCTAGGGAGCGGTCGAAATTGACTCAATTGTTACCCAGAGGAAAATGGGGGAGGGTCATGCTTTTTCAATTTCATTCAGGGAGGGTTTAGTATTTAAAAATGTAGTCCAGGGGAGGGTCATGTAATTTTGTTTATCCGTTAAATGTAATATTGCTCAGTGTTTCAGAATGAGTTATTATTATGTCTCATTTGTGCCCGATGCTCCCCCTCATACCTGATTCTCTGCTGGACGCGCAAAATATCAACTGCGTCTAGTGTGGTCTCAATCAAATGATCCATAGCCTATACTATTGGCTATAGACCTAGGATATACAAAGAGCATGCTTGGAGAAGCACAAGGCAAAGTTACTCCCCCAAAAAAAGGTCATATCTGTGCACGCGATCTAGGCCTACTAATGTCCTCTTTAGTTTTAGAGGGAAAGTGCGATGATGAGAGGGATGTAAGCTTGATGGCACCGAGAGAGGGTCGCCTTGCTACTAATCCTGAGAAAACTATGCAGTATTTTATTTTTTTATGTATTATTTCTTACATTGTTAGCCCAGAAAATCTTAAGTGTTATTACATACAGCCGGGAAGAACTATTGGATATCAGAGCGACATCAACTTACCAACATTACGACCAGGAATACGACTTTCCCGAAGTGGATCCTTTGTTCGCACCACCACCCAGAGCATTTGATCTGATTCCAGAGGCCGACCCAAAACAATGTCGCTGCAGAAGACGTAGATGGAGTGTGATTCTGGTCAGACTTCAGAGGCGTGCACACCACCCACCGCTTCCGAGTATATTACTCGCCAATGTCCAGTCTCTAGATAGCAAGGTAGGTGAAATTAGGGCAAGGGTTGCTTTCTAGATGGACATCAGGGATTGTAACATACTCTGTTTCACAGAAACATGGCTCTCTCGGGATATGTTGTTGGAGTCGGTACAGCCACCGGGATTCTTTACGCGTTGCACCAACAGAAATATACATCTCTCTGTGAAGAAGGGTGGGGGTGTGTGCTTCATGATTAACAATTCATGGTGTAATCGAAACAACATATAGGAACTCAAGTCCTTTTGTTCACCTGACCTATAATTCCTCACAATCAAATGCTGACCATATCTCCCAAGATAATTCCAGGATGATGCCAAAGTTGCGTGCATGGAGGGAGGGACAGACAGTGGTGTTGTCAATGGTCAGGATGAGGTTGCCAGCTTTGGTGAGGGTGGATTTGGTGCCTATGAGGAGGAGTTCCGTTTTATCACTGTTGAGCTTGAGGATGTTTTGTTGCATCCATGTTTTTATTGCAGAGCGGCAGGATTCAATGCGCATCAGAGGTGGGTTGAGGAGGGTTTTGCTGCCAAGGGAGATCTGGGTGTCATCGGTGGACGTCAAGGTTGAAGTGAATGAGGAGCTGACCAAGGTGGAAGATGTAGATTATGAAGAGTAAGGGACCCAGCACTCCATGGGGGACACTCTTTTGGGGCGGCAGGTAGCCTAGTGGTTAGAGCATTGGTCCAGTAACCAAAAGGTTGCTGGATCGAATCCCCGAGCTGACAAGGTAAAAATCAGTCTTTCTACCCCTGAACAAGGCAGTTAACCCACTGTTCCTTGGTAGGCCGTCATTGTAAAGTAAGAATGTGTTCTTAACTGACTTGCCTAATTAAATAAAGGTTCAATTAAAATATATATATATATAAAACTGCCGCTGAGTCTGAGGTGTGGCCATTGAGCCAGATGTAGTGGATCTGCTTTGTGAGGTATGATTGTAGCCAGGACAGTGCGGTACACCCAAACCCTCATGCCTGATGAGGAGAATCTGATGGCTTACTGTGTCAAAAGCGACACTTGGGTCAAGGAGAATCAGAATGTTGACAGCATCAGCAGAAGTGAGGAGATCTAACTTTGAGGAGTGCAGTTTCAGTACTATCAAGGGTGTGGAAACCAGACTGAAGGGGCTCTAACAGGTTGTTGATTAACAAGTGGGTATCTAATTGGGATGCAACAGTACGTTCCAGAGTCTTGGCAAGGAAGAGAAGGTTTGAAATGAGGTGGAAGTTATAGAGGATGGTGGTGTCCAATCCTGGCTCTTTTAAGATGGGGGTGACTAGAGCTGTTTTGTAATTGGAGGGGACAGTTCCGTGGGAGAGGTTGAGAATGTGTGTGATACCGTATATGGACAGAGAGTAGGCAGGCAAGCTTTGATAAGAACAGTGGGGAGAGGATCCAGGGAGCAATTTGTAGTCTTGGAAATGACATGATAAGATTTGAGAGATAGGGAGAGTCAATGGAGGCAAATTCGGAGAGCTGGGTTACATTTGACTGGGAGGAGTGGCTGAGATAGATTGATCAGTCAGTAATTACTTTATTTTGGTGATCTTGTCCTTGAAAAACGGAAGGATGGAGTTGCAGAGTTCAGTGGAGGGAATAGAGTAGGTGTTATCAAGGCGGCTGAAGTAGTTTGCTGACAGTGGAGAACATTGTCTGGGAGTTCTTATTAGAGCTGTTGGTGATGTTGGAGAAGTAAGTGGACCTGGCAGCACCAAGGGCATCTCTGTAGATGGAGAGGTGGAGTTTGTAGGCCTCAGCGTGGACAGTGGGGTGAGTATGAGGTAAGAGAGAAATTAAGGATCTTGTGGTCAGTCAATGGGAACAGGGAAGAGGTGGAAATACCGTTAGGTTGAGGACAACAGAGCAGACGAGGTCAAGTATGTGTTCCTTGATGTGAGTGGGAAAATGTACATGTTGGGTAATATTGAAACAGTCCAGAACAGCAATGAAATCATAGGCAAGTTTTGAGTCTGAGTCCATGTGAATATTCATATCGCCAAGCAACATTAAGCGAGGGGAGAGTGGAACTGCAATGCTGAGTAGTTCAGATAGTTCAGACAGGAATGATTCATTAGCTTCAGGAGGATGGTACACAAGGATAGTGGTCATGGAGTAAGATGATTTGTAGGTGTAACAGTGTTGCTTCCGTCCCTGTCCTCGCCTCAACCTGGTTTTGAACCAGAGACACTCTGCACACATCGACAACAGTCACCCTTGAAGCATCGTTACCTATCGCTCCACAAAAGCTGTGGCCCTTGCAGAGCGAGGAAAACAACTACTTCAAGGTCTCGGGGCCAATGACATCACCAATTGAAACTGTCGTGTCTTTGGCATCATTAAACTGAAGACTTTTTTTTATCAAATAACTCTCTGTAATTATTATTACGAGATTAAACTGATTAATCATGTAACTGTAATTGACTAGGAAGTCGGGGCACCAAGGAAAATATTCAGATAATAAAGTTATAAATTTCCTACCATAACTTTCAGATATTTGAATGAAGGAGTGGCTTCCTAAGAAGCATTTCAAGGTCCTGGAGTGGCCTAGCCAGTCTCCAGATCTCAACCCCATAGAAAATCTTTGGAGGGAGTTGAAAGTCTGTGTTGCCCAGCAACAGCCCCAAAACATCACTGCTCTAGAGGAGATCTGCATGGAGAAATGGGCCAAAATACCAGCAACAGTGTGTGAAAACCTTGTGAAGACCTCTGTCATTGCCAACAAAGGGTATATAACAAAGTATTGAGATAAACCTTTGTTATTGACCAAATACTTATTTTCCACAATAATTTGCAAATAAATTCCTTAAAAATTCTACAATGTGATTTTCTGGATTTTTTTTCTCATTTTGTCTATCATAGTTGAAGTGTATCTATGATGAAAATTACAGGCCTCTCTCATCTTTTTAAGTGGGAGAACTTGCACAATTGGTGGCTGACTAAATACTTTTTTGGCCCACTGTAGATGTTTCGGCAGTTGTCAGTCTTCGCGTTCAATGATACCGAATTCCTAGCTGCAGACTAGTAATTCATATCAAAGACTTGTTCTTATTCTGTCGGTATCAATAGTCTAAAAGTTTAACCACGTGGGATGGTTAAAAGATTCAGCAATCGTCTGCAACCTTTGTCCTCTCGTATTTGAGAGAAACATGGTCTGTTGAGAAATTCTCACGGTGGTGGTTTTATTCGGAAGAGCCAGGTCCTAACTGTGTTCATGGGGGCGTGCCAGTGACTTCAGTGAAACTTTACACAGGAATACAATTCTCTCACATTAAATCATTACATAGCATGCCATAATTTCACAAATAGTTTAATCTTTCCTCATTCATCCTGTACAGCAATTAGATGTAAGCCTCATATCTGAGGCTATTATATAAACAGTGTTATGGTAATGTGGCCGTATTGTCTCCCATGAGTTTTACAAAATTGTACCAAACGGACCAGTTCGTAGCTGGATTCTTCACCGATCCTTTATACCTTCTCCAGAACATAAATGTTGTTTGGACCTCAAGTTCTGTGAGGTGGAAGAAATTCCTTTGTTCTCTCTATGAAAACTCACTCTGTCTCTATACTGTGGCCATGAGGAGATAATCTCCTTGAGGAATTTACGACCTGAGGTTGCAGCAGCCTCTGTAGGAGACAGAGAGAGGGGGATGGGGCTTGCTGTACCCAAAGAGGGCAACGTCATGACAAAACGCTACTAGCGCACATCGCTTACTACCTAGCCATTTCACACCAGTTACATAGGGAATGTAATTCAAATGAGGAGACAATAGGGAGAGACAGTTCAGTTATTTTGATTTTGGAGTTGTACAGTACAACGAGGCCACCAACACGGCCGCTGGAGCAGGGGTGACACAGGTAACCATAACCAACAGGAGTAGCATGGTTAAGAGAAAAGAAATTGTGCTTCCCAAGTGGCACAGCGGTCTAATGCACTGCGATGAGTCAAGATCGAAAAAGGAAGGTAATATACAACTTTTAAAAATGAAGACAATAAATCACCAGGTTGTTGCCAAGTTTCAGTGGGGAGGAGGGAGGCTTTGTTGTTCATTGATCCAGTGTTGAGAAGAGCAGTTAGTATTGTGAGGCTGAGAGGTGAGTTTATGGATAGTTGAAGGGAGCACTTTCGTCATGGTTTACAATACGAGAGGATGGATTGGGAGCAGGACGCGAGTGAAAGCAGAGAGACTTAATGTTGCTACCAGTAGTATAGTTGACGACCAGTTGTGAAGTGAGCCAAATGCAGGTAGCGGCGTCTACATAGGATGCAAGATGAGCAGGCAATCAACAAGGATAATCCGATTTCCAGAGAGAGGTATGGCGAGGGAAATCCAAAATAGATCAATTCCCAAAGTGATAATCCAGGGAACCAGGAGGCCAGCTATCAAAGGAAGAATCCAGGCAGTTGAAGGTGACCAGAGCAGCACAGTCCAGACTCAGATATAGCTAGCACTCATAAGCCAAGGTTGTAAAAGTCACACCTCTAGTAGGCCTAAAATTGGACCAAAACAACAGGCCGAAAAGTAGAGAAAAACAAACACAAGTTTGATGTGTTCGTTTTTCGTTAAAGAGTCAACACTGTTACTAAACAGGTACCAGGGAGAAGTGGCAGTCAAACATGGTGCCAGCAGATACTCTTACCCAGAAATGACACCACTGACTCACGAATGACGTACCACATGCACTTTCCTGCAGTAGTCTGGGAATCCACAACCTTCTGGCTACTTTGCAATGTAATTTTTAGGCTACAAAACAAAGAACAGTTTCTAAAACTGCATATCTAAGGATCTTGTCTGTCCTAGGAGTGAGGGTAAATTATCTCTGTATGTGTAGTTCCCAACGTGAAGCATGGAGGAGGAGGTGTGATGGTGTGGGGGTGCTTTGCTGGTGACACTGTCAGTGATCTATTTAGAATTCAAGGCACACTTAACCAGCATGGCTACCACAGCATTCTGCAGTGATAAGCCATCCCATCTGGTTTGGGCTTAGTTGTACTATAATTTGTTTTTCAACAGGACAATGACCCAACACACCTCCAGGCTATGTGAGGGCTATTTGACCAAGAAGGAGAGCAATTTAGTGCTGCATCAGATGACCTGGCCTCCACAATCCCCCCGACCTCAACCCAATTGAGATGGTTTGGGATGAGTTGGACCACAGAGTGAAGGAAAAGCAGCCAACAAGTGCTCAGCATATGTGGGAACTCCTTCAAGACTGTTGGAAAATAAAATGGTCTGACAGGGATGTGGACATACTCGGTACACAAATCCCACAAGAAAGAAATTATCTCACTCCAATAAATCTTTATAGAAAGTTAGCAAAAATAGATAAGATCTTGCTACCATGGAATGGAAAATACCTGTCTATTTGTGGAATGTCACGTTCTGACCTTTATTTCCTTTGTTTTGTCTTTATTTAGCATGGTCAGGGCGTGAGTTGGGGTGGGCAGTCTATGTTTGTGTTTCTATGTTTTTTCTATTTCTGTGTTTGGCCTGATATGGTTCTCAATCAGAGGCAGCTGTTTATCGTTGTCCCTGATTGAGAACCATATTTAGGTAGCCTGGGTTGCACTGTTGGTTTGTGGGTGTTTGTTTCCGTGTGTGTGTTTGTCGCCACACGGTACTGTTTCGGTTTGGTTAATGTTCACATTTATTGTTTTTTTATTAAATTCGTCATGAACACTTAGCACGCCGCATCTTGGTCCGATCCTTAGTCCTCTTCAGACGAAGAGGAGATCTGCCGTTACATGGAAAAATCACCCTGATTTATCTTTTTAGTCATTTCAGTTTACCTATTTGCTTATGGTTTTGCCTACACCTAGTGACCTGCTTTTTAAATTATATGAACAAAAAAATATTCAATTTTATTTGGATTGGCAAGCCAGACAAAAATTAAAGGGCCTATTTATATAACAAATATGAATTCGGAGGGCAGAAATTATTAAATATTAAAGCATTAAACCTCTCACTAAAGGCATCAGTCATACAAAAGTTATACTTAAATCCAAACGGGATCTCTAGTAAATTGGTAAGAATGTCTCTCCCCATGTTCAAGAAAGTCCTTTTACCCTTTATTCGGGTTACAGCTGCTCACTTTTAGGTTGTTTGAAAGGGAAATCACCTCCAAAATATCATTATTTTTTTTAAACAAGCCTTAGGAAGTTGGTTGCAATTTCAGTTTAATCGACCTGAAAAGACAGAACAAATAATACAACAAATATTGTGGTTTAACTCCAAATATACTAATTGAAAAATATATATATATTTTTTGATGAAATGTTTAAAAAATATATACTTTTTTGGAATGATATCACAAATAGGACTGGTGGAGTTATATCACACCCACATATGGAAATGTCTGCTCTACCCAAAATTACAACCAACTAATTGCAGCATTACCACAAAAATGGAAGAGGCAAGTAGAAGGGGGAAAAAGTAAGGAACTTGTCTGTCGGCCCTGCATTAAAGAACATAAATGGTTAAAGAAAAGTGTGATAAATGAACATTTCATTTGAGGACCAAAAAATTGACAGCTGTGCCATATAAATTGCAAAATAGTTGGGAAGAGATTTTCAATGTACCCATTCCATGGCACATGGTTTATGAATTAACACGCAAAACAACGCCGGATTCAAAACTTCAAATGTTTCTATTTAAATGACTATACAAAATTCTTGCAACCGATAGAATGTTATATGGATATGGGGGATACAATCTTCCCAGCTCTGCAGATTTTGCTGTGAGGAGGCAGAGTCATTAGATTATTTATTTTGGTACTGTCCAAATGTATCTTGTTTTTGGTCACAGATCCAGGAATGGCTGAAGACTTGCAACATTTGCCTAAAACTAACTCTGCAGTAGCAATACTGGGTGATTTGAAAAGCCATAGTCAATCAATCAATAATATAATAATTATTTTAGCAAAAATGTTTATCTTTAATTTACAATCTGTAGAAGCTATGAGAATAGAAAGGTTCAGTACTTTTGTGAAGCATCACAGCACAGTTGAAAAATATATGGCAAATAGAAATCCAAAATGGATGGGATAGGATAGATGGGATGGGTTGAATGGAGCTGAAGGGTGGGACTAATATCAAGATAACCAATGTAAAACATACGGGGTCTGTAAAATGTATATAGGTTCAGAAATGTTGTGAAATAGCACAATTATAAATATAAATCAAACTGGATGGACATCAGAAATAGAGGAAGGACTAAAAAAATAAAACTATTGTAAAATACACTGCTCAAAAAAATAAAGGGAACACTAAAATAACACATCCTAGATCTGAATTAATTAAATATTCTTATTAAATACTTTTTTCTTTACATAGTTGAATGTGCTGACAACAAAATCACACAAAAATGATCAATGGAAATCAAATTTATCAACCCATATGGAGGTCTGGATTTGGAGTCACACAAAATGAAAGTGGAAAACCACACTACAGGCTGATCCAACTTTGTTGTAATGTCCTTAAAACAAGTCAAAATGAGGCTCAGTAGTGTGTGTGGCCTCCACGTGCCTGTATGACCTCCCTACAACGCCTGGGCATGCTCCTGATGAGGTGGCGGAAGGTCTCCTGAGGGATCTCCTCCCAGACCTGGACTGACCCACCGCCAAACCGTTCATGCTGGAGGATGTTGCAGGCAGCAGAACGTTCTCCACGGCATCTGCAGACTCTGTCACCTCTGTCACATGTGCTCAGTGTGAACCTGCTTTCATCTGTGAAGAACACAGGGCGCCAGTGGCGAATTTGCCAATCTTGGTGTTCTCTGGCAAATGCCAAATGTCCTGCACGGTGTTGGGCTGTAGTAAGCACAACCCCCACCTGTGGATGTCGGGCCCTCATACCACCCTCCGGGGCGACAGGGTAGCCTAGTGGTTAGAGTGTTGGACTAATAACCGAAAGGTTGCAAGTTCAAATCCCCGAGCTGACAAGTCACAAATCTGTCGTTCTGCCCATGAACAGGCAGTTAACCCACTGATCCTAGGCCGTCATTGAAAATAAGAATTTGTTCTTAACTGACTTGCCTAGTTAAATAAAGGTACAAAAAAAAATGGAGTCTGTTTCTGACCGTTTGAGCAGACACATTCACATTTGTGGCTTGCTGGAGGTCCTTTTGCAGGGCTCTGGCAGTGCTCCGCCTGCTCCTCCTTGCACAAAGGCGGAGGTAGCGGTCCTGCTGCTGGGTTGTTACCCTCCTACGGCCTCCTCCACGTCTCCTGATGTACTGGCCTGTCTCCTGGTAGCACATCCATGCTCTGGACACTACGCTGACAGACACAGCAAACCTTCTTGCCACAGCTCGCATTGATGTGCCATCCTGGATGAGCTGCACTACCTGAGCCACTTGTGTGGGTTGTAGACTCCGTCTCATGCTACCACTAGAGTGAAAGCACCGCCAGCACTCAAAAGTGACCAAAACATCAGCCAGGAAGCATAGGAACTGAGAAGTGGTCTGTGGTCACCACCTGCAGAACCACTCCTTTATTGGGGGTGTCTTGCTAATTGCCTATAATTTCCACCTGTTGTCTATTCCATTTGCACAACAGCATGTGAAATGTATTGTCAATCAGTGTTGCTTCCTAAGTGGACAGTTTGATTTCACAGAAGTGTGATTGACTTGGAGTTACATTGTGTTGTTTAAGTGTTCCCTTTATTCTTTTGAGCAGTGTAGTTTGTGTCTGTAAAATGTGTATACGATATATAAACTGAAGGTAGAACCCTAAGTGTTTATTGGTTTACTCTAATTGCGGGAAGGGTGGTACACGGACAAGTTCTGGCCTGGTTTAGATCTTATCTGTCGGAATGATATCAGTTTATCTCTGTGAATGGTTTGTCCTCTGATAAATCAACTGTACATTTCGGTGTTCCTCAAGGTTCCGTTTTAGGAACACTATTGTTTTCACTATATATTTTACCTCTTGGGGATGACATTCGAAAACATCATGTTAACTTTCACTGCTATGCGGATGACACACAGCTGTAGATTTCAATGAAACATGGCGAAGCCCCAAAATGTACCTCGCTAGAAGCATATGTTTCAGACATAAGGAAGTGGATGGCTGCAAACGTTCTACTTTTAAACTCGGACAAAACAGAGATGCTTGTTCTAGGTCCCAAGAAACAAAGAGATCCTCTGTTGAATCTGACAATTAATCTTAATGGTTGTACAGTCGTCTCAAATAAAACTGTGAAGGACCTCGGCGTAACTCTGGACCCTGATCTCTCTTTTGAAGAACATATCAAGACTGTTTCAAGGACACCTTTTTTCCACCTACGTAACATTGCAAAAATCAGAAACTTTCTGTCCAAAAATGATGCAGAAAAATTAATCCATGCTTTTGTCGCTTCTAGGTTAGACTACTGCAATGCTCTACTTTCCGGCTACCTGGATAAAGCACTAAATAAACTTCAGTTAGTGCTAAATACGGCTGCTAGAATCCTGACTAGAACCAAAAAATGTGATCATATAACTCCAGTGCTAGCCTCCCTAAACTGGCTTTCTGTCAAGGCAAGGGCTGATTTCAAGGTTTTACTGCTAACCTACAAAGCATTACATGGGCTTGCTCCCACCTATCTCTCTGATTTGGTCCTGCCGTACATACCTACACGTATGCTACGGTCACAAGACGCAGGCCTCCTAATTGTCCCTAGAATTTCTAAGCAAACAGCTGGAGGCAGGGCTTTCTCCTATTGAGCTCCATTTTTATGGAATGGTCTGCCTACCCATGTGAGAGACGCAAACTCGGTCTCAACCTTTAAGTCTTTACTGAAGACTCATCTCTTCAGTGGGTCATATGATTGAGTGTAGTCTGGCCCAGGAGTGTGAAGGTCAACGGAAAGGCTCTGGAGCAACGAACCGCCCTTGCTGTCTCTGCCTGGCCGGTTCCCCTCTTTCCACTGGGATTCTCTGCCTCTAACCCTATTACAGGGGCTGAGTCACTGGCTTACTAGGGCTCTTTCATACTGTCCCTAGGAGGGGTGCGTCACTTGAGTGGGTTGAGTCACTGATGTGATCTTCCTGTCTGGGTTGGCGCCCCCCCTTGGGTTGTGCCGTGTCAGAGATCTTTGTGGGCTATACTCGGCCTTGTCTCAGGATGGTAAGTTGGTGGTTGAAGATATCCCTCTAGTGGTGTGGGGGCTGTGCTTTGGCAAAGTGGGTGGGGTTATATCCTTCCTGTTTGGCCCTGTCCGGGGGTGTCCTCGGATGGGGCCACAGTGTCTCCTGACCCCTCCTGTCTCAGCCTCCAGTATTTATGCTGCAGTAGTTTATGTGTTGGGGGGCTAGTGTCAGTTTGTTATATCTGGAGTACTTCTCCTGTCCTATCCGGTGTCCTGTGTGAATTTAAGTATGCTCTCTCTAATTCTCTCTTTCCCTCTTTCTTTCTCTCTCTCGGAGGACCTGAACCCTAGGACCATGCCTCAGGACTACCTGACATGATGACTCCTTGCTGTCCCCAGTCCACCTGGCTGTGCTGCTGCTCCAGTTTCAACTGTTCTGCCTGTGATTATTATTATTTGACCATGCTGGTCATTTATAAACATTTGAACATCTTGGCCATGTTCTGTTATAATCTCCACCCGGCACAGCCAGAAGAGGACTGGCCACCCCACATAGCCTGGTTCCTCTCTAGGTTTCTTCCTTTTGGCCTTTCTAGTGAGTTTTTCCTAGCCACCGTGCTTCTACACCTGCATTGCTTGCTGTTTGGGGTTTTAGGCTGGGTTTCTGTACAGCACTTTGAGATATCAGCTGATGTACGAAGGGCTATATAAATGAATTTGATTTGATTTGATATGCTACAGCAGTCTCTGCGCCGCCTTTTAGGCCCTGTCCTCCTTCGTGGACGGACATGTACAACACAGCTGCCCTCAGCCAGTGATGGCCCGACCAGAAAAAAATCCACCAGTTTGCGTTGCAAGACAGATAGTTTATGCCACAGGGAAGATACCACCAGGTTGATGATTACCAGCACCCTCCCTCTATATGACACTTGTGACAGGAGCCACCTACACCTGGCCAGTCTTGACACAAACTGCCTGTGACAGCCCCTCCCAGTTCTTCCTGACCTACCTCTCAGAGCCCAGGTCGTCCCCCCTAAAATGTTAAGCTCTTCACAACCCCACTTGCAAACCCCCTGGAAGCAGAGGGGCATGGAGGAGGGAGGGGGAAAGAGCTTTGCTCTTGTCCCAGTTCACCTTAGCTGACGAAGGGGCGGTAGGTAGCCTAGTTGTTAGAGCAATGGGCCAGTAACTGAAAGGTTTCTGGATCGAATCCTGGAGTTCACAAGGTAAAAATCTGTTGTTCTGCCTCTGAATAAGGTTGTTAACACTGTTCCCCAGTAGGCCATCATTGTAAATAAGAATTTGTTCTTAACTGACTTACCTAGTTAAATAATAGGTCAAATATATTTTTTTAAATGTGTAAAAAGACTATTCTGTAGTGCCTGCATATCCTGCCCATCCCTGCCCATCACAGAAACGTCCTCAGCATCAGTATACGATGAGCCTTTTACGCCTGTCAACACACCCATTCCTGTCCAGCACTCTCTCTGCAGTCTCCAAAAAAGGCTAATTAGCTAGTGTATATAACTGCCCTGATAGAGGGCATCGTTGTCTAATGCCCCACCGCTGGCTTACTGAGCCCTCCACCCACCTTGACCATACATGACGCTTCAGCATTCAACATCCTCACACAGGCCAAAAACCTTTCCCCAAACACAGACATCACATTAAACAGATACTCATGGCCCACTCTATCAAAAGCCTTCTCTTGATCTAGTGTGACCAGTCGAAAGTTCACATTAGAACCTCTCTGATCAAAAATAATGTTTTTGTAAAGATTGTGAATTTAGTTGTCTAAACTAGATCAGAGTCAAATCCGTACCTTGCCTCGTAACTAGATACGCCCCAGAGAACTTGCCATGAAAACGGAAACATCCCTTTGTGACCCGGGGGTATAAAACATGTGAGTTAAGAATTTGACTGTGACTGAGTAGCTGTATCTGTATCTAAGAAGTTGAATTCAAGCAGGACCACCTGGTTATTCTCTCCAAGGAATCGTGTGTCTACACTGCTTTCATTCCTATGCTGGAACCATCTACACGGCTGATTAGCCATCCTCAGAAGACCCCTCTTACAGAACAAGGCCAGGGAAACAGACAACTAAGGTGGACAATCAGAGACTTACACCCGCAAACGAAGTAGATGACCACCCAGAGAACGGGACGTCGGCCAGACATCTCTTACTAAGTGGAACTCGGCCCATGAAGCCCTGGGCCCAACAGAGATACCCAACAGAGATACCTGACAAAGACCTTCAACAAGTAATTACATCATTATAATTCTGACCCATAAGAGCAGCAGTTCGGGCACGGTGTTAGGGCTAAACTAAGCATAGCTTACAAATGTATCCAAGTGCGATTTCCTCTCATGCACTCTCTCTCTCTTTCTCTCTTTCTCTCGCTCTCTTTCTAAATTCCCATCTTGTGTAATACGTGTCATATTGTGTTGGTCCACTAGGGACCTGTATCATTGTATGAAGTTCTAATCATAAGCCTAGACTGTGTGTTTGTGTATGTGTATGTTATATTATAATTTAGCTAGTTAGTAAATAAATAATCAACTCAATTGGTGTGGTACAGTATGATTTAGTAAGACCCGGGTTTGTGCAGGTTTAAGAATTATGCGACGTTTAGGATGAGACTGTAGCGGAAATGTATTAATTAGCGACTGCTGTCAAATCGATATTCTGATATTCCTTTAGTTAATTTGGGAAACGGAAACTCATTAAACAAACTTTTCCCATGGTGCCCCAGGTTACTGAGTTAATGATTTACCTGATTAATTTAATCACTTAATTATAAACATGGTTAATTTTTCTCTGAATAGCATTCGTCACATTAATGATACAATGTTACGACAAAAAGAAAGAGCAAACGGGATACAAACCTTTTGCAAATGAAGTTCTACAACAAGACTCACATTCAACATGGTTATTTGTTCTTTGGTCCATTGCCCTGTCAAAGACATTCCACAGGGCAGGCGGAAAGGTAGACCCAAGTTTGATCCAGGTGTTCCTGATATAGGCGAGGAAGTCTTCCACCTCAGGATAGAGTCTCACAACTGGCCTGGTACGGCTGCCATTAACAAGCGTGTTAAAGTTCATCTGAGGCAGGTAACCCAGGGCCATGATCTTGCGGATGACAGCCAGGTGACGAAAGGGAACAGTCCTTCACTGTTTCCAACCATTAAACTTCCTTGCATGGCTGCCATTTTGGCTAAGTTTGGAAAGAGTTATAAGACAATGACTAAATTATATGTAGAGAATGTTTGAACAAACTTTTATTCGCACCATTTTAACATTAATGGGAATATTAATAAGCATTTCGCTACACTACAAGCATTTCGCTACACTACAAGCATTTCGCTACACTACAAGCATTTCGCTACACTCGCATTAACATCTGCTAACCATGTGTATGTGACAAATAAGATTTGATTTGATTTGATCAGACAACTTTGAGTGACGTGCTGTGACACATCCACAAAGTCAACGTGAGTTTAGAACAGGAATAGTTTTGAAAGTTTGTGAAACAAGGAAAACCAAAATGTAAAGGTAAATATAAACACTTATTAAGCACACTTGGTATTATTCTAATGAGCTCTGCCCCAAATAATTTGTATTGTAATACAATTTTGCCTTGTTTGAGGACAGAGATCATTAGAATAATACCCAGTTTGCTTTGCAAGTGTTAATTTTCACAAAACATTTTGGTAATTTAGCAGATGCTTTTATCACACCATAGTGCCATCACACTTCTGATCAGGGGTGAAAGTACATTTAATTTCTTGCCGGTAGGGGGACCTAATCATAGTTGTAGAACTTAACATTTTTATTAGTCTACCTTTTTAATGTCTGGTAAATACAACCAGTCATGATGTTTTCATCTGATTGTCAAACAATTACTTCAAAAGGCTCATGTAAGCTACTGGCACACTTTACTCAGGGCCGGCTGAACTACAGAGGGTGCAGCAACAAAAAAAATTCAAGCCTCTTTTAGATATTTTTCTGCTTCTAATTTCCGATATTTGGTCAACTATTTATGAGTAAACTTGTCTGGTTTACCACAAATTTCATAAAATAATAGAATGGTCAATGGTTAATAATCTCGTTGACATCAGTAAAATGTTCTCTTTCATTTCTGCTTCTCTCGCAGAGCAAGGACGTTTAGGGACCAGGGAGATTTCCAAATAACATCAGTTTGACCGGTTTAAAGGAGATGAAAAGCTGTGAAAACGATTCAACATATTTCTGATAGTACTTCAGTTTGTTTTGGATGGATGTCTGATGTGGTTAAAAATGTAATACTGTCAGCTTTTATGTTGCTGAAAGCAATGTCATGTTTAGGCTACACAACAGGTTCCTAAGGACATTCTCTCAAGATGCTGAAAGAAAGAAATCATATTTCTAAACTCCTGTTCCCGAGACAAAATAAAAATTTGATCTATCATTTTACTGTGAGGAACACTTCATTCTGCAGGTGTTCATATTATAATAGGCTACATGTGAGGCATACAGTCAGTTTCCAGACTTTAGTTACTATTTCAACTATTAGGCTAGCATCCATATAGTGCCAGTTGACAAATGCAAAGAGACATCACTTACAAAAACATACAAAAAAGTGTTATGAATGACATTCAGTATAAGGGCACAAGGCGAGACCCAAATGCAGACACAGGAGGCAGATGGTTGAGCTCCGATATTTTTTACACCAAAATGGGAAGGCAAAAGGCAGGTAGACGAATAAAAATGTTAAGTTCAGTTGATAGGCAGTTCCAGTTGATAGGCAGGCTTGTGGACAGGACAGACAGGGGTTCAGTGAACAGGTCCGGGTCCAAACAGTACAAGGGGATAGACAGGCTCTAGGTCAGAACAGGCAGAGTGTTCAGACAGACTGATTCGGCGTCAGGACAGTCAAGGGTCAAAACCAGGAAGGGCTAGGGAAAAACAGAGACTGGGAAAAAATAGGAGCTAGGAGAAACACTGGTTGACTTGGCAAAACAAGACGAACTGGCACAGAGAGACAGGAAACACAGACATAAATACACCAGGGATTTATGGGGAAAACAGGAGACACCTGGAGGTGGGTGGAGACAATCACCAAGACTGGTGAAACAGATCACGGCGTGACATTCAGTGATTAGTATTCATTAGCCCTACACAAGTCTTATAACCTTAACTGATGCGTACACTGCTGTCTGGGTGCGTCTCGCCACTCATCTTTGCCTTGGCAAATTTTCAGTGTTATCATCAAACCATACTGCAGTTTGGAGCATATTCCACAAGTTTTCAATTCTTTTCGCAAAATTTGTTTGTGGTAGTGATAATGTGTAACAGCCTATAGTTTTCTTGGAATCTGTGTTTTAATTATTGTGATAGGTTCATGTTGATGGTTTGGATTGGATTGGTTGAGGGAACATTGGTTGAGGGAACATTGGTTGAGGGAACATTGGTTGAGGGAACATTGGTTGAGGGAACATTGGTTGAGGGAACATAGGTCTGAGGGAACATACAGTGCATTCGGAAAGTAGGTGGTGCCCCGTTTACTGTAGAATATAGATAAATCCATTGTTTATTTCACAATTAATTCCACAATTAATTAGACATTTTCATAACTTTAGCCCACTCCGCCACAGATGGCCATATTGCCTTTACTGTTACTAGCAAAGTCAAAAATAGCTAGCAATGCTACTGTAGACATTGTCTGTTTTAGCTAGCTAACATTAGCATTGCTAGCTATTATTGACTTTGCTAGTAACAGTAATGGCAACATTGCCATCTACTGTATAGCGGAGTGGCCTAAAGGTATGATCATGTCTATCATTGGGTAATTAATTATGGAATATAAACTATGGATGTATCTATATTCTACAGTAAACGGGGAACCACCTATCACTTAAGGCGATAGGAAACGTTCTTAGCAAGTAGGGATAAACCTTACTTATCACAATTATATAATCTGATTGGTCTGTAGAGTTCTTTTAATGACTAGTCAGATTCAAAATCTCAGAGACAATGATCAAATTTAAGAAAACAAAGATTAATTACAAAAACATGGTGTCGTGACTTGACTTTAACATTCATCTGAAGACTGTTATTTATCTAATTACAGTACCTAACTATGTTACTCAATTCAATTAATCAATTAATCAACAACTAACTCTTTAGTATCTGGGGCACCACGAGAGCGGTTCTTTAATTAAACTATTAAAGGTCTTTACCTATCACATCTATAAACAGTCAACTTATTAATCGTAACCTCGTATCATGTCATCATTCTGAACAGTCGTTCGTGCAAAAACGTGAGCCTTACTTATGATTCAGTATTACTCTAATTGTTTAATTATTTATTTACTAGCTAATTAAATGGGAACACAGGATAAACACACACACTTTGCATCGGTTATCAACTGGAAATCTAATACGCTGAAAACAGTCCCCTAGCGGAATGGCAACAACATTAAGGCTTGTTAAAGAAGAGATGGAGAAAGGGACAGAGACACTTAACATTGTTACATTTAGAAACTACTCTCACTTACAGTAACCATATACGTTGCACACGAACCACTGCCCTCTTTGAGCAAAAAAAATCATGAATGTATTTACATGAAATGCCTGGGTTCGCCATTTATCTCTCTCGGAAGGGGGCTTGGGCATTTTCGTGACACACTTGTAAGGTTCTGATTGTCCAAAATAGTTCCAACAAGTCTTATACTGTTGTCCTTCTTTGTAGTTGTTCGGTATCTGGTGACTTGTCGTGTAGTCCTGAATAGAACTACAGAGTTTATTTTCCTTTCATTCGCTCTTGAAGATGCTTCTAGCCAGCTGTATCGATGGTTTGAGCAGAGTAACAGAATGATTCTACTTAAATTTGCTTTCGAAGATACTTTACTTAGGACAGCTAATATTTTTTTGTTATTTTTATTTAAATGTTTTACTTATATATTTTTTACTTAAGACTTATTTTTCTTAACTGGTTGGTTAAGGGCTTATAAACAATTCACTGTAAAGTCTAAACCTGTTTTATTCAGCGCATGTGACAAATAAAATTTGATTTGATTTTTAACCAGCCATACCAGTGATTGTCCGGGAGGTGAGTTTATCGTCTCTACCTTGTGTTGAGATTCAAAGTTCAAACCACTAAATGTGCAGCTGCATCTTCACACTTTTCTGATCTGGTATGTTAATTTCTTAACTCATCATTTATAAGGTTGTTTTTTATTTATTTTTTATTTTTTATTATTATTTTTATCAGGGGAGAACAGTTTGTTCGAAATGTGCAGTTCTGTCAGGCTGACACGCCCTCTGACCTCACTCTGGGGCGTGACTTGTCATTATCATTTATGTAAAACAATTACCTCTTATAGCTTCTCAAATTTTACAACCCTCTCTTTAACAAAAACAGTTTCATAATTTTTCATGTTACAATTACAAGACATAGTATGGAAACTTTTTATATGTAGTGGGTATACATTCCAAGTTACGGTATTTCCTCAGTGTTCTATAGATTGCCTCTGACCATTCCTCACGTTCTATGATAGAAATATTGTTCCAGGGTCTCCCGAGTGGCGCAACGGTCTAAGGCACTGCATCGCAGTGCTAGCTGTGTCACTACAGATCCTTGTTCAATTCCAGGCTGTGTCGCAGCCGGCCGCAACCGGGAGAACCATGAAGCGTCGCACAATTGGGTTAGGTGAGGGTTTGTTCGGCCGGGATGCCGTTATCCCGTCACGCTCTCTGTGGCGAGCCGGGCGCATGCATGCTGACACAGTCGACAGGTGTACGGTGTTTCCTCCGACATGTTGGTGCGGCTGGCTTCCGGGTTAAGCGGGCATTGTGTCAAGAAGCAGTGTGGCTTGGCGGGGTAGGGTTTTGGAGGACGCAAGGCTCTCGACTGCCTCTCCTGAGTCTGTACAAGAGTTGCAGCGATGGGACAAGACTGTAACTACCAACTGG
Organism: Oncorhynchus nerka; assembly: GCF_034236695.1. Lineage (NCBI taxonomy): Eukaryota > Metazoa > Chordata > Actinopteri > Salmoniformes > Salmonidae > Oncorhynchus > Oncorhynchus nerka. The sequence goes on along the minus strand of NC_088404.1, from coordinate 62,456,024 downwards.
ATACCACGAAATTGGGGAGAAATATATATATTTTTTATAGTAAAAAACAAATAAATAAAATTGTTCAGCTTTTCACTTTTGAACGTGCTAGAGTTTCAGCGGGAAAAGTCTATTGAAACAAAGGACACTCCTTTGGTGAATCTGGGAGAGGGAGAAATGAATCTTCTTCCATTGATTTACAACAGGACGTGAGTTGTTAATCCCCACTAGTTATTTCCTCCCACCCCTCTGTGGGTGAGAGGGGGTCTGAATAAAGTTATTCATTGCAAACCTGATCTGATCTATTTGGATTCTCGTGGACAGTCATGACAGTCCCTTTCTGGTGGGTTCAATCTTTGAAGGATTCTGCAAGTTGCAACCCATCACAAGAATGACCAAGGTATGTCCTGGTTTGTGGATTATTCTAACAGTCCTCTTCTGATAGTTTAACCTGGTAGGATTTCTGCAAGCTGCAGATCCCCACAAGAATGGCCATGGGATGTCCTGGTTGTGGATCGTTGTTCCGTACCCTTCGTTCGGTTGTTCAGGCTGGTGGATTTAGAAAGACGTTAATAGCGCATCACACTCACGCAATACATCATTACGTTTCTTCCCCAATGAGCAGCATTGTTGCCCTAACTGGTGATTGTATGGCAGTATATCTTCCTTAGTGTCAAAGAAAATGAAATAAAAATTAAGAATAAAAACAAACAAAAATATACACAAAATATATATGTCCACAATCTTGGCTAAGTGACTATCATGGCATTTTGTCTAATGTCATATCTAGGGCGATCCTACTTAGCAGTGTGTTGCTTAGGGCACTATCCTACATTGATAACTACATGATAAAGCTACAGCTGTAAGGCACTAGCTTCGGACAGTCGACTGGGATGACCTATGGACCGCTGTGGAGAAACTGGTGACTATAGTAATTGATTTTGCACACATACAATTTGTCACATTTTCATATATTCACAGAATCCATATAGAACGTTAGAGATTTTAGGTGCTCACATCCAACACTCCATGTGCATTTTGTCCCATGATATTCTATGATGGGCAGTGATGGACGGAACCCCAAGACAAGGTTATATCAACACTTATTATCCAAATTTAAGAGTAATACTTATTTCTACCCTCACACAATACCGTATCACATTCACAGAAACATATATAAGGAACACACAGGGGAATGAGACAAACAAGGAAAACCAGTTGGCGCTGTTTTTAGATTTCAAACTCCTGTCTATGTAAACAGGGAAACCCATAACATTGTGCTTCACACAGAACCCACAGTCACCCTGACCCCTCGCCCCTACAGACCGCACAAATCCCCACTGTGATCAATTCAGTGTCAGAACGGCTCTAAGTCGCCAGCAACCGACCAGTGGCAGAGTATCTTTGAGTTCTACAAATTCTCAGATTACTCTCCTCTGAATCGGCCCTGCTTACGTCTCTACGGTGTCCCCTCACACAGGACCACACTCAGAGCCTACATTTTTTAAACTATGTGAGGGATGTGGTAACCAATCGGCTCACTTCCTCTCAGATCTTAGGCGGGTCCATCTGATCTGTTCCCGAAGTGTGTTCTCCCTGAGATCCCAAGTTTGAGGAATCCCTCGTGCACGATTTACCCAGGTCGTCAGGAGAGGTCACCAAGTGAAGACTCACATTCCGTCCTCGTCGCCAAATGTGGTGGTTCATTTCTGTATTCTCAAATTAGGAAAGACAAAGTCAGAGTTATACTTAAACTGAATCTTTATTAGTGAGAGCTCTACAATTACAATGGCTGGCCGACAATCCAACCTCAGATGATTCGTTGAGAGCACCAACACAAAGGATATAAAGATCTTTTATAGCAAAGATACACCTCCTTAGTCTACATGACAAACAATAGATGTGTGGAATATGTTACAAGGTGAGACTTGATAAATGAGAAAGGAGTATCACCCAGCCAGATAGTATTTGCTAAGAAGACTGTTCTTATTGTACAGAGTTTGGCCCCTAAAACAAGGCTCTGATCTCGTCCCTGATTCTTCATAGTATAGAAACACCAACTCATTCTATGGCATAAATCAATTGTCAACTCCAGATACCCCTATCTCAAGTAAAACCCATGTCCTTGACCACACGCCTAGACGTGGATTAGGCAAAGGAGGGGTTGAGGTCAGGAGGTCAGGTCAGTTCCCCCGAAGAGAGAAATAATGGTTTATTATTCTGTTACCCTCTTCCTGTGGAACCATAAGATGTAAGGATTGGAGAGAAGGAGGAGTACCTAAAGTGGAGTATATGTACTTGTGATGGTGGGAACATGTTTTTGTCTGAATACAGCTGTGTCGAACTTTTTGGAAGAATTAAGCTTGGTTAAGCTTCTCTAGTGTCCGTGAGTTATTTACTCTGAAAAATTAGAACCCAACAGGTGCAACATCAGAGAGGATGTACAATGATTCCATACACTACCCCAGACGTCCTGTCTCAGACCTTATCTCCCCAAAGCCGAAGGAGGAATTGATTGGGCACAGACATTGTGGAGACAAGTAATTGGTTCCCCACTAATCACGCCATCCCTTAACATGGTTTGTAATAGGTAAAGATGCATATTCACATATGAAGACAATGTTCCCTCCTGTCCTCTTGTCTTTCTGATATTCTGCATTGCAACAGGGACATGTGATAGACAAGCCTGGCTTCTCCCCTCTCTGGGCCCCGGGTGACTGAGGCCCATATGAGGGAGGAAGTGCAACTGCCAACACCAGAGTCCGATGGGATATATATACTCTAATAACAAGAGTTCAACAGTTTCAATCATATAAGCCTATTAAGCAGATAAGACATCTGAATTATCTATGTTACCGAGCTAATTCTGATTCTCCCGCCACATACATTTGAGAGCCCATTTGTGAAACATAATTGATTATGTGTTGCTTATTACATTTGATAATCCAATTGTGAAACATAATTAATTATTTGTTACCTATTTTCTACTAGTTGCATATAATTATTTTCTATTAGTTGCATATAATGTCCAGGGCATAACCTAGCCTGGTGGAACCAGCCTAATCGCTGGGTTCACCATTCTATTCCAAATTTTATGATATCTGAAATGAAATATAAAGGAGAATGCAGCCATCAGGTTGGTTCCACCAAGCAAATTATAATTGCCATTGATAATGTAATCAGTGCTTTCTCTCTCTCTCTTTGTCTCTTTGTCTCTGTGTGTGTGACAGACCAGTGTCTTTGATGAGGGGCCAGGCGCTGATATCACCTCCATCCTCAACTCTTGCCTGCTCACCAACAGTCGTCGATGGAGAGAACAGAATTAGGTAGGTTTAGTCTGACCTGTTTAAACATCAACATGGTACCTGTTTGTGGGTCAGATATTACCTATCCAAACTGCCATTGGTAATAGAACAGTGACTATGTGTGTGTGTGTTCACAGAAACATGTATGGAGATAGCACATGGAGGCTTGCTAGAAGATGTGATAAAGTCCAGACTGACAGACGGGCATGATACTGATGTCTCTGAATGGACAGACACAACTTTTACTTGTATTGTCTTTTTTTATGATTTGAGTGATATTAGTCAAAATGGGGAGGGAGAACCCCTTTGTATTCTTCACCGGGATCAGGGACCTCCTGTTGTATACGCAACACCCCACAGGAAGGTACGACCACTCTGACATGTTTTCCAAGGTAGCCCCATTACCACCAGACAAAATCCCGACAGACACAGTATCTGTTTTGACTGAGAATGACAATGAAAGATAAAATGTGCACATTGTTACATTAGCAGAACACTGCTTCTTATGGTATTAGGTAAATGATTATTTATTCTGCATGGAGCTGTTAATTCATTTGAAAGTTATCAAAACACTAAGTTTGGAATATAAAAAAAAAACTGCAATTGAATTCTTCTAATATTACTCTGTAGGCTACTGACCTATTCAAAGGTTCCTCCTGCATGTCACCATACATCTGCCTAGTTACTGAACTCAACCTGCGGGTTTGTTTGCTGTGATTGAGTGGGGGGAAATAGCTGCAGCCAAAGTTCTACAGATGGATTTGTAAGGACACACCCAAGAAACACCCACATCAAACCAACCCCGAAGCCAACTCACATTTGGCTTTTGTCATGGGCGCCAGCATTTCTTAAGGAGAAAGCCAAAAACTAGGCCAAATCAGCGCGTGCAGATCTCATTTAAGAGATACAAAATTAGCAGCAACGACCCTGAGAGTGTAAATTTAGTAACTCAATCCCATAATGGTTTGAAACGGACACTAGATTGGGTAGTTTATTAATTTAACTCACATTGGAAACATTTTCAGATGTAAATAGTGTATGTTCTAAACTCTTAAATACTAAACTCTTAACTGATATGTCTTATGTTCAGAACCTTTGATTGTGTATTCATACTCTTCAGTGCAATATGTTCAGCACCAGTCAAAAGTTTGCACACACCTACTCATTCAAGGGTTTTTCTTTATTTTGACTATTTTCTACATTATAGAATAATAGTGAAGACATCAAAACTATGAAATAACACATATGGAATCATGTAGTAACTAAAAAAGTGTCCATTGCTTGTGTTTTTTTGGCACAAGTAAGTCTCTTCTTATTATTGGTGTCCTTTAGTAGTGATTTCTTTGCATCAATTCAACCGTGAAGACCTGATTCACTCAGTCTCCTCTGAACAGTTGGTGTTGAGATGTGTCTGTTACTTGAACTCTGTGAAGCATTTATTTGGGCTGCAATTTCTGAGGCTGGTAACTCTAATGAACGTATCCTCTGCAGCAGAGGTAACTCTGGGTCTTCCATTCCTGTGGCGGTCCTCATGAGAGCCAGTTTCATCATAGCGCTTGATGTTTTTTTTGCGACTGCACTTGAAGAAACTTTCAAAGTTCTTGACATTTTCCCGATTGACTGACCTTCATGTCTTAAAGCAATGATGGACTGTCGTTTCTATTTGCTTATTTGAGCTGTTCTTGCCATAACATGGGCCTGGTCTTTTACCAAATAGGGCTATCTTCTGTATACCACCCCTACCTTGTCACAATACAACTGATTGTCCCAAACGCATTAAGAAGGAAAGAAATTCCACAAATTCACTTTTAACAAGGCACACTTGTTAATTGAAATGCACCTCATGAAGCTCGTTGAGAGAATGCCAATAGTGTGCAAAGCTGTAAAGGCAAAGGGTGGCTACTTTGAAGAATCTCAAATATAAAATATATTTTGATTTGTTTAACACTTTTTTGGTTACTACATGATTCCATATGTATTATTTCAGAGTTTTGATGTCGTCACTATTGTTCTACAATGACATTTAAAAAAAAATAAAGAATAACACTTTTATTTATTTTTTGATTTTGTATTTAACTAGGCAAGTCAGTTAATAAGAACAAATTCTTATTTACAATGACGGCCTACCAAAAGGCCTCCTGTGGGGACGGGGGTTTGGATTAAAAAAATAATAATAATAATACAGGACAAAACATACATCACGACAAGAGAGACAACACAACACTACATGAAGAGAGACCTAAGACAACATCATGACATAGCATCAACACATGACAACACAGCATGGTAGCAACTCAACAGGACAACAACATGGTTGCAACACAACATGGCAGCAGCACAACACGGTAGCAGCATAAAATTTGGTAGAAACATTATTGGGCACAGACAACAGCACAAAGGGCATGAAGGTAGAGACAACAATACATCACGCAAAGCAGCCACAACTGTCAGTAAGAGTGTCCATGATCGAATCTTTGAATGAAGATATTAAGATAAAACTGTCCAGTTTGACAGTTTGCTGCAGCTCGTTCCAGTCGCTAACTGCAGCGAACTGAAAAGACGAGCGACCCAGGGATGTGTGTGCTTTGGGGACCTTTAACAGAATGTGACGGGCAGAACGGGTGTTGTATGTGGAGGATGAGGGCTGCAGTAAATATCTCAGATAGGGGGGAGTGAGGCCTAACAGGGTTTTATAAATAAGCATCAACCAGTGGGTCTTGCGACTGGTATACAGAGATGACCAGTTTACAGAGGAGTATAGAGTGCAGTGATGTGTCCTATAGGAGGAGGAGCATTGGTGGCAAATTTGATGGCCGAATGATAAAGAACATCTAGCCCCTTGAGAGCACCCTTACCTGCTGATCTATAAATTATGTCTCTGTAATCTAGCATGGGTAGGATGGTCATCTGAATCAGGGTTAGTTTGGCAGCTGGGGTGAAAAACGAGCGATTACAGTAGAGGAAACCAAATCTAGATTTAACTTTAGTCTGCAGCTTTGATATGTGCTGAGAGGACAGTGTACAGTCGATCTATACTCCCAAGTACTTGTATGAGGTGACTACCTCAAGCTCTAAACCCTCAGAGGTCGTAATCACACTTGTGGGGAGAGGGGGCATTCTTCTTACCAAAACACATGACCTTTGCTTTGGAGGTGTTCAGAACAAGGTTAAGGGCAGAGAAAGCTTGTTGGACACTAAGGAAGCTTCGTTGTAGAGCATTTAACACAAAATCCAGGGAGGGGACAGCTGAGTATAAGACTCTGCATATAAATGGATGAGAGCACTTCCTACTGCCTGAGCTATGTTGTTGATATAAATTGTGTGGGGCCTACGATTGAGTCTTGGGGTACTTCTTCCATGACAGGAAGTGGCTGAGACAGCAGATGTTCTGACTTTATACACTGCACTCTTTGAGAGAGGTAGTTAGCAAACCAGGCCAAGGACCCCTCAGAGACACCAATACTCCTTACCCGACTCACAATAATGGAATGGTCTACCATAACAAAAGCTTTGGCCAAGTCAATAAAAACAGCAGCACAACATTGCTTAGACTCAAGGGCAAGTCCCTTGAATGAGTACGTGTGTCCAAACTTTTGAATGGTACTATATGTCTAATATGAAAAACGTACTGCATTTACGCTGATTGACCACTCTTTTTAAGGGCAGCAAAATGAGCAGGGGTGCTCCTCTGGGTGTAAACTCTGTGGATTTCCTCCTGAGTAGAATGGAACCCCCTTTTACTGTGACACAACGTACATTCAATTATGTATTGTGCAATATGTGAAGAAAAGAAAACAATTGGATTTAAGCTGATTGGACAATCCATAATGGCCGCCAAACAAGGAGCTACGCTCCTCTGGGTGTAAACTGTGGATTTGGAAACTAGAAGTGGTCCTGTGACATAACATACAGCCAATGATGTAAGGTTCATTAAATGATACGAGTACACATACACAACATGTTGACCATGTAGGCTGAAAATAAATCCATACACTACCGTTCAAAAGTTTGGGGTCACGTAGAAATGTCCTTGTTTTTGAAAGAAAAGCACATTTCTTGTCAATTAAAATAACATAAAATGAATTAGAAATACAGTGTAGACACTGTTAATGCCGTAAATGACTATTGTAGCTGGGAACGGCTGATGTTTAATGGAATATTTACATAGGCATACAGAGGCCCAGCAACCATCACTCCTGTGTTCCAATGGCACGTTGTGTTAGCTAATCCAAGTTTATAATTTTAAAAGGCTATAGTGAAGAGACAATTCCGGGATGCTGGCCTTCTAGGCAGAGTTGCAAAGAAAAAGTAATATCTCGTACTGACCAATAAAAATAAAAGATTAAGATGGGCAAAAGAACACAGACACTGGACAGAGGAACTCTGCCTAGAAGGCCAGCATACCGGAGTTGCCTCTTCACTGTTGACGTTGTTTTGCGGGTACTATTTAATGAAGCTGCCAGTTGAGGACTTGCGAGGCGTCTGTTTTTCAAACTAGACACTCTAATGTACTTGTCTTCTTGCTCAGTTGTGCACCGGGGCCTCTCACTCCTCTTTCTATTCTGGTTAGAGCCAGTTTGTGCTGTTCTGTGAAGGGAGTAGTACACAGCGGTGTACATGATCTACAGTTTCTTGGCAATTTCTCGCATGAAATAGCCTTCATTTCTCAGAACAAGAATAGACATTTACATTTACATTTAAGTCATTTAGCAGACGCTCTTATCCAGAGCGACTTACAAATTGGTGCGTTCACCTTAAGACATCCAGTGGAACAGCCACTTTACAATAGTGCATCTAAATCTTTCAAGGGGGGGTGAGAAGGATTACTTTATCCTATCCTAGGTATTCCTGAAAGAGGTGGGGTTTCAGGTGTCTCCGGAAGGTGGTGATTGACTCCGCTGTCCTGGCGTTGTGAGGGAGTTTGTTCCACCATTGGGGGGCCAGAGCAGCGAACAGTTTTGACTGGGCTGCGCGGGAACTGTACTTCCTCAGTGGTAGGGAGGCGAGCAGGCCAGAGGTGGATGAACGCAGTGCCCTTGTTTGGGTGTAGGGCCTGATCAGAGCCTGGAGGTACTGAGGTGCCGTTCCCCTCACAGCTCCGTAGGCAAGCACCATGGTCTTGTAGCGGATGCGAGCTTCAACTGGAAGCCAGTGGAGAGAGCGGAGGAGCGGGGTGACGTGAGAGAACTTGGGAAGGTTGAACACCAGACGGGCTGCGGCGTTCTGGATGAGTTGTAGGGGTTTAATGGCACAGGCAGGGAGCCCAGCCAACAGCGAGTTGCAGTAATCCAGACGGGAGATGACAAGTGCCTGGATTAGGACCTGCGCTGCTTCCTGTGTGAGGCAGGGTCGTACTCTGCGGATGTTGTAGAGCATGAACCTACAAGAACGGGCCACCGCCTTGATGTTAGTTGAGAACGACAGGGTGTTGTCCAGGATCACGCCAAGGTTCTTAGCGCTCTGGGAGGAGGACACAATGGAGTTGTCAACCGTGATGGCGAGATCATGGAACGGGCAGTCCTTCCCCGGGAGGAAGAGCAGCTCCGTCTTGCCGAGGTTGAGCTTGAGGTGGAGATCCGTCATCCACACTGATATGTCTGCCAGACATGCAGAGATGCGATTCGCCACCTGGTCATCAGAAGGGGGAAAGGAGAAGATTAATTGTGTGTCGTCTGCATAGCAATGATAGGAGAGACCATGTGAGGTTATGACAGAGCCAAGTGACTTGGTGTATAGCGAGAATAGGAGAGGGCCTAGAACAGAGCCCTGGGGGACGCCAGTGGTGAGAGCGCGTGGTGAGGAGACAGATTCTCGCCACGCCACCTGGTAGGAGCGACCTGTCAGGTAGGACGCAATCCAAGCGTGGGCCGCGCCGGAGATGCCCAACTCGGAGAGGGTGGAGAGGAGGATCTGATGGTTCACAGTATATATATATTATATTATATTATTATATTATATTATATATAATAGACTGATGAGTTTCAGAATAAATGCTTTTGTTTCTGGTCATTTTGAGCCTGTAATCGAACCCACAAATGCTGATGCTCCAGATACTCAACTAGTCTAAAGAAGGCCAGTTTTATTGCTTCTTTAATCAGAACAAATCAAATCAAATCAAATGTATGTATATAGCCCTTCGTACATCAGCTGATATCTCAAAGTGCTGTACAGAAACCCAGCCTAAAACCCCAAACAGCAAGCAATGCAGGTGTAGAAGCACGCTAGCTAGAAAAAACTCCCTAGAAAGGCCAAAACCTAGGAAGAAACCTAGAGAGGAACGAGGCTATGTGGGGTGGCCAGTCCTCTTCTGGCTGTGCCGGGTGGAGATTATAACAGAACATGGCCAAGATGTTCAAATGTTCATAAATGACCAGCATGGTCAAATAATAATAATCACAGGCAGAACAGTTGAAACTGGAGCAGCAGCACGGCCAGGTGGATTGGGGACAGCAAGGAGTCATCATGTCAGGTAGTCCTGAGGCATGGTCCTAGGGCTCAGGTCCTCCGAGAGAGAGAATGAAAGAGAGAAAGAGAGAATTAGAGAGAACATACTTAAATTCACACAGGACACCGGATAGGACAGGAGAAGTACTCCAGATATAACAAACTGACCCTAGCCCCCCGACACATAAACTACTGCAGCATAAATACTGGAGGCTGAGACAGGAGGGGTCAGGAGACACTGTGGCCCCATCCGAGGACACCCCCGGACAGGGCCAAACAGGATGGATATAACCCCACCCACTTTGCCAAAGCACAGCCCCCACACCACTAGAGGGATATCTTCAACCACTAACTTACCATCCTGAGACAAGGCCGAGTATAGCCCACAAAGATCTTCGCCACGGCACAACCCAGACAGGAAGATCACATCAGTGACTCAACCCACTCAAGTGACGCACCCCTCATAGGGACGGTATGAAAGAGCCCTAGTAAGCCAGTGACTCAGCCCCTGTAAATAGGGTTAGAGGCAGAGAATCCCAGTGGAAAGAGGGGAACCGGCCAGGCAAAGACAGCAAGGGCGGTTCGTTGCTCCAGAGCCTTTCCGTTCACCTTCACACTCCTGGGCCAGACTAAACTCAATCATATGACCCACTGAAGAGATGAGTCTTCAGTAAAGACTTAAAGGTTGAGACCGAGTTTGCGTCTCTCCCATGGGTAGGCAGACCATTCCATAAAAATGGAGCTCTATAGGAGAAAGCCCTGCCTCCAGCTGTTTGCTTAGAAATTCTAGGGACAATTAGGAGGTCTGCATCTTGTGACCGTAGCGTACGTGTAGGTATGTACGGCAGGAGCAAATCAGAGAGATAGGTAGGAGCAAGCCCATGTAATGCTTTGTAGGTTAGCAGTAAAACCTTGAAATCAGCCCTTGCCTTGACAGGAAGCCAGTGTAGGGAGGCTAGCACTGGAGTAATATGACTAAAGAAATTGGTTCTAGTCAGGATTCTAGCAGCCGTATTTAGCACTAACTGAAGTTTATTTAGTGCTTTATCCGGGTAGCCGGAAAGTAGAGCATTGCAGTAGTCTAACCTAGAAGTGACAACAGTTTTCAGCTGTGCACACATAATTGCAAAAGGGGTTTCTAATGATCAATAAGCCTTTTAAAACGATAAACTTGGATTAGCTAACACAACGTGCCATTGGAACACAGGAGTGATGGTTGTTGATAATGGGCCTCTGTACGCCTATGTAGATATTCCATTAAAAATCAGCCGTTTCCAGCTACAATAGTCATTTACGACATTAACAATATCTACACTGTATTGCTGATCAATTTGATGTTATTTAAATTGACAAAAAATTTGCCTTTCTTTCAAAAACAAGGACATTTCTACGTGACCCCACATTATTGAATGGTAGTGTTTATATATAATAATATCTTAACTAAATACTTTGAACGTATTTGTATGCTAAATCATTTCGCCAAAATTATACAGTTACAAAAATGTACAGGACAGGATTTATTCTGAAGCATCGCAAAAATATGCAACCCGGAAGTAATTAGTTATTCTTGCCTGTTTCACGTTGGTCTACGCAATTAAAATAATCTGTGCTACAATAGCAGCACGAAAATAGACACTTGTTGTCTTTTCTCGTTTTATCTTTTCGTTTGACTTTATTTTCCCTCGCCGTAATTAGTTGTTATCAATTTACTTTAGTGTTTGTAGTTCACATTTGAAATTGATTAGAACGACGTATTCCCAGTGATGGTTTACGTGGCTAGCTAGGCTAACAAGTGAGGCTAGCTAAACTAGAAACGCAAGCTGCCTTGTTTAGCAGGTTGAGATAGGTACTTCGTTTTGCTAAATTCAAATTAGCAAGTGAGTCAACTACATTTTGAACCGTCGTATTTTATGAAGACATGTAACGCCTGGTTATGGTTGACGTTTCTGGAAACAGCTAGCTAGTAGCTAGGTAGCCTGTCATACTTTTCATTCTGGCTGGGAATATTGAGCTGTCCACCCAACCTTAGCTAACCATTCACCACCTGGCAAAAAAATCACCATGGACTTCGAAAATGTCTTGTCGATCGCCTCCCAAAACCAGGGCCTCAGTAGCGTACCGGTGAGAATAAAGCTTTTGTTAACATATTTGTGAAAAATATAACGTTATGTTTACAACCAGTAAATTAGCTAACTAGTCTGCTCAATGTCTGCTAAGTGACATCCACGTTGGCTGTCATTCGTCGAGATTGCTGGCCAGAATAGGTGCTAGCTAGCCATTCGTTTTGAATGTTTTCTAGATTGTTAACCATGTTGGTAGTGCCTAGTGGTGGACCCGGGTTTATAACTTTGGACTTAGCCTTATGGCATAAGTTATGTTACCTATACATAAATCGTTTAAAACTTGGTGGTATGTATTCACATAGGTATCTAGTGACATATTTATGGACATAATTAGCAGCTATTGTAGCCTTGTTTGAGAATATCATGTTTTGCCATGTATAGGCTGTGATAAACAAAAAAAGCATCATTGCCTGCCTTGTGTATCCCAACTCGTTTTTTTAATGAGTAATTTCCCAAACGACTAGTAGGTTACACAACTAACCATCCCATGTTAATCTATATTTATCGATCTTTTCATTTCACATTTTTTGCAGAAGCGGTACAGTTTACAAACTGGACCACCCAAAAAGGACCCTAAAGTGAAAGGTGTCAACTCAGCAGCTGTGCAGGCTTTCCTAAAGAAACAAGAGATGGAGAGTAAAAAGAAAGGTTTGTTTTTAAATCAATGTATCTGTATTTAGTAAAGTAGTTTGAAATTATGTTGCTTGATAATGCCGATGCATATAATATTCTAATGTTGGGTTAATTGAAATGTGTTGTAATGTTTCCACAGAGGCCATGAGTATGAAAAAGAAAGAGGGGCTTCTCGCCAAAAGGGTGGAGCTAAAGTCTGACCGCAAGGCTCGAGCGATGGCATCTCGAACCAAGGACAACTTCAGGGGCTACAACGGCATCCCTGTGGTGGAGGAACCCAAGAAGAGGAGATCAAAGGGGGAGAGGGGCGAAGAGCAGCAGAGGAGTGACACTTACGACGAAGATGATGAGGACACGTACGAATACGCGCAGACTGACTCTGAGCCCGAGTCAGAACCGGACCCGGAACCCCAGATACCCAGACAGGCTGTTCCCAACTCCAAGCCCTCAAAGAGACCCAGCGGACCGCCTAAACCCGCCCCTCTACCCATGAACTTTGCCGAGCTGCTCAAACTGGCCCAGAAGAAGCAGTTTGAGCCAGTGGAGGTGAAAGCCAAGCCGAGCAAGAAGGGAGAGCCGGAGAGGCTGCGGACGGCCGATGAGATACGTGAGCTGGACCTGGAACGCAAGGCTAAGCGGCTTGATAAAGGTAGCAGAGACTCCAGACCCCAGGAGAGAGAACGAGATAGAGATGGGGACAGAGATAGGAACAGAGATGGAAGAGACAAATCCCAGGCCAGCTCAAGCTCCTCAAGGAAAAGCACTTCTGACAGAGATGTAAGGAACGGGAAGCAGCCACACAAGAGCTTGTCGGAGAGGCCCGTCCCCAGTGGGTCGGGGAGGAAGCCAAAGCCCCTGCTGCCATCTTGCTCGTCGAGCGAAAGAAGCCACCATGGTTCTGCCAAGCCGTCTCAGGACAGAGACAGAGACAGAGACCGAGACCGAGATAGAGAAAGGTCCAAAGCAAAACCTTCTCAGAGCTCCTCTTCCAGCTTGTCAGGTGCCTTAAGCAGAAAAGCCCCCACCAAAGGAGCCTCCTCTCAGGTCTCAGCCAAAACCCCCACACCCAGGCCCACTTCAGCAGGCCACAAACCCACTGCCACAAGTGACCTTAACACCCCCAGGAAGGGAAACGCCTCACTAACTCCAGGGCGACCCGGCAGCTCCGGGATGAGACCCAGCACAGCTCTGAGTTCCGTCCAGGCTAGACCACAGGGTTTGGGACAAAGCAGGCCACAGCAAGGGGGCTCTTTGGGGCAGGCTCGAGCCAGCCAGGGCAGCTCAGTGAGGGGAGGACCCACCGGAGGACCCTCCAGGCCCGGAAAGGGAGTACCGGCACGACCTGGTGGTAGCTCCACGGCAAGACCACCGAGTAACGAACAGATGAGACCCACTGCAGTCGGTCCTCTCAGGCCAGGGGGGCCATCTCAGGCCAGGCCGGGTGGAGGTGGTGTCCAAGGTCGCCCTGGTGACGGAGGGGTCAGACCTCCAGGGAACGCACCCAGTCGGCCTGGGGGTGGGGGACCCGTGCCCAGGCGGCCAGCCAGCAGTATGGGCTCCGGGCCTGGGAGACCCAAATGCACTTTGGTGGCCGAGACCATCTCATCCAAGACCTTTGGTGGAGGCAGGGGAGCGCCACCTAGTAGGCCAGGCATGCCACCTAGTAGGCCAGGCATGCCACCTAGTAGGCCAGGCATGCCACCTAGTAGGCCAGGCATGCCACCTAGTAGGCCAGGCATGCCACCTAGTAGGCCAGGCATGCCACCTAGTAGGCCAGGCATGCAGCCCAGCTCAATGATGAGACCTCAAGGTAAGGACCAGAAGGAGAAAATATTACACTTGACATCAAGCTAATCTAAAATATTTATTAAAGGATGTCACTCCATGACAATACAGAATAAACAAGTACTAATATAAAACACATTTGGGGGATAAAAACACGATAATAAAGCTAGGGTCTTGGCGTGCAGTGCTGTGTGGAAGACATGAGCACTGCAAATCTGGGGAATAATGAATAGAGACAAAAACAGGCAAATCCTTGATGAGGACCTGATTCAGTGCAAACAACCATAGGTGCTTCTACAAAGTATTGACTTAAGGGCGTGAATAATGTACATGAGATTTCTGTATTTCATTTTTAATACACTTGCTAAAATTTCTAAAAACATGTTTTCACTTTGTCATTATGGGATATTGTGTGCAGATGGGCGAGAAAATATATTTAAACAATTTTAATTCAGGCAGTATCACAACAAAATGTGGAATAAGTCAACAGGTATGAATACTTTCAGAAGGCACTGTATCGAAATATACTTCACTTGGGGCTGGTTTCCCGAACAGATCAAGCCTAGTCTTGGACTAAAAGGCACTTTCAATTGAGAATCTTCATTGAGCATGCTTTTTAGTCCAGGACTAGGCTTAATCTGTGTCTGGGAAACCAGCCCATAGGATGAGAAATACTTCAAGAATGATGTGCAACATACTGTTGTATATGTAGTCAATTACAATGATCATCTAGAATGGTCAGTAGAGCTTGGATGATCAACTGAAAATGATCAACACCGACTAAACCGACCATTTACATTACATTTAAGTCATTTAGCAGACGCTCTTATCCAGAGCGACTTACAAATTGGTGCTTTCACCTTATGACATCCAGTGGAACAGCCACTTTACAATAGTGCATCTAGGTCTTTTAAGGGGGAGGGGGAGAAGGATTACTTTATCCAGGCCGTTTTACTGAAGTCTTTAAAAAAAAGTAGCTTTTACTTGAATGTGAGGTTTTAGAAGGAAAGAGGACAACGTCTTCTAATATGGGCTGTTGCTAACAGGACAAAAAATATGGGCTATTGCTAACAGGACAATTGATAACATTTTAAAATAGTAGTAGTTTTAATGGTAATTTAAACTCTATGGTAATTTTCCATGAAAGATTGTGGGACTTAAGTGTTTTTGTGGTAGTAGAATAATTTGAAAAAGTTTTACTTAAGCGAAGCAGTTAAACATAGTCAGTAACATTTAGTAAAGTAATTGGTCTGATTACTTTGATAGACTACTATATCAACCTTATTACTTTTGATGAATGGGCAGTTAGATCACACATTTCATCAGAAATAATCACTGACAACTACACTTTTATACACTCTCCTACTAGAATACGACAGTATATGAAAACTGTAATAATGGAGTACACAAGTGAAGTTGTAAATTTAAAGTGTTTTAAAGTATTTTATCACTATGGTTTGAACAATAGCAGGATGTTCTTGAAGTCCTCTCTGATCCTCCTCCAGCCCAGTTGGAAGAAAGACCCACTGGCAGGAGATGGGCACCCCTTCCCTTGGAGCACCTCTGCCCCCAGGGGGTTTAATTTGAATCAACTTTAAGTTATAAACAAAGAAAAGTGAAAGAATTTGGAGGAAATGTTCATGACATGATTTTTGTCTGATATATGTAGTTGGATAGGGATTGTTCTTTGGACCTGTTAGGAAAGAAAAGTGTGTGTGTCAGACCCTATGTTCAAATACTATAATTGTGTGTGAGGGTACATGTAGTGGTATTCCGTAAGAAAAGGGGAGAAAGTCACATTTGAATATTTTCACACATTGGAATACAATAGACAAACAATCAAAACAATGCCTCAAACATTCATATCCTTATGGGAATGTAATTTTTGGATACTCGCCTTTAACCAATAGATTTGTGGACAAAATGGAGCTGCAAATGAGACAATTGTACTTTTTTCTCATGCACAAAACATAAATATTTTAGCTACAGCAGGTTAATTAGCCTAAATTGTATTATTTAGCCCTCATTAGCCCTACCCTTTTGTCCTATAATCAACAACTACTTTAGATTTAGTGTTCATCAGTATCTTTTAGTATCTGTAATGATCCTAGTGTTGTCCATTTAAAAAAAAAATACAAATAAATCTATAAGCTAACTTGGCAAACCATGTCTATGATAGCTAGCTAGCTAACTGGCAAATAAACATTTTTCTACATGCGCAACACACACATCAATATTATGGTCCCTAAACATGTCCACATAACGTTTATCAACGAAGTCAGATGACTGTTTGTGGCACAATAGCAAACCGCCCTCTGCTGGACAGATGTCCCTAACACACAGACAGGGTCATGTGTGTGCCATTTCAGAAGGTTGCAGGAAAATATGAATCACTGATACATTTTGTTCATGTCTTATGATTAACATGGGCAAATTAATAAATGTTCTAAATAAAATATATTTAAGCTATATGAAATTGTTATAAAATGGTCATGCCAAGGATCATTTAGCTTTTTTGATTTTGAATTTTAACAGCACTTAAGGTATAATGAAAATGTATGTGTGTATATATAATATAATATATATTTTTAAGAAACATTGAATTTGACGTTACTGATAAAATCCTTTAGAAACGCATTGAATAACAGATTCACGACATGGAATAACAGTCTCCAAAAAAGCTTTATAGTTTAAAAAGTATAAAATATATCAGTTGTATGATAGCACAGTATTCCAGGCCGGTCTACACTTTTGGAAGTTTGAATGCCTTTCTAGCTTAAACGGCATAAGAAGAGTAGCGTTCCAAAGAATAACTATGTCAGAAGTATGAAAGATTTAGAGTGGGGACGTTTGCTGTCGCAAGTCCCACTAAAAAGTAACTGGTGCTTATACATATTAAAAATGTACCGTTAAATGTATCAGTATGATAATTCAGTAAATGGATTTTGATGTGTACTTTTGTACATATTGCCCAGCTCCAATAGTCAGCCTCCCTTCCCCGTCCTAGACCTCTCTTACACAGGCACATTTTCCAGGGTGTGTTCACTAGGAAGTAAGCGGACCGAAACGGGAAGGGACTACCTGGATTTGTCCAATAAACACTTGTTTTTGTTTTCCGTTGCAAAAGGTGTTGCTATTGTGCAAAATGTTTTACCACTGTGTGCACTAATGAATACACCCCTGTTTTCCCCAGGCCCGATTCGTTCACCAATCACCTCGGCCTACAAGAGGAAGTACGAGGACGAGGAGGACGAGGAGTACGACTCTGAGATGGAGGACTTCATTGACGATGAAGGGGAGGACCAAGACACAGTCTCCAAACACATCAAGGAAATCTTTGGCTACGACCGGACCAAGTAAGGCTCTCACACAGTCTGGTTGTACTAACCTTGTGGGGACACAATTGATTCCCATTAAAAATACTATTTTCCAGAACCCTAACCCCAAAACCTAACCTTTAACACCAGTTCTAACCCTAAACCACCTAGAAGCACATACACCCACACACTGTCAAGGCTTTCTCCAAATAACCCTAGAAATGTAATGGCTGTTTTTGAGGTTGTCTATAGTTATGTCCTCTTGTTTGAAATTCCCAGTTAACTGCATTTCACCAGTGTTTAAGCTTTTTGAAGTCACACAAAACCACTTGGTGTAGCTTGTGGTTTGTTCCATTCCACAAAATGTGTTTTGTGTGCTTTTTCTGCCCTAGATACAAAGAGGAGAGTGACTATGCATTAAAATTCATGGAGAGCAGTTGGAGAGACCAGCAAAAAGAGGAGGCTAGGAGGTAAGCCATTGGTGAGGGGAGATGAGACCACTGGGGTGTTCTAGGACTGGTCCAAAAACAACCCCTAGTCCCTACCCCTTTGGTGTACCCATCAACCTATTGTTTAAATTGATTATGCCCTTTCAAATCTGCTAATATCCCAGGAGAAGGGGCTATGGGTTTGGATCCGGCACTAGAATGTTCTCTTTATGACAATTGACAAACCCACAGAGTGTTAAATTGTGTCCACCTTACTTGAGTATATATTACACACAGTTTCGTCAGCCCGTGATTGTCAAACAAATAACTGTCGGTCTCACGGTAATTTACCGTTAATTAACATAAACACATTTAGCATCTCCTGGCTTCCACAAGCCATTTTAAAATGTTGAATAAATCCATGTAAAATAGCCTACACCTTCACAATAAATCCATTATTTTACACAGGTCTAAAGAAGCATGATATGAAGAAAATGTAGTCTATTTCAGAAGCAAAGCATAACATACTCTGAGTTGTCCTTATGTTAGGTCCTGATCTGGCTATGCCAAATGGCTGTGGGCTATACTAGTTCATTTATCAGATTTGCTTAGAATTCTGTGGCATTATTTTATATTGTTCTGTAGTATTAAGAATTAAATTGAACAAAGCTGAATAAAATAGAAAGGATATTTTCTCAACGATTTGAGGGAGTGCGCACATGCAGCTATTCTGTGTTGAGCGCCGGTTAACAAAGAAATAGGTACCCCGATATGCTTAATTTATAAATTAATGTAACATTCGTTATTTTACAAACGTTGGGCTATATGTTTAGATTTTTCATACATTGTAAGGCTGCATGATGAGGCTCTAATGATGATTTGAAAAAAGTTGCTTGAAAGGCATGAGCTTTGCTTTGTTTTTTTTGCACAGGCTGTACACACTAGAGGTTGACCGATTATGATTTTTCACCGCCGATACCGATTATTGGAGGACCAAAGAGCCGATACATACCGATTGAATCGGCCGATTAAAAAAAAAATATATTTATATATATATATAAAAAAGAAAAAAATATATATATATATATATATTTTTATATATATATATTTTTTTGTAATAATGACAATTACAACAATACTGAATGAACACTTATTTTAACTTAATATAATACATCAATAAAATCAATTTGGCCTCAAATAAATAATGAAACATGTTAAATTTGGTTTAAATAATGCAAAAACAAAATGTTGGAGAAGAAAGTAAAAGTGCAATATGTGCCATGTAAGAAAGCTAACGTTTAAGTTCCTTGCTCAGAACATGCGAACATATGAAAGCTGGTGGTTCCTTTTAAATACCGATTTCCGATCGGCCATTCCGATTAATTGGTCGACCTCTAGTACACACTCCAATAGTCTCTCATTCACGTTGTAGTAGGCTATAAGCGCAAATGTTCTATCAGCGGAAAAGACCATTATCAAAAGTGACCTCTTGTAATGCTTTTATTATAAATGTGCATTTTTATGGTGACAATTATCTTCCCCAAATTTGAAACTCACGCACTGCTTATATATGCCAGTTAGGCTCTACACCCCTTGTGAAGCGGATTAATGTGATTAATTTTAAGACGTTATTTGGCCACTTTAGTTGTGATGCAAACCTTATTAAAACATATAGGCCTATGGGCTAGGCTACATGAGGTGTGCGACTACGATTAGAACAAGTCGCAAAAAAAACACTGTTTCTTACGCTGGGTATCATTCACAAGTGATAATATAGAATTGATAGGCTAATATTTTCACCCATCAGACTATTCTTGAATCTGGTCCTTACATATACGAAATAATGTGACATTTGTTAAGATTTAGAATGGATCATTATTATGCACCTGTATCAAAACAGGGGCAGCGGGAAAAATACATGTCATCTATGCAGGGATCCTGAATGGCGCAGTGGTCTAAGGCACTGCATTGCAGTACTAGAGGTGGCACTACAGACCCGGGTTCAATCCCAGGCTGTATCGCAACCGGCCGTGATCAGGAGTACCAAAGGGCGGTGCACAATTGGTCCAGAGTCATCCGGGTTAGGGGATGGTTTGGCCGGGGTGGGTCGTCATTGTAAATAAGAATTTGTTCTTAACTAAATTGCCTAGTTAAATAAAAATGCACTTAAATAGCGAATGGAGGATGCTTTTCCCCGTGTTTTATTTTCATGCCAGCCAGGTAGGCTACACACCTGTTGTAAATATAAGCAATGTGCTTAATTTTAGGAAAGTTGAGAAATAAATATACTAGGCCTAGCTGATGGGATCCTCCTCTTTATTATTGGCCATCACTTTGTTATCTCCCGCAATTGCAAAGCGTATAGAAATGTTGCGCAACATGAGCTCATGAAGTGTTTATTAGATTTTCGAAAGCATTTGCATTGATGCCAGAGTGATTAGAGGGACAATATAATGCTGAGTACCAGGCAGTTAGCAAGTTTGGTAGGCTACTAATGACCATCGTCAGCATCAGAGCTTGGAGAAGACTAATTACCACGACTAAACAGTCACATGGAATTTGACTGCCTTCATGACTCGTGACCGCTGGTGTGGTGGTAAAGTGGTCACTACAACAGCCCGATTCCCATCCTCTAGATGGTGCTGTTATGCTCCTGAAGTTGCCGGTAATAGGCTACATCAATTTCCAATTTATATGACCATTTCTACTGATCTGCATGCCCATTCTTTTCATATAGAATACGCCAGTATGAGTCATAATGCCCATAAAACCTAGCGGTCAAACAAGGAAATGGTTCCAATCATTTTTCCACCATTCATTTTCCCCGTAGGGAATTATAGAAACACTTAAAATAAGTGCCGTGTTTCGTTTAGGCTTACCCCGGAGTGACGTTTTGATAGCTGTGTCAATCTCTCAAGGACAAGGTGACTTTTATCAATATATTAGTCACCTTGTCCGAGAGAGATTTACATGGTTATCAAAACGTCACGCCAGGGTAAGCCTAAACGAAACACGGCACTTATTTTAAGTGTTTCTATAATTCCCTAGGGGAAAACTGAATGGTGGATAAAAACGATTGGAACCATTTCCTTGTTTGACTACTAGGTATTATGGCACCTCCACTGTGGGGCTCTACGCACATTTTCATGGAACTGTTTCATTTCAATTATAGTAATGTTTTTGCCATGTGGTTAATCTAAAATCTATCTAAATGGAAATCATACAAATCTAAAAGTTCAAATGAATCATAAGCATTTACCTGTACCTGCGATAACATCTTCAAAATGTGTACACAACCAATACAATTTTATTTCGATTTTAATGCAAGAGCGCCCGCCTCTGCACAATAGATACATTGTATAATACACCGTGAGCCATGAGAAGCTAAAGAACTTAGCACAGAACACAGAGATGTAGTGTATTCAGACCTCTTGACTTATTCCACATTTTGTTACGTTACAGCCTTATTCTAAAAAATGTTTTTTAATTCCCCTCATCAATCTTCACACACTACCCCATAATGAGAAAGCAAAAACAAGTTTTTAGACATTTTTGCAAATGTATTAAACATTTTAAACAGTAATATCACATTTACACAAGTATTCAGACCCTTTACTCAGTACTTTGTTGAAGCACCTTTTGGCAGCGATCACAGCCTCAAGTCTTCTTGGGTATGACGCTACAAACTTGGTACACCTGTATTTGGGGTGTTTCTCTCATTGTTCTCTGCAGATCCTCTCAAGATCTGTCAGGTTGGAGGGGATCGTCTCTGCACAGTTATTTTCAGGTCTCTCCAGAGATGTTCGATCAGGTTCAAGTCCAGGCTCTGGCTGAGCCACTTATGGACATTGAGACTTGTCCCGAAGCCACTCAGTTGTCTTGGCTGTGTGCTTAGGGTCATTATTTTGTTGGAAGGGGACCCTTCAACTCAGTCTGAGGTTCTGAGTGCTCTGGAGCAGGTTTTCATCAAGGATTTCTCTGTACTTTGCCCTGTTTATCTTTCCCTGAACCCTGACTAGTATCTCAGTCCCTGCCGCTGAAAAACATCACATCATGATGTAAAACAGTAAAACTCAAAGTAGGCTATTCTGTTCTTCTGAAATAAACTATATTTTCTTCATATCATGCTTGTTTAGACTGGTATAAAATATATAATATATTTATTGTGAAGGTATAGGGTATATTATATGGATTTCAGACTTTTTAAAATGTAGATGTTCCTAAGTCAGTGGCTTGTAGGCTATGTAATGGAAGCCAGGCGATGCTAAATGTGTTTGTTAATTAAGTAATTTACCTTGACAGTTATTTGCTTGACAATCGCTGACTGATGAAATGACGTGACCGCCACAGCCCTAATCTAGACAGGTGTGTGCCTTTCCAAATCATGTCCAATAATTGAATTTACCACAGGTGGACTCCAAGTTGTGGAAACATCTCAAGAATGATCAATGGAAACAGGATGCACCTGAGCTCAGTTTTGAGTCTCATAGCAAAGGGTCTGAATACTTATGTAAATGTAATAGTTTTTTTTTTTTTTGTGATACATTTTCAAAAACTTTTTTCGCTTTGTCATTGAGGTATTGTGTGTAGATTGAGGATTTTTTGGGTGTTTTATACTTTTTAGAATAAGGCTGTAACGTAACAAAATGTTAAAAAGTCACGTGGTCTGAATACTTTCCGAATGCGCTGTAGGCTTATATACCGATGCAAGTAACTTCCCTTGCTAACTAAGTACAAATATCCTACATAAAGCCTACAAACCAAAACATTACAGGTAGCAACTATCCATTTTTTTTAAATCATAGAAATTATGTTGCTTACGGATGGCAGTTCATGTTCTTTCAATCGCATCTCTCTACTCCGCTTATCTGAAACGAACTTGAAACATTGTATCAATGAAGCTCTTGTTAGAGACAGGGCAAACCCGATTTTGATGATATCAGAAATCACCAATCACAGCATTTTTTTTGACTCATTCAGCAGTTTTTAACTGATTACAAAACTATTGGAAATTATTTTTGAAAGTAAAGTTTTATATTCCTAAAACTTAAGTTGAAAAGCATGCTGTCACTGCTTCCAAAAGATATTGATCAATAGCCCTATGCCAAAACACAGCTTTAACTTGTCCAAATCAATAACCAATATGCAGAAACAGTTTGATATATTGAAAACCAATGATCAAATGTGCAATTATAATGTTACTTGTATTTTTTTAATCAAGCACCTTATAAACTGTCACAAGCACATAAATCCTGGTTGTTTTGACAAGTGGCAATGAATCACTTATATTGATTAAATCTGGTTGTACACAACTAAAAAGACATGAAATGGAAGATATGTTTTACCTCACTGGTTAGATGAGAAGCTGCAGAAGACCGTTAGCTACATTTCATAGTATTGTATTTTGATACGGGGGTCGCCGAAAGAGAAACACAACACTGTTTTGTCAATTACTCATATCCTGTTGAAATCAATAGAGCAAGAGGGGGAAAATCCGTTTGCACGTCCTGTTAAAACTAGCACAGTTCGAAAACGACAGAATCTGGGAATAATTTATGTATCACTCGTAGAGGACAACTTGTAGATGACAGCATTTTGATTGAAGTGGATCACCAACGCAGTAAGTTTAACAATACTTTTCTGTTAATCACTCATATCATTACATATTGAAACACATATTGAAATCAATAGAACTGGGACAAAACGTTTGGGTTGAATGCACTGTTTAAACATACATTATACGAAGGTCACACGGAAACTTGGAATAACCTATACATGGTTGATTAAATGAGAATTTGTAGAACGCTTCAATCTATATTTTGGAATGGCGAATGTTGATTTCGGAAGCTGCCATCACGGAAAGGGTTACAAACCACAACGAATCACAACCCACCATAGGATATCAACAGTGACAACGATTGGCTGCTATTTAAGTGATAGTTGACGGTCAAATCTGTGTATTGGTGTGTGGCCAGAGACTTACAGAGAGACCGCCCCGAATTATTCGTGCCATTTGAGAAAATAAATTTACATTTACATTTACATTTAAGTCATTTAGCAGACGCTCTTATCCAGAGCGACTTACAAATTGGTGCGTTCACCTTAAGACATCCAGTGGAACAGCCACTTTACAATAGTGCATCTAAATCTTTTAAGGGGGGTGAGAAGGATTACTTTATCCTATCCTAGGTATTCCTGAAAGAGGTGGGGTTTCAGGTGTCTCCGGAAGGTGGTGATTGACTCCGCTGTCCTGGCGTCGTGAGGGAGTTCGTTCCACCATTGGGGGGCCAGAGCAGCGAACAGTTTTGACTGGGCTGCGCGGGAACTGTACTTCCTCAGTGGTAGGGAGGCGAGCAGGCCAGAGGTGGATGAACGCAGTGCCCTTGTTTGGGTGTAGGGCCTGATCAGAGCCTGGAGGTACTGAGGTGCCGTTCCCCTCACAGCTCCGTAGGCAAGCACCATGGTCTTGTAGCGGATGCGAGCTTCAACTGGAAGCCAGTGGAGAGAGCGGAGGAGCGGGGTGACGTGAGAGAACTTGGGAAGGTTGAACACCAGACGGGCTGCGGCGTTCTGGATGAGTTGTAGGGGTTTAATGGCACAGGCAGGGAGCCCAGCCAACAGCGAGTTGCAGTAATCCAGACGGGAGATGACAAGTGCCTGGATTAGGACCTGCGCTGCTTCCTGTGTGAGGCAGGGTCGTACTCTGCGGATGTTGTAGAGCATGAACCTACAAGAACGGGCCACCGCCTTGATGTTAGTTGAGAACGACAGGGTGTTGTCCAGGATCACGCCAAGGTTCTTAGCGCTCTGGGAGGAGGACACAATGGAGTTGTCAACCGTGATGGCGAGATCATGGAACGGGCAGTCCTTCCCGGGAGGAAGAGCAGCTCCGTCTTGCCGAGGTTCAGCTTGAGGTGGTGATCCGTCATCCACACTGATATGTCTGCCAGACATGCAGAGATGCGATTCGCCACCTGGTCATCAGAAGGGGGAAAGGAGAAGATTAATTGTGTGTCGTCTGCATAGCAATGATAGGAGAGACCATGTGAGGTTATGACAGAGCCAAGTGACTTGGTGTATAGCGAGAATAGGAGAGGGCCTAGAACAGAGCCCTGGGGGACGCCAGTGGTGAGAGCGCGTGGTGAGGAGACAGATTCTCGCCACGCCACCTGGTAGGAGCGACCTGTCAGGTAGGACGCAATCCAAGCGTGGGCCGCGCCGGAGATGCCCAACTCGGAGAGGGTGGAGAGGAGGATCTGATGGTTCACAGTATCGAAGGCAGCCGATAGGTCTAGAAGGATGAGAGCAGAGGAGAGAGAGTTAGCTTTAGAGAAGAGACAGTGTGGAGGGCCTCCACCCCCTCCCCTGAAAAGATTTAGATGCACTACTGTTCCACTGAGGTCATAAGAGCAGTCTCAAATGTTAAATGTAAATGTAAATGTAAAAGAGCTCTCAGTTGAATCTTTGAAACCTGACTGATTTGGATCAAGAAGGTCATTCTGAGAGAGATAGCGGGAGAGCTGGCCAAGGACGGCACGTTCAAGAGTTTTGGAGAGAAAAGAAAGAAGGGATACTGGTCTGTAGTTGTTGACATCGGAGGGATCGAGTGTAGGTTTTTTCAGAAGGGGTGCAACTCTCGCTCTCTTGAAGACAGAAGGGACGTAGCCAGCGGTCAGGGATGAGTTGATGAGCGAGGTGAGGTAAGGTAAATTATAGCTGCGTTCTAACATGCTGACCAAACCGGACACTCGCACCAACGCCTGTGTGTTATTTTGTTCACCCACACCAGAAGCGATCAGGACATTCAGGTTGAAATATCAAAATAAACTCTGAACCAATTATATTAATTTGGGGCCCGGTCAAAAAGCATTAAACATTTGTCAATTTAGCTAGCTTGCTGTTGTTAGCTAATATTTCCTGGTATATTAACATTGGGTTGTTATTTTACCTGAAATGCACAAGGTCCTCTACTCCGACAATTAATACACAGATAAAACAGTAAACCGAATTTGTTTCTCGTCATCTCTCCTACCTTAAGGCTTTTTCTTCTTTGGACTTTATATAATGGTTAGCAACCACATTTTTCAGTGCATTACTACAACTGACTGGACTGTGGACGTCAGTTCATCTTTACAATCACCCACGTGGGTATATGATCCTAAAAACCAATGAGGAGATTTGAGAGGCAGGACTTGCAGAGCGTTGAGCGACACAAATTGAACCAACTTTTATTATAGCACCTGGCCACGCAGATGCTCGCTGTGGCGCTGCAATTGTTGAATAACATACATTCATTTTGCAATGCAAGTGGTGTGGTCAGCATGTAAGTTCTGCGACCCCCAGCGTATATGACAAAATCAACAGTAGATATTGATCTGTTTTATGTAATTAATCTTGTCATCATGTTGACTATAAACTTTTATACTAACATCACCAATCTGAGGTAAAAAAGGTTGTGTAATTCCAAGGGATATAACTATTCACTGATAGGCATCGGTCCCCAGTTCAAATGTTTAAGATATGAGTAGGACCTCAAACCGATCTTAATTTGCAACATTCTATCACTATTCTGGGCCCTCAGAGTTTCCTGCCCTAGTGAGCTCCAGACACACAGCCTTATTTGCGCAAGGGATAAGAAGTAATCGGGTATTTTATGACGTGTGTCCACTGGATCGGAGCTTGTCATTTTCCCTTTCACACCAAGGCTCAGTGGTTAACTCTTTCCATCTCTCTCCCTTTCGTTTTCAAATACAGTGAGGAACTATTGTCATTCTCAGATGTAAAAACACACTTTGTTTACTTGCTGTTTGTTTGAGGTGAAGAAAAACTTACTTTGAGAAGCTCCACAGTTTAGTGGTGGTGGGTTAAGACAATCATAAATACTATCAGAAATCCCCAAAGGACTTGCCTAGTTAAGGTTAATTTTTTTTTTTTTTAAAGACACATTTCTACATTTGCGCACAGGCCAAAGGCCTGCTTCTATTTTTATTTTTTATTTCATCTTTATTTAACCAGGTAGGCTAGTTGAGAACAGGTTCTCATTTGCAACTGCGACCTGGATAAGATAACGCATAGCAGAGTGAACAGACAACACAGAGTTACACATGGAGTAAACAATTAACAAGTCAATAACACAGTAGAGAAAAAAAAGGGGAGTAAATATACAATGTGTGCAAAAGGCATGAGGAGGTAGGCGAATAATTACAATATTGCAGATTAACACTGGAGTGATAAATGATCAGATGATCATGTACAGGTAGAGATTTTTGTGTGCAAAAGAGC
Organism: Oncorhynchus nerka; assembly: GCF_034236695.1. Classification (NCBI taxonomy): domain Eukaryota; kingdom Metazoa; phylum Chordata; class Actinopteri; order Salmoniformes; family Salmonidae; genus Oncorhynchus; species Oncorhynchus nerka. Next base: position 62,428,728 of record NC_088404.1, on the reverse strand, counting down.
AGAAAGGTAAATAAATAAAAACTGTGGGGATGAGGTAGGTGAAAATGGGTGGGCTATTTACCAATAGATTATGTACAGCTGCAGCGATCGGTTAGCTGCTCAGATAGCTGATGTTTGAAGTTGGTGAGGGAGATAAGATTTTTGCAAATCGTTCCAGTCACAGGCAGCAGAGTACTGGAACGAAAGGCGGCCGAATGAGGTGTTGGCTTTGGGGATGCTCAATGAGATACACCTGCTGGAGCGCGTGCTACAGATGGGTGTTGCCATCGTGACCAGTGAGCTGAGATAAGGCGGAGCTTTGCCTAGCATGGCCTTGTAGATGACCTGGAGCCAGTGGGTCTGGCGACGAATATGTAGCGAGGGCCAGCCGACTAGAGCATACAAGTCGCAGTGGTGGGTAGTATAAGGTGCTTTAGTGACAAAACGGATGGCACTGTGATAAACTGCATCCAGTTTGCTGAGAAGAGTGTTGGAAGCCATTTTGTAGATGACATCGCCGAAGTCGAGGATCGGTAGGATAGTCAGTTTTACTAGGGTAAGCTTGGCAGCGTGAGTGAAGGAGGCTTTGTTGCGGAATAGAAAGCCGACTCTTGATTTGAATTTCGATTGGAGATGTTTGATATGGGTCTGGAAGGAGAGTTTGCAGTCTAGCCAGACACCTAGGTACTTATAGGTGTCCACATATTCAAGGTCGGAACCATCCAGTGTGGTGATGCTAGTCGGGCAAGCGGGTGCAGGCAGCGATCGGTTGAAAAGCATGCATTTGGTTTTACTAGCCTTTAAGAGCAGTTGGAGGCCACGGAAGGAGTGTTGTATGGCATTGAAGCTCGATTGGAGGTTAGATAGCACAGTGTCCAATGACGGGCCGAAAGTGTATAGAATGGTGTCGTCTGCGTAGAGGTGGATCAGGGAATCGCCCGCAGCAAGAGCAACATCATTGATATACACAGAGAAAAGAGTCGGCCCGAGAATTGAACCCTGTGGCACCCCCATAGAGACTGCCAGAGGACCGGACAACATGCCCTCCGATTTGACACACTGAACTCTGTCTGCAAAGTAATTGGTGAACCAGGCAAGGCAGTCATCCGAAAAGCGGAGGCTACTGAGTCTGCCGATAAGAATATAGTGATTGACAGAGTCGAAAGCCTTGGCAAGGTCGATGAAGACGGCTGCACAGTACTGTATTTTATCGATGGCGGTTATGATGTCGTTTAGTACCTTGAGTGTGGCTGAGGTGCACCCGTGACCGGCTCGGAAACCAGATTGCATAGCGGAGAAGGTACGGTGGGATTCGAGATGGTCAGTGACCTGTTTGTTGACTTGGCTTTCGAAGACCTTAGATAGGCAGGGCAGAATGGATATAGGTCTGTAACAGTTTGGGTCCAGGGTGTCTCCCCCTTTGAAGAGGGGGATGACTACGGCAGCTTTCCAATCCTTGGGGATCTCAGACGATATGAAAGAGAGGTTGAACAGGCTGGTAATAGGGGTTGCGACAATGGCGGGATAGTTTCAGAAATAGAGGGTCCAGATTGTCAAGCCCAGCTGATTTATACGGGTCCAGGTTTTGCAGCTCTTTCAGAACATCTGCTATCTGGATTTGGGTAAAGGAGAACCTGGAGAGGCTTGGGCGAGGAGCTGCGGGGGGCCGGGCTGTTGGCCGAGGTAGGAGTAGCCAGGCGGAAGGCATGGCCAGCCGTTGAAAATGCTTGTTGAAGTTTTCGATAATCATGGATTTGTCGGTGGTGACCGTGTTCCCTAGCCTCAGTGCAGTGGGCAGCTGGGAGGAGGTGCTCTTGTTCTCCATGGACTTCACAGTGTCCCAGAACTTTTTGGAGTTGGAGCTACAGGATGCAAACTTCTGCCTGAAGAAGCTGGCCTTAGCTTTCCTGACTGACTGCGTGTATTGGTTCCTGACTTCCCTGAACAGTTGCATATCGCGGGGACTGTTCGATGCTATTGCAGTCCGCCACAGGATGTTTTTGTGCTGGTCGAGGGCAGTCAGGTCTGGAGTGAACCAAGGGCTGTATCTGTTCTTAGTTCTGCATTTTTTGAACGGAGCATGCTTATCTAATATGGTGAGGAAGTTACTCTTAAAGAATGACCAGGCATCCTCAACTGACGGGATGAGGTCAATGTCCTTCCAGGATACCCGGGCCAGGTCGATTAGAAAGGCCTGCTCACAGAAGTGTTTTAGGGAGCGTTTGACAGTGATGAGGGGTGGTCGTTTGACTGCGGCACCGTAGCGGATACAGGCAATGAGGCAGTGGTCGCTGAGATCCTGGTTGAAGACAGCGGAGGTGTATTTGGAGGGCCAGTTGGTCAGGATGACGTCTATGAGGGTGCCCTTGCTTACAGAGTTAGGGTTGTACCTGGTGGGTTCCTTGATGATTTGTGTGAGATTGAGGGCATCTAGCTTAGATTGTAGGACTGCCGGGGTGTTAAGCATATCCCAGTTTAGGTCACCTAACAGAACAAACTCAGAAGCTAGATGGGGGCAATCAATTCACAAATGGTGTCAGGGCACAGCTGGGAGCTGAGGGGGGTCGGTAGCAGGCGGCAACAGTGAGAGACTTATTTCTGGAGAGAGTAATTTTCAGAATTAGTAGTTCGAACTGTTTGGGTATGGACCTGGAAAGTATGACATTAGGCTATCTCTGCAGTAGACTGCGACTCCTCCCCCTTTGGCAGTTCTATCTTGACGGAAGATGTTATAGTTGGGTATGGAAATCTCTGAATTTTTGGTGGCCTTCCTGAGCCAGGATTCAGACACGGCAAGGACATCAGGGTTAGCAGAGTGTGCTAAGGCAGTGAGTAAAACAAACTTAGGGAGGAGGCTTCTAATGTTGACATGCATGAAACCAAGGCTTTTTCGATCACAGAAGTCAACAAATGAGGGTGCCTGGGGACATGCAGGGCCCGGGTTTGCCTCCACATCACCCACGGAACAGAGAAGGAGTAGTATGAGGGTGCGGCTAAGGGCTATCAAAACTGGTCGCCTAGAGCGTTGGGGACAGAGAATAAGAGGAGCAGGTTTCTGGGCATGGTAGAATATATTCAGGGCATAATGCACAGACAGGGGTATGGTGGGGTGCGGGTACTGCGGAGGTAAGCCCAGGCACTGGGTGATGATGAGAGGTTTTATCTCTGGACATGCTGGTTGTAATGGGTGAGGTCACCGCATATGTGGGAGGTGGGACAAAGGAGGTATCAGGGTGTGAGGAATAGGACTAGGGGCTCCATTGTGAACTAAAACAATGATAACTAACCTGAGCAATAGTATACAAGGCATATTGACATTTGAGAGAGACATACAGCGATGCATACAGTGAACACAGGTGTTGAATTGGGAAAGCTAGCTAAAACAGTGGGTGAGACAACAGCTAATCAGCTAGCATAACAACAGCAGGTGAGATGGCATTGACTAGGCAACTCGGCCGACAGATAAAACAAACAAGCAGAATGGAGTACCGTGATTAATGGACAGTCCAGCGTGCATCAGCTATGTAGCCAAGTGATCAGAGTCCAGGGGGCAGCGGTGGATGGGGCAGGGGGGCTGGGCTGGCGAGTGTTATCCAGGTTAAGAAAACTAACAATGACTAAATAGCTTGTAGCTAGCTAGCTGGTTAGCTTCTGGAGGTTCTTGAGTGTGTTCTAAAAATAAAGATAATAGCGATTCCGTATCACATTGGGTGAGGCAAGTTTCCGGAAGGTATAAACAATTTTTTTTTTTAAATCGGGAAGAGATAGAGTACATATGGGCCACTGCGTTTTTGGGACGCGGCGGGACGGTTAGCAGGCCTGTGCTAACAAGCTAACAGATTAGCAGGCCGGGGTAAACAAGGTAGTAGTTAGCGGACCTGGGCTAAACAAGCTAGCAGTTAGCGTGCCGAACTAGCAAGCAAGGAGATAGCGAGGGCTAGAGAGTTAGCCTTTGGAGGACGTCGCGATGGGGTGAGTCTGTTTATTCCTCTTCATGCAGTGATATCGATAGACCGGTCGTAGTCAAGGTATTGTAGCCCAGGAGTATGCTAGGAGCTCTGGCCGGGCTAGCTTCAAGCTACGTGGGTGGAAACGCTAGCCAGGAGTAATCAACCAGGGTTGCTGTTTCGCTCGATAGCTAGTTGCGAGGATCCAGCTGAAGAATGTTCTGTTTGTAGTGGGAATCCGGGGGTAAAAAAAAAAAATTAGGTCCGTTATGCTCTGGTTAGTTGATGCTTCAGTTGAGAGGGTCCGGTTCCGAAGTAAATATAACTACTTTAGGAAAGTAGCTACATTGGCGGGTTGCAGAAGAGTATTTGGAAGCTTTAGGTTTAGCAAAATGTTTTTAAGGATATGCGAAGAAAAAAATATCTAAAAAATATCTAAAACGAAAAAGAGACCATATTTACAGAGAGACGATACGACAGGACAACTACTGCTACGCCATCTTGGATATACGCCATCTTGGATATTCTATGCGTAATCAGGTGCTCACCCTCGACATTGACAGGAGTGGTCCAAACAAAACACAATGAATAAATTGACAAAACTCATAAATGGAATGAAATAAACCCAGACTTGTTTCTCACAAGTGTAGTATAGGTTGTGAGCTCCGCAAACAACATGTCCACTCTGACAATCTAAATGGTTACCAACTGTAATAATATATTGAATGCATTAACAGAAATTACCATAACCAAACAAAGAAATGGTGATTAATGGTAAATGTTCTACTGGTAATGGGGAGTTGATAGACACTAACAGTCAAAAGGCAAACAATTCAAAAAATAAAGTTATGAAACAATGAATGGCGGGAGAGAGCACATTCTGGAGAGAGAAACACCTTGTGCATTTTAGCCACACTCCCCTTGTTGCAACATTTTAAATTATACCCAATACAAGTTGTCTTCACGCATATACTGTAGGCCTAAGGAATACTTCACAAATGGTGTCAGGTCCAAAGCAGTAGCCATTATGGAAAACCAATGTAAACTTATTTTCTCATTCTCCATTTTATCAAATTGCTTGGCGTGCCAAGGCGAATCTGGCAGGCGTGCCTTACATTACCGATGGAGTTTGCCGCCTCCGCAGTGTATTAGTCCACTGAGACAGGCGGGAATCAGACAGGCTTCTCATGTGCCATAAAATAAACCATTTGCAACTGCACCATTAAAAAAAATCTGTTGACCATTCAATTAAATGGGGTCAGCCCTATTGTCATTACTACAGTCGTGGTAGAGGGTTCCACAGAGAAATGCCTACAGGTGGAAGTGTTTGTCTATTGCAGGGCTGGCCAACCCAGGTCCTGGAGGGCTGCAAGTGTTTTTAGCCTGATTCAAATAATCCACTAACTGTAGTGTTCCTTTTAGATGTCAACACGTTTTATCAGGTATGTTACAGCTGGGCTGGTTCGAAACCAAAGCCTGCACACACTGTAGCCTTCCAGAACCAAAACTTGCCTCCCTCAGTCCATTGCTTTTTTGCCAGATCATGGATTCAACTCACTCACTCCTGTGTTCTGCCTCTCTGTGTGTGCGCTGTCTCTGCTCTCCTGTGCTATGCCCCCTGTGCCTCACCCTGTCCTGTAAGCCTGAAAATGGCTGTCTTTGAAGATCAGGAAGAGGAGAGACGAGGGGGAGGATCTCAAACAGAATATGGCCAAGAGGAAGAAAACAAATTGAAGCCCTAGAAACAAAATCCCTTGTTCCATCTTTGACGAGAAACAAAGGGAAGCCCACTTAAGCTAGACAGTGGTTGTCTGCATGTGTTAACACGTCTTCTCTGTTTTGTTTTTCTCTCCACTTCTCCCAGTTTACGCCTGGGTATCAAGGAGGATGAGGAAGAGTTGCGCTTGGAGGAGGAAGAGATGAAAAAGAAAATGTCAATGAATGCGAAACGGAAAAAAGTTTGAGGACACTAAGTTTAACACAAACACAATGCAGCCATTTCCTGGAGTGGGGGGGGGGTGAATTTGCCCCTAGATGTTGCTTCTGAGTCAGTTTAGCATTTTCCCCGCTAGTGGTAAGGATTGGGGGAGGGGAAGATGATCCTAAATCTGCACCTAGGGAAAACTTCACCCTGGAGTGGAATGGGGTGGTCAGACCAGTAGCCACTTGCTTCTGTTACATTATTTATTTTTCCCGTTGGAAAGGTGCAGGGTTGCACTATCAAGTCTTTCAGTCTATTCCTAACTGAGCCGCAGAGAGATGATTTAATATAATATCGATTATGACCTATTTTTGAAACCCATAGAAAATGACAGAGTTATCATGTAAAGTGTGATTGCCTTGCCAAGTTGTGAATGGCAATCATGTTGTATTTTTCCCCATACAGAACCAAAAAACCCACTGGTCCATTTTTTAAATGTATTCTTCTTTAATGTAAAGGGGCAGTCAGCAGTTGAAACAATAAAGCGGTGTCCTCACCTCTTGTTTCAGTAAATACTGTGGGATGGGGCTGGAAAAATGTAACCACTCTCAAATTCATAGGCTATGGATGCAAGGGCTGGCCATCCATGATATCAAAATTATAGTTTTAACCATGTTTTGATTCTATATAGTGTTTGTTTACATTTACTTTGTTTCCAAACATTGGAGTAAAACAAGCTTATATTTTGTGTTCTGTGTGGATATGACAGTTTATGACACTAAACTCATGAGGCATATTCCTCAAGAATCAGTGGGTACATATCATTAATTTATAAATCAGAAAATGTATGTAGCAACTGCAGATTGCCCCTTTAATTATGGAGAAAAAGAGACATTGCCAGAGACATTTCATGAAATATGTTGCTATTTTCTTGTTAAAAAGATTTGACATAACTTGTTGGCTGATGGTTTTCATTTGCCTTTGCGGTGTGCCTTTGCTGTTTTTCCCCCCCGTGTTATATTTTAATCCCTAGAACAATATGATCCTATTTGTTAATTTAGCAGCCTGACTGCTAATTTAAATAGAAATGTAACTATAATTTCTCGTCCTTTTATAGGACAAAATAGCATTAATTTCATACTGAAAGCAAATAAAATCTCTCAATGTGGTGGAAAACACTATTGAAAGGAATAGTGAATATTGTATGAATCTTTCACCAATTTGACAATGTTATAGGCAAAATGAGTGTTGTCCATGACCATGCATATATTATTTATATTCAAACACGAGATATTTCTCATTCTGATGATATGAAGATGTAGGTGAGCTGCTCGGAATTATCACAATATCGATTACAAAAAAATAGTCACTTTTAAACATATGCTTCCTCTAATAATAGGTTAACTGAAACGAAGGTATTCATCTTTGATTCTTCACACAAACAGACTGGTTGTAGATTTAAATTACAATGTTGAAAGCTTTGCTTCAGATTACTGTTCTGAAAAATGTAATTAAGGTGCTGAGATAGAACTTCCTTTCGGCTTTCCGTACATGGTAATAACGCCCCTTTTTACAATGCGGAAGTTTGTGTTTTGCTGTCTAGTTATTTAAAGCTAATTTGGGCTGCTTCAGATCACAGAACCGTATTCCTTCACTACACATTATTAATCAACAGATGGTAAACCATGGATTTCAGCCCGGAAGCAATACAGAAGATACTGTCAAGGGTTTGTGTCAAAGTTCTATCCTTCTTTCTATCTTAGTTCGTTTTGTGTGACTAGCTGGCTAGTGTTTGTTTAAATACCCCCTAACGTTACTCATACTATTGTCAATTTGATCAGCTAACTACCGATTAAACCAGCTTTATTGCAGGCTGTTCAGGCCCCTAAAGGAAGTCTGAAGTAAATAAACCACAAGTGACGTTTCCATGAAATTCAGTTGTCTCCATTTCATTGTCATTACTTAACATTGTTCTGTATCTAGCTAGCTAACTAGGCAACTACATCGCAACATGTCATATTTTTTTATTATTATATCAGTACAAGTTTCGTGATGTTGCTATTGAGGAGCTGCAGAAAGTTCACCGGATTCATCCCGCGATGAAACCAGTAGCTGGCACATACAGTACGTTGGCTTCATCCGAATGATCACATAATGGCCCTGTGAAGAGTTTGATTGGACAGACTGTTCCTGTAGCTAGCCATTAAAAAAAAATCGCCCGTTTCTTCTAAGCTTTCAGTGACGGCACCCAAAAAGATCTGCTGAAGTTGATTGGCAACATACCGGTGAAATATGAAGGTGAGTCTTATCTAACATGTTAAAGTGTATGGGCAAAGGCCTAATGAATGCCGTGGGTAAATCGTTAAACCCTAATGCAAAAAGTATCTAGCGTGAACTGCGTTTATTGAGTTTCTCCATCCACTACCCAGGTTCAACACTACCACTGTTATTGTCAACCCAAGTACTAACTGATTGTAGCTGAACAATGCTCAATGCTTATCAAATGTTATCAAAGTTAGATGGCTTTACTGTTAATGTACAGTAAGTTCTGTATTCCATGCTGTATAATTCCCAGGCCGTTCATACAACCTGCCCATCCTGCTGTGGCTGATGGACTCCTTCCCCTTCACCCCCCCTATCTGCTTGCTGAGACCTACCACCAACATGGTCATCAGGGAGGGGAAGCACGTGGACGCCAGAGGACGCATCTACCTCCCCAGCCTCCACAATTGGGACCATGTAAGAAGAGGCTCTACTACACAGATACATCTGTGAGAGTTGATCACTGTTGTTTCTCTTGACGGAAAGGCAATCCATGCTAACCAAGACCTGGGCCCGTATCCACCAAGCATCTCTGAAAAGATCATAGGAATTCTGTTTTAAAACTTGTTCTAAGACAAACTCCCAGCTCAGAGTAGGTTTTAGGATGATAAGACACTGCCCATACAAACTCTGAGCCAGGAGTAAAATAAACTCATAAAAGTTTCTCAGCTGGTAATCACAACAGTTTGAGGGACCGCAAGATATTGAATACACTAATCGCGATGAGGCATTGGCAGCTGTGAATACCATAGCAGGTGTTGCTTCAGACAACCACGGTAAATTACTGTACATCAAATGTTGCAATAAAAATTTGATATAATTTTCGCCTGACTATCACGATCACATTGCCTACTCTTAATTATATAGTATGTTATATGTTGGCATGCATAACCTTTAACCAATTCTGATGGATGTTAAAATAATTTTTACAATAATTGCCATTATTATCAACACACTCTTCACTCCCGTTTTAACAATTCTAAATCGCTTTACAACTGTAGGCATCAAGTCACTTGCCGATAACGTTGCATACAACGTTTGAAAGATCTAATTTTCATCGAACACAATCTATACTGAACCAAAATATAAATGCAACATGTAAAATTTTGGTCCCATGTTTCATGAGCTAAAATAAAATATTGCAGACATTTTCCGTATGCACAAAAAGCTTTTTTAGCTCAAATTTCGTGTGCAAATTTGTTTACATCCCTGTTAGTGAGCATTTCTCCTTTGCCAAGATAATCCATCCACCTGACGGGTGGCATATCAAGAAACTGATTAAACAGCATGATCATTACAAAGGTGCACCTTGTGCTGGTGACACTAAAAGGCCACTCTAAAATGTGCAATTGTGAGGCACAACACAATGCCACAGATGTTAAGTTATGAGGAATGTCCAACAGAGCTGTTGCCAGAGAATTTAATGTTAATTTCTCTACCATAAGCCGCCTCTAATGCTGTTTTAGAGAATTTGGCAGTAATGTCCAACCGGCCTCACAACCGCAGACCACGTGTAATCACACCAGCCCTGGACCTCCACATCTGGCTTCTTCACCTGCAGGATTGTCTGAGACCAGCCAACCGGACAGCTGATGAAACTGAGGAGTATTTTGGTCTGTAATAAAGCCCTTTTGTGAGGAAAAACTCATTCTCATTGGCTGGGCCTGGCGCCCAAATGGATGGTCATAGCTGCGCCCCTGCCCAGTCATGAAAAATCCATACATTAGGGCCTAATAAATTCCATTTCAATTGACTGATTTCCTTATATGAACAGAAACAGTAAACATTTTAATTGTTTCGTTTTTATATTTTTGTTCAGTATAAGTTAACATAAGCCCTAGATGCCTTCAATTGCCCAATTTAGACACATTTGTAGAATGTGATTGTTGCGCTCCAAATGCCTTACTTTAAATAACATGATGTAGGTATTTAGGGCATATCATGTGCATATCATGTGAAATAGGCCTTGTGAAATCATTATCAAAAGCGCAAGAGATACTATTGCATGTACGGTGCATTCGGAAAGTATTCAGACCCCTTCACTTTTGTTACGTTAGCCTTATTCTAAAATGGATTAAATAGTTTCCCCCCTCATCAATCTACAGACAATAACCCATAACGACAAAGCAAAAACAGGTTAAAATGTTTGGCAAATTTATAAAAAATAAAAACACATTTACATACGTATTAAGACCCTTTACTCAGTACTTTGTTGAAGCACCTTTTGCAACAATTACAGCCTGGAGTCTTCTTGGGTATGACGCTACAAAGCTTGGCATACCTGTATTTGGGGAGTTTCACCCATTATTCTCTGCAGATCCTCTCAAGCTCTGTAAGGTTGGATGGGGAGCGTCGCTGCACAGCTATTTTCAAGTCTCTCCAGAGATGTTGGATCGGGTTCAAGTCCGGCGCTGGCTGGGCCGCTCGAGGACATTCAGAGACTTGTCCCAAAGCCACTCCTGTGTTGTCTTGGCTGTGTGCTATTTAGGGTCATGATCCAGTTGGAAGGTGAACCTTCGCCCCAGTCTGAGGTCCTGAGCGCTGTGAAGCAGGTTTTCATTAAGGATCTCTCTGTACTTTGCTCCGTTCATCTTTCCCTCAGTCCTGGCTAGTCTCTCAGTCCCTGCCACTGAAAAATATCCCCACATCATGATGCTGGCACCACCATGCTTCACCGTAGGGATGGTATTGGCCAGGTGATGAGAGGTGCCTGGTTTCCTCTAGACGTGACGCTTGGCATTCAGGACAAAAGTTCAATCTTGGTATCATCAGACTAGAGCATATTGTTTCTCATGGTCAGAGTCCTTTAGGTGCCTTTTTTACTGAGGAGTGGCTTCCGTTTGGCCCCTTTACCATTAAGGCCTGATTGTTGGAGTGCTACAGAGATGGTTGTCCTTCTGGAAGGTTATCCCATCTCCACAGAGGAACTCTGGAGCTCTGTCAGAGTGACCATCGGGTTCTTGGACCAAGGCTCTTGTTTCCCGATTGCTCAGTTTGGCCGGGCGGAAAACACTAGGAAGAGTCTTGTTGGTTCCAAACTTCCATTTAAGAATGATGGAGGCCACTGTGTTCTTGGGGACCTCAAATGTTGCAGAAATGTTTTGGTACCCTTCCCCAGATCTGTGCCTCGACACAATCCTGTCTCGGGGCTCTACATTTCTCTGACATGCACTGTCAGCTGTGGGGACCTTTATATAGACAAGTGTGTGCCTTTCCAAATCATGTCCAATCAATTGAATTTACCACAGGTGGACTCCAATCAAGTTGTAGAAACATCAAGGATGATCAATGGAAAACAGGATGCACCGGAGCTCAATTTCGAGTCTCATTCATAGCAAAGGGTCTGAATACTATATAAATAAGGTATTTCTGTTTTTTATTTGTAATACATTTGCAAAAATGTCTAAACCTGTTTTCACTTCATCATTCTGGGGTTTTGTGTGTAGATTAAGAAAAAAAAATTCAGCAATTTTAGAGTAAGGCTGCAATGTAACAAAATCCTTCTCTACCTTACTGGAGGATAATGTAAAAGGTCTCTGCCCTCTGGGCTTCTTCACCAATGTGTTTTGAGAAAGGAGAGGATGTGAGGAATCAAGAAAAGATGTAGTATGGACAATACATATGGAAGTCACGACGAGTGTGACTTTCATTTTTCAGCTCCACCTCAAATGTAGCAAATTTGTGCGAGTGTCATGTTATTCATTCTTTGATGAAGCATTTTTGATGGAGTAAATTCTCATGTCATTGACTATGACATTGACGCATCCTCTCTCTCCCATTGTTAAGCTGTGTGTCTTCCTCTTCAGCCCAAGTCGTCTGTAGTAGGTCTCCTGGCTGAGATGATCTCCCAGTTTGAGGAGGAGCCTCCGCTGGGCACCAAGTCCACAGGAGACAACAGAGACCCCAATGTGCTGCTGGCCTTCGTTTCCAACCTGAAGATCAATGAAGGTGGGTATATAGACTAGATTTAATTGCCTGGTTTGCCGGACACAGATTAAATGGTTTAAGAGCAGTGGCGAATCCAGCATTTCCAAAATGGGCTAATTCTGCACATATGGTTGGTTTGATGTTGGTATCTTAAGCCTAGTTCTTAGGACACCTCGTGAGCTGTCCTAACCAGTACCTGTTAAACTCTGAGTGGTTGTTTTTGGACCCGGTACCGGGAACTCAAATCTTACTGCTGGCAATATCAAAAGAAAATTAAGCGCATTAAGCCACTTCTTTACAAGGGGTGTAAAGCCTAACTGGCATAATTTTCACTCTTAATCTTTATAATAAAATCATTACATGCATAATCACATTTGCGGTCACTTTTGATGGTGTTTTCCCGCTAATGGAACATTTGCGTATATATCCTACTGCCTTGTACACTTATAATGTAAATAAATAGCCAAATAGTTTATCAATTTTAAACTAAACATTTTGCTCTGCAGCGGGGGGGTTTTATGCTCGTGGTTGTATTCATTTGGATCCTATCACATCCCACAACTGACCCAGACTATGTTTGGAATATTTATTACTTGCACAGAATAGAATAGGTCAACTTTTGTACTATGGGGGATAGTAGATTGACATAGGCTAGTGCTTTTGCAGTTCATTAGGCCTACTCATCTTGTTGGCTGACGAAAAGTAAATGTTCTTCGAATATCTTCAATAATCCCATCGGAATTGGATAAGGATGTGTGCAGTTGGGTCCCCGATGTGTCTGTCTTCGCTTGTAGCCTGTGAGAAAGACCCGATTACGTGATGGAGAGCCATGTGAGTGAGAGGTGCTTCGGAGCAAGCAGCACTCAGGGAGAAGGGCACAACACAGCACTTCGGGCACAATGGCCACTGGCAGCAAAAGCATGGATTTTTTTTAGGGTGCATTATGGCCACAAAGGGGATGCTGCCGTGAAATTTGAGACTGATGAAGTGTATAGCCTGCGCAAAAAACAAAGCAGAACTCTCTTTTCAAATCATCATTAGTCACATCATCAATGTATTAAAAATCAAAACATGTAGCCCAAAGTTTGTAGAATAACTAAAGTTACATTTAACTCTTAAGTATATAGGAGTACCTATTTCTTTGTTAACCGCTCATCACAGCATGTGTGCACTTTTTCAAATCGTTTGGAGAAAATATCCTTTCTATTTTATTCTGCTTTGTTCAATTGTATTCTTAATACTATAAAATAATGCCACGCAATTCTTAGCTAATCTTGTCTGCTACATGAAAACTAGTGTACAGTGGACTGCAGTCAAAATGTCATGACCTTTTGATCACATGATTTTTGTAAAGTTCATGCAGTCGACATGTAGGTAGGTGCAAGTCGGACAATTTTTATCCCCAGAATGCAACACAGTTTTAAGGGAGACTTGACAAAACAATCCGCTCGTATACGCCCATTGAGATTAGCACAATACAAGACTTTGTTCTCACACAGTCACACAGAGTATCTGTGCATGTGCTCGGGTGCACTTCACACAGCTACAACATAATAGCTAGGGGACCAAAACAGATTAAATGTTGCAAAGGTAAAAAGTTTTGATATAGGGATGGTGTCCTGGACACAGATTAAGCCTAGTCTTGGACTAAAAAGCATGCTCAACGGAGAATCTTGATTGAAAGACTACACGACTGTGTCTGTAAAACCAGCCCCTGAAGTTTAGCCTTGCGCTTTAACACTCCTGGTTGTTGTGGAAATTGACCCACTACTACTGTTTACTTTGTGCATATACACCATCTCCCTGAGTCTACCTTTTAAACCTAACCAATGACCAGGCCAATCACCTTATGCCTGCTGCCCACAGTGTCAAGAAGTGACATCCAAAAAACACTAACTATACAGCAACTAAATGGCTCCTAACCTCCCACATATTGGCAACATTTAGTCCAACACCAAAACTAAAACGAAATAATATAGATGTGTTTTTATAAAACCTTTAACTAAATAAACTATTGTAAAGTGGATCTGAAAACTGAAACAAAACTGAATAAAATATTTTAAATAATTTAAATGAAAACTAATAAAAACACAACTATATTAATGTTGCGTTGCACAAGGCCTGCGCTTTTAAAACACTGCTTTCTATGGAAAATATATATTTTCAATCATTTTGGAACAGTAATTGGAGACATATTTTATTTCAAACCTAGACTTAAAAATATCTTATTCCCCAACATGGGGAAAATTAGTGGGACCCCTCCTGAAAAAACAAACATTTCATTTTTTTTTTGGCATGCTCTATTTTGGGCTCTGTAGTAGTCGCATTGTTTCTGAAATGTAGTATACAATATTATCCGTAGTTTACAAAATGCCACCAGAGGGCGTCAGAGTTTAAGTGGTGTCTTATAATAAAAAAGCTAGTGAGTCAGTGGTTCCTGTTACACATGAAATTGCTTTGGAGTTGTTTTGATATTTCCACACTACCGGTCAAAAATTTTAGAACACCTACTCATTTCAAGGGTTTTTCTTTTCTTTTTACTATTTTCTACAATGTAGAATAATAATGAAGACATAAACTATGAAGTAACCAAAAAAGTGTTAAACTAATCAAAATATATTTGAGATTCTTCAAAGTAGCCACCCTTTGCCTTGATGACAGCTTTGCACACTCTTGGTATTTTCTCAACCAGCTTCATGAGGTAGTCACCTGGAATGCATTTCAATTAACAGATGTGCCTTGTTAACTTCTTATGGGCAGGTGGGACAATAGCCATTGTAAATAGTGGTAGGCTGAATATTTTTGGGGGGATGGTTTGTCATCAGGGTTTCGCCTGCCATATCAGTTCTGATATACTCACAGACATAATTTAGAGTGTTTTCTATCCAAATCTACCAATTATATGCATATCCTAGCTTCTGGGTCTGAGTAACAGGCAGTTTACTTTGGGCACACTTTTCATTCGGACGTCAAAATACTGCCCCCTACCCAAGAGAGGTTAAGTTCATTTGTGAAATGTAATTCCTTTAATGCATTTGAACCAGCCGGTTGTTTTGTGACAAGGTAGGGGGGTATACAGAAGAAAATCCTATTTGGTAAAAGACCAAGTCCATATTATGGCAAGAACGTCTCAAATAAGCGAAGAGAAATGACAGCCAATCTGGATAATGTCAAGAACTTTGAACGTTTCTTGAAACACCTAAAACACTGTTGCGAGCGGGCCTGGCCCAGGTATCCTGGTATCCTGGAAGGATATTGACCTCATCCCGTCAGTTGAGGATGCCCGTTTGTTCTTTAAAAGTAATTTCCTCACCATCTTAAATAAGCATGCCCCTTTCAAAAAATGTAGAACTGAGAACAGATATAGTCCTTGGTTCATTCCAGGCCTGACTGCCCTCAACCAGCACAAAAACATCCTGTGGCATATTGCACTAGCATCGAATAGTCCCCGCGATATGCAACTTTTCAGGGAAGTCAGGATCCAATACACAGTCAGTTAGGAAAGCAAAGGCCCGCTTTTTCAAACAGAAATTCTGGGACGCTGTAGCAAATTAACACTGAAGTGATATATGTGCCCGCCCGACTAGCATCACCACTCTGGACGGTTCTGACTAACCCAACTACAAATACCTAGGTGTCTGGCTAGACTGTAAACTCTCCTTCCAGTCTCATATTAAGCATCTCCAATCCAAAATTAAATCTAGAATCGACTTCCTATTTCGCAACAAAGCCTCCTTCACTCACGCTGCCAAACATACCCTCATAAAACTGACTATCCTACCGATCCTCGACTTCGGTGATGTCATTTACAAAATAGCCTCCAACACTCTACTCAGCAAATTGGATGCAGTCTATCACAGTGCCATCCGTTTTTTCACCAAAACCCTATATACCACCCACCACTGCGACCTGATCGCTGCAGCTGTACATAGCCCATCTGTAAAGAGCCCATCCAACTATCTACCTCATACCCATATTGTTTTTGTTGACTTTTTTGCTCTTTTGCACACCAGTTTTCTACTTGCACATCTTCATCTGCACATCTATCACTCCAGTGTTAATTTGCTAAATTGTAATTACTTCGTTACTATGCCTATTTATTGCCTGACCTTCTTACTCCATTTGCACACACTGTGTATAGATTTTTCTATTGTGTTATTGACTGTACTTTTGTTTATCCTATGTGTAACTCTGTTGTTTTTTGTCACACTGCTTTACTTTATCTTGGCCAGGTCGCAGTTGTAAATGAGAACTTGTTCGCAACTGTTCTACCTGGTTAAATAAAGGTGAAATACATTTTTTAAGTGCAGTCGCAAAAACCATCAAGCGCTATGATGGAACTAGCTCTAATGAGGACTGCCACAGGAATGGAAGACCCAGAGTTACCTCTGCTGCAGAGGATAAGTTCTTTTAGAGTTACCAGCCTCAGAAATTGCAGCCCAAATAAATGCTTCACAGAGTTCAAGTAACAGACACATCTCAACATCAACTGTTCAGAGGAGACTGTGAATCAGGCCTTCATGTTCAAATTGCTGCAAAGAAACCACTACTAAAGGACACCAATAATAATAAGAGACTTGCTTGTGCCAAGAAACACGAGCAATGGACATTAGACTGGTGGAAATGTGTCCTTTGGTCTGGAGTCCAACTTGGACATTTTTGGTTCCAACCGCCGTGTCTTTGTGAGACGCGGTGTGGGAGAACGGTTGATCTCCGCATGTGTATTTCCAACCGTAAAGCATGGGTGAGAAGTTATGGTGTGGGGGTGCTTTGCTGGTGACACTGTCTGATTTATTTAGAATTCAAGGCACTCTTAACCAGCATATCTACCACAGCATTCTGGAGCGAAATGCCATCCCATCTGGTTTGCGCTTATTGGGACTATCATTTATTTTTCAACCGGACAATTACCCAACACACCTCCAGGCTGTGTAAGGGCTATTTTACCAAGAATGAGAGTGATGGAGTGCTGCGTCAGATGACCTGGCCTCCACAATCCCCCGACCTCAACCAAATTGAGATGGTTTGGGATGTCGGACCGCAGAGTGAAGGAAAAGCAGCCAACAAGTGCTCAACATATGTGGGAAGTCCTTCAAGACTGTTGGAAAAGCAATCCAGGTGAAGCTGGTTGAGAGAATGTCAAGAGTGTGCAAAGGGTGGCTACTTAGAAGAATCTAAAATAAAAAATATTATTATTATTTAACACTTTTTTGCTTACTTACATGATTCCATGTGTGTTATTTCGTAGTTTTGATGTCTTCACTATTAGTCTACAATGTAGAAAATAGTAAAAAATAAAGAAAAACCCTTGAATGAGTAGGTGTTCTAAAACTTTTGACCGGTAGTGTATATGACCAATCCATAAATAATCTACCTACATGCAACAGTATCTCTTGTGCTTTTGACAATGATTTCACATGAGGCCTACTTCACATGATATGCCTAAATAATTATAACCACTATGGTAATAAATAAACACATTTGTCTTTAGATTATTTAATTAACCGACATGTTATCTCTTTGAGCGCAATATCACATAATAAAATTATCCCTTATTGGGTATGCCTATAAGAATTGGGCCATTTAAGACATCTAGAGCTTCATGTTAGATAAAAATGATTGACCTTTCAAACGTTTTATGCAACATTATCGGGAAGTGACTTGATCGATTTGAGTTGATAAAGTGACGAGTGTGTTTGCTATAACAGTTATATGATCAAAAATCCACATCCGAATTGGTTAAAAAAAGGTTTTGGATGACAACATTAGGCAGAAATTCAGACTTGGCAAAGTGATCGTGTCGTGAAAATTATATATCAAACCTTTTGTCGAAAGCGTGTTTCCTCATCATTATTATTATTATTATTATTATTATTATTCTCCATCATTTGCAACAATGTCAACGAGCTTCACTATCTTTTGCTGTACCTCAAACTGTCATGATAACGAGCTGAGAAACTTTTTATGACTTGATTTTACTCTTTGTCTGAACAGTGTCTTAACCTCATCCTAAAACCTCCTCTGAGCTGCGAGAAAAAACGTTTTGTTGTTTTTTAACAGGATCCCTAGAACCTTTTTCTGAGAAGCTTTGTGAATATGGGCCCTGGGTTTAAAACAACTTTCAATAGAGATTCTCCATTGAGCATGCTTTTCAGACCAGTATTAGGTTTAATCTGTGTCTGGGAAACCAGACTTTCTGGACATATACTGCCAGAATGCCACTTGCTGAATGGTTCATTGGGTTTAAAAAGATAAGGCTATATTTGGGCCCAGAGGATAACACATGACTACTTTATATTACAATTCTTTCCAAAGTGTATTTCTTCATTCAATGAATCCTGTCACCTACAAATTAGCGTTTTGATATTCACCAGAAACCGACAACGCAAACTCCAGATTAAGCTGTGGCTGGGTCTGATAGTTTGCCATCAATAGCCAAGCCAGCTTTCTCTAGTGATGATGTGTTAAATTGCAGAATGTTTAGATTGAAATGTTATAATTTAGAACATATCTGATTTGTCTGTCATGTAGAACTGGGAAAAGCGTAATCTCTGTTTAGTAACTTTCTGTTTGCAGCATTCTGAAAGCTAAACATTTCACCTGACGTTAACACCCCTGGCTCTAACTCAAACCATGTCCTCCTATCACAGGTGGAGTACAGCATCATGATCATTTAATCAACAAAGTCACAGTCATTGGGGGCGGAGACTTGGGAATGGCATCAGTGATGAGCATTTTGGCAAAAGTATGACTGCCTTTTTTTTGCTTTGACACTCAAATGTTAAAACTGGGTCGTGTTCATTAGGACATGCAACAGGAAACCTTTTGTGACGAGAAATTGAAATTTGTGTTTCTTATTGGACAAGTCCATGTAGTACTTATCAGTCTGCACTTTGCCCTCCCTCCAAAAGATTGCACATTTTGTCACAAAGCAGAATCAAAGGCTGATTTTTTTTTAAGTGAAATGTATTTAAACCTACTTGACAAACAATTATAGGTCGCCCTGTTTGTCTTTTTCTTACTTTTGGTGCCATATTAACACGACCCAGGTACATTGATGTAACAAGCCTTTCTTAATCACTGTTGTGTCTAAAGGATGTGTTTTGAGTATTGATCACCATTTCTATCCCATGTATCCTTCATAACAGTGAAGAGTTCACATATTATGTTCTCTCTCTCTTTGCTTTATAGGGTAAAGTGGATAGACTAGTCTTCATTGACGTAGCTGAGAGCTCCACCAAAGGTGGTAGCATGGATCTAGAGATTTTCAACTTACCGAAGGTGGAGGTATCTAAAGGTACATCTCCTATAAACTTATTTAGACACTACTTTTACCCAGTAAAGCAGCAGTGAACTGTAAACTAAGCCTGACCTATTCATCTAAACCTCAGCCTAAGTATATAGTCACTAGTTTGGACCACTGATTTATATCTAGCGTTCCCTTCCCAAAAATTGGCACTGAGCAAATTTCAGGTCTTGTGAGCGGGAACTTAAATATTGCGAGCATTCTGTGCAACTTCCAGCACGCATTAATTATGAACACAGGCTCCACCTGCTTTAAATTAGTTTCACAGTGATCAATAGGCTATTGTTGTTATTTGAGCATAATGTAGTCCTATCAGAGTGGCCTATCAACAAAACCTTATTGAGAAAATGCCATAACATTTCCACATGGATATAGGTGTTGACTTCTATGATATCCCCTACAATAGCCAATGTGTGGTGTTCATTGTAGGCTTGACATAAACCATTTTAGGACTGATGTTTTAATTTTAAAGCTCAAATCACTTTATAAAAATAAGAAATGATTTATAACACAGTTTGCCAAATATGTGACTGAAAATTGTATTGTGTAAAAAAAAAGAAAAAAAAAGTGGTGCGTGCATATGTATTCACCCCCTTTGCTATAATTAAGATCTGGTGCAACCAATTACCTTCAGAAGTCACATAATTATTTAAATAAAGTCCACCTGTGTGCAATCTAAGTGTCACATGATCTGTCACATGATCTCAGTATATATAAACCTGTTCGGAAAGGCCCCAGAGTCTACAACACCACTAAGCAATGGGCTCCATGAAGACCAAGGAGCTCTCCAAACAGGTCAGGAACAAAGTTGTGGACAGATCAGGATTGGGTTATAAAAATATCTGAAACATCCCACAGAGCACCATTTAAATCCATTATTAAAAAATGGAAAGAATATGGCATCACGCCAAATCTGCCAAGAGAGGCCTGCCCACCAAAACTCACGGACCAGGCAAGGAGGGAATTAATCAGAGGCAACAAAGAAACCAAAGATAACCCTGAAGGAGCTGCAAAGCTCCACAGCAGAGTTTGGAGTATCTGTCCATAGGACCACTTAAGCCGTACACTCCACAGAGCTTTACGGAAGAGTGGCCAGAAAAAAGCCAAGAAAAAAATGCCAAAAGGCATGTGGGAGATTCCCCAAACATATGGAAGAAGGTACTCTGGTCAGATGAGACTAAAATTGAACTTTTTGGCCATCAAGGAAAATGTTATGCTATGAAAATGCTATGCAAACCCAACACCTCTCATCACCCCATGAACACCATCCCCACAGTGAAGCTTGGTGGTGGCAGCATCATGCTGTGGGGATGTTTTTCATCAGCAGGGGCTGAGAAACTGGTCAGAATTTAAGGAATGATGGATGGCACTAAGTACAGATACATTATTGAGGGAAACCTGTTTCAGTCTTCCAGAGATTTGAGACTGGGACGGAGGTTCACCTTCCAGCAGGACAATGACCCTAAGCATACTGCTAAAGCAACATTCAAGTGGTTTAAGGAGAAACATGTAGATGTCTTGGAATGGCCTAGTCAAAGCCCAGATGTCAATCCAATTGAGAATCTATGGTATGACGTGAAGATATCTATACACCAGCAGAACCCATCCAACTTGTAGGAGCTGGAGCAGTTTTGCCTTGGATAATGGGCAAAACTCCCAGTGGCTAGATGTGCCAAACTTATAGAGACATACCCCAAGAGACTTGTAGCTGTAATTGCTGCAAAAGGTGGCTCCACAAAGTATTGACTTTTGGGGGGTGAATAGTTATGCACGCTCAGGTGTTCTGTTTTTTATTGTCTAATTTCTTGTTTTTCTTTTTCTTATTTTGCATCTTCAAAGTGGTAGGTTGTGTAAATCAAATGATAAAACCCCCCAAAAATCTATTTTAATTCCAGGTTGTAAGGCAACAAAATAGGAAAAATGCCAAGGGGGGTGAATACTTTCACAAGCCACTGTATGTTGGAGTGTGCAGGTCCTTCTTCAAAAGGGATGTTTATTAAAGGGATGTTTATTAAAGGGATGTTTGTTAAAGGGATGACTATCAACGCGGGGGCTACCACTTTCCCAAAAAACGTGTGTTACAATGGGGCCTTAAGATACTCCACTTTTGTTGAAGAACCGTTTGTTTTCCAATGATAGACCTGTCGGCGTCTGCCGACTCCAGTGTGATCGTGGTGACGGCGAACGCGTGGAGCAACGAGCAGTCATACGTGAGCGTGGTCCAGACCAACGTGGACATGTACCGGGGCATTATCCCAGGCCTGGTCCGCCTTAGCCCCAACGCTGTGCTGCTCATTGCCTCGCAGCCAGGTCCGAACACACACACACACACACACACCTACCAGTCAAAAGCAGCAGAAGTCACTGAACTAGAAGTGTCATAGGAAATACAGAAAAATTGTGATCAAATCTCATATTGGCATTGGTGTATGATTTACTGTCCACAAAAAATATCTGCGAAAATTTCATAAACCCTCTGTTCTAATATCTCTGACAGTGGACATCATGGCCCATGTGGCGTGGAGACAGAGCGGCCTGCCACCATCCAGGGTGATCGGGGCGGGGTGTAACCTGGACTCTGAACGTCTCTGTCACATCCTGGACATCAGTCTCAACACACACAAACAGGCCTGGGTCATAGGAGAACTCTCAGACAACAAGGGTAAGATGGAGACAGGTCTGAAGATTTCTTTCAGTAGTGGTGGCAAAGTTAGCATGGGGGGTGGCTTGGCATGCCCAGAAGGCATGGTTTCCGACCAAATGTTAGAGGCCCTACTCTTGGCCGCAGTGACAACATTTCGTGTTTTTTTAAAGCTAATTTGTACACATTTTGCCAAGGCTTATGCTGTATTCTTATGCTAGATTCTCCCTGACTGTCTAGTTTTATTTTGGTCATTGTTAGTGCTCAAAATGATCTTGTAAAAATATAGATATTTAGCTACATTATCATTTCTACATACTTTGTGGTTTTAGTAATTTCTAACTGCATTATGTCACTTTTTGGACAACCTGACCAAATTCAGACATTTTAGGTGTAGGTCTGTCATTCTCATTGAAAGCAAGTCTAAGAAATTGTAAATCTGTTCTATGTGCGCTATTTCTATGTTTCGTTTTTGCATCTTTTACTTTCGGTTTTGTACGCCAACTATAAACAACTGAAAATATATTTCAGTGGTTTAGATGGTAAAATGATTCTCTACACATTGCTTGTATTGTCACAAACTGAAATTAGGCGAACTATTGGAATTTTAGCTACCAGGAAATTGCTCCTCCATTTCTGCATATTGCACTGAAAACATTTTTCCACCCTGGATCTCCCCAGGAGATTTTTTTGTAATCTTTTTCATGGGATTGGTGGAAACTATTTAGAAGCAGTGGCCTACTGCCGCTAAATGAATATAGGGGAAACATTGCATACCAAACTACCAAGACAGTATCTACTTGCAGTATCTGATGTTGTGGGTGAAGTGAATGTTTGTTATTACTCTCTGTGGAGCACAGGAGCCATTTAATGCAATATCTCTGGATATTAATGGGATTTCTATAACACTCACAATCTGTTTTTGTGTTGCAGTCCCTGTGTTGAGTAACATTTTGATGGGGGCTAGCCACCAACATCCAGAGATCGCACCCAGATCCAAAGCTACCAAACCTCTGTTAGACAGGTAAGTAACAAAAACAACAACGAGGTCTTTATCCCTCAGAGCACTGCCAAGAACTTTCCCCGGAGACTAGGGTGACTATGACCCAAAATGGCATCACACTGACTGAAGGTGTTCCGGATACATGTTGCCCGCAGGCACAGATCTAGGATCAGCTCACCCAATCTTAATATAAAAAAGAAGACGGAACAATGATATAGCGGACCTCGTATCAGTGTCTAGGG
Source organism: Oncorhynchus nerka (assembly GCF_034236695.1). Lineage (NCBI taxonomy): Eukaryota > Metazoa > Chordata > Actinopteri > Salmoniformes > Salmonidae > Oncorhynchus > Oncorhynchus nerka. Next base: position 62,405,440 of record NC_088404.1, on the reverse strand, counting down.
CAGAGTGCAACTGTATTCTAATACTGCACATTGTTCCCCTATACAGTACATTTGTAAACTATTCAGATCCGTTGACTTTTTCCACATTTTGTTACGTTACAGCCTTATTATAAAATGGATGAAACATCTTTTTCCCCTCAATCTACACACAGTACCCCATAATGACAAAGCGAAAACAGGTTTTTACATAAGTATTCAGACCCTTTGCTATGAGACTCAAAATTGAGCTCAGTTGCATCCTGTTTCCATTGATCATTCTTGAGATGTTTCTACAACTTGATTGGAGTCCACCTGTAGTAAATTAAATTGATTGGACATGATTTGGAAAGGCACACACCTGTCTATATAAGGTCCCATAGTTGACAGTGCATATTAGAGCAAAAACCAAGCCACGAGGTTGATGGAATTGTCCGTAGAGCTCCGAGACAGGATTGTGTCGAGGCAGAGATCTGGGAAAGGGTACCAAAACAAGAACCCAATGGTAACTCTGATAGATCTCCAGTGTTCCTCTGTGGAGATGGGAGAACCTTCCAGAAGGACAGCCATCTCTGCAGCACTCCACCAATCAGGACTGTATGGTAGTGGCCAGAAGGAAGCCACTCCTCAGTCAACGGCACATGACAGCCCACTTGGAGTTTGGCAAAAGGCACCTAAAGGTCTCAGACCAGGAGAAACAAGATTCTCTGATGAAACCAAGATTTTAAAAAACAGGCATTAAATATCACTTTGGATGGTGTATCAGTACACCCAGTAATTACAGGCGTTCTTCCTAACTCAGTTGCCAGAGAGGAAGGAAACCGCTCAGGGATTTCACCATGAGTCCAATGGTGACTTTAAAACCGTTAGAGTTGAATGGCTGTGATTGGCGAAAACAACTGATGGATCAACAACATTGTAGTTACTCCACAATGCTATCATAATTGATAGTGAAAATAAGGAAGCCTGTACAGAATACAATTTTCCAAAACATGCATTCTGTTTACAACAAGGCACTAAAGTAATACTTCAAAAAATGAGGTAACGCAATTCACGTTTTGTCCTGAATACAAACTGGTATGTTTGAGTCAAATCCAAAACACACACAAATCCAATAAAACACATTACTGAGTACCACTCCATATTTTCAAGCATAGTGGTGGATGCATCATGTTATGGGTATGCTTGTAATCGTTAAGGACTGGGGAGTTTCAGGATAAAAATAAACGTAATAGAGCTAAGCACAGGCAAAATCCTAGAGAAGAACCTGGTTCAGTCTCCTTTCCACCAGCCGTTTTTTCGGGCGGTAGGCGAGTGGTTAGAGCATTGGACTAGTAACCGAAAGGTTGCAAGTTCAAATCCCCGAGCTGACAAGGTACACATCTGTCGTTCTTCCCCTGAACAGGCAGTTAACCCACTGTTCCTAGGCCGTCATTGAAAATAAGAATTTGTTCTTAACTGACTTGCCTAGTTAAATAAAGGTAAAATAAATAAACATTGGGAGATGAATTCACCTTTCAGCAGGACAATAACCTAAAACACAAGGCCATTGGAGTTGCTTAGCAAAAGTGTTGAATGTTCCTCAGTGGCAGAGTTCGTTTTGACTTATATTGGCTTAAATCTATGGCAAGACTTAAATGGCTGTTTTGCAATGATCAACAACCAATTTGAAAATAATGGACAAATGTTGCACTATCCAGGTGTGGAAAGCTCTTAAAGACTTACATCTGTAATCGCTACCAAAGGTGATTCTAACATGTATTGAATCGGGGGGTTGAATACGTATCTAATAGAGATAAGTGTTTTATTTTTCATGATTTAAATTATATGTTAGAATTTCTCTTTCACTTTGACAGAGTATTTTGTGTTGAAAAGAAATTAAATCTATTTTAATCCCACTGTGTATCAACGAAGTGGGAAAAAGTCAAGGGGTGTGAATACTTTCCTACTCTAACCGAATTGACCAGTTTCCTGTTTTGTGCAGGGCGTTTGAGATGCTGAAGGGCCGTGGCCAACGCTCCTGGTCTGTGGGTCTGTCTATCGCTGACATCACCCACAGTATCCTGGTGGACCAGAGGAAGACTCACTCTGTCTCCACACTGGCACAGGTAACACAGCTGCACATGTAGCAGTATTGCTTCCGTCCCTCTCCCCGCCCCGAACCAGGGACCCTCTGCACACACAGACAACAGCCACCCTCGAAGCATCGTTATCCATCGCTTCCCAAATGCCGCGGCCCTTGCAGAGCAAGGGGAACAACTACTTCAAGGTCTCAGAGCGAAACGTCACTGATTGAAACGCGCACCCCGCTAACTAGCTAGCTATTTCACATCAGTTACACACAGACTGACTGAAACGGGGAGGGACTACCTGGGCTTGTCCAATGAGAAAAGCTTATTTTTGCTTTCCATTGCAAAATGTATAAAAAGCGTTTTTTTGTTGTTGCATACAATCTAGATCCCTCGAGAAACCACACTTTACTATATACACCTCAGCTCAAGTCGATGTGTATATAGAGGGTTTTCTGACCAAAATGCACTGCTGTCATGTTTCTCATCTTGTGCATCCTGTACCTGTGTTAAGTTTTGTATCCGTTTCCCTGGGAAGATCTCAATTGCATACTCCTCCTGTCCTTCTTGTCTCCTTCTCAAAACCCATTGGATATGAGAGCCAGAGGTTCGTCCTCGCTGACCTTCTCCTCCAATTGGTTTTGAGAAGGAGGTAAGGAAAGAGAGCAAGAGGAGTATGCTATTGAGTTTCTCCCCGTGTGTGTTTCAGGGCTGGGGTGGTATCGGTGCGGAGGTGTTCCTCAGCCTACCCTGTGTCCTGGGGGTGTCGGGTTCAACCCGTCTAGCCGGCGTGTCCCTGGGACAGGAAGAGGACGCCAGACTGAGGGAGAGCGTCACGTCGCTCTGTGCCCTCCTCTCACAGCTAAGGATATGATGCCCTTGCCCCGGGCAGCACAACACAGCCAATCAATCTGACTGATGAGGCCATCAGCCGATCAGCGTTCTTCAGTCCTGGGCCCTGTTTCCTAAAAGCATCTTAAGGCTAGGTTAATCTTAGAACAATAGGATCCTATGGTTCTAAGCCTTAAGATGCTTTTGGGAAACCAGGTCTTAGACCTGGAAGGCAGGTTTTTGCACCAGCCCTGTACTAATTCATCGGATTCAGCTAATCTACTAATTGTCAAGATTTTGTTTAGTGGAATCTGTTGTTAGAGCTGGGTTGGAACCAAAGCCTGCACACACTGGCATAGATGACGAGAAAGGGTCAAGTTCAAGTGATGAAAGATTTTACTTTTTCGTAGTTTTCCAAAATAAAATGTAATCTGGTTGAATGGTGAAGGTAACCGTTCATTATTTATGAAGAAAATTGTATGCAAAGGAATCAGAAAGATGTCTTTATTATATATTTAACATCTTATTTACAGCACTCCAATGCTATATTTCTGTATGCCAATCATTCCTGGACTTTTTAGAGAAGGAAATAAAAATTAACATCTTAATTGACCAAATATTGACTTGGTGTCATTACTATTACGTTGTTATGCACATTTGTACAGTGCTCTTTGCACTCCACATCCCCTAACCACAGTAAAGGTGTGGCTTGTTGTTGAAATGTATGTGTTTTGGTAGAGGGATAAACCTGGGTCGTGTTCTTTAGGCACCAAACGGAACATGGAGGGACTACCTGGACTTGTCCAATAAGAAACGTTTGACTTTTCCGATGGAAAACCTTTTTTCGATTGTGTGCCATAATGAACATGACCTAAGCTTAATGGCCTTACTTTACTGTCTTATGCTGTTTTTCACTGTGTTAAATGGTTTTATAAAGTGCCTTCTGTTAACTATGCCTTGCTAAACTACCTGCAGTGTGTGTTAAACTTTGAAACCTGGTGTTGTACATACACTAACTGCTGGAGATTAAATGCTATTACATACTAAAGTAAAGATTTGTATGTTTATTAACCCTTTAACTGTCTCTTTTGGATGTAAAAAATATATATTTTCACCTTAAATGTCATTAATAACAACTCACAAGAACTTCCTATCTTTTTTTTTTAAACTTGGTTTAATTTGGAAATTACAGGGCTCTACCAGGCATTTGAGAAGTCAATGCCACATCAGAATGACAATTTGCATAGCATTTTAGTAATCTAAAACATACTACAAATTACTTTAGGTCTACCTCAAATGGCTTTCATAGGTAGGTAGCTTTGTTAAATGAGGACTGATGTCAAATTTCAGCTAATTATGGTAATTGTATCAACATTAATGTGTTTTCAGGTGGTGTATAGTGCAATCTCCCCTAAAATGGTTTTCTTCAATTTCAAATGTTTTAGGTTCTTACATAATGTTTCTCACATTCAGACTACATTTAAGGGATAATCAACGAGGAGCTATGAGTTCTCTGGAAAATAATGAAATACGTGGAAGGAGTTACATTATTTTCCATAGAACGCATAAAGCCCGGAGATGATTATCCCTTTTATACCATGGCTATAACTTAACACATTTACCTCTAGAAATGTTCAACATCCACTGCATACATACATATAATGAACAGAAATCTAAATGCAACATGTAAAGTGTTCCCTTGTTTCATGAGATGAAATAAAAGATCCCAGAAACGTTCCACATGCACAAAAATATTATTTCTCTTAAAATCTGTGCACAAATGTTTATATAATATATAATGCAAAGGAGCATTTATCCTTTGGCAAGATAATTCATATATTTTATTTTTAGGGACCTGTTTCATTGTACTAAGTTCTAATCAATAGCCTAGACTGTTCTTATGTATGTTATATTATCATTTAGCTTGTTGGTTTATAAATAATTAACTCAATTGGTCTGGTACAGAATGATTTAGTGAGACCTGGGTTTGTGCAGATTTACGAATTATCCGACGTTCAGCATGAGACTGTAGAGGAAATTAATTAATTAGTGACTGGTCTAAAATCAATATTCTGATATTGAGTTAATTTGGGAAATGGAAACTCATTAAACAAACTTTTCCCATGGTGCACCAGGTTACTGAGTTAATGATTACCGGATAAATTTCATCACATAATTATAAACATAGTTAATTATTCAATAAACAGCAGTTGTCACATTAACGACATAGTCACGACAATGGCCTAGTTAGGCCAATCCCGGATGATGCTGGGCCAATTGTGCGCTGCCCTATGAGACTTCCCAATCATGCCCGGATGTGATTCAGCCTGGATTCTAACCAGGCACTGTAGTGTCGCCTCTTGCACTGAGATGCAGTGCCTTAGACCGCTGCACCACTCAGGAGCCCAAACTATGCAGCACTCCATCAATCTCCTTCTAGGTCAAATAGCCCTTACGCAGCCTGTAGGTGTTGGGTCATTGTCCTGTTGAAAAACAAATGAAAGTCCCACTAATCGCAAACCAGATGGGATGGCGTATCGCTGCAGAATGCTGTGGTAGTCATGCTGGTTAAGTGTGCCTTTAATTCAAAATAAATCATTGACAGCGTCAACAGCAAAGCACAGCCACAACATCACACCTACTCCTCCATGCTTCAAGGTGGGAACCACACATGCGGAGATCATCCGTTCACCTACTAACTCTCACAAAGACACTGCGGACTCATCAGACCAAAGGACACATTTCCACTGGTCTAATGTCCATTGCTCATGGTTCTTGAACCAAGCAAGTCTCTTATTATTATTATTGGTGTCCTTTAGTAGTGATTTCTTTGCAGCAATTCGACCATGAAGGCCTAATTCACACAGTCTCTTCTGAACAGTTTATGTTGAGATGTGTCTGTTACTTTAACTCTGAAGCGTTTATTTGGGCTGCAATTTCTGAGGTTGGTAACGCTAATGAACTCTGGGTCTTCCATTCCTGTGGCGATCCTCATGAGAGCCAGTTTCATCGTAGTTCTTGATGATTTTTGCACTTGAAGAACCTTAAATTCCTGAAATGTTGCATATTGTCTGTCCTTCGTGTCTTAACGTAATGATGGACTGTACTTTCTCTTTGCTTATTTGAGCTGATCTTGCCCTAATATGGACTTGGCTTTTACCAAATAGGGCTATTTTCTGTATACCACCCCTACTTTGTCAGAACACAACTGATTGGCTCAAACGCATTAAGGAAATAAATTCCTTAAATTAACTTTTAAAAAGGCAGACCTGTTATTTGAAATGCATTCCAGGTGACTACCTCATGAAGCTGGTTGAGAGAAAGCCAAGAGTGTGCAAAGCTGTCATCAAGGCAAAGGGTGGCTACTTTGAAAAATCTCACATAATTTGTTTAACACTTTTTTGGTTACTACATGATTCCTTCGCGTTATTTCATAGTTTTGATGTCTCCACTATTATTCTACAATGTAGAAAATAGAAATAAATACCCTTCAATGACTTAATGATTTTATTTTTAATACATTTGCTAAAATTTGCCCAAAAAGTTTTTGCCTTGTCATTGTGGGATATTGTGTTGTTGATTGCTGAGGGATTTTAATTGAATTTAATCAATTTTAGAATAAGGCTGTTACGTAACAAAATATGGGGAAAATGGTTCTGATGACTTTCCGAAGGCACTGTATTTGGCCAATGTACTACGGCTTAAGGCTGTTATGTATAAAGCTGTAACAGCTCCCTTCTATCTCCTCCTCTGACGAAGAGGTGAAACAAGGATCGGACCAAAATGCAGCGTGATGATGATTCATGATATTTTAATGAAGGAAAAAACTATACATGAAGAAACTACAAAATAATGAAATGTGAAAACCGAAACAGCCCTATCTGGTGCAAACACAAAGACAGGAACAATCACCCACAAAACACTCAAAGAATATGGCTGCCTAAATATGGTTCCCAATCAGATACAACGATAAACACCTGCCTCTGATTGAGAACCACTCCAGACAGCCATAGACTTTGCTAAGCCACACACCCAATACCTAACAAAACCCCAAGACAAAACACACCACAATAAACCCATGTCACACCCCGGCCTGACCAAATAAATAAAGACAAACACAATATACTTCGACCAGGGCGTGACAGAACCCCCCTAAGGTGCGGACTCCCGGACGCACATCAAAACAATAGGGAGGGTCCGGGTGGGCGTCTGTCCATGGTGGCAGCTCCGGCGCGGGACGTGGACTCCACTCAATCAATGTCTTAGTCCCTCCTCCTCGCGTCCTAGGATAGTCCACCCTCGCCGCCAACCATGGCCTAGTAGTCCTCACCCAGAACCCCACTGGACTGAGGGGCAGCTCGGCACTGAGGGGAAGCTCGGCACTGAGGGGAAGCTCGGCACTGAGGGGAAGCTCGGAACTGAGGGGAAGCTCGGAACTGAGGGGAAGCTCAGGACTGAGAGGAAGCTCAGCACTGAGAAGAAGCTCAGCACTGAGAGGAAGCTCAGCACTGAAAGGAAGCACAGCACTGAAAGGAAGCTCAGGCAGGTAGTTGGATCTGGCAGATCCTGGCTGGCTGGCGGTTCTGGCAGATCCTGGCTAACTGGCGGATCTGGAAGAGTCTGGCTGACTGGCGGATCTGGAAGAGTCTGGCTGACCGGCGGATCTGGAAGAGTCTGGCTGACCGGCGGATCTGGAAGAGTCTGGCTGACTGGCGGATCTGGAAGAGTCTGGCGGATCTGGAAGAGTCTGGCGGATCTGGAAGAGTCTGGTTGACTGGCAGATCTGGAAGAGTCTGGCTGACCTGGAAGAGTCTGGCTGACTGGCGGATCCTGGCAGACTGACGGATCTGGCTGCTCCATGCTGACTGACAGCTCTGGCTGCTCCCTGTAGACTGACAGCTCTGGCAGCTTCTTACAGACTGGCAGCTCCGTGCAGACTGGCAGCTCCTTGCAGACTGGCAGCTCCTTGCAGACTGGCAGCTCCTTGCAGACTGACAGCTCCTTGCAGACTGACATCTCTGGCTGCTCCATGCAGACTGACAGCTCTGGCTGCTCCATGCAGACCGACATCTCTGGCTGATCCATGCAGACTGAACCCTATGGCTGCTCCATGCAGACTGACATCTCTGGCTGCTCCATGCAGACCGACAGCTCTGGCTGCTCAATGCAGACTGACAGCTCTAGCTGCTTCATGCAGACTGACTTCTCAGGCTGCTCCATGCAGACCGACATCTCTGGCTGATCCATGCAGACTGAACCCTCTGGCTGCTCCATGCAGACTGACATCTCTGGCTGCTCCATGCAGACCGACAGCTCTGGCAGCTCCTTGCAGACTGGAAGCTCCTTGCAGACTGGCAGCTCCTTGCAGACTGACAGCTCCTTGCAGACTGACAGCTCTGGCTGCTCCAAGCAGACTGACAGCTCTGGCTGCTCCATGCAGACCGACATCTCTGGCTGATCCATGCAGACTGAACCCTCTGGCTGCTCCATGCAGACTGACATCTCTGGCTGCTCCATGCAGACTGACAGCTCTGGCTGCTCCATGCAGACTGACAGCTCTGGCTGCGCTGAACAGGCAGGAGACTCCAGCAGCGCTGTAGAGGAGGAAGGCTCTGGCAGCTCTGAACAGGCGGGAGACTCCGGCAGCGCAGGAGAGGAGGAATGGCTCTGGCTGCGCTAAACAGGCGGGAGACTCCAGCAGCGCTGTAGAGGAGGAAGGCCCTGGCTGCGCTGAACAGGCGGGAGACTCCGGCAGCGCAGGAGAGGAGGAAGGCTCTGGCTGCGCTGGAGAGGTGAGGCGCACTGTAGACCTGATGCGTGGTGCTGGCACTGGTGGTACTGGGCCGAGGACACGCACAGGAAGCCTGGTGCGGGGAGCTGCCACCGGAGGGCTGGTGTGTGGAGGTGGCATAGGATGGGCTAGACCGTGAAGGCGTACTGGAGATCTTGAGAGCAGTGCTGGCACAGGACGTGCAAGACTAGGGATGTGCACAGGAGGCCTGGTGCGTGAGGCTGGCACCAACTTCACCAGCCGACTAACACGCACCTCAGGACGAGTATGGAGCGCTGACCCAGGTGCCATCAAATCCCCGACACGCTCCGTCGGGCGAATTCCATGTTTAAAACACCAACACAGCAACTCCCTCATTACTCTCTCCTCCAATTTCCCTATTAACTCCTTCACAGTCTCTGCTTCGCTCACCTCCAACACCGGCTCTGGTTCTGGTCTCGTCCTTGGTTCCTCACGATAAACAGAAGGAACAGAAGGACCTGAGCCAACTCTCCCTGAGCCCCCCCCAATACATTTTTGGGGCTGACTCTCGGGCTTCTTTCCGTGCCGCCGTGCTTGCTTCGCCAACCTCATTCTCTCGTAACCTTCTGCACACTGCTCCATCGAATCCCAGGCGGGCTCCGGCACTCTCCCTGGGTCGACCGCCCACCTGTCTATCTCCTCCCAAGTTGTGTAGTCCAGATATTGTTGCTCCTGTTGCCGCTGTTGCTTCATAAACCCATGTCACACCCCGGCCTGACCAAATAAATAAAGACAAACACAATATACTTCGACCAGGGCGTGACAAAAGCAACACGGAGTGCCTGGATACAGCCAGTAGCTGTGCAGTGGAGTCTCCTCAGTCAATTTCATAAAAAATGTTTTTTTTAAACTTGAAAAAGTTATCCTTTTTAGATAAAACTATACTAAATATATTCACGTCACCAAATAATAGACTAAAACACTGTTTTGCAGTGAAGGTCTAGAGTAGCCTCAACAGCACTCTGTAGGGTAGCACCATGGTGTAGCTAGCAAATGGAGATGGCTAGTTTAGTAACAAACACCTGGCTCAAACAGAGGGATACTTTGTTAGTTAGCTGGCTATGACTATCCAACACAACACTGGAAGTCAAGATAAGCATTTATTTTGACTAATTTATTGCCACCAGGCCCACCGGTGTAACTGCTTACTGACTGTACACTAACGTTACTGCATGATTGTAGCGGGTTTACCAACACATTAATTCTATTAGCTATGTTGACTAGGACGTTACTTTAGATAATATGGGGACAACGATGTAGGCTGTGTAGCAGTTATATGGTTTGGCTTGGAAAGATTTTCTCACCTGGTCACATAGCTGATGTGTTGTTCATTGAAGTCCACAAACGGAGGGAAAAGGTGAGAGGAGAGTGCAAAGAGGCGAGAAGGAATATAATGTGGCTGCTACGAAAGTGAACTGTGTTTATGCGTGTTCAGGGGTGTATTCATTCCGCTGATTCTGTTTGAAAAACATTTCTTAAAACGAAAGCAAACGAAATAAGGATAAAAAATACCTGAATTTGTCCAATTGAAACTCTCGTTTGCAACTGTTGGACTAACGATTACACCCTAGATAAGCTAGATGCAGGCAAGAGTGTGCAAAGCGGTATAGAATGTGTCACTGTCTTATCTCAAATGTTTCTCTTGACCTGTGTGCACCTAGGTTGTAAACTTTCATTCATAGCAACCTCATGATGGGTATATGGAAAATGTGAGTATCATGTAGTCGTCGAAATCTATCGATGTTACATTGAACTGGGTGAATGGAATATGAATGACAGTCATCCAACATGCTGTAATAGAAAAGGACATGCTCATGAAAAAAAAAGTGTCCTCCCTCATCATGAATGGCACTGACCGCCACTGTAGCCGTGGTATATACCACAACCCCTCCGAGGTGCCTTATTGCCATTCTATACTTAACGTTAGAAGAGTAAAAATAAATATTTGTTCATACCCAATCAGCATTCTGGGATCGAACCACACATTTTATACATGAGAAATTACAAAGTGCAGTTTTTATTACTATTATAGACATTATTTGATATGGGACTTTTAGACAGAATGGGAATGAAATGTGGTTTAACCCATTTATGTTGCATAATAGTGTCTCAACATTTCAAATCATATTTTTCCTCAAAATAAGTATTTTACAAAATAAATGTATATACCCTATTGTATACCCTATTCTTAGTCCACCATCATTTTTACTGACATACAGTGCAGGCTGTAGGTTCTATCACCAAGCCACCATAAATCAATTGCCAGCGCCAAGCCCCAGATGCCCAACTCAGTCCCACAGGCACAGATGAGAGTACTCATCAAAGCTAGCCGATGCATAAACAGTATTATAACATCATCTTGCAATTTTTCTACCATTATCTCCCATTTTGAGACTTGTCTCAACTTCAAAGCAAATATTTTTATTTTTTAAATACAAATGTAGAAAAACACGAGGCATCAATTTCTAACTTAAGCATAAACAAACTTCCTTGCACTAGTATATTACCATTGCAAATGACCACACGTTGGCTCATTGAGTTTTCAACCTTAACATAAATTATCGGTACATTTTTAATCAGTACGAAACAATCATGTTGACACCGAGCATACTCCCATTGGTCACCATCTGTAGAAGAATATCTTAGAATATCTTGGACAAACCCAGGTAGTGACTCCATGTTTAAGTAAAATGTATTCAGTTTGGTGCCTAATGAACATGACCCAGGACAAGCATCATGATCCCATTATTTATAAGGGCATCGCCCTATGGACTCTATGTGCCATTAGCACAAACCTGCTATAATTCCTGAGTATTATCATTATCAAAATGTAAATTGGTAATGGATATAGGTCAAACAGATTAGGATCAGATTCAGTCAGGATCAAAAAGGGTTCCCCCCCTCTCCGTTCAGCCGGGGCACGGTGAGAATAGTGTCAACATCTTTAGTACACAACTTCTTTACACATGTCATAATCAGCATAACAATCCATTCATAATACATTAATTGCTTCACTCATATAGTTATTAACATACTACAAACTTCTTCAAATCAGTCAGTTTATAAAAATCTTTGTTTCCAAATTATAATTAAAACCCAATTAATTAAACAACCCAAAATTAGAATTACAATGCTTAGTGATTCCCGATTCACTCAATTTGGCACATGTCGACCCTGGCAGAATGTACATTTATATTAATATAAAGTATATTAACCTTAATTCTAGTATTAACTTTTCTCATCAGGGTTATAATTACAGATCAGTATCACAATGCATTCTTAGTCAAAATTACTATACATTTTGCAGTGTGTAGACCTCCACAATCAACCTGATAACCCAAATAAACCATTTTGGACAAGTCTATATCAATTAGGGTCCCGTTGACCAACCCCCTCTCCTTCACGACACTCATTGTCTTCTTCAGAAATCTTCACAGTTCAAAGTGGATGGCCCATGATAATGTCCAGATTTCAATGTCTCACCTGGGCCCCCACCACCTTTACCACCCATTCATTATGTATTGTCCATTTGCCAACCAGTATACCAGCAACATGAGAAGTTTGGAACGGATCTCTCTCCATGCTCCCTCCACGTGGACTCATGTAGCACTCCTGAGTGTAGAGGCATAACAGAAAAGACAGTTGATAGCTTCGACTGGATACTGTGTATAGGTTGCTGGCTCGGACTCAGGTAGAAGTGGTGAAGGACCATAATGAAACACCATTTTCACCATTACAGCCAGTAAGAGGGGGTTTGAGGTCCACACCATTCCTTGGTCAAATTGTCCCTCTTTCATGCATCTAGATACCATCTGTGTTCACCTTTGCCATAATCTCGAAAGAGAACAGATCAGAACAGTTTAGTTAAGAGCATTCCTGATTCAGGAAATCCAGACAAACTATTCACTTTAAGACAAATGATTAAATTTACCAATATTTTTAATATAAAGTTCTAAGACAAATGTCAAATTGGCTTACGCTCCCCTATCACATTGTCGACCTCATCGCAGAGTCACAGGGTCAGGGAGTTAGAGGGCTAATCCTTAGGGAGAAATCCAGATAATCCAGCAAACCCAATCTGGTGAGATTTGTATCGAAACAAAACGGAAACAGAACAAACACCACAACAATACACTCCTTCATATCACTCGAGGTGTGTAAAACTTATATCCAAAAAACCTCAGTGGACTGGTAATTCCACCATTTTGACACGACACAACGTGATTAATGTTTAAAAAAACAACACTGCTGGTTAAATAAAAATAAAATGTCCCTTAACTACATAAGGAAATAATTGTATCACAAAATATATAGGTCATAGTAAAATAGACTAGAGACAGGTATGTCCTTCTTGTGGTCCGATATCACACATAGAACTATTAATTATAAACTTCTCCGTAATTATGAGTTTACACATATTACATATAAATCTTACCCAAATGTTTCTGGGCTCTCTAGCGAAGGTGATCAGGCCTCACCAGAAAGTCAGAACAGAGGTCATTCAACCCCTTCAAGTGAGTGTTTCTCTCCTTGTCCTTTCCCTGTACTCCAGACTAATTATTTCAAAACATGTTAAACATTTCATACATTTTGTGTACCCAGGTTTACATAAGGAATGTACTGACAAAACTCTATCAAAATAATTTACGTGTGTTCAACCAAAACTCTGACAATAGAAACTTCAGAAAAATTCATTTGTGTGCCCTTTAAGGAGCAACCCGTGAAAAATCCACTAAAACCAAATAAGACACCCCCACACAATATCAAATACAGTAATATACTAACAAATATTCATAACGTATGGTAAAAACAAACCTTTTTTCCATTCTAGAAATCTATTTCAGAATAAGATGGCATAAAATGTAAATCTATTTCATGAGACAAATTTCAATTTCTCACGGGATAAATAATAAACGGTGAGTAGCGGCAGTGTACAAAACAAATGGAGAGGGGGTGTCAATGTAATAGTCCAATGGCCATTTGATTACTTGTTCAGCACTCTTATAGCTTGGCGGGGGGTTAAGGAGCCTTTTGGTCCTAGACTTGGCGCTCCAGTACTGCTTGCCGTGCAGTAGCAGAGAGAACAGTCTATGACGGGTGACTGGAGTCTCTGACAATTTTATGGGCTTTCCTCTGACACAACCTATTATATAGATCCTGGATTGCAGGAAGCTTAGCCCCAGTGATGTACTGGGCCGTACGCACTACCCTCTGTAGCGCCTTACGGTCAGATGCCGAGCAGTCGCCACACCAGGCGGTGACGCAACCGGTCAGGTTGCTCTCGATGGTGCAGCTGTATAACTTTGAGGATCTGGGGACCCATGCCTAAATATTTTCAGTCTCCTGAGGGGGAAAAGGTTTTCTCGTGCAGTCTTCACGACTGTCTTGATGCGTGACCATGACAGATCGTAATAACACAATTACCAGAAAATAGCTCTAAAGTTCAGCCAAGTGCTTCTTTGCAAAGATTTCACATGCGCAAAGGGGATTTAGCAGTCAACAAGTTGAGTCAACATTCATTGTTTACCACATTCATTGTTTTGATCTGGCGAGTTTAGTAAAAGCAGATGAACTTTTCTTGTGCGACATAATTCATATATTTTTTTTAAATGTTTACTTTGTTACAGGTTATGCCTACATTCCGTGTTAATTGTCCCTAACTTTATGGAAAAATGGTTTATTCGATAAATTTAGCAATTCCTCTTTATGTTTTACCTGGATGGAGAAAATCTAAATGATCCATAAAGGGACCAACTCAGAACAAAAATGTCTCCCCTTACGTACGTCTACGTGTGGGTGTGCAAGTTTGTATATTATTATTTCATCAAATCTCCAGTAATCAATTATACACACATACTATTTCCCCTTTTTTCCGTTTGAAATCTTAGGTACTCACATCAACCACTCCATGTGCGTTTCCAACGACTCTCCATCGCGATACTCGCAGCGGAACCCAAAACCCAGCTGGTCTTCAGAGACTCTCTAGCCTCCCAGAAAAGCCTATAGAAATCCCACTACCTTCTAAAATAGCATCCCGCGCACAATAACACCGTGATATTCTATGATAGGCAGTGATGGACAGAACCCCAAGATATATATCGAAATGCATTATCCATATTTAAAATCAGCTTATTATACACATTTCTATATCTTATTATCCAAGCCTCAGATTACACTTCCAGTCATATCACAATTCACACAGTTCCCAAAACACACTTAATCAATTAGTTTTTTTACAATTTTTTTTTTTAATAACTTGCAGGAATATTTTTTAAATTTCTTTCTCAGGGTTAGTTCCTGGGATAACGCAACTCATACATTTCCATCTTACAGTACTAACCCATGATATTGCAATGTATCACCGCAATACCATATACTCCGAACAATTTCTTACTTTAGGACCATACTATCACAAATTCCTATTTATTATGACAATACCATCAGGATCTCATAACCTTAAAACAGCAGTACCTTCAGGACTCTGTATCTCTAAAATGGGATTTGGTTTAAAACAATTACAGGTGCACCTTACTATCTTATACCATATCATTGTAATGCATTCTCTAATATGTCTATAGCGCTTTTGAGTCCACACAGGTCTCTAACCCGCACTGGGATTTTGATTTAAAGTCTTAACTTGTCCACACATGTTCTTAGTTTCCATCCGGTCCACACAGGTTTGGAAGCTAACATTAAATGATCTTAACTAGTTCACACAGATTTGGATGTTAACGCTTGATTGCAGATCCCTCAGAATTCCATTTTCTCAACCAAAAAATGTATTGGTTTCCCAGAAATGTCAGTCTCACCCTATTTATCTGTCTCTGTTCAAAGTTATCCATTCTGCTGACGCTCCCAGCCAGGCGGGGATCCGATCTGCTCCGTCTAGTGGAGTATGGCTTCCCCAGCTGCATCTAATGCAACTCCTGTGCACGGTTAACCTTGATTTCCCCGGGAACAATCAGCAAAATTAAGATTATTATTCCTTCCTCGTCACTAAGTATTGTGGTGGAAATTATAACTAAAGTGAGAGAGACTTATTTCTTCAAACAATCATTCTTTAATATCGATGAATTATTGCAATAGTGAAGCTGGTCGATCCCACACTCTGAAGTATGATGCCGAGAGCTCAACGAGCAGATTTGAACCACAGTATTTTACAACAAAGTACATCCTCTTGAATGTTCATGACAAACAGATGAATAGAATTATACAAAGATACATTGCGCTATCAAGCAACATACAGCAAGATTTACATTGCACCAGGTTTCGGTCTCTAGGTCATTTACTGCTTGTTTTACAGGGCTATCTTGTCAGTTTCGCACCCCTTAACACACAGATACTAGTCATTCAACAGAATGCAAGCTTTAGGTTCTATCACCAAGCCATCATAAATCAATTGCCAGCGTCAAGCCTCAGAGGCCCAACTCAGTCCCACAGACACAGATGAGAGTACTCATCAAAGCTATTCGATGCATAAACAGTATTACAACAATCTTGTCATTTTTCTATCATACCTCCATCATTCTTAAATGGAAGAAGTTTGGAACCACCAAGACTCTTCCTAGAGTCTGAGCATCGGGGGAGAAGGGCCTCAATAGTCACTCTGACAACCCGATGGTCACTCTGACAGAACTCCAGTTCCTCTGTGGATATGGGAAAACCTTCCAGAAGGAAAACCATTCCTGCAGCACTCCACCGATCAGGCCTTTATGGTAGAGTGGCCAGATGGAAGCCACTCCTCAGTAAAAGGCACATGAAAGCCCGCTTGGAGTTTGCCAAAAGGCACCTGAAGACTCTCAGACCATGAGAAACAAGATTCTCTGGTCTGATGAAACCAAGATTGAACTCTTTGGCCTGAATGCAAAGTGTCACGTTTAGAGGAAACCTGGCACCATCCCTACGGTGAAGCATGGTGGTAGCAACATCATGCTGTGGGGGGATGTTTTTCAGCGGCAGGGACTGGGAGACCAGTCAGGATCGAGGGAAAGATGAACGGAGCAAAGTACAGAGAGATCTTTGATGAAAACCTGCTCCAGAGTGCTCAGGACCTCAGCCTGGGGCAAAGGTTCACCTTCCAACAGGACAATGACCCTAAGCACACAGCCAAGACAATGCAGGGGTGGCTTCGGGACAAGTCTCTGAACGTCCTTGAGTGACCCAGCTAGAGGACTTGAACCTGCTCGAACATCTCTGGAGAGACCTGAAAATAGCTGTGCAGTGATACTCTCCATCCAACCTGACAGACCTTGAGAGGATCTGCAGAGAAGAATGGGAGAAACTCCCCAAATACAGGTTTGACTAGCTTGTAGCGTCATACCAAAGAAGAATTTAGCAATAATTGCTGTCAGAGGTCTGAACACTTTTGTAAATTCGTTTTATTTTTTAAAACATTTGCAAAAATGTAAACCCTGTTTTTGCTTTGTCATTATGGAGTATTGTGTGTAGATTGATGCGGGGGAAAAAAACAATTTAATAAATTTTAGAATAAGGCCGTAACATAACAAAAAGTGGAAAAAGTCACGTGGTCTGAAAACTTTCCGAATGCACTGTATCAACTGCCTGGTTGAGTGCATTCTTACATTTTTTAAAACTTTTTTTTTTTTTTTTTTTTACAATTTATTTACATATTTCTTTTCTTCAAGGTCTCTAACAAAAATGGTGCAATATTCATCCCTCACCAAATTCCTGTCTTTATCCAATATCTTTGGTACTAGATCATGCATTTTCTTACAGCCCTCAGTGGCAAACACTGAACTGCAAGAACTCAAAAGGATACAAATTGATGCGGGAGGGCTAGGATAGTTGACCAATCAAGTTCAAGTTGAGATTTTTTTCCCATACCCAGTTCTAAATTCACTGTCAAAATATCCTCTACCAGCCGGTTGAGAATAGTGTTAAAGGGTTAATTGTGGATAACATATACCATACTCCGATTTTACACTCACTGGTCTGTTCTGTGGGAGGAAAGAAAGAAAACGCAAACATTTTTCTTTTTTTATACAACATTTGTCAAAGTATGTTCTTGTTCACGAGGTTGGTCTGAGCTCAAGGCACTGCCCAGATTAAGATATTGATAAGCTATACTTCGAAACTGGACACCAACAGATCCTTATGATGAAAAAGATCTGTGTTAGTTCAAACCAACCCCTGTGAACAAGCCGAATGACGTAGCTCTTTTCAGAACATTGTACAGGCCGGAGCCTTTCAAAAGAATGCACAGTAACCAAGGACACAACACACTCCAAACAGACTGGAGAAAATAAAAGTAGAAGTGCGAGCACAAAAACTTCAAACAGATGTCCATAACACTCATATAATTTAATAAAATCAGCAAACAACAGATAAAAGGTAGACTAGGACTGCGTCCCACATGGCATCCTAATTCCCTACATACTTTTGTCAAAAGTAGTAAACTATACAAAGAATAGGGTGCCATTTAGGACGGATCCCATATTTCCTTGTTATGTTATGGCTCAAACTTCCATTCCTCCAAGAATACCTCTCTTCTGAATGCTGGTTTCTTTTGTCAACCAATCAACACTGACCTCACTTCTAGATGGGCTGTGGCTCTTCAACTACGGTTGTGTCCTGATTCTCGACACTTCTCCTGAAGCACGCACTTGCACCCTTTCTCTTGGGTTTAAAAATTGTCGAAACACCCTCCAGCCAATATTTTTGTTCCATTGTTCCATTGTTGATAGGGTCCCACAACAAATGCATGTCAACACTGTTAAAGGTCCAATGCAGGGATTCTTTAAATCTCAATATCATATTTCTGGGTAACAATTAAGTAACTTACTGAGATAATTTTTCAAAAATTAAAATGGTATAAAAGAAACAAAAATGGCTTCTTAGCAAAGTGCAATTTTGTTAGGACTGTTTGGGAGTGATCTGATTTAGGGAGGGGAAAACTGAAAACTGTTTTTGGCAGAAAGGTTTGGCTAAAACTCCATTCCACCAAAAACAGGCTGAAATTTCAGGCGGCCTTTTCAATCAGCACATACACTAAAAGGGCATTTTTTAAATTACATTTTCACAATTTCACAGTATTATTCCAACCTCAGTGTGGAAATGTATATAAAGAACATAGGTCAATCAAGTTGACTGCTCTGGGCCTTTAAGGTTTCTATTTCTCCAATAGGTGAAACCAGTCTTTCATAAATGGTATTGGGTAGGCTAAAGAATGATTGGATTCCCTAATAACACCATTTTGTGTTCCCATTTGTTTTTGTGTTAAATGGTTTGTTTATGAAGTAAACATGTTGCACATTCAGCAGGATACAACATCACACAATGTTCAGGTAGCAATTTGTTATGTAGAGCAAATATGCCTCTTGACATGTAGAATAACTAATCACGTCAGCTGTATTCAAGACATTCCTATCTGCAACTTTCTGAACCGTTTGCCTACTGAACATAGCTCTGCTTCACCCACAACACTTCTGTCTTCTTTGTACATATAGTTAGTACCAGTCAAAAGTTTGGACATACCTACTCATTCAAGGGTTTTGGGGCTCTGGGTTTTTGGTAACTCTGGGTCTTCCTTTCCGCCACAGGAAAGGAAGACCCAGAGTTACCTCTGCTGTAGAGGATAAGTTCATTAGAGTTACCAGCCTCAGAAATTGCAGCCCAAATAAATGCTTCAGAGTTCTCTGAACAGTTTATGTTGAGATGTGTCTGTTTCTTGACTGTGTGAATCAGGCCTTCATGGTTGAATTGCTGCACAGGAAACACTACTAAAGAACACCAATAAGAAGAAGAGACTTGCTTGGGCCAAGAAACACGAGCAATGGACATTAGACCGGTGGAAATCTGTCCTTTGGTCTGAGGAGTCCAAATTTGAGAATTTTGGACTGCATGTGTGGTTCCCACCTTGAAATATGAAGGAGGTGGTGTGATGGTGACACTGATTTATTTAGAATTCAAGGCACTCTTAACCAGCATGGCTACCACAGCATTCTGCAGCGATACGCCATCCCATCTGGTTTGCGCTTAGTGGGACTATCATTTGATTTTCAACAGGACAATGACCCAAAACACACCTACAAAACACACCTACACCTAAGGGCTATTTGACCAAGAAGTAGAGTGATGGAGTGCTGCATCGGATGACCTGGCCTCCACAATCACCCGACCTCAACCCAATTGAGATAGGTTGGGATGAGTTGGACCGCAGAGTGAAGGAAAAGCAGCCAACTGGTGCTAAGCATATGTGGGAAATCCTTCAAGACTGTTGGAAAAGCATTTCCCATGAAGGTTGGAAATATGCAAAGAGAATGCAAAGTTGTCATCAAGGCAAAGGGTGGCTACTCTGAAGAATCTAAAATGATTTGTTTAACACTTGTTTTTGGTTACTAAATGATACCATGTGTTATTTCATAGATTTGATGTCTTCATGATTATTCTACAATGTAGAAAATAGTAAAAATAAAGAAAACCCCTTGAATGGGTAGGTGCGTCCTAACTTTTGACTGGTACTGTGCATAACCCTTCTCCATAAAATATGTACAGTACGTTATTGCTGTGATGTCACAGAAAGGTATCAAAACAAACTGGAATAATAGTAACACAATAAAATGCCTTCGAAAATGCAAACGATATCCACAAGATGAAACAAAGAAAACCAGCAAAATCCAAACCAACACAGTACTGCTTCTAACATAAAAGAAAAAGGACTCGACTATAAGTCCTTGATGCTCAATGAAACATGCGTCAGTATATACAGTAATGACTATTGCACCATGGCTCTATCAACGAGAGAGAGAGTTAAATAGTGAGAGCACCTAATTTGAAGGTCTGCTTAAACATTTTGCTTATACAAAATCTTTAAATAGTTTGGTAACCATGAACAAATGGCTTGTAAATCATCATATGTCATTTCCTCACGTTCAGTATGTAACATACGTTTAAGTATAAACTGCCAACTATTCATCATTACAAAATCATGAATAACAGGCCGTATAAATGTTATTTAAATAGTTTACAAATAATGTTTTTAAGCAGTGTATAAGCAAATTCAAATAAGTTCAATAACCATATGGTCTAACTATATTTTATTGAGTTCTGTGAGCCTGCTCAAATAAATTAAGTACTGGTATGGGATATAGGCCTTTGGTGCTTCACAATGACTGTATGCCAACTTGGAAAGCCCTTTGAGTTAAGTTCTTGAACAGAAATTCCTGTTTTCATTGGATGTTAAACTGCTCAACGCTTAAGACACTGCTGTTACAGGAAAAAGGAACCGAAAGAAACAGATTCCTACATGATGAAAAGACCAACTGGTCATATTGCCAGACACATGCACACACACCTTAAAACTACCTCCAAAATGTGAGGCAAGACTACGGTTTCAAATTTAGGTGAACATTTAGAAAACTACTTGTTGCTCTTAATACAAAGGTGCAAACACCACAAAATATCTATACATAACTATGAAAAAAGTGATTTGCTCTCTCCAAAAACAGCAACTGACCACACTAAGGGCTTTTCCCTCTCCCTCCTACAAAATGGCTTTGTATGTTAGATGAGCACAGTAGGTAATTGCAGCAGTCTTCAGTCCATTGTCTCGTTCCCACACAGCCACGTGTCTCAAATTCTTTACCTTTCAAACTCTTTCAAACTATAGAAACCCTAAAAGGTGACCGATTTGGGCAGCTGGTGGCTTCCAGCATGCATTCTATAAAAGTCTGGGTTGGATCGCACTGAGGTGACCTCTCCTGCCGACTGTCCAGATGAGGGCCCCGGAAGCAGCATCTGGGCCGTGAAGGCAGGCAGGGCAGGGAGGGGCCTGTGGGCCGTGGGCAGTTTTTGTAACTGGGAGGAGACCTGGTTCTGGTTTGAGCTTTGGCTCTGGTTGGCAGTGGTGGCTCTGTGTGTGTCCGTTGGGCTGTGGAGCCCAGTGTGGTGGTTAGGAGGAGGGCTACACTGGAAAGGAGCCAGTCTATCGGCGAAGCAGGGCGGCGGCGGAGGGATGACGATGGAGTCTACCACCCAGCTCTCCTCCTGTCCTTCATAGTCCGGCTCCTGTGGAAGAGAGGGAAGGGCTGAGAAGGTGGTAGGAAGAAGAGAGGGGGAGGGAGAGGCAGAGAGAAGGGTGGGAGAGGAGGTGTCGGGCAGGGAAAGGAGGAACACCGGAGGAGGCGGCGGTAGGGGATGGAAAAGAGAGGAGGATGAGGGGTCATCATCTAGCTCAGGTATGCGCGGTGGTGGTGGTAGGCCGAACATCCCCAGTGTTTCCTGAGGGCTGGTGCCTGGCAAGGGGCTCTGCGGCAGGGCAGTGGCCACCTCCAGCAGCCGGTCCATGAAGCAGTCCTCGCCGTCAGCCTCCGAGAGGTTGTCGTACTGGGAAGTGTTTGAGGGCCGGCGGTCCCCTGCCGCCTGGGGCACGCAGAGTGACACGGGGAACATAGTGGGTTTGAAGGTGATTCGGGGGGACGGCTTGGCAAAGGCGAGTGAAAAAGAGGGCCGCGAGGATGGGGATTCCTCCAGGATGAGGTCCAGGGACGTGGGTGGAGGTGGACGCGGACTCTTAGGCTTCGGTAGGGGTTCTACCTCTAGTGAAAGAGCCGAGCAGGGGGGCACAGAGTCCGACTTCAGCCCTACCTTGGTCCCGTCTCGCAAGCATAGAGGTTCGGGGCCCAGGGGTGTGTGGGCGCTCTCTTCCATAGAGTAAAAGGGTGGAGGGGGTAGATCCGGGAACTCCAGTGTCTTGGACCCTGATCCAGACTGTGTGATGGAAACATCCCCAACAGGGGGCACGTAGGGCGGAGGCCAGTAACCGGGCTCTTCCTGGGTCTCTGGACCTGCAGATCGGGCCTCCATCCCCACTCTACCACCCCTACCCTCAGACAGACTCCTTTCTCCTCCTTTCTCCACCTCTGAGACATGGTCACTCGGACACTCCTCCACCCTATCCCTGACACCCCGCACCCCTGGAGTGGAACCAACCTTATGTGGCTTCGGCGGAGGCTTGGGTGGGGTGACTGGACACATTTTAGGCCCTTCTGGCATCAGAGCCTGATTGTGGACTACCACCGGTTCCTGAGAGGGCAGGGGGTCGTGGGCCCCAGGGATGCTGCTGGTGTCCTGGGTGTCCCCGGGACAGAAGGAGCGATCAAGGGTGATGGTGTCCGGCCTGTGGGCCTCTATGTGGGGCTGGAGACTGGTCTTGGGCTGGTCCAGAGGGAGGGCTAGATCACGCTGGAAGGGCATCAGGAGAACAGGCCGCTCCTCACCGAGGGGCTTCTTAGGCAGCTCCTCTGACTTGGCTACAGTAGGGGAAGATAACATAGCAATTAAAAACAGAATAACTATTATAATATTAACACATGGTTGTAGTTCACTTGGCTTTTTATGTTTTAAACACTGACCGTGTTCAAATACTTCGTGGCAATACGTAACTTTTTGGGTGACCTGATCTGTTCTGTGTGCGCTATTTCAAGGTAACCCATTCTTAGCTTTTGTTTTTTGATCTTTTACTTTCGGTTCTGTACACCAGCTTCAAACAGCAGAAACAACATTTTTGAATATGGAAAATGTATTTCACAGTGGTTTTGATGGTACTATGACTCTCTACACACTATACTAGCTTATTTTATAAAACTGATAGCAACCAGGAAATGGCGGAGCGATTTCTGCATAGTGCAACTAAGAAATGCATCCTTGAATATGTTGGATTGGTGAAAATATAAAGGGTGGTAACCTTGTTCTCATCTATCCAATCACTTATAGATCTGTGCTTATCCCAAGGAAATGACAAAGAGGGGATGCATTTCTGAAGTATTTAAAAAGGGCCACTATCCCAGCGTGAAAGTTAGCTTTAGGCAATTGACTGACTGACAGATTAACTGACTGATTGACCAACCGACCGCCTGTCTGTCTGGGGACTGATAGACTAGGCAGAAAGCCCCACCTGATGGTGGGAGGTCCAGCTTCATCTTACGGAGCTCGGCCATGGACGCCTGCAGCTGCTCCACCACCACGTCGTCGGGTAGGAAGAATGAGCTGGACAGGTGCTCCTGGAGGAACTCCCTCAGGTCCTCCAGAGGAAGCTTCAGCAAGCGCTCTGATTAAACAGACACAGGATGGACACAGGAGAGCGCAAATTAGGATTGTTTTTTACTAATTAATATGCAGACCAAATCAATCGACATTCTGACTCAGATAACAATGGCAGCTACGTTGACAGTGTGACACTGCCACGTTGATATGATCTTTTCTGATAGAAAACCACTGAAAAGAGTACAACTTTGTTGTCACTGATACACCTCTTCTGCTTGCCCGGAAGTCTTTCAGTATTTGATCTGAAACATTCAACTAGCTAATCAATCCGCTTACAGGTTAAATAATAAAATAGTAGCCAATCATAAATAATCAAACAACAGCAAACATCAAGTGACGTGTGATGAAACCAATTCGCCAATCAGCTGAATTACTCAACAATCACACTACATCCAATGAAAAGACGGCATTCCTCTCTTCTCCACAGTAACCAGTGACCATCTGCATTATGTAAGCGAAGCAGCCAACCAACTGTGAGGCAACATGTGTACCGATGTCATTCACGTGGAAATACCCTATAGATGGCGCCGACAGACATGGCAGCTCTGGTTCTCGTTCCTGGTTCTAGTTGTGTGTTATTTCTTACATTAGCCAGAAAGTTTGTGTTATTACATACAGCCCAAAATAACTTTTGGATATCAGAGCAGCGGCAACTCACCAGGAATACAACATTCCAAAATTGGATCCTTTGTTCGTACCCCCCAGGGCAACTGAACTTATCCCAGAGGCTGCTCCAAGACACCGCCGGCGGAGAAGAGGTATTTGGAGTGGACTTCTAGTCCGACTCAGGAGGCGTGCACACCATCCACCGCTTCAGAGTATATTACTTGCTAATGTTCAGTCCCTGGACAATAAAGTAGATGAGCTCAGGGCGAGGATCTCTTTCCATAGAGACATCAGGTACTGTAACATACTCTCGTTTGACGGAAACATGGCTCTCTCGGAATATACTGTCCGTGTCCACACAGCCAGCTGGGTTCTCAGGATATCGCACAGACAGGAATAAAGAACTCTCCGGGGAAGAAGGTGGGGGTGTATGCTTCATGATTAACTTCTCATCGCGTGATTGTAACAACGTACAGAAACTCAAGTCCTTTTGTTCACCTGACCTAGAATACCTCAAATGCCGACCATATTACCTCCCAAGAGAATTCTCTTCGGTTATAGTCACAGCCGTGCATATTCCCCCTCCAGCCGACACCACAACGGCCCTCAAAGAACTACACTGGACTTTGTGCAGCATTTATTGTAGCTTGGGATTTTAACAAAGCAAATTTGAGGAAAACGCTACCGAAGCTCTAACAACACACTGACTGTAGTACTCGCACTGCTAAATCACTCGACCACTGCTACTCCAACTTCCGGGATGCCTACAAGGCCTTACCCCGCCCTCCCTTCGGCAAATCAGATCATGACTCCATTTTGCTCATCCCTTCCTATAGGCAGAAACTAAAACAGGAAGTATCTGTGCGAAGGTTTATTCAACGCTGGTCTGACCAAACGAGATTGTTTTGATCACATGGACTGGGATAAATTCCTGGGTAACATTGATGTATACACTGACACGGTGACTGAGTTCATCAGGAAGTGTATAGGGAATGTTGTTCCCACTGTGACTATTAAAACCTACCCAAACCATGGACAGATGGCAGCTTCCGCGCAAAAATGAAAGCGTGAACCACCGCATTTAACAAGGTGACTGGGAATATGGTTGAATATAAAACTGTGTAGTTATTCCCTCCGTAAGGTAATCGAACAGGCAAAACGTGAGTACAGACACAAAATGGAGTCGCAATTCAACGGCTCAGACACGAGACATACAGTGGGGCAAAAAAGTATTTAGTCAGCCACCAATTGTGCAAGTTCTCCCACTTAAAAAGATGAGAGGCCTGCAATTTTCATCATAGGTACACTTCAACTATGACAGACAAAATTAGAAGAAAAAAAATCCAGAAAATCACATTGTAGGATTTTTAATGAATTTATTTGCAAATTATGGTGGAAAATAAGTATTTGGTCAATAACAAAAGTTTCTCAATACTTTGTTATATCCTGTTAGGGATGATGCGAATTTTCAACGTCCTGCTACTCATGCCAGGAATATAGTATATGCATATGATAAGTATGTGTGTATAGAAAACACTCTGAAGTCTCTAAAACTGGTTAAATCGTGTCTGTGGCTATAACAGAACGTGTTTAGGAGTAGGAGTAAAAATCCCAGGGAAAACTGTTCTCCAAAAACACAAAAAAAATATTCATCCGCCAGTCAATGTATTGTCTAATGCAACAGACAAAAAACGAGGTCCCCATTACAATGCCTACAGCTTCCACACGATGTCGCCAGTACTGGCATTTTTTGGCTGCTTTATCCTTGGTTAGATGACGTATAGGCACTTCCTGTCTTGGGGCTCACCGCAGGATGTTATGAAAGTGAAAACATGGGAGTATGATTTCAAGACTTGCTGCTATCGAATACAGATCGCCCCGTGATCAATTTGATAGATTATTAACGTTTATTAATACCTAAAGATGGTTTAGAAAAGTAGTTTGAAGTGATTTGTAAAAGTTTATAGGCAACTTTTGTAATTTTAAAAAGTGACGTTGCGTCTTGTAAAGCGGAATATTCCTGGATCAGACAGTCCTTCATGAATTATTTTTACATTTTACCTTTATTTAACCAGGCAAGTCAGTTAAGAACACATTCTTACTTTCAATGACGGCCTGGGAACAGTGGGTTAACTGCCTGTTCAGGGGCAGAACGACAGAGTTGTACCTTGTCACCTCGGGGGTTTGAACTCGCAACCTTCCGGTTACTAGTCCAACGCTCTAACCACTAGGCTACCCTGCCGCCCCCCATTTTGGGTATACAATGACGGATTTAATCGGGAAAAAGACCCAATTGTGATGTTTATGGGACATATAGGAGTGCCAACAGAGAAGCTCGTCAAAGGTAATGAATGCAAAATCTGTTGTTTAGGTGACGTTCTGGTATTTTGGAGGGTGCATGCTATCAGATAATAGCTTCTCATGCTTTCGCCGAAAAGCATTTTACAAATCTGACTTGGTGGCTAGATTCACAACGAGTGTAGCTTTAATTCAGTACCTTGCATTTGTGTTTTAATGAAAGTTTGAGTTTTATCTAAAACTATAGGTGGCGCTCTGAAATTTCTGGTCAAAAGTTTTCTGTAAGACTTCACAAGGTTTTCACACACTGTTGCTGGTATTTTGGCCCATTCCTCCATGCAGATCTCCTCTAGAGCAGTGATGTTTTGGGGCTGTTGCTGGGCAACACGGACTTTCAACTCCCTCCAAAGATTTTCTATGGGGTTGAGATCTGGAGACTGGCTAGGCCACTCCAGGACCTTGAAATGCTTCTTACGAAGCCACTCCTTCGTTGCCCGGGTGGTGTTTTTGGGATCATTGTCATGCTGAAAGACCCAACCACATTTCATCTTCAATGCCCTTGCTGATGGAAGGAGGTTTTCACTCAAAATCTCACGATACATGGCCCCATTCATTCTTTCCTTTACACGGATCAGTCGTCCTGGTCCCTTTGCAGACAAACAGCCCCAAAGCATGTTTCCACCCCCATGCTTCACAGTAGGTATGGTGTTCTTTGGATGCAACTCAGCATTCTTGAAACTCCCCAAATACAGGTGTGCCAAGCTTGTAGCGTCATACTCAAGACTTCAGGCTGTAATCGCTTCCAAAAGTGCTTCAACAAAGTACTGAGTTAAGGGTCTGAATACTTATGTTAATGTGATATTCCTGCAAACATTTCTAAAAACCTGTTTTTGCTTTGTCATTATGGGGTATTGTGTGTCGATTGACGAGGGGAAAAAACAATTTAATCAATTTCAGAAAAAGGTTGTACGTAACAAAATGTGGAAAAAGTGAAGGGGTCTGAAAACTTTCTGAAGGCACTGTAGTATGAACACCTCAACACATGACAAAATTTAATATGACCTCCAGTGTGTCGATTCTATCCTTCTCTGATGATGCCATACTCACTCTTGTGTATTTTGAGGGTGGTGTAGGCCATGGCTGTGAGTATCCGCTCTCCCTCTAGGATGTAGATGTCCCACAAGCGCAGGGTCAGGGTGAACGGGGTCTGTCGCAGAGACACACGTCAGAGGAGACATTTTGAAACTCTTGTAAATAAACATTAAAAGATGTTTGGATATAGTATTTCGGGTCATTGGACATCAGGTGGCTAAATTTACAATAGGGGGGGGTTCAAATTTATGACTCTCACCCTATCTATGAAGCACTGCAGGAACCATTTAGTGGTGTATATTCCGTTGGACATCTGCTCTCTGTCCTACAGGCAATAGAAGAGTGAAACAGAGTAATTATTTTAGTATACTTACAGCCCTGGCTTTCCAGAGAAAAAGGATATCTAACACAGATTAAGTACTGCCTTTCTGAAAAGAGTTGACTTTAGTGACAAACGCTGGGGAAATGCGTTTCTCACCAGGTGTTTCTTTAGCTTGGGGAGGAGCTTGGACAGGATCTGCTCGTGGTGGGCCTGGTAGCGCTGCAGCTTGGGGAACCCAGGGATGAAGAATCCTACCACACACATACAGGGACAAAAAAGAAAGAGGATGCATAGTTAGGAGCCATGTCAAGAATGTAAAACAAAAATGTAAACAAGGTCTATGACAGTAGTTCAGTAGCAACCTAACTAACTCCTCCTACATCCCTCGCTCTCCCTCTCCTCCCCTGCTCACCATGCATGGTGTGGTTGTTGTTTGTGAGGAGCTGGGACAAGGCCCAGAAGGCGTCCTCCTCGTTCAGGTACATGAGCAGGATGGCGGCGATCTGACTCATCCCCTGGCAGTAGCTCACCTCCTGGGGACAGGACAATAGATCTTTAAAAAATAGTTATTGGAAAGTGGATAGATCTTGGAAAGTGGAGGCGTCATAGAACGTCAAAAAGTTAAATTGCTATAGACACCTTGCTGTTTTTGAGACAGTGTTGTATTTGCTAACAAAGAGATTTGGTTAATTGAGGCCGGCACCACAGGCAGTAAAGACATTTGTGACTCGATTTAGGAAACTAGGCACATGTCGCAAGTCACGACTTCACAGGAGAGCCGTTTGAATGGAATTTTTATTTCTTAATTTTATAAAATCAAAATGCATATTTCGGCAGAAATGCCTTATTGAACATTCCATGTGCCTTAATAACAAACTTGTATGCCACCTGTAAATATGAATAAAATGGTTAAATTACGAGTCGTGTTGGTTAAGCCACAGAAAAAGTTAGCACCCTTCCCACTAGCCATGATTGGCTGAGATGAGTGGGCTGGACATGCCGAGAGAGGAGTTTGGATTGGTCGGCCATAGAAGCTCATCAGTCTGTGTTGGTAATCCTGTCGAACGTGGATTTAAAAATAATCTATTGCGTCGTGGAGCTGCATAAGTGTGTCTCTCCACTTTCTGGAGGATCAAGTTATGAAATCAGTGGAACTGGAGTATGATAGCTAAAGAGATGGAGAAAACACCTGTCTCTGGATTACATCTTCAAACTAAGGGAAACCGTGGCATAGCATTCCTGACTACGAGACGTGTCCATGCACAATGATGTATATAGGTAAGATAGCTAGCTACATTTTCAGAGAGAAAAGATTTCTGGATTGGTCTGCACTCAGAGTATCCTGCCTTGGCAAATCACTCTGTTAATATGCTGATGCCCTTTGCAACCACATATTTATGTGAGTGGATTCTCGGCCCTCACTAGCATGAAAACTAAATAAATACAGTCACAGACTCTGTGTGGAAAATGATTTAAGACAGACTTTCCAATTCAACCCAACATTGCAGAGCTCAGCTTCCCATGAGCTGGGTTGTGACATTTTTAAAAATGTTTAATAAAAATATATTGTATAGTGTGTGTGTGGCAGGCTTACAATGATGGCAAAAAACAACATTTGAGAGCACACTGACCCTAGTGCTAGAGGGGGTACGCAGCTAGAGGTTGAACATTGCAAGGGGTACGGGACTATAAAAAGTTTGGGAACCACTGGTCTAGATGGTCTACACCAGAAAGTTAATGGTTATCTTTACGATGAATGTATATGGTGGAAGCAATTAACATTGGAATGTACTGAGTGAAGGAAAGATAAATCACATGTTGGCAGGCACTGATAAGGGTGAAGAGCTGTGGATTAGTGAGGAAGGGGGTTGAGGTCATGAAGCGAGGGCCAGCCATCGAGAGCGTACAGGTCGCAATGGTGGGTAGTATATGGGGCTTTGGTGACAAAACAGATGGCACTGAGATGGACTGCATCCAATTTGTTGAGTAGGGTATTGGAGGCTATTTAGTAAATGACATCGCCGAAGTCGAGGATTGGTAGGATGGTCAGTTTTACAAGGGTATGTTTGGCAGCATGAGTGAAGGATGCTTTGTTGCGAAATAGGAAGCCAATTCTAGATTTAGCTTTGGATTGGAGATGTTTGATGTGGATCTGGAAGGAGAGTTTACAGTCTAACCAGACACCTAGGTATTTGTAGTTGTCCATGTATTCTAAGTCAGAGCCGTCCAGAGTAGTGATGTTGGACATCTTGGGGAGATGAGAGTCATAGGCTGAACCAATTATAGGATACTTTCTGGTGAGGCCTGATCAATCTCACTCGAAATGATTGAGACAGGATTTAATTATAATATGAATGAGAGACACCAATCTCTAGTCTATTTTACCATTACCTTAATGCAATACCATTAACTATTCTAGTAGTTATCAAGAGTTGTAATTCTAAGTTAGTGAATTCAAATTTGTATATTTTTTAGTTAACATGCAGTGTTAATCACAATGTGAATCATGTGTTCGAAGGGTAAATTACCAGTTCCCTGGGGCCCTGGTGTATATACACAAATGTATTTTGTTCAGTCTGCATATAGAAGGGAAATATATGTTAATAAGGGATGAGTTGTGATATGTGTATCGCTGATTTAATTTTTGTTTCGATAAAAATTTCACCAGATTGGGGTCTGCTGGATTGTTGGGTTTTTCCTCGATGGGTTAGAGTTCTAACTCTTCGGAGAGGTCGCCAGTAAAATGGTGGGAAAAATGGACCAGACAGACTGCTGGTGGCGCCTCAGGTGAGAGACTTGTGTACGTGGGAAAAATGGATTAATTTATTTGGATATTGAAATAGGGATGTGACAGGCAAGAGTTACATATTTGCCGCTATCTGAAGAACCAATGAAGACACGCTAGAAGGATAGGTGCCAGGAGGAGGAGGGGTGGTCAACTGTGCCCGTAACTGTTTGGGGTGACAGGTTTATTGAGGAAGGTCGACACACTGCGAAATGTATAGCAATTCTGACTAAGAATGCATGGGACAAATGCGGGTTGTAATGAGCTGAGTTATTACCAGCAATAAAAGTTTCCATTTGTAAGTGTACATTCTAACCATGATAATTTCACGGTCGAATTGTACTAAGATAGAATCATACTATACCGGTTCAGACGCTCATCAATGTGGCAGGGCTTGCAAACTATTACAGAGAGAAGCACAGCTGAGAGCTGCCCAGTGACACGAACCTACCAAACGAGCTACATAACTTCTATGCTCACTTCGATGTAAGTAATACTGAAACATGCATGAGAGCATCAGCTGTTCCCGGACGACTGTGTGATGACGCTCTCCGCAGCAGATGTGAGTAAGACCTTTAAGTTTGCCGATGACTCCAACAACAATGAGACAGCCTATAGGGAGGTGAGAGACCTGACCGTGTGGTGCAAGGATAACAACCTCTCCCTCAACGTGATCAAGACAAAGGAGATGATTGTGGACTACAGGAAAAGGAGGTCCGAGAGCGTGCCCATTCTCATAGACGGGGCTGTATTGGAGCAGGTTGAGAGCTTCAAGTTCCTTGTCGTCCACATCACCAACAAACTAACATGGTTCAAGCACACCAAGACAGTCGTGAAGAGGGCACGACAAAACCTATTTTTCCTAAGGGGACTGAAAATATTTGGCATGGGTCCTCAGATCCTCAAAAGGTTCTACAGTTGCACCACCGAGAGCATGCTGACGGGTTGCATCACTGCCTGGTATGGCAACAGCTCAGCCTCCGAACGCAAGGCACTACAGAGGGTAGTGTGTACGGCCCAGTACATCACTGGGGCCAAGCTTTCTGCCATCCAGGACCTCTATGTCAGAAGGCCCTAAAAGTTGTCAAAGACTCTAGCCACCCGAGTCACACTGTTCTCTCTGCTACCACACAGCAAGCGGTTCCGGACCGCCAAGTCTAGGTCCAAGAGGCTTCTAAACAGCTTCTACCCCCAAGCCATAAGACCGTGAGGACAATTTTGCTGTTTTGGCTCTTTACCCCATCCAGCACTTTGGATTTCAAATTATACAATTACTGTGTACATAGTCCCCCCATTTTAGGAAACCAAAAGTATTTGGACAAATTCACTTGTAGTCAAAAGTAGTCAAAAGTTCAGTATTTGGTTCCATATTTCTAGCACACAATGACTACATCAAGCTTGTGATTCTACAAACTTGTTAAGTGCATGAGGTAGTCACCTGGAATGCATTTCAATTAACAGGTGTGCCTTGTTAAAAACATATTTGTGGAATTTCTTTCCTACTTAATGCGTTTGAGCTAATCAGTTGTGTTGTGACAATGTAGGGGTGGTATACAGAAGATAGTAAAAGACCAAGTCCATATTACGGCAAGAACATCTCAAATAAGCAGAGATAAATGACATTCCATCATTGTTTAAAAAAAAGCAGGTCAGTTAGCACAAAACATTTTAAGAACTTTTGAAGTTTCTTCAAGTGCAGTCGTAAAAACCAAGTGCGAAGATGAAACTGGCTCTCATGAGGACTGCCACAGGAATGGAAGACCCAGAGTTACCTCTGCTGATACCAGCCTCAGAAATGGCAGCCCAAATAAATGCTTCAGAGTTCAAGTAACAGACACATCAACATCAAATCAAATGTATTTATATAGCCCTTCGTACATCAGCTGATATCTCAAAGTGCTGTACAGAAACCCAGCCTAAAACCCCAAACAGCAAGCAATGCAGGTGTAGAAGCACTGTTCTGTGGAGACTGTGTGAATCAGACCGTCATGGTTGAATTGTTGCAAAGAAACCACTACTAAAGGACACCAATAAGAAAAAGAGACTTACTTGGGCCAAGAACCATGAGCAATGGACATTAGACCGGTGTCTTTATGAGATGCGGTGTGGGTGAACGGATGATCTCTGGATGTGTATTTCCCACCGCAAAGCATAGAGGAGGAGGTGTTATGGTGTGGGGGTGCTTTGCTGGTGACACTGTCTGTGATGCATTTATAATTCAAGGCACACTTAACCAGCATGGCTACCACAGCATTCTGCCGCGATACACCATCCCATTTGGTTTGGGCTTAGTGGGACTATCATTTGTTTTTCAACAGGACAATGACCCAACACACCTCCAGGCTGTGTAAGGGCTATTTTACCAATAAGGAGAGTAATGGAGTATCTCAACCAAATTGAGATGGTTGGGGATGAGTCAGACCGCAGAGTGAAGGAAAAGCAGCCAACAAATGCTCAGCATATGCGGAAACTCCTTCAAGACTGTTGGAAAAGCATTCCAGGTGAAGCTGGTTGAGAGAATGCCAAGATTGTGCAAAGCAGTCATCAAGGCAAAGAGTGGCTATTTGAAGAATCTCAAATACGAAATATATTTTGATTTGTTTAACACTTTTTTGGTAACTACATGATTCCATGTGTTATTTCGTAGTTTTGATGTCTTCACTATTATTCTACAATGTAGAAAACAGTCAAAATAAAGAAAAACCCTTGAATGAGTAGGTGTTCTAAAACTTTTGACCGGTAGTGTATATTACCCCATAGTGACAAAGCGAACACAGGTAATTTTTTTATTTTATAAATGCATTAAATATAAAACACAAACACCTTATCTACGTAAGTATTCAGACCCTTTGCTATGAGAGACGAAATTGTGGGGTGTTACCACAAATGTTTCTACAACTTGATTGGAGTCCACCTGTGGTAAATTCAATTGATTGGAAATAATTTGTAAAGGCATACACCAGGCTATATAAGATCCCACAGTTGACAGTGCATGTCAGAGCATAAACCAAGACATGAGGTCAAATTAATTGTCCATAGAGCTCCGAGACAGGATTGTGTCGAGGCACAGATCTGGGGAAGGTACCAAAACATTTCTGCAACATTGAAGGTCTCTAAGACAACAGTGACCTCCACCATCATTCTTAAAAGGAAGAAGTTTGGTATCACCAAGACCCTTCCTAGAGCTGTCTGCCCGGCCAAACTGAGCAATCGGGGAAGAAGGGCCTTGGTAAGGGAGGTGACCAAGATCCTGATGTTCACTCTGGCAGAGCTCCAGAGTTCCTCTGTGGAGATGGGAGAACCTTCCAGAAGGACAACCATCTCTGCAGCACTCCACCAATCAGGCCTTTATGATCAGACAGAAGCCACTCCTCAGTAAAAGGCACGATAGCCCGCTTGTTGTTTCCCAAAGGGCACCTAAAACAAGATTCTCTGGTCTGACCAAACCAAGATTGAACTCTTTGGCCTGAATGCAAAGCATCATGTCTGGACGAAACCTGCTACCATCCCTACGGTGAAGCATGGTGGTTGCAACATCATGTTGTGCAGATGTTTTTCAGCGGCAGCGACTGGGAGACTAGTCAGGATCGAGGCAAAGATGAACAGAGCAAAATACAGAAAGATCCTTGACAAAATCCTGCTCCTCTGACTGGGGGGAATGTTCACCTTCCAACAGGAACAACAACCCTAAGCACACAGAAAAGACAACGCAGTAGTGGCTTCCCGACAAGTCTCTGTATGTCCTAGAGTGGCTCAGGCAGAGGGTGGACTTAAACCTGATCAAACATCTCTGGAAAGACCTGAAAATAGCTTCCTATCCAACCTGACAGAGCTTGAGAGGATCTGCAGAGAATGGGAGAAACAGGTGTGCCAAGCTTGTAGCGTCCTACCCAAGAAGACTCGAGACTGTAATCGCTGCCAAATGTGCTGCAACAAACGGAGTAAAGGGTCTGAATACTTATGTAAATGTGATGTTTATTATTTAAAAAAAATATTACTTTTCAAACATTTCTAAAGACCTGTTTTAGCTTTGTCATTATGGTGTATTGTGTGTAGATTGATGAGGGAAAAAAACAATTTAATCAATTTTAGAATAAGGCTGTAACATAACAAAATGTGGAAAAAGTCAAGGGGTTTGAATATTTTCCGTTGACACTGTATGAGTACACGCAGACATGACATAGGTACCACACACACTCACCGTATTGTATACGGAGTAGGCCGCTAGCACATGGAACAGGGCCTGCTGCCTGTGAAGAGAGAAAGAACACTTACAACCAGCTCATTGACACCTTTCACACACGGTATCGTTGCCAGTTGTCAGAATGGTAACATAACACTCAAAAAAGGAAGAATGAAGGCTCAAGTACAATGGCAATTGTACTGTGTGAGAAATATGACGTTCTTTAGAACTAAGCTTGTCTTTAACTATAATAGAAATCATAACCAAAGCAACTGAAGTAGAGAGATGGTGTCTCTTATTCAAAACATGCATTTTCTCAAGACCGACCACACCAGGAACGATTACTCATGCATAAACCATCTACCCCTCCCACCCACATCCTCTTCCCCCACCCTGCCCCTACATGATCTCCATTAATGAGCATGCATCCCAAATGGCACCCTATTCCCCATTTATAGTACACTACATAGGGAAGAGGGTGCCATTTGGGAATAAGCTTTAGCCCCTCACAGGCAGATTTATAATGAAAACATCCATGAACTAAACTAGAGTGAAAAGACTTTGGCAGCGACCGCCAGTCTCAAACACAGGGATGTAGTCGAACTGTGTACTGTACTTTGTATCCATGTGGATGTCAAGGACATTCCTCTCTTTTCGTCTAAGTACTAAACTCCTGCTGGTATCTACTACTGCCCTGCATCAAATCAATGATAAAGTGTTAAAGGTCAACTGCCCTTGAAAACGGCCCATGTGGCATTGATGAGTCAGAAACATTTATTCTCGTGTCAAAATTGGGTAACTTGGATAATTTTGCTTATTAATTCCGTCTCATCCAAAACACAGTTTTGTAAGTTAGTTCGTCATGACTTACGGGAAGTTTGGTTTGGTTATGGCTTACTTACATGCCCACCTTTGCCAATGATACCCAATTGCCCAGAGACAAAAACCATTGTGATCCGCCCCCAGCTGCTATGTGGATATTTGTAGTCAAGTCTGTATAGGGGAGCAACGCATGTTAAGTTCATGTTTTAAGTATCCCTATATTTCTGTTATTATGGTGCTATCAGTCTGTTATTAGTACTCCTGCGCGGTAGTCTCCATGGAGATGGAGTGTGATGTCAACTATGTACTGTGGAAATACGGTGAAGTAAACTATGTTAAACTGGAACCTAGTCCATGTGTCATTTTGAGGTATCATTGGTAGCAGAGGATGGCTAATATCTACAATGAAGAGGTCATGTAATTTGGGCTGGGTTTAAAAAAAGCTAGCACTTGCGGTGGTATTATCGCTGGAAGGAAGAGCGAGAGAGACAGCACTAGAAATATCCCTGGAGGATTTGAAGGATGAGAGTATGGGAGCTTATCAGAGCACCTGATTCTGTGTTTCGTAAAGAAGAGAAAGACCATGCCTACGAGGCATATTCAAACTTTGACAGTGTTTACTAGAGAAATTTTGATTGCAATGACGGACTACATAATTGATTTCAAAATGAGGTACAATAGGATGCGCAAGTACGACATGGTTCTCAAGTTGCTAGATACTGCCTGTCTGGATGGTAGGGAGAAACAATCAGCTTTGACTGCTTGTACTTTTTGCGTCAATGGAAGTCGGCACAAAAAAAGTATTTTTGGTGAAAATACGTCTGTCGCACCCATAACAAATGGAATGCAAGTGAGTGACGCGGCATATTACAATGAGCAGCAGAGAAAAGGCGCCAACAAGTCACGTTCTCAAGACAACCAGAGGAGGGCGGCATTGCCCTGCACAAATCCACTGGACAGGTATGGAAGGATATCAAAAAGTGCTATTTGTCAAAGCACTTACCATTGTGTTAAAGACTGTCCTCATAAAAATTAACAAGTTAAACTAACAGAGGAAAATGTAAACACAGACATGGAGCAGCGTAACATTACACTGTTTTCAAACAACCTTATGATCGGCTGTGATTGATACTGCATGTACATGCGTATTATATATGAACTAAATATGAAAGTACAAAATATGATTGACATACCAATCAACAGTCGTCAATTCTACCAAGAGAGTCAAGATACCAGAAAAAAATGGTCAGACTAAGTGTCACATTGAAACAGAGGTGGTCCCTGTAGATATCCCCTTACTATTAAGCAAAGCTTTCCTAAAGAAGCAGGGGCTGTACTAGACATACAAAAATGGCAAGGCAGTGATGTTTAAACAACCATTCAGCCTTGAACTTAATACCTCAGGCCACTATTGTGTACATTTTAGACAAAGACATTACACAGGGTCCATGTAAAAATGAGATTCTGATGGACACAGAGCACATGGAGATTCTGACAGTCGAAGAGAACATGACCACAGAGAAAAAAAACACAAATTATTGTTAACCGTTTGGACATGCTACAGTTGACAGACGTCAGAAATTACTCAGCAGTTCTGGAAATAACGAGTATTTCCATTCTACGGCAGATAGTTAACAGTTGAGACATGCCAGAAATACAGCAAACCTAAGCCCAGACCAGCTGTTGGTTTGCCACTGGTGTCCAAGTACAATGAAACAGTGGCTGTAGAGCTACATGAGTTGAGACCAAGTGTGTGGTACCTTCACATAATCAACCACTTCACACGCTTCAGCGCTGGAAGCATTGTGAATACAAAGAAACCCAGTGAAATCGTCAAGCACTTCATTCCTGGATAAGTGTGCATGGCCCGCCCCAGAAATTGTACAGTGACAATGGAGTTGATGGGTTCTGATTTCTTGACTTATACTTATTCCTTTCACTGAGGGAGAGAGGGTAATTTATAACGTTTACATTATGTCAGGAGATGTTACTGTTCGCTATCAGGGATCCAATGGGAGGAGGAAATACACCGTCTGGTACGAGTCAACATGACAGCTGTGAGTTGTGGAGGAGTGAGCACTTTGGGGCAGAGGTCAGGTCAGATGAAGTGAGGAAGAACAGGTATCACTAAGGTTCTGTCTAGCAACAAAGATGCACTGGCTCTTCAGATGTGTAAGAGAAAATGTTAAATATCAGTGTGTGAATGTCTTTTGTCTTATGCAGCTGTATTGACCCAATGGGAGAATAAACTTGGTTTAAGCTTTACTAATCGTCCGTGAGGTTTACTAAGTTAATTAAGAACCTAACAGAGGAAAATTCAATAATAATGAAATAAGAGAAATGGCTGAGAAATTCAACAGCCCTGGATTGGCTTTGATGGCAAAAAAACCTCAATGCACAATGTACATGGCTACAGCCCATACCAACTAGTGTTCAAGCAGAACCCTAATCCTGCTCTATTTCGGGTCAGTTTCAGTGTCCATATCATTGGATGTGACATCTGGTAGGTTTTGTCTGTTAATGTGTCCTTTTGTCATTTTCTGTAGGAGGCCATAGACATGAATTATCATCGCAATATTAGGTTAAAAGGTCTGCGAAACGACATGTACAATGTCAACCATTACTCAACCACGTCATAGATTGACTAATTTACTTGTGGACCGGCGCATACAGTGCAACATGAAATAGATGCATAACACACGATATCAAGTCACAAGGCCGACTTCAAATGCCAACATCCATACGCAGTGCGTGAGTTTCATGTTTGGGAAAGCTTTTTTTCTTCTTCAAAATAAAATTGCACCTTTATAATTAAGGATTGCATATGCATCTATCATCGCATTTGCAGACTAATGTAATATAGGCTACTATGCCTAATATGATGACTAGGCTAATAATATTACTCAATCACTGCAAGAGAAACACAGTTCTGAACAACGCATGTCTGAGCATGTAATGAGTAGGTCTAATCAGAGATGTTTCATCTTCATTCTTTGCACAGGAAAAATGTGGCCTTTTATAAAACACATTTCATGCAATTCTACCACACTTTATATGACTGGAGACATAAGCAATCAGTAAAAACAACCTTGTCTTGTAACCATCTAATCTAGGCTTACGAAAAGGGGAGACACAAATTGTACAATATGACGACCAACAAGCCTGGAGGGAATTATTGTCCGCCAAAAATATTTCCAGTGGTACTGATCCAATGATAAAGACAGTGAATATCCACACACTCACAGGGGATATGGCCGATGCGCTCCGCTGGTGCCAATTAGATACTGTTCACTCAATTGGGAGAAGAGAATTTTGATAACTATAGACAGATTAGTAATTTCTTTGTCTTCTCTTTTCAGCGACAGCCATTTGCTTTCTAAACTATGCTTTCCTACGATTGTATTTTGGAACATTACAAAAGGCCTAGGCTTATTTACCTGCTTTTCACGGAGCGCTGCAACTCAACAGTCAGCTATTTGGTAGGCTATTTGCCACACACGCTGCCCAAATTGTGTGCTTAAAACAATCCACAGCTCATTTTTAAAAGAAGCCTCTGTGGCCAAATCATGCTCTCTGTTGTAATATTTTCAAAGATTTGATCGATTTCTGTATGGGCACGAGTAATTACAGTTGAAGTCGGAAGTTTACATACACTAAGGTTGGGGTCATTAAAACTTGTTTTTCTCCTCCCGGGTGGTGCAGTGGTCTAGGGCACTGCATCGCAGTGCTAGCTGTGCAACCAGACTCTGGGTTCGCGCCCAGGCTCTGTCGCAGCCGGCCGCGACCGGGAGGTCCGTGGGGCGACGCACAATTGACCTAGCGTCGTCCAGGTTAGGGAGGGTTTGGCCGGTAGGGATATCCTTGTCTCATCGCGCACCAGCGACTCCTGTGGCGGGCCGGGCGCTGTGCGCACTAACCAAGGTAGCCAGGTGGACGGTGTTTCCTCCGACACATTGGTGTGGCTGGCTTCCGGGTTGGAGGCGCGCTGTGTTAAGAAGCAGTACAGCTTGGTTGGGTTGTATTTTGGAGAATGCGTGGATTTCGACCTTTGTCTCTCCCGAGCCCGTACGGGAGATGTAACGATGAGACAACATAGTAATTACTAACAACTGGATACCACGAATGGGGGGTAAAATGTATTATATATAAAAAAAAGAAAAAAACGTTTTTCAACCACTCCACAAATTTCTTGTTAACAAACTAGTTTTGGCAAGTCGGTTAGGATATCTAATTTGTGCATGACACAATTTTTACAACAATTGTTCACACAGATTAATTCACTGTATCACAATTCCAGTGGGTCAGAAGTTTACATAAACTAAGTTGACTGTGCCTGTAAACAGCTTTGAAAATTCCAGAAAATGATGTCATGGCCTTAGAAGCTTCTGATAGGCTAATTAACATAATTTGAGTCAGTGCCTCTTTGCTTGACATCATGGAAAAATCAAAAGAAATCAGCCAAAACCTCAGAGGTCTGGTTCATCCTTACGAGAAATTTCCAAACGCCTGAAGGTACCATATTCATCTGTACAAACAATTGAATGTAAGTATAAACACCATGGGACCATGCAGCCGTTATACCGCTCAGGAAGGAGACGCATTCTATCTCTTAGAGATGAACGTACTTGGTGTAAAAAGTGCAACTCAATCCATGAACGACAGCAAAGGACCTTGTTAAGATGCTGGAGGAAACCGGTACAAAAGTATCTATATCCACAGTAAAACGAGTCCTGTATCGACGTAACCTGAAAGACAGCTCAGCAAGGAAGAAGCCACTGGTCCAAAACCACCATAAAAAAAGCAAGACTACGATTTGCAACTGTACATGGGGACAAAGATAATGACCATCGTTATGTTTTGGAGGAAAAAG
The DNA here is from genome assembly GCF_034236695.1 of Oncorhynchus nerka. Lineage (NCBI taxonomy): Eukaryota > Metazoa > Chordata > Actinopteri > Salmoniformes > Salmonidae > Oncorhynchus > Oncorhynchus nerka. Next base: position 62,364,711 of record NC_088404.1, on the reverse strand, counting down.
CGGATGCTTGCAAGCCGAAGAATACCATCCCAACCGTGAAACACGGGGGTGGCAGCATCATGTTGCGGAGGTGCTTTGCTGCAGGAGGGACTGGTGCACTTCACAAAATAGATGGCATCATGAGGGAGGTAAATTATGTGGATATATTGAAGCAACATCTCAAGACATCAGTCAGGAAGGTAAGGCTTGGTCGCAAATGGGTCTTCCAAATGGACAATGACCCCAAGCATACTTCCAAAGTTGTGGCAAAATAGCTTAAGGACAACAAAGTCAAGGTATTGGAGAGGCCATCACAAAGCCCTGACCTCAATTCCATAGAAAATCTGTGGGCAAAATTGAAAATGTGTGTGCGAGCAAGGAGGCCTACAAACCTGACTCGGTTACACCAGCTCTGTCAGAAGAAATAGTCCAAAATTCAGTCAACTTACTGTGGGAAGCTTGTGGAAGGCTACCCGAAACATTTGACCCAAGTTAAACAATTTAAAGGCAATGCTACCAAATACTAATTGAGTGAATGTAAACTTCTGACCCACTGGGAATGTGATGAAAGAAATCAAAGCTGAAATAAATCACTCTACTATTATTCTGACATTTCACATTCTTAAAATAAAGTGGTGATCCTAACTGACCTAAGACAGGGAATTTTTACTAGGATTAAATGCCAGGAATTGTGAAAAGCGGAGTTTAAATGTATTTGTCTAAGGTGTACGTAAACTTCCGACTTCAACTGTATATAGGTAATTTTAGCACATTTAATTCAATTAACTTTAGGGGAAGCTTATCTTCCCCTAGCTTATTGGAGACGCCGCCTATGCCGTCATAAATCTGAAAATAATCGGTGCAAAAACCAGCTGGCCGCGAGGCTCACAAGGCCGAGTTCAAATGCCAACTTCAAATTCAAAGCATCAGTGCACTGCCTAAATGGCAAAGTAAACTATCTGGCACTGTCTCTGCTCTATGCAGAGAGAAAGGTGTGCAGCCTGGCAGCTTCTCTCCGAGCGATATTCTGCATGGTCCTAAATCCAGCCAACCAATTCATTAAAACAGCCGTTACATTTGAATTGGGATTGAAATGATTTGTCTACTTTTTGTAGCCTACCTTTATATTTCTGGTCTTGAGCTAGGGTATGGCGACTGCCAGCAGCGTCGTGGGAACCCCACTACCATATGGGGAGCTGTTAAAGAAGGCTGAGGCAGTGGTCAGACGCCATTCCTGCTTCAGAATAATGGAAAGCACTTGATAGTTGTCACATTTGACCTGGTCTGGTCAATTATCAAAATACTATTTGTCCTGGAATTCATCGAACAACCATTTATAATGTAAATCAGTGCTGTGTATCTATGAGTGTCTTGTGTGTTGTAAGGAAGTGCTTCCTTGCACTGTGCCAATGGACTACTCCTGGGCCTGAGTGAGTAATGCCAACCAATCAGTGCCATGCTGGCATGTGCCCCTTGTGAATTAGATTGGCTTTGTTCAAAAGCAGACCTGCCAACTTGGACAAATTTCTATGATTACCCCTTCAGTGCGGCGAAGGCGACCCCGGTCGCCACGACGGCGTGACACCCTACACTGCTCAAATTATAGGTAAATTAACCTAAAATGAACCTAAAATGTTGGCCGCCTCAGTAGGAATGGTAGGCTATAGACTGTTATGGGTACTTGTAAAGGGCAGCTCTTCAGTAACTAACTAGAAATATGTTAAAATGTAGAATTAGGGCTCTCCATAGGATTTTCTGACAAGGGGGTGCTTATGTAGGCCTAAGGTTGGGTATGGGGAAAGGTCCGGAGGTGGGCAACTTCCCCCTCAAAAAGTTGGAATTTTTGCATAAAAAAAAAACCTGTAACTGCCTCAATTACCTCTTACCGCTGCACATCAACTTGGTACAGGTAAACACGTATACAGTGGGGCAAAAGAGTATTTAGTCAGCCACCAATTGTGCAAGTTCTCCCACTTAAAAAGATGAGAGAGGCCTGTCATTTTCGTCATAGGTACACTTCAACTATGACAGAAAAAAGGAGGGAAAAAAATCCAGAAAAACACACTGTAGGATTTTTAATGAATTTATTTGCAAATTATGGTGGAAAATAAGTATTTGGTCTAACAAAAGTTTATCAATACTTTGTTATATACCCTTTGTTGGCAATGACAGAGGTCAAAACGTACAAATCTGACTTGGTGGCTAGATTCACAACGAGTGTAGCTTTAATTCAGTACCTTGCATTTGTGTTTTAATGAAAGTTTGAGTTTTATCTAAAACTATAGGTGGCGCTCTGAAATTTCTGGTCAAATGTTTTCTGTAAGACTTCACAAGGTTTCCACACACTGTTGCTGGTATTTTGGCCCATTCCTCCATGCAAATCTCCTCTAGAGCAGTGATGTTTTGGGGCTGTTGCTGGGCCACACAGACATTTCAACTCCCTCCAAAGATTATCTATGGGGTTGAGATCTGGAGACTGGCTAGGCCACTCCAGGACCTTGAAATGCTTCTTACGAAGCCACTCCTTCGTTGCCCGAGCGATGTGTTTGGGATCATTGTCATGCTGAAAGACCCAGCCACGTTTCGTCAACTCAAAATCGCACGATACATGGCCCCATTCATTCTTTCCTTTACACGGATCAGTCGTCCTGATGTTTCCACCCCCATGCTTCACAGTAGGTATGGTGTTCTTTGGATGCAACTCAGCATTCTTTGTCCTCCAAACACGACGGGTTGAGTTTTTACCCAAAAGCTCTATTTTGATTTCATCTGACCATATGACATTCTCCCAATCTCCTTCTGGATCATCCAAATGCTCTCTAGCAAACTTCAGACGGGCCTGGACATGTACTGGCTTAAGCAGGGGGACACGTCTGGCACTGCAGGATTTGAGTCCCTGGCGGAGTTGTGTGTTACTGATGGTAGGCTTTGTTACTTTGGTCCCAGCTCTCTGCAGGTCATTCACTAGGTCCCCCCGTGTGGTTCTGGGATTTTTGCTTACCGTTCTTGTGATCATTTTGACCCCACGGGGTGAGATCTTGCGTGGAGCCCCAGATCGAAGGAGATTATCAGTGGTCTTGTATGTCTTCCATTTCCTAATAATTGCTCCCACAGTTGATTTCTTCAAACCAAGCTGCTTAACTATTGCAGATTCAGTCTTCCCAGCCTGGTGCAGGTCTACAATTTTGTTTCTGGTGTCCTTTGACAGCTCTTTGGTCTTGGCCATAGTGGAGTTTGGAGTGTTTGAGGTTGTGGACAGGTGTCTTTTATACTGATAACAAGTTCAAACAGGTGCCATTAATACAGGTAATGAGTTGAGGGCAGAGGAGCCTCTTAAATAAGAAGTTACAGGTCTGTGAGAGCCAGAAATCTTGCTTGTTTGTAGGTGACCAAATACTTATTCCACCATAATATGTAAATAAAGTCATTAAAAATCATACAATGTGATTTTCTGGATTTTTTCCCCTTATTTTGTCTGTCATAGTTGAAGTGTACCTATGATGAAAATGACAGGCCTCTCTCATCTTTTTAAGTGGGAAAACTTCCACAATTGGTGGCTGACTAAATACTTTTTTTGCCCCACTGTATGTAGCCAAGTTATCGTTACTCATTGAGTATTTATTCTTTTTTCTCTTTGCATTGTTGTGAAGGGCCCGTAAATAAGAATTTCAATGTCTACACCGGTTGTTGTTTCACGAAGCATGTGACAAATAACAATTGATTTAATTTTGATTTGATATTTGGTGCTTCCCAGACCAGTGTTGAGGCAGGGATGGACTACCGTGTTTGTCTAATCTTGACCCTCTACTCTTCACTCAGTGATGTCCAGTCCCCATACACACTCATTGACTCGGTTAGTTCCCACACCGAGACACAATTGAGACTTTTGCGGGAAGCCTACATTGATTTCACCTGCATAAAAACTCAAGCTACAAGGATATTAAGTTGGGATTCAGTCTTTCCATGCCATACAAAATCTAACTACATCTTCTGTAACTTTCTATAGATTGTGATGCCACACTAAGAACCTGGACATCTTCACTGGTTCTGAGGGAGGTGGCGTGGCCACCAACAGTGCCTGGGACACGTTCCAGCTTTACCGCTGCCTGGAGAACAGTCAGAGCGTGGTCAAGGCCCCATCCACAGACATCTGCTGCAACTTAAATTAAAATATATTCAATATTTGAGATTCTTCAAAGTAGCCACCCTTTGCACACTCTTGGCATTCTCTCAACCAGCTTCATGAGGTAGTCACCTGGAATGCATTTCAATTAACAGGTGTGCCTTGTTAAAAATGAATTTGTGGAATTTCTTTCCTTCATAATGCACTTGAGCCAATCAGCTGTGTTGTGATAAGGTAGGAGTGGTATACAGAAGATAGGCCTATTTGGTAAAAGCCAAGTCCATATTATGGCAAGAACAGTTCAAATAAGCAAAGAGAAATGACAGTCCATCATTCCTTTAAGACATGAAGGTCAGTCAACGTGGAACATTTCAAGAACTTTGAAAGTTTCTTCAAGTACATTCGCAAAAACCATCAAGCGCTATGACGAAACTGGCTCTCATGATGACTACCACAGGAAAGACCCAGAGGTACCTCTGCTACAGAGGATAAGTTCATTTGTTACCAGCCTCAAAAATTGCAGCCCAAATAAATGCTTCAGAGTTCAAGTAACAGACACATCAACATCAACTGTTCAGAGGAGACTGTGTGAATCAGGCCTTCAAGGTCAAATTGCTGAAAAGAAAAGACTGCTAAAGGACACCAATAATAAGAAGAGACTTGCCTGGGCCAAGAAACACACAAGAAATGGACATCATACCAGTGGAAATCTGTCCTTTGGTCTGATGAGTCCAAATTTGAGATGTGTCGTTCCAACCGGCATGTCTTTGTGAGACGCAGAGTAGATGAAAGGATGATCTCCGCACGTGTAGTTCCACCGTGAAGCACAGAGGTGGTGGTGTGATGGTGCTTGCTGTCTGATGTATTTAGAACAAGGTACACTTAACCAGCATGGCTACCACAGCATTCTGCAGCGATATGCCATTCCACCTGGTTTGCACTGAGTGGGACTATCAATTGTTTTTCAATTGGACAATGACCCAACACCTCCAGGCTGTGTAAGGGCTATTTGACCAAGAAGGAGAGTGATCGAGTGCTGCATCAGATGACCTGGCCTTCACAATCCCCCAACCTCAACCCAATTTAAATGTTTTTGGATGAGTTGGACCGCAGAGTGAAGGAAAAGCAGCCAACAAGTGCTCAGCATATGTGGGAACTCCTTCAAGATTGTTGGAAAAGCCTTCCAGGTGAAGCTGGTTGAGGGAATGCCAAGAGTGTGCAAAGCTGTCATCAGGGCAAAGGGAGGCTTTGAAGAATCTAAAATATATTTTTTATTTGTTTAACACTTTAATACAACATGATTCCATATGTGTTATTTCATAGTTTTGATGTCTTTATTATTCTACTGTGTAGATTTTTTTAATAAAGAAAAACCCTTCTATGTGTAGAAGTGGGGATGGCAGAATGTGTACGTGCCCGGTATGAATGCAAGCCTGTGTGTGTGTTTATTTATTTTTTATTTTACCTTTATTTAACTAGGCAAGTCAGTTAAGAACAAATTCTTATTTTCAATGACGGCCTAGGAACAGTGGGTTAACTGCCTGTTCAGGGGCAGAACGACAGATTTGTGCCTTGTCAGCTCGGGGGTTTGAACTGGCAACCGGTTACTAGTCCAGCGCTCTAACCACTAGGCTACCCTGCCACCCCGGGGTAGCCTGTGTGTGTGTGTGTGTGTGCCCGCGTGGGTGTATTAGTCTAAGGTTTAATCTGTGTATGTGTGCAGGCATGTATTTTATGCCTGTGTGTGTGTGTGTGTGAGCACGTTTTTGTGCTTGTGTGCCTATGCCTGTGTTTGTGTGGTGTATTTGTGTGTGTTTTAGCACGTGTATGTGCCTCTGTTTTTCATTTTACTATCCTTGTGGGGACAAGGGTATGAGCATGCTCAATTTGACTGGAGTGAGGAGCGAGTTTCCCAAAGGCTGGTCCGGCCTTCTTGCACGCTCCAATTTTGCCCCAGTACCGCTCACTTCACAAGCTCAGGGCATGTCCGGACCAGCATGTATTTATAGGCTAGTTGTGTGCTGCTATAGCCCCTTGCATTAGCTACTGTCATGGAGTTCACGCAATATTTTCATAAAGATAGCTAAGTGTGTCATTCTAGCAAAGTATTTATAAACCAAAAATCTGCTCTCTTAAAAGTTTAGTTCATTTTTGTTTCTCTTATCTATACAATAGGCTATCATTGATTTTGGCCCAATAGGCCTGACATATTACCGCTTTCAAGGAGCTTTCTGTTTTCAAAGGGTTATTTTGCCTAAAATCCTTTAGGCCTACCTATAGTACAAAAAAAAAAAACTCAGCATCCCTGCCCAGACTGACAAGAGTGATCCGAAGAGTGTTTAGCATCCCCAGTGGCTGTGCAGGCGAGGAGAGGGTATTCTCTGCTGCTGGCCTGCTCTCCAGGCACCATCACATGAGTCTGAAGCCACAGACTGGCCAAACTCGTGTTTCCAAAAGTGAATTCAAAAAGGCACTGAGCCTAACAAGACAATTTTTGTTTCATTTTGATTGAAGTCACAGTCTATATGCGCAATTTAGACTATAATGATTTAATACAACGATATGTTGTTTAAAGGCTAAGTGCTTAATATTTATGCCAAGACTAGTGTCGCACTCGCAAACGGTTCACAATTATTTTTTTTGTAGGCTATATATAGCCTGAAAGTAATTGAAATAATATGCGAATAATATAGCTTAAATAATACATTTTCGTTCCTTCTTAGGCTACCTGTCTGGCTCCTGACCTATTTAATGTTCATAGGCTATAGGTCAAATTAAACAGCATATTTGAAATGGTGAGTGCTTCTTACAGTCACCTTTTCATGTTATTTATTAAAATACTTTTCATTCAAATCATATGGTTTGGTTTCAATACTTCACAACCAAATGACAGGTCCAGGTAGTCACACAAATAGATGAGTGTTGATTAAATGGTGGTTTTAATGAATGGAGTGAATTTGGAGTCACATTTGTATTTGTCGGTGAATTTCACACCGACAGCGTCATGGCATTTTGGTAGACCGAAATACATTCATTTCCCAGCAAAGCTGGGACTGAGTTTTGAAAAGTTATCCAGTGTGACCACTAATGGGTGCCCAAACTTGACGGAAAAAACATTGGCGTTTTGAAAAGCACACAAGATCAAGTAGCTGAGCTGAACCCAGATCAGAAAAGTATTTTCCTGCATTGCATTATTCATCAGGAGGTGCTCTGTAATGTGTTCTGAAAATGAGCCATGTTGTGGATACAGTCACTAAAGTAGTCAACTTCATAAGAGCAAAATCTTTAAACCACAGGCAGTTTGTCTCACAGTTGGAAGAGACCGAGTCAGAGGTCATGCAGATCTCCCCTACCACACAAACGTGAGATGGCTGAGTTTGGGGAAGGTGCTTAAAAGGGTGTGGGACCTGAAGTCGGAGATTGCTGAGTTTTTGCAAATGAAAGGAAAATATGTGGATTTCCCTCAACTGCAACATAAAGAATGGTTGGCTGATTTTGCCTTCACCGTGGACATCATGGCCCACAGGAACACATTCCAAACTACAAGGGAAGGGCCTTTTTGCACATCAGATGTACAGCATTGATGTACAGCCTTCAATTACTGCTCCTGACCCGCCAAGTAGAAGCCAACAATCTCACCCACCTTCCGACACTACTAGTCAGTTCCCTATCAGATGACCAGTGGGATTATACAATTACTGCTCCTGACCCGCCAAGTAGAAGCCAACAATCTCACCCACCTTCCGACACTACTAGTCAGTTCCCTATCAGATGACAACAATCTCACCCACCTTCCAACACTACTAGTCAGTTCCCTATCAGATGACAACAATCTCACCCACCTTCCGACACTACTAGTCAGTTCCCTATCAGATGACCTTCCGACACTACTAGTCAGTTCCCTATCAGATGACCTTCCAACACTACTAGTCAGTTCCCTATCAGATGACCTTCCAACACTACTAGTCAGTTCCCTATCAGATGACCTTCCGACACTACTAGTCAGTTCCCTATCAGATGACCTTCCAACACTACTAGTCAGTTCCCTATCAGATGACCTTCCGACACTACTAGTCAGTTCCCTATCAGATGACCTTCCGACACTACTAGTCAGTTCCCTATCAGATGACCTTCCAACACTACTAGTCAGTTCCCTATCAGATGACCTTCCGACACTACTAGTCAGTTCCCTATCAGATGACCTTCCGACACTACTAGTCAGTTCCCTATCAGATGACCTTCCGACACTACTAGTCAGTTCCCTATCAGATGACCTTCCGACACTACTAGTCAGTTCCCTATCAGATGACCTTCCAACACTACTAGTCAGTTCCCTATCAGATGACCTTCCGACACTACTAGTCAGTTCCCTATCAGATGACCTTCCAACACTACTAGTCAGTTCCCTATCAGATGACCTTCCGACACTACTAGTCAGTTCCCTATCAGATGACCTTCCAACACTACTAGTCAGTTCCTATCAGATGACCTTCCGACACTACTAGTCAGTTCCCTATCAGATGACCTTCCAACACTACTAGTCAGTTCCCTATCAGATGACCTTCCAACACTACTAGTCAGTTCCCTATCAGATGACCTTCCAACACTACTAGTCAGTTCCCTATCAGATGACCTTCCACACTACTAGTCAGTTCCCTATCAGATGACCTTCCGACACTACTAGTCAGTTCCCTATCAGATGACCTTCCAACACTACTAGTCAGTTCCCTATCAGATGACCTTCCGACACTACTAGTCAGTTCCCTATCAGATGACCTTCCGACACTACTAGTCAGTTCCCTATCAGATGACCTTCCGACACTACTAGTCAGTTCCCTATCAGATGACCAGTGGGATTATACATTGCTGCTGCGTGCTTTGAACGGTGAGTTTTCTCATCGTTTTGAGGATTTCAAAGTGTTGGAAAATGAAATGCTGTTGGTTTCCTCTCCTTTCACTATAAATGTGGATAACGTCCCACTGGGCATAGCGACATCAGAAACTATACCAGACTTCACTGCTCTAGTCAATGCCCATCAGAGACTTCACTTCTCACACTGATTGAGTATTTTAAACGTAATGTTGAGCTTTCTCTCTTTCTTGTGTTTTTGTGCATCCCCGTTACCAAGAGTTCTGTCCGTGGTGCTGAATGCACAGTGTACTTTTCCCTCCATGTAGTTCATTGCATGCTTAATAATGAAAATACCTACCAAAAGGAGAACATGGATGTGGATTATTTCTGTGCATGTTAAAAAAGTAAAATAAGTAGAATACCTGGACGTGATTTACAGTTATGTCTGTCAACAAAGTCATATATATTATGTATAATCCTGCAATTGCAATCACACTGCTCTAACCCATCTGGACAATAGGAATACCTATGTAAGAATGCTGTTAATCGACTACAGCTCAGCATTTAACACCATAGTACCCTCCAAACACGTCATTAAGCTCGAGACCCTGTGTCCAGACCCTGCCCTGTGCAACTGGGTCCTGGACTTCCTGACGGGCCACCCCCAGGGGATGAGGGTAGGAAATAACATCTCCACCCCGCTGATCCTCAACACTGGGGTCCCACAAGGGTGCGTTCTCAGCCTCTCCTGTACTCCCTGTTCACCCATGACTGTGTGGCCACGCACGCCTCCAACTCAATCATCAAGTTTGCAAACAACGATGAGACGGCCTACGGGGAGGAGGTGAGGGCCATCAAAGTGTGGTGTCAGGAAAATAACCTCACACTCAATGTCAACAAAACAAAGGAGATGATCAACGGACTTCAGGAAACAGCAGAGGGAGCAGCCCCCTATCCACATCGACGGGACAGTAGTGGAGAAGGTGGGAAGTTTTAAGTTCCTTGGCGTACACATCACGGACAAACAGAAATGGTCCACCCACACAGACAGCTTGGTGAAGAAGACGCAGCAGCGCCTCTTCAACCTTAGGAGGCTGAAGAAATTTGGCGTGTCACCAAAAACACCCAATCTTTTAGATGCACAATCAAGAGCATCCTGTCGGGCTGTATCACCGCCTGGTACGGCAACTGCTCCGCCCATAACCGTAAGGCTCTCCAGAGGGTAGTGAGGTCTGCACAACGAATCACCGGGGGCAAACTACCTGCCCTCCAGGACACCTACACCACCCGATGTCACAGGAAGGCCATAAAGATCATCAAGGACAACAACCACCAGAGCCACTGCCTGTTCACCCCGCTTATCATCCAGAAGGTGAGGTCAGTACAGGTGCATCAAAGCAGGGACCGAGAGACTGAAAATCAGCTTCCATCTCAAGGCCATCAGACTGTTTAACAGCCATCACTAACATTGAGTGGCTGCTGCCAACATACTGACTCATCTCTAGCCACTTTAATAATAAAAAAATTGGATGGAATAAATGTATCACTAGCCACTACATTACACATATGTATATACTGTACTCTATACCATCTACTGCATCTTGCCTATGCAGTTCGGCCATCGCTCATCCATATATTTGTATGTACATATTCTTATTAATTCCTTTACACTTGTGTGTATAAGGTAGTTGTTGTGAAATTGTTATTACTTGTTAGATATTACTGCACGGTCGGAACTAGAAGCACAAGCATTCCGCTACACTCGCATTAACATCTGCTAACCATGTGTATGTGACAAATCAAATTTGATATGATTCTGGCACGCAATGGCACAATTCTATTCTTATGTGGCCCTCCATGGAAAGTAATTGATGTGCCTGATGGTGTAGCAGTAGCAGGTGTCTCACTTGACTCCGAAACCACCCATGAACATGATGTGCATAATAAGGAGTGCAAAATTCCAAGGAATTTCCCAGGTTTTTCCGAAATTCTGGTTGAAGGGTTTTCCCTGCTTATTCCCTCATGGTTCCGGTAATCTTCCAAGTGGAATTTCTGAAAAACCTGGACACTTCCTGAGAAAGTTTCCGGAATTGTACAACCCTGTTCAAAATATACCAATAGCATGCTTTGTTACAGCCCTGGTTAGTGGCTTTAGGGTGATAACTATGAGTATGACGTACTTGACTCCAAAGCGTTCCATGAACATGATGTTGTTCCGGAAGGTTCTGTTGACATCCAGATCAATCTGTTTGATCTCTGTGGAGAAACTCCTGGCCTGCTCCTTCATAGTCTGGCCATAAAGGAACCAAGCAGAATAACATCAGTTACTGTATATCAGACCTGGGTTAAAATACATGTGTATTTGAGTATTTACAAATAATGTGGCCCAAATCAACTACTCCTATTGGAACTTTCCTAAAAATACCCTACTATTTGAAAGTAATTTCAAATACATTATTTCAAATACTCAACCAATACCAAACTGACCTGGGTTAAAAGCAAGGGAGTGTACTTGAGTCAGTTTATACTTTCCAAGTGTATTTCCAAATACATTCCAAAATCCAATTACTTCTCTATTCAAATAACTTACTTCCAAATGTCTTTCAAAGTAATTGAAATACCCTATTATTATTTAAACTCAGGTCTGCTATATACAGGGGGTAGCCAACTCTCTTCCAGGAGAGCTACCCTTCTGCAGAATCCCAAATCAACCCCTAGCCCCTACCCCTAGGCTATTCTGTAGATCTGAAAGGATGTGGATAGGTGTGCAATATAGCAATATAAAAAAACATTCCACCAAGCCAATAAGATGGGAAATGGAGGGAGAAAGGGTTTAATTCTATAGTGTGCTTACCTCATACTTTCCAGAGTTCTCCTGCTTCACCTTCTCTATGTCCAGTAGCAGAGCCCAGGCCTGGCCTCTCAACTGGAGGGGGATTCCCTTGTACACACGCTTCACCATCTAGAGATGGGGAGAGAGAGACCAAAGAAACAGAGACCAGAGAAAGAGAGAGGAAGAGCTATATTAAGACTGCCTTAAACACACTTCACCTTCTAAAGAGACCAGACTGAAAGACCAGAGAGAGTAGATATCAGTAGAGATGGGGTGATCATTAAAGAGGAGGTTCCCCTAGTCTTCACCATCTAAAGAAAGACGCAAGGGCTAAAAGAGGAAAAATGAAAACTACAACTAATGATTCCCCCTCTGTCCCAAAAATGATAAGACTGGAGATTGAAAAAGGGAAGCAATGAACAATTGAGAGAGAGGAGAGAGGGCTGAGGTGTTGTTTGTGGTGCCTATAGTCACTCAGCACTGGGTCGGTCACCTTGTCGCTGTTCCTGTACTTGTCCCACTTCTTGACCATCTTCAGCCATTTCTCCACCCGCTCTATCTCGTGATGCTTTTGCTGAAGGTAAGACAGAAGAAATAATCAAATCAATCATTCAATCAACCCAAAGGTGATCAGCAGTACATACCTTCTCTTCAATTGCACTCGGAGTGGGCAGCTCCTCTTCGCTGAGGAGAAAGACAAACAAAAGGTGAGTCAGTGGATAATGGTTCATTCATTACAGCGGTTAAAGGCTTCCCTTCTCTTCTCCTCCCATTTGCATGTTGTGTGTGTGTACTCTAAACCCAGTACTCTGCTAAGGTTGAAGCTCTAAACCTAGGCACATGGTTGGGGTGAACCCCTGGCTCCAGAAGAGAGGTGAACACAGTCGGAGCTGTAATGGAGCTGTCAACTTACTGCAGGAAGCCGTGGCGGTCTGTGAACTTATAGATGCTGTAGTCAGTATCCTCCCAGGGGTCGATGTGGACACCCTCCTGCCTGCCCTGAAAACACACCAACATTTTTTTAAAGCCTCAAATCACACAGACTAAAAGGACAATACAGCAGGATCAGTTAGATTCAACGTGTATTTAATTATAGTACCCATACAGCAGTAGAAACGCATGCACGCATACAGTCCAATTTTGGATTTTTGTATCAAATTGTACAACTGCTGATTAAACTAACACTGTAAAAGTGTTGGGGAGGCGTGCCCTGCTCAAATTGAATCGCAATCTGCACCGCTCGTTCATATTGTCAACAATGCATCATGATGCATTGTTCAGAAACATACATCTCTTTTCCATTAAATATACAGTTGAAGTCAGAAATGTACATACACTTAGGTTGGAGTCATTAAAACTTGTTTTTCAATCACTCCACAAATGTCTTGTTAACAAACTATAGATTTGGAAAGTCGGTTAGAACATCTAGTAAATTTTCCTAAAATTATTTACGGAAAGATTATTTCACTTATAATTCACTGTATCCCAATTCCAGTGGATCAGAAATTAACATACAGTAAGTTGACTGTGCCTGTAAACAGCTTGAAAAATTCCAGAAAACGATGTCATGGCTGTAGAAGCTTCTGATAGGCTAATTGACATCATTTGAGTCAATTGGAGGTGTACCTGTGGATGTATTTCAAGGCCTACCTTCAGTCAGTGCCTCTTTGCTTGACATCATGGGGAAATCAAAAGAAATCAGCAAAGACATCAGAAAAACAATTGTAGACCTCCACAAGTCTGGTTCATCCTTGGGAGCAATTTCCTAACGCCTGAAGTTACCACGTTCATCTGTACAAACAATAGTACGCAAGTATAAACACCATAGGACCACACAGCAGTCATACCACGTTCTGTCTCCTAGAGATGAACGTACTTGTGCGAAAAGTACAAATCAATCCCAGAACAACAGCAAAGGACCTTGTGAAGATGCTGGAGGAAACAGGTACAAAAGTATCTATATCCACAGTAAAACGAGTCCTATATCGACATAACCTGAAAGGCCGCTCAGCAAGGGAGAAGCCACTGCTCCAAAACCACTATAAAAAAGCCAGACTACAGTTTGCAACTGCACATGGGGACAAAGATTGTACTTTTTGGTCTGATGGTCTGATGAAACAAAAGTAGAACTGTTTGGCCATAATGACCATCCTTATGTTTGAAGGAAAAAGGGGGAGGCTTGCAAGCCGAAGAACATCATCCCAACCGTGAAGCACGGGGGTGGCAGCATCATGTTGTGGGGGTACTTTGCTGCAGGAGGGACTGGTGCACTTCACAAAATAGATGGCATCATGAGGAAAAATGACGTGGATATCTCAAGACATCAGTCAGGAAGTTAATGCTTGGTCGCAAATGGGTCTTCCAAATGGACAATGACCCCAAGCATACTTCCAATGTTGTGGCAAAATGGCTTAAGGAGAACAAAGTCAAGGTTTTGGAGTGGCCATCACAAAGCCCTGACCTCAATCCTATAGAAAATTTGTCTGCAGATCTGAAAAAGTGTGTGTAAGCAAGGAGACCTACAAATCTGACTCAGTTACACCAGCTCTGTCAGGAGGTATGGGCCAAAATTCAGCCAACTTATTGTGGGAAGCTTGTGAAAGCTACCCGAAACATTTGACCCAAGTTAAACCATTTAAAGGCAATGCTACCAAATACTAATTGAGTGTATGTAAACTTCTGACCCACTGGGAATGTAATGAAAGAATTAAAAGCTGAAATAATTCTCTCTACTATTATTCTGACATTTCACATTATTAGGTTATTGTTACTCGGATTAAATGTCAGGAATTGTGAAAAACTGAGTTTAAATGCATTTGGCTAAGGTGTATGTAATCTTCCGACTTCAACTGTATATCTTATCTCAGACTAATATATCAGCGCAATGTATTTATAAAGCTATCATTTATCACATCATGCAAGCAATATTATATAATAGAGCTACAAGTGAATTAGCTAGCTAGGCTGTCAATTGACTTAGCTAGCTAGGCTGTCAATTGACTTAGCTAGCTAGACAGAAAACTTTTGGCAGACAATTTTAGGCACAACATTTTAGGCTGACAACTTGGTATGCAATCAATGATATTTACCAAATTTGGTAGACAATTTTTGGCAGATAACTTCTGGTATACAATGACAAACAGGACAATCGGCAAAAATAACTTTAGCTGACGTTAGCTATCAAATCAAATCAAATTTTATTTGTCACATACACATGGTTAGCAGATGTTAATGCGAGTGTAGCGAAATGCTTGTGCTTCTAGTTCCGACAATGCAGTGATAACCAACAAGTAATCTAACTAACAATTCCAAAACTACTGTCTTATACACAGTGTAAGGGGATAAGGAATATGTACATAAGGATATATGAATGAGTGATGGTACAGAGCAGCATACAGTAGATGGTATCGAGTACAGTATATACATATGAGATGAGTATGTAGACAAAGTAAACAAAGTGGCATAGTTAAAGTGGCTAGTGACATAAGAATGCAGTCGATGATCTAGAGTACAGTATATACATATGCATATGAGATGAATAGTGTAGGGTAAGTAACATTATATAAGGTAGCATTGTTTAAAGTGGCTAGTGATATATTTACATAATTTCCCATCAATTCCCATTATTAAAGTGGCTGGAGTTGGGTCAGTGTCAATGACAGTGTGTTGGCAGCAGCCACTCAATGTTAGTGATTGCTGTTTAACAGTCTGATGGCCTTGAGATAGAAGCTGTTTTTCAGTCTCTCGGTCCCAGCTTTGATGCACCTGTACTGACCTCGCCTTCTGGATGATAGCGGGGTGAACAGGCAGTGGTTTGGGTGGTTGATGTCCTTGATGATCTTTATGGCCTTCCTGTAACATCGGGTGGTGTAGGTGTCCTGGAGGGCAGGTAGTTTGCCCCCGGTGATGCGTTGTGCAGACCTCACTACCCTCTGGAGAGCCTTACGGTTGAGGGCGGAGCAGTTGCCGTACCAGGCGGTGATACAGCCCGCCAGGATGCTCTCGATTGTGCATCTGTAGAAGTTTGTGAGTGCTTTTGGTGACAAGCCGAATTTCTTCAGCCTCCTGAGGTTGAAGAGGCGCTGCTGCGCCTTCTTCACGACGCTGTCAGTGTGAGTGGACCAATTCAGTTTGTCTGTGATGTGTATGCCGAGGAACTTAAAACTTGCTACCCTCTCCACTACTGATCCATCGATGTGGATAGGGGTGTTCCCTCTGCTGTTTCCTGAAGTCCACAATCATCTCCTTAGTTTTGTTGACGTTGAGTGTGAGGTTATTTTCCTGACACCACACTCCGAGGGCCCTCACCTCCTCCCTGTAGGCCGTCTCGTCGTTGTTGGTAATCAAGCCTACCACTGTTGTGTCGTCCGCAAACTTGATGATTGAGTTGGAGCGTGCATGGCCACGCAGTCGTGGGTGAACAGGGAGTACAGGAGAGGGCTCAGAACGCACCCCTTGTGGGGCCCCGTGTTGAGGATCAGCGGGGAGGAGATGTTGTTGCCTACCCTCACCACCTGTGGGCGGACCGTCAGGAAGTCCAGTACCCAGTTGCACAGGGCGGGGTCGAGACCCAGGGTCTCGAGCTTGATGACGAGCTTGGAGGGTACTATGGTATTGAATGCCGAGCTGTAGTCGATGAACAGCATTCTCACATAGGTATTCCTCTTGTCCAGGTGGGTTAGGGCAGTGTGCAGTGTGGTTGAGATTGCATCGTCTGTGGACCTATTTGGGCGGTAAGCAAATTGGAGTGGGTCTAGGGTGTCAGGTAGGGTGGAGGTGATATGGTCCTTGACTAGTCTCTCAAAGCACTTCATGATGACGGAAGTGAGTGCTACGGGCGGTAGTCGTTTAGCTCAGTTACCTTAGCTTTCTTGGGAACAGGAACAATGGTGGCCCTCTTGAAGCATGTGGGAACAGCAGACTGGTATAGGGATTGATTGAATATGTCCGTAAACACACCGGCCAGCTGGTCTGCGCATGCTCTGAGGGCGCGGCTGGGGATGCCGTCTGGGCCTGCAGCCTTGCGAGGGTTAACACGTTTAAACGTCTTACTCACCTCGGCTGCAGTGAAGGAGAGACTGCATGTTTTCGTTGCAGGCAGTGTCAGTGGCACTGTATTGTCCTCAAAGCGGGCAAAAAAGTGATTTAGTCTGCCTGGGAGCAAGACATCCTGGTCCGTGACTGGGCTGGGTTTCTTCTTGTAGTCCGTGATTGACTGTAGACCCTGCCACATGCTTCTTGTGTCTGAGCCATTGAATTGAGATTCCACTTTGTCTCTGTACTGACGCTTAGCTTGTTTAATAGCCTTGCGGAGGGAATAGCTGCATTGTTTATATTCGGACATATTACCAGACACCTTGCCCTGATTAAAAGCAGTGGTTCGCGCTTTCAGTTTCACGCGAATGCTGCCATCAATCCACGGTTTCTGGTTTGGGAATGTTTTTATCGTTGCTATGGGAACGACATCTTCGACGCACGTTCTAGCTAGCTATCCAAGTAGGAGAGGTGGCTGGCTGACTGGCTCCCATTTCTCAATCTCAGCAATGTGTTGACATGTTTTTGGAACACAGTCACAAGTTGACAAACTGGATAAACGTGCTAGCTAGCAGAGAGAGAGAGGCTATGACACTAGCTAAGTTAGCTGGTCAAAAACATTGCAGGCAGTGTAGGCTTACAGCGGTTGCTGCAGGATTTAGAGGTAATTTGTGGTTTAGTACGGTACCCTGCATCACCACTTCATTGTTCCAGACCAGGGGGAGTTAGAGCACTGATTTTGCATTTGGGTCTTACTGTGTCTAACTGACAATGAATGGGCGACATAAACCTAAATAGAAACTGATAATTGTGCATGACTTACTAAAACTGTTACAATACGTTTTTTATTATTTTATTTTGTTAGGATTATTTTGCTCTTACTGTAGTATTGTAGCCCACTCCTGACCGATCACGTTGTACAGCGCCTGAGTGGCGTGCCGGTTTAAGATACTGCATAGCAGTGCAAGCTGTGTTGCTACAGATGCTGGTTCAATACCCATGAGATGATTGTAGGTTTTTTGGTTTCTCTCCCTCTAAAAACAGAAATAAATTATACTAAATAACAAACTGGCTTTATTTACAAATTAGTAACAATGTCTCACCCCATGTTCAAGAACAGCCTTTTTCCTTGCTCATTTTACGTTATTTGAAAACTTTTTTTTATTTTATAAATAAAGCGATTATTATTAATTTTGATTATATAAAAGCCCCTTGGAAATTCTCAGACACAGTGGGGCAAAAAAGTATTTAGTCAGCCACCAATTGTGCAAGTTCTCCCACTTAAAACGATGAGAGGCCTGTAAATTTTCATCATTGGTACACTTCAACTATGACAGACAAAATGAGAAGAAAAAAAATCCAGAAAATCACATTGTAGGATTTTTTAATTAATTAATTTGCAAATTATGGTGGAAAATAAGTATTTGGTCAACAAAAGTTTCTCAATACTTTGTTATATACCCTTTGTTGGCAATGACAGAGGTCAAACGTTTTCTGTAAGTCTTCACAAGGTTTTCACACACTGTTGCTGGTATTTTGGCCCATTCCTCCATGCAGATCTCCTCTAGAGCAGTGATGTTTTGGGGCTGTTGCTGGGCAACACTGACTTTCAACTCCCTCCAAAGATTTTCTATGGGGTTGAGATCTGGAGACTGGCTAGGCCACTCCAGGACCTTGAAATGATTCTTACGAAGCCACTCCTTCGTTGCCCGGGCGGTGTGTTTGGGATCATTGTCATGCTGAAAGACCCAGCCACGTTTCATCTTCAATGCCCTTGCTGATTGAAGGAGGTTTTCACTCAAAATCTCACAATACATGGCCCCATTCATTCTTTCCTTTACACGGATCAGTCGTCCTGGTCCCTTTGCAGAAAAACAGCCCCAAAGCATAATGTTTCCACCCCCATGCTTCACAGTAGGTATGGTGTTCTTTGGATGCAACTCAGCATTCTTTGTCCTCCAAACACGACGAGTTGAGTTTTTACCAAAAAGTTATATTTTGGTTTCATCTGACCATATGACATTCTCCCAATCTCCTTCTGGATCATCCAAATGCTCTCTAGCAAACTTCAGACGGGCCTGGACATGTACTGGCTTAAGCAGGGGGACACGTCTGGCACTGCAGGATTTGAGTCCCTGGCGGAGTTGTGTGTTACTGATGGTAGGCTTTGTTACTTTGGTCCCAGCTCTCTGCAGGTCATTCACTAGGTCCCCCCGTGTGGTTCTGGGATTTTTGCTCACCGTTCTTGTGATCATTTTGACCCCACGGGGTGAGATCTTGCGTGGAGCCCCAGATCGAGGGAGATTATCAGTGGTCTTGTATGTCTTCCATTTCCTAATAATTGCTCCCACAGTTGATTTCTTCAAACCAAGCTGCTTACCGATTGCAGATTCAGTCTTCCCAGCCTGGTGCAGGTCTACAATTTTGTATCTGGTGTCCTTTGAGAGCTCTTTGGTCTTGGCCACAGTGGAGTTTGGAGTGTGATTGTTTGAGGTTGTGGACAGGTGTCTTTTATACTGATAACAAGTTCAAACAGGTGCCATTAATACAGGTAACGAGTGGAGAACAGAGGAGCCTCTTAAAGAATAAGTTACAGGTCTGTGAGAGTCTCTCTCATCTTTTTAAGTAGGAATATTTTCACAATTGGTGGCTGACTAAATACTTTTTTGCCCCACTGTATATTATTAACCCTGTTATTAGCAGGACGTCATATTGGTCATGGCTCCCGAGTGGCTCACAATGGTATTGCCTTGCAGCTCTCCAGCTGTATCCACTGAAAGCGTGCGAGGTTCAAGGCACGAGAGCAGAGGGAACGAGATGGGACGCAGAGCCATGCACACAAGAATGACCTAGAGCATGGGGAAGGGAGGACGCGAAGTGGGGTGGGAGTGAACTTTTAAGGGCATTGCACTAATAATGGCGCTGACAAGGGAAACGTTCCCACTGTTCTTAGTGCCAGTCTGCACGGTCAAGTGAAAACTATGTAACTAGTAATGTTATTCTTTCGTTAATAAAATAATGATAAAAATACTCTTTCGAAATGCCGATGTATATTTAATTATAGATTCATAACGAATTACTATGGGAATGAATATCACTGAATTACAGAAATATCCTCCAATCCTCTATATGTAATTATTGGTGGAGAGTCATGTCATATTTTTCGATATACTGTAGACCTACCGTAGGCGACATGAGTCTCACTAGTGTTGAGTAATGTGCTGTTAAAAGTGGTGTAGATCTGACTTATTTAAAGAGTATATTGAAGTTCCATCCTAACGGAAACCCAGAGAGGTTTCGTGGAATAGAAACACCATAATATCAAATTAAGCAAGATTTCTTAAAAAAGTCTAATAATTCCATGTAATACAGCCTACACCTTCACAATTAAATCCATTATTTACTTTCGACAGGTCTAAAGAAACATGATATGAAGAACAGAATAGCATACTCTGAGTTGTCCTTATGTTAGGTCCTGATCTGGGCTACACTAGTTCATTTTGCAGACAAGATTTGCTTACAATTCCATGGCATTATTTTATAGTATGAAGAATACAATTGAACCAAGCGGAATAAAATAGAAAGAATATTGTGTGCACATTTGGCTATTCAGCGTTGAGCGGTTAACAAAGAAATAGGTACTCCAATATGCTTAATTTAGTTATTAATATAAATGTAATTCTACAAACATTGGGCTATATGTTTTGATTTTTAATAATTGCAAGGCTGCATGATGATTTGAAAAAAAGTGGCTTGAAAGGCATGAGCTCTGCTTTGCTTCTTGCGCAAGCAAAAACTGCAAAAATCACTGAAGCTGGAGACTCATATCTCCCTCACTAGCTTTAAGCACCAGCCGTCAGAGCAGCTCACAGATCACTGCACCAGTACATAGCCAATCTGTAAATAGCCCATCCAACTACCTCATCACCATATTGTTATTTATTCTGCTCCTTTGCACCCCAGTACCGCTACTTGCACACTCATCTTCTGCACATCTATCACTACAGTGTTTAATTTGCCATACTATAATGATTTTGCCACTATGCCTATTTATTGCCTCACCCCTTATCCTACCTTATTTGCATACACTGTATATAGACTTTCTCTATTGTATTATTTACTGTATATTTGTTTATTCCATGTGTAACTCTGTGTTGTTGTTTGTGTCACACCTCTTTGCTTTATCTTGGCCAGGTCGCAGTTGTAAATGAGAACTTGTTCTCAAATAGTCTACCTGGTTAAATAAAGGTGAAATAAATCCAAATTTAAGAAGCTGTACAGACTTCATCAGTCTCTCATTCACAATTTGAGAAACATTTACTAATGCGGCCTCCCCTTTGTGTGGCCGTATAATGCACCCTAAAAATAAATCATGCCTTGTGCGGACAGTGTCCTAACAAACAGCAAAAGCACTAGCCTATGTAAATCGACTATCCCCCATAGTACCAAAGTTGACCTATTTTTTGTGAGAAATAAATGTTCCAAACATAGTCTGGGACAGTCGTGGGATGCGATAGATCCCAAATGAATAAAAACCACTAGAATAACAATTTAAAAAATGCGGAACTCTATAGCTCTGTCACCTCCCTGACCAAGGCCCTTCTCCCCCGATTGCTCAGTTTGGCCAGGCAGCCAGCTCTAGGGATAGTCTTCGTGGTTACAAACTACTTGCATTTAAGAATGATGGGTGCCACTGTGCTCTTGGGGACCTTCAAGATTGCAGGCATTTTTTGGTACCCTTCCCCAGATCTGTGCCTCAACACAATTCTGTCTCGGAGCTCTACGGACAATTCCTTCGACCTCATATGGCTTGGTTTTTTCTCTGACATGCACTATCAACTGTGGGATCTTATATTGACAGGTGTGTGCCTTTCCAAATCATGTCCAATCAATTGAATTTACCACAGGTGAACTCCAAACAAGTTGTAAAAACATCTCAAGGATGATCAATGGAAACAGGATGCAGCGGAGCTCAATTTCAAGTCTCATAGCAAATGGTCTGAATAGTCAAATTTGCAAAAATGTCAACTTTTTATGGGATGGTATTGTGTGTAGATTCATGAGGAACATTTGTATTTAATGAGTTTTAGATTAAGGTTGTAACGTAAAAAAAAGTGGGAAAAAGTCTAAACATATAGGCCTGTGGGCTAGGCTACATGAGGTGTGCGACTATGATTAGAAAAAGCAGCAAAAAAAAAAGCATTGTTTCTTGCATTCATAAGTGATATGTGACCCGCTTTAGGAAATGAGGCGTATGTAGCGGGTCACTACTTCACAGGAGAGACATTTGAACTTACTTTTTTTAATCAAAATGCGTTTTTTTTGTGTGGCAGAAATGCCTTCTCGAACATGTGAACTTTCATGTGCCTTAAACTTGTATACCGACTGTAAATATTAATAAAATTATTAAAATATGAGCCTAGTTGATTTAGCCAAAGAACATTTCGGTAACCTTCCCGCTAGCCCTGATTGGCTGAGATCATGAAATGCTGAGAGATGAGTTTGGATTGGTCTGCCAAATAGCACGCAAAAAAAAAAAAAAAGTGTTGTGTATTAAAACTGCATAAGTGTTGCTCTCCATTTCTGGAGGACATTAATGAACATCAGTGGAATTTGAGTATGATAGCTAAGGAGATGGAGAAAACACCTGTCTCCATATTACATAACTAAGGGCATCCATGGCATGACAGGAGATGCGTCTAACCATGAATAATGCATAAGGGTAAGATAGTCTAGCTATTTTAGTCTAGCTATTTTGTCAGAAAGAGCCATTTGCTTGGCTAGCTACAGCCTAATGTTAGTTAGCTACCTACAGATTCATGCAGGGTAGTAACGTCATGAGTTGTGATTATGGTTCAATGTTTACCTAGCTAGCTAATGTTACATGTATGACATTCGTATCTCAGAGTAATTTTCTTAGCTAGCTATAGCCTAATGTAAGCTAGCTAACATTGAACCTGGTTGGTTAGCTACGGTAGTAAACGTCATGAGTAGTGATTATGGTTAATTGTTTACCTAGCTAGCTACATGTCTTAACAAAAGACTCTACTATGCAAGTAACCTTTTCGGGTGCGTTCTTAAATTCAGTCTGGCCATTTACTCCGATTTCAGAGCACTTTTGTCTGAGTGTGCCAGAGGGCAACAAAACTGATGAATTTACAAACACTCGACACCCGTTTAATACGGCCGGTGTCAGTAAACATCAGCAAAAAAGCGGAATTAAATAGTTGCCAGCAGCACAGTTACAGTCATCAACACTCAGGATAACATGAAAACAGCGTAAGCTGTTCTGCTAGGATGCGTAAAATGGTCAGAGTGGGATGTTCTCTCATTCTGTGTCTGGAAGTAGCTAGCAAGCTAGCCAATGTTAGCCAGTTCGCTTGGGTGCTTGATTGCCGATGTGAGGTCAGAAGGTTCGGTTCAACCCTACTCATCGACGAGTGTGCGCTCTGAACGTGAAACGCTCTGAATTTACGAACGGACAATCTGACAGCACAGTTGCAACCACCAATGCTCTGGATAACATAACAGCCTAACCAGCTCTGCTAGGGCGAGTAATGATCAGCTGTTCTCTCACTTAGTATCTACCAAGTTCCTTTGGGTGCTTGCCTGCTGTTAGTACATTCGGATCAAGCCTTAAATGAGATGGGTGGGGCTAAAGCTTAAGAGGGTTTGAACGATACTGAATGGGTATAGTAGTACAAAAACATTCAAAGGCGATTTTCTCAAAAGTGAGTTGCCAGGATTATCAACTTTCAAAGCTAAGTTTAATAAAGCCATCTCAAATATGGATGAAATAGAGCAGGATGCTTTCAGAGTGGAATCTATGGAGTCTTATTATGAAATAGACTTATAGAATTGACGAGAGGGAGGAGGGGTCACAAGAAATTGTGGTGCGGTGGATACGGAAAATCATGGGGAAAAGAGAAACGGGAGTAAACCACTTGGTGGTGAGATAAATGTTGCCGTGTCTAAGGGTAGTACATGCTAAATAAGAGCACAAATTTTGGGGTGAATTAAAACAAACGATTAACAATTGGATGGAGGACAGTTTTGTTTATAATTCAACATTTTGGGTTGCTGATTAAGATGTAGCATAGTGAATGCTAACGAAATGTACACTTTCTCTTCCAGGAGAAGATGGGGTGTCATCGCTCTATGAAATGTTTTCCGAGACTGTTGTCTTGGGAGAGCAGTTATTGAAATTCTTCAGTTTTCTAAGTATAAAGGTATCCGGATTCAGCCGTAAAGTTAGCTCACAGATAAGTATGGCCTGGCCACACACACCAGCATGCACACACAACTCACCGGTTATGAATATGGGTTAGAAGTGTTAATACCGTGTTTGATTTATTGTGTGGGGTCTTCTTAATTTGGTTTTAAACTGGGTACGCAGAATGATGGACATGTTTGAATTGTTGTTAAATGGTTTCTGAAGTACAGGGAAAGAAAATATTTAATGGTGTTGAATGACCTGTGTCTTGACTTTCTGGTGAGGCCTTATTAACTTCACTAGAATTTATCTGAGACATTAGGTGAGATTTAAGTAAAATACACTGCTCAAAAAAATAAAGGGAACACTAAAATAACACATCCTAGATCTGAATGAATGAAATATTCTTATTAAATACTTTTTTCTTTACATAGTTGAATGTGCTGACAACAAAATCACACAAAAATTATCAATGGAAATCAAATTTATCAACCCATGGAGGTCTGGATTTGGAGTCACACTCAAAATGAAAGTGGAAACCCACACTACAGGCTGATCCAACTTTGATGTAATGTCCTTAAAACAAGTCAAAATGAGAATCAGTAGTGTGTGTGGCCTCCACGTGCCTGTATGACCTCGCTACAACGCCTTGGCATGCTCCTGATGAGGTGGCGGATGGTCTGCTGAGGGATCTCCTCCCAGACCTGGACTAAAGCATCCGCCAACTCCTGGACAGTCTGTGGTGCAACGTGGCGTTGGTGGATGGAGCGAGACATGATGTCCCAGATGTGCTCAATTGGATTCAGGTCTGGGGAACGGGCGGGCCAGTCCATAGCATCAATGCCTTCCTCTTGCAGGAACTGCTGACACACTCCAGCCACATGAGGTCTAGCATTGTCTTGCATTAGGAGGAACCCAGGGCCAACCGCACCAGCATATGGTCTCACAAGGGGTGAGGATCTCATCTCGGTACCTAATGACAGTCAGGCTACCTCTGGCGAGCACATGGAGGGCTGTGCGGCCCACCAAAGAAATGCCACCCCACACCATGACTGACCCACCGCCAAACCGGTCATGCTGGAGGATGTTGCAGGCAGCAGAACGTTCTCCGCGGCGTCTCCAGACTCTGTCACGTCTGTCACATGTGCTCAGTGTGAACCTGCTTTCATCTGTGAAGAGCACAGGGCGCCAGTGGCGAATTTGCCAATCTTGGTGTTCTCTGGCAAATGCCAAACGTCCTGCACGGTGTTGGGCTGTAAGCACAACCCCCACCTGTGGACGTCGGGCCCTCATATCACCCTCATGGAGTCTGTTTCTGAGCGTTTGAGCAGACACATGCACATTTGTGGCCTGCCGGAGGTCATTTTGCAGGGCTCTGGCAGTGCTCCTCCTGCTCCTCCTTACACAAAGGCGGAGGTAGCGGTCCTGCTGCTGGGTTGTTACCCTCCTACGGCCTCCTCCACGTCTCCTGATGTACTGGCCTGTCTCCTGATAGCGCCTCCATGCTCTGGACACTACGCTGACAGACACAGCAAACCTTCTTGCCACAGCTCGCATTGATGTGCCATCCTGGATGAGCTGCACTACCTGAGCCACTTGTGTGGGTTGTAGACTCCGTCTCATGATACCACTAGAGTGAAAGCACAGCCAGCATTCAAAAGTGACCAAAACATCAGCCAGGAAGCATAGGAACTGAGAAGTGGTCTGTGGTCACCACCTGCAGAACCACTCCTTTATTGGGGGTGTCTTGCTAATTGCCTATAATTTCCACCTGTTGTCTATTCCATTTGCACAACAGCATGTGACATTTATTGTCAATCAGTGTTGCTTCCTAAGTGGACAGTTTGATTTCACAGAAGTGTGATTGACTTGGAGTTACATTGTGTTGTTTAAGTGTTCCCTTTATTTTTTTGAGCAGTGTATGAATGAGGGACACCTGTCTCTAGTCTATTTTACCATCACCTTATGGGTTACAATTATTTGCTTACGGAGTTATCAAGAGTTGCAATTCTAATATGATTTGTTCTTCTAATTTGTTTATTTTTGATTTAACAGGAAGTGTTGTTTGTTTTTGAATCACGATGTGAGTCGTGTTCAACGGGGAAAGTACCAGTTCCCTGGGGCCCAGGCCCTTTGGTAAATATGTAAATGTTATGTTAATTCTGCATTTAAAAAGGAAAATATATGTTGATAGTGACTGAATAGATTGTGATATGTATATTGCTGTTGTTTTCGCTCTTGTTTATGTCTTTGTTTCGATACCAGATTGGGTCTGCTGCATTATCAGGATTTCTCCCTAAGGGTTAGTGCTCTAACTCCCTGACCCAGTAACTCTGCGGTGAGGTCGCCAATATGATAAGGGAGTATGAGCGAATTTGGAAAATGGTTTCAACAGTGTTTTATAATGCTCTGACATTTGTCTGAGAGATTTAGGTATTAAGAAAATTGGGAATGTAATAACTTGTCATACGGTGAATAGATGGTCTGGATTTCCAGAATCAGAAATGTCTTAAATTGTTGTTCTGCTCTGTCCTTTATCAAGTTATGGTGAAGGTGAACACAGATGGTGTCTTAATGCCTGGAGAGATAATTTGACCAAGAACAGTGTGTACCTCAACTCACCCCCAACCAGCTGAAGAAATAGCGACAAAGGCGTTCACTAGACCTTATCTTCCACCATTCCTACCTGTGATATGAGTCCGAGCCATCAACTTGTGTACGAGCGGCAGGAGTGCGGCATGAGGCCTGAGACTGTGCATGTGGAGTGAACATGGCGAGATATCACGTCCAATCTTCTCTCATGCTACGGGGGTACTGGTGGGAAAATGGACCAGACAGAATGAACGGTACATAATGGTGGTGGCAGCTCAGGTGAGAGACTCATGTGCTTGGGAAAAACAAATTTATTTCCTCAGATATTGAAATCGGGGGGGGGTCAACCGTGCCCATAATTGTTTATTTGGGGTATCAGGTTGACTGTGGAGGTCTGCACACTGCAAAATTTATAGTAATTTAGATTAAGAATGCATCGCGATACCGATCTGTCATTAATATGCCACTCGCGACAGTAAAACAAGGACAATCGGGGGTTGTAAGGAGAAAAGTTTTTACCCGTTATATATGGTCCTGTTTATAAATGTACATTCTAACCGTGATGATGTGTGCTAGGTTGAGGGGCATGAATTCGAGTGATAGACTCAATGTAAAGCACTGAGGACTGTCATTCTAATATATCAAATGTTTTAATTATGATTAGGAAAGGAGAGAAAGAGAGACAGAGAGTGCTGCTCCTAAGCTGTGAGGAGAGGAGGGGGGAGGGTGAGCTGCTCGATTTTATTGGGTCTAGAAAGGGTTTTTCTCCCTAGAAACATTATCTTTTAATGACCTCTGACAAAATTAGTGAACCCACTAGATGATAGCTTGGGTCAACCATGAAGGGGTTTTGTTTTACCATGTCATCATAATCCTAATGTTAAAGCACATCAATACATATGGCTTGCTGGATGATACAGTACAAGTAACGTACAAGGCTCATAGTCTGTCTTGCCTTGACACCCGAGGATGAAGACGACTAGCATCCCATGGGCATGAAACAGAACAGATGGACAGTTCTTTCCCCAGTCTAAGTCGCATCAAGTGTGTTGTGAAATCATTAAACATGTACATTATGGGTCAAAAGTTTTAGAACACCTCATTCAAGGGTTTTTCTTTATTTTCCCTACTTTATTTTTCCTATTTCCTATATTCTTTTATAGTTCTGATGTCTTCACTTAATAGTAAAAATAAAGAAAATCCCTTGAATGAGTAGGTGTTCTAAAACTTTTGACCGGTAGTGTATTTTGTCTTTTCCCTGTTCAGTCAATATGTTTTTAGGTGTGATGGAACATAAGAGTGATCATTGTTCAAGAGGAGGGATTGTTGGAAATTGACTAATTGACTTGAGAATGTTTTAGTATGTAGATAACTATAGAAGTGGATTAGTAGTGATTGTGTTATGGTTTTGATGGAATGATTTATGTGCAAATGTATTTGTAGCAGGAGACGAGGTACGTACGTGGCCTGTGTTTGAGACAGAATGTTTTTCATAAAGCTGTTAATTGCAGAGACTGGCAGGACCGACATCAGTGTATTCTGTGGAGTCCCAAAAATCAATGCATTAACGTTATAGGGAATTGGGAGAGCGGAATGTGACTGGGGCGGAAATCGTGGGGCTCATAAATTAAGGAAGTGGGTAATAGAGTCTCTGGGGAATGATACCACTCCTCTATGTATATTGTTACAGGGGATTGCTCATAGGAGAGGGAGTACAGCTAACTGTACAATATAGAGACCCCTATGAAGTTATATTGAACGTTACACATATCCAGATCATGGTGGGAGTAGCAGATACAGTGATTTCAAGTGCAGCGTTAATAAAGACAGTTTTGGGTCACCGCTTGGACATTTTAAAATGCTCTTACGAAGGTTCTCACGATGAACTTTGCCTTAAGATGCTTTTGGGAAACTGGGCCCAAAGCTGATAAGGGAGTGAGGGAGACGAGGTAGAGAGAGGTGACGCTCTAGCAGGGGCCGTTCTGTGCGTGTTGGCTACTGTGAGTGTGACCAAGTGTCACACGGAGCAGTGAGGGAGGGAGAGACAGCAACCAACCAAGCCTACTCATGCTATAATAGACTACTAGCTGCCATAGCTAACGTTAGGTTATCCAATATGATTATGTACGGTCTGTCTTGACTGCATCAAACCAGAAGAAGCTAGTTAAGCTAGCTAGCTTGGCTAATTAAGCTAGCTAGCTTGGCTAATTGAGGCTGCATGCGCTCTTATTCTACACAGTTACAAACATTCAGAATATGTTGGCTGTTGTAGCGTATCCTTCTCCTTTGACTTTTAATCCCGTAATTTTAACACCATCTTCCATTTTTTTTATTAAATTTTTTATTTTACCTTTATTTAACTAGGCAAGCCAGTTAACAAATTCTTATTTTCAATGACGGCCTAGAAACAGTGGGTTAATTGCCTGTTCAGGGGCAGAACAACAGATTTGTACCTTGTCAGCTCGGGTGTTTGAACTTGCAACCTTCCCGTTACTAGTCCAACACTAACCACTAGGCTACCCTGCCACCCCATTGATTAGTATCCTGATTAGTATCTCCTAACTTTTGCCACACACAGAGGCTCTATCACTATAGCCTATTACAACTTTGATCACTTATGATTGGACAACAAGCTACACAAGCCACTCTCGTGAAAAGCACGAGTCAGCAGCATAATGATACAATGTCTCTCCCTCTTTCTACTGCAGCAGTCGCATTCGGATCTGTATGGGTCCTTCCGGACAAATCAGTTAAAATTACACGTACCTAATACCTGTGACAATCGTGTCAGATCCGACCCAAACCAGTGACAATATTTAGAATTGTGAATCCAGGTACAGGTGGATTTGTGAAGACCTCTACTCTGGGGCTTCGCTTCACCATAAAGCTGCTCTATTTACCCTTATTTTGGGTTGCAAAATCACACAAACTTTGCCAAAAGTACACTGGAATAAAAGAAGAAGCTTCCCCTACCCTTCATTAGAGTTTTACATTTACTAGACTGTTTATCAAACGTTTCAGCTAGGCTGTTCTGAGTGTCTGCCGGTCTAATGTCATCAGTTGCATGGAGGCTAGGCAGGGGACAGGGACGGTACAATCTGTCCCTACAGTCAGGACTGGGCACAGCTATCTGTCTGTGGTCCTTCATTTGAGCAGTCCCTTCAACTAATCTTCCACAAGAGCACAGCAAGAGTGGCTGAAGACTGAAGACATTTCTAATAAAGGGACAGTCTGGGATTCGAAAACAACAAAGCGCTCCACTTGTTTAGATAAACAGCTGAGGGATGGGGTTGGAGAAATGTAATCGCACTCAAATTCATAGACTATCTATGAGATCAAAATGTTTGGAAGCTATACAGTGTTTGTTTACGATTACATTGTTTACAAACAATGGAGTAAAACAAAATAATCGAGTACATGCAATCGTAAGTTATATTCTTTAAGATCAAATGGCCAGGCCTATATATCATTAATTCAAAAGTTTAAAAAAAATGTATGTACCAATCCCAGATTGCTCGTTTCGTTTTGTGTAAATCAATTTGAGTTAGTTGACAGTCTCGGCATCTAGGCTACAAATCATCTGAACAACAATCCAAATATAAAATGGGGCAAACAGCCCTTGTCATACTTGATGGCGCGCACGCGCACACACACACAGCTGTCACACTCACCTTGGGAAAATCTGAAATGGCACCATATGTGATTTTAAACTCAGCCCTATTTTGGACAAAGCACTCGTCTTAAGCGACTTACAGAACCGATGATGTCACACACACAAACTCACCTTGTCATACTTGGAGATGATGTCAGCCCGTTCCTCTGCTATCAGCGTCTCAATATCCTTCTTCATGTCAAAGTCTGAAGGGAGAGGGGGAAGAGATGAGTTTTAACACCAGTCAACATTGATCATCCATAATAGGCATGATAACATAACGTAATGAAATACAAAAACACCCGGATCACAAAGAGAGTCTAGTACCGTAGTCTATTCTTTTCTTAGTTCCCATTAGCCTAATAAGACATCTAAAGTGGTTCTCTGAGCCACTCATCCTAATCACTAGCACAAAGCCAAACAGGGCTGTGACAAAACCAGTATCGCAATATTTTTTCCACGGCAAACATGAAACACGAAGCAGACCAAACTGTTCGGTCCTATAAAAAACCTGTTGTATCCTATAGCTTGGAAAATAAACACATGGGACAGGATGACAACGATGTTTGTTTACAACATTAGGGCTGTTTTCCTAAAGAAGTTAAATCCATTTAATGTTTTGTTTCCTTGCCACGATACTAAGAAGTATCGCAATACTGGTATTGACACTACCCTACCAAACATTAGCATAGTAAGAGGTTCAAAGGTCATGGATCAGAGCAACCAATCAATCAACTGCTCGATCAAGGTCGTCTACAGGCTATATCATCATCATCACTCACTACCCTAAATACTCGTAGACACCTAATTGCCAAAAGAAAGTACAAGATAGCGGCATGTGGCACATCCTATGAGCAAGCAAAGTAACAATCCATATAGGGCCTAGTTCACAACTATGTACTAACGAGACCACCTGTTATTTTTGGTATTTCTCACTGCCTACTATCCTACGATGTTCAGTTTAAAATTAGTACCAGCAAATAGCAAATCCACCACATGCAAATCCAGTACTCATAGCTTAAGTTCACACATCAACTAGGCTAGGTCTGGAGAAGTGATCTGGAGCAGGCATTTAGTATACTGGCTAGCAGTTGCATGTGATGACAGGACAAAACCCAAACTGTAGGCAACATTCCTATGCACAACAGTTAGCAATATCAATAACTTTTACTACTAGCCTTGCTTCGTGCCACAAAGACACAAGAAAGAAAGAAACAATAGTCGGTCTACATTATCTCCAGTCTTTACCTGATCTGATTATGTACAAGGTCTGCATAGCACAGTGAGAGCAGACAGTGGTCAAAATAACTTTGGCCTGTTTAGGGAAAGATGTTTCCCACAACGTGTTGTTAGTAACAATAGAATAGCACATTATGTGAAGCCCTTATCAAAGTCTCTTTGGTTCCACACCGTTGAGCCGGCGAGAGATATGGGTCGGAAAACGTAATACAGGGATGGTATATGCCACTGCACTTCAAATTTGACCGTAATACACACTGCTCCATTGAGAAGATTGAAATACTGCTCGTTTTCCTGGAAATCTGCTACTTTCGTCCTCATGCTAGCTAGCAGTAACCATTTGCATAAATTAACATGGGTTAAATGAGGACCATAGGAATACAGAGGTAGCTTTTGTGAATGGTACTGCTTCCAAGGCCAACTTCAAAACATTCAGGGTATTCTAACTTCAAATTATTTAAAATCGAACTCTTAACTATAGACATATGCATAAAATAACCCTCCAACAGTAACTCTTGAACTGTTCAAGCAAGAGACACCGAACCAACTTTCTCATGTTCAGGCTTATCCAATCAATCATTCAATCTATCTACTTTTTCAAACTATAACCAGTCAATCCCACTACTATATCACAACCATAAATACATTAACAGCTAGCAAGAACACCACATTTTCAAGTTGTGATGATTTTTTTGTTAGGAATGAAAAGCTGACTGAAGACTGGACGGTCAGGTATTCGTGTAGTTTAGTCCATTTCTGTGGTAACATGGACTCTTAACGTGATGAAACTTTGTTGCCTCTTGTTGTAGCAAACGAGTCTTCATTTGCCTACAGGCAATGCTCCCCTTCCCCGCAGCAGCATGTATAACTATAATGAATATTCTATGGCAGCAATAAATCAGGAGGAGAAACTGTCTTTAAAACATTTGTATATATTTTGCTATAATGGTGACCGCAGTCATTTGGCTCACCAATAACCATCATCTAAAATGACATGACAATCACAGCTCTAACAAATGAGCTAGGCTCCGACAGCCTAGGTTATGATTAGCCTACACAAAAACGATTGATAATAGTGAAGTCTCTTCTCCTTATCTGGAGCAATATCAAGTGTCACAGAGTAGGAGTGCTGATTTAGGATCAGGACCCTGCTGTCAATGTAATCTTGTTCATTGTAATCTAAAAGGCAAAACTGGTTCTAAAATCTGACACGCTTGTTCGCTTACATACAGCCCCTGGCCATCAATCTCAACAGTTTGCAATGACGAGAGTTAGGCTGGAAATCATGAAGACAAGTGAATAACCAAGTCCCAAAGCACATAAAGTGACACAGCCAATTTCTTATCTAAGCTCGTGTTCATTCGGACAAAATAACTGAAAACTTTAAAAAATGTTTTGCAACAGAAAGCAAAAATGTGCATTTCTTATTGGACAAGTCTAGGTAGGTCCCAAACTATTATGGTCTGTTTTCTTCTGTTTGGTGCCTAATGTTCACGACCCAGCCATATTCTTATCTAAGCTCTAGAACCTTTCTCGGTCTGAGCTGTTTTTATCATCTTGAGGTGGCTAGGTTGTAAAGGCTCAATGCAGCCATTATCTCAATATCAAATAATTTCAGGGTGACAATTGTTTTATTATTAAAATGGTCAAAAATAAACAAAAAAGAGCTTCTTAGCAGGGAGCAATTTCACAAGCAAGATGTTCACTAGGACTGCCTGGGAGTGGTCTGAGTGCCTAATGGGAGGGATATGTAACCTTAAAACTAGCTGTTATTGGCAGAAATATTTGAAACTATTTGTTATTGATTTATTAACCTCTTGCTTCTACTCGGGACGCTTGCGTCCCAACTAGAGCTCTGGAAATGCAAATGCACTACGCTAAATGCTAATAGTATTAGTTAAAACTCAAACGTTCATTAAAATACACATGCAGGGTATCGAATTAAAGCTACACTCGTTGTGAATCCAGGCAACAAGTCAGATTTTTAAAATGCTTTTCGGCGAAAGCATGAGAAGCTATTATCTGATAGCATGAAACAATACACTACAACACAAAAGACCCGCAGGGGACGTAAACAAAATAATTAGCATTTCGGCGTTACACAAACCGCACAATAAAATAGAAAACATTCATTACCTTTCACCATCTTCTTTGTTGGCACTCCTAGATGTCCCATAAACACTATTGGGTCTTTATTTCGATTAAATCGGTCCATATAAAGCCTAGATATCGTTATATGTAGACTGTGTGATAAACGAAAAAAACATTGTTTCAAAACGTAACGTAATTTTTTAAAATTCAAAAAGTCGACGATAAAAACTTTCACAAAACATTTCGAAATACTTTTGTAATGCAACTTTAGGTATTAGTAAACGTTAATAAGCGATAAAATTCATCAGGAGGCGATGTAAAAATCATTAGCTGTCCGTCTGGAAAAATGACCGGCTAGAAACTCAACCAAAATATCCAGTCCTAGACCTGAAGAAATACGGTGCCTTGCATGTGTTTGACCAAGAAAAAACTCGTAGGCAAATGACAAGACTCTAGACACCGTGTGGAAGCTGTAGGTACTGCAACCTCAGTCAATTAATTGTGGTTCACCTTTATCAATGGGTTCAAGTCGCGCAGCAATATATTTTTCCATTTTCAGTGATCCGTTTTTCCTGTGCTTTTCGATGTAAATGCCGTTCTGGTAAAGCCACAGCAGTGATTTAACCAGTTTTATAAACGTCTGAGTGTTTTCTATCCACACAGACTAAGCAAATGCATATACTATATTCCTGGCATGAGTAGCAGGGCGCTGAAATGTTGCGCGATTTTTAACAGAATGTTCAAAAAAGTAGAGGGTAGAGGGAAGAGGTTAACTTATATCACCTGGTAATGTCACCAGGGAGGCCAAAACTCCATCCCACGAAAATAGACTGAAATTTCAGGCAGTCTTTTCAAACAGCTTACACTGAAAGGGCATTATCATCATTTTCACAGTATCATTGCAACCTCAGTTTGGAAATATATACTGAACAAAAATATGAACACAACATGTAGTGTTGGTCCCATGTTTCATGAGCTGCAATAAAGATCCAAGAAATATTCCATATGCACAAAAAACTTCTCAAATTTGTTTACATCCCTATTAGTGAGCATGTCTCCTTTGCCAAGAAAATCCATCCACCTGACAGAAGCTGACTAAACAGTATGCCTATTACACAGGTGCACCTTGTACTGGGGACAATAAAAGGCCACTCAAATCTGCAGTTGTGTCACAACACCATGCCACAGATGTCTCAAGTTTTGAGGGAGCGTTCAATTGGCATGCTGACTTCAGGAATGTCCGACATCGCTGTTGACAGAGAATTGAATGTTAAATTATCTACCATAAGCCACCTTCAATGTCATTTTAGAGAATTAGCCAGTATATCGGGATCGTCAGACCAGCCACGGACAGCTGATGAAACTGAGGAGTATTTCGGTCTGTAATAAAGCCCTTTTGTGGGGGAAAAAATATTCTTATTGGCTAGGTTGACTGCTTCCCAGTGGGTGGCCTTGCCCAATTATGTGATATCCATAGATTAGGGCCTAATGAATTCATTTCAATTGACACATTTATTAAATGAAGTAACTCCGTCAAATCGTTGAAATGGTTGGATGTTGCGTTTTGATTTTTGTTCAGTACATACATTAAAACACAGGTAAATCAGGTTTTTGACTGCACTGGGCCTTTAAAAGGCTGCTCTTAAGATTTCCAGTCGGTTTCCTGTGTTATGACCCTCAGACTGCTGATAATATTGTGTTTGGTCAGGAAGAGAAGGAAACACCGCCACCACTCCTTCAATACAAGGGATGATGGTGTTGTTGGTGACTTGGACTAGTATTTACGTGAGGCTAGTGGGGGAGAAAAAATGAAGTGAGTGTCCCCTACTGAACAGGATCTCCGGTCACAAAGTGCACTGCTCTGTGGGCTCGTTCTTGCATGTGTGTTTGCATGTAGTCAGCACGGCCACTGAGCAGCCAGGTCAAATTAAGTCCAACTGTCCTTATTTTGTCTGTGAATCGCACGCAACAGTTGAGTTCCACCCTCTTTGTCGGTTGAATCAAAGCATGATGGCTTATGATCAATTCAAAGCGCCTTGCTTTACTAGGGGTTTCTTTTCAAGTGGTGACTAGCCATGATCAGCAGAGTATGAAACAGAAGACAGACTAACCGGGAAGAACAAGTGAATAAGCAGAAGAGGATCAAATCAAGCACTAATAAAACAGAACATTTGAGAGATTGCGAGGGCGAGAGAGGTGAGAAAAAGAAAGGGTGAATGGGAAAGTGAAAAAGAGGAGATATTTTGATGTAGAGTGAGAGCAAAAGGCCTATTCAAATCAGTGGCATGTGTAGTAGTCACATTACACAAAATAGGTAGGGAGACAGTAAATATTTATAGTAGCCTTAGTATATAGGTGATTGTGTAAAATTAAACCTGACGATGCACAAATAAAGTTAGTAATTTTCAAATTAAAGCATGTTCCAAAGTATCCTTAAGATCTACAGTACCAGTCAAAAGTTTGGACACCTATTCATTAACCTCTTGCTTCTACTCGGGACGCTTGCGTCCCAACTAGAGCTCTGGAAATGCAAATGCGCTACGCTAAATGCTAATAGTATTAGTTAAAACTCAAAAGTTCATTAAAATACACATGCAGGGTATCGAATTAAAGCTACACTCGTTGTGAATCCAGGCAACGAGTCAGATTTTTAAAATGCTTTTCGGCGAAAGCATGAGAAGCTATTATCTGATAGCATGTAACACCCCAAAAGACCCACAGGGGACGTAAACAAAATAATTAGCATTTCGGCGTTACACAAACCGCACAATAAAATAGAAAACATTCATTACCTTTCACCATCTTCTTTGTTGGCACTCCTAGATGTCCCATAAACACTATTTGGGTCTTTATTTCGATTAAATCGGTCCATATAAAGCCTAGATATCGTTATATGTAGACTGTGTGATAAACGAAAAAAACATTGTTTCAAAACGTAACGTCATTTTTTAAAATTCAAAAAGTCGACGATAAACTTTCACAAAACACTTCGAAATATGTTTGTAATGCAACTTTAGGTATTAGTAAACGCTAATAAGCGATAAAATTCATCAGGAGGCGATGTAAAGATCATTAGCTGTCCGTCTGGAAAAATGTCCGGCTAGAAACTCAACGAAAATATCCGGTCCTAGACCTGAGGAGATACGGTGCCCTGTATGTGTTTGACCAAGAAAAAACTCAAAGGGAAATGACAAGACTCTAGACACCGTGTGGAAGCTGTAGGTACTGCAACCTCAGTCAATTAATTGTGGTTCACCTTTATCAATGGGTTCAAGTAGCGCATGGATATATTTTCCCATTTTCAGTGATCAGTTTTTCCTGTGCTTTTCGATGTAAATGCCGTTCTGGTAAAGCCACAGCAGTGATTTAACCAGGCGGTGGCCCGTTCTTGTAGGTTCATGCTCTACAACATCCGCAGAGTACGACCCTGCCTCACACAGGAAGCAGCGCAGGTCCTAATCCAGGCACTTGTCATCTCCCGTCTGGATTACTGCAACTCGCTGTTGGCTGGGCTCCCTGCCTGTGCCATTAAACCCCTACAACTCATCCAGAACGCCGCAGCCCGTCTGGTGTTCAACCTTCCCAAGTTCTCTCACGTCACCCCGCTCCTCCGCTCTCTCCACTGGCTTCCAGTTGAAGCTCGCATCCGCTACAAGACCATGGTGCTTGCCTACGGAGCTGTGAGGGGAACGGCACCTCAGTACCTCCAGGCTCTGATCAGGCCCTACACCCAAACAAGGGCACTGCGTTCATCCACCTCTGGCCTGCTCGCCTCCCTACCACTGAGGAAGTACAGTTCCCGCGCAGCCCAGTCAAAACTGTTCGCTGCTCTGGCCCCCCAATGGTGGAACAAACTCCCTCACGACGCCAGGACAGCGGAGTCAATCACCACCTTCCGGAGACACCTGAAACCCCACCTCTTTCAGGAATACCTAGGATAGGATAAAGTAATCCTTCTCACCCCCCTTGAAAGATTTAGATGCACTATTGTAAAGTGGCTGTTCCACTGGATGTCTTAAGGTGAACGCACCAATTTGTAAGTCGCTCTGGATAAGAGCGTCTGCTAAATGACTTAAATGTAAATGTAACGATATCTAGGCTATATATGGACCGATTTAATCGAAAAAAAGACCCAATAGTGTTTATGGGACATCTAGGAGTGCCAACAAAGAAGATGGTGAAAGGTAATGAATGTTTTCTATTTTATTGTGCGGTTTGTGTAGCGCCGAATATGCTAATTATTTTGTTTACATCCCCTGCGGGTCTTTTGTGTTGTAGTGTATTGTTACATGCTATCAGATAATAGCTTCTCATGCTTTCGCCGAAAAGCATTTTCAAAATCTGACTTGTTGCCTGGATTCACAACGAGTGTAGCTTTAATTCAATACCCTGCATGTGTATTTTAACCTCTTGCTTCTACTTGGGACAACTAGAGCTCTGGAAAAGCAAATGCGCTACGCTAAATGCTAATAGTATTAGTTAAAACTCAAAAGTTCATTAAAATACACATGCAGGGTATCAAATGAAAGCTACACTCGTTGTGAATCCAGGCAACAAGTCAGATTTTTAAAATGCTTTTCGGCGACAGCATGAGAAGCTATTATCTGATAGCATGCACCAATACACTACAACACAAAAGCACAGCAGGGGACGTAAACAAAATAATTAGCATTTCGGCGTTACACAAACCGCACAATAAAATAGAAAACAGTCATTACCTTTCACCATCTTCTTTGTTGGCACTCCTAGATGTCCCATAAACACTATTGGGTCTTTATTTCGATTAAATCGGGCCATATAAAGCCAAGATATCGTTATATGTAGACTGTGTGATAAACGAAAAAAACAGCGATTTCACAACGTAACGTCATTTTTTTTAATTCAAAAAGTAGACGATAAACTTTCACAAAACACTTCGAAATACGTTTGTAATGCTACTTTAGGTATTAGTAAACGTTAATAAGGGATAAAAATCATCCTTAGGTGATGTAAAAATCATTAGCTGTCGTCTTGGAAAAAATTTCACGAGAGAGCTCTTCCGGAATGATCTGGGCGGAGACCGGAGGTAAGTGGTGCCCCTGTTTCGGTTCAACCAAGAATCAAAGATGATTCAATTCACAAGACTCTAGACAACATGGGGATGCTGTGGGAGTTGAATGCTCGGTCTTATCTAATTCGGCTCACTGTTAACAATTGCTGGAAGTGGCGCAAGGATATTTATTTCCATTTTCTGTGATCAGGTTTTCCTGCGCTTTCCGATGTAACGCACGTTATGTTATAGCCACAGTCGTGATTTAACCAGTTTTAAAAACGTCCGAGGGTTTCCTATCCACACATTCTAACCATATGAACGTACTATATTCCTGGCATGAGTAGCAGGGCGCTGAAATGTTGCGCGATTTTTAACAAAATGTTCAAAAAAGTAGAGGGTAGGAGCAACAGGTTAATGAACCTTTAGTTTTAACTAATACTATTAGCATTTAGCGTAGCGCATTTGCATTTCCAGAGCTCTAGTTGAGACGCAAGCGTCCCGAGTAGAAGCAAGAGGTTAAAGATGTGGGGGGGGTTACATGGTTAGGACAGGCAATGTAACATCCATAATGTTGTTGTTTTCGTTGACATTTCTGTAACTGTAAAGGTTTTATATGGTCTAGAAATGTTTCTCTTAGTCAGTATACTTTTTCAGCGTTATTATACCTGTAACTTCCATAACGGTTGTGGATGTGATGGATATTGAGGTATTATATATTGTGCATTCAATACATTGTGTGCTTGTTCTGTGATTTCTTCTTCTGAAATGCAGGCTACCTGCAATTATGCAAGCCTGTGGTACTACGCCTTCTGCTGACATTTTAAAAACATTCCAAATGACAACAAATGTGTTATATACATATTGATCAAGAAACCTTTAAGATTTGAATTTCTATTTCAGACTAACATCCATAACTGTTGTTTTTCCTCTCTAAAGCAATAGAAAATAAAAATTACAATGTGTTCAGCCAAGCCTTTCTTTCGAAATGTCAATCATGTTTTGACCTAAGACTTACAAGCTTGTTCATTTCATGTATCTTCCACAATGCTTCTTAAAAACCACTTAAGATTACAGTGCCAACATTCGGGCACTAGATTTACTGGTAATTACTTATGTTTTATATGCCTTATTCATTTTCCAACATGTTATGTCAGCATACAAAAAAAATACAAAAAAAACTCAGGCTTCTCTGTCGAATAACCGTGAATCTGTCTCCATCCAGTGGTCGGCTGGGTCGTTACAATCCATTTCATCAGCAGATTGCCAAGTCAAGGGGAGTCCTTAGAAAAGCTGCTCTCTTGTTCAACTTGCTCATTACACAGACGTCACTGGATTCCTATCAAGCAGGAGTTTCTTAATATATATACAGTTGAATTTGGAAGTTTACATACACTTATGTTTGAGTCATTAAAATTTGTTTTTCAACCACTCCACAAATGTCTTGTTAACAAACTCTAGTTTTTGCAAGTTGGTTAGGACATTAACTTGTGCATGACGAGTAATTTTTCCAACACCTGTTTAGAGAGATTATTTCACTGTATCACAATTCCAGTGGGTCAGAAGTTTACATACACAAAGTTGATTGTGCCTTTAAAAAGCTTTGAAAATGACATGGCTGTAGAAGCTTCTGATTGGCTCAAATGATGTTAATTAGCCTATTGGAGATGTACATTTACATTTAGCAGACGCTCTTATCCAGAGCGACTTACAAATTGGTGTACCTGTGGATGTATTTCAAGGCCTACCTTCAAACTCAGTGCCTCTTTACTTGACATCATGGGAAAATCAAAAGAAATCAGCCAAGACCTCAAAAAAATTGTAGATCTCCACAAGTCTGGCTCATCCTTGGGAGCAATTTCTAAACGCCTGAAGATACCACACGTTCATCTGACAAACAATAGTACGCAAGTATAAACACCATGGGACCACGCAGCCGTCATACCGCTCAAGAAGGAGATGCGTTCTGTCTCCTAGAGATGAATGTACTTTGCGAGAAGTGCAAATCCATCCCAGAACAACAGCAAAGGACCTTGCGAAGATGCTGGA
The DNA here is from genome assembly GCF_034236695.1 of Oncorhynchus nerka. Taxonomy (NCBI): domain Eukaryota; kingdom Metazoa; phylum Chordata; class Actinopteri; order Salmoniformes; family Salmonidae; genus Oncorhynchus; species Oncorhynchus nerka. The sequence goes on along the minus strand of NC_088404.1, from coordinate 62,324,025 downwards.
GGAAACAGGTACAAAAGTATCTATATCCACAGTAAAACGAGTCCGATATCAACATAACCTGAAAGGCCGCTCAGCAAGGAAGAAGCCACTGCTCCAAAACCGCCATAAAAAAGCCAGACTACGGGTTGCAACTGCACATGGAGACAAAGATGGTATTATGGAAAAATTACCTCTGGTCTGACGAAACAAAAATAGAACTGTTTGGGAATAATTATCATCGTTATGTTTGGAGGGAGGCTTGCAATCCGAAGCACAGCATCCCAACCGTGAAGCACGGGGGTGGCAGCATCATGTTGTGGGGGGTGCTTTGCTGCAGGAGGGACTTGTGTACTTCACAAAATAGATGGCATCATGAGAACGGAAAATTATGTGGATATATTGAAGCAACATCTCAATAGCCTGGTCGCAAATGGGTCTTCCAAATGGACAATGACCCCCAAGCATACTTCCAAAGTTGTGGGAAAATGGCTTAAGGACAACAAAGTTAAGGTATTGGAGTGGCCATCACAACGCACTGACTTCAATCCTATAGAACATTTTTGGGCAGAACTGAAAAGGTGTGTGCGAGCAAGGAGGCCAACAAACCTGACTCAAATACACCAGCTTTGTCAGGAGGAATGGGACAAAATTAACCCCACTTATTGTGGGAAGCTTGTGGATGGCTACCCGAAACATTTAACCCAAGTTAAACAATTTAAAGGCAATGCTACCAAATACTAATATAGTGTATGTCTGAATGTGATGAAAGAAATTAAAGCTGAAATAAATCACTACTATTATTCTGACTTTTCACATTGTTAAAATAAAAGTGGTGATCCTAACTGACCTAAGACAGGGAATTTTTACTCTGATTAAATGTCAAGAATTGTGAAAAACTGAGTTTAAATGTATTTGGCTAAGGTGTATGTAAATTTACGACTTCAACTGTATATCTTTTTTTTATTTAACTAGGCAAGCCCGTTAAGAACAAATTCTTATTTACAATGACGGCCTACCCTGGCCAAACCCTAACCCGGACGGACGCTGGGCCAAATGTGCGCTGCCCTATGGGACTCCCAATCACGGCCGGTTATGATACAGCCTGGAATCAAACCAGGGTCTGTAGTGACGCCTCTAACACTGAGATGCATTGCCTTGTGCCACTGGGGAGTCACATTTATCACAGCAGTATGATGAAGTTTGCAACCTACACACGCCGTTTTAAAGTTGATTTAGACATTCACAATTTTGTCACATTTTGACTCACTAATGTCATGACAGGTGGAAAAAATGTAGGTAGATGGTCCTAAAATTGATTCTAACTATACATTACCGGTCAAAAGTTTTAGAACACCTACTCATTCAATGGTTTCTTTAGTTTTTAAAACTATTTTCTACATTGTAGACTTATACTGAAGACATCAAAACTATAAACACATATTGAATCATGTAGTAACCAAAAAAAATTGTTAAACAAATCAAAATATATGTTAAATTTGAGAGTCTTCAAATGCCCACCCTTTGCCTTGATGACAGCTTTGCACACTCTTGGCATTCTCTCAACCAGCTTCTCCTGGAATGCTTTTCCAACAGTCTTGAAGGAGTTCCCAGATATGCTGAGCACTTGTTGGCTGCTTTTCTTTCACTCTGCCGTCCGACTCATCCCAAACCATCTCAATTGGGTTGAGTTCGGGTGATTGTGGAGGCCAGGTCATCTGATACAGCACTCCATCAATCTCCTTCTTGGTCAAATAGCCCTTACACAGCCTGCAAGGTGTGTGTTGGTCATGGTCCTGTTGAAAAACAAATGATCGTGGGACTAAGCCCAAACCAGATGGGATGGTGTATTGCTGCAGAATGCTGTGGTTGCCATGCTGGTTAAGTGTGCCTTGAAATCTAAATAAATCACAGACAGTGCCGCCAGCAAAGCACCCCCACATCATAACACCTCCTCCTCTATGCTTTACGGTGGGAAATACACATGCGGAGATCATCCGTTCACCCACACCACATCTCACAAAGAGAAGGCGGTTCGAACCAAAAATCTCAAATATATTTAGATTTTTTAAACACTTTTTTGGTAACTACTTGATTCCATATTTGTTATTTCAGTTTGTCTTTATTCTACAACATAGAAAATAGTAAAAAATAAAGAAAAACCCTTGAATGAGTAGGTGTTCTAAAACTTTTGACTGGTAATGTATATAAAAACAAAGTATGAAAAGGCTATGATATCATGATATTTGTATTAGGTTAATTATACCTTTATTTATTTAATAGATCATATGGGTTGAAAAGTATTGTTTTTTTCTCAGAGAAACAATTCCAGGTGAAAGCCAACCATACATTATTCAAAATATTGCCTTCTTACAAAACAGTTTAAAACACCTGTCAGCTCAAGAGGTTTTATTTGCTTTATTTCTCCAACATGTCATTATTTACAAGTCTACTGTTTGGGGTTATACACCTCCCCCAAGGTGTACTATAGACACTTCAAAAGTTTATTTCATATTTGGTTTGTCATGAAAGTTGTGATTTTGTGTGCAAATGCCATGTCCATAATGCTGGAATTGCCCAGTGCAGAGTAAGAGTGAAAGACATGGGTAAAAGAGAGAGAGAGAGAGAGAGAGAGATGGAGTGATATTCTGAACTGCGGCCAAAACAATGATGACATTAAGGAAGCTCGTCTTTCTACAGGGCAGGGGGCCGAATTACATAATTTCCTGTTGGTGACCGCAGACTCTAACTCTGGAATACAAATGTCCTGTGACGGAATGTTAGCCAATATGACATTTGTTGAGCAGCTCATCAAACAAAATGTTTCTCAGCATATGTATTTGTATGTGTAAATAAAACCAGTCTAGGCCTATACCAAGATGCAATGGTTTGAAACTATGATTAATGCCCCTAGCATTATATCTTTAAAGTAAATTTATCAAATCTTTAATCAGACTGTTCAGACTGCTTTTGGCCTACTCACCAACGGTTATGGATGAAGACCGTCATGAAAATAAAATAACCGTCATAACCGCAAAAAAGCATGGGCTCTTAGCGTGATAAAACTTTGTTGCTCTTTGCTGAAACAAGCAAGGTTTTGTCGCAAACGAGTCTTTGGTTGTCTAGGCAACACCCCCTCCCTGCAGCAGCAAGACACCTATAAATAGAATGAATAGAAGGGGCTTAGAACCTCTAACCCTGGGTATTTGACTGGGTAACTCGTGTACACTCTCAATGGCTGCCTGGTATTATGACGCAATCTATTCCATAGTAATGTAGAATGATTATTAAAATGTTAACCGATGTGGTTCATGCAATGGAATGTATTTTTTGTAATGTCAGTTGAATCAAGAAATATTGATGGGTACGCTTACTTCCGGCCGCCAGTCCACCCATTACGCCATAATTTACTTGAATAGGGACGCCCTTCTATTGCAGCACATGCAGTCGGGAGCAGAGGAGAAAATGTGCAGTGACCGATCATTTGGCTGTCAATTACGGTCATCCAAAATTCCATGACTGTCACAGCCCTACCTCCTATCCACTACAATTGAATCATGGGGGCCAAAACCTTCTGTTGGTATATCATTACAGTCTACTGAAGATGTGTGACAAGTGGGGCAGGAAGTTTCTCTCTTCTGCAAGGCTACCCAGAATTTCATGTTCCCCTGGACGAGGCCTTACAGGAAGTAAACATTTCAGCAGACCAAGTGCGGAGACAAAAACAGCCAAGCAGCCAGACATTCAAAGGCCTGTTTTAGGGGCAATTCCTGGATTATGGAAATGACATTTGCACACAAAATGAAATGTCTCAGAATGAAGAAACAAAACACAAATTATACTTTTGTGTATAATGTGTATACAGTAGCCCTTGGGGGGAGTGGGCTGTTGCGGTGACCGTATTAATACAACACTGGCAGCCATGAGTCATGACCGCAGTAAAATTCCACTTGATCGGTGAGTCACGGTAATCTCCCTTTATGCACTCTGGACATGCATTGGTAGTACCCAACTCTGGTACTCAGAACTCTATTGTCCTTCTAACAACTCTGACATCAATGCAAATGAAATCGAAAATCACATCAAACACTTATCAACAAAGTACTGTGCTTTTCAAACTCACCTCACTGTGAGCCTCAGAGAAGAATATTGATTCATATGCTGGGTCGGCGAGTGAGTTTATAAGGAAGTGTATTGGGGATGTTGTACCCACTGTGACTATTAAAACCTGCTCTAACCAGAAGCCGTGGATAGACAGCGGCAATTCGCACAAAACTGAAAGCGAAGGCAATCAAACATACCAAATGTCGGAATTCAACGGCTCACACGAGAAGTATGTGGCAGGGTCTGTAATAGTTTGCAAGCTCTGCCACATCCGACAAGCGTCGGAGCCGGCGTAGTAAGATTCGATCTTAGTCCTGTATTGATGCTTAGCCTGTTTGATGGTTCGTCGGAGGGCATAGCAGGATTTCTTATAAGCTTCCGGGTTAGAGTCACGTTCCTTGAAAGCGGCAGCTCTAGCTTTCAGCTCAGTGCGAATGTTGTCTATACTCCATGGCTTCTGGTTGGGGTATGTACATACAGTCACTGTGGGGACGACGTCCTCGATTAACATATTGATAAAGCCATTGACTGATGTGGTGTACTCAACGCCATCGGAAGAATCTCGGAACATATTCCGGTCTGTACTAGCAAAACAGTCCTGTAGTTTAGCATCTGCTTCATCTGACCACTTTTTATTTTATTTTTATAGGCCGAGTCACTGGTGATTCCTGCTTTAATTTTTGCTTGTAAGCAGGAATCAGGAGGATAGAGTAATGGTCAGATTTGCCAAATGGAGGGCAAGGAAGAGCTTTGAATGCGTGTGTGGAGTAAAAGTGGTCTAGAATTTTTTTCCCCTCTGGTTGCACATTTAAAACATGATGATAGAAATTAGGTAAAACTGATTTAAGTTTACCTGCATTAAAGTCCCCGGCCACTAGGAGCACCACCTCTGGATGAGTGTTTTCCTGTTAAGTTGTCGGAATACAGCTTATTGAGTGCGGTTTTAGTGCAGCCTCAGTCTGTGGTGGAATGTAGACAGCAACAAAAAATACAGATGAAAACTCTCTAGGTAGATAGAGTATCTCATGATAAGCTGTAGACCACACTACCCCAGGCGAGCAAAACCCTGAGACTTCCTTAGATATCGTGCACCAGCTATTGTTTACAAATATGCATAGGCCCCCGCCCTGTGTCTTACCAGAAGCTGCTGTTCTGTCCTGCCAATAGAGTGTATAACACGCCAGCTGTATGTTCTTAATGTTGTCGTTCAGCCACGACTCGGTGAAATATAAGATATTACAGTTAATGTCCCGTAGGTAGGATATACATGTTCATCCCATTTACTTTTTAGCCTGATCCTCACAAGGCATCCTGATCTCTTTCCGCAAAACCTGTTTCCTTTTCCAGCAAATCGCGGGGATCTGGGCCTGGTCGGGTGTCCATAGTATATCCCTCGTGTCCCACTTATTGAAGAACTCCTTGTCCAATTTGAGGTGTGTAATCCCAGTCCTGATGTCCAGAAGCTTTTTTCAGCAACATTATGTACAAAACAAGTTACGAACAACGCAAAAACACAAACAAAATAGCATGATTGGTTAAGAGCTGCAAAGAAACCACTACTAAAGGACACAAATTAAAAGAGACTTGCTTGGGCCAAAAAAAACACGATCAATGGACAATTGACCGGTGGAAATTGGTCCTTTAGTCCGAGTGCAAATTTGAGATTTTTGGTCTCAACCGCAGCCTTTCTGAGAGACAGAATAGGTGAACGGATGATTTAAGCATGTGTATTTCCCACTGTGCAGCATGGAGGAGGAGGTGTGATGGTGTGGTGGGGCTTTGCTGGTGACATTTATTTAGAATTCAAGGCACACTTAACCAGCATGGCTACCACAGCATTCTGCAGCGATGTGCCATCCCATCTGATTTGCGCTTAGTGGGACAATAATTTGTTTTTCAACAGGACAATGACCCAACACACCTCCAGGCTGTGTAAGGGCTATTTGAACAAGAAGGAGAGTGATGGAGTTCTGCATCAGAAGACCTGGCCACAATCACCCAACCTCAACCCAATTGAGATGATTTGGGATGAGTTGGACCACAGAGTGAAGGAAAAGCAGCCAACAAGTGTTCAGCATATGTGGGAACTCCTTCCAGAACTTAAACTGTTGGAAAAGCATTCCAGGTTAAGCTGGTTGAGAGAATGCCAAGAGTGTGCAAAGCTGTCATCAAGGCAAAAGGTGGCTACTTTGAAGAATCTCAAATATATTTTGATTTGTTTAACACTTTTTTGGTTACTACATGATTCCATGTGCTATTTCATAGATTTGATGTCTTCACTATTATTTTACAATTGAGCAAAGAGTTAAAATAAAGAAAAACCCTTGAATGAGTAGGTGTGTCCAATCTTTTGACTAGTACTGTATGTGCACAAACTGACGGAAGAGCACGCATTCTGCAGCCACAACCCTTCTTGGAATGTGTCATCCCCGCGTCCTCCGCAATGGATTAGCCTCTGCCTCCGCAATGGATTAGTTGACTGAGATGGGTGCAAATAAGACAGTCTCGTGTGCCATAAAACAATATACAGTGGCAAGAAACAATGTGTCAACCTATTGGAATTACCTAAATTTCTCGATAAATTGATTAGAACATTTGATAGGATCTTCGTTTAAGTCACAACGATAGACAAACACAGTGTGCTTATTGGAGTGCGCCAACATGGAGCCCAATCAATGAGACGAGATTAGAGATGTTGGTTAGAGCTGCCCTGCTCTATAAAAAACTCACAAAATGTGAGTTTGCTATTCACAAGAAGCATTGCCTGATGTGAGCATTGAACAAAAGAGATCTCAGAAGACCGACAGTGGTTCCTCCTTTAAAAGTTGTGAGCTTACGTCGCGGAACTTAGAGGTACCCAGCGTCACGGCTTCATTGCTCCAGACCACCGCAGGGGGAGTTAGAGCACTCATTATGCATTTGGGTCCCAAGGTATTTATATGACCAATCAATCATAGTGAGTGGTTCCAAATACAAATTTGACATTATGCCACCTGTCACTTGTGTCTTTTTTTTCAGCAAAGATGTCTGACAAAAACGTTACGGTGGAAGCAAATGTAAGTAATTATAACGGCATAACGAGTCAAGCAAAAAATGCACAATTGAGAGGAATATGTTAGTTAATGTAGAGACAAACGATTGTTTTGAGCAAGATTTTTTTCAGCCATATGCAATACCAGGTGTATTAAACTCCATTCTTTGAATGATGCCGTGTCTGCATGTATGCATTATAATTATACACTTCAACAGTTTTTACACCACTCCTCCTCCTGGGACATCAAATCATTACACATTGTAACTATGCAATAGACTAGAAACATGATTTAAGTAAAGGCTGATTTGTATTTCATATATATAGGATTTTTTTTTAACTACACTTCCTATGCATCTAACTCCTTTCATCTGCATTAACTTCTTTGGGACTGGGGGGCAGTATTGAGTAGCTTGGATGAATAAGGTGCCCAGAATAAACTGACTGCTACTCAGGCCCAGAAGCTAGAATATGCATATAATTAGTAGATTTGGATAGAAAACACTCTTGACTGTTTGAATGATGTCTGTGAGTATAACAGAACTCATAGGTCTGACAAAAACCTGAGAAAAAAATCCAACACGGAAGTGGGAAATCTGAGGTTTGTAGGTTTTCAAGTCTTTGCCTATCCAATATACAGTGTAAATGGGGTCAGATTGCACTTCCTAAGGCTTCCACTAGATGTCAACAGTCTTTAGAACCTTGTTTCAGGCTTCACTATGAAAGGGGAGCGAATAAGAGCTGTTTGAACCAGGTGTCTGGCAGAATGCCATGAGCTAAAACACGCGAGTGGCCGTGAGAGCGAGCTGCGTTTCCTTTAATTTCTAAAGACAAAGGAATTGTCCGGTTGGAATATTATTGAAGATTTATGATAAAAACATCATAAAGATAGATTCTATACATCATTTGACATGTTTCTACTAACTGTTATGCAACTTTCTGGACTTAATGCTCACGCATTGTGCATTTGGATTACTGGACTAAACGCGCAAACAAAAAGGAGGTATTTGGACATGAATGTTGGACTTTATCAAACAAAACAAACATTTATTGAGGAACTGGGATTTCTGGGAGTGCATTCCGATGAAAATCATCAAAGGTAAGTGAATATTTATAACGCTATTTCTGAGTTTTGTGACATCTCTACTCAGTTGGAAAACAGCTGTATGTTTTTCTGTGGCTAGGCGCTGACCTAACATAATTGCATGGTGTGCTTTTACCGTAAAAGAAAATTGAAATCTGACACAGCGGTTGCATTAAGGAGAAGTTTATCTATAATCGTATGTATAACACTTGTATCTTAGATCAATGTTTATGATGAGTATTTCTGTAATTTGATGTGGCTCTCTGCACTTTCACCTGATGTTTGTTTGAGACAATGCATTTCTGAACATAACGCACCAATTTCAAATGAGGTTTTTGGACATAAAGATTAACTTTATCAAACAAAACACACATTTATTGTCTAACATGGAGTCCTGGGAGTGCCATCTGGTGAAGATCAAAGGTTAGAGATGAATTGTAACGCTATTTCTGTCTTTTAGACACCTCTCCTTCTTTGGAAAATGGCTGTATGGTTTTCTGTGACTAGGCGCTGACCTAACATAATCGTAAGGTGTGCTTTCGCCGTAAAGCCTTTCAGAAATCAGAAACTGTGGCTGGATTAACAAGAAGTTCATCTTTAAAATGGTGTGTAATACTTGTATGTTTGAGGAATTTTAATTATGAGATTTCTGTTTGAATTTGGCGCCCTGCAATTTCACTGGCTGTTCGCTAGTGTCCCACATATCCCAGAGAGGTTAATCTGAGGAGGTTCTCCCGACTATGTGGATGATTGAAAACAGGGCAGCAAAGTTTGTTTGTCACCAGAGCGGTTTAGAGCATATTACCATTTGCCTGTGAATTACAAGACCTTCATATAAACTTCCTATGCTGAACCGAAGGTGCTGCCATGTCCTGCCAGCACGCCCACAAAAAGAGAATGACGCGTGGAAGAGTAACGAGATGGGAGTAACAATCCAGGCTATTTGCTCTGAGACCGGCATAATAATGTAATGAAACAAGAAGGGAGCAGGTTTCGAACCCTCAACATTCTAGCCAGAAGTCCAGCACGCAATTGACTGTGCACAAATGTATTAATTGGGGACGGAGCCGATTGTGGATAAAAACACTATCAATTCTAAACTTTAACAAGTGGGAAGGGCAAAAAGTATTTATTTTTCACAAGCGGATCAGGCTGTGAATTCTGCTAATAATGTTTCAATGATGGGCTATTAGCTGAACAATAGACTATTCAACCTTTACTAAAGAATTCTGTAATAGCCAAGCTAGGTGTGAACCGCCCCAACTGGCAACAAATCATTTCTATCTACCCACACACGTACAGTTGAAGTCGGAAGTTCACATACACTTAGCTTGGAGTCATTAAAACATGTTTTTCAACCACTCCACAATTTCTTGTAAACAAACTAAAGTCTTGGCAAGTCGGTTAAGACATTATTTTGTGCATGACAAGTAATTTTTCCAACAATTGTTTACAGACAGATTATTTCCCAATTCCAGTGGGTCAGAACAGAAGTTTACATACACTAAGTTGACTGTGCCTTTAAAAATGCGGTCATGGCTTTAGAAGCTTCTGATAGGGTAATTGACATCATTTGAGTCAATCGGATGTGTACCTGTGGATGTATTTCAAGGCCTACATTCAAACTCAGTGCCTCTTGACATCATGGGAAAATCAAAAGAAATCAGCCAAGATCTCTGAAAAAGAATTGTAGACCTCCACAAGTCTGGTTCATCCTTGGGAGCAATTTCCAAACGCTTGAAGGTACCACGTTCATCTGTACAAACAATAGCACACAAGTATAAACACCATGGGACCACGTAGCCATCATACCGCTCAGGAAGGAGACGCATTCTGTCTCCTAGAAATGAATGTACTGTGGTGCGAAAAGTGCAAATCAATGCCAGAACAGCAAAGGACCTTGTGAAGATGCTGGAGGACACAGGTGCAAAAGTCCTAAATCGACATAACCTGAAAGGCCGCTCAGCAAGGAAGAAGCCACGGCTCCAAAACTGCCATAAAAAAGCCAGACTACGGTTTGCAACTGCACATGGGGACAAAGATTGTACTTTTCATACAAAATCGTACAAAAATAGAACTGTTTGGCCCTAACAACTATCGTTATGTTTGGAGGAAAAAGGGGGACGATTGCAAGCCAAAGAACACCATCCCAGCTGTGAAGCACGGGGGTGGCAGTATCATGTTGTGGGGGTTCTTTGCTGCAGGAGGGACTGGTGCATTTCACAAAATAGATGGCATCACGGGGCAGTAAAACTATGTGGATATATTGAAGCAACATCTCAAGACATCAGTCAGGAAGTTAAAGCTTGGTGGCAAATGGGTCTTCCAAATGGACAATGACCAAGCATACTTCCAAAGTTGGGGAAAAATGGCTTAAGGACAACAAAGTCAAGGTATTGGAGTGGCAATCACAACACCCTGACTTCAATCCAATAGAACATTTGTGGGCAGAACTGAAAAAGCGTATGCTAGCAAGGAGGCCTACAAACCTGACTCAGTTACACCAGCTCTGTCAGGAGGAATGGGCCAAAATTCACCTAACTTATTGTGGGAAGCTTGTAGAAGGCTACCCGAAACGTTTGACCCAAGTTAAACCATTTAAAAGGCAATGCCACCAAATACTAATTGAGTGTATGTAAACTTCTGGGAAAAGCTGAAATAAAATAATTCTCTAGTATTTTTCTGACATTTAACATTCTTAAAATAAAGTGGTGATCCTAACTGACCTAAGATAGGGAATTTTTACTAGGATAAAATGTCAGGAATTGTGAAAAACTGAGTTTAAATGTATTTGGCTTAGGTGTATGTAAACCTCCGACTTCAACTGTATATGTGTTCATTCAGTATTGTTGTAATTGTCATATATATATATGACAATTACAACAATACTGAATGAACACTTATTTTATCTTAATATAATACATAAATAAAATCTATTTAGTCTCAAATAAATAATTTAACATGTTCAATTTGGTTTCAATAACGCAAAAATACAGTGTTGGAGAAGAAAGTAAAAGTGCAATATGTGGCATGTAATAAAAACTAACGTTTAAATTCCTTGCTCAGAACATATGAAAGCTGGTGGTTCAAAATTCCCAGTTCTTCAATATTCCCAGTTAAGAAGTTTTAGATTGTAGCTATTATAGGAATTATGACGTGTAGACTATTTCTCTCTATACCATTTGTATTTCATATACCTTTGACTATTGGATGTTCTTATAGGCACTCTAGTATTGCCAGCCTAATCTCAGGAGTTGATAGGCTTGGAGTCAGCGCTGTGCTTCTAGCATTGCTAAGAGCTGCTGGCAAAGGCAGTAAAGTTTGAATGAATGCTTACGAGACTGCTGATGCCTACCTCCGCTCAGTCAGACTGCTCAACCAAATATCAAATCATAGACTTATTTATAATATAATGAACAGAGAAATACGAGCCTTAGGTCATTAATATGGTCAAATCCGGGAACTATAATTTCGAAAACAAAATGTTTATTCTTTCTGTGTAATACGGAGCCGTTGCGTATTGAACGGGTGGCAACCCTAAGTCTAAATATTGCTGTTTACATTGCACAACCTTCAATGTTATGTCATAATTATGTAAAATTTCGGCAAATTAGTTTGCAACGAGCCAGGCGGCCCAAACTGTTGCATATACCCTGATTATGTGAAGACTGATTGTTGTTGTTTTATAAGATAAGTTTAATGCTAGCTGGCAACTTACCTTGGCTCCTTGCTGGACTCACGTAACAGGTGGTCAGCCTGCCATGCAGTTTCCTCATGGAATGCAATGTAAATCGGCATCCAAAAATGCAGATTACCGATTGTTATGAAAACTTGAAAATCGGCCCTAATTAATCGACCACGCCGATCAATCAGTCAACCTCTAGTTTTAATGGGCTTTCTCCATTCTGACTTTTAAACCATTCAGCCTAAGTTTCATAAAAAATAATGGGTCAAAACTGGGCGATTTCTGGGGGTCTGTACTCCCAAAGTTGTTTTCAAAGACTTGTTGTGCTTGCAAGTTAACTAGCAGTTCTCCTCTCAGCTGTTAGCAGTTTTATACTGGTGATAAAAATGACTGCCATGATTTTTTCCGAATCTTTACATAATTATAATGTAGCAAATCAAACATTAAAATACCGTTATAGAAGGTAAAGTAAAAATCACACATACCCGACTCAGTCTCTCATATTGCTAATGGAGTGATGAGGGGCGAGAAGACAGACTCTCTCTACTTCTATCTCTCTTGGTGCTGAATGATGAGTTAATACCTCACTGGCATTGGCCAACAACTTGCCTTACCTAATCAATCTGGCAAAGACCAGTACAAGTCCCAGACCAAACTAGCACAGTGACTTTCAGCCCTCTTCCGTCTCACAGCTTTAAACCAAGAACACAAAAGTAGGCTACATCACCTTAGAGTGATAGTTTACCTAAATTACAAAATGACAGATCTACTAGTTTACTTACCCTGCTGTCTCACCTTGTCCATAAACTGCTTACACTAAGGAAACCAATACGTAATTTGGCTGGACTATCCCTTTAAGACATTGCTATAGCTAAGAGCTGTGCTTTGGTGTGTCAGAAGAGAGGAGCTTACAGGGATGTTCTACATATGGCCTGATCATCGGCAGCTTTGTTATTGCAAGGCTACATTCCACAGTTACTTGTGTAGAGAACAACCTACAAACTGTAGCCTGGGTTAAGTTACATCTTTTAAAGAAGGTTTTAGCATTTTGAGTAGCTTGTAGTTAACGCCACCAGTATCATGCTGGTTAGTACATGATTACAATCATCACAGACACTGCCAAACAACATGAACTAGGCCCGGGCCTAGCATGGACTCAAATCCTGACTCAGGTGGGGAGAGGTGCATTCTTCTTACCAAACCAAACCACATTTTATTTTTTTATTTTACTAGGCAAGTCAGTTAAGAACAAATTCTTATTTTCAATGACGGCCTAGGAACAGTGGGTTAACTGCCTGTTCAGGGGCAGAACGGGGATTCGAACTTGCAACCTTTCGGTTACTAGTCCAACACTCTAACCACTAGGCTACCCTGCCGCCCCACATGACCTTTGTATTACTAAAGTAAGCATATAGGAAGACCTGTTTCTTTGTTAACCGCTTAAGACTAATTTTCCCATCTGTGTGAACAGAAATCAAAGCCATTGCTTATTCCTAACTTTTAGGATGGAAAATGGTTTAAAAACAGATCAAAGCCTTCAATTCCAAAAATATAGACTCATCGCATAATTTGAAACGCTCCTATCAACTTCACGTTAGTGCTCATGGGTCATCTTTACATGACAATAATCACATCGTATCGGCACTTAAGTATCGTGATAATATCGTATCGCGAGGTCCCTGGCAATTCCCAGCCCTAGCCAGGACAATGGCTAAAATCACTGTAGGTGGGTCAAGGCACAAAGAAGGTTGATATATTGTTAATATAGCAGTGAATACTGGCTATCAAACATAAGAAAACCACAGAATTCAGTTAGGCCTAACCATAAAATGTAAGTGAATAGTCCCTGGCTGCCCTTTGAAAATAGTGAAATACAATGACATTCCAAATGCAAAAGACATGACTAGTCTACCAGATACGCATTGATTCTGCAGGTGTGCCACAAAATGGACAATAGTCAATTGTTTATGCTTGACCATGTTGCTTCCTCTCAAGAGTCACTGTTCAATGGAACTGCACTAGCTAGGGGTGTGTGTGTGTGAGATAGATATATGTGCGCCCATTGAGACATATTGAGGACTGATATCATCTAAAGTACAAGGGGCAATAATGCTGAAGTACTAAAGCTGAGCATGATTACTTGCTATTACTGTACTAGTACTTGGCTTACATCCTTGTTTCCAGTGCCTTGTCAAGACAAAGTCTCAGTGAGATTTAACATGGAACTTGACTGAGAAGAACACATTCCCTTTGACAGCAAAAGACCGTTAGGGACTACCGGCATGTCAACCTCTGTGAACTGGTTTCCTTGTGTAAGCTGCTCACCCCGTACAACACTGACTGGGTTCATTTGGATCGTTAGGGCTTTTCTATTTCTCTGGGTTCAGATCAAGTAGATGTCACTGTAAGTACTGAGTTACTACAGGGGACTTGCGCCTTCTGTCAATTTCTCTCTCTTGTCAGTCCCTGTCGCTGTCTCCTTCAAGGTCTCTTTTTTCCCACTCTCTCCCTTTCCAGCTCACTCCTATAATCTGTTCCTCCCCCTTTCTCTCCCCTCATTCACTGGCGCTTTCCAGATCACAGCAGAGGCCCCCAGAATAGACCCTCTGTCCCTAAGGACTCATCTAAACAGCCAGTAGGCAGGTTTCCATTGACCAACGTTTATTCAACAAAAGCAATATCGCAAAAGAAGCACTGCAACATACAGTTGAAGTCGGAAGTTTACATACACTTAGGTTGGAGTCATTAAAACGTTTTTCAAACACTGCACAAATGTATTGTTAGGATATCTATTTTGTGCATGACAAGTACTTCTTCCAACAATTGTTTACAGACAGATTATTTCATTATTCACATAGGCAACAATGTCGCCTATGGGCACAAGCCCACAGACACGGAACAGTCAGGACTGGAAAAAAAAGAGCTCTTCACTAACGAGTTGCGGTTTTGTCTCACTAGGGGTGATGGTCAGATTTGCGTTTATCGTCGAAGGAATGAGCGTTACACTGAGTTTACGTTATTGACCCTAATAATAGGCATGTCAATCTCTCCTGTGTCAAAAGTGGAAGAAAGATTAACTTCATCACACTTGTATTTGTGAGAGGTATTTACATGTTGAATGCACTGAGCTGTCTGAACTACTGGCACAGCTTGGACACTAGAGGACGACCAATTATGATTTTTTCAACGCCGATACTGATAGTTGGAGGTCCAAAAAAAGCCGATACCGATTAGTCTGAATTTTTTTTATGTATTTATTGGTAATAATGACAATTACAACAATACTGAATGAACACTTATTTTAACTTAATATAATACATCAATAAAATCAATTTAGCCTCAAATAAATAATGAAACATTTTCAATTTGGTTTAAATAATGCAAAAATAAAAAGTGTTGTAGAAGAAAGTAAAAGTGCAATATGTGCCATGTAAAAAAGCTAACGTTTAATTTCCTTGCTCAGAACATATGAAAGCTTGTGGTTCCTTTTAACACGAGTGTTCAATATTCCCAGGTAAGAAGTTTTGGGTTGTAGTTATAGGAATTATAGAACTATTTCTCTCTATACCATTGGTATTTCATATATCTTAGACTATTGGATGCTCTTATAGGCACTATAGTATTGCAAGTGTAACAGTATAGCTTCCATCCCTCTCCTCGCCCCTACCTTGGCTCGAACCAGGAACACATCAACAGCTACCCTCGAAGCATCGTTGCCCATCGCTCCACAAAAGCCGCAGGCCTTGCAGAGCAAGGGGAATAACTACTTCAAGGTCTCAGAGCGAGTGACATCACCGACTGAAACGCGCACCCCGCTAACTAGCTAGCCACTTCACATCGGTTACACCAGCCTAATCTCGGGAGTTGATAGGCTTGAAGTCAAACAGCTCAATGCTTGAAGCACAGCGAAGAGCTACTGGCAAACGCACGAAAGTGCTGTTTGAATGAATGCTTACGAGCCTGCTGCTGCCTACCACCGCTCAGTCAGACTGCTCTATCAAATATCAAATCATAGACTTAATTGTAACATAATAACACACAGAAATACAAGCCTTAGGTCATTAATACGGTCAAATCTGGAATTTCGAAAACAAAACGTTTATTCTTTCAGTGAAATACGAAACCGTTCTGTATTTTATCTAACGGGTGGCATCCCTAAGTCTAAATATTGCTGTTACATTGCACAACCTTCAAAATTATGTCATAATTATGTACAATTCTGGCAAATTAATTACAGTCTTTGTTAGGAATAAATTGACAATTTCCCTAGTTAAAATAAATTCATGTTAGCAGGCAGTATTAACTAAACATGCAGGTTTAAAAATATATACTTGTGTATTGATTTTAAAGAAAGGCAGTGATGTTTATGGTTAGGGACACATTGGTGCAACGACAGTGCTTTTTTCGCAAGTGCGCTTGTTAAATCATCACCCATTTGGCGAAGTAGGCTGTGATTCGATGACAAATTAACAGGCACCGCATCGATTATATGCAAGCAGGACAAGCTATATAAACTAGTAATATAATCAACCATGTGTAGTTAACTAGTGATTATGTTAAGATTGATTGTTTTTTTACAAGATAAGTTTAATGCTAGCTAGCAACTTACCTTGGCTTTTTGCTGCACTCGTGTAACAGGTAGTCAGCCTGCCACGCAGGCTCCTCGTGGAGTGCAATGTAATCGGCCACAATCAGTGTCCAAAAATGCTGATTTTCGATTGTTATGAAAACTTGAAATCGGCCCTAATTAATCAGCCATTCCGATTAATCGGTCGACCTCTATTGGACACCCATGCATACACCACAAGACACGCCACCAGAGGCCTCTTCACAGTCCAGAACAGACTATGGGAGGTGCACAGTACTACAGAGCCATGACTACATGGAACTCTATTCCACATCAAGTAACTCATGCAAGCAGTAAAATTAGATAAAAAATGTTTAAAGATAAAAATACACCTTATGGAACAGTGGGGTCTGTGAAGCAACAAACATAGGCACAGAAATGCATACACACACATGGATGTTGTGTTGTAGATATGTGGAAGTGTTGTGAAGTCTGTTGTGGTTGTAATGTTTATTTTTATTTTTAAATGGTATAACTGCCTTAATTTTGCTCTTCCCCAGGAAGAGTAACTGATGCCTTGTCATGTTGCAGCGCGAGGTGGGATAGGCTATATTGGATTCGTAGTTTAGACTGAATTTACTAGCTATGAAACAAACGGCAGAAATGCTTTTGAAAATAGCTACTGCAGCATTTATTTTACTATAAATGTGTTCATACTCAACATTAATTCACAAATGCGAGTGAAATGCTCGCACTGTGGAGCCCTGACCATCCACCAACGTGGCTAGTGAAACTGGGGCGGCAGGGTAGCCTAGTGGTTAAGAGCGTTGGACTAGTAACCGGAAGGTTGCAAGTTCAAACCCCCGAGCTAAACATTACAAATCTGTCGTTCTGCCCCTGAACAGGCAGTTAACCCACTGTTCCTGGGCCATCATCGAAAATAAGAATTTGTTCTTAACTGACTTGCCTGGTTAAAAAAAAAAAAAACATCTTACCATGTCACTTACCCAATGCCCCAAAAAATGCCGCTTTTGGCAGGTGTTAATTTTAGGCCCTACTCACATCTGTGGTGAATAATAACACTGTGGTAGTAATTGACAAACAGAGATCCTCTGACTGGTGTCCATTATTTATTTATTTTCTCTCACACACACACACACACAAACTGCCCCAGACAGGAGACAGCTCATATTAGCCCAGTCTGAAGGCCCTCCCTTTTCCATAAATATGAATAAGGGTTCTCCAGTGAGATGCCTCTAGTGTAGTAGAAGCGCCACAGGCAAGACATGACATACAGGCCGGTTAGTGGCCTACTTCTCGATACGGAAGCATCTACGGTGAGTGTGTGATGTGTGTACATGTGTTAACCTCTTACCTCTACCTGGGACGCTTGCGTCCCAACTAGAGCTCTGGAAATGCAAATGCGCTACGCTAAATGCTAATAGTATTAGTTAAAACTCAAAAGTTCATTAAAATACACATGCAGGGTATCAAATTAAAGCTACACTCGTTGTGAATCCAGGCAACAAGTCAGATTTTTAAAATGCTTTTCGGCGACAGCATGAGAAGCTATTATCTGATAGCATGCACCAATACACTACAACACAAAAGCACAGCAGGGGACGTAAACAAAATAATTAGCATTTCGGCGTTACACAAACCGCACAATAAAATAGAAAACAGTCATTACCTTTCACCATCTTCTTTGTTGGCACTCCTAGATGTCCCATAAACACTATTGGGTCTTTATTTCGATTAAATCGGGCCATATAAAGCCAAGATATCGTTATATGTAGACTGTGTGATAAACGAAAAAAACTGCGATTTCACAACGTAACGTCATTTTTTAAAATTCAAAAAGTAGACGATAAACTTTCACAAAACACTTCGAAATACGTTTGTAATGCTACTTTAGGTATTAGTAAACGTTAATAAGCGATAAATTCATCCGTAGGCGATGTACATATCATTAGCTGTCGTCTTGGAAAAAATTTCAGGAGAGAGCTCTTCCGGAATGATCTGGGCGGAGACCGGAGGTACGTCGTGCCCCTCTTTCGGTTCAACCAAGAATCAAAGAGGATTAAATTCACAAGATACTCGACTGCATGGGGATGCTGTGGGAGTTGAATACTCGGTCTTATCTAATTCGGCTCACTGTTAACAATTGCTGGAAGTGGCGCAAGGATATTTATTTCCATTTTCTGTGATCAGGTTTCCCTGCGCTTTCCGATGTAACGCACGTTATGTAATAGCCACAGTCGTGATTTAACCAGTTTTAAAAACGTCCGAGGGTTTCCTATACACACATTCTAACCATATGAACGTACTATATTCCTGGCATGAGTAGCAGGGCGCTGAAATGTTGCGCGATTTTTAACAAAATGTTCAAAAAAGTAGAGGGTAGGAGCAACTAGTTAAGAGGCTGGTATGAGCAGGATGCTGGCTTACACCCATACAATCCCACTTATTTAATTAACAAGGCAGATGCACTTGCTCAATTACACCCATCACAACAAAACAAATGTATATAAAAAAAAAGGCAAGTAACCCAATAATTTTAAGTTTATGATAGAATGTAGGATGACAAAATGGTTTCTTTTTTGGTACGTCTAGGGCTGCTATTCGACTTGATTCAGCCCTCCCCACCACCTTTGTCAAATGCTAAAGGAAGTAAGCCCATTCACCAACCACTCAAAAAAACACATCCGTTTCCTGTGCTGGTCTTCAGCTCAGGTTCAACAGAATGAAAACAGGCAGAGTATGGCTAATAATAGCAGAGATACTCTTGACTCACAGTCACACACAATGACAAGAACCAAGGCCATTTATAGACAACCGAAGATCACTCACAAAGTTTGGCTTTCAGTTTATTTTTACCAATATCTTTGTTATGAGCACTAGTCTTGCTAGCTGTAGCCTACAGTACAGTCCATTGATGGATTGGAATCGTTGACGTTGGTAGGGTAAAGAGCTCATTTCAAACCAGTGTGTTGTAAACAACGTTTGCCGATTCCACTATTGTTGCTCAGGCTGTTTGCCTTCAAAATAAAAGTCACTCATTGAAACTGATGAACGGATAAAAATAGCGGAATCATGCCACAATTGGACCAGATAATGATAAACAAAGTTGAAATGTTATATAATTTCAACCAAAATTTGACCTCACCCCAAAAATATTTTGAAATCAGATTTGCATTGGGGGCATAGCCTACTTATTTATATGCACTGTAAAGCCTAACCTATGGATTGTGCACCCATGAAATGGGCTATCAGCCTACTCAGTGACATCCACAAAACACAACTATGTAGAGTTTAATATATTAGAGTCTTCGCTCTTATTGCAGGACTTTGATGGTGGAACTCACCTCCCTACTTTTGAGTTTTCTATATCAGAAACACTGCCTAAGCCTGATGGGTTAAACCGGTGTATTATTTCTATGTGTAAAGCCTGCCTTACAAAGTTATTGGCGCCGAAACCGCCACAGTATGTACAATGCGGTAACAATCAGGGCAGTTGCCTTGGGCCGTTACTCTTTATTTTTACAAGTGATTTGCCAAGTCTTACAAAAAGTTAAAATGCCTACATATGCTGTAGGTCTGTCCCTTACAAAAAAATCTCTTGGTCGACCGAAAGTCTGTTCTTCTCTCTTCTTTCTCATATATTGACAGACACACACCACATGTTTTAATAAAATAAACTATATGCATTGAGCTTGTCTGATGCTTTAAGCTTACGGTTTAATAAAATAAGACATGCCTCAAGAGGGAGCAAGAGATCTAGATAACCAGAAGGGAAAACAACATAACCGGATGCAGCATCCTTTCTAATGTGGAATGCCAATTTATCTTAATTTCTACCGATCTGCGTGCCAGTTATGGTTTTCATAAACAAATTAATTTAGAATGTCTATCACCAACTAAGTATTATATTGCCATTGCCAACTATGTACAAATAGCCCACAAAGCCAACAAATAAAAACATTGCAGCCGGCAGATACAGAATATCCTGCATAAAAAATGTTTTTAAATGATATATATATATCATATGAATCACATTGGCTACACATGGCCTGTCTGTAACGAACTTGAAACATTGTATCAACTATTAACTTGGGTTTAGCCTGAAGTGTGTGTTAGCAAACTTGTAACATTGTATAAAATATTAAGGGTCCTCAGTTTCCCGTGCCAGTGAGCTCAGGACAGACGCTGCTGTAGGCTATACGAGTAAGGGATAAGAAGCGGTGTTGGACTTGGGCAAGAGCTCAGCACCTCAAATGTTCTACTGCTTGAGCTCCAGTTCTGCTTATAGAATATGAGCTCAAAAGTATTGTGGAACTCCTGCACCTAAATATAAAACAGTACCAGCACCCAAAATGATAAAAAAGTAAATCAGTTAGGCCTATTTTATGACGTTTCCACTTGATCAGAGCATGACATTTTTCCCTTTCACACAGAGGTTATCGAAAGTGAGAGAGCTGAAAAAACTTTTCAAATTCATTGAGGAACTATTACAATTCTCAATGGGTGTAAAAACAGACTTAGTTTGCTTGCTGACAATGAGAACGTGAAGACTGGAATAATAATATTGAATGCATTAAAATAAGTTACCATAACCTAAGTAACGAACATTGTAGATTAGAAATTATAGTAATTAACTGTAAATGTCCTACTTGTGATATGTAATGGGGTATTGATATACAGTGCCTTTGGAAAATATTCAGACCGCTTGACATTTTCCACATTGTTACATTAGCATTATTCTAAAATGGATTAACTAAAAAATTCTCAGCAATGTACACACAATACCCAATAATGACAAAGTGAAAAAACATTTTGACAACAATTGACAGAGCAGGTTGGAGCAAAAACCAAACCATGAGGTCGAAGGAATTGTCCGTAGTGCTCCGAGGCAGCATTAAAGATCCGGGAGGGAGGGAGGTGGTCAGGGAGGTGACCAAGAACCCGATGGTCATTCTGATAGAGCTCTAGAGTTCCTCTGTGGAGATGGGAAAACATTCCAGAAGGACACTCATCTACTGCAGCACTCCATCAATCGGGCCTTTATTCTAGAGTGACCAGACGGGAAAAGCCTGCTTGGAGTTTGCCAAAAGGCACCTAAAGACTCTCAGACCATGAGAAACAAACTCTGATCTGATGAAACCAAGATTGAACTCCTTGGCCAGAATGCCAAGTGTCATGTTTGGAGGAAACCTGGCACCATCCCTACAGTGAAGCATGGTGGTGGCAGCATCATGCTGTGGGGATGTTTTTCAGCAGCAGGGACTGGGAGATTTGTCAGGATCAAGGGAAGGATGAACAGAGCAAAGAGCCTTGATGAAAACCTGCTCCAGAGCGCTCAGAACCTCAGACTGGGGTGAAGGTTCACCTTCCAACAGGACAACGACCCTAAGCACAGCCAAGAAAATGCAGGAGTGGCTTCGGGACAAGTCTCTAATTGTCCTCGAGTTTCCCAGTCAGAGCCCGGACTTGAACCCGATCGAACATCTCTGGAGAGACCTGAAAATAGCTGTGCAATAAACACTACCCATCCAACCTGACAGAGCTTGAGAGGATCTGCAGAGAACAATGGGAGAAGCTTGCCAAGCTTGTAGAGTCATACCCCAAAAGACTTGATGCAGTAATCACTGCCAAAGGTGCTTCAACCAAGTACTGAGTAAAGGGTCTGAATACTTATATAAATGTGATATTTCAATTATTATTTTGTTAACCCTGTTTTTGCTATGTCATTGTGGGGTAGTGTGTGTCGATTGATGAGGGGAAAAACAAATCTAATCAATTTTAGAATAAGGCTGTAACGTAACAAAATGTGGAAAAGGGCAAGGGGTCTGAATACTTTCCCGGAGGCACTGAACACTAACAATCAAACAAAATATTCACACAATGAAGTCACGAAACAATGAATGTGCACCAATTGGCGTGAGAGAGCGCATTCTGGAGAGAGAAGTGCATGGTCAATCCGACGTCTGCATAGGCCATGCAGCATTTATGGTAACATGGGCTCAGTAGAAGTCAGGGCATTCATGCCTCTTGGCTTCACAGAGAAGTGCAGAGCTGTCAAGGAAGTGAGTTTGTATTGATACAGGATGTACCGCCCCCACCTACCGTCAACAAATCATGTCAATGTGGAGGTATACAGAGCCCCCCGCATTGTTACAACTGTTGGGAGGCGCATGGCGATACGGTATGGAGCTCGATTTAGTTTCTGCATGCCTCTAGAGGCTCCACAATCTCCATATGGCGCCTTCGACCACATTTTCTGATTAAGCATAAATGGTCTTTTAGTCTAGGCCTCCGCAATGGATTAGTTCACCGAGATGGGCGCAAATATATATGCTACTGCTCGACTAAAACAATATCGGTCGACCAACAGTCCAACGACCAAACAATCGATCAGTCGACTAACTGGGGTCAGCCCAAGCATGCTGATGATTGCACACTACACACTAGCATCTAGCCAATGAGCTCACTGAGACTCATAGAAAGGAATTAGTCATTGTCCGAATGGGTAAATAACAATAAACTGGTCTTAAATATATCTAAAACCAAAAGCACTGTAATTGGTTCAAAGCATTCTTTGACCTAGACCTCAACTGGAGTTGTGCATAAAGGGTATTACCATTGAACAAGTTGACCTCCTAGGAGTAACAGATTGTCTATATGGCTTGACTACAACTGACTAAGTTCTTGTGAAGATGGGGAGAGGCATGTCTTATACAAATATGTTCTGCATTTGACACAAAGACCAACTGTGCTAGTTGTTCAGGCTCTGATCTTGTTCCATCTTGATTACTGTCTGGTTAAATGTCAAGTGCAGCAAAGAAAGACCTAGCAAAGCTGCAGCTGGCTCAAAACAAAGCAGCACGCATTGCCCTTAACAGCACACACAAAACATCAACAAATGTACTACTTCTAGTCTTTTTAAGAGACATTTGCGAGTTGAAAATGCCTAACCACTTGTATATTTAATTTACATATGTCAGACAAACAGTTGAAGTTGAAAGTTTAGATATACTTAGGTTGGAGTCATTAATTCAAACTCATTTTTCAACCACTCCACAAACTTTTAGTTTTGGCATGTCGGTTAAGACATTATTTTGTGCGTGACAAGCAATTTTTCCAACAATTGTTTACAGACAGATTACTTCACTTATAATTCACTGTATCACAATTCCAGTGGGTCAGAAGTGTACAAACACTAAGTTGACTGTGCCTTTAAACAGCTTGGAAAATTCCAGAAAATGTCATGGCTTTAGAAGCTTCTGATAAGCTAATTAACATAATTTGAGTCAATTGGAGGTGTACCTGTGGATGTATTTCAAGGCCTACTTTCAAAGTGCCTCTTTGCTTGACATTATTGGAAAATCAAAAGAAATCAGCCAAGACCTCAGAAAAAAAATTGTAGACCTCCACAAGTCTGGTTCATCCTTGTGAGCAATTTCCAAATGCCTGAAGTTACCACGTTCATCTGTGCAAATAGTACGCAAGTATAAACACCATGGGACCACGCAGCCAACATACCGCTCAGGAAGGAGATGCATTCTGTCTCCTAGAGATGAACGTACTTTTGCAAAAAGTGCAAATCAATCCCAGAACAACAGCAAAGGACCTTGTGAAGATGCTGGAGGATACAGGTACAAACGTATCTATATCCAGTAAAACGAGTCCTATATCAACATAACCTGAAAGGCCGCTCAGCAATGAAAAAGCCACTGCTCCAAAACCGCCATAAAAAAGCCAGACTACTGCACATGGGGACAAAGAACGTACTTTTTGGAGAAATGTCCTTTGATCTGACTAAACCAAAATATTACTGTTTGGCCTTAACAACCATCGTTATATTTGGAGGAAAAAGGGGGAGGTTTGCAAGCCGAAGAACACCATCCCAACTGTGAAGCACGGGGGTGGCATCATCATGTTGTGGGGGTGCTTTGCTGCAGGAGGGACTGGTGCATTTCAGAAAATACATGGCATCATAAGGAAATAAAATGATGTGGATATTTTGAAGTGTAACAGTTTAAATTTAGTCCGTCCCCTCGCCGGGCTCAAACCAGGGACCCTCTGCACACATCAACAACTGACACCCACGAATCATCATTACCCATCGCTCCACAAAAGCCGCGGCCCTTGCAGAGCAAGGGGAACCATTACTTCAAGGTCTCAAAGCGAGTGACGTCACCGATTGAAACGCTATTAGCGTGCACCACCGCTAACTAGCTAGCCATTTCATATCGGTTACAGAAGCAACATCAAGACATCAGTCAAGAAGTTAAAACTTGGTCGTAAATGGGTCTTCCAAATGGACAATGACCCTAAACACACTTCCAAAGTTGTGGCAAAATGGCTTAGGGACAACAAAGTCCAGGTATTGGAGTGGCCATCACAAAGCCCTCACCTCAATCCTATAGAAAATGCGCAGGCAGGACTGAAAAAGTGTGTGCGAGCAAGGAGGCCTACAAACCAGACTCAGTTACATCAGCTCTGTCAGGAGGAATGGGCCAAAATTCACCCAACTTATTGTGGGAAGCTTGTGGAAGGCTGCCCGAAACATTTGACCCAAGTTAAACAATTTAAATGCAATGCTACCAAATACTAATTGAGTGTATGTAAACTTCTGACCCACTGGGAATGTGCTTAAAGAAATACAAGATGAAAAGATGATATAAATCACTTGCTCTATTATTATTCTGACATTTCACATTCTTAAAATAGAGTGGTGATCCTAACTGAACTAAAACAGGGGATTTTTATTCGGATTAAATGCCAGGAATTGTATTTGGCTATGGTGTATGTAAACATCCGACTTCAACTGTAATATACCCCACCAGACATGCCAAGATGGGTTTCTGCACTGTACCCAAAAAACTGATTTCATGCGTTGCTCAGTTACATATAGAGCCATGTCATCATGATGTTACTCAGGTAAAAAGCAAGTATAGCTTTATAAAACATATTGTATCACAAGCGCCTCCTCTTTCTAAAGTTAAAATGTTACTGTATAAGAATCTGTTCATATGAAGTGTAAATAGTATGTTGTCTCTTGGTGTCTTTCCAATAACTTATTGGCAATTTAAAATGATGCATTTTCTAAGATGTTGATGTCCTTGTCTATAACTGTTCTGTACTTTATCATGTACAGTATTTGTACTGTGGACCCAAGGAAAAGTAACTACATTAAACCAACTTCGCGGAGCCGAGGAGCCGAGAACGGGCATTGCGGAATCTAGCTACATTGGTTCGCCCAAGGTCAATACTAAAAAAAGGTTTACTTAACGCCCACCTTGTACCTATGTTTGTCCTTTGTAGTTGCATGCCTTTTGTTTGCTCAAAACCGTACTTTTTCAATAAACGTTAATCAAATACAACCACGACTGCATGCGCATTACTGTAGCACTAAAATGGCAACTCAGCGCAAATACGCATGTGGCAATGTAATCTCAAAAAGGAAACAGGAGGTGGTAGTACTTGATTCACGTTTATTGAAAAATTTATATTTTCAGCAAACAAAAAAAGGTTCGCAAATACAGAGGACAAACATGGGTACAAGGTGGGAGTTTCATAATTTCAATGTTTTTAAGTATCGTCCTTGACGGAGTTTATCCTAGTCGGAGCTAGATTCCACAAAGCCTGGTAAACGCTATCGGCTCCACGTAGTTGGTAAAGTTCATCAGAAACTTCCTTCACTCCATCCAGTCCGATAACTAGCAACGTGTTGTGTCATCAAGACAAGACAATCCAGAGAGCTTAGATGGAGGAGAAACCACAACTAGCATGTTCTGCTCCAAAAAGAAAACACTTCCTCCGTGACAAACAACGCGTTTGTTCTTTACATATCAACTCTAGCGCGACATAAATTAGATTGCTAGCTAGCCTCAGTACATTAGCTATGTCATTTTACTATCCACAATGCGAACACTCATAGCATCATTGTCACAAAGGCAGGACACAAAGCCTCCCGACTGGCGGTCGCTCGCGCTACACAGCAGCGAGCTAACGTTAGCTAGCTAACAAACACGATCAAACACAAATACCGTACTTTTTTAGGGTGAGTCTCCTGCGCTGTCCAGTCGGTAAGAGAATCCTCTCTTCTCATTCTTTACACGCTCATAAACTGTCGAGCCGAGGTAGCTGTCACCCAGACAACTGCGATAGTTTGCCGAGTGCCCAGACGACTGCTGCTGTTCTCCCTCCCTCTCGTTCGAAAGATGCATTGCCACGAGCTTGCAGCTGTCTGGGTGCCAGCAGTGACAGAATGGAGCACGCGCAGCAGCGGCAGGAGGCGCGCACACGACAAGGTGTTTTAGGAAAGATAAAATAGGTGAAAGGTGTTGTCATCCAGGTTACTTCCAACGGTATCATAATTACTGAGGGGGATAAAATAGTACATGGTTAATGGTATTCACAAAATGCGCACGATAGAGCAATGTGACGAGCGCGGGGTGGTATAGCTCCAAAATATGAATTCCAATATGTCTTAATTCAATTCAAATGAGAACGTCCTTAAATCCGTAGAAAGCGAAGGTAAGACATGTATGTGTATCCATATAGCCTATACATCAATCACAATCTTTGAAATCTGAATAGGTCTGAAAAGCTTGTGCAACAATTGCTGGTATTGTTACGTCCTCTACCGGGTGATTGGGTGCATGGTCACTTCTAAAACATTAAATCCTCTAATATTTTGTCAAGACCTGCATCCACCACTAGAGGAAGATGAGTGACAAGCCCAACCTTGTACAAACGAAAGAGAAAGAGGCTACTACTTTACAATACAAGCGCTTTGACACACACAGCTGGGAAAAATATTACCCTACCAAATAATCATACTATGTTAACCCAAGTAGCAGATACAACCAGAGTCTCCTCTTCTCTGTAACTGATGGTGGTGAAGGTAACTCTTTGTCCCCCAGACAGGAACCGTTACTCCCGACCATGTGACCTGTCTAGGACATTCTACTGTTTTCTCAGGGGACCTAAAATCATTCAGCTTTATTTCTGGGCTAGAAATAAAAGTGAAAGTGAGAATCAGTGTGTATAAAATACAACAATTTCTAGTTATGGGTGAGACTAGATAGAGACTAGATATAAACTGTTATATGTTATTATAGCAACGTGTCGCATCTTGCATTGTCAGCCAAATTAACTTGAACGAATGACGCCAATTCATAATCTGTGATTGCAGTCATAAACCTAAAAGCTTTAACAAGAGCAAGGTATTGTTTTTCATTTGAAAACAGCATAACATTTAGTAAATGCAGAATATTTCAGTCACAGTCATGGATGTTGAGTTAAGGTCGCTACATTACCCCCTTCCTTCGGTAGAACGTGTCCCCAAACTGGTCTATACCACGTCCTCACACTAAACGATATCATAACCGCCATCGATAAAAGACAGTACTGTGCAGCCGTCTTCATCGACCTCGCCAAGGCTTTCGACTCTGTCAATCACCATATTCTTATCGGCAGACTCAATAGCCTCGGTTTCTCGGATGACTGCCTTGCCTGGTTCACCAATTACTTTGCAGACAGAGTTCAGTGTGTCAAATCGGAGGGCATGCTGTCCGGTCCTCTGGCAGTCTCTATGGGGGTGCCACAGGGTTCAATTCTCGGGCCGACTCTTTTCTCTGTATATATCAATGATGTTGCTCTTGCTGCGGGCGATTCCCTGATCCACCTCTACGCAGACGACACCATTCTATATACTTTCGGCCCGTCATTGGACACTGTGCTATCTAACCTCCAAACGAGCTTCAATGCCATACAGCACTCCTTCCGTGGCCTCCAACTGCTCTTAAACGCGAGTAAACCAAATGCATGCTTTTCAACCGATCGCTGCCTGCACCCGCATGCCCGACTAGCATCACCACCCTGGATGGTTCCGACCTTGAATATGTGGACATCTATAAGTACCTAAGTGTCTGGCTAGACTGCAAACTCTCCTTCCAGACTCACATCAAACATCTCCAATCGAAAATCAAATCAAGAGTCGGCTTTCTATTCCGCAACAAAGCCTCCTTCACTCAAGCTTACCCTAGTAAAACTGACTATCCTACCGATCCTCGATTTCGGCGATGTCATCTACAAAATGGCTTCCAACACTCTACTCAGCAAACTGGATGCAGTCTATCATAGTGCCATCCGTTTTGTCACCAAAGCACCTTATACCACCCACCACTGCGACTTGTATGCTCTAGTCGGCTGGCCCTCGCTACATATTCAAGCGGAAATGGAGGAAAACTCGCCTCCCTGCGGACCTGGCATCCTTTCACTCCCTCCTCTCTACATTTTCCTCTTCTGTCTCTGCTGCTAAAGCCACTTTCTACCACTCTAAAGTCCAAGCATCTGCCTCTAACCCTAGGAAGCTCTTTGCCACCTTCTCCTCCCTCCTGAATCCTCCTCCCCCTCCCCCCTCCTCCCTCTCTGCAGATGACTTCGTCAACCATTTTGAAAAGAAGGTCGACGACATCCGATCCTCGTTTGCTAAGTCAAACGACACCGCTGGTTCTGCTCACACTGCCCTACCCTGTGCTCTGACCTCTTTCTCCCCTCTCTCTCCAGATGAAATCTCGCGTCTTGTGACGGCCGGCCGCCCAACAACCTGCCCGCTTGACCCTATCCCCTCCTCTCTTCTCCAGACCATTTCCGGAGACCTTCTCCCTTACCTCACCTCGCTCATCAACTCATCCCTGACCGCTGGCTACGTCCCTTCTGTCTTCAAGAGAGCGAGAGTTGCACCCCTTCTGAAAAAACCTACACTCGATCCCTCCGATGTCAACAACTACAGACCAGTATCCCTTCTTTCTTTTCTCTCCAAAACTCTTGAACGTGCCGTCCTCGGCCAGCTCTCCCGCTATCTCTCTCAGAATGACCTTCCTGATCCAAATCAGTCAGGTTTCAAGACTAGTCATTCAACTGAGACTGCTCTTCTCTGTATCACGGAGGCGCTCCGCACTGCTAAAGCTAACTCTCTCTCCTCTGCTCTCATCCTTCTAGACCTATCGGCTGCCTTCGATACTGTGAACCATCAGATCCTCCTCTCCACCCTCTCCGAGTTGGGCATCTCCGGCGCGGCCCATGCTTGGATTGCGTCCTACCTGACAGGTCGCTCCTACCAGGTGGCGTGGCGAGAATCCGTCTCCACACCACGTGCTCTCACCACTGGTGTCCCCCAGGGCTCTGTTCTAGGCCCTCTCCTATTCTCGCTATACACCAAGTCACTTGGCTCTGTCATAACCTCACATGGTCTCTCCTATCATTGCTATGCAGACGACACACAATTAATCTTCTCCTTTCCCCCTTCTGATGATCAGGTGGCGAATCGCATCTCTGCATATCTGGCAGACATATCAGTGTGGATGACGGATCACCACCTCAAGCTGAACCTCGGCAAGACGGAGCTGCTCTTCCTCCCGGGGAAGGACTGCCCGTTCCATGATCTCGCCATCACGGTTGACAACTCCATTGTGTCCTCCTCCCAGAGCGCTAAGAACCTTGGCGTGATCCTGGACAACACCCTGTCGTTCTCAACTAACATCAAGGCGGTGGCCCGTTCCTGTAGGTTCATGCTCTACAACATCCGCAGAGTACGACCCTGCCTCACACAGGAAGCGGCGCAGGTCCTAATCCAGGCACTCGTCATCTCCCGTCTGGATTACTGCAACTCGCTGTTGGCTGGGCTCCCTGCCTGTGCCATTAAACCCCTACAACTCATCCAGAACGCCGCAGCCCGTCTGGTGTTCAACCTTCCCAAGTTCTCTCACGTCACCCCGCTCCTCCGCTCTCTCCACTGGCTTCCAGTTGAAGCTCGCATCCGCTACAAGACCATGGTGCTTGCCTACGGAGCTGTGAGGGGAACGGCACCTCAGTACCTCCAGGCTCTGATCAGGCCCTACACCCAAACAAGGGCACTGCGTTCATCCACCTCTGGCCTGCTCGCCTCCCTACCACTGAGGAAGTACAGTTCCCGCTCAGCCCAGTCAAAACTGTTCGCTGCTCTGGCCCCCCAATGGTGGAACAAACTCCCTCACGACGCCAGGACAGCGGAGTCAATCACCACCTTCCGGAGACACCTGAAACCCCACCTCTTTAAGGAATACCTAGGATAGGATAAAGTAATCCCTCTCACCCCCCTTAAAAGATTTAGATGCACTACTGTTCCACTGGATGTCATAAGGTGAATGCACCAATTTGTAAGTCGCTCTGGATAAGAGCGTCTGCTAAATGACTTAAATGTCTTAAATGTAAATAGCCCACCCATTTTCACCTACCTCATTCCCATACTGTTTTTATACTGTTTTTTTTATTTATTTATTTACTTTTCTGCTCTTTTGCACACCAATATCTCTACCTGTACATGACCATCTGATCATTTATCACCCCAGTGTTAATCTGCAAAATTGTATTATTCGCCTATCTCCTCATGCCTTTTGCACACATTGTATATAGACTGCCCATTTTTTTTTTCTACTGTGTTATTGACTTGTTAATTGTTTACTCCATGTGTAACTCTGTGTTGTCTGTTCACACTGCTATGCTTTATCTTGGCCAGGTCGCAGTTGCAAATGAGAACTTGTTCTCAACTAGCCTACCTGGTTAAATAAAGGTGAAATAAAAAAAAACACCTCTCAGATGGCCTCACAGACACGATCCCACTTCTGACACCAATGAAGTGAATTCAGGGGGTAGCCTGACCGAGACTCAAACCCAGGTCCAGCAGTTGTCAAGCCAACACCTTAGCCGTTACGCCAAGGTCACTGGGTGTTGAGTTAAGGTTGCTACACTATTATCAATCCAGCCTCAACTGCACCATCACTCGATACCTTTCTATCCCACTTCACTTACTCTACTACGCACGCAGGGTAGCCGGGGCGGCAGGGTAGCCTAGTGGTTAGAGCGTTGGTCTAGTAACCGGAAGGTTGCAAGTTCAAACCCCTGAGCTGACAAAGTACAAAATCTGTCGTTCTGCCCCTGAACACACAGTTAACCCACTGTTCCTAGGCCGTCATTGAAAATAAGAATTTGTTCTTAACTGACTTGCCTATAAAGGTAAAATAAATAAAACACACTTCATTACCTCACCCCAATTTTTCTGTTGACAATGACTCCACAGATGCTGGACAGTTGAAAACACATCTCTACTGTAGTCTTCATGGGAAAAGGGCCACATAATTTATAACTGTAACTAGGTCACTCAGGAACATTCAACGTTGTCTTGGTAACCAACTCCAGTGTATATTTGGCCTTGTGTTTTAGGTTATTGTCCTGCTGAAAGGTGAATTTGTCTCCCAGTGTCTGTTGAAAAGCAGACTGAACCTGGCTTTCCTCTAGGATTTTGCCTGTGCTTAGCTCTATTCCATTTATTTTTATACCACTGGGCCTCATGGTGAAATCCCTGATCAGTTTCTTTCCTCTCCAGCAACCGGGTTAGGAAGGGTGCCTGTATCTTTGTAGTAACTGGGTGTATTGATACAACATCTAAAGTGCAATTAACACTCGGAGCGCCAGAATTCCATGGCTACTAGAATGGCCATGACGGTCAGTCTGACTGTTTATATTTAAATTGTAATTATTCCATAATATATAATAAAATAGTAAATTAATGCATTTGTTATGTTAAAATATGTGATAAGAAACCTTAGGACACAAAATGTAAATTGTAATCAGTCAGACATTTTATTGATTGATTCAGATGCGCATAGACTGTAAAATAATAAAATAAGACAATTTTGTAATTTTCTGACCGTAAGATTTTTTTTATTTTTAATTTCAGATTATTTTGTTTTGTTGTTTTAATGGTTTAAAAATACAAAAATGAAACATGGAACAAAACCGTTTCATGTCATTGTAACAACAGGTGTCAAATGTAAAATGAAATACAAAGTCAACAACCCACCAGGCCTACAGGTGTTGGCGGTCTGGGCGCTGTGGGGGTGGCACAGGCGCAGATGGCAATGGTTGTGGATTCGGCACTGTTGAAATGATAATAGCCAAAATAGTTTATTTCATTTAATGAAATACAATGTAAAGCAGGGCTAATCTTCCGTTCATACACAACAATAGCAATATTGCAAAACATCATAATTGGCTTGCATACACGATACGTGCCCAAACACATTATTTTGCACGGGAGCATCTCTGTATCACTGTCAGAGTCAGGGTCATCGGAAGAACTCTCGCACACCCATGAGACATCCCTCCCTGCATCAGATGCAATGCCTCCACCAGAGATTCAAATCAAATCAAAACGTATTTGTCACATGCGCCAAATACAACAGGTGTAGACCTTACAGTGAAATGCTTACTTACAAGCCCTTAATCAAAAATGCAGTTTAAGAAAAATACACACAAAAAAATAAAAAATACAACTAATAAATAATTAGGAGCAGTAGTAAAATATCAACAGCGAGGCTTTATACAGGGTGTACCGGTACAGAGTCAATGTGCGGGGCACCGGTTAGTCGAGGTAATTGAGGTAATATGTACATGTAGGTAGAGTTATTAAAGTGACTATACATAGATGATAACAACAGAGAGTAGCAGCAGTGTAAAATAGGGGGGGGGGGGGGGGGTGAGTCAATGCAAATAGTCTGTGTAGCCATTTGATTAGATGTTCAGTAGTCTTATGGCTTAGGGGTAGAAGCTGTTTAGAAGCCTCTTGGACCTAGACTTGGCGCTCCGGTAACGCTTGCCATGCGAAGCAGAGAGAACAGTCTATGACTAGAGTGGCTGGAGTCTTTGACAATTTTTAGGACCTTCCTCTGACACCACCTGGCATAGAGGTCCTGGATGACCGGAAGCTTGGCTCCAGTGATGTACTAGGCCGAATGCACTACCCTCTGTTTGCCATACCAGGCAGTGATGCAACCAGTCAGGATGCTCTTGATGGTGTAGCTGTAGAACCTTTTGAGGATCTGTGGACTCATGCCAAATATTTTCAGTCTCCTGAGGGGGAATGGGTTTTGTGGTGTCTTCTTCAAGACTCTCTTAGAGCAACCTGGTGACCTAGAGGCCGGATTGGGATTATACGTGACAATCATGGAAAAGAAAAGACCTGTCTATTTGTGAAGAAAATTTACTCATAGGCCTAGAAACATGTTTTTTAAATTATATGAGCAAAACATATTCAATTTTATTTGGAATGGCAAGCCAAATTAAACAGGCCTATTAATATAATGAATATTAATTCGGAGGGCAGAAATATTCAATATTAAAGCATTAGACATCTCACTAACGACTTTAGTCATACAAAAGTTCATTTAAATCTGAGCTGGTTCTTTAGCAGATTAGTAAGAATGTCTCACCCCATGGTCAATAATGGCCCTTTCCCCTTTATTCAAATTACAAGCTCTCACTTTCAGTTATTTCGTTATCCAAAATATCATTTTTTTTTTAAACAAGCCATAGAAAGTTGGTTGAAATTTCAGTTTAATCCACCAGAAAAGACCGAACAAATATTACAACAAACATTATGGTTAAACTCAAATATACTAATTGATCAAAAAAAATAAAAAAGGTACTATCTTTGTAAATACTTTAATAAATAGGACCGGTGGAGTTATGTCACACATGCAGCTAACAAAAATATATGGAAATGTCTGCTCTGCCCAAAATGGCAACCAACTAATTGCAGCATTACCGCAAAAATAGAAGAGGAAAGTGGAAGGGGGAGAAGTAAGGAACTTGTCTGTCGGCCCTGATTAAAGAAAATTGTGGTGAGTAAAATAGTATACTAGTTTCATGTAAGGACCAGAAAATCCCAGCTGTGCCAAATATAGCCAAATAGTTGGGAAGAGATTTTCGATGTACCGATTCCATGGCACATGTTTATGAACTGAACTGACCGCTGCGCCACTCGGGAGCCCTTGATGACAGCTTTGATGCCTAGCAATCAACAAATGTACATTGTTTAAAGCACACTTATGCCTCAGTCACAAATGACAGCTCCAATAAGCACCTCATGGTGAACTAAAGGCTTGTAGAATCATGACTCTTTCGAGTTTTCAGTTAATCGTTCGCTGATAAGGGGTCCTGCGTGCTCTGGACATTACTGACTCAAATGAACGAAATGAGTCGAAACATTCGTTCTCTTGACTGAACGAGTCGAAAAGATCAGAGTCAGTAAAAAGAGCCGAACTGCCCATCAATTGTGTCCGTTTGGCCTCTCCAAAGAAGAAGAAAAAGAAGAGCTAATGTGACGTTTCAAACTGGGCGGTCTCTGCAAGTCCTCACTTTCCATTCATACGGCGCCTTGCAACTGTCAACGTCGAGGGAGGTCTAACCAAGCCTCACAACCTTGGACACGTTCAAAGAACGTCCTCTTTTACATTTTGCGTTGCTAATATACACGTTTGGAGAAAGGGCTGGTGAGTAAAATCATACTTTGTTTGAGTCTGTTTTGTTTTGTTCGATTATAGCAGTTTTCGAAGTGTGGCTGCAGTCAAACAATAAAGTAAAAATTGGCTATATCGTTAAAACACACACAAAAAAAGTTTTTTGGTCTTAAAGTAAGGTTGGGGTTTAGGCATAACTTTAGCAGTGTGGTTAAGAGAAACTGTAGAAATAGGCGGGGTTTAGTCATTATTATGACTTTGTGGCTGTGGTAACTAGTGACGACCCCGGTACGGGGGAATCTCTGACGTTACATTTTGTATTCAGTCTTCAGCGTAGTGAAATGGTCATACAAAAATATTTTACTACTATGAGGCGTTTGTAAAGAAGACAATCGCCTATAGACCTAAATTCGCAATGAGCCATAGGTGTTTATGAAACGGAAGTGTTTATAAACCAAGTTTAAGTTAAATACTTAGATCTAGTATTTTGACCTTTGTTTGCACTTACTCCTGGGTCATAACTACCATATATGACACTTGAATAAAACCATGTTGTTTGTGGATGTGTTCACGCAGGGCTCATCTGCGAAAGAGACCATGGTCTCATCATGACTCCCTAGAAATGTTAAACAAATAAATATATATTTGTTTGACTATCTCTCCAATGTAAGGAATCTGTGTTGAAAAGACACTATTTGGATATAAATACAGTAGGCCTACCATTCATGTAATGGCATTTTGACAGCAAGAGGACACAATCTTGTTTCACAACAAAACCAGCAGGTTTCCTATCAATGAATCGCTGAACTGTTGTTGGGATCATTACACTGCTATTGGGCAGGAGTCCAAATAAGAGGTCATTCATTCTCTAACAGTCTCATTGGCAAATACTTTATTATTCCCCAAGTTTGTTTACATTTTTAGCTGCAAAGCTATTGTCTAAACGTTGCTACAATGTCAAAGGGGACACCTGCCCTCTGTACACATGTAACCTCCAAATAGAGAAGAGGAAGGTCAGAGAGAGTACAGTACAGGTGTGTGTCCTTTGAGGGCCTTATGCAAGGCATTGATCAATCATTAGGCACTGCATTAGATTATCTAGCTTTATACCTTCTTACATTGACTAAAGTTAATTTAGGTTGACTCAGAAACACTGAATTATAGCCTATTCCAATCATAGGGAAATGC
The DNA here is from genome assembly GCF_034236695.1 of Oncorhynchus nerka. Lineage (NCBI taxonomy): Eukaryota > Metazoa > Chordata > Actinopteri > Salmoniformes > Salmonidae > Oncorhynchus > Oncorhynchus nerka. Next base: position 62,288,043 of record NC_088404.1, on the reverse strand, counting down.
TGACCCCATTTTACTCCAAGTGGCCTGTAATTCAACCCCAGAGAAACATATCCAATAATATTTCCCATGTGAGGTATTTTAAGATACAAATGTGTATTATGTGCGTGAATGAGTAAAAGAAGAAACCTATAGCTCATGATGAGAACATATTTTTCTTTCGTTTTAGTATAAACAAACAAGATTGCGATTACATTTGAATGGATCCCGTTTTTATGCAGTTATTCCATCACATAATACTATTTACTTTATTATCGTGGCTTATTACACGTTCACCCAAGTATAATAATAAACAACGTAGCCTATTATCGCAGAGTATGATGGCTATAATGTTGCGAGTTATTCGTTATTCGTTTGCCTAGAATTCGAGCGCAACAGCTCTACGACCTTTCCCCCAGTTTCCAGTAGCACAGTCATGTGATCACGGGAACCCATCTGGGGGAAGGGAAAGTGGCTGGTGAAACACAAGCTGAATGGAAACACAACTGCGTCGTTGCTGGCTGCCTTAGGTACCCAGAAATATGTCCTTCATAAGCTGACTACAGAGTCAATGCGCGCATGATGATTTTGTCCATCCACACCAGAGGCGATCATGACACGCAGGTTAAAATATCGAAACCAATTGTGAACCAACGATACTAATTTGGGGGCATACCGAAACACACATTTAACATTAATGGCCATTAAGATAGCTTGCTTTTTCTAGCCACTTTGTCCTGGGAGATGAACTGAGCTGACACGGTAAAAAATCGGTCGTTCTGCCCATGAACAAGGCAGTTAACCCCCTGTTCCCCGGTAGGCCGTCATTGTAAATAAGAATTTGTTCTTAACTGACTTGCCTAGTTAAATAAAGCTTGAATAACAAGCTGGACACACCTACTCATTCCAGGGTTTTAATTTATTTGTATTATTTGCTACATTGTAGAATAATAATGAAGACATCTAAACTATGAAATAACACATGGAATCATGTAGTAACCAAAAAAGTGTTAAACAAATCAAAATCTATTTTATATTTGAGATTCTTCAATGTAGCCAACCTTTGTCTTGATTGACAGCTTTGCACACTCTTGGCATTTTCTCAACCAGCTTTGTGAGATAGTCACCTGGAATGCATTTCAATTAACAGGCGTGCCTTGTTAAAAGTTAATTTGTGGAATTTATTTCCTTCTTAATGTGTTTGAGCCAATCAGTTGTGTTGTGACAAGGAAGGGGTGGTATACAGAAGATAGCCCAATTTGTTGAAAGGCCAAGTCCACATAATGGCAAAAACAGCTCAAATAAGCATGACAGTCCATTATTACTTTACGGCATGAAGGTTAGTCTATCCGTAAAATTTCAAGAACTTTGAATACTTCTTCAAGTGCAGTCGAAAAAACCATCAAGCACTATGATGAAACTGGCTCTCATGAAGATCGCCACAGGAAAGGAAGACACAGAGTTACCTCTGCTATAGAGGACAAGTTCATTAGAGTTACCAGCCTCAGAAATTTCAGCCCAAATAAATGCTTCACAGAGTTCAAGTAACAGACACATTGCAACATCAACTGTTCAGAGGAGACTGCGAGAATCAGGCCTTCATGGTCGAATTGCTGCAAAGAAACCACTACTAAAGGACACCAATAATAAGAAGAGACTTGCTTGTGCCAAGAAACATGAGCAATGGACATTAGACCAGTGGAAATCTGTCCTTTGGACTGATGAGTCCAAATGTGAGATTTTTGGTTCCATCCACCGTGTCTTTGTGAGACACAGAGTAGGTGAGTGGATGATCTCCGCATGTGTATTTCCCACTGTGAAGCATGGAGGAGGAGGTTTGATGGTGTGGGGGTGCTTTGCTGGTGACACTGTTTGTCATTTATTTAGAATTCAAGGCATACCACAGCATTCTGCAGCAATACGCCCATCCCATCTGGTTTGCGCTTAGTGGGACTATCATTTGTTTTTCAACAGGACAATGACCCAACACACCTCCAGGCTGTGTAAGGGCTATTTGAGCAAGAATGAGAGATGGATTGATGAAGTGCTGCATCAGATGGCCTGGCCTCCACAATCATCTGACCTCAACCCAATTGAGATGGTTTGGGATGAGTTGGACCGCAGAGTGAAGGAAAAGCAGCCAACGTGCTCAGGATATGTGGGAACTCCTTCAAGACTTTTGGAAAAGCATTCCAGGTGAAGCTGGTTGAGAAAATGCCAAGAGAGCTGTGGGTGGCAAAGGGTGGCTACTTTGATGAATCTAAAATATTGATAATATTTTGATTTGTTTAACACTTTCTTGGTTATTATATGATTCCATATGTGTTATTTCAGAGTTTTGAGTTTCAGAGTTTCAGAGTTTTGATGTCTTCACTATTAATTTACAATGTAGAAAATTGTAAAAATAAAGAAAAGCCTTGGATGAGTACTTTTTTTTAGCTGGATCTTTGTATAATTTTTTACACAGAGTCTTACAAAATCGTGTACCTCTACGCTGGCGATTAATCCACAGATAAAAAGAAAAACCTACTTAGGTTTTTAGTTAGTTATCTTAATTGAATCTTTCTTAATTGATCTTTTAAGCCTCCAGTGGGTTTGTATCTTCCTGACGTCCAATAAGGAGGGGACTTGAAGCGCACCGAGCTGCTCAAATAAAACCAACCAAGTTCTATTTTAACGCCTGGCTACGCAGACGCTCGTTCAAGCGCGTCAGCGTATGGGTGAAATGATTGAATAACATGTATGTGTACATTTATTTTGCAACCTGGCCAGGGAGGTTTGCATATCATGCCCATACGCATCGTGATATATTTCATTACACTGTATGAAAAGAGGAGCGCCTGTCTCTTATTTTTGGAGATTGGAAAATATGACATTTTCATTAAAGACATGATAAGTAAATTGTTTCAAGTAATAATAGAACATGTTTTTTTAAAGTTACTTTTTCCTCAACTTGTTTCTCTAACTTTAAAGTAGGTTAAGCTAGCTTGCACTGCAGAGTAGCTATATCTATCTAGCTAAAAAAAACTAGGCTAGGTTGAAGATACCAATGTAGCTAGCAACCTCCACCTAAAAATTATTATTAAAAACATTTCATTACCATCACAATAAACTTAACGGGAGGCAACAGTCATATAATATAATTGGCTTAGCAGCCAATGTGTATTATTTAACATTACTATTAAAATAGTACTCACTTATATGAATGGTTAATGGTTTACAAGTTGCTAGCTATTCCATAAAGCCATCACCGAAAGCCACATATTTTCATCTTCTGTGGTTTGGCAACTTCCTGTTCTTCGATGGACTCTGGCTGGACAGAAGACGACGCAAAGTTTGAACAATTTCAAAGTATGCAGTATACGTCTAGCAATGGAGCCTTTAACAGCAAGGAGGCGTTGCTATTACAATTATGGGTAATGTGAACAAGGCTTCAGGAGATTTCAACCAGAGAGGAAGAGGCGACGTGAAAGGTTTTACTCCACCCAAATCTGTCCACGAAAATAAGCCCAGGCAGTGAGGAATTTTTGTATGGAGGTCAATGAGAGAGTGTCAAATTTGGTAAACAGAAAATAGCTAATTTGCTATGTGAGGCTTATTTGATTTAATATAAGTTTCATAATGGATGGGTTGTTACAAATGCACTGATATAAGTGGACATGTGGCATTTAGGCCATTTAAAAAAAACAATTTCATATCGGAGTTGTCATAAATATAGATAGAGGACTCATTATGGCTTCAACCCGTTATAGCATAGACATTGCCATTGAAGGCTTCCACCATTTTAAAGTCGTCAGCTGGATGGGGATTCCTATGAGTTGAGAGCAATCAGCCAATGAAGAAGCAAATGGACTACTTTAAAATGGAGATATACTCAATGGCCTTGCCCATGCTGTCACAGACGCAAGAATGGCACAGATACAAAGAGGAGTCCACTTTCGATCACGAAGGCCTTTTGTTCACACAAGTATCTGCCCTCTCATTAGCTAGAATGGTCCCACCTGATCTCGTCTCCTCCTGCCCGTCTTCCATCTTTGAGGACATGTATTTCCATTGTTAGAGCGGTCACTTGACTATCTTGTCAATAAGACAATCTTTGCTTCAATACTGGATTGCTTTAATGGGTGTTGAGCAACAAAACTAATCTGTGCACAACTACAGTATGGGGCAAAACAGACGGGTTTGGCTTAGAATGTTCACATGTGCACTATATTTTGTTTCCAATGTTTATTGAAATGTTTCTCTCAAATACATCTACCTAGAGGATTTTAGCCATGTTAATATAGATGTGTCATCAGTCAAAACAACTCAAAACAAGACATGTTATCAAGATCAACATTTTTAAATGTAACCTTTTATTTAACTAGGCAAGTCAGAACAAATTCTAATTTACAATGACGGCCTACTCTGGCCAAATCCGGACAACGCTGGGCCAATTGTGGCCGCCCTATGGGACTCCCAATCCCAGCCAGATGTGATACAGCCTGGATTCGTACCAGGCATTATAGTGACACCTCTCGCACTGACATGCAGTGCCTTAGACCGTTGGCCACTCAGGAGCCCAGATAACACGATAAGATAAAACGAGCCACTTACAATTCTCCACATGGCAGTTTCTAGTCATTGTTGCTAGCTATCTGGCCATCCAGAATCACAACAACACACATCCTCCTGCCCCATTGAAGCGTGCACATCGTTTGAATCGAAATGCAGACATTTTGTCTCGAACATGTGAACTTTCATGTGCCTTAATAACAAACTTGTATGCTATCTGTAAATACAAATACAATTATTAAATTATGAGCTTTGTTGGTTAAGCCACAGAAAAAGTTAGAAACCTTTCAACTAGCCATGATTGTCTGAGATAATGAGTGGGCTGGACATGCCGAGAGAAGATTGGCTACCATATTGAATGTCGTCTGTCTATTTGAGCTTGTCAGTCTGTGTTGTGAATCCTGTCGAATGCGGCTTTAACCTTTTTGGGATAGGGGGCAGCATTTTCACTTTTGGATGAATAGCGTGCCCAGAGTGAACTGCCTCCTACTCTGTCCCAGATGGTAATATATGCATGTTATTATTAGTATTGGATAGAAAACACTCTGAAGTTTCTAAAACTGTTTGAATGATGTCTGTTAGTATAACAGAACTCATATGGCAGGCGAAAACCTGAGAAAGAATCCAACCAGGAAGTGGGGTTTGTAGTTTTTCAAAGCTTGGCCTACCGAATACACAGTGTCTATGGAGTCAAGCTGCACTTCCTACGGCTTCCACTAGATGTCAACCGTCTTTAGAAACTTGTTTCAGGCTTCTGCTATAAAGGAGGGGGGAATGGAAGCTGAATGAGTCAAGGGTCTAGCAGAGTGTCTCAGGCTCGTGACGCGCGCTCCCGACAGAGTTAGCTCTCAATCCAGAAGTGCCCCAGGTTTTGAAAGCACTGCGTTCCAATGACTCCCTATTCAGCTGTGAATGTACCATCAACGAGCTTACGCTTTCTACGTATTCCCCAAGGTGTCTACAGCATTGTGACGTAGTTTTACGTATTTCTGTTGAAGAATAGCCGTAGGCAGCCACATTGCGTAAGTGGTCACATGGTGGCTCCGAGAGAGATTCTCGCATAAAATACAGAGGTAGCCATTACTCCAATCCGTCAGAGTGAAAAACGAATTGGCCCGACTGATATATTATCGAATAGATATTAGAAAAACACCTTGAGGATGGATTCTAAACAACGTTTGCCATGTTTCTGTCGATATGTCGATTCTATCGATATGTTTCTGTCGGCGTTGTGGTGACTGCAATTTCCGGGCGATTTCTCAGCCAAACATGAAGAACAAACGGAGCTATTTCGCCTACAAAAATAATATTTTGGGAAAAAATGAACTTTGGCTGTCTACCTGGGAGTCTCGTGAGTGAAAACATCCGAAGTTCATCAAAGATAAACGATTTAATTTGATTGCTTTCTGATTTCCGTGACAAGTTTGCCTGCTAGCAAGGCATAATGCTATGCTAGGCTATGATAAACTTACACAAATGCTTGTCTAGCGTTGGCTGTAAAGCTTATTTTGAACATCTGAGATGACAGGGTGATTAACAAAAGGCTAAGCTGTGTTCCAATATATTTCACTTGTGATTTTCATGAATAGGAAGATTTTCTACGAAGATTTATGTCCGTTGCGTTATGCTAATTAGTGTCAGATGACGATAACGGTCCTGTTGACAGGCTGGGCGTCACTACAGGTTAAGGAGAAGTCTATCTTTAATTCTGTGAATAACACTTGTATTTTTTATCAATGCTTATTATGAATATTTCTGCAAAATCACCAGATATTTTGGAATCAAAATATTACTGCACGTTACGCGCCAATGTAAACTGAGATTTTTGGATATAAATATGCACATTATCGAACAAAACATACATGTATTGTGTAACATGATGTCCTATGACTGTCATCTGATGAAGATCATCAAATGTTAGTGATTCATTTTATCTCTATTTCTGCTTTTTGTGACTCCTATCTTTGGCTGGAAAAATGGCTGTGTGTTTTTTTAAACTTGGCTATGACCTAACATAATCATATGTTGTGCTTTCGCTGTAAAGCATTTTTTAAATCGGACACGATAGGTAGATTAACAAGATGTTTATCTTTCATTTGCTGTATTGGACTTTGTGAAAGTTACATATTTGTAAAAAAAAATATTTTAGAATTTCGCACGCTGCCTTTTCAGCGGAATGTTGTCGAGGGGTTCCGCTAGCGGAACACCTGCCCTAGAAAGGTTTTGTGTAGTGCAGCTTCAAACGTGTTGCTCTCCATTTTCTGGAGGATCAAGTTTTGAAATCAGTGGAATTAGAGTATGATAGCTAAAGAGATGGAGAAAACAGCTGTCTCCGGATTACATCTTCAAACTAAGTGCAACCGTGGTATGGCATTCCTGACAGGGAGACGCGTCCATAATACATGTTGATGTATACAGGTAAGGTAGTCTAGCATTAGCTAGCTTCCTTTTCAGATATTACACCTTTCTAATTTTGACATAAAGTGGTTTCATTTCAAGCTAAAGTGTACTGTTAGCTAGCTAGCTAACGTTAGCTGGCTGGCTCCCTAGCTGACATTATTATTTGTTTCCCAGAGCCGTTTGCTTTTCTAGTTAGAGCCTAATGTTAGGAAGTGTTGCACTTAGGCAGTGTTGGTACTTTGTTCATTGTTGTTTAACTATCTAACGTTAGCAGGCTGGCTCGTTAGCTAACGTTACGTGTGTACAACACCCGTTGAATATGGCCGGTGTCAGTAAACGTCTGCAAAAGGTCATAATGAAATTGTTGCCAGCAGAGCTGGTTAGGCGTGTTTTCATGTTATCCAGAGGTAAAGAAATTATCGCCCAGAGCATCAAGTGTGCGCTCTGAGCAAAACGAGATGGGTGGGGTGTGAATGATGCTGAATGGTTGTAGACAAAGAGAAGCTCTTCACTAGATACCAAAACATTCAAAGAAGATTTTCTGAAAAGTGAGTTTACAAGTAGATCAACTTTCAAAGCAGAATTACTTTCCCATTGTTCCTCAAATGCAGTGTACGATATACCATTTTGTAGCTCCGAGTCTCTACTTTTATCCAATGTAAAAAAATATATAAAAAAATCACATTTTGCTATATAAGACCGACTCCAGGAGGTGAGTTACATAGTGGCAGTTAATTAAAAAATTAATGGAATCATTACTCCTGGCTTCCCAGCTAACACACATACAGTGCAGATACATTCTTAAAATGTCTTATTCTACACTTTTATCACAGCGCTGGCAAACCATGGTTGACCAACTCCCTGACCAAAATGGCTGACCTATAGAGGTCAGTGGGGTGGGCCATGTTCTAACAAATAATAGTATCATATTCAGTCACATGCAATGCCACTTTGTAAAGATATGGAACATTATCTTTCTCTGAATCCCAGACACACTAACATGCCTACACGGCAATGTTATGTGTAACATGTCATACCAGTACAAATGGATGTCTGTAGCATGCTTGCTCCACATCAATTGAAGTTCTCTCTGTGACCTCTGTTCAATTATTAGCTAGTTGTATTGTAAGATGTGGCATACACTTCTCAAATCAATTCAGATAGTTTAGGCTAATAGTAGCATTCTGCATCTTATTTCAACCCTTTGTTGTTAGCTTTTCCCAACTGCATGTCTTTCAAGAGAGCTTGTGAGTGTCAGGTTTCAGGAACGAGACAAGTTGTTATAGTAATGTGGGACTGTAATTGAAGGACTTTTATTGTGATAGTGGATGCTGTGGCGCTGACTATAAAGAGCAGGGGTTTCTGGGATAGCTTCAGTTTAGAGTTTGGTGTCGTAGCATGTGCCAGCGCTCTGATCATGTGATTTATCCTTATTTTATTTGTCCCCTGAAGGTGTGTGGTTGCTCTTATTGAACCTTCGAGTCTATATCTGAAGTCGCAGTGTCCATGGATTGTCATTCTTTACCCCGGCCTTACAGTAGCTGAACAGTCTTTCTCATGCGCTATGAGACATGAATATCAAGTACTGTAAAAATAAAATAAAACAGAGATTCCAATGTGTATGGTTATAGCCTAGGCCTGTAGGCCTAGTGTTTCCCCAAATGCATTTAGCAATGGCGTGCCGCTGCTTTGGTCCAGGGTAGGCCATTGGTCCAGGGTAGGCCATCATTGTAAAGATGAATTTGTTCTTAACTGACTTGCCTAGTTAAATAAAGGTTAAATAAAAAAAATGATTTGTCTCACTCCCTCCTACAAAAACAAACAGCTAACTATACCCATCGAAACAGATGAAGAATTATTTGAAACCTGTTTGACTAAATTGCATATAGTGTCATCTTTGCAATCTTTTACTTTCAACATCCTAAATAAATAAACAATAGTTTATGATGCATTAAATCTGTAAACGGTTGTGCCACATACAGTACTTAGACTTCTTACCATCTATAAAAAGTAATCTGACTATGGGTCTTGAAGTGTGTGTAACCTATATAGTCTTTATGGTTATAATCTGACCCATCTATGATCATATTCATGAATATATTTTATGCACTCTATCCTGTCTGATTATCCATCAGTCTGACATAGAGTGCATTCTAAAAGTATTTACACCCCTTGACTTTTTCCATATTTTGTAACGTTACAGCCATATTGTAAAATAGATTACATTGTTTCCCCCCTCATCTATCTACACACAATACCCCATAATGAAAAAGCAAAAACAGGTTTTTAGAAAAATTTGCTAATTTATAAACAAACAAGTGAAATCACATTTACCTAAGATCCTATCAAGCTCTGTCAGGTTGGATGGAGAGCGTTGCAGCACAGCTATTTTCAGGTCTCTCCAGAGATGTTCGATGAGGTTCAAGTCCGGGCTTTGACTGGGCCACTCAAGGACATTCAGAGACTTGTTCCGAAGCCACTCCTGCATTGTCTTGGCTGTGTACTTAGGGTCATTGTCCTGTTAGAAGGTGAACCTTTGCCCCAGTCTGAGGTCCTGAGCGCTCTGGAGTGGACAGGTTTTCATCAAGGATCTCCCAGTCCTTGCGCTGAAAAACATCCCCACAGCATGATGCTGCCACCAACATGATTCACCATAGGGATGGTGCCAGGTTTCCTCCAGACGTGGCACATGGCTTTCAGGCCAAAGAGTTCAATCAATCTTGGTTTCATCAGACCAGAGAATCTAGTTTCTCATGGTCTGTCCTTCAGGTGCCTTTTGGCAAACTCCAAGCGGGCTGTCATGTGCCTTTTTTCCGAAGAGTGGCATCCGTCTGGCCTCTCTACCATAAAGACCTGATTGGTGGATTGCTGCAGAGATATTTGTCCTTCTGGATGGTTCTCCCATCTCCACAGAGGAACTCTAGAGCTCTGTCAGAATGACCATCAGGTTCTTGGTCACCTCCCTGACCAAGGCCCTTCTCCCCCGATTGCTCAGTTTGCGGCCAATTCTAGGAAGAGTCTTGGTGGTTCCAAACCTCTTCCATTTAAGAATGATACTGTGTTTTTGGGAACCTTCAATACTGCAGAAATGTTTTGGTAGATCTGTGCCTAAACACAATCCTGTCTCAGAGCTCTGCGGACAAGTCCTTCGGCCTCATGGCTTGGTTTTTGCTCTGACATGCACTGTCAACTTTGGGACCTTATATAGACAGGTGTGTGCCTTTCTAAATCATGTCTAATCAATTGAATTTACCACAGGTGGACTCCAATCAAGTTGTAGAAACATCTCAAGGATAATAAATGGAAACAGGATGCATGTGAACTCCATTTTGAGTCTCAAAGCAAATGGTCTGAATGCTTATGTAAATAAAGTATTTATGTTTTTATTTGTAATAAATTAGGCAAAAATGTATAAAAATCAGTTTTTGCTTTGTCATTATGAGGTATTGTGTGTAGATTGAAGATTGATGAGGATTTATTTTATATACGTTTTAGAATAAAATATGTACATATGCACTGTACATATGCACACCATGAACTGTGTGTGTGTGTGTGTGTGTGTGTGTGTGTGTGTGTGTGTGTGTGTGTGTGTGTGTGTGTGTGTGTGTGTGTGTGTGTGTGTGTGTGTGTGTGTGTGTAATGGGAGGCCTGCAACTGTGTCACACAATTCATTATGGAAACTCCCAAGAGGTGATTATTAGGTAGACCGTATGTGTGTGGTTGAGAGAAAGAGAGTAATGAAGACAGAGACTGAGCGGGAGAGAGAGATGATGTTCTGGACCAATTGTATCCTATTTGTTGCCCTCCTCCTCCTCTCTCTCTCTCTCTCTCTCTCTCTCTCTCTCTCTTAGTCTGTTCCTCTAGGTCAGTGAAAGCGAGGGAGCTGATGTGGAGAGTCAGGGCTCAGCAGCAGAAGGCAGGGGGGAAGAGGAGTTAGAGATGATAGGAGGGATAGAGATGTTGAGCGAGGAGGAAGAGAAGGGAGAAGTGGAGGGAGAGGAGAGTGGATGGAGAGAGGAAGAGGAAGAGGGAGAGCACAATCGAGAGGGGAGCCTACATATCCATGGAGTGTGTCTGCCCCAAGTTCCACAGTTTTTTCATTGGATTTTTTCTCTGAATCTTTCTCAATCTAATACTTGTTGCATTTACTAAATCTTATAGGGATTTTTATTTATTTTTTGTCTCTGAACAGTTGTTGTGTTTTGTATGTTTTCTCTTTATCTGTCTATCTGATACTTCTCTGAAGTATCAGGAGTTTTGTCAAAATAAGCTACTCCTACTACCTCTATTTTGTGCAGCAGGTGGGAGCCCCCACCACTGAGATGTCCAAGGTTGATACAGTTATTTCTCTGCTGACTGGGCGGGTGTTGGAATGGGCTACGGCCGTCTGGCAGAGGAGGAGCTGGATTCGTATCAGGAGTTCATGGCTCTGTTCAGAAGTATCTTCGATCATCCATCGGAGGGCAGAGAGGGGGGTGAACGCCTACTCCAATTACGGCAGGAGGACCAGACTGCTGCTGAGTACGCACTCACCTTCCGGACAGTAGCAGCATCCAGCAGATGGAATGAGCCGGCGCTTTGTACGCTCTTCCAAAGAGGTCTGCGTGAGGAGGTTCAGACGGAACTGGTCTGTTGAGACGACAACCTCTCCTTGGACACACTCATCGCGATGGCCATCCATCTGGATAACCTACTTCGGGAGCGTCCCTCTGTGAACACTTTGGATCAGAGCCTGAACCCATGGAGGTAGGGGTCACACGTCTCCCCGAGGCGGAATGACGCAGATGGAGACAGCTGGGGCTATGTCTCTATTGTGGTCAAGGAGGGCACTAGCTCCAGCAGTGTCCGGTACATCCCAACTCAGGATTCGACAAGCGCATAGGAAGGTCACGTGATCTTCCACATGCAGGGGCAGGCGTGAGTATCCACTCTTCATCACTTTCTGCCAAACCCTTTTTGGTGTCGATCACACTAGTTGACTGTCCCTCGTACTGTTTCTACAGCATTAGTGGATTCCGGTTCCGCAGGGATCTGTATTGACCAGACCCTTGCCTCCTCTCTTAACATCACCTCATACTGGCTCTCGTCTCCTTTTCCGGTTCAAGCCCTCGACAATCGGGCATTAGGTTCCGGGACCATCATACACATCACCAGACCACTCACCCTCACCATGGAGTCCATCCATCAGGAGAACATTCCCTTCATCACCAGTGCACCAGCTCACAAGATCATTTTCGGCCTCCCTTAGCTTCAACGCCATAACTCCACCATCTCATGGTCAAGGATGAAAATCACGGGCTAGGCACCCGAATGCTGGAGGACCTGCTTTCCCGTTGCCTGTGGTTCCACGTTGGAGTCCTGTGGTTGCCCTTCAACCCAACATCCTGGAGGTATACCAGGACCTGCTGGAGGTATTTTCTGAAACCTGCGCCACCTCTCTCACTCCTCATGGCCCCTGGGACTGTGCCATCGACCTGCCCCAGTGCAGACGCATCTACCCTCTTTCGGTGGCTGGAACAAAAGCCATGGAGGATACATCCATGAGGCGCTCCAACAAGGTTTCATCTGCATGTCCACTTCTCCTGCGTCTGCAGCCTTCTGCTTCGTGGCCAGGAAGGATGGAGGGTTACGCCCGTGTATTGTTTACGCCCATGTATTGACTACAGAGGACAATGAGATCACCACCAAGTACCGTTACCCTCTGCCGGCAGCTATCGAACAGCTCTGTGGGGCCCGATTCTTAACCAAATTGGACATGCGGAGTGCATACAATCTCATCTGCATCCGGGAGGGGGATGAATGGAAGACAGCTTTTAGCACAATGTCTGGTCACTAGGAGTACTTGGTGATGCCATTTGGCTTAGCCAATGCTCCGTCCATGTTCCAGGCATTCCTCAACGAGGTGTTCTGGGACATGCATGGGCTCCAGGTGGTTGTGTATATCGACAACCTCCTGGTCTACATGACTACCTTGGAGGATCACATCACTCACGTCCGAGTAGTCCTGGAATGCCTCCTGGCTAACCAACTGTTTGTCAAGGCTGAGAAGTGCCAGTTTCATCAGGAGGTTGTCTCCTTCCGAGGCTACCAAATCAGCCTGCAAGGAGTGAAGATGGACATCAAGAAGGTAGATGCGGTCAGGTCATGGCCAGTCCCAACCACCATAAAGGGGTACAACGGTTTTTGGGGTTTCATCAGGAACTTCAGCTCCATTGCCGCTCCTCTCACCGCTCTCCTCAAGGGTGGTCCCCGTAGGTTGATGTGGAGTCCAGCATCTGATGAGGCCTTCGGTATCCTTAAGGGACGTTTGACCGTTTCACACCCAGATCCCACAATATCCTTTGTGGTGGAGGTGGATGCTTCAGAGGTCGGCGTGGAGGCAGTTTTGTCTCAACGACAAGGCAATCCACAAAAATTGTATCCGTGCATATTACTTTAAGAAACTGTCCCCTACAGAGAGGAATTATGACGTCGGCGATTGAGGGCACCAAGGACTCATTCGTCGTCCTCACCGACCATCGGAACCTGTACATGCAGACAGCGAGGAGGCTGAATCTGCGCCAAGCAAGGTGGGGCCTATTATTTACAAGATTTGACTTCACGCTGACCTATCGCCCAGGCTCAAAGAACACCAAAGCCGTTGTCCCATCTCTACAATTCGGGAGAGGATCCTGTCCAGAGTTCACCCATAATCCCTACCTCTCAAGTTGTAGCCTCTGTGGTTTGGGACGTAGATGTTGACATTAGCCAGGCTCTGGAGAGGGAGCCTGCACCCACTACCTGTCCTCCTGAGCACATCTACATTCCCACGGGGATAAGGGATCGGCTGCTGACCTGGGCACACACAGCTGTCGTTGCTGGACATCCAGGTATTTCTCGTACTACTCAATCTATCTCTGAGAAGTAATCGTGGCCTACCTTGGCGCAGGACGTTATTCGCTACGTCAACTCCTGTTCCGTGTATGCTCAAACCAAATCTCCCCCTGCACGCTCCAGCATGGCCACTTCTTCCCCTTCCCATGCCTCAGTATCCCTGGACTCATCTATGCATTGACTTTGTCACTAATCTTGCCTCTTGACGGTTTCACAACCATTTTGGTGGTTGTGGATAGATTTTCCAAATCCTGTTTCTTCCCTCTCTCTGTTCTTCCTTCTGCTCTCCATGTTTCTGAGGCACTATTTCAGCAGGTCTTCTGACATTAAGGACTACCGGAGGACATCGTCTCTGAACGTGGCCCCCAATTCACATTACGGGTATGGAGAGCCTTGGTGGAGAAGCTCGGGGTCACTGTCAGCCTCACTTCCGGGTATAGGCCTCAGTCTAATGGGCAGGTGGAGGGGATGAACCAGGAGCTGGGGAGGTTCCTGAAGAGTCACTGCCAGGACCAGCAGGGAGAGTGGGCCTGATTTCTTCCATGGTTGGAGTACGCCCAAAATTCGTTAATTCACTCCTCCACCGGGCTGGGATCTTTTATTTTATTTAATCTCATGAAACATGGGACCAACATTTGATCTTGCGTTTATATTTTTGTGTAGCTTATATTTTTAAGTGTAGCTTAAAAAATGGACTAGAATTGCAGTAGTGCTGGGTGGTATACCATATTTTACGATATACCGGTATTGATGCATGGACCGGTTAGGGTTTTTACATGACCTATTTACATTTTTTTTTAAATTAAAATGGAAATTAATTACTTAAAAATCATACAATGTGATTTTCTGGATTTTTGTTTTAGTTTCCGTCTCTCATAGTTGAAGTGTACCTATGATTAAAAAAATTACAGACCTCTACATGCTTTGTAAGTAGGAAAACCTGCAAAATCTGCAGTGTATCATATACTTGTTCTCCCCACTGTATATATGTCTATATATGGAAAATATGCATTTAAAAAAATTAACCAATCGATGGGTCGAGTGAACAGACGACTTTCGGTCGATGGGGCAGACACAGAATATGCAAATAATTAATATGTTAGCTACATGAGAAAACAGTTAATGTAAGAGTTAATGTAGCCAAAGATTATAGGGTCCCCTAAAACACTTATTAACACTTTGGTTCCTACCCTGTCACAATAACTCTTCCTGATATTTTCCTGATATTTTCAACACTGTATTCAGAGTGCCCACTATTATATTCTATAGAGTATAGAATTAAAATAATCATTCTATTTCCATGATTCCAACAGTTCAAGCAGACTGTGTTTGTCTGTTGTTGTGACTTAGATGAAGATCTGATCTAATTTTATGAACAATTTATGCAGAAATCCAGGTAATTCCAAAGGTTTCACATAATTTTTCTTGCCACTGTATATACGACAAACCCAGAGATCTGTGATAGTAGATAATATTGTAAAACATACTCCACCAATATGTTTTTGGATAAAAGTTTCATGGCCATGTTAAACTGAAATATAATGCATAGCATAGTACCTCTAGAACTTTAGACCTTACCTGGGTAATGATCTATGCGATTTACAGGTAATAATTAAATGCCTTGGGCCTTGAGTGAACCTGTAAGGATATGTGATGGTAAAAGTGTACATTGTAAAACTACTCAATCATTTACCAACCAGACTGCAAATGAACTGGCATACCTAGCTTTATTAGGCCTGCTTCTCCTCGTACCACTGAGTAGGCTAGTAGTAGGTTTAAACTGAGTTCTATCTAGTGAAATGAGATGTGCCTTCAAATACAGTGCATTTGGAAAGTATTCAGACCCATTGACTTTTTCCACATTGTTTTATGTTACAGCCTCTTTCTAAATTGATTAAATATTTTTTTTAATCATCAATCGACACACAATACCCCATAATAACAAAACAAAAAAAATGGAATTTTTGGGCAAATTTATAAAAAAAAATAAAAAACTGTACCATCTACATAAGTATTCAGATCCTTTACTCAGTACTTTGTTGAAGCACCTTTGGCAGCAGTTATAGCCTCAAGTCTTTTTGGGTATGACGCTACAAGCTTGGCACACCGGTATTTGGGGAGTTTCTCCCATTCCTCTCTGCAGATCCTCTCAAGCTCTGTCAGGTTGGATGGGGAACGTTGCTGCACAGCTCTTTCAGGTCTCTCCAGAGATGTTTGATCAGGTTCAAGTCCGGGCTCTGGCTTGGCCACTGAAGGCCGTTCAGAGACTTGTCCCGAAGCCACTCCTGCATTGTCTTGGCTGTGTGCTTAGGGTCATTGTCCTGATGGAAGGTGAACCTTTGCCCCAGTCTGAGGTCTTGAGCGCTCTGGAGCAGGTTTTCAACAAGGATCTCTCTGTACTTTGCTCTGTTCATCTTTCCCTCCATCCTGACTAGTCTCCCAGTCCCTGCTGCTGAAAAACACCCCCACAGCTTGATGCTGCTACCACCATGCTTCACTGTAGGGATGGTGCCAGGTTTCACCCAGACATGACACTTGGCATTTAGGCCAATCTTGGTTTCATTAGACCAGAGAATCTTGTTTCTCATGGTCTGAGAGTCTTTAAGTGCCTTTTGGCAAACTCCAAGTGGGCTGTCATGTGCCTTTTACTGAGGAATGGCTTCCGTCTGGCCACTCTACCATAAAGGCCTGATTGGTGGAGTGCTGCAGAGATGGTTGTCCTTCAGGAAGGTTTGCCCCATCTCCACAGAGGAACCCTAGAGCTCTTTCAGTGCCCTGACCAAGGCCATTCTCCCCCGATTGCTCAGTTTGGCCAGGTGGGCAGTTCTAGGAAGAGTCTTTGTGGTTCCAAACTTTTTCCATTTAAGATTGATGGGGGCCACTGTGTTATTTTTTTATTTAACTAGACAAGTCAGTTAATAATAATTCTTATTTTCCGCCCTATGGGACTCCCAATCACGGCTTGTTGTGAAACAGCCTGGATTCGAACCAGGGTATCTGTAGTGCAGTGCCTTAGACCGTTGCGCCACTTGGGACCTTCAATGCTACAGAAATGTTTTGGTACCCTTCCCCAGCTCTGTGCCTCGAAACACACCTGTCTCGGAGCTCTATGGACAATTCCTTCAACCTCATGACTTGGTGTTTGCTCTGACATGCACTGTAAAATGTGGGACCTTATATAGACAGGTGTGTGCCTTTCTGAATCATGTCCCATCAATTGAATTTACCACAAGTGGACTCTTCAAGTTGTAGAAACATCTCAAGGATGATCAATGGAAACAGGATACACATGAGCTAAGTTTCAAATCTCACAGCAAAGGGTCTGAATACTTATGTAAATAAGGTATTTCTTTCTTCTATTTCTAGTAAATTTGCAAAATATTCTAAACCTGATCGCATTGTCATTATGGGGTATTGTGTGTAGAAAGCTGAGGAATTTGTATGTATTTAATCCATTTTAGAATAAGGCTGTAATGTAACAAAATGTGGAAAAAGTCAAGGGTTCTGAATACTTTCCAAAGGCACTGTAGTCTTCTAGACTGAGATTCCACCTCTTGTTGGGGATTAAAAAGAGTGAGGCTGTGTCTCAAATAGGCTTTATTCCCTATTGGGCACCTACAGGGGTCTGGTCAAAAGTAGGTCATCAGGGTTCCCCAACTGACTGAGACTGAGATTCCACCCATGGGCAAATCAACTCCAAGTGATTTACGTTTCGGGTGGACCATTTAGACATTACAGCACTTTTTGTACAGAGTCCCACCATTTTAGTGGACCAAAGGTTCCATATTCCTAGCGCAGAATGACTACATAAAGCTTGTGACTCTACAAACTTCTTGGATGCATTTGCTGTTTGTTTTAAGTGTGCTTCAGATTCTTTTGTGCTCAATTGAAATTAATGGTAAATAATGTATTGTGTTATTTTGGAGTCACTTTTATTGTAAATAAGAATAGGACATGTTGCTAAACACTTCTATATTGTGAATGCTACCATGATTATGGACAGTCCTGAATTAATCATGAATAATGATGAATGAGAAGGTTAGACGCAGAAATATCATACCCCTAAGACATTCTAAGCTCTCATCATTGCAATAACAGGGGAGGTTAGTATTTGTTTGGGGGGGGACTATGTACACAAAGTGCTCCCAAACCATCTCAATTAGGTTGAGGTTTGGTGATTGTGGAGGCCAGGTCGTCTGATGCAGCGCTCCATCACTCTCCTTCTTGGTTAAATAGCCCTTACACAGCCTGGAGGTGTGTTTTGGGTCATTGTCCTGTTGAAAAACAAATTATTGTCCCACTAAGCGCAAACCAGATGGGTTGGCATATCGCTGCAGAATGCTGTGGTAGCCATGCTTGTTAAGTGTATCTTGAATTCTAAATAAATCACTGACAGTGTCACCAGCAAAGCACTCCCACACCATCACACCTTCTCCGTGCTTCACGGTGGGAACCACACAATGCGGAGATCATCCGTTCACCTACTCTGCGTCTCACAAAGACACGTCGGTTAGATCCAAAATATCAAATTTGGACATTACAGCACTTTGGAATAGTAGGCTAGTTACCACTTATTGGAAACAACCCATCAATGTTTAGTCCAATAAGCATAGCCTACCTCTATTCAGTGGGAGGCTTATTTCGCTGGAATAGGTCCTATTGGTTTACATATTGGAATTTGGCTGACTGTTGAAGAATGTCCCCATTTGATTTCTAGGAAATAGGGAAAGAAGCAAAGTGTGAATGTTTCTGCAGTGCTGATGCACTTAGAATGGTCTGGATAGTTGGATAGTCCAGACTCGTCAAGCTCAGTGTTTTACTGAGAGAAGAGCCGAGTCGTGTTCATTAGGCTCCAAGAGGAAGAAAACTGGGACTATCTGTACTTGTCCAATACAAAACACTCCTTTTCGTTTTCCATTGCAAAACTTTGAAATAGTTCTGTTCCATGACTTAAATGAACAGGACCCTGTAGATTGGTATTTTCTGTTTTTTCCCCCACCCCTGGTTGCAGAGCACTGTAGAACCGATTATCATTAACTGATGGCATAAGCGTTTATGAAATGCATATGGGTTATGAAGTCTTTATCTAGGTACCTTTTACTTTTAAATAACATTTTACAGTATTTTATAAATAAATTTGAAATTAAACTGCACTTGTCTTTACGCTAAGCTAGCTACAAGTAAAGAGATGTGTAACGGTTTTCTTCTGGGGAAAGAGAGGCGGACCAAAATGCAGCGTCGTTAGTTTTGTACATCTTTAATAAAGCTGAAAGTACAACAATCTACAAAACAAGAAACATACCAAAACAGTCCTCTCTGGTGCCACAAAGACAGGAACAATCACCCACAAGAGACCTAAAGAATATGGCTGCCTAAATATGGTTCCCAATCAGAGACAACGATAAACACCTGCCTCTGATTGAGAACCACTCTAGGCAACCATAGACTTACCTAGAGTACTACTCTAACCACAATCCCATAACTATAAACAACCCCAGACAAAACCACATAAATCCCCATGTCACACCCTGGCCTAACCAAAATAATAAGGAAAACACAGAATACTAAGGCCAGGGCGTGACAAGATGAGACTGACCTTGAGACGATCTTTCCCTGACCATGTCATGACCTTAGTAACAAAGGTCCCCCTTGTAAAAACCCCTGGCTCCAGGTCATCTACAAGTCTCTGCTAGGTAAAGCCCCGCCTTATCTCAGCTCACTGGTCACCATAGCAGCACCCACCCGTAGCACGCGCTCCAGCAGGTATAGCTCACTGGTCACTCCCAAAGCCAATTCTTCCTTTGGCCGCCTCTCCTTCCAGTTCTCTGCTGCCAATGACTGGAATGAACTGCAAAAATCTCTGAAGACTCTTACCTCCCTCACTAGCTTTAAGCACCAGTTGTCAGAGCAGCTCACAGATCACTGCACCTGTACATACTGTAGCTCATCTGTAAATATCCCATCCAATCTACCTCATCCCGTACTGTATTTATGTATTCATCTTGCTCCTTTGCACCCCAGTATCTCTACTTGCACATTAATCTTCTGCACACCCTACCATTCCAGTGTTGAATTACTATATTGTAATTACTTCGCCACCATGGCCTATTTATTGCCTTTACCTCCCTTAACTTACCTCATTTGCACATGCTGTTTATAGATGTTTCTGTATTATTGATTGTACGTTTGTTTATTCCATGTGTAACTCTGTGTTGTTGTATGTGTCGAACTGCTTTGCTTTATCTTGGCCAGGTCGCAGTTGTAAATGAGAACTTGTTCTCAACTAGCCTACTTGGTTAAATAAAGGTGAAATAAAAAATAAATAAAAGAGGTCTTCTAACCTCAATGGTACTTCCAGGTTAAATAAAAGGGAAAAATAACTAATCCTATCGATGTGTCATGTCCCCTCCTCCCTCTCTCCTCAGTGACCCTGTACAGCAGCAGTCACCATGGCAGAAGCTCACCAGGCCGTGGCCTTTCAGTTCACTGTCGGGCCTGATGGCATTGACATGCAGCTGTGCCATGAGGCCCTGCGCCAGATATACCTCTCAGGCAAGCACTCCTGGAAGAAGAGGTTCATACGCTTCAAGGTGAGAGTGCGCAATTAACTAATTAGCCAATTCAGGCTAATCAGGGCTCACGACTAACTTTTTCCCCAGGTGGGGAATGCCACTTTCCATGCCATTTTCTCAAAAATGTAGTCACTCCATCACGTGATAAGAGAACATTTGTAATAAAGTCATTACAGTGCTACTGAGTTTGTGTGATTCGATAAAAATAAAATTGTTTCATCAAATATGTCCAAGCAGGAATGCATGACACAATATATTTTGATGTGCAACCTAAACCAGATTGTCATGAATTGTGGGTTGACAATTAGTATTTTGTTGGTATATTTTACTCTCAAAATAGGGCCCATGAATTTATGAGATATTTTGTAGATAGATAGATAAATAGATAGATAGATAGATATATTCAGTAGAGATTGATATATTTTTTGTGTATTAATATCACCATCTGAGAAAGTGGAAACTTAAAACGCATTAGCTAGATCACTAAATATAATATTCTGCTGGTTAGCAATGTAATTGATTCATTTAACAGTACATTTAAGGTCCTAAAAACACTTGGCAGCACACTACCCAATGATGTCTATATAGGCCTATGCAATCACCACGAATGGCAGATGCGCGCTTCTGCGTTCCGTATACAGTATATCAATGCCATATGCTACCACTTGGGTAAAAAATGGTGCTATAACACTCAACATTGAGAGATGAGAAGAAAATGGAATCTATGGGAACTTTGGTATTTGATACTTGAATAACTTTAAAAAATATATATATTCATCTATAGTATAAAAATGTGATATCTGTATCCATATTGACCTTGAGTTTCTAGTGGATAGACCATATGGTTTAAGAGAAAATACACTATTTACTGAAAAAAGCATCTAATCAACAATGGCATTATTTGAAATGAACTCTGCAACTCTTCCAACTATTGACTTTTTTCACAACTGCCACTAGTTTGGTGCTAAAACAAAGAAATAGTAAAATAAATAAAAGTGTGTAAAAAATAAATAATATTAAGGATATTTCATGCAGAAACCCTCATACTGTATTAAACGCCAATGGTATTTTCTAAGTTGATGGTTTATAATTAGAATAATTTTTTACAGCTGTCATTAGAGTTTTTATTTTAAAATCATATTTGCTTATTTTATATATTTTACATGTGATAAGGCCACACAGAGGGCAAGCAATAATTACAGACACCTCTGATAATCCGAAGTACCCCAAAGGTGCCACCAGACGTCTTCTGATAAATTACATAAAGTACTTGAAAGTTACCAAAATTCTGGTAGTTTACTGGTAAAATTCAGAAGTTTCCAGTAATATACCCTCCCTTTGCAACCCTATGCTTACCTGTTCCCGAAAAAACAGGAAACAGTTAAGCCTAAGGACTTTTTGCCGTAAATCCGCATTCTAGGGGGCCATTGCAATCAATATTGGGGAAAGAGGGTACCTAGTCAATCTGGGAGGTCTGGAGGGCTGCCTTAATCTACTTCCACGTCATCAGTGCCAAGGGAGAAGTTGTTGGGGTTTAACTGCCTTGTTCAAGGGCAGAACAGCAGATTTTTCAACCTTGCTGGCTCGGGAATTCGAACCAGCGTCCTTTCAGTTGCTGGCCCAACGCTCTTAATCGCTAGGCTAACTGCGAGAGGAAGTGAGAGTGGCTCGCTTGCCAGTGAAACAGGCAAAGAGACAGGGCAGACACTTCCATTGCAAGAATCAGGATATTGCACTTCACTGTTTGCTCAAGTCACGGTTTTACCCGCTCAAGAAAAATTATGTTTTGAGTCAAGTGATTACCTAGAATTTGCAGCCTTCACTGATGCCACCATGTAACTCATACATCCTAGTCAAAGGGATGTAAAATGCGACTAAATGGTCACACCCTGGAGCCCTGGGCCTAATTAATCACTCACTCACTCACTCACTCACTCACTCACTCACTCACTCACTCACTCACTAACTGCTTGATGATTGATAGTGAGTGTAACTGACTGTAATGGGAGAAATTCAGCCTCATGACAAATGGAAAGGAATAAGTGACAGGCCTAGTATGAAATAAATCATTAAGAGGCTGTAAATTGACTGTTTGCTGACCCTTGGTTTAATCTTTATCTTTATTATTTATTAATCTTTATTAGTTTGAGATACAGCAATAGTTATCTTTGTCAACTTACTACTGAACCGTAATGGCCCACACATAAGTACATGTCAGTGTTAGTGGATGTTTCCATTCTTTACAGTATGCGGGCGTTTCAACCTTTTCCGTTTGCAAAGCACACTCTTGAGTTATTAAAAACCCACTCTCTACATAGCAGGCTACAAAGTTTGCTGTGTAATGTTGAATGTGATAATGCTGAATTGTATTTACAGTTGAAGTCGGAAGTTTACATACACTTACGTTGGAATCATTAATACTTTTCAACCACTCCACAAATTTCTTGTTAACAAACTATAGTTTTGGCAAGCCGGTTAGGACATCAACTTTGTGCTTGACACAAGTCATTTTTCCAACAATTGTTTACAGACAGATTATTTCACTTATAATTCACTGTATCACAATTCCAGTGGGTCAGAAGTATACATACACTAAGTTGAATGTGGGGCTGCAGGGTAGCCTAGTGGTTAGAGTGTTGGACTAGTAACCGGAAGGTTGCAAGTTCAAATCCCTGAGCTGACAAGGTACAAATATGTCGTTCTGCCCCTGAACAGGCAGTTAACCCACTGTTCCTAGGCCATCATTGAAAATAAGAATTTGTTCTTAACTGACTTGCTTAGTTAAATAAAATAAAATAAAAAACAGCTTGGAAAATTATGTCAAGTTTCTGGGTAATTGAGTAGCTTCTGGGTAATTGACATAATTTGAGTCAATTGGAGGTGTACTTGTGGATGTATTGTAAGGCCTATCTTCAAACTCAGTGCCTCTTTGCTTGACCATGGGAAAATCAAAAGAAATCAGCCAAGACCTCAGAAAAACATTTGTAGACCTCCACAAGTCTGGTTCATCCTTGGGAGCAATTTCCAAACGCCTGTAGGTACCACGTTCATCTGTACAAACAATAGGGACCACGGGACCATGGGACCACACAGCCGTCACACCGCTCAGGAAGGAGATGCGTTCTGTCTCCTAGAGATGAATGTACTTTGGTGCAAAAAGTACAAATCAATCAAAGCTGAACAAATTGTGAAAAACTGTTTTTGTTTTTGGTTAAGGTGTATGTACACTTCTGACTTCAACGCTATGTTGCCCATTTTTACTTGATTCGAGATCTGTTTGCCAAACCTCATGCCAACAACAACCATAGTTGACTACATATAGCACAAACAGATCTGGGTCCAGGCTTCTTTTAACCAGGATAAGCTTATACAGTAGTTCCCTTCGGCCCCAATGTAAATGTGATTTTATGCCAATGAAATGCTCTTTGTTCTCCCCTACCCTACCGCCCTTTTAATCCTGCCTATATTCCTTCCCTGCATAGAACGGGGTCATGACAGGCGTGTACCCAGGCAGCCCGTCTGGGTTTCTGGTGGTGGTGGTGAGTTACATGTCGGGCACTAAATATGCCCAACTTGACCCCTCCCTGGGACTCATCACCAAACTGGGCACCCACATACCCATCAGGTAATGATAGTAGTAGGGCACTACCATCTAATAATAACCCTGTCCATCATCCAAATCACTGTGTCTGTTTTCAAGGACAGATGTCTCTACGTAACACTTTCTCAACCACCCCAGCTGTCAAAACTGGGTGAAATGATGTTGTTACAACCAGAAACTAGTTCAAATGACGTTATTATGATGTAATTTCAACCATTTTTTTGCCTGCTGGGACTATGAACTCTATGAACCACCATGTTTGGTTCTAAGCACCAAACATGGTGCTTAGAACACTAGATTTGTGTGTTTGATTCCCACATGGTCCACAAACTGAATATATTCTAACACACACACACACAATTTAACAAATTCATTCATCATCAAGAGACATGTGTGTTAGTCAGTGCTGAGCTAGCCAAAAAGCTCTCTAGGAGTAGTGTTGGGGACCACTGTGTCAGAGAGATATTCACCTGTCTCACCATTTTCACAACCAAGAGTGCATGTACTCACCCAGTTCCCATGTTGGTGACATCTCCCTCGTGTCAGAGTTGAGTCCAGTGGTCCAAAAATATTGTAAAACCCCCGATATGGTTCACCTATAGATCTGACATCCATAGTCACACACTGAACATTTATTGTGTTTGCATAACATTGTGCTAAGTTTGTCACAGTACAGTACAGTATCACAATACTTGGTTTTCCATGACAAAAAAATAAAACAAGAAGCAGATTTAACTATGGTCCTTTTGAAAACCTGTTTTATACCAAATATTTTGTGCTATAGCTTAGAAAGTAAACAAATACATTTGGGTGACAGCATAAAACTGTTAGTTTTCAACATTAGGACTGTTTTACTTCAATCCGCTTCATTTTTTGTTTCCTTGCCGTGATATAACTTTCGTGATACTCAGTGTCATCTATTTTGACAACATTACATTATGTATTTTTTTTCTTCAACACTTGCATGTATGTGTCTTGCTGTTCTTGTTCTGATAAATAGTATAATAAATTATCTATAAGATGCTTAGCCTTCTTAAAGATAGGCCTACAGGGCAGTATTGAGATAAGGTGTACATAGCGCAAGCTTTCGTCATTTACAAATTGTCTTGTTATAATGCATATAAAAACAATTCACGCTGTACATGGGCCCATGGTGCGCCCATCATGATAGGTTCCTTGGAAATATTATGTTACCTGGTTTAGCGGTGATTGGTATTTTGATTGATTTCAGTGAATTTCATTTTATTGTGTATAACCCACCGCCTATTGTAAAACTTTAAAGGATTTAGCAGGTAATCTAGATATTCTGTGTGCCAAAATCTCCTTCCAACTCCTTATCAACAACTGTTACCCCATGAAACACCTAGCTGTTATAGGGAAGCAAGATCTCAAGCCTAATTTATTCCACTACAGATAAAATGTATCATCTTCATCAATCATATTATTGAAATTAGATTTTCACTCTGGACAGATTTGAAACATGGTAATTTTTAGGCGGTTTCATAGCCTAAATATTGCCTGATGTTGTCATGTCTGCAGGTGCATGTTTATTTTGACCATCAATTAGACTATTCACTTAGCAATGCCCTCCAACCAATGGATGTTAAGGGTTCCACACCCAGGGCTCCATGACCCCTCCTCTTTAATCCTTGTGTCGTTGTCACGTGCAGAGGACAATTTATCACATGCATTAGTGCTTTGATATTTGACCTTCTCTCTTTCTCTATTTTTCTCTCTCTATTTCTCTCCATTTATCTCTGTATTTCTCTTATCTCTCTCTTTTACTCTCTTTCTCTCTCTCTCTCTCTAGTGGGTATATAAGGTTGTGTTCATTAGAATTCACGTAACGAAAATTAATATTTCTTATTGGACAACTCTTATTGGAGTGCCTCCCTGTTTCACTATGTTTCTGACCATTTCCTTCCGTTTCATGCCAACTGAACACGGATACTGGTTGTACAGAACCATGTCAGGCAGCTTCTGACCCTGTCTCAATTCAATATAATTCAATTCAAAGGCTTTATTGTTATGGAAAATGTTAGCACATATATTGCAAAAGAAAGCTTATAGAAACATGAAATCTTTGTTGACGGAAATACATAATAAGAAACATATAATACTCAATGAACAATAGTGATTAACAGACAACACTGTAATGATGTCTCTCTCTCTCTCTCTACCTGTGCAGTCCGTACATGTCGGAGGACAGCCAGCGGGTGGTGGGTGGGGTGCTGGTGGGCACAGGCCTGTGGGTCACCATCATCTTCATCATGAGGAATGCCCTCAAGTGCCTGCTGTCGTGGCACGGCTGGATGTACAACCGCCACGGATCTGTCTCCTGGGGCACTCGACTCTGGATAGTGAGTTACAGTTACTATGTCATCAATGCACACATGGGCCCTCTGGAACTGTGGTTTGTCTGAAATGTTCAGAACTATACTAGGCACATAATTGTTACTTGTTGAGGTGTTTCATCACAAATAGTCTAGTTACGTTTGAGTCAGGTGTAGGTACCTTAGATACCAAATAAATACCTTCACTATGTTCCATTTGAACCCATCTAGGCCTAAGCTTTGATTCTCTGTGCAGTAAACCTTTGTTAAAACGTTGACATTCCTTCTAAGTCTTACTTGTTTTGATTCTTGAGAACTAGGAAGGTTTGCTGTTAGAATAGATCACATCAAGAACCCAACTAGCTTCTGCTTTACATTTTTTTTTTTTTTTCATTTTACCCACTTTTTTGATCTTGTCCCATCGCTGCAACTCCCCAACGGGCTCAGGAGAGGCGAAGATTGAGTCACGCGTCCGCCATACCGCGCTTCTTAACACCAGCCCGCTTAAACCGGAAGCCAGCTGTACCAATGTGGCAGAAGAAACACTGTTCAACTCACGACCGAGGTCAGCTTGTAGGCGGCCAACCTGCCACAAAGAGTCGCTAGAGCGCGATGAGCCAAGTAAAGGCCTCCCCTAACCCGGACGATGCTGGGCCAATTGTGCGCCGCCCAATGGGACTCCCGACTACAGGCGGTTCTGACACAGCCTGCGATCAAACCCGGGACTGTAGTGACGCCTCAAGTACTGCGATGAAGTGCAGTAGACCGCTGCACCACTCGGGAGGCCGCTTTGCCACTTTTCTACCTCATACTAGTTATCTCGAGCACCATAAGTTTCTACATACAGCACTTGTCAAAATTTTTGACACACCTACTCATTCAAGTGTTTTTCTTTATTTGTTACTATTTTCTACATTATGGAATAATAGTGAAGACATCAACACAATGAAATAACACATATGGAATCATGTAGTAACAAAAAAGGGGTTAAACAAATCAACATTGATTTTATATTTGAGATTCTTAAAAGTAGCCACCCTTTGCCACAGGATGACAGCTTTGTTCACTCTTGTCATTCTCTCAACCAGCTTCATGAGGTAGTCACCTGGAATGCATTTCAATTAACAGGTGTGACTTGTTAAAAGTTCATTTGTGGAATTTATTTTCTTCTTCATGCGTTTGTGCCACTACTAAAGGACAACAGTAAGAAGAAGAGACTTGCTTGGGCCAAGAAACACGAGCAATGGACATTAGAACGGTGGAAATCAGTCCTTTGGTCTGATGAGTCCAAATTTTAGATTTTTGGTTCCAACCGCTGTGTCTTTCTGAGATGCAGAGTAGGTGAACAGATGATCTCCGCATGTGTAGTTCCCAGCGTGAAGCATGGAGGAGGAGGAGGTGTGATGGTGTGGGGGTGCTTTGCTGGTGACATTGTCTGTGATTTATTTTGAATTCAAGGCACACTTAACCAGCATGGCTACCACAGCATTCTGCAGCGATACGCCATCCCATCTGGTTTGCGTTTAGTGGGACTATCATTTGTTTTTCAACAGGACAATGACCCAAAATACACCTACAGGCTGTGTAAGGGCTATTTGACCAAGAAGGAGAGTGATGGAGTGCTGCATCAGATGACCTGGCCTCCACAATCACCCGACCTCAACCCAATTGAGATGGTTTGGGATGAGTTGGACAACAGAGTGAAGGAAAAGCAGCCAACAAGACTGTTGGAAAATCATTCCAGGTGAAGCTGGTTGAGAGAATGCCAAGAGTGTGCAAACCTGTCATCAAGGCAAAGGGTGGCTACTTTAAAGAATATAACATATAACATATATTATTGGTAACTACATGATTCTATATGTGTTATTTCATAGTCTTCACTATTATTCTACAATGTAGAAAATAGCAAAAATAAGGAAAAACCCTTGAATGAGAAGGTGTGTCCAACCTTTTGACATGTACTGTATGAATATGAGCTTAAAAAGTGGTGAAGTGCACCTTTAATTGCTATCGTGTCTTCACACACTTCTGAGTATGAATCATGTCATTTCTATGCTGTCCAAACACACTGCTGCGTATTAGTCATGCCTTTTAACCTTTGTTTCCTTCTGCTGTAGCTAAATGTGTTCTAACGTACATTGGTCTCAACAGTCTAACATCAAACCACACATGCCTAGAGATGCATTGTAAAGTTTTCTGCTAGAGCAGTAGTAAAGAGTCGATCCATAATTTAAAAAGAACACTTGATTTGCTATAAAACTAAAAGTGATGAGGCTGGAGGAACGTAACCAGTCTCAAATTCATGAGTATAGCCTTTGAATTCATTAGTATATAGCCTTTCATCATTATTTATTGATAAAAATTGCTGTAAAGATCACAAATTATGCCTTTAAAACCTTTGTTCTCATGAACTTTGCCTTACATATAGTTTCCAGGTTGTGAGGTAAATCAGAAAGGCTAATTTTACTCTTTACCCCTCCACTCCTTTCACCCCTCCCCTCTTCTGCTCTGCTGTCGTTCACAGTTATTTGTCAAGTTGTTCTCTGGCAGGAAGCCAATGCTGTACAGCTTCCAGAGTTCGCTGCCACGGCTGCCCGTCCCCCCGGTCAAGGACACCTGCAGGAGGGTGGGTTCATCCTCTGATGACTTCATATCCTCTGATATCATGTCCTGCGACGTCATATCAGTTGCTTAGATTACTGGCCTCTCTGAAGACACCCCCACATTGCATTCGGAGGAGTTGCTGTTAATCTGAAGCTAAATTGATAGTCAGATATTTTGGGAAATTGTTAATCACAGATTCACATAAGAGTAAGGAATTTCCATCAAGTAATCTTTAACCATAGGCTGACAACTCAGAGGACGCAATAAGACTGCTCTCTTTGCACCACAGTCAGTATGTCAATAAAGCGCCACTCTCCTTTCAAAGGATAGTTCACTCAAAAGCGATAATATAGTATTTTCTTCATTAGTCTACTGTTAATACAATTCCTTTTTTTTGCATGTCAGCAGTCAAGTTTTCAAGAGAGGCCGCTTTCAGTATAGAGCAAAAACTGCGTTGTTGTGTTTAGCATATGATGAAAATTTGATTTAGGGATTGTATTAACAGTGGACTAATGAACAGAATACTAAAATATTCTTATGGCTTTACAAGCAAAAGCAATGATTATGGCCCGTTATGGGGATGATACTTGACACTAGGGTTAGGTTACACAAAAAGGCGATTGTGGAAAGAGGAGAGGAAAAGAGGCTTTACATCCAGCCATCGTTCCCTTCTCATCCTGGTTGAATGCATTCAGTTGTGCAACTGGCTAGGTATCCTCTTCCCTTTCCTGAGACCGTGTTGCCAAAGGGAGTAACTGTTCAATTGTCAACCATACCACCCTCCTCACAAAACAACAGAAAACGTGAAATAATAATGTGGTTGAATTGAATCATTGCACCCTTCCATTCTCTGCGTGTCCTGTCCTCCAGTACTTGGAGTCAGCTCGTCCGTTGATGGATGACGAGCAGTATGTGAGGATGGAGGGGCTGGCAGGGGAATTTGAGAAGAACCTGGGCCCAAGACTACAGTGGTACCTCAAGCTCAAGTCCTGGTGGGCCTCCAACTATGTGAGTCTCTCTGTACCTCCTCCTTGATATATGGGTTATACACATTCTAATGCTGTTTAATGTAGGGTAATGACTCACTGAATAATCTATATATATATATATAATGTTATTTATCCTAGGGCAGACTGTATTCATCATGACACAGGGCTTTATTTCTTTCTATATCTTTCCCCTTTTTTTCATATATCTCTTTCGCTCTGTTTCTCTCTCTCCCTCTCGCTCTCTCTCTCTCTCTCTCACTCTTTTCCTGTCTGTCTTTGTCTCTCTCTTTCTCTTCATTCTCTCTCTCTTTCTCAGGTCAGTGATTGGTGGGAAGAGTACATCTACCTCCGAGGTCGTGGGCCCATCATGGTCAACAGTAACTACTACGCCATGGTAAGACATCTCTCACCTAGCAGTGGGTTGTGTGAGATTCCCTTCTAAAAGTGTTTTTAATGGTGAATTTACCCATGAAAATGTGTGTATTGACCATATTGAACCTGTCTGAATGTGAGTATGCTGTGACTCAGTATCCCAGTGCTGTATTTGTGAGTATAGACAGACAGAATGTAGGAGACACGACAGAGCTGTAGTTATTTGTATGGAGCCTTGTCCACTGTTCTATATCTGTTGGGCAGGAGGTTTCACATGCTCATCACAAGGCAGTCTATGTCTTACGAAATGTAATGGATGAATGGTTTGTGCCTCTTGAGTTCCCGTCTCCAAATTGTTACCCTAAACTAACCTATTTCACAGGGCCGTGCTTATGTTCGTTCTTAGATCTGTTGTAAAACATTTTTTGTTATATTCTTTACAATAATTTTTTCGTTATTCACTTGGTTCACTTGGTATTCCAATTTGTTTCTTGTTTTGATTAACGTATCCTAGGAAGAGATTAACTGATGGACTGCGGCTAGGTGTTTAGACGTCTGTCTCTTATTTGATTAGCATGTCTCAACTCTATTCAAGTGGGCAACCATAAGCAAGATTATGTCCTGTAAGTCTGCCATAAACTTTGACCCAATAACTGATCTACCACGTCTGCTTAAAGGGATTCCTCACCTAAATTACAATGTTTTATGTTATGGTTCCTTTCACTGAACGTGATTTCATGGGCTAGGAGAGATTGGGATCCATACTCCCCAGAGTTTGTAAAGATAGCACCACAGCCACTATTCACTAACATTAGTGTTGATGACCAAAAAACTAACAGTTCAGTAAGCATGAAAATTAAGAAACAGGGAGGGACTACCTGGACTTGTTCAGTAAAAAATGCAAATGGTCTTTTTCCTTTATTTAACCAGAGAACTCACATTGAGATTTACATATTTTTCAAGTGAGCCCTGGCCAAGAAAGCAGCATGCATGCATATATATACAGTGGGGCAAAAAAGTATTTAGTCAGCCACCAATTGTGCAAGTTCTCCCACTTAAAAAGACGAGAGAGGCCTGTAATTTTCATCATAGGTACACTTCAACTATGACAGACAAAATGAGAAAAAAATCCAGAAAATTACATTATAGGATTTTTAATGAATTTATTTGCAAATTATCGTGGAAAATAAGTATTTGGTCAATAACAAAAGTTTATCTCAATACTTTGTTATATACCCTTTGTTGGCAATGACAGAGGTCAAACGTTTTCTGTAAGTCTTCATAAGGTTTTCACACACTGTTGCTGGTATTTTGGCCCATTCCTCCATGCAGATCTCCTCTAGAGCAGTGATGTTTTGGGGCTGTTGCTGGGCAACACGGACTTTCAACTCCCTCCAAAGATTTTCTATGGGGTTGAGATCTGGAGACTGGCTAGGCCACTCCAGGACCTTGAAATGCTTCTTACAAAGCCACTCCTTCGTTGCCCGGGCGGTGTATTTGGGATCATTGTCATACTGAAAGACCCAGCCACGTTTCATCTTCAATGCCCTTGCTGATGGAAGGAGGTTTTCACTCAAAATCTCACGATACATGGCCCCATTCATTCTTTCCTTTACACGGATCAGTCGTCCTGGTCCCTTTGCAGAAAAACAGCCCCAATGCATGATGTTTCCACACCCATGCTTCACAGTAGGTATGGTGTTCTTTGGATGCAATTCAGCATTCTTTGTCCTCCAAACACGACGAGTTGAGTTTTTACCAAAAAGTTATATTTTGGTTTCATCTGAACATATGACATTCTCCCAATCTTCTTCTGGATCATCCAAATGCTCTCTAGCAAAATTCAGATGGGCCTGGACATGTACTGGCTTAAGCAGGGAGACACGTCTGGCACTGCAGGATTTGAGTCCCTGGCAGCGTAGTGTGTTACTGATGGTAGGCTTTGTTACTTTGGTCCCAGCTCTCTGCAGGTCATTCACTAGGCCCCCCCGTGTGGTTCTGGGATTTTTGCTCACCGTTCTTGTGATCATTTTGACCCCATGGGGTGAGATCTTGCGTGGAGCCCCAGATCGAGGGAGATTATCAGTGGTCTTGTATGTCTTCTATTTCCTAATAATTGCTCCCACAGTTGATTTCTTCAAACCATGCTGCTTACCTATTGCAGATTCAGTCTTCCCAGCCTGGTGCAGGTCTACAATTTTGTTTCTGGTGTCCTTTGACAGCTCTTTGGTCTTGGCCATAGTGGAGTTTGGAGTGTGACTGTTTGAGGTTGTGGACACGTGTCTTTTATTCTGTTCAAACAGGTGCCATTAATACAGGTAACGAGTGGAGGACAGAGGAGCCTCTTAAAGAAGAAGTTACAGGTCTGTGAGAGCCAGAAATCTTGCTTGTAAATTATTTGGAAAGGCAAACATATGAGGTCCCACAGTTGACAGTGCATGTCAGAGCAAAAAACAAGCTATGAGGTCAAAGGAATTGTCCGTAGATCTCTGAGACAGGATTGTGTCGAGGCACCGATCAGGGGAAGGGTAACAAAACATTTATGTAGCATTGAAGGACCCAGAGAACACAGTGGCCTCCATAATTCTTAAATGGAAGCAGATTGGAACCACCAAGCCGCTTGGCCGAACTGAGAAATTGGGGAGAAGGGCCAATGGTCACTCTGACAGAGCTCCAGTTCCTCTGTGGGGATCGGAGAACCTTCCAGAAGGACAACCATCCCTGCAGCACTCTACCAATCAGGCCTTTATGGTAGATTGGCATTGACAGCCAACTTGGAGTTTGCCAAAATGAACCTAAAGGACTCTCAGATCATAAAAAACAAGATTATCTGGTCTGATGAAACCAAGATTGTAAGGGTTTTCTGGTGAAAGAGAAGCGGACCAAAAAGCAGCATGGTGGTTATTCATGTTCTTTAATTTATAAAGAAACTACACATGAGATAACTAACAAAAACAACAAACGTGAGAAAACCTAAAACAGCCCTATCTGGTGCAAAAACAGAGACAGGAACAATCACCCACAAACACACAGTGAAACCCAGGCTACCTAAGTATGATTCTCAATCAGAGACAACTAATGACACCTGCCTCTGATTGAGAACCATACTAGGCCGAAAACATAGAAATATCCAAAACCTAGAAAAACAAACATAGACTGCCCACCCAACTCACGCCCTGACCAGACTAACTAAATACAAAACACAGGAAATAAAGGTCAGAACGTGACAGTACCTCCCCCCAAAGGTGCGGACTCCGGCCGCAAAACCTTGACCTATAGGGGAGGGTCTGGGTGGGCGTCTGTCCGCGGTGGCGGTTCTGGCGCGGGACGCGGACCCCACTTCACCATTGTCTTAGTCCGCCTTATTGTCCGCCTTCGTGGCTTTCTCACCATGGCAACCCCTCTCAATGACCCCACTGGACAGAGGGGCAGGAGCTCGGGACAGAGGGGCAGGGGCTCGGGACAGAGGGGCAGGGGCTCTGGCGCCTCTGGGCTGATGGGCTCTGGGCTGAGGGGCTCTGGCGCCTCTGGGCTGAGGGGCTCTGGCAGCGGCGCCGGACAGGCGGGACGCTCCGGCAGCGGTGCCGGACAGGGCAGCGGCGCCGGACAGGCGGGAGGCTCCGGCAGCGGCGCCGGACAGGCGGGAGGCTCCGGCGCCGGACAGGCGGGAGGCTCCGGCAGCGGCGCCGGACAGGCGGGAGGCTCCGGCAGCGGCGCCGGACAGGCGGGAGGCTCCGGCAACGCTGGGCAGACTGGCGGCGCTGGGCAGACTGGCGGCGCTGGCCAGACTGGCGGCGCTGGGCAGACTGGCTGTGCTGGGCAGACTGGTGGCGCTGGGCAGACTGGTGGCTCAGACGGCGCTGGGCAGACGGGAAGCTCAGATGGCGCTGGGCAGACGGGAAGCTCAGATGGCGCTGGGCAGACGGGAAGCTCAGATGGCGCTGGGCAGACGGGAAGCTCCGGCGACGCTGGAGAGGAGGAAGGCTCTGTAGGCCTGATGCGTGGTGCTGGCACTGGTGGTACTAGGCCGAGGACACGCACAGGAAGCCTGGTGCGGGGAGCTGCCACCGGAGGGCTGGTGTGTGGAGGTGGCACTGGATGGACCGGACCGTGAAGGCGTACTGGAGATCTTGAGAGCAGGGCTGGCACTAACCGCCCTGGCTGGATCTTCACCCTAGCCCGGTAGATGTGGGAAGCTGGAAAGTAGCGCACCGGACTAAGCACGCGTACTGGGGACACCGTGCGAACCACCGCATAACACAGTGCCTGACCAGCACCACGCTCGCCACGGTTAGCACTGCTAGGAGC
Organism: Oncorhynchus nerka; assembly: GCF_034236695.1. NCBI lineage: Eukaryota > Metazoa > Chordata > Actinopteri > Salmoniformes > Salmonidae > Oncorhynchus > Oncorhynchus nerka. The sequence continues at coordinate 62,253,461 of NC_088404.1, read as the reverse complement.
ACTGTAGTGCTGAGATGGCACAGGACGTGCAAGGCTAGGGAGATCCATAGGAGGCCTGGTGCGTGAGGCTGGCACAGTCTTCACCAGACCCCTAGCACGCACCTCAGGATGAGTATGGAGAGCTGACCCAGGTGCCATTAAATCCCTGACATGCTCCGTCGGGCGAATTCCGTGTCTCATGCACCAACACAGCAACTCCCTCATATCTCTCTCCTCCAATCTCCCCATTAACTCCTTCACAGTCTCTGCTTCGCTCACCTCCAACACCAGCTCTGGTTCTGAGCTCCTCCTTGGCTCCTCACGATAAGCAGGGGGAGTTGGCTCAGGTCTGACTCCTGACTCTGCCACACTCCCCCTGTGTCCCCCCCCCCAATAAATTTTTGGGGGTGCGTCTCGGGCTTCCAGCCGCTCTGCCGTGCTAGCTCCTCATAATGCCGCCTCTCTGCCTTCGCTGCCTCCAGCTCGGCTTTGGGGCGGCAATATTCCCCTGGCTCTGCCCAGGGTCCTTTCCCGTCAAGGATCTCCTCCCAAGTCCATCTCTCCAAATAGTGCAGCCTCTCCCACTGCTGCTGCTGCTGCTGCTCCTGCTGCTGTTGCTGCTGCCTCTGTTGCTTCTCCTGCTGCTGCCTTTGCTGCTGCTGCTCCTGCTGCACCTGTCGCTTCTCCTGCTGCTGCTGTTGCCTCTGTTTACCATGCCGCTTGGTCCTTGGTTGGTGGGTGATTCTGTAAGGGTTTTCTGGTGAAAGAGAAGCGGACCAAAAAGCAGCATGGTGGTTATTCATGTTCTTTAATTTATAAAGAAACTACACATGAGATAACTAACAAAAACAACAAACGTGAGAAAACCTAAAACAGCCCTATCTGGTGCAAACACAGAGACAGGAACAATCACCCACAAACACACAGTGAAACCCAGGCTACCTAAGTATGATTCTCAATCAGAGACAACTAATGACACCTGCCTCTGATTGAGAACCATACTAGGCCGAAAACATAGAAATATCCAAAACCTAGAAAAACAAACATAGACTGCCCACCCAACTCACGCCCTGACCATACTAACTAAATACAAAACACAGGAAATAAAGGTCAGAACGTGACAAAGATTGAGCACTTTGGCTGGAATGCCAAACGTCATGTCGAGAGGAAACCAGGCACCACTCATCACCTGGCCAATACCATCACTATGGTGAAGCACAGTGGTGGCAGCATCATACGGTGGGGATGTTTTTCAGTGGCAGGGATTGAGACTAGTCAGGATTGAGGGAAAGATGAACTGAGCAAAGTACCGAGAGATCCTTGATGAAAACCTGCTCCAGAGCGCACAGGACCTCAGGCTGGGGCGAAGGTTCACCTTCCAACAGGACAATTACCCTAAGCACACAGCCAAGACAACACAGGAGTGGCTTTGGGACAAGTCTCTGAATGTCCTTGAGTGGCCCAGCCAGATCCCGGACTTGAACTCGATCGAATATCTCTGGAGAGACCTGAAAATAGCTGTGCAGAGACGCTCCCCAACCAACCTGACAGAGCTTGAGAGGACCTGCAGAGAGGAATGGGAGAAACTCCCTGAATACAGGTGTACCAAGCTTGTGGCGTCATACCCAAGAAGACTCAAGGCTGTAACCGCTGTACTGAATAAACGGTATGAATACTTACAGTACCAGTCAATTTTGGACACACCTACTCATTCAAGGGTTTTCTTTATGTACTATTGTTTTTACGTTGTAGCCCAATGTGGTGTGGATATTTTGGTTACTACATGATTTTATGTGTTATTTCATAGTTTTGATGTCTTCACTATTATTCTACCAATCCTGTTCATACAACGCGTTTCAAACCAGAGCATACCGGACGTATGTTTCTCTCCATATCCCCAGATTCCTACTGCAAACATTTAACCTTTTCATCTGGACCATAGCAGCTATTTAAACGCAACCCGGGTTGACTACTCCTGGATAACGTTTCTGTCCCGGAGCAAGCACCAACTAGCCTGGAGATATCCCATGCTAGACCCATCTCCCGGCAAGGGCTCCTGGGCTACTCCTGAAGCCCACTCCTCGGCTACAATATCCGGACCCCTTCTACTGCCGGTACGGGACATGGAACCCCGCTGATCCTTCACGACTGGAATACCGACAGTATCTGCCCGAGGATCCCAACAGGCCCCTCAGGCGCGAGGTCCCCTGAAGGCCCATTCTGCTAACCACGGCCTGCTAGCTATCTAGAGCATATTGGACTGTTAGCTGATCCATCTGCCAGTTTCTTGAACCACTATACCCATTTTGCCAATTGGACTTGGACCCCTCTGCTACTTGTAACCCTACTAATTCCACGACTGGTCGACGTCACTGCATGAGGAGGCACGAGGAGGCAAAAACAGACTTTCCCCCATCGCAACGTTCCTCTAAGGCCCTTATGCTAGCTTGCTAGCCCCGGCGTGCTAACTGTCTGAATCACCGTGTCCCCAGCAAGCCCAACCACTCACTGGACCCATACGATCACTTGGCTATGCATGCCTCTCCCTAATATCAATATTCCTTGTCCATTACTGTCCTGGTTAGTGATTACTGTCTTATTTCACTGTAGAGCCTCTAGCCCTGCTCAATATGCCTTAACCAACCATGTTGTTCCACCTCCCACATATGCGATGACATCACCTGGTTTAAATGTCTCTAGAGACTATATCTCTCTCATCATTACTCAATGCCTAGGTTTACCTCCAATGTACTCTCTTCCTACCATATCTTTGTCTGTACATTATGCCTTGAATCTATGCTATCGTCCCCAGAAACCTGCTCCTTTTACTCTCTGTTCCGAACATGCTAGACGGCCAGTTCTTATAGCCTTTAGCCGTACCCTTATCCTACTTCTCCTCCGGTCCTCTGGTGATGTAGAGGTTAATCCAGGACCTGCAGTGCCTATCTCCACTCCTACTCTCATTTGTTGACTTCTGTAACCACAAAAGCCTTGGTTTCATGCATGTTAACATTAGAAGCCTACTCCCTAAGTTTGCTTTATTCACTGCTTTAGCACATTCTGCCAACCCGGATGTCTTAGCTGTGTCTGAATCCTGGCTTAGGAAAACCACCAAAACCCCTGAAATTTCCATCCCTAACTATAACATTTTCCGCCAAGATAGAACCGCCAAAGGGGGCGGTGTTGCAATCTACTGCAGAGATAGCCTGCAGAGTTCTGTCTTACTATCCAGGTCTGTACCAAAACAATTCAAGCTTCTACTTCTAAAAATTCACCTTTCATGAAACAAGTCTCTCACTGTTGCCGCTTGCTATAGACCACCCTCTGCTCACAGTTGTGCCCTGGACACCATATGTGAATTGATTGCACGCCATCTGTCTTCTGAGCTCGTGCTGCTAGGTGACCTAAACTGGGACATGTTTAACACCCCGGCCATCCTACAATCTAAGCTTGATGCCCTCAATCTCACACAAACTATCAATGAACCTACCAGGTACAACCCCAAATCCGTAAACTCAAGAACCCTCATAGATATCATCCTAACTAACTCGCCCTCCAAATACACCTCGACTGTTTTCAACCAAGATCTCAGCGATCACTGCCTCATTGCCTGCATCCATAATGGGTCTGCGGTCAAACAACCACCCCTCATCACTGTCAAACGCTCCCTAAAACACATCAGCGAACAGGCCTTTCTAATTGACCTGGCCGGGGTATCCTGGAATGACGTTGGCCTAATCACGTCCGTAGAGGATGCCTGGTTATTATTTAAAAGTGCCTTCCTCGCCATCTTAAATAAGCATGCTCCATTCAAAAAATTTTGAACCAGGAATAGATATAGCTCTTGGTTCACTCCAGACCTGTCTGCCCTTGACCAGTACAAAAACATCCTATGGCGTTCTGCGTTAGCATCAAATAGCCCCCGTGCATTGATCATTGAGCTGCTCTGACAGCTGGTGCTATTTTTCAGGGAAGTTAGGAACCAATATACACAGGCAGTTAGGAAAGCTAAGGCTAGCTTTTTCAAACAGAAATTTGCATCCTGTAGTACAAACTCAAAAAAGTTCTGGGACACTGTAAAGTCCATGGAGAAGAAGAGCACCTCCTCCCAGCTGCCCACTGCACTGAGGCTAGGAAACGCTGTCACTACCGATAAATCCACAATAATTTAGAATTTCAATAAGCATTTTTCTACGGCTGGCCATACTTTCCACCTGGCTACCTCTATCCCGGTCAACAGCCCTGAGCTCCCCACAGCAACTCGCCCAAACATCCCCCACTTCTTCACGCAAATCCAGATAGCTGATGTTCTGAAAGAGCTGCAAAATCTTGACCCCTACAAATCAGCCAGGCTAGACAATCTGGACCCTCTCTTTCTAAAATGATCTGCCGAAATTGTTGCAACCCCTATTACTAGCATGTTCAACTTCTCTTTCGGATCGTCTGAGATTCCCATAGATTGGAAAGCTGCCGCGGTCATCCCCCTCTTCAAAGGGGGAGACACTCTAGACTGCTACAAACTGCTACAGACCTATATCTATTTTTCCCTGCCTTTCTAAGGTCTTTGAAAGCCAAGTTAGTCTATCCCAGATCACTGACCATTTCGAAACTCGCCGTACCTTCTCCGCTATGCAATCTGGTTTCAGAGCTGGTCATGGGTGCACCTCAAGCACGCTCAATGTAAACGATATCATAACTGCCATCGATAAGAGACATTACTGTGCAGCCGTATTCATCGACCTGGCTAAGGCTTTCGACTCTGTCAATCACAACATTCTTATTGGCAGACTCAACAGCCTTGGTGTCTCAAATGATTGCCTCGCTTGGTTTACCAACTACTTCTCCGATAGAGTTCATTATGTCAAATCGGAGGGCCTGTTGTCCAGACCTCTGAAGGTCTCTATGGGGGTGCCACAGGGTTCAATTCTCAGGCCGACTCTCTGCTCTGTATACATCAATGATGTCACTCTCACTGCTGGTGATTCTTTGATCCACCTCTACACAGACGACACCATTCTGTATACCTCTGCCCCTTCTTTGGACACTGTGTTAACTAACCTCCAGATGAGCTTCAATGCCATACAACTCTCCTTCCGTGGCCTCCAACTGCTCTTAAATGCAAGTAAAACTAAATGCATGCTCTTCAAGCAATCGCTGCCCGCACCTGCCCGCCCGTCCAGCATCACTACTCTGGACGGTTCTGACTTAGAATATGTGGACAACTACAAATACCTAGGTGTCTGGTTAGACTGTAAACTCTCCTTCCAGACTCACATTAAACATCTCCAATCCAAAATTAAATCTAGAATCTTCTTCCTATTTCGCAACAAAGCATCCTTCACTCATGCTGCCAAACATACCCTCGTAAATCTGACCATCCTACCGATCCTCGACTTCGGCAATGTCATTTACAAAATAGCCTACAACACTCTATTCTCACTCTACAAATTGGATGCAGTCTATCACAGTGCCATCCGTTTTGTCTCCAAAGCCCCATATACTACCCACCACTGCGACCTGTATGCTTTCGTTGGCTGGCCCTCGCTTCAAACTCGTCGCCAAACCCACTGGCTCCAGGTCATCTACAAGTCTCTGCTAGGTAAAGCCCCACCTTATCTCAGCTCGCTGGTCACCATAGCAGCACCCACCCGTAGCATGTGCTCCAGCAGGTATATCTCACTGGTCACCCCCAAAGCCAATTCTTCCTTTGGTCGCCTCTCCTTCCAGTTCTCTGCTGCCAATGACTGGAACAAACTGCAAAAATCTCTTAAATTGGAGATTCTTACCTCCCTCACTAGCTTTAAGCACCAGCTGTCAGAGCAGCTTACAGATCACTGCATCTGTAAATACCTCATCCCCATACTGTATTTATTTATTCATATTGCTCCTTTGCACCCCAGCATTCATCTTCTGCACATCCTACCATTCCAGTGTTTAATTGTTATATTGTAATTACTTTGCCACCAAGGCCTATTTATGCCTTACCTCTCTTATCTTCTTTGGGGTAGGGGGCAGTATTGGGTAGCTTGGATGATAAACGTGCCCAAATTATGCTGCCTGCTACTCAGCAGTACTCGGCTGGATACATGGCTGTGTTTTTCTGTGGCTTGGTGGTGACCTTCGTGACCATTGTGGTGCTTTCGCTGTAAAGCCTTTTTGAAATCAGACACTGTGGCTGGATTAACGAGAATATTATCTTTAAAATGGTGTAAAACACTTGTATGCTTGAGGAATTTTAATTATGAGATTTTTGTTGTTTTGAATTTGTCGCCCTGCACTTTCACTGGCTGTTGCGGGGGGAACCCCAGTCCTAGACAGGTTATCCTACTTCATTTGCACATGCTGTGTATATATTTTCCTACTGTATTATTGATTGATTGTTTATTCCATGTGTAACTCTGTGTTGTTGTATGTATCGAACTGCTTTGCTTTATCTTGGCCAGGTCGCAGTTGCAAATGAGAACGTGTTCTCAACTAGCATACCTGGTTAAATAAAGGTGAAATAAAATAAAGTAAAAATAAATATTTAGGTGTCTATAATTCAACAGCCAAGTTAGGCAAGATGGAAGTTTAGGAAGTAGGGCCTTGTATACAAAAAGGGAGTAAAGTATATATCTACGGGTCTTTATCAAAGTCCAGCCAACATTTTTACACAGGATGCAGTGATGAGTATCAAACTGTCACCTGTAACAAAACAAAGGGCACTATGGTAGATGGCATCCAAGGTTTATGAGTAGTAGCAGCTGCACTTTGAAAAATAATTTCACCATAATCAAGAACAGGTTAAAAAGGTTGACTGAATATTCTGCTTCCTACTGCTTAGAAAAAGGCACAATATGTTTCTGTAGAAAAAGACAACTTTAAATCTTAGTTGGTTAACCAGAGGGAGCCAAAGATTGAGACAGGAGAGAGGCAAGACACAGTAGTCACAGTGGGTAGGCCTGTTGTAGGGTTTAATGGTGCTGCATTCAGACATGTTTGAAATTGGGGTCACATTCTTATCCATTAGTACAGCGCTGGTCTAAATTAAGCAAGGGGACAGACGTCTTGTAACTGGCACAATTCACAACATACATGTTAACCAGCTACTCACACAAATTACCTAGCAAACATGAGCCCTTGGCAAGGTGGGCACGGGATATCCCACACAAAGCCCACACCAGCCCAACATGGGCTAGCCCAAGCCAGCCCAACACAGGCTAGCCCACACCAAGCCTACATTAGCCCAACACGGGCCAGCCTTCCAACAGCCCAACACAGAATAGGCCACACCAAGCCCACATCAGCTCAACATGGGCCATCCTACACCAGCTAGCCCATAACAGGCTAGCCTGTGCAGAAATTGTTAGATTACTTGTTAGATATTACTGTACTGTCGGAACTAGAAGCACAAGCATTTCGCTACACTCGCATTAACATCTGCTAATCACGTGTATGTGACCAATAAATTGATTTGATTTGACCAAGCCCAAACCAAGCCCAGAACAGGCTAGACCACACTATTTTAATATTTGTGGGTGTGGTTTGAGCACAGTTCATTTTGTGCAACCATTACTGAGAGTGTCGTTCCAGTTTCTCCTATGTTGTGTCATGCCTAAAACAAGATCATCCTCTACACAAGATGATCTTCTACACCGAAGTCTTTTAAAATACTTAAATAAGTCAACGTGTCATGAGTTTCTCTTGAACAATAAGATGATCTTCTACACTGAAGTCTTTTAAAATACTTAAATAAGTCAATGTGTCATGCGTTTCTCTTGAACAACAATTGCAACAATTCCAATGATTTTACTGAATTACAGTTCATATAATGAAATCAGTCAATTTAAATAAATTCATAAGGCCCTAATCTATGGATTATATCATGGGTGGGCATGGGAAGGCATAGGTTCTCCTACTTGGGAGCCAGGCCCACCCACTGAGGAGCCAGGCCCAGCCAATCAGAATATGTTTTTCCCAACAAAAGGCTTTATTACAGACAGAAATACTCCTCAGTTTCATCAGCTGTCCGGTTGGCTGGTCTCTGATGTTCCCACAAGTGAAGAGGCCAGATGTGGAGGTCCTGGGCTTGCATGGTTACATGTGGTCTGCGGTTGTGAGGCTGGTTGGATGTAATGCCAAATTCTCTAAAACGCCTCGGCTTATGGTAGAGAAATTAATGTTCAATTCTCTGGCAACAGCTCTGGTGGACATTCCTGCAGTCAGCATGCCAATTGCACACTCCCTCAAAACATCTGTGGCATTGTATTGTGTGACAAAACTGCACATTTTAGAGTGACCTGTAATTGTCCCCAGCACAAGGTACAACCTTGTAATGATCATGCTGTTTAATCAGCTTCTTGATATGCCACACCTGTCAAGTGGATGGATTATTTTGAAGAAGGAGAAATTCTCATTAACAGGGATGTAAACACATTTCTGCGCACAATTTCAGAGAAATAAGCCATTTTTTACTTCAGCTCATGAAACACGGGACCAACACTTTACATGTTGCGTTTATACTTTTGTTCAGTATATGTATGGTAGTAACAACTTGTCTTTCTGATACAATGTAACACGTTCGCTTAATACCTTTAAGGCTACAAAATTATACAAATAATGCATTGAGTTAAATTGTAATAAATAAAAAATAAATACATTCCTATGAAATAATAGATCAAATGAATAAATTGGCATAGGGTGGGCAATACACATAGGGCCAATACCATGAGCTAATTTTGGGACCCAAATGGGCCCAATAAGAGAAGCCGATCCACAGAGTGGTGTTTTTCAGGTGAAGTAAAGGCTACCATTTGGCCACCGTCATTGTGGCGAATGTGAAGCCAATGAGCAAAGTCGCATCGGCCCAATGTGAGCAGGTAATATTTTAGCCTGCATTGGGCCCACATCGTGCCAATGAGGGAATGTTTGCTGGGTAGTTAGTAGGAGTCTAGGCTTGGGCCTTGAGTTAAGTAGCTACGTCAAGCGTTTTCTGACAATTTCGAATGACTGGAACTGAGTTGATTATATTGTGTTAAATTTGATTATATTCCTTCCTTCTCTCTCGCTCTCTCTCTCTCTCTCTCTCTCTCTCTCTCTCCTCTCTTCCTCTCTGCAGGACTTCCTCTATGCGTTCCCCTCTCATATCCAGGCGGCGAGGGCGGGCAATGTCATCCATGCGATCATGCTGTACAGAAGGAAACTGGACCGAGCCCAGCTCAAACCAGTGAGTTACCCTCTCTCTCTTCCTTCTTTTCATCCCCTTTTCTGTGTGTGGGTGTGAGTGATTAGTTCTAAGATTGAGGACTTTTTATGTTTCCTCATTCTACTGATGCCAAGCATGTTTGTAATACATAATCTAGTTGATTATGTAGCCAAGCCAAAGCAATTGGTACTGGTGTGAGGTAAATGGCTTTCTGTGCAGTGTGTGACACTGTGCTTTATGCTCGTTCTACTGCACGAACAGCAGTGACCAGCACCCATTCCAACCTGAGATCAGTTTTTTAATGCAGGCCAACTGTATGACATGCTGAAAAATACTGTTTCACCTCTTGACTCTCCTCATCCCACTACCTGTCTGTCCCTCCCTCTTTCGTTACACCTGTGCATGATGCTTCAATGCACGTTCACTTTACAACAACATACACACATATACATATAATATACAGTACATAGTACCAGTCAAAAGTTTGGACACACCTACTCATTCAAGGGTTTTTCTTATTTTTACTATTTTACTGCTAGCATTTCATCATTTTCCTTGGTCAAATAGCCCTTACACAGCCTTGAGGTGTCCTGTTGTCCTGTTGAAAAGCAAATGATGGTCTCACGAAGCGCAAACCAGATGGGATGGCTGCAGAATGCTGTGGTAGCCATGCTGCTTAAGTGTGCCTTGAATTATAAATACATCACAAACAGTGTCACCAGCAAAGCACCATCACACCCCCTCCTCCATGCTTCATGGTGGGAACCACACATGCAGAGATCCTCCGTTCACCTACCGTCTCATAAAGACACAGAGGTTGTAACCAGAAATCTCAAATTTGGACTCATAAGACCAAAGGACAGATTTCCATCGGTCTAATGTCCATTGCACGTGTTTCTTGGCACAAGCAAGTCTCTTCTTCTTATTTGTGTCCTTTAGTAGTGGTTTCTTTGCAGCAATTCGACCATGAAGGCCTGATTCACACAGTCTCTTCTGAACAGTTGATGTTCAGATGTGTCTGTTACTTGAACACTGTGAATCATTTATTTGAGCTGCAATTTCTGAGGCTGGTAACTCTAATGAACTTATCCTCTGCAGCAGAGGTAACTCTGGGTCTTCCTTTCCTGTGGCGGTCCTCATGAGAGCCAGTTTCATCATAGTGCTTGATGGTTTTTGTGACTGCACTTGAAGAAACTCTTTAAAAGTTCTTGAAATTTTCCGAATTGACTGACCTTCATGTTTTAATGTAATGATGGACTGTCGTTTCTCTTTGCTTATTTGAGCTGTTAATGCCATAATATGGACATGGTCTTTTACCAAATAGGGCTATCTTTTGTATACAACCCATACCTTGTCACAACACAACTGATTGGCTCAAGCATATTAAGAAGGAAAGAAATTCCAGGTGACTACCTCAGGAAGCTGGTTGAGAGAATGCCAAGAGTGTGCAAATTTGTCAAGGCAAAGGGTGGCTACTTTGAAGAATCTCAAATATAAAACATACATACACACTCTTTTGGTTACTACATGATTCCATATGTGTTATTTCATAGTTTGATGTCTCCACTATAATTCTAGAATGTAGATAAAGCCTTGAATGAGTAGGTGTGTCCAAATGTTGACTGGTACTGTATGTGTGTGTAGTATGTTTAAATGTGTCAGTGTGCATTTATATATATATACATATGTGTGTATGTATGTACAGTTGAAGTCGGAAGTTTACATACACTTCGGTTGGAGTCATTAAAACGAGTTTTTCAACCACTCCACAAGTTTCTTGTTATCAAACTATAGTTATGGCAAGTCGGTTAGGACATCTACCTCGTGCATTACTGTAAGGGTTTTCCTGTGGTGAAGGAGAAGCGGACCAAAATGCAGCGTGGTGGTTATTAATGTTCTTTAATAAAGGAACTAGACATGAAATAACTAAACAAACAATAAATGTGGAAAACCAAAAACAGTCCTATCTGGTGCAAACACAGAGACAGGAACAATCACCCACAAACACACAGTGAAACCCAGGCTACCTAAGTATGATTCTCAATCAGAGACAACTAATGACACCTGCCTCTGATTGAGAACCATACTAGGCGGAAACATAGAAATACCCCAAAACATAGAAAAACAAACATAGACTGCCCACCCAACTCACGCCCTGACCATACTAAAATAAATACAAAACAAAGGAAATAAAGGTCAGAACGTGACAATTACACAAGTAATTTTTCCAACAATTGTTTACAGACAGATTATTTCATTTATAATTCACTGTATCACAATTCCAGTGGGTCAGAAGTTTACAAACACTAAGTTGACTGTGCCTTTAAACAGCTTGGACAATTCCAGAAAATAATGTCATGGCTTTAAGAAGCTTCTGAAAGGCTTATTGATTATTATTATTATCATTTGAGTCAATTGGAGGTGTACCTGTGGATGTATTTCAAGGCCTACCTTCAAACTCAGTGCCTCTTTGCTTGACATCATTGGAAAATCAAAAGAAATCAGCCAAGACCTCAGGAAAGAAATTGTAGACCTCCACAATTCTGGTTCATCCTTGGGATTTCCAAGAACCTGTAGGTACCACGTTTATCGTTACAAACAATAGTACGCAAGTATAAACACCATGGGACCACGCAGCCGTCATACCGCTCAGGAAGGAGACACCTTCTTTCTCCTAGAGATGAACGTACTCCGGTGCAAAAAGTGCAAATAAATCCCAGAACAACAACAAAGGACCTTGTGGAGATGTTGGAGGAAACAGGTACAAAGTATCTATATCCACAGTAAAACGAGTCCTATATCGACATAACCTGAAAGGCCACACAGCAAGGAAGAAGCCACTGCTCCAAAACTGCCATAAAAAAACCAAACTACAGTTTGCAACTGCACATGAGGACAAAGATTATACTTTTTGGAGAAATGTCCTCTGGTTTGATGAAACAAAAATAGAACTGTTTGGCCATAATGACCATCGTTATGTTTTGAGGAAAAAGGGGAGGCTTGCAAGCCGAAGAACACCATCCCAACGTGAAGCACGGGGCTGGCAGCATCATGTTGTGGGGTGCATTGCTGCAGGAGGGACTGGTGCACTTCACAAAATAGATGGCATCGTGAGCTGGGAAAATTATGTGGATATATTGAAGCAACATCTCTATCCATTAGTTAAAGTTAAAGCTTGGTCGCCAATGGGTCTTCCAAACGGACAATGACCCCAGGCATACTTCCAAAGTTGTGACAAAATGGCTTAAGGACAACAAAGTCAAGGTACTGGAATGGCCATCACAAGCCCTGACCTCAATCCTATAGAAAATGTGTGGGCAGAACTGAAAAAGTGTGTGTGAGCAAGGAGGCCTAAAAACCTGACTGTTACACCAGCTCTGTCTGGAGGAATGGGCCAAAATTCACCCAACTTATTGTGCGAAGCTTGTGGAAGGCTTCCTGAAATGTTTGACCCACGTTAAATAATTAAAGGCAATGCTTCCAAATCCTAATTGACTGTATGTAAACTTCTGACCTACTGAGAATGTGATGGAAGAAGTAAAAGCTGAAATAAATCATTCTCTCTACTATTATTCTGACATTTCACATTCTTAAAATAAAGTTGTGATCCTTACTGACTTAAGACAGGGAATTTTTACTTGTATAAAATGTCAGAAATTATGAAAAACTGAGTCTAAATGTATTTGGCTAAGGTGTTTGTAACCTTCCGGCTTCAAATGTATATTTGTGTATATCTATGTATATATATGTATGTATATGAATGCACACACACAAACACACCGGGTAAATGTTTTGTTTCTGTTCTGCTGTTCTGTCCCTCCCTCCCACTGTTGGACACTGCCGCATTAGATTTACTTGCTGGCGAACAAGGTTCCTCTGTGCTCTGCCCAGTGGGAGCGCATGTTTAACACCACCCGCATTCCCGGCCAGGAGACAGGTAAGAGGAGGGCACTGACTGCAGCCATCCGACTCCTGTGGTGACCCACAGCCTGCTGTCGCCATGGCAACAGGCGCAGGACACAAAACCCCTGACCCCTGTTCTCAGTGTTTACCCAGCACAACCTCCCTGAGTAGAAGGAATACTTCTTATTGGCTCCTCTCAAAGATGATGATGCAGTGTCACTCATTAATTGGCTCTTATATTTGAAACTATTTGACCTGAAGTCACTGTAGCAGACAGAAGGCCCATACACATTTGAGCGATGTGATGTAAGTGCTTAATTTCCATACTGGTGAACTAAATTCTAAATTCAGCATTGGCAACAAATTAAGCCCACCCGCATGAACACTCCCGATTTTAAGTGGTACTAGGGAATATGTTAGGGTTGACAACAAACTCCTTTGGGTTGTGCTGGTGAAACAGATAGTGGGGCCGCTGATTTCTAAACTCCCCGTTCACGCCTTCAAGCCTAGCAGCCCTCCAAAACCCTTCCTGCTGCCACTTCTCGTCTGGCTCATCAGCCCATCCCTCCTTCTCATCATCCTCCTCTCATAGGTCCCTCTGTTATCTGTGGGGTTTTCGTTTAGTTTGGTAGTGCCATCTCTCTCTGTTTGTTGACTCTCCCCCTTTTTGCTTTTCAGCTCATGCTCCTAAACACTATTCCCATGTGCTCGTCCCAATACGAGCGTATGTTCAACACCAGTCGTGTCCCAGGTGTAGACACAGGTAGAGTCTTGTGTGTTGCTGCATCTCCCACTCCCAATACTACTCCTATTCTTACTTCTACTCCTCACATTTTTGCACCTTTTAATTTAGATTAATCGGATGTTTAATTAATAATAATGCTGCATGCTACTTTTAATTTATATGGGGAAGTATTCTGTGCATGTGAATAGCCTCCTAGCAGTGTGTGAGTTATGGTGGTAAAATTGGCCCTGCACGTTGCACTCTGCTAGGACTGTGATTGGTAACTGTAGCCATCACTCATGAAAAGTTATCATTGATAGATAGCATGATAGTAATCAGTCAGTACAGGGGCTGTATCCACAAAGCGTCTGAGAAAAGGTCATAGGAATCCTGTTAAAATATGTTTTCAGAAGAAGAAGAAACTCCAAGCGCAGAGTAAGTTTTAGGATGTTGTTAAAGGAGAAGGGTCCAGACACCTTTTTGGGGATTTCACTTACCACAAATGGCATATCACTTCCTCATTGAGTAGTAAGGGGCCCCTGAGAAAACATGAGCAAAGGCTCCAAAAACACCCACATTATACAAACTATACGGAAAAGCTCTCAGTATAGAGGTGCAGATCTTTAGATTGGTTGTACACATGAAATTGTGTCATTCTGAACTTCACCCGCTACGTTATTCTCTTTTGTGTGACTCTATCCAGCTGACTCTATACAAGTAACTGCCAAAATAACGGAAACATCAACATAAAGTCTCGTAATAGCAGTGGCATGTGTTTAATCTTTTGGGGGGGGTCTCTGTGTTTCATAAGACTGAATGTATCTCAATGGAGAAAAGCATCCGAGCAAACAAAACAGCGCCCCTCTGTCTCAGAATGTGTGGCCCATCTATCTGATGCTTTCTGGTCAAAAAGAGTATGACACTGTTGCTGCACATAGCATTGAATACAAAGGAAGCCAGTGAGCATCTCCCTTGATAAAAAAAAAAAAAGTGTCAATGGAAGCCAGTTTGGATTTCACACCAATCACATCAGAAGCCAAACATCATTGACAGAAAACTTGAATTGTTGCTTCTCGTTGTGTCGTTGTCTTCCTGTGGCTAGCAACCTAACTAAAATGGTCCCTTTCCTAAATTAGTCATGGATGGAGATCCAGATTTTGTTACTTCATTCTCCTTACTGGCCATCGATTATAACAGAGATTCTGATCCAACCATAAATGCATACGTTGTACACCTGGCCTGAAAGGATGGAAGTTCAAAATGTAGCTAGATGTAGTAGGCTAATGTTAATTTAACTAGCTGGCCTGGCGCATCGTTGCCAATGAAAGGAAGTTAGGCTAGCGAGCAAGCATTTTAGCCAAGTAGCCTAAGACAACAAACGGGCCTGCTTTAATAAATTATGTTCAGCTTATAAAAGCTTCATACAGTTTACAATATGTATTGACACTTTATGTCGTGTCCTGTAATACTTAGTTTGAAGTGAGACACCTTCAGTCAATCATAACACATCCATAAAGGCTCTAAATTAAGTACAGCGTCATGCGATATAAAGTCAGACCCCTTTGGTCATTTATAACACATACATAAATGCCTTGTTTCATATGACGCTGTACTTACTATAACGTCAGGCACCTTTGGTTATTTATAACGCATACATTAAGGCTTAATGATGTAAACACATGTATTAACACTTAGGGATTTGCCACTTACAGCTAAATTAAATGTTTAAACCATGCATTTCCTTTTATTTGTAAATGTTTTAAACAATACAAATACATGACGTTTCAAAAAGTCTAGCAATGCAATTACATTGAACATTACACAGGGCTGTGAATAGTGTAGATTGACACTGAGCTGGCGGACGAATGGTTCTTGCCTCTCTTACTGCTGGAGGTACTGCATGTTGGTTCCAACCTTAAAAGTAACAACAAAGAAAGTTAGCAGGTATGTTAGGAAATGCCTTTGTCACACCATCTGGATAAGGGTATTTCTATTCTATTCCTCTTTTATTTACAAATGTCTCAAGTCTCATGACGTGACTAAGTGGCTGTATCTAGGCAAATTTGTATTTAGCTGAGCCTGCTAGCTAGCCAAATTTTGGCTATTGCTGTGAAGTCACTGAAATGATTTGAAATAATAATTGAGGTAGCTACAATATGTCATCTAACTCAACATTTGACTACTACAAACTCATTTAAATTACTAACTTATTTGTTTTTTGCTGTCCAGTGGGAGCACAAGTGGACATTTGACTTGCGAACTCATTACATGACCAGCGTCTCGCCAACAACCCTTGAAAAGTAATTCTGGGTCAAGGAATTTTGGAAATGTTCAAGATAAAAAATACTCCAGGTAATAGTAGAAAAGTGTCAATAAACATGATATATTAAGTATAATTGTCGAATCATTAACAATAATCCATATATATAACCATATTTAAGTGGCATTTTATGTTTAAAAACATGTCCCAATGTTAAATAAATGCCCCATAAGCGGTGCTTATGCCAAACTTTATAAAGCAAAGGTTTGTCACATTTGACATTGGTGGTTATGTCACACAGTTATGCCTCATTTATGAACATGAGCATGCCATATGGTTATAGCTGATTTGTAACACTTATGTAGTCTTTATGAAGGCTTCATGAAGGCTTTATTATTGCCTTTATAAAATGCACGCCATTTAAAGTGGGACCCTTTAAACAGTAAAAGCGTGCACTGTATGACAAAGTAATAAACCGTTTAGGCAATATGAAAGAGGGTGACATTGGCGTGTCTCTTTCTTACTTGCCTGCTTGCTCGCATGCACACACACACACACACACACAAATCAATACCATGGACATCCACATCATATTTAGCCTATGTTGATTGGACTAAATAGTTTTTGGTATATTTTATTTGTCACTGTATTAGACTATGCATAGGTGATTTAAATTATGTTGAAATATTTAAGTTGAAATGGTGTTGGAATATTGGAGGCAGCGCCTGTTTTCTTAGCGAATTTGCGGTAACTCTGTAGTTCTAAATCAATAGTTGTTTAGTAGTTTGATAATGTCGGAAACATGAACTTACTTTACCACGCTGTAGGTCATGTTATTGTTTGTTACATGCAATATATTTTGTGGACTTCACCTGACAGATGTCGCTCTCTGGTTATGTGATGTAACAAAGGTGTGGTTGAATTTATTCTGCCACTGTGTCTTCTTATTGTTTCGGTTTTAGGTCTATATATCATATATGTCAACGCATATGAACTAAGAGGTTATAGCGGAAACAATGTTATTATCACAACACATATGTTGTAATATGGCTTTTTTTTCTGGCTTGGCTTCCCTGGTGATTTTTACCCATGCACCGCTACTGTGTTATTGTGTGTTGGGCCATCACGAGCCGCGAGAACTGCTTTAATGCGCCTTGGTATAGATTCTGTAAGTGTCTGGAACTTCCTGTGTGGAAGCACCCCATGCTTTCAATATACTCAGTATCCTTTATTTACTCAAGTGCTTCCTTTATTTTGGTAGTTTCCTGTAGAATGGATGTAGAGGTATCGCTCGAGTTGCACCAAAATTGAATATAACATTGCGGATGAAGTTCAGAATGACACAATTTCATGTGCCCTACCTTTATTCTTCTACGAGCGGCGTTGGGTTTAGCGCTAACCGACCGTTATAGAACATCTAAAGACTTCCATCACTGTACTGCAACACTAGACATGCCGTTTCTAAAAGGACGTATTTGGGTGTTTTTGGAGCCTTTGTCCATGTTTTTCAGGGGCAAATGATAGCAATAACCAATCGCGATGAGGCATAGCCAGCTGGGAACTCTATTGCGTGCTTCCAACAACCACAGTGAATATGACTGAGCGTACTGTATAATGTTGCAATGGTAAAACTTTTGATCCGACACGATCATTTTGCCTAATGTGTTGGCATGCATAACATTTTTTTTAACCAATTATGAAGGTTGTTAAAAAGCGTGATTTTTATAATATAACGATATTTTTCAACAACTTAGAGTAGGCACTTGCCGGTAATGTTGCATAAAACGTTTGAAAGGTCTACAGTATAATTTTCATTGAACACAATCAAAGTTAACATGAAAACATAGATGCCTTCAATTGCCTAGTTATTTTACAACGTGCTATTGAGCTCCAAATGGATAACTTGAAATAACATGGTGTAGGTTATTTAAACGATCTAAATAAATGCAGGCAATTAACCCCAATTGCACCAAGAGAGCTGGAAAATGGTGACCCTGGCCTTGACCCCACTCTCCGTGGGTGTCTGGGATATGTAAGGGGTTGGGATATGCAAGGAACACATTTCCATTACACACTTGTACAAATGTGTAACAGGACAAATATAAGCACCCACCAATTTTATTTAAACTTTCTTAACGTTTAGACAGCAATGTTTTAATTGGTTTTCCTTTAAAATTATAAGAAAATAAAATGCATAAAATAAAATTCACTTAAAATCCTATTGTGTGGTGTGAGCGCTGGGGGGCAATGAAGTTCTACCGCAGTCATAAAGTAGGCGGCATCTGGAATCTGCTTTGGGTAGGTGACATTTTGTCCCGAAGACAACCGTTAATTCCTGTTGACTCTGGTGTTGCTTCCATTTTTTATGTGCATTAATCAACTCGTAACAAAAAATGTACCTAGCCAAGTGATCAGTTCTTCTCCCTACATTCTCTTTTCCCTCCGTTACACGTCTCTCACTCAATGTCGTTCTTTGTTATAAGTCTCTCACTCAATTTCGTTCCAACCGCTCCCTACACACCCTCGTGCTGAAATGATTGCCTATGAAAAAGTCTAAATGATAGAATACACAAACAAAACTGTAGACAAGCTACATTCCTTAGAAATTCAGGACAGCTTAATCAAAATGGTTGATTAAATTGCGTATTCATTAGTCTAGGGGCCTACTTTGTTTCATGATTAACAAAAGCCTGCCCACCAAGTTTAAGCTCACAAATCAAACACAGGGCAAAGGAATACACACCATATGCTGGTATATGTTAACTACGATGAAGTGCGGAGCGCTTTATATCCATGGGAAATCATTTGAAAGAGTCATATCCCCTCTTACTAACATTACAGCATTGTTGCATCATTGTTGCATTTATGATGGGACCTGTTAATGCTAGTTTTGTGATAACTGCATTGTGATTTTAATTTTGAAGAGGAAATAAAACAGTTAGGGATTTTTTGGTGAGGCATTTTTTTCTTAATGTTAAGGATTCAATTTCCTTTAACATTCACACCCCTAGCCTATATAAGTACACATAAAGATGAAGGCAAATTCGGTCAATTCTGAAGTCCCATCATGTCAGCAAAATAGAACAAAAATGGTCTCATTGGCAACCCAAAATTCATGCCAATCACTGGATTAGGTTGCATATCAAAATATTTTCAATCATGCATTCCTGCTTGGACATGTTATTTTTGAACACCATCTCAGTAGTCTGCTACACTTCTTAATAAAGCGTTGTGAATTACTTTAAAATAACATTTACATACAAATATACGTTTAATAAAGGCTTTAGATGTATGGCAGCATAATACAGCATATTATTATACAATAATATGTGATCAATGCTACAATAGCTTTATCATCACTATTATCCTGTATCTTCTGGAATCATGGAAGGAGATGATGACTCAAGTCTTTTCTGTTGGAGTGCCACCAAATCATGGGCAGAAAACATTTGTGGCACCAGTGGCACCTGGGGAAAATATCTGGAGCCCTGTATTAGCAGTTTTCGTGTTTCATGTCAGTTGTAATTTTGGGTGAACTATCTCTTTAAGTCTTTGCCATCTTGGAGATGAACAAATAATCAAAGGCTAAGGTCACATTGGACAGCTTTAAGGAAATGAGCTTCAAGTCATGTGCGATAAACTGGGTTTTCCCCTAAATGTTCAGAGTCCAATAAGGAAAAAACACACTCACTGACCTAGTCTCTGTTTGGATCGTGCCCACAAAGGAGAAAAAAAAAGAAGAAAAAAAATGTTTTGCAACAGAAGATGAAAATGAGTCCAGGTAGTCGCTCCCTGTTTCAATTCCTTTTCCTCCATTTGGTGCCAAATGAACACGATGGACATCTGTCACCCCATGAATCTCAGTAATGAGTCACTTTCAATTGCAGTCAAATAGCAGTCACTCTTTTCCAGAGAAAATCACAGTGAGTGAATTCAGATACGAAGATTGTAAAAGAACATTTCAAACCCAGTTTTTAATGGGAGATACATTTATAAATTAGATATGACCCATCTTAAGAAACAAACCTAATATCCGGCATAAGTAATCTATCAATGTACTAACTTTCTGAGTTGTTTTAGTTGATGGACTGATGACGATATCTCTCTAACTCGTTTGGAGTGCTCAATTAACAAACCAATCATGCTTTAGAGGAAATCTGCATGCTCATAGTCTAGATGTTGCAATTATGTATAATATTTCATTAGTAAATATAGTGTAATATAATGTAATGTATGACACAGTGAATGTGTGCGGCTCTGTAGAGATGAACAGAGGAAACTCCTGAAGAAATTAAATTCCCAAAATATGACAAAAATATGATAAAAGCAGAAATGTCACAAAATGTCAGTCGTGGATCACCATAATTGAAAACCATTTTTATTTTACCTTTATTTAACTAGGCAAGTCAGTTAAAGAACAAATTCTTATTTTCAATGACATCCTAGGAACAGTGGGTTAACTGCCTGTTCAGGGGCAGAACAACAGATTTGTACCTTGTCAGCTCGGGGATATGAACTTGCAACCTTTCGGTTGCTAGTCCAACTCTCTAACCACCCAATGTCAATATGGATATATTTTAAAACAGAGGTACATTTGCCATGGGTGCAAGTCTGTTACGGTCTCCATCTCCTTTTCCATTGTCTTCCAAAACAGTATTTAAGTAGTGTTTTAATAACATTTTGTAGTATATTAGTACAGTAGTATTTTAGTAGTGTTTAGTCGTTTTTTTGTAGTTGTTTGGCTAAGCAATGAGATAATGTTGTATAATGCAGAAAGCCTAGCACTCAGCCTACATCCAATCCATAAACACCCAAGTAAAGATAAAATTACTCAAGGTGCAATTAAACGAAGCAGATAGCCTAGATTGTTACCTGGGAGCGAGGTTGTTGTTTTCGGGAACAAAGCTCCATGGAAAAGTGTCCCTGGCATCCCGTAGACCCCTTTGCCCTTTCTCCATTCCCCTAACTGGGCAAACGCTTGTTTGAAAGCACTGAACACCGCCATGTCTTCACACCTTTCTTCAAAAATAGAAGATGTATTATTTATGTGTGTTACTCCACAAACAATCGTTTGGACTCGCACCCAAAACCATTACCCCCATTCCATCCCCACACTCCCTAGTCACACTGCTTTAGTTTGTGGATCGAACAAACCAGTCCCCTTGACTTTTTCTTATTCAAGATGAATATCCTTTGAAAAGTGGATAGATGCTCACTTGAATAAGAAAAACTGTATCTCACAATGTAGATGACTATGGTTATCGACCCTCCTGCATGATACTTATGGTGTTTTGGTATTTCACAGAATGGGACTACCACCAATATTGTTTTTGCTTTTGTTGTGGATATTTTGACACATACTTAAATTGTCTTATCAATATTGTCCAATTCCACAAAATTCACCACCTACAAACTCCCTATACATCTTTATAGGATTATTATAAGTTTAAGTCTTAAGCAGATAAAGCTCTGTGAAATGCCTGTCTCTCTTTACCCTCCTCCCCCCTTCCCTCTGAGATCACAGAGCTATGCCAGCACAGCCATCCTAATTATCATTCAATTATCTCTGACTAGAACCAGCGTTTACAGTACATTGTTTACGTACAAGGAACCCAAAAAATATACATACAAGGAACCCAAAAAATCATTACGTTATTACAACCAGATAACAACCAGTTACTTTGTTGTAAACTTGTTGTAATGACGTCATTTCAATCAGCTTTACCCGCTGGGAAGGGAATTTTGTTTCGGAAACTCATAAATTAGCTGTTCTGCCTATCCTTGCACCCTCTCCCACTTTCCTCTCTTCCCTCTTTCCCTCCCTCCTTTGAGTATGTCCAGACACTATTCAGCATGTGGACGAGAGCAAGCACATCGCCGTTTTCAACAAGGGGCGCTTCTTCAAGGTGTGGGTGTTCTACGATGGGCGCCTGCTGTTGCCGCGGGAGATCGAGCAGCAGATGGAGAGGATCCTGGCTGATAAGAGCGAGCCCCAGGAAGGGGAGGAGTACCTGGCTGCGCTCACTGCAGGGGAGAGGTGGGTGGGGCTTCTGACAGGAAGCGATGTCATTACGGCAGCTGGGTCATACTCACTGGCTTGCTACGCTAGACACGTAACTTATGCCAGTGTAGCAGTTTTAAAAAACTACTGTTTTCCTGATACCCCAATGTAGCTCCTATGCATTTATTTTACATTTATTTTGCCCTGACATGGGACGATTAAGTACTGTTGCTTGTTTGTGAATTCAAGTTCAGAGCAGTTTGACCACGAGCCGGATGCCTTTGTAGCTAATTCCCCTGGTGAATATTGAACTGACCCGACCTGCTATCACACTACGTTTGTGTGCATGACAAGGGACCACTAATTGTACCAGTAGAAATTGCTGTCAGTATTAAGTTTCCATTTTACGGCATGCAAAGGAAAAGTCACAGTCGAAATGTTTACGTTTTGTTTGTTATTGGACCTGTTTAAGTAGTCCCTCCCTTTTTCAGTCCATTGTTTTTCGTTGGGTACCAAATTATCATGACCCTTGTCAGTAATGCACAAAGATGTAATGTGTGGAGCATTTCATAAAAAGAATGTAACTGTGTGTAGGGTTAATATGTGACCCACCACCTCAATTCGGTCTAATGTAGCAACATGGTGTTTTTTTTTACATTGGAAAAAAGTACAGACTGAATGTTTTGCATTCCCAAACTGGGGTATGCGCAATACCATCGGGGGTACGCCAAATACAAATGTGATTCACATTTTTTTTTTAATTCATATACATTTTTTTCTTTGTTTTATTTTTTTTTCACGTTTTTCAAACAGTCCATTTATTTTTTCCAATGGCGCCATACATTTGGGTGAGTTTTTTCTCGTCTGAGTAACCTCATTTCACTGCCAAAAATAAAATGAATCTATCTAGTGTTCAGCGAAACAGAACAATATCAAATACAGGTAGCCTAGTCAAATAATTAACATCCAATCAAATTAACCGTTACTCTCTCGTGGGAATTCCACTAATGGTCCGTATGTAGCCGAACGTGTCTGCTGCTCATTCCGTTTGCTCGAAAATTGATAAATGGTAAAAGAAAAGTAAGGCATGCGTCCATAGAGACACATACCAGCTCTACTGGTAGTACTGCTACTACTAGCAGTACTAAACCTGCACCTGTCGGCGACACAAGTTGTTCTGCTTCCACGAGCACAACCAATGCTAGCATCAGTAATTCTACATTTGTTGTTAGCCCAGCTAGCATAGACACTGACAGTTGTGAATCTGATGCAGCCGAAGAGCTACTGCCCCATTACCTGGGAAAGCACCAAACAACAGACAGGGACGTTGTTGGACCGTCGAAGAGGCGCA
This sequence comes from Oncorhynchus nerka, assembly GCF_034236695.1. Lineage (NCBI taxonomy): Eukaryota > Metazoa > Chordata > Actinopteri > Salmoniformes > Salmonidae > Oncorhynchus > Oncorhynchus nerka. The sequence continues at coordinate 62,230,059 of NC_088404.1, read as the reverse complement.
AATATGATGAGAACTACATTGATTTGGGGTTCACTTATATTGGGAGTAGTGCCTTTCCTCAGCCACAGTGTGTTATATGTGAAAAAAACAATTTGATGAAACCTTCACTCTTGCGCGGACATTTAGAAACAAAGCATGCCAATTTGAAAAATAAGCCACGGGATTTTTTGAGCGAAAATTAAGACACCATTCAAGTAGTAAGACATGTGTAAAAGCAACAGATACCATTTAATAAGAAGGGGCTAGAAGAGTCTTATATGGTGAGCGACCGAGTGGCTAGGACAGACAAGCCCAATACTATTGTGGAGGACTTCATTCTTCCTGGTGCGCGGATATGGCTGGGACAATGCTGAGGGAAAAGGCAAAAAAAACTATACAGACAATGACTTCAAACAACACTGTTTCACGACGCATCAGTGACATGGCAGGAGATGTTTTGAAACAATTACTGCTTCGCATACAAGCCAGTGAATTCTATGCTTTACAGCTGGATGAGTCAACAGACATGGCAGCTCCTGGTCTGTTACATTTATGGGGGGTCAATTAAGAAAGACATCCTCTTCTGCAAACCAGAACAACAGGAGAGGATATTTTTAAAGTATTGGACAGCTTTGTGACATCAAATGGACTTTGGTGGTCAAGGTGTGTTGGTATCTGTACTGATGGCGCAAAAGCCATGACAGTGAGACATAGTAGAGTGGTAACGCGCGTGCAAGCAGTTGCTCCCAACGCCACTTGGGTACACTGCAGCGTCCACCGAGAGGCTCTTGCTACCAAGGGAATGCCTGACAGCTTGAAAGACATTTTGGACAATACAGTGAAAATGGTTAACTTTGTTAAAGCAAGGCACCCTGAACTCTCGTGTATTTTCTGCACGATGTAACGCTTTTACAACATACAGAAGTGCGCTGGTTATCAAGGGGTAAAGTATTGACATGTTTTTTTTAATTGATAGAAAAGCTTAAAGTTTTCTTTACTGACCATCATTTTCACTTGTCTGACATCTTGCATAATGACGAGTTTCTCACACGACTGGCCTATCTGGGTGATGTTTATTCTCACCAGAATGATCTGAATCTAGGATTACAGGGACTCTCCACAACTATATTCAATGTGCGGGACAACATTGAGGTTATGACTAAGAAGTTGGAACTCTTCTCTGTCTGCATTAACAAGGACAACACACAGGTCTTTCTGTCAGTGTATGATTTGTGTGCAAATTTGTGTGCAAATTAACTCAAGCTTACGGACTTGGATTTGTTATCCCTTTCATGCCCTGCCTCCAGTCCACTTACCGATATCTGAACAAGAGAGCCTCATCGAAATTGCAACAAGTTGTTCTGTGAAAATTGAATTTAATCAAGAAGCCACTTCCAGATTTCTGGATTGGGCTGCACTCAGAGTATCCTGCCTTGGCAAATCGCAATGTTAAGACACTGATGCCCTTTGCAACCACGTACCTATGTGAGAGTGGATTCTCAGCCCTCACTAGCATGAAAGCTAAATACAGGCACAGACTGTGTGTGGGAAATTATTTAAGACTAAGACTCTCTCCAGTACAACCCAGCATTGCAGAGTTATGTGCATCCTTTCAAGCACACCCTTCTCATTAACCTGTAGTGAGTTATTCACAATTTTCGATTAACAAATAAGGTTTTATATTTAAGATGGTTAAATAAAAAGCAAACATATTGATTATTATTATATTATTATTTGTGCGCTGGTCCTATAAGAGCTCTTTGTCACTTCCCACGAGCCGGGTTGTGACAAAATCTCACACTCATAATATATGTTTTGTATATTGTGTGTGTGGCAGGCTTACAATGACTGTAAAAATCAACATTTGAGAGTGCGCTGACCCTGATGCTAGAGGGGGTACGCAGCTGGAGGTTGAATGTTTGAAGAAGTACGGGACTATAAAAAGTTTGGGAACCACTGGTCTATGCCCATTCAGCATTGTACACACCCTCTTAAGCCATATCCCCACCCATCTCTTTAAAGATTCACATGTGAGGCCATGTGTGAGTAAGGTAGTGTAGTGAACAACCAAAGATTTCAAGACTAAAAGTGGTGAAAGTAGTAGAAAAAAGTAGGTGTAAAAATAGACTTTATTTAGTCCTTGGCCTTCATCTGTCACGACTTCCGCCAAACTCTTTTCCTCTCCTTGTTGCCGGTCTTCTAGCCATCATCGATCCACTTTTCCTTTTGTTTTGTCTTGTCTTCCCACACACCTGGTCTAAATTCCCTCACTACATGTGGTGTATTTAACCCTCTGTTCCCCCCATGTCTTTGTGCGGAATTGTTTATTGTAAGTGCATGTGCACGTTTTCTCTGGTGCGCGACGGGTTTTGTACCCATTTGTTTGTTGTTCTGGTTTCCGGTGGTTTTATGAATAAAACTGCTCCGTTGATTACCCAGTTTTGCTCTCCTGCGCCCGACTTCCCTTCCGTTAGTTACGCACTCCCTTACAACATCCTAATCTGACTTTGATGCAGGTCATGTTGTTCTTCACATTACCGTCTCTGTTAAACACATGCTATATCCAATAAAATCTATTTTTATTTGTCACATGTACAGGATAAAGAAGGTGTAAACGGTAGAGTGAATTTGTTATCTGCATAGTAGCAATATCAAAAATAGAATGTGTCCAGAAAAAAATATATTGTATAAATATTTTATAATTATCGGATGATGCTTACCCAGACACACTTGTCTAAATTGATGGGTCATGTGAAAGAAATGCTGTAACCACCCCCCAGCCAAATCTACTGTAGCTAAGAGGATGGGTCACTATTGTCTAGGCATGCACATGTTCAAAAATAAAATAGATGGCCATAATCACATTAGCTAGCGAGACAGTAAGCTAACGTTCGATAGCTAGTGAACAGTATGCTTTAACTTGCAATGAAAACAACTTTCTGACAAAATTTGAAACATGTCATATCTGAAAATGTAGCTTGACCCATACACAGTACCATTCAAAAGTTTGGACACACCTACTCATTCCAGGGTTTTTCTTTATTTTTACAATTTTCCACATTGTAGAATAATAGTGAAGACATCAAAACTATTTAATAAAACATATGTGATGCGATTCAGGAAACTAGGCATGTGTCGCAAGTAAGGACTTCACAGAAGAGCCATTTGAACATAAAAAATATTTTTTTATCAAAATGCGTTTTTTGGCAGAATTGCCTTTTTGAACATGTGAACTTTCATGTGCCTTAATAACAAACTTGTATGCCATCTGTAAATACAAATACAATTGTTAAATTGCCAGCCTTGTTGGTTAAGCCTCAGAAAAAGTAGCAACCTTCCCACTAGCCATGATTGGCTGAGATATTGAGTGGGCTGGACATGCCAAGAGAGGAGTTTGGATTGGTCGCTGATTTTTTTTAAATGTATGGTGTAGTTGAGCTGCATAAGTGAGTGTGCAAGGCTGTCATCAAGGCAAAGGGTGGCTACTGAAGAATCTAAAATCTCAAATATATTTCAATTTGTTTAACACTTTTTTGGTTACTACATAATTCCATATGTGTTATTTCATAGTTTTGAGGTCTTCACTATTATTCTACAATGAAGAAAATAGTAAAAATAAAGGAAAACCATTGAATGAGTAGGTGTTTCCAAACTTCTGACTGGTCTGTAAATTGGCTTGAAATTCTACGGCAAGACTTGAAAATGGCTTTCTCGCAATGATCAACAACCATCTGTAGCCTGAAGAATTTTTAAATAATATTGTGCAAATATTGTACAATCCAGGTGTGCAAAGCTCTCAAAGAATTACCCAGAAAGACTGACAGCTGTGATCGCTGCCAAAGGTGATTCTAACTCAGGGGGTTGAGTACTTATTTAATCAAGATATATTAGTGTTTTATTTTTTTATTTTAAAAAAAATATTTTTTACAAATGTTAGAAATGTTCTTCCACTTTGACAAAAGAGTATTTTGTGTAGATCATTGACGAACTCAGTTGACACAACAAAGGGGAAAAGTTCAAGGGGTGTGAATCCTTTCTGAAGGCACTGTACATTATCTACACTGTATAATGTGCATTCGGAAAGTATTCAGATCCCTTGACTTTTTCCACATTTAGTTATGTTACAGTCTTATTCTTAAATGTATTAAAACAAATCTTCAATCTGCACACAATACCCTATAATGACAAAGTGAAAACAGGTTTTTAGAAGTTTGCAAATATAAACCTAAATACATAAGAATTCACACCCTTTGCTACGAGACTCCAAATTGAGCTCGGTGCATCCTGTTTCCATTGAACATCCTTGAGACGTTTCTACAACTTAAAAAAAAATGTTTTTACAACTTGATTGCAGTCCACCTGTGGTAAATTCATATTCAAGAATATGGCTGTAACGTAACAAAATTTGGAGAAAATTAAGGGGTCTAAATCCATGTGACAAATTTGGGTAAGTAGTAAGTCTCTTGACGGGGCAACAACATTTTGGAAAACAGTTTAATCTGTGTTTTTCAACGATAGGTAGTGAGTGAGAACACTGGTAGAATTTTCTTTGACAACAGGAACCGAGTACATGGCACCAACTGGAGAGAGGGACAAGCGGCTTGAAGTGGCATAGCTCTACTAACTACCTTATCGGTCAAGCCCAATTGTTCTCATATTTAATAAAACCCATGCCATCTGAGTTGAAGAGTTAAGGATAGGTTCGCCAAAGACATCCGACCATTTAATCTTGCTGAGGGCCAAAATCTTGTATTATGGAAGTTATCAGTTGTACGTGAGCTGCAGACAACTGCCAAACGGAGCAGTTGCTATGGCTACCATGTACTGTATATATTCTGGTATTGATGATGGCTACTCACGCAGAGCGGGGGACAGATAGATGAGCAGCTAATGGAGGAAGTTATTTCTGATCGTAAAAGTGAGCTTGGGATGGGCATGATTGTTATCAGGACGGGACAGGAAAGTTCCGGGTTTATAGAACTATTGTGGTATCAGGACAGTATAGGAAAAAAATTGACAGGACAAGACAGTACAGGATTCTTCACTTCTGAATCAACCTCTAATGTCCACTCCACTACTCCTATTTGACCTCTAACCCTGCTCACCAGGACACCATGGGCTAAAGCACGTGAAACCTACTTCAGAAGTGGCAAGAACAAGCAGTCACTGGATGCCATTGAGAAGGCTGCCTTCTTCGTAACCCTCGACGACTCAGAACAGAAATACGAGACCGACAACCCGGTGAAATCATTAGACAGCTACGCCAAGTCCCTCCTCCACGGCAAATGCTACGACAGGTGAGTGGCTGAAACCAGTCAAAGGTTGTGATTGAGCAATTTCCAACCAATGACAGCCAATGAGGACAGCTCAGGCTATCAATTCCACTGAGGAATTATAACAATTCCCACTGGGCCCATACGTCAATTCAATATCTAGTCCACGTTGGCTCAATGTAATTTAGGTGAAATGACGTGGAAACAACATTGATTCAACCAGTGTGTGCCCAGTGGGTTATGTCACATTGTGCTGTTTCTTCCATATACCCTGGTCCAAAATCTGTTTGTGTGGTTTTGCCAACTGCTATGGTTATTTTCACGACAAACAATTAGCATGGGAGTTGGCAAGACAGCACAAACAGATCTGGCACTAAGCTACTGTTTCTGTAGGCCAGTTACCATAATCTCACTGCAGTTGCTACATCCATTTTTAGCCTTTTAAATGAATATTAAATAGCCTCCTCCATTGAATATTGAACAATATAACTTACAGATGACTCATGAGCTCAGTTCAGCAGTCATACCCTATTAAAAACCCAAATATTAGCTTGTTTTACTCCTTAGCTTGTAAACAAACAATGTATAGCCTCTAAACATGGTTAAAGCTATAATATTGATATCATGGATGGGTCAGTCCCTGTATCCATAGCTCTGTTTCATTTCTCCAGTCCCATCACTCAGCGATTTAGTAAATCATTGGCGGGGTGTCTACTATGTTATTGTTCGAACTGCAGAATGCCACTTTAAGGTACATTTTACATGGTGCTGTGCTTCCCCAGGTGGTTTGACAAGTCCTTCAACCTCATCGTCTTCAAGAATGGAACCATGGGCCTGAATGCCGAGCATGCCTGGGCCGACGCACCAATCATAGGCCATCTCTGGGAGGTATGTCCCATACAACAACCAGTCTGCTTATTTGTGAATTGAGCATTTGGCGGGCTGTTCTTTTAATATATTGTGAACGATTTGCAATCCAAAGGGTTGAGCTCTGGTCATTGTATTGTCAATTATGTTGCCTCTCACCTCTGTCTCTCAGCAAGTCTTGTGCATGGACCCTCTGGAGCTGGGCTACACTGAGGAGGGCCACTGTAACGGGGAGCCCCACCCCAACCTGCCCGGACCCCAGAGGCTGCAGTGGGACATCCCTGCAGAGGTTCTATTTCACTTTCGTCAGAACTACTGCTAACACTACTATTGGCTATGTCAGGGGCTAGCAACTACATTAAACCTTAGGCCACATCTAATTGGCTTGTGGGGACAGATTTGGCCCATGGGCCACCAGTTTACAGACTTGTGTTCTATGTTAACTTGTGATCTTGTGATCCTCAGTGCCAGAGTACAATCCAGAGCTCTCTGAAGTTTGCCCAGGCACTGGCAGATGACGTGGACTCGCACATCTACCCCTTTAAGGACTTTGGCAAGGGTTTGATCAAGAAGTGCCGCACAAGCCCGGATGCGTTCATCCAGATTGCCCTGCAGCTCGCACACTTCAGGGTGAAGGGACTTCCAAATATATTTTAGGATTATTCTGGGTTCGACCTTCACGCAAATAGTCAGACAAGCAGAATATAGATTTAACTTGTCAAAGTGAACCAGTAAAATAAAACAAACACATTTCATCCGGATAGGAAGTGATGTGTTGCGCACTGTAGACTCCAAGGTTTCCCTTGTGTTTATTTAGCAGCGCCACTCCGCCACACCCCCAAAAATATTGAACATATTCAAAAAGAATCTGTCAACATGGACTTTGAAGATGCTAGAACTGTCCACATGTACTTGTCCTCTACAACAGCTTTCCATGGCTACTACATTTCTTTCTCAACTCTTAAAAATGAATGTTGTATTGAATGTAAACCTTGCAAAGTACAATGAATGTCTTAGGAATAACCGCTCAAAAGCTCTGCGTTTGGAATGCATGTTACATTACGAAGAGTAATGTAACCGTGAGTGCGTAGGGGCCAAGTGTAACACGGGTCAGTTGTAACAGGTAGTAGGCCTACATTACAGTCACTGTGTTTTTTGGGGGGATAGTAAAGTCAGCAATATGTTGCTAACAAGTAACAAGAACATTTTTAGAGTTCGGGATCTAGCTAATGATTAGCCCAATGGGGTTATGGATATTGGCAAACCCATGCTTCAGCCTTTTTATTTGGCCTTTATGCAGCGTCAGTTGGACTACAGATGTTAACAAATGTATTTATAACTAGCCCAGATAGTTCATCTGTTTTCTGGGCAGAACAAGCAAGGAGGTGGGCAAAGTCAAGCACGAGCTCGCGAGGTCTTATTAGTGCGTTTCGAAGCATGTGTTTGCATATTTCCATTAGGGAATGCCTCGTCTGTGAAGTGCGCGTGCACAACCGAAATTCAGCCTCTGCACTCCTTCTAAACAACATTTGAAAACATTTGAAAAAGTCTACAAAACGCGGTGTACTGTGTTCATAACAGATTGTAGTTGTGTGAACGGGGAAAAATGTATTGAGATCAGATGTGTCATCCATGAGAAAATGAGCAGCTTAGATGGCGTCCGAGTCATTTTATTTCCATTCATTCTGCAAGTAGAATGTCCATGTTCTATACAGTTATTTCGTAATGTAACATGCATTCCAAACGCAGAGCTTTTGAGCGGTTATTCCTTAGACATTCATTGTACTTTGCAGCTTAGACCCGAGGCTAGAACCAACGATAACAGTCGTTATTGTTCTCCACTGTTTTCTTTTTGTAGTTATTGTTGTAGTGTGAACGCTGACGTTCACTTGAATTAGAACGATTTCTGATATTGTTATGGTTTTCGTTACAGTTATCGTCCTAGGTGTGGATGGCACTTTAAACTGTCAGGGAAACTGCCCCTAGGAGTACAAGGCAAAAAGCAAAAATGAAGCCACGATGTGTAACAGCTGACGGCATGGTTATTATTACATACTGTATGTTCTCTGCAGGATAAGGGCAAGTTCTGTCTAACGTACGAGGCATCGATGACACGGTTGTTCAGAGAGGGCCGTACGGAGACGGTGCGCTCCTGCACCATGGAGACCTGCGCCTTCGTCCGCTCCATGATCAGAGACGAGACGGTAAGGGTCAGGGTTCACATCGACCCCTCACCTCACCACATCCGTCTATGTCGCACTTCCACATCTGCGGTGAAAGGTGACAGAGCTAGAGCGGTGTTAGTCAGACCATGAGACATTCTTCTCACAAAATCATCTGTAGCGTTCAAACGGTTTGGCCTACAAACTATTATGAAAGATGAGACTCACGAACACAATGGTGTTCTCCGTTTTGCGCTACGACCCCCACAAGCATATTGAGACTCGTCTGAAGTTGGTACAACCGATCTGCCAACTTCCTTCTGCACAGCACTGTCCTAACAGGTTGGGCTACACACTAATATGACTCATCTGTGCAAAGGTGAGACTCTCACGTACGTGTCAGTTATTTTGCTTTAAGACACCCACAGGTCTCACAAGACTTGTCTGAAAGTCCCTCGGTACCAGTTAAAAAATTTATGGAAGTATTAAAGGACACTGTTTAGTGGCAGAAATAAGGGGTTAAATATACAGCACTGAACAAAAATATAAATGCAACATGCAACAGTTTCAAAGATTTGACTGAGTTACAGTTCATAAAAGGCCTAATCTACGGATTTCACATGACTGGGCAGGGGCGCAGCCAATGAGAGGGAGTTTTTCCCCACAAAAGGGCTTTATTATAGACAGAAATACTCCACAGCACCCCCTCCTCTCCTCAGACAATCCCACAGGTGACGAAGCCGGATGTTGAGGTCCTGAGCTGGCATGGTTACACGTGGTTTGCAGTTGTGAGGCCGGTTGGACATACTGCCAAATTCTCTAAAACAACGGAGGCGGCTTATGGTAGAGAAATTAACATTCAATTATCTAGCAATAGCTCTGGTGGACATTCCTGCAGTCAGCATGCCAATTGCACACTCCCTCAAAATCTGAGACATCTGTGGCATTGTGTTGTGTGACAAACTGCACATTTTAGAGTGGCCTTTTATTGTCCCCAGCACAAGGTGCACCTGTGTAATGATCATGCTGTTTAATCAGCTTACATTTACATTTACATTTAAGTCATTTAGCAGACGCTCTTATCCAGAGCGACTTACAAATTGGTGCGTTCACCTTAAGACATCCAGTGGAACAGCCACTTTACAATAGTGCATCTAAATCTTTTAAGGGGGGTGAGAAGGATTACTTTATCCTATCCTAGGTATTCCTGAAAGAGGTGGGGTTTCAGGTGTCTCCGGAAGGTGGTGATTGACTCCGCTGTCCTGGCGTCGTGAGGGAGTTTGTTCCACCATTGGGGGGCCAGAGCAGCGAACAGTTTTGACTGGGCTGCGCGGGAACTGTACTTCCTCAGTGGTAGGGAGGCGAGCAGGCCAGAGGTGGATGAACGCAGTGCCCTTGTTTGGGTGTAGGGCCTGATCAGAGCCTGGAGGTACTGAGGTGCCGTTCCCCTCACAGCTCCGTAGGCAAGCACCATGGTCTTGTAGCGGATGCGAGCTTCAACTGGAAGCCAGTGGAGAGAGCGGAGGAGCGGGGTGACGTGAGAGAACTTGGGAAGGTTGAACACCAGACGGGCTGCGGCGTTCTGGATGAGTTGTAGGGGTTTAATGGCACAGGCAGGGAGCCCAGCCAACAGCGAGTTGCAGTAATCCAGACGGGAGATGACAAGTGCCTGGATTAGGACCTGCGCTGCTTCCTGTGTGAGGCAGGGTCGTACTCTGCGGATGTTGTAGAGCATGAACCTACAAGAACGGGCCACCGCCTTGATGTTAGTTGAGAACGACAGGGTGTTGTCCAGGATCACGCCAAGGTTCTTAGCGCTCTGGGAGGAGGACACAATGGAGTTGTCAACCGTGATGGCGAGATCATGGAACGGGCAGTCCTTCCCCGGGAGGAAGAGCAGCTCCGTCTTGCCGAGGTTCAGCTTGAGGTGGTGATCCGTCATCCACACTGATATGTCTGCCAGACATGCAGAGATGCGATTCGCCACCTGGTCATCAGAAGGGGGAAAGGAGAAGATTAATTGTGTGTCGTCTGCATAGCAATAGCTTCTTAGTTTTCATAGCTTCTTGATATGCCTCTCCTGTCAGGTGGATGGATTATCTTGGCAAAGGAGGAAGGCTCACTAACAGGGATGTTAACACATTTGTGAATAACATTTGAGAGAAATAAGCTTTTTGTGCGTATGGAACATTTCTGGGATCTTTTAGTTCAACTCATGAACCATGCGACCAACACTTCACATTTTGCGTTCATATTTTTGTTCAGTATACAGTACATGTAGAAAAAATCTTTCATATCTCTCAGATATAGGACAGACACTTCAGAACAAACTTATTTTAGTTGTTCCATGTAGTGAATCTGTTATTCAATGCGTTTGTATGGTCTAATAGCATTAAGGCCCCCCCAAAAAATTCTAAGATATATATATTTTTTTCAGTAGCTACTATCTTGTCTCATCGCTACAACTCCCGTACGGGCTCGGGAGAGACGAAGGTTGAAAGTCATGCGTCCTCCGATACACAACCCAACCAAGCCACACTGCTTCTTAACACAGCACGCATCCATGTGTCAGAGGAAACACTGTGCACCTGGCAACCTTGGTTAGCGCGCACTGCGCCCAGCCCGCTACAGGAGTCGCTGGTGCGCGATGAGACAAGGATATCCCTACAGGCCAAACCCTCCCTAACCCGGACGACGCTAGGCCAATTGTGCGTAGCCCCCTGGATCTCCCGGTCAGTTACGACAGAGACTGGGCACGAACCCAGAGTCTCTGGTGGCACTGCTGGCGCTGCAGTACAGCGCCCTTAACCACTGCGCCACCCGGGATCATTTTAAATATATTTTTGTTGATACCTCAAGGGGTCTTAAAATAAAAAATCTAATTACTAAAGGATCCATGGTATGACCTTCTTAAAACAATTCCATATACAGTTGCTTAGTAGAACCCCCCTCCCCCTGCTTTATAAGGCTTAGACTCTAATGGGTTAATTTAATCCAAAATAACAAGGTTAAACAAAGAGAAACAGAAGCCAATGCCCAACATTTAGGCTAGATTGTCAAGATGCCTTTGTACCTCCTTCTTTCCCTTCATCCTTATGGTTCTACCTCACCTCATCTCTCACTCTCTCTTTCCCCAGAGAGAGGAGCGTATGAGACTACTGAAGGAGGCGTCAGAGAAGCATCAGAACATGTATCGTGAGGCCATGATAGGGAAGGGCATCGACCGTCACCTCTTCTGCCTTTACGTCATCTCCAAGTACCTGGGAGTGGACTCTCCCTTCCTCCATGAGGTGAGTGATGGTTGCTACGGACACACACACAAAAAAAGATGAGCCCGTCTCTGTCAATGTCTTGTCTTGACTTTATTAAACCCATAGCGCCGGTTTCCCGAACACAGATTAAGCCTAGTCCTGGACTAAAATAAATGTACATTTACATTACATTTAAGTCATTTAGCAGACGCTCTTATCCAGAGCGACTTACAAATTGGTGCGTTCACCTTAAGACATCCAGTGGAACAGCCACTTTACAATAGTGCATCTAAATCTTTTAAGGGGGGGGGGGGAGGATTACTTTATCCTATCCTAGGTATTCCTGAAAGAGGTGGGGTTTCAGGTGTCTCCGGAAGGTGGTGATTGACTCCGCTGTCCTGGCGTCGTGAGGGAGTTTGTTCCACCATTGGGGGGCCAGAGCAGCGAACAGTTTTGACTGGGCTGCGCGGGAACTTGTACATGTAGATTCTAATTGAGCTTGCTTTTCAGTTCAGGAAAACAAGGCAATGATACAAATGTGTAATTTGGTTGAACTGTCCCTTTAAACGGTCTGTTTCTGTGTACTGCAGGTTCTGTCAGAACCCTGGAGGCTGTCCACCAGTCAGACTCCACTGCAGCAGGTGGAACTTTTGACCTGGCCAAACACCCTCAGTATGTCACCTCCGGAGGAGGCTTTGGCCCGGTGAGTATTATTTTCTCTCACTGCTGAATCCTTTTCAATGTCGTCCATGTTCAGCAAATAGCTCAATCTTTCACCAAGCAGTGACCCAGCATTTGGGAAAAAAGATAGTGATCTGAACTGGTAGTTTGTGATGAAGTCATCAATTTATCTGGGACCAGTTAGGGAATGTTGAAGAGGATGATCTCTTACCTGGTGTGTGTTCATTAGAACATTTAAAATATAATGTTTAAAAACATTTTGCAGCTACAATGAACATTTCCTATTGGACAAGTCCAGGTACTTTGGTGCCTAATTAAAGAGACAGAGCTTATCTACGGTTGTGTCCTCCAGGTGGCTGATGACGGTTACGGAGTTTCCTACATCATTGTTGGAGAGGACCTCATCAACTTCCACATCTCCAGCAAACACTCTAGTCCAGAGACCGTATGTTTACATGTGTTACAATTCCATTTAGATATGCTAATATGCCATGTCTGCAATTTTGGTTTTACAGTTCTCTCTTTCTCTCTCTTCCTCTCACTCTCTCTCTCTCTCCCTCTCTCTGTCTTCCTCTCTCTCTCTCTCTCTTCCTCGCTCTCTCTCTCTCGCTTCCTCTCTCTCTCTCTCTTTCTCTCTCTCTCTCTCTCTCTCTCTTCCTCGCTCTCTCTCTCTCTCTCTCGCTTCCTCTCTCTCTCTCTCTTCCTCTTCCTCTCTCTTTCTCTCTCTCTCTTCCTCTCTCTCTCTCTCTCTCTCTCTCTCTCTTCCTCTCTCTCTCTCTCTCTCTCTTCCTCTCACTCTCTCTCTCTCTCTCTCTCTCTCTCTCTGTCTTCCTCTCTCTCTCTCTCTTCCTCGCTCTCTCTCTCTCTCTCGCGCTTTCTCTCTCTCTTCCTCTCGCTCTCTCTCTCTCTCTCTCTCTCTCTCTCTCTCTCTCTCTAGGACTCCCACCGCTTCATGGGTAACATTAAACAGGCCATGCTGGAACTTAAGGGTCTGTTTGACCTCAACAAGAAAGCCATCAAGTGATTTTTTTCTCTCCTAATTTGAAGAAAATAAAACAAACAATTTAAATATTTGTTAACAAAAAGGCATGCTCTTCCCGAAGCTTTTACATTGAAATTGTTGCGTTTTTATTTCTAAGTTAATTATACATTTTCATAACATTAATTAAGTGTGGAAAATATACATTTTAAATCATGGATATTTATGTCACATTTCGCTTTGTTGCTTTTTTGGTTTTGTTCTTGTGATGGGGTAGTTTTAACTGTATGTAGCGCACAGATAAAAAAATGGCAGTTTCTCTGCCGGACTGTATACACCAGTGCCTTAGTGGCCCACTAATGGAGAGAGAGGCAATGAGAGAGGACAGTGAGCGGGAGTACTTTCAAGTTGCCCCTAGACACTGATCTAAATTCAGTTTTGCATTTTGTTCCACTAATGATGAAGGTAATATTTGAGTAGGGTAAACTGATCCTAGATCTATATTGTGTTATTTATCGTGTGTACTGCCAGTTTTTATCTTATTTTAGCTACTATGTTTTTATGACTAGTGATAAAGTTGTTTATTTTGTTGTGTGGTCATTTTCATACTCAGGTTTTTGAACTTGGCGTAGTTTTAGGGTTCAGTTTGCCACAGCATTACAGGTTTGGCGTGTACAGTAAGGTTTCGGGATACACTACTACTGCTGAATTCCAAATGGAACTCTAGCCTCTAACTTCTATCTTCTGTAGATCTGAAAATATTTAAGTTTATGGTGAAAATTCCACTTAGCCTCTCCAAGGGCTAGATGGAGTAATTACCATAATGATTGTCTATGGGTAAAAAAAGCTATTTAGAATACAGAATATTACGCCTCACAGCAGATAGTCGTTCGAAGTAAACATGGATATTTGTGTTTTAGTAGAAGGAAGATATGGTGTCGTTTGGGAGTAATCTCGCCTGGGTCAAGTTCAGCATGGCACAATGTTGTGGAACGTAGAACAAACATGCCTCTCTAACATGTAAAAAGAGGAATCACTTCAAATCATGACATTCCTAAATGTTTGCCTACTGAACATGGCCCTGCGTTGCATGTTGAATTTTGAATCCTCTCATTGCAGCTGTTGATGGGTTAGGGGTGGTCACTGCACTTTTTGTTTGTCAGCGCTCTACAGGACTGGCCCTTCAGATCACACTAGCCTAACTGCCTTTGTAGCCTTTAGCCATGGTTGTTTTCATTAGGGCACAATGTAGCAAAACATTTTGCAACAGAAAGCGAAAACAAGCATTTCTTGTTGGACTGTTTTTTTCTTCAGTTTTGTGTATAATGAACACGACCCAGGTCTCAGACCACAGACGATCTGACTATATCTGCTTATAAAGGGACTTTTCATCCAGGGGTGAACTGTCATGATGTATATCATAAGAATGTCAACTGACTGTTGTAGTTCCGTTTGTTGTAGATCATTTTTTCAAGTGAAGAGACTGTCGTATTTCACCAACATGAATACAGTGTCTCAAGAGACTTGCAGTGTGTTGAATGTGAACATTTTTGGAAACTATTGGGGCTGTACACAGATGCAGGATACATAGGATTAGACAATGGTGTATAGGACTATACTACATAGGAAAGACTTTAAAAAATGTAGTAGGCTAACTTGTAACCAAGATCAATTCTTTGCTCATTTAGGTATTGAAAAGGACATTTTATTTTATGATTAAAAAAACATTTTTGACATGACTTTGTTATTCCTGACTTTGTTATTGCATACGTGGAAAACAATCTATTGTAGTTGTAATACAACTTCTCACAGTAGACCCGTTTACACATCTGCCTGGTTTGGATGAAGAAGCTAGCTAATTTAAAGATACGTGTAAAAAGACAAGCAGCTGAAATACCAAAACTTTTTAACACAATAAAAGCGAATGTCAACCAACTGAATTCTGACTCTTTGAATGTGAAGTTACATTTTTACATTGTACATTCTATTGTGGGCTCATTGCAGTTTTACTTACTCAAGTTGTTCCCAGTGCAGATCATTAATTTGATTGGCTTATGAAAGGTTGGGCGGAGCTAACTTTTTTCAACATACAGTGCATTCAGAAAATATTCAGACCCCTTGACTTTTACCACATTTTGTTACGGTACAGCCTTATTCTAAAATTGTTTAAATTAAAACATTTCCTCATAAATATACACACAATAGTTCATAATGACAAAGCAAAAACAGGTTTAGACAGTTTTGCAAATTTATGAGAAATGTAAAACAATTACCTTATTTACCTAAATATTCAGACCCTTTGCTATGAGACTTGAAATTGAGCTCAGGTGCATCCTGTTTCCATTGATCATCCTTGAGTTGTTTCTACAACTTGATTGGAGTCCACCTGTGGTAAATTCAATTGATTGGACATGATTTGGAAAGGCACACACCTGTCTATATAATGTCACATAGTTGACAGTGCATGTCAGAGCAAAAACCAAGCCATGAGGTCGAAGGAATTGTCCGTAGAGCTCAGAGACAGGACTATTTTGAGGCACAGATCTGGGGAAGGGTACCAAAAATTGTCTGTAGCATTGAAAGTCCCCAAAAACACAGGGGCCTCCTTCATTCTTAAATGGAAGAAGTTTGGAACCACCAAGACTCTTCCTAGAGCTGGCTGCCCAGCCAAACTGAGCAATCGGGGGAAAGGGCCTTGGTCAGGGAGGTGACAGAGCTATAGAGTTCCTCTGTGGAGATGGGAGAACCTTCCAGAAGGACAACCATCGCTGCAGCACCACCAATCAGGCCTTTATGGTAGAGTGGCCAGGGAAGACACTCCTCAGTAAAAGGCACATGACAGCCCACTTGGAGTTTGCCGAAAGGAACCTAAAGGACACAGACCATGAGAAACAATATTCTCTGGTCTAAAGAAACCAGATTTAACTATTTGGCCTGAATGCCAAGTGTCACGTCTGGAGGAAACCTGCTTCTATTCCTACGGTGAAGCAAGGTGGTAGCATCATCCTGTGTGGTTGTTTTTCAGCGGCAGGGACTGGGAGACAAGTCAGGTTTCGATGGAAAGATGAACAGAGCAAAGTATTGAGAGATCCTTGATGAGAACTTGCTCCAGAGCTGGGGTGAAGGTTCACCTTCCAACAGGACAACAACCCTAAGCACACAGCCAAGACAACGCAGGGGTGGCTTTGGGACAAGTCTCTGAATGTCCTGGAGCGTCCCAGCCAGAGCCCGGACTTGGACCCGATCGAACATCTCTGGAGAGACCTGAAAATAGCTATGCGGCGACGCTCCCCATCCAATCTGACAGAGATTTTGAGGATCTGCAGAGAGGAATGGGAGAAACTCCCCAAATACAGGTGTGCCAAGCTTGTAGCGTCATACTCAAGAAGACTCAAGGCTGTAATCGCTGCCAAAGGTGCTTTAAGAAAGTACTGAGTAAAGGGTCTGGATACTTATCTGAATATATTTATTTATTTATTTTTTATTTCACCTTTATTTATCCAGGTAGGCTAGTTGAGACAAGTTCTCATTTACAACTGCGACCTAGCCAAGATAAAGCAAAGCATTTCGACATATACAACAACACAGAGTTACACATGGAATAAACAATACAGTAATAATAATACAGTAGAAAAAGTATATATACAGTGTGTGCAAATGAGGTAGGAAAAGGGAGGTAAGGCAATAAATAGGCCATTCTGGCAAAATAATTATAATATAGCAATTCAACACTGGAATGGTAGATGTGCAAGTAGAGATACTGGGGATGGGGATGAGGTAGTTGGATGGGCTATTTACAGATTGGCTATATACAGGTGCAGTGATCTGTGAGCTGCTCTGACAGCTGGTGCTTAAAGCTAGTGAGGGAGATATGAGTCTCCAGCCTTAGTGTTTTTTCAGTTCATTCCAGTCATTGGCAGCAGAGAACTGGAAGGAGAGGAGGCCAAAGGAAGAATTGACTTTGGGGGTGACCAGTGAGATATAACTGCTGGAGCGCGTGCTACGGGTGGGTGCTGCTATGGTGACCAGTGAGCTGAGATAAGGCGGGGCTTTACCTAGTAAAGACTTATAGATGACCTGGAGCCAGTGGGTTTGGCGACGAGTTTGAAGCGAGGGCCAGCCAACGAAAGCGTGCAGGTCGCAGTGGTGGGTAGTATATGGGGCTTTGGTGACAAAACGGATGGCACTGTGATAGACTGCATCCAATTGATTGAGTAAAGTGTTGGAGGCTATTTTGTAAATGGCATTGCCGAAGTCGAGGATCGGTAGGATGGTCAGTTTTACGAGGGTATGTTCGGCAGCATGAGTGAAGGATGCTTTGTTGCGAAATAGGAAGCCGATTCTAGATTTCATTTTGGATTGGAGATGCTTAATGTGAGTCTGGAAGGAGAGTTTACAGTCTTACCAGACCCCTAGGTATTTGTAGTTGTCCACGTATTCGTATTCATATTCATATTCAAGTCAGAACCGTCCAGAGTAGTGAAGCTGGACGGAGTAGTGAGGTAGCTGGAGTAGCTGGAGTAGTGAGGCAGGTGCGGGCAGCGATCGGTTGAAGAGCATGCATTTAGTTTTACTTGCATTTACGAGCAGTTGGATGCCACAGAAGGAGGGTTGTATGGCATTGAAGCTCATCTGGAGGTTAGTTAACACAGTGTCCAAAGAAGGGCCAGTATACAGAATGGTGTCGTCTGCGTAGAGGTGGATCAGAGAATCACCAGCAGCAAGAGCGACATCATTGATATATACAGAGAAGAGAGTTGGCCTGAGAATTGAACCCTGTGGTACCCCCATAGAGACTGCCAGAGGTCCAGATAACAGGCCCAATAGATATCCTTTTTGCCCTTTCCTCACTCAATTCTAGCTCTGGTTTTAACCAAACGCACCAAGCCGTTCCTAGACACGGAGGTATTTAATCAATGCATGCGACAGTATTGGAGTATTTGGCTACACTGACATCTATCGACAGCATAATTGTGTCTGTCAAACAGGTAAGCTTACCACATATTTTTTCTGGAATAGGGAGAAATAGGCTCCAATTATATATGTAATTCTATGATTATGCCCATAAAAAAATGTTGGTGCACATGTAGGAGGTCCCTTCCAGGCAGAAGGGAATTTTACTTTAACCCCTGCATCGGAGACTTACAATGTTGCTATCACTATGCAGCCAGCTGCCTATACTGTAGCAGGAAACAGAGTTTCTTACTAATAATATGACACCTGTTATCACACATGCCATGACCCCACGATTGTTACAATAAAATAACACTTTTATATAACAAATTGAACATATATTTTAATATTCCTGTAAAACTGTAAAAAAGAGTGAGATCATTTGAGCTTTAGAAACAAGTGCTTTCATAAATGCATGGCAGGCCTCGTTTCCCTGGAGCAGTGTGAAATAAACTTTATGTCAATGACCCAGCCTTAATGAATTTTGTTTATTTACATATCAGATTGACCAACCTCAGTTTCAGCATTTATTTATTTTGTGTCCTCCTAAAGTGGCCTCTTTCCTCGTCTTTGGTGCAGCATTGCAGTCAGCTATGTTTTCTCTCGGTAGCGGTCCATGGTCCTGAAATCAAATCATCAGAGAGATAGAGGGGAGAGAGAGAGAAAAATCAAGTGAGAGAGCAAGATTAGGATGTAGTCTGTTTAAATCTAAAGAAATACAAAGTAAACAGGCGATAGATAATTGAGTAATCTTACAAATGAATGCGAGTGTATGATCAACTCTTACCTTTTATTCAGGCAGGTTGACTCACCTGGCCTTCCTGGCAGCAAAAGCATGCACTGCTTCTTGGAGGTTCATATTGTAACATAACACGAGCTCAACTGATATAGTGGCAAGTCCATTGAGTTTCTCTTGACAAAAAGATACAAGGAAGCCATTGGGTGTCTGGATATGTACTCCAGTGCGTCGAGTGGTTTTGCCTGTCCAGTCTCCTACTCAAGACTTTGAGCTCATTACACAGATCTTTTGCGTCAATGTCCCTGTAATCCCTGAACGTTTAGGGCCCTCCAGTGTTGCGCAGTCCCTGGTGAGTGCTGCAGTGTCCATGTCCTTGATGGTGGGGACGTTGTACAGGATGTTGAAAACACTGTGGTGCTCTTCAAGCTACGTAACGTGCTTGTTGACGGACTGGATAGCAGAATCAAGAATCCGATTAAAGAAATGTACTTTGAATTTCTGCTGAGGTCTTCCTGGGACAGACTGTGGGATGCACTGGGAAAAACAGGGCTCAATACCCATCTCCTCTGCCAACTCTTTTGCGCTTGCTAATGCGCCAGTGAAAGCTGTATCGGAGCGGTAGTCTTGGAGGAATACATTACATTTACATTTAAGTCATTTAGCAGACGCTCTTTGAGTTCAATTGAGCCACTGCTGGTGAAAGGTTAAAACTCACCACCTGTAAACACTTAATGGTCTAAGGATCAAATCCATGTCTCACAGCCCTTTGTCTCCTGTTTCCTGTTGCAAGTTGCAACCCACCACAAGAATGACCACGGGGTGTCCTGGTTTGTGGATCATCTTGACAGTCCCCCTCTGGTAGCTTAACCTGGTAGAATTTCTGCAAGCTGTAGACAACCATAGAAATGGCCATGGGATGTCCTGGTCGTGGATTGTCGTTCCGGACCCGTAGTCCGGTTGTCCAGGCTGGTTGATCTAGGCAGTAACTTAGACAGATGTTAATAATGCACAACAATCACGCAATTGAGCTCAGGGCCCTGGATCTGTACCCCACCCTGTGTAACTGAGTCCTGGACTTCCTGACAGGCCACCGCAGGTGGTGGAGGTAAGAAACAACACCTCCACTACGCTGATCCTCAACACTGGGGCCCCACAAGGGTGCGTGCTCAGCCCTCTGCTGTACTCCCTGTTCACCCATGGCTGCGTGGCCACGCACGCCTCCAACTCAATCATCAAGTTTGCAGACGACACAACAGTAGTAGGCCTGATTACAAACAGTGACGAGACAACCTACAGTGAGGTGAAAGCCCTGGCAGAGTGGTGCCAGGAAAATAACCTCTCCCTCAACGTCAACAAAATGAAGGAACTAATCGTGGACTTCAGGAGACAGCAAGAGGGAGCACGCCCCCATCTACATCGAAGGGTCCGCAGTGGATAAGGTGAAAAGCTTGAAGTTCCTCGGTATACACATCACTGACACTCTGAAATCGTCTAGGCCATCAGACTGTTGAACAGGTATCGCTAGTCGGTCACCGCCCAGTACTCTGCCCGGCACCTTAGACACAGTCACTAGCCAGCTATCTTATATACAGTAACTACTGCTGTGCACACCTTTTCTATTCATATATTGTCCATTCTGCCTATTTACACCATTTATATATATATATTTATACATATATATATTCCAGACATTGTTCATATTGATATTGGTTGTTCTGATATATTTTTGGGAATTATGTGTGTATTGTCATTGTATTGCTAGATATTGTTGCACGATTGGAGCTAGCAACATAAGCATTTCGCTGCACCTGCGATTAGAAATGTATCTACCATGTTGTCTCAGTAGTGCCAACTACTATTATATGTAAGTATAAGCATACATATAATAGTATAAGCATATTATATTCAAATACGCTTTTATTATATCTACCATCTGTCTACTACCAGGCCTATACTGTGCTGCTTGTGGTCTTAGTCGTTTTACATTTCAAGTTGTATCAGTCATATGTACACGATACACATCGTATCCCATCCAATGAATGTACTTACTTATAGGTTCCTTCTCGACAATGCTACAACAATAACAAATAATAAAATATAAGAATATGAACATAAAGTAAATGGCTCAGTAGAATAGAATAAACATTTTAGCATCAGTACAATACAGGAAGACACAATTTATAGTCCAACAGTTACACATGTATCAGAGTAAGGGGGGATTGAGGGACAAGTATTTAAATTGCACAGTAATAGCAATAGTAAATAAAAGTCTGGAAGCAGCAATTGTGATGCATGTAGTGTGTGTGTGTGTGTGTTTGTGTGTGTGCGTGCTTGCGTGCATGCGCGAGTGAGTGAGTGTGGAGAGTCAGTGCAGGTGGTCAATCCAGTAGTGCAGACTTCTGCTTTATTCCGTTTAACTTCCTCGGTTAGTAGGCTAGCTGTTGTCTACTGTATACTGTACTGCCTGTTGTCTCAGTAGCACTGTCTACTGATTTCATTGTAGCTGCCATTGTACAGTATGTAGGTCTATCAAATATTCTGAAGCCTACTGTACTACCTGTGGTATAGCTTTCATTGTATGTAGTCTACTATACTGTACTGCTTGTGGTCTCAATAGCGCCATCTACTGCTTTCAGTGTGTATAGCTGTCTTTTCAGACAATATAGGCTACTATTTCCTCCGTTTTTTTGTTCTGTAATAGGGAAAGGGGATACCTAGTCAATTGTACAACGGAATGCCTTCAACTGAAATGTGTCTTCCACATTTAACCCAACCCCTCTGAATCAGAGAGGTGCGGGGGGCTGCCTTAATCAACATTCATGTCTTCGGCACCCGGGAAACAGTGGGTTAACTGCCTTGCTCAGGGACAGAACGACTCATTTTTACCTTGTCAGCTCGGAGATTCGATCCATCAACTTTTCGGTAACTGGCCCTGCACTTTCACTGGCTGTTGGTGGGGTGGGACAGATGCACAATTGAGAGCATCCTGTTGGGCTGTATCACCGCCTGGTACCTCAACTGCACCCCCCACAAGCGCAAGCTCTCCAGAGGGTAGTGAGGTCTGCACAACGCATCACCGGGGGCAAACTACCTGCCCTCCAGGACACCTACAGCACCCGATGTCACAGAAGGCCAAAAAGATCATCAACGACAACAACCACCTGAGCCACTGCCTGTTCACACTGCTATCATCCAGAAGGCGAGGTCAGTACAGGTGCATCAAAGCTGGGACCGAGAGACTGAAAAACAGCTTCTATCTCAAGGCCATCAGACTGTGAAACAGCCATCACTAACACAGAGAGTCTGCTGCCTACATACAGACTTGAAATCATTGGCCAGTTTAATAAATGGATCAGTTGTCACTCTAATTAATGCCACTTTAATAAAGTTTACATATCTTGCAGTACCCATCTCATATGTATATGCTGTATTTTATACCATCTATTGAATCTTGCCTATGCTGCTCTGTCATTGCTCATCCATTTATTTATATGTATATATTCTTATTCCATACGTGTGTGTATTAGGAGGTTGTTGTGGAATTGTTAGATATTGCTGCACTGTCGGAACTAGAAGCACAAGCATTTCGCTAGAATCGCAATAACATCTGCTGAACACGTGTATGTGACCAATAACATTTGATTTGGTATGTTTGTTATAACAAGTGTTTTTTTTTACGTAAAATGTACCTATTTGACTGAGAAAAAAATATATATTATGCTCATCAAATGAACATCTAGCCTATATCATGAGCGACCCCTTCATTTGATTTACAAATTCAAATACATAAAGTGTGAATACACTCAATCTTTGAATAAACTCAGCTTTCCTGTTTATCCAACACAGGGTAAAACTTAATGAAGAAATTCACACACTCTATAATAAAACATTTTTTGGGAGCATCCACAAAACTTTTGCTACTTTCTGCTTTATTTATTTTTTACAAAGGTTACGATTCCGTTAGTCAGCACCTCTTCCAAAATGTTTGGGTGTCAGCTCATTGTAGTGATGATTGTATCACCTAGAGGGAGCTAAAAGATAGAGTATGATGTATGGTATGACGACTCCCCGTTTGAAGAATGTGCCATGACTGGGCCTTGACATTCTATACTATTTAATAAATGCCATTTAGAAGACACATTTATACAAAGCAACTTACAGTAGTGCATGCATTAATTTTTGTATGGGTGGCCCCAGCAGGAATTGAACCCATGACACTGACATTGCAAGTGCCATGCTCGACCAACTGAACAAAACTGAACCACATCAGGGTTGCAGAACTCATACATCCGGGGTGCAGAACACTTTTATTCAATTCTTTAAATGTTTCATCACTTTGTCAATCAACATTTTCTGAACAAATCAAAGTCATTGTTTAGTGTTTCGGTATCAATACGGACTTTGAAAATGTTCAAGTTCTTTGTGGTCATTTTGACCCCAGACAAAAACACCTACAGTAATTCCGCCTATAGTAATTTGATAGATAGGACCTTTAATTGAATCTATTTTTATCTGGAAACATAATAATGAGTTAATCATCCCACTAGAGGGTGGAGGGGACCACTATGTATCAGTGATTTTGACCAGATAGACAACTGGTTATAACTGGGTAATCACCTTAGATATTATGCTTGAGGATGTCGGATCTTAACTTAATCATTCTTTTGTTGTGGAGAATTTTCGCTTTCACTCTCTCAAACGCTAGTCCTAGGTCCTATTACTGCAACATTTAAATGAACAAAAATGTATCTAAAATGCAGCAAATACACATCAACAACTGTCATTTTATGTAGATGAATAACACAAGGTAGTGCAAAGCACCCCCACAACATGATGATGCCACCCTTGTGCTTCAGGGTTGGGATGGTGTTCTTCAGCTTGCAAGCCTCCCCCTTTTTCCTCCAAACATAAGGATGGTCATTATGGCCAAACAGTTCTATTTTTGTTTCATCAGAGCAGAGGACATTTCTCCCAAAAGTACGATCTTTGTCCCCATGTAAAGTTGAACACCGTAGTCTGGCTTTTTTGTGGCAGTTTTGGAGCAGTGGCTACTTCCTTGCTGAGCGGCATTTCAGGTTATGTCGATATAGGACCCGTTTTACTGTGGATATAGATACTTTTGTACCTGTTTCCTCCAGCATTTTCACAAGGTCCTTTACTGTTGTTCTGGAATTGATTTGCACTTTTTGCACAAAAGTACATGAATCTCTAGGAGAACGCGTCTCCTTCCTGAGTGGTATGACGGCTGCGTGGTCCCATGGTGTTTATACTTGCATACTTTTGTTTGTGCAGATGAATGTTGTACCGCCAGGCATTTGGAAATTGCTCCCAAGGATGAACCAGTCCTGTGGAGATGTACAATTTTTTCTGAGGTCTTGGCTGATTTCTTTTGATTTTCCCATGATGTCAAGCAAAGATGGACTGAGTTTGAAGGTAGGCCTTGAAGTACATCCACCGGTACACCCCCAACTGACTCAAATTATGTCAATTAGCCTATCATAAGCTTCTAAAGCCGTGACATAATTTTCTGGAATTTTCCAAGCTGTTTAAAGGCACAGTCAACTTTAGTGTATGTAAACATCTGACCCACTGGAATTGTGATAGTGAATTATAAGTAAAATTATATGTCTGAGAACAATTGTTGGTAAATTTACTTGTGTCATGCACACAGTAGATATCCTAACCGACTTGACAAAACTATAGTTTGTTAACAATAAATCTTTGGAGTGGTTGAAAAACAAGTTTTAATGACTCCAACCTAAGTGTATGTAAACTTCAGACTTCACTCATAACAGTGTATCATGGTTCCCTGCATACATTTCCCCAATGGTGGAACAAACTCCCTCACGACGCCAGGACAGCGGAGTCAATCACCACCTTCCGGAGACACCTGAAACCCCACCTCTTTCAGGAATACCTAGGATAGGATAAAGTAATCCTTCTCACCCCCCCTTAAAAGATTTAGATGCACTATTGTAAAGTGGCTGTTCCACTGGATGTCTTAAGGTGAACGCACCAATTTGTAAGTCGCTCTGGATAAGAGCGTCTGCTAAATGACTTAAATGTAAATGTAATGGTATCCATATATCCCTGATCTTTGAAATGTTTCAGTCTTTCTCGACTGTCATGTGATTTGTGGATTTAAATAACGTTTAAAAAAAAAATGTTTTATGTTTGTGTGTGTGAGAGAGAGAGAGAAAGGTAGTGAGAGTTAAACGGTGTCTGAAGCTACTTCTAAAACAAACAGGAGAGTACGTGGTCCTTAGCCTTGAACATTGTCTTGGTTGGTGTTCATCCAGACCCAAGCAAAACATAGTTGACACAACAACACCTAGACACCATTTGGTTAAGTCAGTTATTAATATATATAATATTATACAGACAAAAACCATCAAAGAATGGAGCTACCAGCTAGCATGCGTAACTAGGCCCTACATCCTTCACTTCTTCTTAGAGAACATTGAAAATCACTTGAAATGAAGACTGTAGGAAAATGGAATCCTTCCTGCTGCAAGGCAATGCAGATTTACCTTGAGGGAGCCGTCCCCTTGCAGCAGCCCACCACACAGCCAGGTGGTCGGGCTCAAATGGACCGCACAGAGGAGGCAGATCCACCTGCCGTGGTATTAATAAAACTGTCAAAGACCAGCGTTTGAGCGTTATTCCTCGGGAGCCCAAATTAAAAGGAAAACTTTTAAAGGCGCCACGAGCCGCGGGATGTCCGAGGGACATGCAGTCCCGACAGAGATCATTGCGGTGCGGTCTGCATTTATCATGCTGCGGTTGGGAGCAGGTGGTCACACAGACAACTTTGGGATGAAAACATTTGTTGTTGTCCCGCAAATAGTTTGGATACGGTAATCTTTCTGCGTTGTATTCATCAGTTAAGTAGCCTACCTCTTCGGTCCGAGTTGAGTGTGCCTGCTACCTGTATGTGTGGTCTCAATGAAAAAGGGTAGGCTACCTATGCATTGGCGGAGATATCAGCTATCTCTCCAAGGAAATGACATTAAATATGATTAGACTATAGTTTACCTCAGTGTCTGTAAATAAATATCGATCATGTAAAGAAGTGGAGGTGCAATCAAAAATTGTGATCTTCATTGAAAAGGAAAAGGCGCAACACGTGCACAGGTTTGGCTACCATGGTGAGCGAGCATTGCAACTTTATATATTGATTACCCATTTATTTGTCTTTGCCTGCAAATCTTCTTCCTAAAAGTTAGCCTATATTCCATATGCAAAACATAGCTCAAGAGAAAGTGCAAGTGTCTGCTCTCATCATTCGCTGCTTCAAGTTTAGTGGCCATATGTGCTAGATCAGGAGCACGTGTGGTCTCACTTAAATAGAGTAGGCTTGGCTATAGCCTATGCATGGGTGGAGAACAACGGGGCAGATATCTTTCCAAGGAAATGTACTTCCTAAATATGATTAGGCTATAGTTCACTACAAGGACCGCCTGGAACCAAAAATCAGCCCTGGCATTTCCTTTATGCCCCCACACCGGACAATATTTAACCTTTGAGGCCCCTACACTAGCCCACACTGGCCCATATTTTTCCTCAAGGCCCCCACACAAGCCCATTTTTTTCTTTATGGCCTCCAATATTAGCCAGATAATAGTAATTTAAAACAAAAAACCCAAGTTAGACAGGCCCACTGGGCTAAAAATAAACCAGCCCATCTGGCATTTTGGGCAAAGTCCGCCTCTGGTTTACTACATTGCCTAGAAGGGATGAATAAATCAGTCCTGCACAGACCTCTATCACGAGGTGACAGATTTCCAAGCAGGGCAGGAACAGGAAATGATTAGATGGGACACCCCCCCCCACCCTTTAAATCCCACACCTCCAGAATGGTACGCCCGCCCCTATGTCACCCAGCCCTGGGCTTCCGCTGGTGGGCTAATGTTTCAAGGCCGCATTCCTGAGGTCTACTTGCCCCTCGTCAACTCTGGGAACCTGCAGCTTGGCTGCTTGGGGGAAAAGGATCACTTTCAAAGGCAGGGCCTTTGTAAATCAACATTTCAAAACACTTTCTTTGAATACATATCTCTAAGAGATTGAGTCTGTTGCATTCATTACATCTGCTGTTACACAATATACCTTATTCTATCTGCTGAGAATGAATAACAGACTACAAGCC
Organism: Oncorhynchus nerka; assembly: GCF_034236695.1. Taxonomy (NCBI): domain Eukaryota; kingdom Metazoa; phylum Chordata; class Actinopteri; order Salmoniformes; family Salmonidae; genus Oncorhynchus; species Oncorhynchus nerka. The sequence continues at coordinate 62,203,029 of NC_088404.1, read as the reverse complement.
AGACGGGACACAGACTCATACTCCACACCAAACCACAACTCACATGCAGATACACAAATATACACACACATGCGCACAAAAATGCAAAGACACACACACATACTGACACTAGCCTTGCACTGCACAAGAGGCTCCCAACCAACTGGCCCGTGGACAAGAGGCTTTTAAATTGTATGTCTAATTGGCAAGCTGGAAAACCCATTCACTCTGGGGCAGACACTGAAACCTAAAACTTGACTTGCACTTTCTAAAAGTAGACTGAGCGAGAGGTCTCAGGCCTCTGCTTGTCACCAGTTTAATTCATCTGCCTGTCTCCCCAGTACACAACACCCTAAAAAAATAGACTGTATTGTCTGCTGTGTGTGCTGGCTGGCCAATCGTCATGTGCTTTGATCCATTAATACAGGCCAGGGGTGTCCACATTCTAAACCAAAGTGACCATTCATTCATAGTCTTTGCCGTTATGAAATGGGCAAAGAAAGAGTGAAGGACATTGTCGGTTCATGTCAGTTATGTAGATTGGATATCAAAGTTGTTCATTCGTGGCATTCTTGATTCGGGTTTGGCTGTACAATTTGTTTTTCATGCCGGGCTGGCAAGGTTGTGTTAAGCTCAAAGCTAATTGAGTAGACAGCAAATTCTCCAGTGTTATATCAACACCGAGTGTTAAATTGAACACCTGTCCAGTGTCTTTACAGGTCCACACTTTTCAGTGTTAAATTAACACACTGCTTAGTGAAAAGTTTTATTGACATATTTCCCAGAATGCCTTGCCATTCAAGTAAAATTTTGAGTTACCACCCATGACTGTATCTGTTAGTGACAGAGACATGGTTGTTGCATACATGCATTTTCAGTCCTGTGACCTTCAAGTGAGATTCTAGGCAAACATATTATAGTTCCAATAAAATTATTTAACACAATACAATGCATATTTCATAAGGTGTTATTTTCAGGGCCTAGTTTTACCCTAACACTCATCAGGCCTGTAAGACACATTATGCAGGTTTGCAAAGTGACGTGTAATTCCTATCGGAATCCAAAAAGAGTTGGGACAGCCAACATTCTGAAATTTCATTCACCTGCAACTTGCATTCAGAATGACTAAGATATGAGACTATCTAAACTGTATGTCACATCTGCTCCTGCAATGCGCTCTGGTGTTCATCCGGTGTCTTCTTGACCTGCAGTTACTCCCCCTGTACACTCTCTCCCTCTCCCTCTCTGTGTGGTTGGAGACAGGTGTGCTGAGTCAGAGCAGATCCCTACCAGCTGCAACTCGTTCCATAATCAAGACCTCTACAAATACTCAGTCCTGCCACTTCCATTTTGCCAGATTGTAATCTCTGCTCAGTCAGTTCATGATTCTAGCCATTTATGATTATTCAAGATCCTGTTACTCTGTGTGCCTGTTTCCCTGCCTGACACCGTGTATTGCAGTTACCGCTCTGGCTCCTGTCTCCTGTTCCACATCTCACCACCCAACTACCTTGCTCTGGATTTTACTCACCACCACTACCTTGGATTCCCCTCAGGACCTGTTTACCCTGTTCTACTCAGCCAACTCCAACCTCAGTCTCCACATCAGGTTTTTCTGATACTCATCCGAGCTTCCCCGGATCTGCACTCCATATCTCTCTGTGTAACAAATAGTTTGGTTCATTCATCCCTGTTTCCTCATCTGAGACTGCTCTTGGGTTCCCCTGTGTCGCTCCGCTTAACACTGTAACAACCAATTATTGGAATTTTGCCCTTCAATGCCGTCTGGGTTGTGTTCAATAGGGCACACAACAGAAAACACTTTAAAATGTTTTGCGATGGAAACGAAAATGAGCGTCTTTCCACGTCTCACTCTGTTTTCGACCATTTGGTGCCTAATGAACATGACCCAGGTCGCTCTCCAAAAATACCTCCAGAGACCTGGCTGGTATTTCACATGGCAGAATTAACCTTAACCTTACCAGTTAAAAGCTGGCAAGCTAACTCATTGATCCTGCTTTAAGAAATACCTAGTATAAAAGGGATTACATAAATCCTAAATAGGGCTGAGTAGGGTGATTTGGTGAAGGTAAGATGTCGGTGGCCTGCTGTAGCCGTCGGTCTGAAGTAAAGGAGTAGAGAGGGAAGGAGAGAGAAGCGAGAAAGGGGCCCCTGGGTGGATCCTGGCCAGGCAGGGAGCTGAAAGGTAGGTCGGGGGGGCTGCATGGGGAATGTGATTCCCCAGAGAATCTCAGCCACCACCGCATGCTCAACGCCACTATAAATAACTTTTATTAGCTTTAAGAGGAATTCGTGGAGATGTTAGTAGTCAGCATGGACGCAGATATACAGTGACAGACTGGCTGACACGGAGGGAGGAAGAGTGAGTGACGTCCATATGTAGACTGCACACACACCAATGCACAAGCAAGATAATACACACTCACAAAGCCAAGCACATGACCATGAGCATACTCTCAAGCAAGTGAGCACACGTACAACCAAGTAAAAACACATTCACAAAACTAGCCAAGCGCACACTCACAAAACCAAGATAGCACACACTTGAAAAACGAAGCACACAATCATGAATATGAGCACACAGAAATACACACGCAAGCAGGAAAAACACACACACACACGTTTGTTTTGCTATCCTTGTGGGCACCAAACAATTGATTCCCATTGAAAATGATATTTTAACCCTAACCTTAATTCTAACCCTAATTTTAACCCTAACCCCTAAGCCTAAAACAGCCTTTGTCCTTGTGGTAATCGGCAAAAATGTCCCCACTTGTCTGAATTTTCCATGTGTTATTATCCTTGTGAGGACTTCTGGTCCCCACAAGGATAGTAAAACCACACACACACACACACATGCACAAAAATATAAGGATGACTGCATCGGCACACACATACACTGACAAATAAGAAAACAAGCATGCTCAAAACACAACACACACAGCCAAGCATACAGAAACAAGGAACCACACATTATTTTCTGTCCAAAGGCATAGATGATAATACTATAATCATGCAATAACTACAGACAAGAGCTCTAACAAAGACACACATTGACCATGTACATAGTAACACAATCTTGAGATATCATGATCTGTCTTGTCATCATTTAACAAAGTCAAAAACAGCTTCTGTAAGAAAATGTAAACTTTATTGCAGTTTTGTCGATTCTATTTCTCTAATTTACAGAAGAGAAAAATAAAACATGTAATTGCACAGTCTTTGAAATATGTACATTGCTGATGTGGTTATAGTAATACCCGGTCCGTCCTCCTACTGTATAAGAGAGGGCTGACAACAAGGTACATATCATCACGTTTGCTCAGCGTGTGGTGGGAAAAGTGTCTCCAAGCTTTTCTTAGCAACTTACATCTACAGTACCATAAAACAGCATACACTGAAAAACATAAGCAGGAAAAAAAGAAAAGCTTGTCACATAAACAGTTAGTTCTACTACATTTGGGCCATAACGGTTAAGTACATGAATCTCTAATAGGGTTTAAGACGTTTAAGACACATGCCCACAATGTGCTGTGGCACTAAGACATTGTGTGATTTGATTAGCTACTAAACAGTAGACCTGAGTGTTCTTTCTGTATGAAGTAAACAAGTCAAATTAAAGTCAATCAATTCAGTTGTCAAAATGAAAGGTGTAATTAAATGACGCAGTTCAGGTCCCAGGATGACAAAACAAAACAGAGAGAATCCGTACCGAGGTTTGATTTGTTAAGCAACGGCTGTTTTTTGGTTTCTTACGAAGGAAACGTTTTGCTGAAAATTGCTGAAAACCTTTTCTTATCTTTCTGACTACAAAACTTAGAAATGCACCGTTTTCACATACACTGGTATGATGCTGGATATAATGAGGTGAAAAATCTGTCTGTGAACTGAGGGTATAGTTACAAGTAAATCAAATAATGAATTCGCTAACCAAATCACTTAGCAGGTCTGTAATGTGTGGAGAACAATTGCTCTATGTTTGGACAGCCTCTATAAAAAATCACATGCTTTCTAAACCAGATTGGCTGTCTATCTAACTGTATAGCAGGTAACTCTGACAACTCAGTCAAATGTTCATTCAAAATCTTTACAGTAGATCCGTCTTTCAATTGCTGTGTAGCCTTCAAAATATATTTGAGAATTTTTTTCATAAAACTCTACTACTGCAGTAAATTAATTAGATGCTTTGAGGAGAGGATGTAGCTAATAATTCATAGAGATCAACTCAATATTATCTTGATAAGGGCACTGATGCCAATTCATGGATCCAATGAATGGTTCCCACCAGCCCTTTATGTTAGACAAATATGCTATCATATTACGAAAGAATAATACAGAAGCATTGAATTTCTACTCTAAGCAATCAAGATGTAGCTGTGTGAACTATCACTTTAAAGGGATAGTTCTGTGAAATTACATATTTAGATATTTAGAAATTCTGACTTTGAATGACTGCAATCCACAATTTGGTTTTGTTCATATTAGCATTTTGGGACCAAATAGTATCCCCATTTCAAATGTTCTGCCAAAATCATCTGAACCATTGAGCAACACAATCCATTTAAGAGATGATTTGGATTGCAGTGTGGATTGCAGTCACTCATTGTACCTAGACTGCTTTCAAGGAAACATATCTGAATATGTAATTTCCCTGAACTAGGGTTACTGGAAAGAGAGAGAGCGCACACATTTATTTGAGACTGAATTGTTTGTAGAAGAAAGTTAAGTTTAACAGGCTGGAGTCTATTTCGTTTAATATTTTTTTGTTGTATTTGGTGCATTTACCGGGTCTATTTACCGCCTGTATAGGTCCGGAAAATCAGTTATTGTCTATTTTATTACTCTGCCTGAAATCACTATCTCTTTAGTTCCTATGTCTCTTTCCATGGATGCTTTCCCGTTCAGGGAAAAAGCGAGCATTTCTTGTGCTGCAGGAGCTGTATTTACTATGCTCTCTTCCGGGACAATGTGGACTGACCGGAGTTTCGATGCAACAATTGTTTACTTGCAGAAGACTATAGGAAAGAAGTGACTACTCTTAGTAAACAGATTAAAAACTTGCACAATCTACTGGGGAAAGTACCCACGTCTACCTTCTCCACACCACAGGCTGGACGTCGTTTCAATGTGTTGAGAGTATCACCACCATCTCAACACTCCTTAACTGAATGGCCAATGCCTTCCAGGGACCCCTCCCCAAAGAAGCCTCCCACTCCCCTGGGAAATGGAGCTGGACCGTTGCTTATGGTGGATTTCGAGGATAATACTCTCACCAATTCTGCTGCCCAACCATGGAAGTACGTCACCCGCCATAGGCCAAATGGAGGGAAGTGGCCTGTGGCAAGTGGGGTTTCTTTGGTGCTGGGAAGCCCGACCCAAATCCAGTTGTCAAACAGCTTTACCATCTTGGCTTCCCGAGACTCCAGCGCCATTGCCCCCTATCCAGACTCTTTCCGAGGGGGATTCTGCCTCGGATTCTCTAAGTTCCCAAGGGTGTACTGTCCCAGATTCCGATCCGCTACACTCCTCTTCTCACCGGACGTCGAGGGTGTCTTGACGCACCGGCTCCTAAGTCAGCCATAATGGGTTTTATGGCTGGAGGGAGGCACAAAAACCTCCGGACCTCCACTGCCATCTCACCAGCCTTTATCATCGCCAGCTTTATGGTGTGAAACATCTCCGTTCCCGGGACAAAAAACCTTGTGCTATCCTGGGGCTCGGCTTCAGGACATTACTGGGCTACATTCTACTCTTTTACGCCAGAAAACGGGGGTTGTCGCTGTAGTAGTCCATGTGGGTTCTAATGACATTAGGAAGGCAAGCTCAGAACTGCTGAAACGGAATTTCAAAGAACGGATTATTTCAGGCCCAGTGCCATCATGGAGTCATGGCAGCGAAAGATTCAGTAGGTTGCTGGCATTGTACGACTGGCTATGAGTCTATTGTAGCTCTGATAGGCGGAAACATATCTGCATTGAGCTAAATCTAACTCAGTTGATAACTGAACAAACCCACCCCATCTTTGAACACCCTGAAAAATCTACTCTTTTAGATATTATTTTGAGAAATGACCCTCATAAGTATACAGCCAATTTTATTTTTGCTAATGAGTTCAGTGACCATTGTTCCGTTGTCTGCATAAGAGATGCACAGCTACCTACACCTCGCCCTCACATTATTTCAAGATAAATTATAGGCATTTCGCATCGTTTTACTTCTTTGCTCTATTGCAGATAAGCATGCTCCATTCAAGAAACTAAGGGTAAGGGATAAAGCTAATCCCTGGTTCACGAATGAACTATCAGAAATACTTCTGGAGATAAATGTAGCTTGGGCTAAGGCTAGGATGACTGAATTTAAGTCTGACTGGCAGTCCTTCAGACGCTTGAGAAATATGTCTATGCCTGGTTAAAAAGGCAAAATCGACATACTTCTTGAACTGGTGAGAATCCAGCTGCCTTCTGGAAGGGAGTCAAATCTCTGAAACAAAACTCCATCCCCTCATTACTCCAGCATGTTATGACAGGCTCTGTTCCCATAACAGATAAGATGGACATTTGTGATGGACATTTTTAATAACCACTTTGCCCTTGATTTTATAGCTTCTGAAAACTCTGATTCCACCTCGAGCCAGGTTGCAGAGAACAATACATTCCCAGATACACATTCCTCATTTCAACCATTGGATGTCTACAGTATGTACTAGGTTCCTTATTGAAGATCGATGTAAAAAAAAAAGAAGAAAAAAAATTGCCAATTGTTTCTGGAGTTATCTGGAAAACGGCATAAGTCCTCCTCCTACACAGTCCTCCTGACTTGGATAACTACCATCCAATTTCCAAGCTATCTTGCCTTGCCAAAGTTTTAGAGTCCCTGGCCAACTCTCAGCTTGAAACTTTCTTTACTTCTCATTCTATTCTTAATGACCATAAGTCTGGTTTTAGACCCAAACATAGCCCTGTTTCAGTGGTTACACTTGTCTTAGATGATGTGCTATATTGTTTAGAACATAAAAATATGTGTACTGACCTATTTTTTGACCTATCGAAAACATTTGATATGGTTGACCATGTTTTTACTTGTTCAAAGTTTGTCTGAAATAGACCGTGATCAGGCATCTTGCAATTGGTTCAAGAACTATCTAACGGACAGGACACAATGCGTGCTTACTGACGGTATCAAATCTAGTTTTCTCAATATTACGAAGGTATGCCCCAGAGGGCGATTTTGGGCCCTGTTGTCAACTATTTATGTAAATAATATTGGTCTATCTGTTAAGACCTGTAACATTCATCTCTACGTGGATTATAATTATTTACTTCTGTGTACCTTCATTACAGCAGGCCATTCATGACATTCATTCTGGTTTTGACTCAATTCAAAAATCACTTAGTGATCTTAAATTAATGCTAAATGCTAATAAAAACAAATGTATGTTGTTCTCTAGGTCTCTTAATATTGACCCCGAGGACTTGCATATTTGCTCATTGAATGGAGCCCAAAGTTCCCCATGTAAAAATACTTGGGGATTTTTCTTTTAAAGCACACGTTGAAAAACAATGTAGATTGCTTTCTCTTATAGAAATAAATCCTTCCTCACTTTGGAAAGTAGAAGGAAGATTGTTCAAGCCACGCTTCTCCCAGTACTTGATAATGGCGATATAATCTACATGCAGCCTTTGCTTTAAACCCTTTCGAATCAGTCTGTCATTTAGCACTGCGCTTTATCAATGTTTTTTACACACCACTGCATTATCTACAGCTCTGTTGACTGGGAGCCTCTGACTACCAGAAGGGCCCAGCGGTGGCTACATGTTTTTGTATATAAAGCGGTTCTTCTAACTCAGCTCCCGTATTAACTGGAGATCCAGCCATTTTCAGACGCACTCTCTGGACTGGCTGGTTCTAGAGGTCCCGCGGGTCTCCACTGACCTGGGTAAAAATGCCTTTCGTTTGTATGTTTCTATGCCCCCAGGTCATGGAATAACCTTCAGGCCACCTTGAAATGAGACTCGCTTGTCTGAATTGGACAGTTTAGATTGAGTTTAAGGGGAGGTGATATGTGAGTTGTTTGTTTTGATGACTCTTATTGTATTGATATCATTTATTGTATGTGTCCTGTTCACCGGGCTCCCTTGCAAATGAGATCCTGGTCTCAATGGTGATCCACCCTGTATACAATTGGGGGAGGGGCTTGCATTCTTTGACAATAGTCATTCTAATCTGCATCTAAACTGTGCTGCAACGGTTGCTATGACAGCGCAAACAGTACATAGGTGTTTCCAACCATTGACATATACAGGTACTTTGGGGCACCTTATTTTTTTGGGGGGGGCAGGGTTATAATAGACCCAGGACATCCCTGTCTTATTTGAATCTCCATTAAACTGGTGTCCACCTTTAGAGCCCGACGTCTTTCTTTAGAGCTTCCTCTGGCTACCACGAAAGAGCACACCAACACAGCAGCAGTGCCAGTAAAACATGACCATACGATTAAAACATTTTTAAGACAGACAGCATATTGAGTAGGAGGTTTGAGTGGGCTAAGCTGCTATAAGCAACATCTGTTGCGTATGGTGCATGCTCTTGCTGGGACAGTGGTTTTAGGTTCAAGTTCATGTATAAAAAAGGCACTCAAATGGGTTGCTTATACCAGAATAGAGCTTGAAAAGCTACACTATGTATACGAAAGTATGTGGACACCCATTCAAATTAGTAGATTCAGCAATTTCAGCCACACCCGTTGCTGACAAGTGTAAAAAATCCAGCAGACAGCCACAGAACGGGACCACTGAGTGCTGAAGAGCGTCTGTCCTCAGTTGCAACACTCACTAACAAGTTCCAAACTGCCTCTGGAAGCAACGTCAGCACAGGAAGTGTTTGTCGGGAGCTTCACGAAATGGGTTTCCATGGCCGAGTAGCAGCACACAAGCCTAAGATCCCCATGCGCAATGCCAAGCGTCAGTTGGAGTGGTGTAAGGCTCGCCACCAATGGACTCTGGAGCAGTGGAAACGGGTTCTCTAGAGTGATGAATTACGCATCACCATCTGGCAGTCCGATGGATGTTTGGAGGATGCCAGGAGAACGCTACCTGCCTCAATACATAGTGCCAACTGTAAAGTTTGGTGGAGGAGGAGTAATGGTCTGGGGCTGTTTTTGAAAGGAAATTATAATGATACAGCATACAATGACATTCTTGACAATTGGGGAAGGCCCTTTCCTTGGGGAAGGCCCTTTCCTTGGGGAAGGCCCAATTGGGGAAGGCCCTTTCCTATTTCAGCATGACAATGCCCCCGTGCACAAAGCGAGACCCATACAGATATGGTTAGTTGAGATTGGTGTGGAAGAACTTGACTGGCCTGTACAGTTCCCTGACCTCAACCCCATCGAACACCTTTGGGATGAATTGTAACGCTGACTGCAAGCCAGCCCTAATCACCCAACATCAGTGCCCGACCTCACTAATGCTCTTGTGGTTGGATGGGAGCAACTCCCCGCAGCAATGTTCCAACATCTAGTGGAAAGCCTTCCCAGAAGAGTGGAGGCTGTTATAGCAGCAAAGGGGGGACCAACTCCATATTAATGCCCATGATTTTGGAATGAGATGTTTGACCTGCAGGTGTCCACATACTTTTGGTCAAGTAGTGTATGTTAAGGTTGTAAAGTACAATAAAGAATATTAGCATTATATTCTGCATATTGTTTGAGCATGAGTTGAAAAAATAAGTGCTTTAAAGGAAGGGGTGTCTCGAAGTCTTGAAGTGTGTAAGTGTTGATTGAGAGACTTGTTAGCGTAGTAAAGCAATGAAAAAACTGAAGTTGAGGTACATTCATCATACATCAGCTCTAAGCCTAGGTCAAGTAAAAGCTGTTCCAAAGAATGAAAGAGACATACCAAGCTGCTTCAGCCTCTTTCATATTAAGCAAACATCTCATTCATTCCTTCCAGGCTCTCCGTTAGCAGAAACCATATTCTTCTGTTTCTTTTCCTTCGTTTGGTCTTCTTTAGAAATTCATATCTTTTCTTTTTAAGCGAACGAGGGGCATGCGTTGGTACTCCATGTCTCCATGAGAACCGGCAGCAGTTAAACGTCAAAAATGAATCATATGTAAACACATAGGTTTCTTTCTTAGATACAAAAAAGCAAGAACAGCAATGATTAGAAGAAACAAAAAAGAAGTCCTGAAACAATCAGCCGAGAGGTACAGCAGATTAAAGTTTAAAAAAGGAAGAAGAGAGAAGAAAACGACGTCAATAAAATACAAATCGTTCTGAATTGTAAAGTGCAAGTATAAAAATATTCACATCTAATCTCAAGAAGAAGTCTTGAGCCTCTGTCAATTGTCTTTGTGGAAAAGTGCAACTTGAGAACAGCACGAGTAAAACATAAAATAAAAGATTCGAAACTAGTATCCGGATAGGTCACGTATAAATCACGTGACTTGAGCCTCAAGATCTCCTCCGTAAGAAAATGGCAACCTCCTCGAGGGCGACAGGGTAGTCCTCCAAGAGAGTTCCCCCGTCGAACACCTGGGCGTTGCGGCTGTCCTGCCACTGAAAGCCCCCGTCGGGCAGGTAAATATTTCTCCGTACTGTCCCCCTCTCTATTACCGGGGCAACAAGGACCTGGAAAAACATAAAAATAACAACAACACATTAAAGGAGAAGTTCAGTATTTTAAAACTTAATGTTAGATGGTTCCTCACCCTGAAAGTAGTTTATCTGCCAGGAGAAACTGTACTCCATGATTTGGTTTTCATTAAACCACTATAAACATTTTCTAACTTTAGCCACCGCCGCTAGCTAAAAATCTATGGGAGTGATAGGAGCATGCAACACATGTCTATCCCACTTCTGACATCAACTGTAATAAAGAGGCCTAGGGCCTCAGTCTTCTGGGATGGCATTGGCCACTAGTTGACGTTGGTGTTAGAAGTGGAATCCACGCAGGAGACTGTCTGAGATGAATACTGAGGCCCTAGGCCTCTTTCTTACACTTGGAAACCGGGGGGGTCTCCTTCAGTAGGCCCCAAACGGCATATTTAAAAATATGTTTTTTTATTGAACCTTTTGTTTAAACAGGAAAACCTCATTGAGACCCATGCTTCTTTTACAAAAAGTACCCTGCAATCAATCATACAAATGTACAATTCCAACGCAATAAAAACATACAATATTTACAAGCAATTTAAGAAAAGTAGCTTCATGAAACGACCATAAGAAAAATAAAAACTATTCTCAGTTTAAAGTTACCCTAGCGGTACCAAAACATCCAATTTGAGAGAGTTCTGGAGATCACTGAAAAAGTAACGTAAAAATAAAAAAACGAAATGCAGATCTACCTAACTCCCAAAAGGATCTCCAGAGTTGGCCATCTCTGGGACCGGGTCTGTAGGTTAACAATGAAGTAAGGTACGGCTGAAGTTCGTGCAAGAGGGCTTTATAAACGGAGAAGTTGTACCAGAATTTATGCAATAATAATGTTTATTATCGCTGTGCGTCCTTCAATCTTAACCAGCAGAATCAGAACAAGTATAAAACAATGCCACGTCTGAGTGTCATTCGGTCACCTCGTCTCCGATGAGGAACTGGTCATCAATGGTGAAGGTCGCGGGGTCATCAGGGCTGAGCCACCACAGGGGCCGGTAAATTGGGCTCCCCGAGGTCATCCAGTCCTCTGCATACCTCGTCACCAGTGGAACCACAAAGTCCTGGTGCCACGCGATGAGAGCCCGCGTCAAGTTCAGCACCTAGGGTGGAGGGACAATCACATAGAAATACACAGAAACAACATACTTTTGAACAATCATTGGAACTGCCAAAGCTCTAAGCAGTACTGAGGGCCAGTCTTAAACCAGATTTAGCCTTTCACACTGGGCAAAAACTGATTTGAATCAACGTTGTTTTCAAGTCATTTCAACAAAAGAAATATAATGTAATGACGTTGAAACAACGTGGGAAACTGATTGAATTTGAAAAAAGTCATTAACGTAAGGGACTTTTTTCTTCTTCCCCCATCCAACTTTGAACCTAAATCCAATGACATGGTGACATGTTCTGTTGATCTCACATGAATTCAGGTTAGTTGACAACTAAATCAAATGTAAATCAAAAATAGAAGTTGAACATGTCTGTTCTGGAGATTTTTCTTTGAGCATGTATTTTAGTCCAGAGCTTAATCTGGCTGCTGAAACTGGTCCTCAGTGTACATTAAAGACCTGTAAATGCATTTGAGTTGAGAGAGAGGTGGGCCAATTTCAGCTGTCCTTCTCAGACATGCAGGAATAAAGAACAGAGCATTGTTAACATTGTGGTCTAACAGTGTCCGTCTCCTCTCTCCGGCTCGGGCCAAACCTCTCGGACATTCCAGGAAGGGTCACACACCCGGGTTAACGTCCTCTCCAGTCTCCCGTGACGGAAACAAAACCCAACCACAACCATAAAACTATGTATTTTGACAAGGGGGGGAAAACATTTGTCGAAATGAATGTGGAAGAATCATAGCCTGGCTAAGACTGGAGCTCTAATTGAGAAAACAGGCATGCGGTTTAAACCATGGTTGTATTCCTATTTGGACTCAAAACGGTGATTGATGTAACAGTCTCTGAAGGGTGTTGCGCATGCACGCACATGCACGCGCGCACGCACGCACGCACGCACGCACGCACACACCACACACACACACACACACACACACACACACACACTATGATGGCCAATGCAAATACACCCAAACACACACGCACACTATGGAAAATAAAGGTAGTCCAAGGTATTTCTCACGACAACACAATAATAGCAGTCTGACATACCTACTGTAATTTGTCATGTGTTATATATCCAGCAGAACACCACTTAATTCAAGCTCTCTGAGACACAAATGACACCCTACTTCCCATACAGTGCACTACTTTTGACCAGAACCACATATGGAGGAAAAGGGTGTCATTTGAGATACAGCCAAGGACCGACATGGAAAAACTGCAGTCCCTCAATCACTAACTGACCAATATTTTCACATGTCCCATTTCTCCATAATTGTCATGCAAATGATGTTTCTCTCTGGATATTTTCTCCCTCTCTTCGCTTCCCAAACGTGGAAAAATGAGTTGATCTCCCTCAGCCCTGTCACACTAGTCAATTACACATGGGAACCTTAATGACGGTAATAAAGTCTTTTTCCAAGACTTGTCCTCAAATTCATTATCATTCCTGCCGAAGTGGCTCGCGTCATGGCCCGAGAGTGAGAGAGTCATAAATCTAGAGGAAGGCCCTAATGTCGACCAGATGGACTCCTAACCACAGGTGATACTGGGCCGGAGGGAGGGAGGGGGCCAACCGATTGCTCCCATTGACAGAAGGGGGGAAAACACTCTTTCACCACCATCATCACCTCACCCTCTATCCTGTCTAAAAAGATACTGTGCTTTGCTTAAGGCAAAACCTAGCCACCCAATCCAGACAATTCCACCCCTCGCTTCCACTACCACAACCCCCAAACCCCAACACTATCACCCCACCCACCATTAACCCCCGAAAAGCCACTGGGCCTAGCTGAAAACCCTTACTTGCATTCTGAATAGTAGGCTCATTGGGTATGCAAAAACAGAACGTTTTATGAGATATCATTTTTTTTAATGGAGTATGTTTTAAATGCCAGGATGTCATACTCATTTGGGCTTTCATCTAGTATGAATTCGCTGCACATTATTGAGGAAGATAATCTTCTTTTCAGATGAATGTGTGTTTCACAACAGCTAATAATCAAATAAGGGGATGTTCCAAAATGAATTAATTGCAGGGAACAACCCAATTGTGCATTATATGACAACTTCTTAGTATGGATAAGCAATAGTATGTTGAACATACCCTATTCAAAGGAATTTAAGCATTTTGTCTTGCCCATTCCCCCTCAATGGCACACATACACAATCCATCTATCAATTGTCTCAAGGCTTAAAAATATTCTTTAACCCGTCTCCTCCCCTTCATCTACACTGATTGAAGTGGATTTAACAAGTGACATCAATAAGGGATCATAGCTTTCACCTGAATTCAGCTGGTCAGTCTATATCCTGGAAAGAGCAGGTGTTCTTATTGTTCTGTATACTTTGTGTGTTTGTTCCGTTTCTACTAAACAGTATTCTGAAATATAATGAACAAAAATAAATGCAACATGCAACAATTTTACTGAGTTACAGTTCATATAAGGAAATCGGTCAATTGAAATGAATTCATTAGACCCTATGGATTTCACATGACTGGGCAGAGACGCAGCTATGGGTGGACCTGGGAGGGCATAGGCCCACCAACTTGGGAGCCAGGCCTAGCCATTCAGAATGAGTTTTTACCCACAAAAGGGCTTTATTCCAGACCGAAATACTCTTCAGTTTCATCAGCTGTCTGGGTGGCTGGTCTCAGACGATCCAACAGGTGAATAAGCCGAATGTGGAAGTCCTGGCCTGGCATGGTTACATGTGGTTTACGGTTGTGTGGCTGGTTGGACGTACTGCCAAATTCTCAAAGTAAATTATTTACGGTAGAGCAATAAACCTTAAATTTCTCTGGCAACAGCTCTGGTGGACATTCCTGCAGCCAGCATGCCAATTGCACGCTCCCTCAAAAATTGAGACATCGATGGCATTGTGCGAAAACACTGCACATTTTAGACTGGCCTTTTAATGTTCCCAGCACAAGGTGCACTTGTGTAATGATGATGCCATTTAATTAGCTTCAGGTGGATGGATTATCTTGGCAAAGGAGTAATGCTCACTAACAGGGATGTAAACAAATTTGTGCACAAAATTGGAGAGAAATACACTTTTGTGCGTATTGAAAATGTATTTAATTTCAGCTCATGAAACATAGGACCAATAAATTACAGTGGGGCACAGGTAACGAGTGGAGGACAGAGGAGCCTCTTAAAGAAGAAGTTACAGGGCTGTGAGAGCCAGAAATCCTGCTTGTTTGTAGGTGACCAAATACTTATTTTATTTATTTTATTATTTTATTTTATTTTCATAATTAGCAAATAAATTCATTAAAAATCCTACAATGTGATTTTCTGGATTTTCTTTCTCATTTTGTCTGTCATAGTTGTGTACCTATGATGAAAATTACAGGCCTCTCTCATCTTTTTAAGTGGGAGACCTTGCACAATTGGTGGCTGACTAAATACTTTTTTGCCCCACTGTACATGTTCTGTTCAGTAAAGTATGTAGTATGGTTAGTACACCGTATATAGTCGAAGTAGTATAGAATGATTTCGGCCACGGCCACTGTGCTTTGGTGAAGGGAAAACATAGCCACCTCTTACGTACAATACATGAATAAAATGGTGTGGACACCTGCTCGTCAAACATCTCATTCCAAAATCATGGGCATTAATATGGAGTTGGTCCCCCCCTTTGCTGCTATAACAGTCTCCACTCTTCTGGGAAGGCTTTCTACTACATGTTGGAACATTGCTGCGGGGACTTGCTGCCATTCAGCCACAAGAGCATTAATGAGGTCGGGCACTGATGTTGGTCGATTAGGCCTGGCTAGCAGTCAGTGTTCCAATTCATCCCAAAGGTGATTGATGGGGTTGAGGCTCTGTGAAGGCAAGTCAAGTTCTTCCACACCGATGTCAACAAACCATTTCTGTATGGACATCGCTTTGTGCATGGGGGCAATGTCATGCTGAAACAGAAAAGAGCCTTCCCCAAACTGTTGCCACAACGTTGGAAGTACAGAATCGTCTAGAGTGTCATTGTATGCTGTAGCTTTCAGATTTCCCTTCACTGGAACTAAAGGAACTAGCCTGAACCATGAAAAACATCCCCAGACCATTATTCCTCCTCCACCAAACTTTACAGTTGGCACTTTGCAACCCAGATTCGTCCATCAGACTGCCAGATGGTGAAGCATTATTCATCACTCCAGAGAACATACTTTCACTCTTCCAGAGTCCAATGGTGGCGAGCCTTACACCACTCCAGTCGACGCTTGGCCTTGCACACCGTGATCTTAGGCTTGTGTGCAGCTGCTCGGCCATGGAAACCCATTTCATGAAGCTCCCGACAAACAGTTATTGTGCTGAAGTTGCTCCCAAAGGCAGTTTGGAACTCAGTATTGAGTGTTGCAACCGAGGACAGACTATTTTTACGCTCTTCAGCATTTGGCGGTCCCGTTCTGTGAGCTTGTGTGGCCTACCACTTCAAGGCTGAGCCGTTGTTGCTCCTAGACGTTTCGACTTCACAATAACAGCACTTACAGTTGACTGGATCAGCTCTAGGAGGACAGAAATTTGACCGACTTGTTGGAAAGGTGGCATTCTATGATGGTTCCATGTGGAAAGTCACTGAGCTCTTCAGTCAGACCATTCTACTGTTAATGTTTGTCTATGGAGATTGCATGGCTGTATGCTCTATTTTATACACCTGTCACCACTAATATGAAGTGGTGTCCATATACATTTACCCATGTAGTGTATTCCCTGCAGGTTACCACTGGATTTCTTAACACACTACTAAAGGGATATTACGAGGAGCTCCGTGTCAAGCCTTCTTGATACTATACAGAGGAAATGGCATGGGAAATGGTAATTGTCTGCGTTCAAAATCCCGCCCCAGTGAAATTACATCTCTATTAGGAACAACAAAATTGAAATATGAAAAAGATCAAGTGGAAGAATTACATTTTACAACTGAAATAAAATTATTCAACCAGAAATGTAACTTGTCAATTACGATGATTTAGTGAATACATTTTTAATTGCACACCAATTTTTTGTTGTTGCAATTAAGACAAATTATGCCTACATCAAAGCTACTCTTCTGCAAAAATAAAGTTATTGAAGACTAACTTGTATTTAATTTCCACATTGTAAATGAAAGTGATATGGAATGCCGCAACGTGTGATAGACAATTTAAATATCACTATAAAACAAAGCACTTTGCAAAGCTTGATCTTGTTCATTATTTGAATCAGCTGCGTAGTGCTTAGGGCAAAAAACTAAACGTGCATCCCGTCGGGTCCCCAGAACCAATTTTGGGAAATGCAAAGTTAATATAACATCTTCCAAATAACACGAAATTACTCTCCCATACCACATTTCTTTCCAATTCAGACATTGTTTCTTCAATAAAGTACAATTTGTGCAACTTCTTGTGCAACCTAAAATCCTTAAGTGTCTATTGACGCTTAAGTGTCTATCCACTGCATCCGCCTATATTGGTCTTCCGCATCTGTGGTGGAAGGTGGCCGAGCTACAAACTTGTTTGTCAGACCATGAGACACGAAAACTAACAATTTGGCCTATTTTGCTCTACGACCCCCACTAGTGCCTTAATAACACACTTGTATGTCATCTGTTATTAATACCAATAAAATTGTTCAATTACGAGCCTAGTTGGTTGAGCCACAGAAAAAGCCAGGAACCTTCCCGTACGCCACGCTTCTGTCTATAACATGAGCGGGTGAGTATGTGTCGGTAATGTTCATGATGTCACTGCGACAATGTCACTGCGACAATTCGCTCTGGCTATCTACTCCGATTTCAGAGCACTCGTCGGAGTGTGCCAGAGCACAGAATAACTGACAAATTTACAAAAGCTCAACACCCGTTGAATATGGCCGGTGTCAGTAAACATTGGCAAAAAAATAGTAATTAAATTGTTAACAGCAGCACAGTTGCAGTCACCAACGCTCTGGATAACATAAAAACTAGTAAAATCGTCAGAGTGAGCTGTTCCCTCATTTGTGTCCGGAAGTAGCTAGCAAACTAGCCAACATTAGCCAGTTAGCTTGGGTGCTTGACTGTTGTTGTTAGGTCAGAACGCTTGGATCAACCCTACTCCTCGGCCAGAGCGTCCAGTGTTCGCTCTGAATTTACAAAAGGACAATCTGACAACTCTCTGAGTTTACGAACGCACAAAGCGCACTCTGACCACACTCTGGCACTCCAGATTGAATTTACGAAGACACCCGTAGTATAAACCAGCCTTTAGTCTTGACATATTTGGTTGTTTAGTACATGGCCTCAAGTGAATCCTTAAAGAGCTCGGTGGGGCTAAGGCTTAAGAGGGTGTGAACAATGCTGAATTGGTGTAGACAAAGAAGTGCTCTCCAGTAGGTGTACCAAAACGTTCAAGGGCCATTTTCTCAAAAGTGAGGTTACAAGTTTATCAACTTTCAAAGCAGAATTACTTTCCCATTGTTCCTCAACTGTAGTGTATGATATACCCTTTTCAAGCTCTGAGTCTCTACTTCTATCCAATATAAAAAAAACACTATTTCAAATGTTGCTACTACATAAGACTGAATCAAGACAGTCGGTCACATTTTTCCTGACCTTTCTTATATCTCCTAGATATTGGACAGACACTTCAAAACTTTTGTAAAAAAATACATCAGAAGGAATGTCTTTTTTTTGTGCCATTTATGAACGTGATATTCAATGCATTTTAAATAGCTAAATGATCCATGGTACGTCCATCTTCAAACAATTCCAGATCAGCTGGCATTTTCAACCTGTCCCTGACTGAGTCTGTAATACCAACATGTTTCAAGCAGACCGCCATAGTCCCTGTGCCCAAGAACACTAAGGTAACCTGCCTAAATGACTACCGACCTGTAGCACTCATGTCTCTAGCCATGAACTGCTTTGAAAGGCTGGTCATGGCCCACATCAACACCATTATCCCAGAAACCCTAGACCCACTCCAATATGCATACCGCCCCAACAGATCCACAGATGATGCAATCTCTATTGCACTTCATACTGCCCTTTCCCACCTGGACAAAAGGAACACCTATGTGAGAATGCTATTCACTGACTACAGCTCAGTGATAACACCATAGTGTCCTCAAAGCTCATCACTAAGCTATGGACCCTGGGACTAAACACCTCCCTCTGCAACTGGATCCTGGACTTCCTGACGGGCCGCCCCCCAGGTGTTAAGGGTAGGTAACAACACATCTGCTGCGCTGATCCTCAACACAGGGGGCCCCTCAGGGGTGCGTGCTCAGTCCGCTCCGGTACTACCTGTTCACCCACAACTGCATGGCCAGGCACAACTCCAACACTATCATCAAGTTTGCCGATGACACAACAGTGGTAGGTCTAATTACCGCTAACGATGAGACAGCCCATAAGGAGGGGGCCAGAGACCTGACCGTGTGGTGCCAGGACAACAACCTCTCCCCCTCAATGTGTTCAAGACAAAGGAGATGGCTATGGACTACAGGAAAAGGAGGACCGAGCACGCCCTCATTCTCATCGACGGGGCTGTAGGGGAGCAGGTTGAGAGCTTCAAGTTCCTTGGTGTCCACATTACCAACAAACTATCATGGTTCAAACACACTAAGACAGTTGTGAAGAGGGAACGACAAAGCCTATTCCCCCTCAAGAGACTGAAAAGATGTGGCATGGGTCCTCAGATCCTCAAAAGGCTCCACAGCTGCACCATCGAGAGCATCCTAACTGGTTGCATCACTGCCTGGTATGGGAACTGCTCGGCCTCCGACCGCAAGTGACTACAGAGGGTAGTGTGTACGGCCCAGTACATCACTGGGGCCAAGCTTCTTGCCATGACTAGCTAAGTAGCCTAGCTAATAATAGTGACACGTCTTACGTCTTCGCGGAGGAATTATACCATAGCAATGAGTGCAACATAGCGATCATAATATGACATTGAAGGCAATATGTTTCAACTAGTAAAAAATAGTAAACCTAAACTATGGACTTGCCAGCATTCGGTCATGACTCATGCCACATAAGCTAGGGAAAGTGCACATACACTGTACAGAGAAACAGGCTACAGTAACGTATCCATAATACATCCATGAACGTGACACAACACAGGTAATGACAAAGATCATTAGCGCCATTAGTACCAGCATTACAAGTTACAACTATATACAGTTCTGGGAAAAATTAAGAGACCACTCCAAATTAAGAGGCCACTCTTCATTTTTTCCAGAGCCGTATTAATGTAGCCTACTGATACACTAATGATTGTGAGTATGATAATAGAGCATTTTCTTCAAGTTCAGGGCCCAGTACAGAGAAAATAGAAAGGGACAGCGAAAGCACTGAACATCAATTTGATTACTTTGCCCGTCCTCAATCCAAGGATTTTGACTTCTTTTTTCAGTACCACCCAAAACAAACCCCTCAAAGAGTCATTCACAATGTATTCCACTTCAACGATGGCACAAACAGAAAATGGCTGACATACAAGGAAGTAACTCACTCCTTGTTCTGCTCAGTATGTCTTGCATTCGCAAAACCTTCAGTCAGTGATAGTGCATTTGTCAAAGGAGGCCTGGAAACATGCCCATCAGAAAGTGAACATAAGCCTTTTTCCTTAGAGCCAGCAAATCCGTACCCTTCTGAGTGATAAGCAAATGTCAGTTCAACGAGACCAGGTCAGAAAGAGGAGGCAGGTCATGGAACGTGTGATTGATGTAGTTAAAATTTTTGGAAAATGTGGGCTTAGCTACAGAGGACAGACACGAAGCAGCATATAACTTGGAAAACATTGCCGACAATCATGGCTAGTTTTTTGAGCTTATATTGTTACTAGTGGTAATTACTTCCTGGTTACTCTGAAGGAGCTATGTTATGACTCTTCCTTAACAGGCTGACAAGGGTGAAAGAACATTTGCTGTGAGTTAAAGCTTTTGTACAGAGGCATGTTTTTTGGACTTTCATATTCTACCTGCAGTTTTGTAGCCAATGTTCAATTTCATTGACTCAGTGTATAGATGTGTTTATTGTGTGCTGTTGGCTTTATGGGCACCAGTGAGGGAACATTGTAATCTCATTTTTTTTGTAGAGGAGTGCTTTTTCAACTTTTGTATTATACTTACTTACATTGTTGTAGCTTATGTTCACGTTCTGTGAATGTGTGTGTGTGAAGTTTTTTGATACTTTTGATATGCTTGATGCTTGAACATAAAGATAATCATTTGAACATTTGAGATAACTCTGTATATCTCATTCTCTTTTTAAAACGTGTAGGCTAATTGTTTTGTGTGTCTAGCCTTGTACATTTGTGTGTGCTATGATAGGTGTATTCCGAGTGAGTTTATGAGGGTGCACCCACAGCCGTAGCATACCTTGAAAACTCAGTGTTCAGATAGGCTACATGTTGGTCAGTCCCAAGTGTTTGTATTTTGTAATATGGAAAGCTTTCTTCCCAGATGAACATAGTGGCCAAATTTATAACTAGCTTGGAACCCGTTACATCAACAAATAGGGTTAGCCTACAAAATTAGAGGTCTGGTGGTTTGCGTGAACAGGGTGGCCTGGGATGGAGTCAAATTCCCGGCCTGAATTATTGTTTCAGTCCGCCCCTGGTGACCTGACACCCTGAGACTACCCTTGGAGCCCTAAATCCCTTGTTTTCCTTGCCCACTAGGTGAAGTGTATATTTCTGATGTCCATCAGAGAGGTAAGGACGGGGAGTGATCCAGTATCATGCTGGGAAAGAGAGAGGGGAGAGAGGAAGGGAGAGAGAGAAAGGCCTAGGTTTGGATAGACCCAGGGACAATTTGCTCAATGTACTCTAAACACTTCCACAAACACACAAAAGTGACTGACAAAAAGACAGACAGATGGACTGATGGACGAAAGCGGTGTGAAAAGCGCTGAGTGACCCAGAGGCAAAGGGAGAGGCTGCTGGATCAATAAACACACTATCAGAATATCAGGCCTCCACTGACAAGAGCACACACCGTAACCCTAAACACACTAGCTAAACGATCCTATAAGAATGAAAGAACATCTCTCCAGCACATCGAATTGGCCAAATTCACTCCCCACCTCACAACTGTGTTAGGAATGTGTGGTGGTGAGTATGTAAAAAGGTCTTCGGTCTAAAGTCCCAAATATTGTAGTCTTCCAGGAGGTCTGAACATTTTGGGTGTTTGAGTGTATGACGGTTCAGGGTTGCATTTTCGAACTAGGAGTTTTGAAAACCCTGGGAATGTTGAAACCCTATTTGGAGACTTTATGGTGTCTTGTGAGGGTGGTGTTCACTCACCCGGTCTTCTCCACAGACCCAGGGAGGTGTCTCAAAGCTGATGACGGGGAGGAAGGCCACAATCTGCAGCCACCTGATGAACAGTTCCTCGTCAGTCACCAGGTCCCCAGATAGAGAACCACCTGGAAGAAAGAAAGAAAGAAAGAGATGGGCGGGGGGTGGGGGTGGGGAGGAATATGTAGGGGAAGGGTGTGGGGGGAGAGAGAGTTAGAATTTAGCAAACCAGCTTGCTATGCCCATATACTGTAGAGGTAGACGGACATTTCACTGAAGGCGTGAAATCCAACAGTTATTAATACAGCCTTTTAGTCTGAGAGGGTGATAGAAGTTAGTGTGATTTCCAGCCCATCTATCCTTCCTCTCTCTGACACATTTCTGTTTTCTCAACATCAAAGTAAATAGTTGTCTGATATGTTCCCTAACCGGAATTCAGAGTATTTTGGGAATATGTTTTTTTTTTGCCAAAGTCCAAGGATGTTTCACCTTTGGGAATATGCAGTCGTCCAGAATATCAAAGGTGGTCCAATGGATGTTAATTTAAATAGAATCAGGTCTGACTGCAGACTTTATGGCAGAAATAGCAGTGAACCCATGACCAAACCATCTCAAAATAACTTCAAATCAAGTCATTGATCAACACAATTCATTCAAGAGATGATTTGGGCGGCCTCCTGAGTGGCGCAGCGGTGTAAGACACTGCATCGCAGTGCTTGAGGCATCACTACAGACCCGGGTTCGATCCCAGTGTGTCACAGCCGGCCCAGCATCGTCCGGGTTAGGGGAGGGTTTGGCCAACCAGGATGTCCTTGTCCCATCGCGCTCTAGCAACTACTTGTGGCACCTGCAAGCTGACTTCGGTCACCAGTTGTACAGTGTTTCCTCTGACACATTGGTGCGGCTGGCTTCCGGGTTAAGCGAGCAGTGTGTCAAGAAGCAGGGCCGTGTTACGGAGGACGCATGGCTCTCGACCGTCGCCTCTCCCTGAGTCTGTACGAGAGTTGCAGCGATGGTACAAGACCGTAACTAAACTAAAGTGTGGATTGCAGTCCCTCCTTGTCCATAGACTGCTTTCAGGGCAAGGAAACAAATATGCTAACATGTACTTTGGCTGAACTTTCCCTTTATGCAGGACTAGCCAAACAATGTAAAAGCAGTGAGCATTTGAATCAGACTTAATGTATTCTTTTTTTAAATGTTTTATTTGACCCTTTTTTTCCCCCCAATTGTGTGGTATCCAATTGTTAGTAGTTACTATCTTGTCTCATCGCTACAACTCCCGTATGGGCTCGGGAGAGACAAAGGTGGAAAGCCATGCATCCTCCGAAACACAACCCAACCAAGCCGCACTGCTTGTTAACATAGCGCGCATCCAACCCGGAAGGAAGCCAGCCGCACCAATGTGTTGGAGGAAACACCGTGCACCTGGCGACCTGGTCAGCGTGCACTGCGCCCGATGAGACAAGGATATCCCGGTAGCGGCCAACTGCGACAGAGCCTGGGCTCAAACCCGGAGTCTCTGGTGGCACAGATAGCACTGCGATGCAGTGCCTTAGACCACTGCGCCACCCGGGAGGCCCCAGACTTACTGTTTTCTATAGACTATTTCAGGGTATAACTGACTGATAGTTCTGCTTAAAGGTATGGATTGATAAATTGATTGATGAATAGAGCGAGTGAGCAAATGAATGAGTGAGTGAGTCAACATTCACTCGTTTGCTTGCTTGATCACTAGCAAGAGTGTGAGTGTCTTTGGTACAACAATCTGAACGGACGGTATAGTGATGGTGAGTAGCTGTGGTATTACCTACTGCGTCGGGAATGAGTAAGTTGTACCCCAGCAGAGTGTGGTGCAGCAAGGAGGGAATGAGGCCCTTCAGTCCAGAGGAGCTCCAGTCAGACTGCAAAGGAGGCATCCGCACAAACACAGGCTTGTGGCTCGACCTGGGGGAAGAGAGATAGATGATAGTTATGCATATTGTCAGTGTATTGTGAGTGTGAGTGTGTGTGTGTGTGTCCTCCCTCAGCCCTCACCTTGTCCCTGCATTCATGATAGCCGACTCTTCTATCCTGGCTGCCACATCTGCCAGTTGGCCAATATACTGGTCTCCCCCGCCTAGGTCCAGCGGGTTCCCCTCTGCCCCCTCCAGATGGATGGACTCCATGCCCAGGCGGGCCTGCAGCAAGCCCACCCGGTCCAGGAACCAGCTGACCGCCTCTGGGTTGCTGATGTTCAGTTTCACGCAGAACTGCCCTCGCCACTGGGTCAGCACAGGCACCTGGAAAGAGAGAGAGTAGATTGGGCGATATGTCATTGTATGGCCTTTACATACTTAAAACATTAGAACATGCCTGACTTGGACAATACCTGAAGAGGACAAGCAGGAAATAAACACCACAATAAATATCAAATGCAAGGATGACAGTTTTTCTTTTCATCTTCCAGATAACAACCACCCGCCACCCCATCACAACGGACACCTCCCTCTGGTCCAATGGATCACCCATTTACACTCATAGAAAAAACGGTGCTAAGTAGAACCATTTACATTTACATTTAAGTCATTTAGCAGACGCTCTTATCCAGAGCGACTTACAACCATATAGCGTTCTTCGACTTGTCCCGATAGGGGAACCCTTTACAAAAAAAACTTCCAAAAAGGGTTATTCAGATGAAAACGGTTCATGATAAAATCCGATCCCTTCGCAAAGAACCCTTTTGTAATCCTTTTTTTCTGAGTGTAGAGGTCCACCACTCCCCAGAGCAGGTGAAGGTTGGCTGGGCTAGGCTGCTTACCAGTCGCCCCTGTGGGGCTACGGGGAGGCTGAGCCAATAGGCCTCAGTGCCGTCCAGCAGGGACTTGTGGAACTGGGTGGTGTCCACGCTCAGGAACGGGGACAGGGTGATGGAAATGTTTAGAAGCTTGATCAGTGAGAGGTCCCTGAAGTCCCTGGTCTGTCTCTTGGATGTCCCCCTTTTCCTGCTGGTGAGGTAGTCTTGGTCCTGTAGGGAGAGAGAAAGAGATATTGGAGCAGAAGACTGGAAGAGAGACAATGCAGGATATGAACTGGGAACTGAAGAAGACGGTCCAAACACTGTGATCATATCACCTAAGCTTCATAACAAAAATTGCGTTTGGGAGCAGCAAATCAGTGAGCGGACTTTTCTTCTCTTTCTTTTTCTTTACTCTTTGAAAATTATGACCTGATTGAAAACAAGATGTTGCCGCTTTGCTTACTGACAAAGTTTCCATTTTTTTATTGAAGTTACTTGTTTAGGTAGACCTAATCTTCATCACTTCAGTAAATACATTTCAAAGTAAGACATGTTACGGAACAGCTACAGTATCAAATAACAATAATACTACTGTTGAAAAATAACCAAGAAAGGGACACTGAAGGACACCATTGGTTGAAAAGAACAGAAGTTCCACTATTCTAAATTCTACTATTGAGTAAAGTAGCTGACTCATGCTGCCTTTTGACTCTGTGGCTGCTATAACTACTAAGTAAAGATGTAACTATGGCGATATGACCTCGACTGTTTAACATCTCATTTAATAATCTGGTGATGAGACGTGAGAAAAAAAGGGCGAATGGGATTTCTGCTTATGTAATGGCATAACTAAGAAAGCCTTTTTATAAAAGTTGACCTTTTGAGCTTGACCCCATGAGGTCAACCATTACACAGTAATTATTACACTTTTTGCCTATGTAGACACTTCATAAGCAAATATAATGAAGGGTGGAAAAAGGGTTGTACCGTATTTGACAGAGCAACAGATGTAAGGACTGAGTATAGCTTGTAAATGTAGCTTGTAAATTATTTGAGAAATATCTACCGATATGTAGTGCTTATAAAGACTTTATGAATGCTCTATAAAGTCTTTAGTCCCTTATAGTATTTATCATACTAGCTAGCTGTAAGTCACTCTCTATAAGAGCCTGTGCTGAATGACTAAAATGTAAAAGTACAATTGAATAATGCTTATCTGACAAAAATGTATGATCCGATTGTATTTTGTTTGGCCAACCTTGCATTACACAGAGTTTTTTCAGCAATAAAGGCAGAAACCTGGCAGTCCTATTTATATCCCAATTCGCTCTACGCCAAGTGGTTGTTCCAACTCAAGAGTCCGTTGTATAAAGCTAATATGGAAACTAGAAAATAAAACTTGTGGCTTGACTGATAACTCATGAATACTTGTAAAAATATAACGAGAGAGAAGCATAGTCCTTGCAGCAATTCATTGTTGCCGTTCACATTCACACTTACGCTACTTTGCCAATCGTGCCAAAGTTTCCATACGCTAACTGTACCCTTGGATTATTTTACGTTATTAGCAAAGTGAACTGGGTGGCCTCAGCAACTGTAGAACGCCCTTTGATCAAGTTGAAAAAAAAACTTTAAATCCGCTTAAGAGACGCTCTTGTTCTGAATCTAAAAAATATTATCCTTCTCTTTCTCTCGCAATGTTTCTTTCTCCATTATCCTTATTTTATTTCACTTCTTGGTCTATCTCTCCGTTCCTTACTTTCTCCACCTCTGTCTCCCTCTCTCCCTCTTTCTCTCTGTTTCTGTCTTTTCCATCTCACACCCTCTATGTCCCTCTATCCGCTCCCTCTCTCTTTTCCCATCTCTCTCTCTCTCTCTCTCTCTCTACTCTCTACTCTCTATCTTCCCTCCCCATCTCCCTTCCATCTGTGGGAAAGTGACTGTGGAGATGGAACGCAAACCTGGTGTGTTATGATAGACAGTGAATTTAGAATAACAGGAGATGAACTGGCGACTCCTCTCCCATGTAGCTGAGGCAGATCACTGCACTAGCTAGGTGTCAGTTTCAACTAAACTAGTTTCTCTTGGCTCCCTGCCCCGCCTAGCCCAGCCTCAGTCAAACGTCTCGGCTGTCCGACTATCAGCCGGGGGCATAGGACTATTTTTCTTCCTACAGATGTATTTGTTTTAATGAGATGTCAAAGTATTGCAGACACCGGGGGGTAGTACCTGACCAGCACAACCCAACAACTACGCTGTTACACCAAGATATCAAATCAAATACATTTTTGTCGAATACGACCTTACTGTGAAATGCGTACTTACAAGCCCTTAACCAACAAGTGAGAAGGATTACTTTATCCTATCCTAGGTATTCCTTAAAGAGGTGGGGTTTCAGGTGTCTCCGGAAGGTGGTGATTGACTCCGCTGTCCTGGCGTCGTGAGGGAGTTTGTTCCACCATTGGGGGGCCAGAGCAGCGAACAGTTTTGACTGGGCTGAGCGGGAACTGTACTTCCTCAGTGGTAGGGAGGCGAGCAGGCCAGAGGTGGATGAACGCAGTGCCCTTGTTTGGGTGTAGGGCCTGATCAGAGCCTGGAGGTACTGAGGTGCCGTTCCCCTCACAGCTCCGTAGGCAAGCACCATGGTCTTGTAGCGGATGCGAGCTTCAACTGGAAGCCAGTGGAGAGAGCGGAGGAGCGGGGTGACGTGAGAGAACTTGGGAAGGTTGAACACCAGACGGGCTGCGGCGTTCTGGATGAGTTGTAGGGGTTTAATGGCACAGGCAGGGAGCCCAGCCAACAGCGAGTTGCAGTAATCCAGACGGGAGATGACAAGTGCCTGGATTAGGACCTGCGCCGCTTCCTGTGTGAGGCAGGGTCGTACTCTGCGGATGTTGTAGAGCATACAAGGCTTAGTAGAGGTAGGGGTAAAGTGACTATGCATAGAAAATATGAGTAGGACTGTAGGACATCTCTTATGACAAAAATAGCTTCTGGACATCAGAACTGCGATTGTTCACTTAAAACTGGATGAAGAGTTCTTCTTCAATGAGTTGGACGGCAGGGATATAATACAGACACCCGACCAGACCCAGATCTCGGTTATTCGCTGGAGAAAGAAATGCAGATTTCGTGGAAGGAGATCAGGGTGCTTTGTGAGGATCAGGCAACGAGTGGCTAATCTGCCCATGTCTTCAACCCTGCTAGCTAACGTTCAGTTGCTGGAAAATAAATGGGACGAACTGAAAACACGCTCATCCTACCAACGGGACATTAAAAACTGTAATATCTTATGTTTCACCGAGTCGTGGCTGATTGACGACATTAAGAACATGGCGGGTTATACACTCTATCAGCAGGACAGAACAGCAGCCTCTGGTAAGACACGGTGCTGGGGCCTATGCATTTATGTAAACAACATCTGGTGCACGATATCTAAGGACGTCTCGAGGTTTTGCTCGCCAGAGGTAGAGTATCTCATAAGCTGTAGACCACACCATCTACCTAGAGAGTTTTCATCTGTATTTTTCGTAGCTGTCTACATACCCCCACAGACCGATGCTGGCACTAACACCACACTCAATGAGCTGTATTCCGCCATAAGCAAACAGGAAAACACTCATCCAGAGGAGACACTCCTACTGGCCGGGGACTTTAATGCACGGAAACTTAAATCAGTTTTACCTAATTTCTATTAGCATAAATGTGCAAAAAAATGTAAAAAATTTACTCCACACACAGAGACACGTACAAAGCTCTCCCTTGCCTTCCATTTGGCAAATTTGACCACAATTCTATCCTCCTGATTCCTGCTTACAAGCAAAAATGAAAGCAGGAAGCACCAGTGACTAGATTAATAAAAAGTGGTCAGATGAAGCAGATGCTAAGCTACAGGACTGTTTTGCTCTCACAGACTGGAATATGTTCCGGGATTCCTCCGATGGCATTGAGGAGTACACCACATCAGTCATTGGCTTCATCAATAAGTGCATCGATGACGTTGTCCCCACAGTGACCGTACGTACATACACCAACCAGAAGCCATGGATTACAGGCAACTTCCGCACTGAGCTAAAGGCTGGAGCTGCCGCTTTCAAGAAGCGGGACTCTAATCTGGACGTTTATAAGAAATCCCGCTATGGCCTCCAAAGAACCATCAAACAGGCAAAGCGTCAATACAGGAATAAGATTGAATCGTACTACACCGGCTCCGACGCTTGTCGGGTGTGGCAGGGCCTGCAAACTATTACAGACTACAAAGGCAAGCACAGCCGAGAGCTGCCTAGTGACACGAGCCTACCAATAACTTCTATGCTTGCTTCGAGGCAAGTAACACTGAAACATGCATGAGAGCATTAGCTGCTCCGGCAGACTGTGCTCCGCAGGTGTTCTGAGAAAGACCTTTAACCTCTCTTGGGTAGGGGGCAGTATTTTCACGTCCGGATGAAAAGCGTGCCCAAAGTAAACTGGCTGTTACTCAGGCCAAGAAGCTAGGATTTGTATATAATTGGTCGATTTGGATAGAAATCACTCTAAAGTTTCTAAAACTATTAGAATTATGTCTGTGAGTATAACAGAACTGATATGGCAGGCAAAACCCAGAGGACAAACCATCCCAAAAAAATTAAATTCAGCCTACCACTGTTTTCAACGGCTGTCACTTTTATTTGAAGGCGAAAATCTCCCAATTTGCAGTTCCTAGAGCTTCCCCTAGATGTGAAAATTGTAGTTTTTCTAGTTGGCTCCCTTTGTGTGTAGTGTTTCCAAGTGCGTGGAAGAGTTATTTTGTATTTTTCTCCGGTAAAGACAATAACGATTCTCCGTCTTAAATGTTATCGTTTATTTACATATTAGGGTACCTAAGGTTTGATTATAAATGTTGTTTGACTTGTTTGGAAAAGTTTATTAGTAACGTTTGGGATTAATTTTGTATGCATTTTGATGGACGGAAACTGGGTGGATAATTGACTGAAGTGCCCCAGCTAAACTGAGTTTTTATGGATATAAAGAAGGACATTATCAAACAAAAGGACCACTCCTTTTGGAGTGCCAACAGAAGAAGATCATCAAAGGTAAGGCATTTATTATATCGCTATTTCTGACTTTTGTGTCGCACCTGCCTGGTTGAAATATGTTTTTCATGCTTTTGTATGTGGGGCCCTGTCCTCAGATAATCGCATGGTGTGCTTTCGCCGTAAATCCTTTTTGAAATCTGACACAGCGGCTGGAGTTACGCTTTATTTTGATGTATTACTTGTATTACACTTGTGATTTTATGAAAGTAAAAAATGTATAATTCTGTAGTTTGAATTTCGCGCCCTGCAATTTCACCGGATGTTGGCCAGGTGGGACGCTACCGTCCATTAGAAGTAAACAGGTAAAAATTCACAAGGGCACAGGGCCAGACGGATTACCAGGACGTGTACTCCGAGCATGCGCTGACCAACTGGCAAGTGTCTTCACTGACATTTTCAACCTCTCCCTGTCTGAGTCTGTAATACCAACATGTTTCAAGCAGACCACCATAGTCCCTGTGCCCAAGAACACTAAGGTAACCTGCCTAAATGACTACCGACCTGTAGCACTCACATCTGTAGCCATGAACTGCTTTGAAAGGCTGGTCATGGCGCACATCAACACCACTGCCCCAGAAACCCTAGACCCACTCCAATAAGCATACCGCACCAACAGATCCACAGATGATGCAATCTCTATTGGACTAAACACTGCCCTTTCAAACCTGGACAAAAGGAACACCTTTGTGAGAATGCTATTCACTGACTACAGCTCAGCGTTCAACACCATAGTGCCCTCAAAGGTCATCACTAAGCTAAGGAACCTGGGACTAAACACTTCCCTCTGCAACTGGATCCTGGACTTCCTGATGGGCCGCCCCCAGGTGGTAAGGGTAGGTAACAACACATCCGCTACGCCGATCCTCAACACGGGGGCCCCTCAGGGGTGCATGCTCAGTCCCCTCCTGTACTCCCTGTTCACTCATGACTGCAATGACAACAACCTCTTCCTCAACGTGATCAAGACAAAGGAGATAATTGTGAACAACAGGAAAAGGAGGACCGAGCACACCCCCATTCTCATCGGCGGGGCTGTAGTGTTCCTTGGCGTCTACATCACCAACAAACTAACATGGTCTAAGCACACCAAGACAGTCATGAAGCAGGCACGACTAAACCTATTCCCCCTCAGGAGACTGAAAATATTTGGCATGGGTTCTCAGATCGTCAAAAGGTTTTACAGCTGCACCATCGAGAGCATTCTTCATGATTAAAGTCTTATGGCTTGTGGGTAGAAGCTGTTAAGGAGCCTTTTGGACTTAGACTTAGCGCTCCTCTACCACTTACCGTGTGGTAGCAGGGAGAACAGTCTATGATTTGGGTGACTGGAGTCTTTGACAATTCTTTAGGCCTTCCTCTGGCACCACCTATTATATAGGTTCAGGATGGCAGGAAGTGTGACCCAGTGATGTACTGGGCTGTACACACTACCCTCTGTTGTGCCTCACGGTCGGATGGCGAGCAGTTGCCATACCAGGCGGTGATGCAACCGGTCAGGATGCTCTCAATGTTGCAGATGTAGAACTTTTTGAGGATCTGGGGACCCATGCCAAACATGTTCAGTCTCCTGAGGGGGAAAGGCATTGTCGTGCCCTCTTCACGACTTTCTTGGTGTGTTTGGACCATGATAGTTTGTTGGTGATGTGGACACCAAGAAACTTGAATCTCTCGACCCGCTCCACTACAGCACAATCGATGTGAGGGGCGTGTCCGGCCCTCCTTTTCTTGTAGTCCATGATCATCTCCTTTGTCTTGCTCACGTTGAGGGAGGGGTTGTTGTCCTGGCACCACAAACACACATCCGAACCTCTCAATTTGTTTGTGAGGTGCTGTTGGGCTAATAAAGTTTGCTATACTACCCCTTATTTTGAAAAACCTTTTTGGGGGTAGCCTCGAGCAGGACTCAAACCTGGGTCCAGCGACTGTCAATCAAACACCTAGGAGGGTCAAAATGAAGATGAGGGAGGAGGAGACGGTAACACTTTATTTTTCAGGCCGCTGCTTACCAGGTAGTTAATTAGAAACTGCTCGTTATAATGGTAACCATTTGGGTTTAATTCTTTGACGTAAGGAGAGGAGATAAGGGACATACCATGTCGGCGAGGAGGGCGGTGGAATGTTCGTTGAGGCTGATGGCCCCCTCTCCCAGCTGGTGTCTCCTCAGACGGTTGGAGAAGGTCCTCAACTCCCTCTCTACCTTTGGCCCTGAGTCCACACTGGCCAGAAGCTTCCAGAAAGGCAACCTGGATGGGGGACGGATGGACAGACAGATAGATATTTGGTCAAGTAGACCGAAATTCGAACTTGAGATCACATGCATACGTTTTTGACATCAATGCGTTATGCATCAATTATGCGACTGCTGAGTTAAAGCACAGGCATCTCAAGTTGTACCATAAGACGTCCATGTTGGGCAGCTCCCTGCTGGGCGATGAGAGCTGCTGCAGCGCCTCCTGGTGTACAGCCCTGATGTTGTGGCCCACACACACAGTGTACTGAAGCGGGGTGCGCTCCAGGCTGGAGGGAGTCTGCAGGCAAAAATGCTGTTGGCTCTCCATTCCCACCTGAAGAGGAACATCTGGGGACACCAGCACTGCTACACCTGGAGGAGAAAGAGAAAGAGACTCAGGTTAAGATCTATAGTAAATAAATAAGGAATGTCAAACCCTATGTCTTACCAAAGGGGGCTGTATAGGAAAAAGCACTAAAATAAGGTTGCTGCCCCTGTTATCGCCAAGCCTATCTCCAACCTTTTTAACCTGTCTCTCCTTTCTGGGGAGGTTCACATTGCTTGGAAGGCAGCCACGGTTCGTCCTTTATTTAAAGGGGGAGATAAAGCTGATCCTAACTGTTATAGGCCTATTTCTATTTTGCCCTGTTTAAAGTGTTGAAAAAACGTGTCAATAATCAACTGAATGGCTTTCTTGATGTCTATAGTATTCTCTCAGGAATGCAATCTGGTTTCCGCTCAGGTTATGGATGTGTCACTGCAAGCTTAAAGGTCCTCAATGGGATGTCACCATTTCCCTTGACTCTAAGTAACGTTGTCCTGATATTTTATTGACTTGGCCAAAGCTTTTGATACGGTAGACCATTCCATTCTTGTGGGTCAGCTAAGGAGTATTGGTGTCTCTGAGGGGTCTTTGGGCCGGTTTGTAACTACCTCTCTCAAAGAGTGCAGTGTATAATGTCAGATATTCTGCTTTCTCAGCCACTGCCTGTCACCAAGGGAGTACCCCAAGGCTCGATCCTAGGCCCCGCGCTCTTCCCAATTTCCATCAACAACATAGCTCAGGCAGTAGGAAGCTCTCACATCCATTTATATACAGATGATACAGTCTTATACTCAGCTGGCCCTTCCCCGGATTTTGTGTTAAATGCTCTACAACAAAGCTTTCTTAGTGTCCAACAAGCTTTCTCTACCCTTAACCTTGTCCTAAATACCTCCAAATCAAATGTAATGTGATTTGGTAAGAAGAATACTCCTCTTCCCACAGGTGTTATTACTACCTCGGACGGTTTAGAGCTTGAGGTAGTCACCTCATACAAGTACAGTCGTTGTCAAAAGTTTTGAGAATGACACAATTATTAATTTTAACAAGGTCTGCTGCCTCAGTTTGTATGATGGCAATTTTCATATACTCCAGAATGTTATGAAGAGTGATCAGATGAATTGCAATTAATTGCAAAATCCCTCTTTGCCATGCAAATGAACTGAATCCCCCAAAAACATTTCCACTGCATTTCAGCCCTGCCACAAAAGGACCAGCTGACATCATGTCAGTGATTCTCTCGTTAACACAGGTGTGAGTGTTGACGAGGACAAGGCTGGAGATCACTCTGTCATGCTGAGTTCGAATAACAGACTGGAAGCTTCAAAATGATGGTGGTTCTTGGAATCGTTGTTCTTCCTCTGTCAATCATGGTTAACTGCAAGGAAACACGTGCTGTCATCATTGCTTTGCACAAAAAGGGCTTCACAAAAAGGCCTTCATTGCTGCCAGTAAGATTGCACCTAAATCAACCATTTATTGGATCATCAAGAACTTCAAGGAGAGTGGTTCAATTGTTGTGAAGAAGGCTTCAGGGCGCCCAAGAAAGTCCAGCAAGCACCAGGACCATCTCCTAAAGTTGATTCAGCTGCGGGATCGGGGCACCACCAGTGCAGAGCTTGCTCAGGAATGGCAGCAGGCAGGTGAGAGTGCATCAAAGAAGGGCAGCAAAGAAGCCACTTCTCTCTAGGAAAAACATCAGGGACAGACTGATATTTTGCAAAAGGTACAGGGATTGGACTGCTGAGGACTGGGGTAAAGTAATTTTCTCTGATGAATCCCCTTCCCGATTGTTTGGGGCATCCGGAAAAAAGCTTGTCCAGAGAAGACAAGGTGAGCGCTACCATCAGTCCTGTGTCATGCCAACAGTAAAGCATCCTGAGACCATTCATGTGTGGGGTTGCTTCTCAGCCAAGGGAGTGGGCTCACTCACAATTTTGCCTAAGAACACAGCCATGAATAAAGAATGGTACCAACACATCCTCCGAGCGCAACTTCTCCCAACCATCCAGGAACAGTTTGGTGATGAACAATGCCTTTTCCAGCATGATGGAGCACCTTGCCATAAGGCAAAAGTGATCACTAAGTGTCTCGGCAAACAAAACATCGATATTCTGGGTCTATGGCCAGGAATCTCCACAGACCATAATTCCATCGAGAACTTGTGGCGAGGCGGGTGGACAAACAAAAACGCACAAATTCTGACAAACTCCAAGCATTGATTATGCAAAAATGGGCCGCCATCAGTCAGGATGTGGCCCAGAAGTTAATTGACAGCATGCCAGGGCAGATTGCAGAGGTCTTGAAAAAGAGGGTCAACACTGCAAATATTGACTCTTCGCATCAACTTCATGTAAATGTCAACAAAAAGCCTTTGACACTTATGAAATGCTTGTAAATATACATCAGTATTCCATAGTAACATCTGACAAAAATATCTAAAGACAATGAAGCAGCAAACTTTGTGGAAATTAATATATGTGTCATTCTCAACACTTTTGGCCACGACTGTACTTGGGAGTATGGCTAGACGATGCACTGTCCTTCTCTCAGCACATATCAAAGCTGCAGGCTAAAGTTAAATCTAGATTTGGATTCCTCTATCGTAATCGCTCCTCTTTCACCCCAGCTGCCAAAATAACCCTGATACAGATGACCATCCTACCTATGCAAGATTACAGAGACATAATTTATAGACCGGCAGGTAAGGGTGCACTCGAGCGACTAGATGTTCTTTACCATTCGGCCATCAGATTTTCCACCAATGCTCCTTATAGGACAAATCACTGCACTCTCTACTCCACTTTAAACGGGTCATCTCTGTATACCCATCGCAAGACCCACTGGTTGATGCTTGTTTATAAAGCCCTCTTAGGCCTCACTCCCCCCCTATCTGAGATATCCACTGCAGCCCTCATCCGCCACATACAACACCCTTTCTGCCAGTCACATTCTGTTAAAGGTCCCCAAAGCACACACATCCCTGGGTTGCTCCTCTTTTCAGTTCGCTGCAGCTAGCGACTGGAGCGAGCTGCAACAAACAGTCAAACTGGACAGTTTTATCGCTGTCTCTTCATTCAAAGACTCAATCATGTACACTCTCACTGACAGTTGTGGCTGCTTTATGTGATGTATTATTGTCTCTACCTTCTTGCCCTTTGTGCTGTTGTCTGTGCCCAATAATGTTTGTACCCTGTGCTGCTGCCATGTTGCGTTGCCACCATGTTGTTATGTTGTGTTGCTACCATGCTGTGTTGTCAAGTGTTGCTGCCTTGCTATGTTGTTGTCTTAGGTCTGTCTTTATGTAGTGTTGTGTTGTCTTTCTTGTTGTGAGTTTTGTCCTATATTTATATTGTATTTATTTATTTATTTTAATCCCAGGACCCGTCCCCACAGGGGGCCTTTTGACTTTTGGTAGGCCGTCATTGTAAATAAGAATTTGTTCTTAACTGACTTGCCTAGTTAAATAAAGGTTAAATAATAAATACAGAGAGAGAGAAGGAAATAGAGTTCTGGTTCTATGCATATGTACAACAAGCCTGAGACAGGGGTTGAATCCTTGTCTACCCTTCACTCTGCATCTCCTGCTCACCATTAGGATCTCATTTGATGATAGAGAAATAGAGAGGGAGGATGAGCCTGATCATTAAAGGGAGTGAGTCATTTTTATTTATTTAACTAGGCAAGTCAGTTAAGAACAAATTCTTAATGACAGCTTAAGAACAGTGGGTTTAACTGCCTTGTTCAGGCACAGAACGACATATTTTTTTTTTTTACCTTGTCAACTCGGGGATACCTTGCGGCTACTAGTTCTATGCTCTAACCACTTTGCTACACTGCCACCCCGGGTTAAGTGACCCACAACATATAGAGCCCTTACACACATTGTCTAAATCAGCCACAGCTAAAGTATTTGAATGTATTTGACATAATGTGTTAGATGCAGGTTTGCTGCTGACAATGCTTCTCAAATGGTGCATCGTGTTTAATTCCTATTGGGTTGTACCTGTTTTGCAACTGCCTATTCACATTTGTTTTGTTTACCTGATGGGTCACCAGAGAACTGTGAGTCACAAATCACGATGCAGGAACATTTGAGAGTCACAGGCTCGGAAATGACAGTCCGATGCCAGTGAAATGACATAGTGTGAGAGAGCGAGAGGGGTGACATAATGTGTGAGAGAGAAGGGAGAAAGGTGTTGTGGCAAGGGTGGGGTAGTGGGTGGTAGTCAGCTGATCTCAGAAGCATCTTTAGGATGATATCTAGGGGCTCAATATCAATCCAACCCCCATTGGGGTATTCAAGCTTGGTCAAATATACTAAAATACTGGTCTTGGGTACTGTGCAAAAACCTCCAACTACTACCAGTTACACTCCCCTACAGTAGGTGCCCCATCATACATCCTTTCATAGTGCTCAATTCTGCTCAACTAACCAAGCAACCACAATCTTAAACCCCCTAAATTCGATGCCACGCCATCACAGAGATCTAATTAGCATCATCACAATCTGTCAGTTTAAGCTAGAGATCTGGTTTTTTTGCATTGGATGAGTCTCAATCCACCGCATCTGCATATGTCGCACTTCTGTATTTAGAGTGAAAGGTGACAGAGCTAGAGCAGTGTTTGTCAGACCATGAGACATCCTGAAAATCGGTCTTCTCACAAAATCTTTTCCTCTATGGAAAGAAGAGACTCTCACAAACACCATGGTGTTCTGTGTTTTGCTCTATGACCCCGACAAGCGTCTTGGGACTAATCTGAAGTTCGTATAGCCGATCTGCCATCTTCTATCTGTAGCATATACTGTACATGTCAGTTGTTTTGCTCTAGGATGGCCACAGGCCTCACAAGACTCAAGACTGATCTAAAGGTCCCCCGGTACCAGTTGAAAAATTGAATGGAAGTATATATGGAGACTGTTTAGTTCCACAAATAAGGGGTTAAATACATGTGTAAAAACATATATATATATATATATATACATATATATAGTTGACTGGTTTCAGGCATATGTCACGTGTAAAAATGTGTTTTTTGGCAGAAATACCTTCTGGAACATGTAAACTTTCATGTACCTTAACCTCTCTTGGGTAGAGGGCAGTATTTTCACATCCGGATGAAAAGCGTGCCCAAAGTAAACTGCCTGTTACTCAGGCCCAGAAGCTAGGATATGCATATAATTGGTAGATTGGATAGAAAACACTCTAAAGTCTCTAAAACTGTTAAAATAATGCATAACAGAACAGAACTGATATAGCAGGCGAAACCCCGAGGACAAACCATCCCCACCCAAAATAATTCAGCCTACCACTATTTTATTATGAGCAAAGTCCTCCCAGATTGCAGGTCCTAGGGCCTCCACTAGATGTCAACAGTCTTTAGAAAGAGCTTCATGCTGGTTTTTGGAAAAATGAGCCAAAAATGGTTGTTTTTCTAGGTGGGTCCCATTTTGGCTGTAGTGTTTCCAAGCGCGTGAATGAGAGCGCATTCTTTGGTATTTTTCTCTGGTAAAGACAATAACGATTCTCCGTCTTAAATTTGTATCAATTATTTACTTATTAGGGTACCTAAGGTTTGATTATAAACGTTGTTTGTCTTGTTTGGAAAAGTTTATGAGTAACGTTTGGGATTCATATTGTATGCATTTTGATGGAGGGAAACTGGGTGGTTATTGACTGAAGCGCGCCAGCTAAACTGAGTTTTTATGGATATAAAGAAGGACATTATCGAACAAAAGGACCATTTGTGATGTTACTGGGACCTTTTGGAGTGTCAACAGAAGAAGATCATCAAAGGTAAGGCATTTTTTATATCACTATTTCTGACTTTCGTGTCGCACCTGTCTGAAATATGTTTTTCATGCTTTTGTATGTGGGGCACTGTCCTCAGATAATCGCATGGTGTGCTTTCGCCGTAAATCATTTTTGAAATCTGACACAGTGGCTGGATTAACAAGAAGTTAAGCTTTATTTTGATGTATTACACTTGTGATTTTATGAAAGTTAAATATTTATAATTCTGTAGTTTGAATTTCGCGCTCTGCAATTTCACCGGATGTTGGCCATCTGTAAATACAAATACAATTGTTAAATTACACGCCTAAATCAAATCAAATCAAATCAAATTTTATTTGTCACATACACATGGTTAGCAGATGTTAATGCGAGTGTAGCGAAATGCTTGTGCTTCTAGTTCCGACAATGC
This sequence comes from Oncorhynchus nerka, assembly GCF_034236695.1. Classification (NCBI taxonomy): domain Eukaryota; kingdom Metazoa; phylum Chordata; class Actinopteri; order Salmoniformes; family Salmonidae; genus Oncorhynchus; species Oncorhynchus nerka. The sequence continues at coordinate 62,164,388 of NC_088404.1, read as the reverse complement.
AGTGATAACCAACAAGTAATCTAACTAACAATTCCAAAACTACTGTCTTGTACACAGTGTAAGGGGATAAGGAATATGTACATAAGGATATATGAATGAGTGATGGTACAGAGCAGCATACAGTAGATGGTATCGAGTACAGTATATACATATGAGATGAGTATGTAGACAAAGTAAACAAAGTGGCATAGTTAAAGTGGCTAGTGACATAAGAATGCAGTCGATGATCTAGAGTACAGTATATACATATGCATATGAGATGAATAATGTAGGGTAAGTAACATTATATAAGGTAGCATTGTTTAAAGTGGCTAGTGATATATTTACATCATTTCCCATCAATTCCCATTATTAAAGTGGCTGGAGTTGGGTCAGTGTCAATGACAGTGTGTTGGCAGCAGCCACTCAATGTTAGTGGTGGCTGTTTAACAGTCTGATGGCCTTGAGATTGTTTTCAGTCTCTCGGCTTTGATGCACCTGTATCTCGCCTTCTGGATGATAGCAACAGGCAGTGGTTCGGGTGGTTGATGTCCTTGATGATCTTTAAACATCGGGTGGTGTAGGTGTCCTGGAGGGCAGCCTACTGGGTTTAGCCACAGAAAAAGGATGCAATCTTCCCGCTAGCCATGATTGGATGAGATATTGGCTTCTGTCTATAATGAGCTGCTCAATTGTTGTAGGTTATCTTTTCAAACTGAGATTTAAAAAAAAAGATATCTATCCACCTTCTGGAGGACCGAGTTTTAAAATCAGTGGAATGCCCGTTGGAAGCAGAGTACGATAGCTAAGGAGATGGAGAAAATTCAGGCGTTTGATTGCAAATGTGGAGGGAGTCGAAAAGAGAACACAGAAGGCTGTTGTATAAAACACCTGTCTCCGGATTACATCTTCAAACTAAAGGCAACCATGGCATCCGCGATAGAGAAGGAGAAGCCTTCATCCATGTTTAGAGGAAAAAGAGCTACATTTAGCGAAATGTTCTAAGCTATTATACGTTTCTAATTTTGCCAGAAAGTCATTTTTAATTCATGCGTACTGTTAGCTACCTAGCTAACTTTAACTGTCTGGCTCGCTAGCTAATGTTACATGTTTGATCTGTGTAGTAATATTATTTGTGTCTCAGAGCCATTTGCATTGCTAGTTATAGCCTAATTGCACCTAGTTTTCACCTAGTTTGTTAGCATTTAACATTTTAGTTTAACATTGCACCTAGTTTTTTAGCATTTAGCTACCTGTAGATTCATGCAGGGTAGTAATGTTATGAGTTTGGATTATTGTTCATTGTTTAGCTAGCTAGCTACATGTCTATACAAAAGACTCCATTATGCATGTAACCATTTCACTGTACCGTTTACACCTTCTGTATCCTGTCCATATGAGAAATAAACTTAGATTTTATTTGATATAGTGTGTGCTTACCAGAGACAGTAATGTGAAGAACAACATGACCTGCACCAAATTCAAATCAGGATATAACGTTAGGCCAACGACACGGTGTCCCATGTTCTAAAATTCTCTGTTAGAATCCCCTGCTATTATTTCTTCACACTCACAACTGTAAGCTATTTTCTTATTATCCTTGGTATAGCTTAGTAGAAACCCCCGGTTATTCAATGTGTTTGTATGGGCTAATAGCAGTAAGGCCCCATTTAAAAATATATATATATTTGTATTATTTGTTTTTATCATTCTAAATTAAAAATCAAATAGCTAAATTATCCTTGGTATGACACTCCATTTAGCGTAGTAGAACTTCCCAGCTTAGACAGGGCTTAAACTCTTATGGCTTTTAAGAGACAGTTAACTTTAGTTGAAGTTAAATCTTATTTCTAAATAAGTGTTATTTCTAAACCATTTTGAAGTTGGAAAGCAGGTTATTTTAACTCGTTTCACCAAGGCAATTCACAAAAATGACTAAATAACCAGCTAATGAACTTGGTTAGCAAAAATTGGTTTGCTGCCACCTAGGCAAATAAAAAATATAAACTTTCAGTTTTTATTAAGAAATCCACAACAAAGTACACAATTTTTCTACACAGCAAAATCAAATCTACTTAACTTCGCTATTGCTTTCTTGAGACAGTTAACCTACAGCATATCTTTCTGTACTCTCATATCCTCTCTCTCTCCCTCACTCCTGTTTGTATGTATGGTGTTCATGTGAAATGAGATTATGTGAACCAGATAATTGTGTCCACAGATGTAGCTGCCCTACCAGGAATGCCTCCTGCCTCTCAGGTTACCTCCCTCCTCACCTCACCCCCACCAACCTCCTTTCCACCATCCATGTCTCTACCAGGTCTCTCTTATGAAACTGTTCCATGCCCTGCCCCATACACCAGGACAGAGTCCTATATAGTTACCCCTATAAACACTGATCTAAGGTCAGTTTTGCATTTCCCCACCATTATGGTTTAGGTTACAATCATGAGAGGGTAGGCTAATCCTAAATCTGTGCCTAACTAAGGTCAATTTAGGCCGTGTCCGAGAGTCCCGAGAACCCTGAGAACAGAGCTCCTTAAGACTCAAACGTGAGTCTCTCTTGTTTCAATGGCTTTACTGTGATCACAACGGCAATTGATCACAATAAGATCAGATGAATAGTCCGCTGTACATGCTGTACTATATAAAGTATATTATATGCCAGGTGATCAGAAAAAAATTGCAGTGGCTCTGATTGTTGCTGTGTAACAACAAGGACTATTCTCTCTAACTCATAACATGACTATGCTGATGGATTTCTCTGTCTTTATGCGTACTCCAATGCTCCAACAACACAGTACCTTGACATATATTGTTTTACTTCATTCAAAAATTCTAATATCAAATTGCCAATAAATACATGAATTATTCGGTCCGGCACCTCATGGGAAGTGAAACGCCTCAGACCACAAACATTTTCTCAGTGTGGTCCGAAAGCACGGTACAAAATGAGTCAATACATTTTCAATAAAATAACAGTGATGGTGCGAGCATGTGTGTGCAATGGAGAATGTCAAAGGGATAGTGGTAACACTTCAGCCGCCTTTCCCAAGGTATTAAGTCACCACCCCACTCTTAATGACCAAATACATTGCATTTCTTAAGTTTTAATTGTGGATCAGCATCTAAATATAACGTCTACAGGCACACAAATTGATTATGGGTAACTATTTCAGTCCACTTTAAGCACTAATGGTACTCACGTTAACTATACTGCAATTGGGTTCATATTTTAAACTGATACTTAACGATATGACGTTGCCGGATGAAATGCTGATGAGCGATGTTACACTTGCAAAAAATATATGTGCATGGGTGCGCTTCCTACTGCTGCAAAGTGATAGCTGTGGGACCAAAACAGCAGAGAAAGTTTAGCGCTGTGATTCATATTCTTCATTGTTGTAGAAATCAGATGATATTACAATTTACTTCATGCATTGCTGATTCTACCTTGAAAACAGGTATTATTTATATTTGTCGTTGTTGCAGAAATCGGATGTTATTACTGTTCACTTCATGCATTTCTACTTTTAAAACAGGTATTATTTAAGTATCAGTACTGTGGTGGCAATACTCTGTACTGTTTAGTATGAAAAAAGTATGAACACCGTTGAAAAGTTTGAACTTGAGTCACCGACAACAAACACTGGCAATCCATAAAGGAAGGAAGAGGAAGAGGAAAGGAGAAGATGAAGTGTAAAAATATGTCACACAACTGTGTGTATGTGTGTGTGTGTGTACCCTTTGACTTATTCCACATTTTGTGTCACAGCCTGAATTCAAAATGGATTAAAAAAAATATATCACCTTTATACACACAATACCCCTTAATGACAAAGTGAAAAACAATGAAATACAGAAATATCTCATTTACATAAGTATTCACACCATTGAGTAGATAAATGTTATAATCACATTTGTAAGCGATTACAACTGAGGCTTTCTGAGTCTCTAAGAGCTTTGCACACTGGATTTTGCAATAACGGTAAAATATATATATATTTTTAAATATTTACACATGACAAGGCGACTGGTAATATGGCAGAATAGTTATAGTTATTCACTCCGCAAGGCAATCAAACAAGCTAAACGTCAGCATAGAGATAAAGTGGAGTAGCAATTCAACGGCTCAGACTCAAGACATACGGCAGGGTAGCCTAGTGGTTAGAGCATAGGATCAGTAACCGGAAGGTTGCAAGTTCAAACCCCTGAGCTAACAAGGTACAAATCTGTCATTCTGCCCCTGAACAGGCAGTTAAACCACTGTTCCTAACCCACTGGTCGTCATTGAAAATAAGAATTTGTTCTTAACTAACTTGCCTAGTTAAATAAAGGTATAAAAAAAACAAATGTGTCAGGGACTACAGACGATCACGTAAAACCCTCACAAACTTTTACAGATGCACAATTGAAACAATCCTGATGGGCTGTATCAACGCCTGGTACGGCAACTGCACTGCCCACAACCGCAAGGCTCTCCTGAGGGTGGCGCTGGTCTGCCCAACGCATTACCGGGGGCAAACTACCCACCCTTCAGGACACCCACAGCACCCAATGTCAGGAAGGCCAAAAAGATCATCAAGGACATCAACCACCCGAGCCACTGCCTGTCATCCAGAAGGTGAGGTCAGTACAGGTACATCAAAGTTGGGACAGCTGGTTTTCAGCTAACTTTAAGTCATACCACAGTCATACCACAGATTCTCCCCCCCCTTTCGGAAAAGCTGACCACGACTCCATTTTGTTGATCCCTGCCTACAGGCAGAAACTTAAACAAGAGGCTCCCACGCTGAGGTCTGTCCAACGCTGGTCAGACCAAGCTGACTCCACACTCCAAGACTGCTTCCATCACGTGGACTGGGACATGTTTCGTATTGCGTCAGATAAAAATATTGACGAATACGCTGATTCGGTGTGCGAGTTCATTAGAACGTGCGTTGAAGATGTTGTTCCCATAGCAACGATAAAAACATTCCCTAACCAGAAACCGTGGATTGATGGCAGCATTCGCGTGAAACTGAAAGCGCGAACCACTGCTTTTAATCAGGGCAAGGTGTCTGGCAACATGACCGAATACAAACAGTGCAGCTATTCCCTCCGCAAGGCTATTAAACAAGCTAAGCGTCAGTACAGAGACAAAGTAGAATCTCAATTCAACGGCTCAGGCACAAGAGGCATGTGGCAGGGTCTACAGTCAATCACGGACTACAAGAAGAAACCCAGCCCAGTCACGGACCAGGATGTCTTGCTCCCAGGCAGACTAAATAACTTTTTTGCCCGCTTTGAGGACAATACAGTGCCACTGACACGGCCTGCAACGAAAACATGCGGTCTCTCCTTCACTGCAGCCGAGGTGAGTAAGACATTTAAACGTGTTAACCCTCGCAAGGCTGCAGGCCCAGACGGCATCCCCAGCCGCGCCCTCAGAGCATGCGCAGACCAGCTAGCTGGTGTGTTTACGGACATATTCAATCAATCCCTATACCAGTCTGCTGTTCCCACATGCTTCAAGAGGGCCACCATTGTTCCTGTTCCCAAGAAAGCTAAGGTAACTGAGCTAAACGACTACCGCCCCGTAGCACTCACTTCCGTCATCATGAAGTGCTTTGAGAGACTAGTCAAGGACCATATCACCTCCACCCTACCTGACACCCTAGACCCACTCCAATTTGCTTACCGCCCAAATAGGTCCACAGACGATGCAATCTCAACCACACTGCACACTGCTCTAACCCACCTGGCCAAGAGGAATACCTATGTGAGAATGCTGTTCATCGACTACAGCTCGGCATTCAACACCATAGTACCCTCCAAGCTCGTCATCAAGCTCGAGACCCTGGGTCTCGACCCCGCCCTGTGCAACTGGGTACTGGACTTCCTGACGGGCCGCCCCAGGTGGTGAGGGTAGGCAACAACATCTCCTCCCCGCTGATCCTCAACACGGGGGCCCCACAAGGGTGCGTTCTGAGCCCTCTCCTGTACTCCCTGTTCACCCACGACTGCGTGGCCACGCACGCCTCCAACTCAATCATCAAGTTTGCGGACGACACAACAGTGGTAGGCTTGATTACCAACAACGACGAGACGGCCTACAGGGAGGAGGTGAGGGCCCTCGGAGTGTGGTGTCAGGAAAATAACCTCACACTCAACGTCAACAAAACTAAGGAGATGATTGTGGACTTCAGGAAACAGCAGAGGGAACACCCCCCTATCCACATCGATGGAACAGTAGTGGAGAGGGTAGCAAGTTTTAAGTTCCTCGGCATACACATCACAGACAAACTGAATTGGTCCACTCACACTGACAGCGTCGTGAAGAAGGCGCAGCAGCGCCTCTTCAACCTCAGGAGGCTGAAGAAATTCGGCTTGTCACACAGGAAGCAGCGCAGGTCCTAATCCAGGCACTTGTCATCTCCCGTCTGGATTACTGCAACTCGCTGTTGGCTGGGCTCCCTGCCTGTGCCATTAAACCCCTACAACTCATCCAGAACGCCGCAGCCCGTCTGGTGTTCAACCTTCCCAAGTTCTCTCACGTCACCCCGCTCCTCCGCTCTCTCCACTGGCTTCCAGTTGAAGCTCGCATCCGCTACAAGACCATGGTGCTTGCCTACGGAGCTGTGAGGGGAACGGCACCTCAGTACCTCCAGGCTCTGATCAGGCCCTACACCCAAACAAGGGCACTGCGTTCATCCACCTCTGGCCTGCTCGCCTCCCTACCACTGAGGAAGTACAGTTCCCGCGCAGCCCAGTCAAAACTGTTCGCTGCTCTGGCCCCCCAATGGTGGAACAAACTCCCTCACGACGCCAGGACAGCGGAGTCAATCACCACCTTCCGGAGACACCTGAAACCCCACCTCTTTCAGGAATACCTAGGATAGGATAAAGTAATCCTTCTCACCCCCCTTAAAAGATTTAGATGCACTATTGTAAAGTGGCTGTTCCACTGGATGTCTTAAGGTGAACGCACCAATTTGTAAGTCGCTCTGGATAAGAGCGTCTGCTAAATGACTTAAATGTAATGTAATGTAATGTAAATGTCACCAAAAGCACTCACAAACTTCTACAGATGCACAATCGAGAGCATCCTGGCGGGCTGTATCACCGCCTGGTACGGCAACTGCTCCGCCCTCAACCGTAAGGCTCTCCAGAGGGTAGTGAGGTCTGCACAACGCATCACCGGGGGCAAACTACCTGCCCTCCAGGACACCTACACCACCCGATGTTACAGGAAGGCCATAAAGATCATCAAGGACATCAACCACCCAAACCACTGCCTGTTCACCCCGCTATCATCCAGAAGGCGAGGTCAGTACAGGTGCATCAAAGCTGGGACCGAGAGACTGAAAAACAGCTTCTATCTCAAGGCCATCAGACTGTTAAACAGCCACCACTAACATTGAGTGGCTGCTGCCAACACACTGTCATTGACACTGACCCAACTCCAGCCACTTTAATAATGGGAATTGATGGGAAATGATGTAAATATATCACTAGCCACTTTAAACAATGCTACCTTATATAATGTTACTTACCCTACATTATTCATCTCATATGCATACGTATATACTGTACTCTACATCATCGACTGCATCCTTATGTAATACATGTATCACTAGCCACTTTAACTATGCCACTTTGTTTACTTTGTCTACATACTCATCTCATATGTATATACTGTACTCGATACCATCTACTGTATGCTGCTCTGTACCATCACTCATTCATATATCCTTATGTACATATTCTTTATCCCCTTATACTGTGTATAAGACAGTAGTTTTAGAATTGTTAGTTAGATTACTTGTTGGTTATCACTGCATTGTCGGAACTAGAAGCACAAGCATTTCGCTACACTCGCATTAACATCTGCTAACCATGTGTATGTGACAAATATATTTGATTTGATTTGGGCTTTGACTAGGCCATTTCAAGACATGTAAATGTTTCCCCTTAAAATATTTGAGTGTTGCTTATGCAGTATGCTTAGGGTCATTGTCCTGCTGGAAGGTGAACCTCCATCCCAGTCTCAAATCTCTGGAAGAGTGAAACAGGTTTCCCTAAAGAATTTCCCTGTATTTAGCGCCATCCATCATTCCTTCAATTCTGACCAGTTTCCCAGTCCCTGCCAATGAAAAACATCCCCACAGCATGATGCTGCCACCACCATGCTTCACTGTGGGGATGGTGTTCTCGGGGTGATGAGAGGTGCTGGGTTTGTGCCAGACATAGCGTTTTCCTTGATGGCCAAAAAGCTCAATTTTAGTCTCATCTGACCAGAGTACCTTCTTCCAGATGTTTGGGGAGTCTCCCAACCTTGATCTGTACTTCTCCACAACTTTGTCCTTGACCTGTTTGGTCTTCATGGTGCTGCTTGCTTGGTGGTGTTGTAGCCTCTAGGGCCTTTCAGAACAGGTGCATATATACTGAGATCATGTGACAGATCATGTGACACTTAGATTGCACACAGAAGGACTTTATTTAACTAATTATGTGACTTCTGAAGGTAATTGGTTGTTGCACCAGATATTATTTAGGGACTTCATAGCAAAGGGGGTGAATACATATGTAAGCACCACTTTTCCATTTAAATTTTTGTTTTTTGAAACAAGTAATTTTTTTCATTTCATTTCACCAATTTGGATTATTTTGTGTATGTCCATTACATGAAATCCAAATAAAAATCTGTTTAAATTACAAGTTGTAATGCAACAAAATAGGAAAAGCACCAAGGGGGATGAATACTTTTGCAAGGCACTGTATCTGGCATTACTCATCTCATATGTATATACTGTTTCTTATACTATTCTATTGTATCTTAGTCCGTTCAGCTCTGACATCGCTTGTCCATACAGTGGGGCAAAAAAGTATTTAGTCAGCCACCAATTGTGCAAGTTCTCCCACTTAAAAAGATGAGAGAGGCCTGTCATTTTCATCACAGGTACACTTCAACTATGAAGTCTGGGATTGGCGGATGCCAGGAAAATGCTACCTAACCCAATGCATAGAACCAACTGTAAAGTTTGGTGGAGGAGGAATAACGTTCTGGGGATGTTTTCATGGTTCGGGCTAGGCCCCTTAGTTCCAGTGAAGGGAAATCTGAACTCTAAAGCACATTCTAAACGATTCTGTGCTTCTGTGCTTTGTGGCAACAATTTGGGGCAGGCCCTTTCCTGTTTAAGCATGACAATGCCCCTGTGCACAAAGTGAGGTCCATACAGAAATGGTTTGTCGAGATCGGTGTGGAAGAACTTGACTGGCCTGCAACATCAGTGCCCGACCTCACTAATGATCTTGTGGCTGAATGGAAGCATGTCCCCGCAGCAATGTTCCAACATCTAGTGGAAAGCCTTCCAATAATAGTGTAGGCTGTTATAGCAGCAAAGGGGGGACCAACTCCAAATGAATGGCCATGATTTTGTAATAAGATGTTCGACAAGCAGGTGTCCACATACTTTTGGTCATGTAATTTAATTTATAGTTTTTTGGGGGGTCATGACATATAAAGCATACTAAAAGGGGGAAATTGACCTCGTTTTTAATTAGCAAATGCCAATATTAGATAGTGGATTGCTGTCTCCACTGGTTCATAGAATGCAGGGTCTAACATTTTGCATACATTCAAATAGCATGGACAAATTTGCTATCAATGCGTATCACTTTTATCCTGGTCCTTTATACATCTGGTCTGAGCTGCCAACTCTTATGTTTTTGTCCTGTGGCAACGAAGTTGCATAGATCTGACCTAAACTCATCACAAATCTCTGCATTCCGTGGAAAGGAATAGGAACAGTAAAATGTCACCGATTATGTTGATGTAAGTAAATAGTTTCAAGTTTTATTAGTCATATGTACAGGATACACATGGTATACACCATCCAACAAAATACTTACTTGTAAACTTCTCGTCAATGCGACAACAATAATAAATAAGAAAATATAAGAATACGAACAAAGTAAACGGCTCAGTAGAATATCATTTTTAGCACAAGTATAATACAGAAAGGCACAATTTATAGAAAAAATATTTACACGTGTTTTGTGGAAGGGGGATATAATTACACTCTTATAATTAGTGGTGACTCGAGGAACCCCTGGAGTTCCTCAAGGAACCATTGCTAGTCAATGGTTCATATTTGCACCTTCAGTTAATTGAGGGGTTCTTGGAGGAACCTTTAATGGTTCAATGTAGCATTGGGTTCCTGGAGGAACCTTGGAGTGAATGCGTGGCTTAGTAGGGGCGTGACTTTAAGATATTTTTTAAAATAAATGTCATTCCTGTTCATCTGTTTTGTTCTGTTGTATTGTCATCACGTTAGGGTTGAACACTGACAGTTTTGTAGCCTCAATGAGGCTAACAGAGGCGTATGAGTTTCTCAAGAGCCTATCCAAATCCCAAAGTTGGAATAGTTACCACTTAAGAGCTATATGTGATTAGCAATGTTAATATTCTTCATATTATATTAGAATATGTAATATGAATACATATTTTTTTGCAATGTACAACCTTAACATGATGAACAGGAATTACATTTACACTGAAGGGTGGCCCAAAATAACTATCTCAAAGCCACACCTCCAATAAGCCACGCCTCTGATAGGCTGCCACCTCTACAATATATTATTAAAAAAGTTCGAAATGTAACCTCTCCCATTACAAAAAGGTTCCAGTTCAAACCTTTATACAGGGGTTCCTCAAAAACCCTTTTCAGAGGGGTTCCTCTAAGAACTGGAAAGGTTCTGCCGATGTGGCAACACAAAAGGTTCTTCCAGGCATATTTAATTCTAAGAGTGTACTGAATATGTACTCTATAGGGCAGGACTAAATCTAAACATGTCACCAGGTTTTCAGGTCAGGTCTAAATACAGGCTTGCACTAAATACAGACTAAAGACATGCACAACAGAGCTGTTTGAAGGAATATGAAGTTAATCTGGCTTTTCTGTCCACACAGCAAATAACGTGTTCATGGTGAAATAGAAACAGATTTCTTTTTACCTCACCCCAAATTGTTTTCATACCCCTTGCTGGAAAATCTTGTCTGCGTTTTGGATTGAACAGTGGCCTATGATGCCTGTAACAGACAGGAATCCAACCAATAAGAGAATCATTAACTGTAATTTGTTGAAATGTACGAGTTTTAGGGTTTGAGTTACATCCAAGGTGGCTTCCTCAGGAGTTTAATGGTATATTGGAGGGCACTCAGGGGTGCCTCTTATTTTTAGAACAATTCCCTAAATACTACCAGGTTCCATGAAATATTTTCCACTAGCTCTTAAAAGAAAAATTGAATGTCAGACTGACCGTATCCTTTTACCTTCAAAGCCGGCAGACGCATAGAAGTAAAAATAAAAAATAAAGTGAATGAATTTTATTGAGCAGACGTGAATGATATGGCACTCACACATGTATCGGTTTTACAGCTGTTGAGCTGGAACATAAATCAAACACCATCTCTCTGTCTCTCACAACGATTCACTCATTGCACACATGTACACACACATGCGCACAAACACACACACTCTAATGCTCTCCCAGTGTTTGAATACAGATTTTTATAACCCTTGTTCACAGGTAAAAGACTGCAGCCCATCTGGTCCACAGCAGCAGCAGGGAGTCAGGCCGGAGCATTCGCCCCCAATTCCCCCATTCATCGGTGGCTAGCCACCACTGTAAAACCCACCTAATCCTTCACAATGAGCACAGGGTCACTTCAAATGTCACCTTTTAACTTTGACCTTTCACTACAGAGGGACAGGAAGTGAGGAGTGAAGCACATTTACTTTTTAAGAAGCCTTTCTTGTTTTTCTTGGATGGCTTTGGCATCCTGTTAAAATGTGTGTTTGTGTGTGTGTCTGCATGCACTCTCAAATTTACAGTGCAATCGGAAAGTATTCAGACCCCTTGACTTTTTCCACATTTTGTTACTCTACAGCTTTATTCTAAAATGGATGAAATCGTTTTTTTCTCCTCGTCAATCTACACACAATACCCCACAATGACAAAGAAAAAACTGTTTTTACCAAAAAATAAATAAAATGACTGAAATATCACAATTACAGTGGAGATATTAGCATGTAAATCTTGGTGGAGCAAAAAAATAACAATTGATTTCATGCATGCCAGCAAAGCCACCACACAAAACTATAACAGTGACAAACGGTGCCCGCAAACTGTTAGGGCCTACATAAAGCTGTCCCAACAGCAGAGTCCCAACAGCTGTCCCAACACCTTACCACTACGACAACTGGCTATCAGCGGAGCCTTGTCTGGCAGCGAAACAGTTCATTCAGCCTCATTTACTGCCTTTAAAAAAAAGATAGCTGATATGGCTGATTTGTTTAAATAAATGTGGTTTCTACTGACAATGGAGATGTACAAACTATGCCATAAGGGAACGATGAGCGGATATAAGGCAATCCATAATTTTGATTAAGACATTAATGAGCGAGCTAGGATGGACGTTGTCAATATAACTTTGTTCAGCACTTATGACATGTACAGAGACAGAATTCAAAACGTGGGTCATTCTTACAGTATTCTCCCTGTACACCAAGTCAGAACCGTATGATAAATAACGGGGGCATATAAGCAGACAATGAAAGGTCTTACAATATTCAATGATTACATTTCTCTAAAACAGGCTATAGGCTACATGTGCACCGCAAAGTCAGAACAGAAGGCAAAATTAAGAGGGGAAAAGGGACCAAACTATTAGCATGAGGCACATGGGCTACTAACAGCTTACTACACAACATACACCTAGTATTACTTTCTTAGCTACAGTACACATATTACATAATTTATGCAGCAGCATACAATACATTTTTGGACTCATCTTGTTGTGCTGTGCTCACTTTCTTCCAAACCACTCATTGTTGAATTTGCGATTTCCAACTTGCTGTGTAATGTTTATGTTCAATGGCCAATGTGCACCGACACATTTTATCTACAATTTCTCTTCATTATTTATCTTCATATGACACGGATTGAAAAGGATTTGCCAGTAGATTGTCTACTTGATTCATGATGATGACTGCTAGCTAAGATTTTGAAAGTATGATGTTGACATGATCAGTCCAATTAAAGCTACTGTGCATATAACGTGATTTGACGTCATTTTATCTGTGGCCAATGACCTTGAGCCTTCTTGGATAGGCACTTCTAATGTAACTCTATGTCAGCACCCAAAGGGCTAGAATTTTTGAAGTCACAGAATCACTGACAGAATCACTGAGCCAATCATGGTGCAACGCTCCATATTATCTGCTGGCTTGTCCCACCACCACAGAAAGCACTGAGCTTGGCTGAAACACCTACATTTTGAATATTTAGTTTCTAACTAATGTCTTGAGTCTTTAAAGGAAATTAAGTTCATGTATATATAATTTGATATACAGAAGAATATACATAACTGTCTTATGATTTATATTATCTTGTTTGATATTGTATATCAAGAAATCAAGAAAACAAAAAAGAGATCATGATTGTATGAGGCTTTATTAGCCCAATGATACATATATATTTTTTACATTGTTTGCAAACTGATATGTGACATGGATTAATGCCAAAATTTAAAATGTAACATTGTTTTACATTTAAATGTGGGGCTCAAAACAAGTGGGGCTCTGCCCCAACTGCCCTGAAAGACGTGTCGCCACTGCACATTTACATAAGTTTTCAAAGCCTTTACTCAGTACTTTGCTGAAGCACTTTTGGCAGTGATTACAGCCTCGAGTCTTCTTTGGTATGACGCTACAAGCTTGGCACACCTTCTCTGCAGATCCTCTCAAGTTCTGTCAGGTTGGATGGGGAGCGTTGCTGCACAGCTATTTTCAAGTCTTTCCAGAGTTGTTCAATCTGGTTTAAGTCCGGGCTCTGGCTGGGCCACTCAAGGATATTCAGAGACTTGTCCCGAAGCCACTGCTGCATTGTCTTGGCTGTGTGCTTAGGGTCGTTGTCCTGTTGGAAGGTGATCCTTTGCCCCAGTCTGAGGTGCTGAGCGCTCTAGAGCAGGTTTTCATCAAGGATGTCTCCGTACTTTGCTCTGTTCGTCTTTCCCTCGATCCTGACGAGTTTCCCAGTCCCAGCCGCTGAAAAACATCCCCACATCATGCCACCATCATGCTTCACCGGAGGGATGGTGCCAGGTTTCCTCCAGACATGATGCTTGACATTCAGGTAAAAGAGTTTAATCTATGTTTCATCAGACCAGAGAGTCTTGTTTCTCATGGTCTGAGAGTTTTAGGTGCTTTTTGGTAAACTCCAAGCGGGCTGTGATGTGCCTTTTACGGAGGATTGGCTTCCATCTGGTACACAGAAAATACCCGAGCTCTGAAGCAAGCTTCCAGAAAATTGGAACGGAAATGGCGCCACACCAAACTGGAAGTCTTCCGACTAGCTTGGAAAGACAGTACCGTGCAGTACCGAAGAGCCCTTACTGCTGCTCGATCATCCTATTTTTCTAACTTAATTGAGGAAAATAAGAACAATCCAAAATTCCTTTTTGATATTGTCGCAAAGCTAACTAAAAAGCAGCATTCCCCAAGAGAGGATGGCTTTCACTTTAGCAGTGATAAATTCATGAACTTCTTTGAGGAAAAGATCATGATTATTAGAAAACAAATTACGGACTCCTCTTTAAATCTGCGTATTCCTTCAAAGCTCAGTTGTCCTGAGTCTGCACAACTCTGCCAGGACCTAAGATCAAGAGAGACGCTCAAGTGTTTTAGTACTATATCTCTTGACACAATGATGAAAATAATCATGGCTTCTAAACCTTCAAGCTGCATACTGGACCCTATTCCAACTAAACTACTGAAAGAGCTGATTCCTGTGCTTGGCCCTCCTATGTTGAACATAATAAACGGCTCTCTATCCACCGGATGTGTACCAAACTCACTAAAAGTGGCAGTAATAAAGCCTCTCTTGAAAAGGCCAAACCTTAACCCAGAAAATATAAAAGACTATCGGCCTATATCGAATCTTCCATTCCTCTCAAAATGTTTAGGAAAGGCTGTTGCGCAACAACTCACTGCCTTCCTGAAGACAAACAATGTATACAAAATGCTTCAGTCTGGTTTTAGACCCCATCATAGCACTGAGACTGCACTTGTGAAGGTGGCAAATGACCTTTTAATGGCATCAGACCGAGGCTCTGCATCTGTCCTCGTGCTCCTAGACCTTAGTGCTGCTTTTGATACCATCACCGATCACCACATTCTTTTGGAGAGATTGGAAACCCAAATTGGTCTACACGGACAAGTTCTGGCCTGGTTTAGATCTTATCTGTCGGAAAGATATCAGTTTGTCTCTGTGAATGGTTTGTCCTCTGACAAATCAACTGTAAATTTCGGTGTTCCTCAAGGCTCCGTTTTAGGACCATTATTGTTTTCACTATATATTTGACCTCTTGGGGATGTCATTCGAAAACATAATGTTAACTTTCACTGCTATGCGGATGACACACAGCTGTACATTTCAATGAAACATGGTGAAGCCCCAAAATTACCCTCGCTAGAAGCATGTGTTTCAGACATAAGAAAGTGGATGGCTGCAAACGTTCTACTTTTAAACTCGGACAAAACAGAGATGCTTGTTCTAGGTCCCAAGAAACAAAGAGATCTTCTGTTGAATCTGTCAATTAATCTTAATGGTTGTACAGTCGTCTCAAATAAAACTGTGAAGGACCTCGGCGTTACTCTGGACCCTGATCTCTCTTTTGAAGAACATATCAAGACCATTTCAAGGTCAGATCTTTTTCCATCTACGTAACATTGAAAAATCAGAAACCTTCTGTCCAAAAATGATGCAGAAAAATGTATCCATGCTTTTGTCACTTCTAGGTTACACTACTGCAATGCTCTACTTACCGGCTACCCGGATAAAGCACTAAATAAACTTCAGTTAGTGCTAAATACGGCTGCTAGAATCCTGACTAGAACCCAAAAAATGGATCATATTACTCCAGTGCTAGCCTCCCTACACTGGCTTCCTGTCAAAGCAAGGGCTGATTTCAAGGTTTTACTGCTAACCTACAAAGCATTACATGGGCTTGCTGTGAATTTAAGTGTGCTCTCTCTTAATTCTCTCTTTCTTTCTCTCTCTCGAAGGACCTGAGCCCTAGGACCATGCCTCAGGACTACCTGACATGATGACTCCTTGCTGTCCCCAGTCCACCTGGTCGTGCTGCTGCTCCAGTTTCAACTGTTCTGCCTTGTTATTATTGGACCATGCTGGTCATTTATGAACATTTGAACATCTTGGCCATGTTCTGTTATAATCTCCACCCGGCACAGCCAGAAGATGACTGGCCACCCCACATAGCCTGGTTCCTCTCTAGGTTTCTTCCTAGGTTTTGGCCTTTCTAGGGAGTTTTTCCTAGCCACCGAGCTTCTACACCTGCATTGCTTGCTGTTTGGGGTTTTAGGCTGGGTTTCTGTACAGCACTTTGAGATATCAGCTGATGTACGAAGGACTATATAAATACATTTGATTTGATTTGATTCCATCTGGCCACTCTACCATAAATGCCTGATTGGTGGAGTGCTGCAGAGATGGTTGTCCTTCTGGAAGATTCTCCCATCTCAACAGAGGAACTCTGGAGCTCTTTCAGAGTGACCATCGGGTTCTTGGTCACCTCCCTGACCAAGAACCTACTGCCCCGATTGCTCAGTTTGGCTGGGCGGCCAGCTCTAGAAAAAGTCTTGGTGGTTCCAAACTTCTTCCATTTAAGAATGATGGAGACCCCGGTGTCCTTAGGGACCTGCAATGCTGCAGAAACGTTTTAGTACCCTTCCCCAGAGCTGTGCCTGAACACAATCCTGTCTCTGAGCTCTATGGACAATTCCTTCAACCTCATGGCTTGGTATTTGCTCTGACATGCACCATCAACTATAGGACCTTATATAGACTAGTGGGTGCCTTTCCAAATCAAGTCCAATCAATTGAATTTACCACAGGTGGACTTCAATCAAGTTGTAGAAACATCTCAAGGATGATCTATGGAAACAGGATGCACCTGAGCTCATTTTCGAGTCTCATGCAAAGGTTCTGGATGCTTATGTAAATAAGGTATTTCTGTTCTTTATTTTTAATAAATTAGCAAACATTTCTAAAAACCTGTTTTCACTAAATGATGAGCCTATCATTGTATTCATGAATAAACTAAATGTTCTCATGGTATTTCACAGAAAACTTTAATTGGTTTGGTGGCTATTGAACACAACCCTGGTTTCCAGTGGTTTAGATTGGGGTACCCTAGAGCAGTGTTTCCCAACTCCAGTCCTCGAGTACCCACAACAGTTTGTCCGGGGCTATAACACACGTGTGCTGTTGGGGGTACTCGAGGACTGGAGTTGGGAAACACTGCCCTAGAGGTAAACCTGCTTCTGAAAGACATTTGAGACCACTTCTATGTATGACCACTCTGTCCTCACTGTCTCTGAGCTGTGCTTGGCAAGGTCTTCTAGAAAAACAACTAAAGAAGGATTGTCTCTCTTTCTCGAGGATCAACAGATGGAAAGATATAGTTTGAGAGACAGAGAGTGAAAGAAAAAGAGATGGAGAGAAAGAAAAAGAGATGAGAGAGATGGAGAGAGAGGTATAGAGAAAGAGGGACAGAGAGCAGGGAATAGAAAGAAAGAGGAGAGCAGGGAGAAGTGGAAAAGTCTCACAGAGTTGATCTGAGGTCTTGTTCATTGTCTAGAATTAATTTCAAACGCTAATCCATGATAGCAACTTCTTTAAAGAGGGAGAAGGAGGGAATGGAGGAAAAAATAACAGATATCAGAAGACAGCCGAATGAATTACTTTTATTGGTTCCAGACTGATTCTAAGACAGGTGATCTCTTTGGAGGAGCTATCAGGCCATCATTTAAAAGAGTCTGCTAGGAAAACAACAAAGGACAGGATCTTTTCTGGGCCTTATTTGTAATGATGGGTTGTGGAAACTTTGAGGAGAGCCAAGCGATCTGTCTTATTTAGGTATGTCAGCATAAGGGGATTTGAAGAGAAACCCTTTGTCTGTGAATTATGGACCTCCAGAAAAAAAGAGAATGGAAAATAGGCTAATTATATTTGAGTGGAAAATAGTATGCTATGATATTATGTCTCCTAAATGTACGATGTTCAAGTCAAAGCTAGTAAAATAAATGCAAACACACGCATGCGTACACACACACACACACACACATTACTTTGCTTATCATCTGACAAACATTAACATTTACTGTACAATCATTGTCACACTTCAGAGTTTCAAACACATAAAATATGAAATATACAAGATTAACCAAATATCTAATTGCTCTCAGACAAAACACTTTACTTGGCAAAACATTCATTTTTCCATTCAATAATACTCTTTTCAATAATATTTTGTTTTCCCAGGTATAGTCCATCTGTGAAAGTTTACCTTACCAATCAGAGATGGATTTGAACTTAACTAACAATCTGAGGGGCGTTATAGAGCAGTGCACTATACAGCCGACAATGCACCTTTTTAAGGCAATGTTCCCGATGTTCACAGAGATCACATTCACAGTTAATGCTGCAAATGTCAGCTAAATCGCAAACACACACCTTTAATGTCAAGCGCTCTACATCACAATGCGCCTTGGATTTAATCCCAGCCTTAGTGAGACCAAGTTCATGAATCACATATGAGTAGTGAATCACTAATGAATCACTAATATGAGTAGTGAATCACTAATGAATCACTAATATGAATAGGTGACAATGTTTACGTATCATCAACTGTTATAAACCGGTAGTATATCACCTATCCTATAGTATACTTTACACCAATAATGCTTACGTCTTGGTTGTGGTAACCCCCTGTAACGTGTATCTACATTACTTAATGATGTAAATATAGGAATAAGCCTTTGGGCTTTAGAAGGCTCGCATGATAGCTCCAAAAAAAAAAGGTATCTTGCATCTCAGCGATATCTAATCTGCACTCCAGTACTTCCAGTTGTTCTGTACAGTTTAAGACAGGTGGGCATAGGACAAGCTCCCCCAGTTGGCAACTAGCTCAAATGTCACTTTCCTGCTCTCTCTCTTTCCTGCAGTCTCTTCCCCCTGTACTCTCCATTACCCTCTTTTTTTTAATCTCTCCCGTCTCTGTCTCTTCCCCGTGTGCTCTTTCTCTCCTGTGCTCTCTTTAGGACTTTCTCGATCTCTCCCATTTTCTCTCTTCTCTCTCTGTTGCTCTCTCTCTCAGAACTCAGTAGGAAGCATTACCTACCAAAGTGTCTCAAGGCCAAAGCCAAGCCTGGTTTGGACCAAAGAGGATACTAGGCCACAGTTGACAGGTCCCAGGTTAGACAACTCAGAAACAACAATAGCCCACTGCAACAAACAAAAAAACACACCCCTCGACTGTCCCAATGTCTTAATATGCATGGGGTACCGCTGCAAGAGTTAAAAAGGTTACCACTGGGTCGAGGGAAGCTCATTTTACCAGCCAAGACAAAGACATGGTATTCAGCTGCTGCTGGACAGACGGACGAACAGACAGACAGAAGTATAGACATAGAATTAGGAATTAAAATACTAGAATGGACATGAACCTTCTTATGACGGTCCAAAGGTCAGCCATGTTGGTCAACCATGGTTTGCCAGTGCTGTGATAAGATATTGTGTGAAACAATGAATGTTTAGAATGTTTCTGCACTGTATGTGTATTATCTAGATGGCCAGACAGTTTTAAAGGAATGATTGCATACATTTGTTCAAATTAACTGCCAAAATTCCATTCAAACAATAGAGAGCTTGCAGTTGCATCACAAATCACCTAGCAACCGAACCAGGTGCCATGTCCGAAGACCAATCGTCCACATGGGTGGATGCGTTTTGCTATCACCGGAAACTTCAGGAAGATTGCCCATTATTTCGTTTTTCTAAGGATCTAGAAAGTGGAGGCATTTATAGAACCTATTCAAGTAAGTAAATTTAATTTTGAAAATGATAGCTACAGGAACTTTGTGTGCAAGCTAATTCAAAAGGGCTGCTAACGTGATATTAGCTAGCTAGCTAACTTTACATACTGTATAGCTAGCCAAGTGAATTAAATATCACCAGCTAGCTAACTTCATATAAGCTAGTTAGCTACCTATCTTGATGTATTTATTGTTGTAACTCTAAATGCATTTGTAGCTAGCTAATAGCCACGAAAGAGGGTGAAAGGATTAGCTAGCAGTTCCAGCTGTCATAGAAGGGAGAGTAGGCTATTCTAGATAGAGCAGTTACCTTTGTGAGAGGACATTATGAAAAGATTATCCAGTTCCAGTCCCTAGCGAGAAAAACTATGAGGACAGAGCGATTGAGCAACATAATATTTAGTGCTGTCTAATTTGAGTATGATACAGCCTGTTTCTTTGAGATGTTTTCTGTCCTCAGATAAAGAGAGCCATGAAACCCTATAAGAGGTCCCAATAAATGTGTAACGGCTTTCTAATGGTGAAGGAGAGTCGGACCAAACTGCAGCGTGTCTATTGCGATTCATCTTTAATAAATAAACGTAACACACAACAAAACACTAACACTACAAAACGAAAACCGAAAACAGCCTATACAAGTGTCTACTAACCTCTAACCAGGACATCAAGACACACAGGACAATCACCCACAATACAACCAAAGAATATGGCTGCCTAAATATGGTTCCCAATCAGAGACAACGGTAAACACCTGCCTCTGATTGAGAACCACTTCAGACAGCCATAGACTCTCCTAGAACACCCCACTAAGCTACAATCCCACTATACACACATACCAAAATCCCAAGACAAAACACACCACAATACAAAAACTCTATGCCACACCCTGGCCTGACCCAATACATGAAGAAAACACAAAATACTTAGACCAGGGCGTGACAGAACCCCCCCCCCTAAGGTGCGGACTCCCGAACGCACCTCAAAACAAATAGGGAGGGTCCGGGTGGGAGTCTGTCCATGGTGGCGGTTCCGGCGCGGGACGTG
Source organism: Oncorhynchus nerka (assembly GCF_034236695.1). NCBI lineage: Eukaryota > Metazoa > Chordata > Actinopteri > Salmoniformes > Salmonidae > Oncorhynchus > Oncorhynchus nerka. The sequence goes on along the minus strand of NC_088404.1, from coordinate 62,143,422 downwards.
GACCCCACTCAATTAATGTCTTAGTCCCCTCTCCTCGCGTCCCTGGATAGTCCACCCTCGCCGCCGACCATGGCCTAGTAGTCCTCACCCAGAAACCCACTGGATTGAGGAGCAGATCGGGACTGAGGGGCAGCTCGGGACTGAGGCAGCTCGGGACTGAGGGGAAGCTCGGGAGTGAGAGGAAGCTCGGGAGTGAGAGGAAGCTCGGGAGTGAGAGGAAGCTCGGGAGTGAGAGGAAGCTCGGGAGTGAGAGGAAGCTCGGGAGTGAGAGGAAGCTCAGGCAGGTTGATGGATCTACCAGATCCTGGCTGGCTGGTGGTTCCTGGCTGACTAGCGGATCCTGGCTGACTAGCGGTTCTGGCAGATCCTGGCCGACTGGCGGATCCTGGCTGACTAGCGGATCTGGCAGATCCTGGCTGACTGGCACTTCTGGCGGATCCTGGCAGACTGGCGGATCCTTGCTGACTGGCGGATCCTGGCACACTGGCGGATCCTGGCTGAATGGCGGATCTAACTGATCCTGGCAGACTGGCGGCACTGGTGGCGCTGGGCAGACTGGCGGCGCTGGGCAGACTGGCGGCACTGGCGGCGCTGGGCAGACTGGCGGCGCTGGGCAGACTGGCGGCTCAGGCGGCGCTGGGCAGACTGGCGGCTCAGGCGGCGCTGGGCAGACGGGCGGCTCAGACGGCGCTGGGCAGACGGGCGGCTCAGACGGCGCTGGGCAGACGGGCGGCTCAGACGGCGCTGGGCAGACGGGCGGCTCAGACGGCGCTGGGCAGACGGGCGGCTCAGACGGCGCTGGGCAGACGGGTGGCTCAGACGGCGCTGGGCAGACGGGTGGCTCAGACGGCGCTGGGCAGACGGGTAGCTCAGACGGCGCTGGGCAGACGGGTAGCTCAGACGGCGCTGGGCAGACTGACAGCTCTGGATGCTTCATGCAGGCTGACAGCTCTGGCTGCGCTGAACAGAGGAGTACTGGTGCCTCTGGAATGAGGGGCTCTGGCGCCTCTGGCATGAGGGGCGGTAGCTCTGACAGCGCCGGACAGGCGGGAGGCTCCGGCAGCGGCGCCGGACAGGCGGGACGCTCCGGAAGCGGCGCCGGACAGGCGGGAGGCGCCGGACAGGCGGGAGGCTCCGGCGCCGGACAGGCGGGACACACTGTAGGCCTGATGCGTGGTGCTGGCACTGGTGGTAATGAACCGAGGACACGCACAGGAAGCCTGGTGCGGGGAGCTGCTACCGGAGGGCTGGGGTGTGGAGGTGGTACTGGATAGACCGGACCGTGCAGGCGCACTGAAGCTCTTGAGCACCGAGCCTGCCCAACCTTACCTGGCTCGATGCCCACTCTAGCCCGGCCGATACGAGGAGCTGGAATATACCGCACCGGCCTATGCACCCGCACTGGGGACACCGTGCGCACCACTGCATAACAAGGTGCCTGCCCGGTCTCTCTAGCCCCCCGGTAACCACAGGAAGTTAGCGTAGGTCTCCTACTCTGGATAAGAGCGTCTGCTAAATGACTTAAATGTAAATGTACCTAGCGTAGCCATACTCCCTGTGAGCCCCCCCCCAAGACATTTTTGGGGCTGACTCTCAGGCTTCCATCCGCTCTGCCGTGCTAGCTCCTCATAATGCCGCCTCTCTGCTTTTGCTGCCTTCAGCTCGGCTTTGGGGCGACAATAATCTCCAGGCTGATCCCAGGGTCCTTTACCGTCCAGTACCTCCTCCCATGTCCATTTCTCCAGGTAGTGCAATCTCTCCCACTGTAGCTGCTGCTGCTGCTGCTGCCTCTGTTGCTTCTCCTGTGGCTCCTGCCTGTTGACACGCTGCTTGGTCCTGTGGTGGGTGATTCTGTAACGGCTTTCTAATGGTGAAGGAGAGTCGGACCAAACTGCAGCGTGTCTATTGCGATTCATCTTTAATAAATAAACGTAACACACAACAAAACACTAACACTACAAAACGAAAACAGCCTATACAAGTGTCTCCTAACCTCTAACCAGGACATCAAGACACACAGAACAATCACCCACAATACAACCAAAGAATATGGCTGCCTAAATATGGTTCCCAATCAGAGACAACGGTAAACACCTGCCTCTGATTGAGAACCACTTCAGACAGCCATAGACTCTCCTAGAACACCCCACTAAGCTACAATCCCACTATACACACATACCAAAATCCCAAGACAAAACACACCACAATACAAAAACTCTATGCCACACCCTGGCCTGACCCAATACATGAAGAAAACACAAAATACTTAGACCAGGGCGTGACAAAATGTCCCAAGAGAATAAGGGTAAATCCTTGTATACCATGGATTATATGTGTACCTTGGGCTGTTACGGTGACCGTATTACTGTCACACCGGCGGTCACAAGTCATGATGTCAGTCAAATTCCATGTGACTGTTTAGTCACGTAATTAGGCTTCTCCAAGTTCTGTTGCTGCTGATGGTCATTAGTATCCTACCAAACTTGCTAACTGCCTGGTATTCCAAACTCTATTGTCCCTCTTATAACTCTGACATTAATGCAAAATCTAATGCAAAATCTAATCAAACACTTCATGAGAGTCCATGAGCTCTCAATGTTGCGCAACATTTCATTAGGCTATGCAATTGTGTGAGAAAACAGAGCCTCTATTAAAAAAAGGAGGATCCCATCAGCGTTGTGTATGCTAGGCCTACTATATTTATTTCTCAACCTTCCTCCTTCCTAAACAGGAGTATAGCTTACCTGGCTGGCATGAAAATGAACCACAGGAAAAACATCCTCTATTCGGTATTTAAGTGCATAGAATACATGTATTATTTTACGCTGCCCCTGATTCGAGACAGGTGCATGATAATGGTCCATTCTAAATCAAAACAAATTTCACACATATATTATTTAGTATATGTAAAGACATTATTAAATCAAGAATAGTGTGATGGGTGACAATATTAGCCTATCACTTATGAATGACATTATCACCAGCTTAAGGCAAATAGAGCAGGCTTTTCTTTGGAACTTTCAAATCATAGTCGCACACCTCATGTAGCCTAGCCCATAGGCATATATGTTTTGATAAGGTTTGTATCACAACTAAAGTGGCCAAATAACTTCTTAAAATTAAGCATATTAATCTGCTTTACAATGGGTGTAGAGCCTAACTGGCATAAATGCAGTGCCTTCAGAAAGTATTCAGACCCTTTGACTTTTCCCACATTTTGTTACGTTACAGCTATATTTTAAAATGGATTGCATTTAAAAAAAAATCCTCAGCAATCTAAACACAATACCCCATAATTACAAAGTGAAAACAGCTTTACATTTTTTTTATTCAAATGTATTAAATATAAACCTTACTTACATAAGTATTCAGACTCGAGGTCGACCGATTAATCGAAATGGCCGATTAATTAGGGCAGATTTCAAGTTTTCATAACAATCGGAAATCGGTATTTTTGGGCACCGATTTTGCCTATTTTATTATTATTATTTTTTTTACACCTTTATTTAACTAGGAACGTCAGTTAAGAACACATTCTTATTTTCACGGCCTAGGAACAAGGCAGAACGACAGATTTTTACCTTGTCAGCTCGGGGGATCCAATTTTGCAACCTTACAGTTAACTAGTCCAACGCTCTAACCACCAGCCTCACGAGGAGCCCGCCTGTTACGCGAATGCAGTAAGCCAAGGTAAGTTGCTAGCTAGCATTAAACTTATCTTACAAAAAACAATCAATCAACGACTGTCGTTGCACCAATGTGTACTTAACCATAAAATCAATGCCTTTCTTAAAATCAAAACACAAGTATATATTTTTAAACCTGCATATTTAGCTAAAATAAATCCAGGTTAGCAGGCAATATTAACCAGGTGAAATTGTGTCACTTCTCTTGCGTTCATTGCATGCAGAGTCAGGGTATATGCAACAGTTTGGGCAACCTGGCTCTTTGCGAACTAATTTGCCAGAATTTTACGTAATTATGACATAACATTGAAGGTTGTGCAATGTAACAGGAATATTTAGACTCATGGATGCCACCCATAAAATATGGAGCGGAATAAACATTTTGTTTTCGAGGTGAGAGTTTCCGGATTTGACCTAAGGCTCGTATTTCTGTGTGTTTATTATAGTAAGTCTGTGATTTGATATTTGATAGAGCAGTCTGACTGAGGGGTGGTAGGCAGCAGCAGGCTCGTAATAGTCAAAGGTATATGGTTTTGAGAGAAATAGTCGACACGTTATAATTCCTGTAATAACTTGCGGCTGAACTTGAAAGGGGTTCCTTCGTTATTTTACCGTTCATGTCTTCCATACAGAATGTCTTGATCTACTTCAAATAAGGTCTGTGTTTCGTGCTTAAACCGCCTCAGCTTTTTGATACTTGTGTAAATCTCACTAGGATAAAGTAACGTTTGTCAAAATATTTTCATAAATCAACTCTTCAAATAAAAAAGATCTTTGCTTATATTTAGCCAATATTGATCAGAGTTACCTTGTCCTATGGATATCGACACAGTTATAAAATTGGCAATGTGGTGTAAGCCTACACGAAACACAGACCTTATTTTAAGTGAATCTAAAAATATCCTATGGAATAAATGAATGAAGGAACCGCTTTTCAGATTTTGCAATAAGGTGTCATGGGAATTATGACTCGTACTTTGGTAGTCAATTCTTACCATGTCCATTATTAAAATAGGATTTCCTGCATATAGAAATTACAGTTTTTGTTTTCAACATTCATCACAGGTAACTTAAACTCTATTTTTATTCAAACAGTTGAGAGTATTTGTCTCCTAAGCAGACTCTTCAGTATCATTGTCACTTCAGAGCTGTGTGTGTGTTTTACAGATGGCAGAGAAAAGCAGAGCACCAGTGTGGGACAATGACATCGGTATCGGCTTTTTTTTGTCCTCCAATAATCGTTATCGTTATCGCCGTTGAAAAATCATAATCAGTCAACATCTAATTCAGACCCTATGCGACTCGAAATTGAGCTCAGGTGCATCCTGTTTCCATTGATCACCCCTGAAATGTTTCTACAACGTGATTGGAGTCCACCTGTAGCAAATTCGAATTGACTGGACATGATTTGGAAAGGCACACACCTGTCTATATAAGGTCCCACAGTTGGGAGTGCATATCAGTGCAAAAACCAAGCCATGTGGTCGAAGGAATTAAACGTAGAGCTCCGAGATAGGATTGCGTCGATGCAGAGATCTGAGGAAGGGTACCAAAGCATTGAAGGTTCCCAAGAACACAGTGGCCTCCATCATTCTTAAATGGAAGAAGTTTGGAACCACCAAGACTTTTCCTTGAGTCCACTTGGAGTTTGCCAAAAGGCACCCAAAGACTCTCAGACCATGAGAAGCAAGATTCTCTGGTCTGATGAAACCAAGATTGAACTCTTTGACCTGAATGCCAAGCATCACTTCTGGAGGAAACCTGGCACCATCCATATGGTGAAGCATGGTGGTGGCAGCATCATGCTGTAGGGATGTTTTTCAGCGGCAGGGAGTGGGAGACTAGTCAGAATCGTGAGAAAGAACTGATCATGTGACTGAGAGCCATGTAAGTGAGAGGTGCTTCGGCACCCAGCGGGGAAAAGGGAATTATAATTATTACATTCAGCCAAAGGGAACAACGGCCACTGGCCGCAAAAGGCATGGATTATTTTAGGGGGATTATAGCCACACAAAGAGGATGCAGCCAGGAAATTTGAGGCCTTATCAAGTGCTTGTCAAATTGTAAACGAGAGACTGATGAAGTGTGTCCAGCCTGCACAAAAACCAAGCAGAACTCATGCCTTTCATGTGATTTTTTTTCAAATCATCATTAGAGTTGCATCATGCAGCCTTACAATGTATTAAAAATCAAAACATATAACTCAACATTTTTATCACAACTAAAGTTACATAAATAACTCTAAGTTAAGCATAGAAGAGTACCTGTTTTTTTGTTAACCGCTCAACACAGAACAGCCACATGTGCACACTCCCTCAAATCGTTTGGAGAAAATGTCCTTTCTATTTTATTCAGTTATGTTCAATTGTATTCTTCATACTATAAAATTATATAAAATAATGCCACAGAATTCTAAGCAAATCTTGTCTGCTAAATGAACTAGTGTAACCCACAGCCAAATGGCATTGCCAGATCAGGGCCTAACATACACTCTAAGAATTAGGGGTTCAACAAGGGTTCTTCTAAGTTCCTCAAAGTTCTTCGAAGAACCTTAGGGTTCATGGTACTGAAAATTGCCGCCAAAAGGTTCTTCCAAGAACCCCATAGTAGGTGGGGTTCATCGAGGAACCTCTTAGTTGGTGGTGGTTCTTGTAGGAACCTAACTGCCCAACTGAAACATTTGGATTTGAATATGAAAGGACAGCAGGTGGAGGTACTTAACTGAAAAATGTGAAGTTCTCCTCAATTTAAGGTAAGGTTTATCCCTTGTATGATCTGAACTGATTTTGTTTTATGAAGATACCATCTATTTTTTCATATTTGTGCAAATCTTTCTAAAATCAGAAAATGGACACAATTCAATGGATATCAATCAACAGAGGTAAGAATATGTACTGTATGCTATAAAAATATGGCTAGCTGTATTGGGTGCAGATGACTGAACTGCTCACATTTGTGTCTGTGTCTGCAGGTAGCGTTCTCCTGACATCTGCCAAACCCAGAGTTGTCTGTCAGACTGCCAGATGGTGAAGGGTGATTCATCACTCCATAGAACGCGTTTCCACTGCTCCAGAGCCCAATAGCTTTACACCACTCCAACCGAAGCTTGGCATTAATCATGGTGATCTTAGGCTTGTGTGTGCCTGCTTGGCCATGGAAAACCATTGAAGCTCATGATGAACAGTTCTTGTGCTGACGTTGCTTCCAGATGCAGTTTGGAACTCAGTCGTGAGTGTTGCAACCAACGACAGATGATTTTTACGCACTAAGCGGTTCAGCACTAGGCGGTCCCATTCTGTGAGCTTGTGTGGCCTACCACTTCGCGGCTGAGCCATTGTTGCTCCTAGATGTTTCCATTTCACAATAACAGTACTTACAGTTGACCGGGGAAGCTTTAGTAGGGCGAAATTTGACGAACTGACTTGTTGGAAAGGTGGCATCCTATAACAATGCCACGTTGAAAGTCAATGAGTCCTTCAGTAAGGCCATTCTCCTGCCAATGTTTGTGTATGGAGATTGCATGGCAGTGTGCTTGATTTTATACATCTGTCAGCAACGGCTGTTGCTGAAATAGTCGAATCTACTAATTTGAAGGGGTGTCCACATTCTTTTGTATATATAGTGTACTAATCATTATACTAGAACTTGATGTTACCTTGTGCTGACAAGGAATTGTTTAGTGCAAATCCAACCCTTGTAATCTAGCTGGTGAAATGTCTGGAAGCAGGAAGTGATGGGATCCTTATCTTTAAAATCTCTAAGGATTAGCCCCTTTAAAAAAAGAAAATCACCTAAAATTACATACCCAAATCCAACTGCCTGTAGCTCAGACCCTGCAGCAAGGATAGGCATATTCTTGATACCATTTGAAAGGAAACAGTTTGAAGTTTGTGGAAATGTGAAATTAATGTAGGAGAATGTAATACATTAGATCTGGTAAAAGATCATACAAAGGAAAAAACATGTTTATTTTTTTGTACCATCATCTTTGAAATGCAAGAGAAAGGACATACTGTATTATTCCAGCCCAGGTACAATTTACATTTTGGCCACTAGTTGGCAGCAATGTATGTGCAACGTTTTAGACTGATCCAATGAACCATTGCATTTCTGTTCGAAATGTTGTATTAAGACTGCCCAAATGTGCCAAATTGGTTTATTAATACATTTTCAAGTTCATAACTGCACTCTTCTTAAACAATGGCATGGTATTATTTCACTGTAATAGCTATGGTAAATTGGACAGTGCAGTTAGATTAAAAATAATTTAAGCTTTCTGCCAATATCAGATATGTTTATGTCCTGGGAAAGTTTCTTGTTACTTACAACCTCATGATAATAGCATTAGCCTACGTTAGCTAAACCTGTGGATCGACTGATCCTGTAGAGGTTTAAAACATTCACACTACTACTACCAAGTTCAATTCCAGATACTTTTCAACCAGAATGTCTGAGTGGCACTTGGAAGTGCCACTGTGATAATAGTTTGCCTAAGACTACCACAACAATTATAATATCTATGCTAAATGTGTTAACATTTTAGGCTATATTAAATATATTAAGAGATGACAAACAAAATACTTTTAATTTCACCCATACAACAATATAGCCTATTATTAAAGTACAGTGAGCTTACAATATCATTAACAAGTCTTTTACATGTTGTTCCAAATGACATTTTATATATTTATATGGTTTATTTGGTCATGAAGACAAGGTGAAGGTGCTCTACTCATTTTGCACAACAGAATCATTCAGATTAACCAAAGCACAGCATATAACAACCATCTCGTATAATTGAGGGATGTCTCCTTTCATATCTGGAAAAGGACAACGTAGTAAAAGTAGAAACTGATGCTGCTGCAGAATACCTCATCTTCACAGGGGGAATCCAGTTGACATTGGTGTCTTGATAAAGGTCAGCTGGTGAACAGAACATAAACAAATAAAAATCACACCTGATGTTAGAATATCACTTCTTTAGGTCACCTAAACCATCAGGGCTCTTGTTTGGTTGTGTTTAATTACAGCAGGTGTTTTAGTGTCATATATAGATTACATCTATTGTTGGGCTGGAACAATGGGATAAGTTGTCTTATCCTATTGCGGCATTTTTCCTATGCTGTAATGTCTATACAATTCCCCTCCTCTTACTAATAAAGTTCTCAACAAATGATTGAGTGGTTCAGTGTCACTGGAGTTGTTTTGGATAATAATGTCCTCCTCCAGGCTATATGGACCTAATATTGCACAATTTGTGTCTCCCCTTTTCATGGTCATGGCTAGAAGGGATCCATCTTTTGTCAAATTAACGTAATTTACGCTGCAGACTAGGATAATTAATGTAGCAGGTTAGGATAATTAGGTTAATATAAGGAAAAGAGTTAGGGTTAATGTACTTTTGACATTAATTTGACAAAAGCTAGATCCATTCTAGCCATGACCCTTTTTCATAGGCCTAGACTACATGGTTACATTCAAGACATAGTCATTTTTATTGATCTGTTGTCAGTGTCAGCAGAATAGGCCTAGGCTACCATCAAATAAAAAAATATTCTGCTAATGTCTTCAGTCATATAAAGTGTAGTAAAAGTCTGACATTTTTATCAAAGGCCACGTTTCCTGTACAAAGGAAAGAAAAGTCTCTGGTATAGCCTTTAGGTCTTTGCCAATAAGCGCTTGTTAATAGCCTAAATTATGACTATCCAATCTACTCATAACATTAGGAATAGTAGGCATACAATTAGTCTGCAAATGTGATGATAGACGCATGCGATCCATTGGTATAAAGGTGCATTTTTATGGTGAAAAAATTGCTTCCCCAAAACTTGAGACTCTTGGGACACATACTAATAGCTAGCTATCTAGCTAGCTAATTGTAGCTAAATTACTGTTGTTGTTAACACCTGCTTAGCATAACAGCTAAACTACAGACTTGACATACCAGTGATGAAATTATCGTAGCAGACCTTGTACTGACAGCTGTCTGGTTTCAGGTCTTCACGGGCAAAATGTTTTTTTTTCTCGCATTTCTGACAGTTCCTGAGACTTATCTTCTTGATGTCACCAATGGTGTTTCATGATTGCGGGGAATCTGTAAACATGTGTTTTTCATATTTTCTTTCCTGCCTTGTTAGAGCAGCCAAATACTGCACAGAAAATGATCGTGGTAATGGATCAACTAGTTTAAGGCACTGTTATCATGCAGTTTGGGGTAGCCACTTGATTAACTGTTGTTGCCGGAATAATTAATGCGGTGGTCTTCCAACATGGCCGCCAGGAGGCATCATACGTCAACTGCAAGCCCTCTATGCAGTCAATCCACATGCATACACTGGCTCAAATCAGTTGATGATAGGACGTAGACAAGTAGCAAATGCAACAAGTACTGAGGTTGTATCATATAATAGCACTTTCCTGAGACATTTAAGGTCTGTTTACATATATTTTAAAGGCTTTTTATACAGAAAATGTGTATAAAACCTGTATAAACTGCATTAATAATTATATTACAATATTTTAAGTTGACTCTAATTCCATTACACCATTTATGATACATCACATGCCTTACTTTTATTATCTTGCATAAGTAAAAGCAGGAAATGCATCACCTATGCCTCTATTGCCATTCATTCCAATTAGACTGGTTTTGGATTTCCATTCTGGAACTTTGAGTATTTATGACATAGCCTCTCCATATCTTTAACATGCATTCTGACTTCCCAGCTGGCAAACCCCATGGCACATGCACTGTAAAACCTAACAGTATATCTTGCTAAAAGAATTAAGTACAATTTACTAAAAGGTTACTAAAAGTAAAATTTACTCACATTCACTCAGTAGTTATTTCTCAATTATTAGTTATTATAGATTGCACTCAATAAGATTGAGTGTATTTGATAGAACAAATTAGTTAGATGCAAGCTCTTTCAAGTGTGACCTTGATTACGTCTGACGTCATGCACGTTGACGTTCCAAAGGCACATTTGTCAAGTTCCGAAAAATGACTTCCAACATTCACTGTCCTAATAATTACGGACGACACTGTATTACTGTATATTATTTAAGATTGAAAATCTCTCAGATATATCTCATAAACCCACAAATTTGCAAACTTCACATATCGTCAACAACTCTGGCATGTACTCTATTCATTTTCCTACGGCATTCAAACTTAAAATATTCCCGATTCCTTAAATCGGTATTATCTCCATAGCAAGCTGTTATCAACTATTGCCGGCAACAGTGGATACTTTCTCAATGGTATAAAGTTTTTAATTGTTCATTTGAACCATGTGTGTTAATTTGTAAAATTTCAAAGCATAATCTGTCAAGCTAGTAATCAGGCTGCTAACTGGCATGCCAGGGCTAACGTTACGTCGTAATAGCTAACATGACGTCATCAGATCCTCTCTCCTTTTCAAAACTCAATGGACGAGAGGTAAGAGTTCCCTCCCTTCTGACCTTCTCACCCAATGGGTTTTGAGATGGAAACAAAGAGAGAGGAAATGCAATTGAGATTCTCCCCATGACACTCAGACCTTCAAGAAGACATTGACAAACAGAATCCAGTACATGATGGACTATTCTTATCATCTCAAGTATAGCCTTGATGCAGATCACATTTGCCCTGTGACGTCACCTACAGCCCACCTGTAAGGGAGTTCCTTTACAGGTGGAAGGTAGTCGAAGGTAAAATTCCACAGCTGTTTTTTTACACAAATATAACAATTGTTTTGCTGTGCCAAACTTGTAATAATATTGCTAAAAACTGTTCTTTGCCGTCTGTCATTTCCAAATGTAGGTGTATGCAGTTTCTGCAAATAACGTACCAGGACATGCCGAACACCTTCGATTCTGCGCTCGACCGCCACACCCCTTGTTTTATGACATTGTACTGACAGAGGGCATCAAAGAATGGAAGGATGGCTGACGCTTTGGTTGACATTCTGAGGTGTCATGATCTAGGCTACAGGCAAGACGGAGGACTCGGATCTTTAGGGCACTGCATATAAAGCTGGAATCAGATCTGGTTCAAAGATCAACTACTTGTTACACCTTGAAAGTATAATAATAGTATTTGAAAGGTAGCAAAGAGTTTGACTTTTTGTAAATGTTCAATTAAACCAAGGCAAATTAAACCAAGCCCAGCACTTATCACAAGTGATTTTAGGCAAAATATACAAATGTTTCTCTGGTGGATATTTTGTCAATTATTACCAATGATATACTGTTGATGTACCAGGTTATATTAGTAAGCATATGTCATTGTTTCCCAACTCCAGTCCCTAAGTACCCACAATCAGCTGTGCTTTTTGTACCCCCTATCCGGAGGACAAAAGTAACTTTGTTTTACAAGTTTTTTACAGATATTTTGTTTCATATACATTAATTTAATAGGTTTAAGGCAATCGGTTTCCTTAAACCATTTAAGTAGCAGGTTTTCACGTTCAAGTGACCGTAACTCAATTGTGTTTACGTCAACTTCACTGACAAGGGTTACATGTCAATAACATAGTATATTTAAGTAAAGTCAACAACACAATTTAAGTTAGCTTCAATCAATAGTGTTATGTTACATTTACGTTGTTTATTCAAGTACAGCTAACAGGAACACTTTGCTTACATTTTGCTTAGTACATTGCTTACTCAAACATTGACAGTACAGTATAATCAAATGATTCATTTGCCAACTCAAATGGCTCAAGGCAATCGGTTTCCTCAAAACCATTTGATCAATTTACCTGATCAGGATTTGGTGTGACATCTTAATGAGGTCATTGTCTGATTGTAAACATCTTACACCATATTACAACCCTCTGGTCTTAACAATGTAACCGATGGTATTTTTAATGACAAGATCAAGACATTATGGGAATGACGTCATATTCTGGTTGTTATTTGTAGCAAAACATCTCTATACAACCAGTATGTACTCTGACCATGATGTCATCTTTATACAACCAGTATGTAATCTGACCATGATGTCATCTTTATACAACCAGTATGTAATCTGACCATGATGTCATTGTTACCAGTTTTGCCAGCTGGAGATGATAGACCACTGATCTGTAAGTGAGTGGATAGGTAAAAACATGGTTTCCACCCTTTTGCTTTCACCAATATTACAGTGACAGATCACTGATTTTCCCAAGACAGTCTGCGTTTCAGCTTGATCAGCTGCTGCTATTATCACGTTCAGTAGATACAGTAGAACAATGAAACCTGAGCTCATTGTTACCGTGGATTCACTCTACAAAATCACAAATTTTCAATGGAGGGCAGAGACAAAGGAGCCAAAGAAATGGATACAATGCATTTAATGTAAAACAAATAGAATAGAGAACCACGTGGGCTCTATACGTTATGGTACGTTTTCCTAGCCCTGGACTAAAAAGAAAAATGGTGCCGACAGACATGACAGCTCTGCTCCTAGCTCCTAAGCAACTTTGCAATATTTAGTTTTTTGTGTGTTATTTCTTACACTATTAGCCCAGAACGTTTTTTGTGTTATTACATACAGCTGGATATAACTTTTGGATATCAGAGCGGCGGTGACTTACCAGCACTACGACCAGGAATACGACTTTCCTGAATTGGATCCTTTGTTCGGCCCCCCAGGGCAATTGAACTTATCCCAGAGGCTGCTCCAAAACGCAGCCGGCGAAGAAGAGGTATTCGGAGTGGACTTCTAGTCTGACTCAGGAGGCGGGCACACCATCCACCGCTTCCAAGTATATTACTCGCTAATGTTCAGTCTCCTGATAATAATGTAGATGAGCTCAAGGCAGGGACTGTAACATACTCTGTTTCACGGAATCATGGCTCTCTCCGGATATAGTGTCCTTGTCCATACAGCCAGCTGGGTTCTCAGTACATCGCACAGACAAGAATAAAGATCTCTCCGGGAAGAAGAAGGGCGGTAGTGTATGTTTCATGATTAACCAATCATGGTGTAATTGTGATAACATACAGAAACTCAAGTCCTTTTTTTCACCCGGCCTAGAATACCTCACAATCAAATGCCGACCGTATTACCTCCCAAGAGAATTATCTTTGGTTATAGTCACAGCCGTGTATATTGCCCCTCAAGCCGATACCACGACGGCCCTCAAGGACCTACACTGGACTTTATGCAAACTGGAAACCACATATCCTGAAGCCGCATTTATTGTTGCTTGGGATTTTAACACAGCAAATTAGAGGAAAATGATACCGAAGTCCTTTAAACACACGGACTCTATTCTCTCTTCTGGGATGCCTACAAGGTCCTTCGCCCTCCCTTCAGCAAATCAGATAATGTCTGCATTTTTCTCCACCCTTCCTATAGGCAGAAACTAAAACAGGAAGTACCCATGCAAAGGTCTATTCAATGCTGGTCTGACCAATTGGAATCCATGCTTCAAGATTGTTTTGATCACGTGGACTGGGATATGTTCCGTGTAGCCTTGGATAATATCATTGATGTATACAATGACACAGTGACTGAGTTCATCAGGAAGTGTATAGGGGATATCGTTCCCACTGTGACTATTAAAACCGACCAAAACCAGAAACCGTAGATAAATGGCGGCATTTGCGCTAAACTGAAAGCGCGAAGCACTGCATTTAACCATGGCAAGGTGACTGGGAATACGGTTGAATACAAACAGTGTAGTTATTCCCTCCATAAGGCAATCAAACAGGCAAAACCTCAGTACAGAGACAAAGTGGAGTCGCAATTCAACAGCTCAGACACAAGACATGTAACAGGGTCTACAGACAATCACGGATTACAAAGAGAAAACTAACCACATTGCGGACACCAACGTCTTGCTCCCAGACAAGCTAAACACCTTCTTCGCCCGATTTAGGGATAACACAGTGCCATCAACGCGGACTGCTCCCAATGACTGGCTCTCCTTCCCAAGGCTCTCCTTCTCCTTGGCCTACGTGAGGAAGATATTTAAGCATGTTAACCCTCACAAAGCTGCCAGCCCAGAAGACATCCTTGGCGGCGTCCTCAAACCAGCTGGCTAGAGTGTTTAAGGGCATATTCAATCACTCCCTATCCCAGTCTGCTGTCCCCACTTGCTTCAAGATGTCCACCATTGTTCCTGTACCCAAGTAAGCAAAGGTAACTGAACTAAATGACTATTACCCCATAGCACTCACATCTGTCATCATGAAGAACTTTGAGAGGCTAGTTAAGGATCATATCACTTCTACCTTAACTGACACCCTAGACCCACTTCAATTTGCTTACCGCCCCTATTTGCTTATGATGCAATCGCCATTGCACTGTACACCGCCAAATCCCATCTGGACAAGAGGAATACCTATGTAAGGATGCTGTTCATTGACTATAGCTCAGCCTTCAACACCATAGTACTCTCCAAGCTCATCATCAAGCTCGAGTCCCTGGGTCTGAACTCCGCCCTGTGCAACTGGGTCCTGGACTTTCTGACGGGCTGCCCCCAGGTGGTGAAGGTAGGAAACAACACCTCCACTTCATTGATCCTCAACACAGGGGCCCCACAAGGGTGCATACACAGCCCCCTCCTGTACTCCCTGTTCACCCATGACTGCGTGACTACATACGCCTCCAACTCAATCATGAAGTTTGCAGACGACACAACAGAAGTGGGCTTGATTACCGACAATGACGAGACAGCCTACAGGGAGGAGGTGAGGTCCCTGGCGAAGTGGTGCCAGGGAAAATAACCTCTCCCTCAACGTCAACAAAACGAAGGACCTGATAGTGGACTTCAGGAAAAAGCCGAAGGAGCACGCCCCATCCACATTGACAGGACCACAGTGGAGAAGGTGGAAAGCTTCAAGTTCCTCGGCATACACATCACTGACAATCTGAAATGGTCCACTCACACAGACAGTGTGGTGAAGAAGGCACAATAGCGCCTCTTCAACCTCAGGAGGCTGAAGAAATTTGTCTTGGCCCCTAAGACCCTCACAAAATTATACAGATTCACAATTGAGAGCATCCTGTCGGGCGGTATCCTCGCCTGGTACAGCAACTTCACTGACTGAAACCGCAGGGCTCTCCAGAGGGTGGTGCGGTCTACCTAACGCATCACCGGGGGCACACTGCCTGCCCTCCATGACACCTACAGCACCCGATGTCAGAAGCAGGCCAAAAATATCATCAAGGACATCAACCACCTGAGCCACGGCCTGTTCACTCCGCTATCATCCAGAAGGCGAGGTCAGTACAAGTGCATCAAAGCTGGAACAAGAGACTGAAAAACAGCTTCTATCTCAAGGCCATCAGACTGTTAAACAGCCATCACTAGCCAGCTACCATCCGGTTACTCAACCCTGCACCTTAGAGGCTGCTGACCTATATACAGTACATAGTCATGGAATCACTGGTGACTTGAATAATGGAACACTAGTCACTTTAATAATGTTTACATACTGCTTTACTAATTTCATATGTATATACTGTATTCTGTAAGAACCAACGCTGGAGATGAGAAGCAGGTACAGAGAGTGAACATTTAATTTACACAGACATGGAAGAGGACAGGAACAGCATCAGAACCGGGTAAAACAGAGACATACGACAATCAATGCGGAAGCGGGGAGCAGAGCTGGGGGACAGACAAATATAGGGAAGGAAATAATACAGGTGATTGAGTCCAGGTGAGTCCAAATGGTCGCTGATGCGCGTGACGAGTTAAGCAGGTGTGTGTGATGATGGTGTCAGGAGTGAGTAATGCAGGGCAGCCTGTTGCACTCGAGTGCCAGGGAGGGAGAGAGGAAGCAGGTGTGACTGTAATTCTATTCTACTGTATTTTAGTCAATGCCACTCCGACATTGCTCATCCTAATATTTGTATATTTCTTAATTCCATTATTTGCTTCTAGATTTGTGTGTAATTGTTGTGAATTGTTATATATTACTGCACTGTTGGAGCTAGGAACACAAGCATTTCACTACACCCACAATCAATCACATCTGCTAAATATGTGTATGTGACCAATACAATTTGATTTGAAAAGCGCTTTCAGTGGAGCTTTTTAATCCAGGACTAGGCTTAATCTGTGTCTGGGAAACTGGCACTACATTTTTGAATAAGGAAATATTACCTGCAAAATGTTAGCATTAGTATCACATTAGCATGTCTGGCATGGTTGGGGATCAGCTTTGCTATGCCCAGAGATAGCGGCAGTAGCTTCAGCCCAGAGCACTTTTGTTATTTGTCTTCAAAGCACAGTGATAGATAGTGGGTTAAAAGGTCCTGGACATTACTGCTGCCCTCTCAGAAGGTGGAGAAGAGATTTAAGTCATGTGACAGTTAAGCCCCTGCTACTGTGTTATATAAGACTGTGTGTGTGTGTGTTTGTGTGTGTGTGTGTGTGTGAGTGGGGAAACAATGGTGTGATGAATCACAAAGGGCTTTTGTTTGTATCACATGATGATAATTATGGCTTTTAGTTGATGCATTGCCCCATGCTCTGATCTGGACTGGCAAAGCTGTCTGGGACAAAGATTAGCATGTTTTAGCTCCAACAAACACACACAGTCATGGTACACTCTCTCACTCACACATGTGTACACACACACACACACACACGCGTGAGCACGTACACACACATACACACAAACTCAGACACACACGTACACAAACAAACCTTGACTCACAGACACTGCATTAAGATGTCTTTGTATTTTGTACCCTATTCTCATTGTGTGTGTGTTTATGTGTGTGTGTGTGTGTGTGTGTGTGTGTGTTTGTGTGTGTTTGTTTGTATTTACATATGGCTCACTTTAAGCAGAGACTGGGTTTGGAGCTCAGAAGCCCTGTCACACATGCCACACATAGCAGGCGTGGTAGTCCATAGTCCCCGGGGGTCATTGCAATACCCCTCATCACACACACACATTTACATCCGGCTGGGACCACTAGCATGGCATTCCCCATACTCCTATCCCGATAAAACCAACACCCCCCCCAAAATAACCTTTCCAATAAAGTAATCTGTTGCTTCTAATAATAGAAATAAAAGGCAATTAGTGCTGCATCCCTAGGAGTTCATGTAAATGTGGTGGTTTTCCTGCCTTTTGTAGTATAATCTCTCAATGAATAAACCCAGGGACAACCTGTATTGTGTTACACTCTATTTACAGAGCATGTGTCCCGTAGGCCTGTAAGTGATACAGTAAGTCAACAAAAGAACAACGACAGGGCTTTCCCCTGTCCCTGTGACTATCAAGTCACCAATAACCACAGATGTAGAATCAGATATCTCTTCCCCTGTCCTAACCATAACCATTAGGGGATGGAAAACATATCTAACCCTGTATAAGTGAATAGGGGCAACTTGTAGCTAAATCAATCTGGCTCAACATTCTCATTCTGCACCCGTTATTAAGCCGACGGACCAGATATTGCGCTCGTTGTCAAGGCGAAGACCCCTTACCTGACGAGCCCAGGAAGTAGCGTTCGAGGACTGAGCCAAAGCCAGACGGGTTGTCCCTGAGGTTGCTAACAGTGAACGGCTGCATGGTGACATTCTGCTCGTTGATTGGCCAGCTCTGGTTCTGGACGCTGGCGCCACCGTACCACGACATGTTAGCCATGGAGAAGCAGTCCTGGGGAAGGGGGAGACACACACACACACACACACACACACACACACACACACACACACACACACACACACACACACACACACACAGAGAAGATACAGTTAAAGAGTGAGTGAAATAGGAGGAGGAGAGAGAGAAGTAGATGGTTGGAAAAGACAGAGGAGAGAGGAGATTAATACAATGACAGCAAGAGGGAGTGAGAGATGGACAAAGAAAAAAGAGACTGGGCTTGTGACAGTGGAAGGCGGGAGGAAGAGAGAATGTTCCTCTAAAGAAACAGAACAGGGAGAGAAAGGTGAATTGGAACAGGGTAAAGAAGGAGGGAGATGATAACGAATACACCGTGGAAGAAAACAGAGATTGAGACAGAGTTGGAAAATCTAAAGGGGTTGATCTGAGGTCTTTAGTGTCATCTAGAATCAGTCTCACACACTAATAGATATATTCATAAAAAATAAAGGAGGAGGGGGAGGAGAAGGAGAAGGGGGAAGAGGAGGATAAGGAAGAAGAAAAAGGAGGAGCAATGTAAGAGCGGACGAGCGTTGAAGATCTAACTTAAAAAGTCTACAAAAATAATGAGCTGGTTGTGACTGAGGGCAGCAGACTTTTCTACCAAGAGCTGTGATTTAAATAAATATATTAATAATAATCACAAGTAGCTCTTTTTGATTTCATACGGCCAAGAGAGGTGCTGCAGAAATTCTCAACAAATTATCCAGATAAATCTGCCATGTCTGGAAAACACTTTTTAAATTTTTTTATTTCACCTTTATTCAACCAGGTAGGCTAGTTGAGAACAAGTTATCATTTACAACTGCGACCTGGCCAAGATAAAGCATAGCAGTGTGAACAGACAACACATGGAGTAAACAACAAACAAGTCAATAACACAGTAGCAAAAATGTTTAAAAAAGAGTCTATATACAGTACATTGTGTGCAAAAGGCATGAGCAGGTAGGCGAATAATTACAATTTAGCAGATTAACACTGGAGTGATAAATTATCAGATGGTCATGTGCAGGAAGATATACTGGTGTGCAAAAGAGCAGAAAAGTACATAAATAAAAACAGTATGGGGATGAGGTAGGTAAATTGGGTGGGCTATTTACCGATAGACTATGTACAGCTGCAGCGATCGGTTAGCTGCTCAGATAGCAGATGTTTAAAGTTGGTGAGGGAGATAAAAGACTCCAACTTCAACGATTTTTGCAATTCGTTCCAGTCACAGGCAGCAGAGAACTGGAAGGAAAGGCGGCCAAATGAGGTGTTGGCTTTAGGGATGATCAGTGAGATACACCTGCTGGAGCGCGTGCTACGGGTGGGTGTTGCCATCGTGACAAATGAACTGAGATAAGGCGGAGCTTTACCTAGCATGGACTTGTAGATGACCTGGAGCCAGTGGGTCTGGCGACGAATATGTAGCGAGGACCAGCCGACTGGAGCATACAGGTCGCAGTGGTGGGTGGTATAAGGTGCTTTAGTAACAAAACGGATGGCACTGTGATAAACTGCATCCAGTTTGCTGAGTAGAGTATTGGAAGCTATTTTGTAGATGACATCGCCGAAGTCGAGGATCGGTAGGATAGTCAGTTTACTAGGGTAAGTTTAGAAAGCCGACTCTAGATTTGATTTTAGATTGGAGATGTTTGATATGAGACTGGAAGGAGAGTTTACAGTCTAGCCAGACACCTAGGTACTTATAGATGTCCACATATTCTAGGTCGGAACCATCCAGAGTGGTGATGCTAGTCGGGCGTGCGGGTGCAGGCAGCGAACGGTTGAAAAGCATTCATTTGGTTTTACTAGCGTTTAAGAGCAGTTGGAGGCCACAGAAGGAGTGTTGTATGGCATTGAAGCTCGTTTGGAGATTAGATAGCACAGTGTCCAAGGAAGGGCCAGAAGTATACAGAATGTTGTCGTCTGTGTAGAGGTGAATCAGGGAATCGCCCGCAGCAAGAGCAACATCATTGATATATACAGAGAAAAGAGTCGGCCCGGGAATTGAACCCTGTGGCACCCCCATAGAGATTGCCAGAGGACTGGGCAACATGCCCTCCGATTTGACACACTGAACTCTGTCTGCAAAGTAGTTGGTGAACCAGGCAAGGCAGTCATTAGAAAAACCGAGGCTACTGAGTCTGACGATAAGAATATGGTGTTTGACAAAAGTTGAAAGCCTTGGCCAGGTCGATGAAGACGGCTGCACAGTACTGTCTTTTATCGATGGCGGTTATGATATCGTTTAGTACCTTGAGCGTGGCTGAGGTGCACCCGTGGCCGCCTCGGAAACCAGATTGCACAGCGGAGAAGGTATGGTGGGATTCAAGATGGTCAGTGATCTGTTTGTTGACTAGGCTTTCGAAGACCTTAGATAGGCAGGGCAGGATGGATATAGGTCCGTAACAGTTTGGGTCCAGGGTGTCTTCCCCTTTGAAGAGGGGGATGACTGCGGCAGCTTTCCAATCCTTGGGGATCTCAGACGATATGAAAGAGAGGTTGAACAGGCTGGTAATAGTGGTTGCGACAATGGCGGCGGATAGTTTCAGAAATAGAGGGTCCAGATTGTCAAGCCCAGCTGATTTGTACGGGTCCAGGTTTTGCAGCTCTTTCAGAACATCTGCTATCTGGATTTGGGTAAAGGAGAAGCTGGGGAGGCTTGGGCGAGTAGCTGCGCGGGGGGGTTGGAGTAGCCAGGAGGAAGGCATGGCCAGCCGTTGAGAAATGCTTGTTGAAGTTTTCGATTATCATGGATTTATCAGTGGTGACCGTGTTACCTAGCCTGAGTGCAGTGGGCAGCTGGGAGGAGGTGCTCTTGTTCTCCATGGACTTTACAGTGTCCCAGAACTTTTTGGAGTTAGAGCTATAGGATGCAAATTTCTGCTTGAAAAAGCTGGCCTTTGCTTTCCTGACTGACTGCGTGTATTGGCTCCTGACTTCTCTGAACAGCTGCATATCGCGGGGACTATTCGATGCTATTGCAGTCCGCCACAGGATGTTTTTGTGCTGGTCGAGGGCAGTCAGGTCTGGAGTGAACCAAGGGCTATATCTGTTCTTAGTTCTGCATTTTTTTAACGGAGCATGCTTATCTAAGATGGTGAGGAAGTTACTTTTAAAGAATGACCAGGCATCCTCAACTGACGGGATGAGGTCAATATCCTTCCAGGACACCTGGGCCAGGTCGATTAGAAAGGCCTGCTCGCAGAAGTGTTTTAGGGAGCGTTTGACAGTGATGAGGGGTGGTCGTTTGACTGTGGGCCCGTAGCGGATACAGGCAATGAGGCAGTGATCGCTGAGATTCTGATTGAAGACAGCGGAGGTGAATTTGGAGGGCCAGTTGGTCAAGATACACTTAGGTGTAACCTGTCAGAACAATTTTACAACAAATGTATCCAATGAAATCTTAATTATAGTGATCGCTATATCCACTTGACTTAACTGTACGCTGTGACGTAAAACTGTCATTTATAGAGTAATTTGGTGTATCATCAACAGTAAAATACTGTGAAACATTTTACAGCTGATGAAACTAACACTGTAAAAGTGTGAACAAATGTGATCAGTGTTATGTCCTTTGGATGATAGACCATTCTTGATACGGGAAATTGCTGAGCGTGAAAACCACAGCAGCATTGTAGTTCTTGACACACTCAAACTGGTGCGCCTGGCACCTACTACCATACCCCGTTCAAAGGCATTTAAATATGTTGTCTTGTCAATTCACCCTCTGGATACCACACATACACAATCCATGTCTCAAGGCTTAAAAGTTCTTCATTAACCTGTTTCCTCCCCTTCATCTACACTGATTGAAGTGGATTTAACAGCTGACATCAATAAGGGATCATAGCTTTCACCTGCAATCACCTGGTCAGTCTTTGTCATGGAAAGAGCAGGTGTTCCTAATGTTAAGTACACTCAGTGTATATAATCAGCATGTTTTGAATGGGTGGGGTTTCGGCTTCTAAAATAGATAATAAACCAATAACAAAGAGAGAAAAAGTTGTTGCTAAAAAGCTATTTATGATTATTTTTTTACCTTTTGAATGTAAAACTATTACAGTAATCTACTTCATTCTTACACAGAAATGACTTAAAATGTATATAAAAATGGCTGCATTGGGCCTTTAAGCCTTAAATGGTTGAACATTTTGCCATTTCTTTTTGGTCTGTTTTGCCCTGTAGTCTCTGCCATTTTGGAAGCCTTTGTTAAGGCCTCTAGTAGTGCAAGTAATATAAAACACCAAATATTCATAAACGCATTACCTAGCAGCCAACCTGCTTACACCAATCCTATGTAATTACAGTAAAATATTGTGAAATACAAACCCCTCCCCTCAATGAATTTCATTCATTCATTTATCCATTCATTCACTCATTCATTATGATTACAGTAGCATTTAATTTTTTACAGTATAATACATGCAATTGTTTGGTATCGTACGGTGTGTAATTACACAGTACTTGCTTTGATAATGTATTTAGATTACAGTAGATTTACTGCAATATAAAATGCAGTAACTTACTTGCCACTTTTCTTCCTGTAAGTTACTGTCAAATTCATGGCATCCTCTTTACAGTGTAACTGGCAAAATATTGCACTTCACATACTCATTATATACTCTAATCCAATTGTGATAAGTACTGTAGTGCTGTAAGCGACTGTGTTTTGTAATTTTTGAGCATCAAAATTAGGTTAAATTAAAAATATATATATAGCTGATCAATATTCCACTTATAGTAAAGTTGGTGAATTATATGGAATAATAATGGCATGTGACATTGAAAAATGACAGGCCTACAATATTACATAACGTTTCCTTCAAATGTGCAGAGAACATGGTCTGCTGGCCGGCAATATGATTCCACATGAATTCAAATGTGGCACTTGAATCTATCTCCACTTCACTGCTTTACTGTAGCCTAAAGAAGAAAATATGTCCACGTAAACCCCATCACGCCACATTTGTAGTCTTTCACCCTAGCCTCTATGATGTTCATTCTGCTTTTCCTCCAAAGTATTTTCCGTTCCGTGCCAGGAATTTATACAAGTGCCAGGCGGTCACCTGAGACACGTGTGACAGTTACTTTCTTTACTATCAAAGGAGGAGAGACAAACTTATCACACAAGTCAGAGTTATACTTAAGTGAAAAAAGCTTTAGTTTATTAATAAGGGAGCAGATCAAGACAACACACACATATAAAGTGAATCGATTGAGTGCTCTAGATGAGTGTTCTAACAACCCCTTATTCTGTTGCATAAAACAACCATTTGATGCAATAACAGCATTATAACATAATCTTGTAATTTCTCTCACACACGTGATAGGATTTGGGACATCTTTTAGGATATGAAGCCACTGGAATCCCCAAATGACACGGGACAACAGACTTATGCCAGGGAATGTACCAATACAAGGATTAAACTTTCAAAACATCCGAATTGTTAAGCGTTTAATCAGTAGGCAGAAAGAGGGATAGAAGGAAAGTAATTCTGTGGTCTTAGAACCCAGTGCCATGACGAAGCAGACTGGACGTTCAAGATCCTGCTT
This sequence comes from Oncorhynchus nerka, assembly GCF_034236695.1. Lineage (NCBI taxonomy): Eukaryota > Metazoa > Chordata > Actinopteri > Salmoniformes > Salmonidae > Oncorhynchus > Oncorhynchus nerka. Next base: position 62,119,594 of record NC_088404.1, on the reverse strand, counting down.
CCCTTCCACAGCCATGTCTGTGCATCGTACGTGCACTGGACATCTGATTAAAATGTTCTCAAGTTCAACCAAATAATATAAATGTCTAGTATAAATGTGACCAACTGGCTCAAATTGGTCTTATGTAGCAACATTTGAAATGGTGTTTTTTACATTGGATAAAAAAAGAGAAATGGTATATCATACAATGCATTTTTTTTAGGAACAATGGGAAAGTAACTCTGCTTTGAAAGTTGATAAACTTGTAAATTCACTTTTGAGAAAATGGCCTTTGAAAGTTTTGGTACCTAGTGAAGAGCTCTTCTTTGTCTACAACCATTCAGCATCATTCACACCCTCTTAAGCTTTAGCCCCACCCATCTCGTTTCGCTGTCGGAGCGTTCGGAACGCAGACTTGACGCTCTGGCCGATGATTTGTTTACCTCTGGATAACATGAAAACAGCCTAACCAGCTCTGCTGGCAACAATTGATTACGCTTTTTTTGCCGACGTTTACTGACACTGGCCATATTCAATGGATGTTACGCATTCATAAATTCATCAGTTTTTAGGGGCGTCTGGCATACTCAGAATGAATTTTCAAACTAACCTGAAATGGTTTGTTGCATAGTGGAGTCTTTTGTTAAGACATGTAGCTAGCTAGCTAGCTAGGTAAACAATGAACCTAGCTAGGTAAATAAAGTGTAAGATCATACACATCACGTAGCGTTAGCTAGCGTGCCAGCCAGCTAACGTTAGCTAGTTAAACAACAATGAACATAGAGCCAAATAATGTTGTTACTACCCTGCATGAATCAGATGGAAGATAACCAACTAGATTCAATGTTAGTTAGCTAACATTAGGCTAACAAGTAAAGCAAATGGCTCTGAGAAACAAATAATAACATCATATACGTAATGTTAGCTAGCGAGCCAGCCAGGCAGCTAGCTAACATTAGGCTCTAACTAGCCAAGCAAATGGCTCTGGGATACGAATAATAATATCATACACGTAATGTTAGCTAGCGAGCCAGCCAGCTAACATCAGCTAGATGGCTAACAGTACAATTTAGCTTGAAATGAAACCACTTTCTGTCAAAATTAGAAATGTGTAATATCTGAAAATGTAGCTAGCGAGACTATCTTACCTGTATACAGTGGGGCAAAAAAGTATTTAGTCAGCCACCAATTGTGCAAGTTCTCCCACTTAAAAAGATGAGAGAGGCCTGTAATTTTCATCATAGGTACACTTCAACTATGACAGACAAAATGAGAAAAAAAATCCAGAAAATCACATTGTAGGATTTTTAATGAATTTATTTGGAAATTGTGGTGGAAAATAAGTATTTGGTCAATAACAAAAGTTTATCTCAATACTTTGTTATATACCCTTTGTTGGCAATGACAGAGATCAAACGTTTTCTGTAAGTCTTCACAAGGTTTTCACACACTGTTGCTGGTAGTTTGGCCCATAGTTTGGCCCACTCTAGATCTCCTCTAGAGTAGTGACCCGCGACATGCTGAAACAAGTCACAAATGAAACTGTTTCCAGGGTATATTTTAACAATCAATTAACTAATGTGTCAGTCCCCCAAAACTTCTACAAACAATAGGCTACAAACAGTAGGCCTAGTGCACACAATCCAAAAAGCTTCAGTTATTTATGAAAAATAGGCACAATATTAAAGTATAGAGGAGACTGGGGTTATTTGTCTCAGGAGTTGGTTGTCACAGTGCTAATTACTCCCAATCAAAATGGCACTGTGTGTTATTTTTTAAGGTTCGAATATGTGAACTCTTTGAAAGAACACATCCACCTGGTTAATTTATGTCAGCATGATATAAATGTTTTTCATACACTCCCATTCAAAAGTTTGGGGTCACTTAGAAATGTCCTTGTTATCCATGAAAACATACATGAAATGAGTTGCAAAATGAATAGGAAATATAGTCAAGACGTTGACAATGTTATAAATAATGATTTTTAATTGAAATAATAATTGTGCCCTTTGCTTTCATCAAAGATTCCTCCATTTGCAGCAATTACAGCCTTGCAGATCTTTGGCATTCTAGTTGTCAATTTGTTGAGGGAATCTGAAGAGATTTCACCCCATGCTTCCTGAAGCACCTCCCACAAGTTGGATTGGCTTGATGGGCACTTCTTACATACCATAAGGTCAAGCTGCTCCCACAACAGCTCAATAGGGTTGAGATCCGGTGACTGTGCGGGCCACTCCATTATAGACACAATACCAGCTGACTGCTTCTTCCCTAAATAGTTCTTGCATAGTTTGGAGCTGTGCTTTGGGTAATTGTCCTGTTGTAGGAGGAAATTGGCTCTAATTAAGCGCCGGCCACAGGGTATGGCATGGCGTTGCAAAATTGAGTGATAGCCTTCCTTCTTCAAGATCCCTTTTACCCTGTACAAATCTCCCACTTTCCCACCACCAAAGCACCCCCAGACCATCACATTCCCTCCACCATGCTTCACAGATTGTGTCAAGCACCCCTTCAGCATTTTTTCATTTTTTTTCTGCGTCTCATGAATGTTGTTCTTTCTTCTTGTAATCCGAACACCTCAAACTTAGATTTGTCTTAGATTTGTCTTTTTTCCAATCTTCCTTGGTCCAGGCACTGTGTTATTTTTCCTATCTTAATCTTTTCTTTTTATTGGCCAGTCTGAGATATGGCTTTTTCTGTGCAAATCTGCCTATAAGTCCAGCATCCCGGAGTCGGCTCTTCACTGTTGACGTTGAGACTGGTGTTTTGCAGGTACTACTTAATGAAGCTGCCAGTTGAGGACTTGTGAGGCATCTGTTTCTCAAACTAGACACTCTAATGTACTTGTCCTCTTGCTCAGTTGTGCACCGGGGCGTCACACTCATCTTTCTATTCTGGTTAGAGACAGTTTGCGCTGTTCTGTGAAGGGAGTAGTACACAGTGTTGTACGAGATCTTCAGTTTCTTGGCAATTTCTCACACGGGATAGCCTTCATTTCTCAAAACAAGAATAGACTTACGAGTTTCAGAAGAAAGTCCTTTGTTTCGGGCCATTTTGAGCCTGTAATCGAACCCACAAATGCTGATGCTCCAGATACTCAACTAGTCTAAAGAAGGACAGTTTTATTGCTTCTTTAACTAGTACAACAGTTTCAGCTGTGCTAACATAATTGCAAAATAGTTTTCTAATGATCAATTAGTATTTTAAAATGATAAACATCGATTAGCTAACACGTGCCATTGGAACACAGGAGTGATGGTTGCTGATAATGGGCCTTTGTACGCCTATGTAGATATTCCATTAAAAATCATCCGTGTCCAGCTACAATAGTCATTTACAACAATATCCATGTCTACACTGTATTTCTGATCAATTTGATTATATTTTAATGGACAAAAACAACAAAATTAGACACAAACTTTTGAACAGTAGCGTAGGTGACAGTGAAAGAAAATGTGGGTATCAAATCAAATCCAATTGTATTTGTCACATGCGCCGAATACAACAGGTGTAGACCTTACAGTGAAATGCTTACTTACAAGCCCTTAACCAACCATGCTTTAAGTTAAGAAAAACATTTAAATAAGTATTAAGTAAAAAATAGAAAATCAAAGTAACAAATGATTAAACAGCAGCAGTAAAATAACAAGCGAGGCAATATACCAGGGGTACCGGTAGAGTCAATGTGGAGGCAATATACCAGGGGTACCGGTAGAGTCAATGTGGAGGCAATATACCAGGGGTACCGGTAGAGTCAATGTGGAGGCAATATACCAATGTGGAGGCAATATACCAGTCCAATATACCAGGTAGGTAATTGGGGTAATATATACATGTAGGTAGAGGTAAATTGACTATGCATAAATAATAAACAGAGCGTAAAAGAGGGGGGGGGGGGGACAGTGCAAACAGTCGGGGTAGCCCTTTGAGTAGCTGTTCAGGAGTCTTATGGCTTGGGGGTAGAAGCTGTTAAGAAGCCTTTTGGACCTCGACTTGGTGTCCGGTACCGCTTGCCGTGCGGAAGCAGAGAGAACAGTCTATGACTAGGGTGGCTGGAGTCTTTGACAATTTTATGGCCTTCCTCTGACACTGCCTAATATATAGGTCCTAGATGGCAGGAAGCTTGGCCCCAGTGATGTACTGGGTCGTACGCACTACCCTCTGTAGTGCCTTGCGGTCGGAGGCCGAGCAGTTGCCATTCCAGGCAGTGATGCTCTCGATGGTGCAGCTGTAGATGGTGCAGCTGTAGCCATGAACAATTATGTTCGTTGAAAAGAGGAAAGGGAGAGATATATTTCAAACCTATTTCTGAGTTCCTAGGTCAAGTCATGTGGTAACTAGCATCTTAATTAGCATTGGGTGGGTGGTTGTCATAATCAACTCCATTATAAAAACAAATTGGTGTTGATTGTGGGCAATTCTATGGTAACATAATGATGGTAACTGCAATGGCTCTCGTCCTCCTCTTCTGAGGAGGAGTAGTGAGAAGGATCGGAGGACCAATTTGCAGTGTGGTAAGTGTTCATGATGTAATATTTAATGAATCAAACTGAACACTGAAATACAAAAAACAATAAAGTGAATGAACGAAAACCGAAACAGTCCTGTCTGGCGACATACACAAAGACAGAAAACAAACACCCACGAAACACAGGTGGAAAAAGGCTACCGAAGTATGATTCTCAATCAGAGACAACTAACGACACCTGCCTCTGATTGAGAACCATACTAGGCGGAACACAGAAACCAACATAGAGAAGCAAAAATAGACTGCCCACCCCAACTCACGCCCTGACCATACTAAAACAAAGACAAAACAAAGGAACTAAGGTCAGAACGTGACAGTACCCCCCCCAAAGGTGCGGCCGCAAAACCTGAACCTATAGGGGAGGGTCTGGGTGGGCGTCTGTCCACGGTGGCGGCTCTGGCGCGGGACGTAGACCCCACTTCACCATAGTTTTCTCCGCCTCTTTATCCGCCTCTGTGGCCTCTTCAAAACGGCGACCCTCGCCGCCGACCTCGGACTGGGGACCCAAGCCATGGGTCCCGAATGGATGGGAGATTCCGGCAGCGCCGGACGGACGGGAGATTCCGGCAGCGCCGGACAGGCGGGAGACTCCGGCAGCGCCGGACAGGAGGGAGCACCTGTAGGGAGGAGACAGAGAGACAGCCTGGTGGGTGGGGCTTCCACAGGGCCCACCAGGCTGGGGAGACCAACAGGAGGCCTGGTGCATGGAGGAGGCACTGGATGGACCGGGCTGTGGGGGAGCACTGGAGCTCTGGTGCGCAGCCTTGGCACCACTCCTCCAGGCTGGATGCCCACTTTAGCCCGGACCCTCCTGAGTGCAGGCACAGGTTGAACCGGGCTGTGGGTAAGCACTGGAGCTCTGGTGCATACCACTCGCACCTCTCCCTTCGGCTCAATACCCACATTCTCCCGGCACGGGCGGCGCGCAGGCATAGAACGCACTGCACCCTCCCAGCGCCTTGGAGACACAGCACGTAGCGCCGGCGCAGGATACCATGGACCAAAACGGCGTACTGGAGACCAAACACGCTGGGCTGGCACAACACGCCCTGGCTGGATGCCTACTCTCGCATGGCACTTGCGAGGGGCTGGCCTATAGCCCACCGGGCTATGAGCGCGTACTGGCGACACAGTGCGTTTGACTGCATAATACGGTGCCTGACCAGTACTGCGCTTCTTCCGATAAGCACGAGGAGTGGGCTCAGGTTTCCAACCTGACTCGCCCCCCCCACCCCCTCCCCCCCAAAAAATGGGGGGCTGCCTCTTGTGCCTGTCGCGCTGCCGTGCTGCCTCCTCATATCGCCGCCGCTCAGCTTTCGCTGCCTCCAGCTCTGCCTTGGGGCGGCAATATTCCCCAGCCTGTGCCCAGGGTCCCTTGCCGTCAAGTATCTCCTCCCATGTCCAGGAGTCCGGAGATCGCTGCTGCCCGATACCACGCTGCTTGGTCCTTGGTTGGTGGGTGTTTTTGTAACTGCTCTCGTCCTCCTCTTCTGAGGAGGAGTAGCGAGAAGGATCGGAGGACCAATTTGCAGTGTGGTAAGTGTTCATGATGTAATATTTAATGAATCAAACTGAACACTGAAATACAAAAAACAATAAAGTGAACGAACGAAAACCGAAACAGTCCTGTCTGGCGACATACACAAAGACAGAAAATAATCACCCACGAAACACAGGTGGAAAAAGGCTACCTAAGTATGATTCTCAATCAGAGACAACTAACGACACCTGCCTCTGATTGAGAACCATACTAGGCCGAACACAGAAACCAACATAGAAAAACAAACATAGACTGCCCATCCCAACTCACGCCCTGACCATACTAAAACAAAGACAAAACAAAAGAACTAAGGTCAGAACGTGACAGTAACAGAATGACATCATTGGTCCCTGATCTGTACAATACAGAAATGCATAATAATGAATGGTAAAAATGTAGAATCTTCATGGTAAAAATGTAGAATTGTCCTTTGTATGCGTGGTTATTATTCTATATACTGGCTATTATTCTAATGAGCTTCACCTCCAAACAAGACCAAAATTGGTTTAGCCCGGACTGGACCAAATCTGTACCAATCATAGACATCTATGTTTCACAGGGTTGGACATCACAGAACAGCACAGTAGAGAACAGTACAGCACAGTTTAGTACAGTACAAAAGAGTACAGTACAGTATAGTACAATACAGTAAATTATACTGTACTCTACGCTAGTGTGCTCAAATGTACTGTACTGTACTGAACTCTATTCTATTGTACTGAACTCTAGTCTACTGTACTGTATTGTACTGAACTATACTCTACTGTTTTCTAAGACCCCACTTCCATATGTTGTTTTACCAGAAATCATTAGGATGACAACATACCAAAAACATTAATATTTAAATTAAAATATCCTTGGAATGTTGTCCTAACATTCCCTAAAATGTAACAACCACAAAATAACATTCCCCGAACCCAAACGTTCTCATTAGGTTTCCAGGTAATGTAATAGCACAATATACCAGTAATGTTTTTTGGACCGGGTTATTATTATTAACATACTGCTGCAACAAAATGTGAGAACAACATTCTGGGAACATTCTTGCAACATCAGGAAAATGTTTTTTGACAGTTTTTGTGTTATTAGAACATTTGCCACAACCTAACGAATGTTCTGGGAACTTTCACAGAACCAATTTTGGTTTGCTGGGCATATTGTTCAGGGACATTACAATAAATCCTAAAATCTTTTTTGCTAGTACTATAGAGAGCTCACTTCCTTGCCTCCCTCTCACACACATATTTTTTAGAACAAAAATATGACAGCACTCTTAAATTGACATTCACACGCACAAATTTACTCAATATGTCATGTTATTATCAAGGGATAAAATGCGGAATGTTGTTAGGAATATTGTTAAATCATATGCTATATGCTATATTGCTTAATTTCCTGTTACAAAAGGAATAAGCTTCTAGCAAACATTGTGACAACCAACCCCACAATGGGGCTGGTTGTCACAAGTGGACAGAGGGTTTGATGGCTTATAACTAACTCCATGTTGGAATAAGATATGCAGGATAAAACGGGACCCCATTTCAACCAAATACCTTGGTCTTTCTCATAATATTGAAAAGACTCTTGTAAAATATACAGGTGCTGACAAATACACACAAGAATAAAAAGTGTGACAACCATCATAAAAGCCACTTATGTATGTAAATTGATTGATTTGGAAACGACCATTTTGGAAAATATATCCTGATGGGTTTATGTGAATAAAACGCCTCTGAATAGTCTGATATCTGTCTGACAGGCTGAACCGGTTGTGTGTATGCCACACACTCAGAGAGAGAGAGAGATAGAGAGAGAGAGAGAAACTGTTCCCGTACCTTCAGCTCCACATGACAGTGCACCGGCGACCATGTCATGCTATAACACTCCGTCTCCGTCGCCTCATTCACCTCCAAAGAGATTTTAACGTCCGCCACCGAATCCCATGTGTAGCAGAACTCCGTCTTATTGAGCCAGCACAGGTTCCTGACAAACGGCACTTCAATATCGGGGTTCCCCACGTTGCCCACGTCAATCTCCACGTAGGTCTTGTCTTCTGTCAGTGTCTGTATGACCAGAGAGTGAGTCCGTCTCTCCCAGATAAGCCCGCTATAACTCCCCTTTAGGATCCAGTTCTTGTTAGGCTGATCCACCACTTGCCAGTATATGATCCCAATGGTCATGACGAAAAAGACTGCCACCCCGAGACAGGCAATAGCTCCCTTCCAAGTTTCGTTCATCTCCTTCAATCCCGTATCCCATGTTACCTCAGGGATGGGGCTAGGGTTCCTATTTCGAGCATGAGGCATGTTTGTTTTTGAAATGATCAAGAATCAAATTTAAAAAATGAAGAAAAAATCTCTGCAAGTGGTTGTTGAAAAGCTTGGGTGCCTCATCATCATGTCATGTAGGTTTCAAAGTGGCTGAACGTTTGTTAGTCTACTTTTGAACAATCTCCAACACGCGGTGTTACCGCAGTTTTTGCGCAATTATGCCAGCTAGAGACAACTGGTCAAAGTGTCATGTGAGTGAAAACGGTAAAAAAAAAATCCCGAAGGCTGGAAAAACGAATCAGAGAAAAATTGACTTACCACATGCTGCCGCGGTTTAAAAGTGTTCCTTTTTAATGACATTGAACGCTGTGCTGTGAGTGAGCAGCATTAACTCGGGTTTGGCAGCAATGCCTAGCTCCTTAGACTCCGACTTGCTTGCCCTGCGGTTTTTGCCCGGGTCTGACGTAACGCCAGGCTGTTTCTTCAGAAAGGTAGAGTAGAGAAGATATAGTGATAAGGGAACCGGTAGACGCGAGGAGCTTGGCTTGACAGGCAGTCCCAGAGCAGCCGGTTGGGGCGAGCAGGCCATTGGCGGTGGGGAGTGACCGGTGCTCGCTCCCCTTGCATGCGCTCCAACTGGCAGGCTCGCCATTGCACGTTTTTACAACACTGCGCTTAAGTTAATATCAGCCGAATAAATATTAATTTGGAGAGGGGTAAAATGGTGTAGCTTAACAATTTTTGGAACTCAATGTCTTTAGGTTACAATTGACTTGACTTTCTATGGAGTAGGCCTAGGCCTATAGTGGGCAAAACATCAACAAGTAGGTTACATTTGGCCAGTTGCAATTAAATTTGACCTTAAAAGCCGATATTCACAGAAAGCTATCTGGATGCAATTTATGTTGCTTGCAATAAAGTTGCATCTGGGTTGGGTCAGTGTCTCAACCTCCAAAAATTGCCTGCAATTTAATTGAATTGCATCACAAGAAATATAAATCAATCATAGAGCAATAGCCTAATGGTCACTTTTTGTAGGCACTAACCCTGCCATGGCTCGTTGGTCAAAGCCTATTGGGAAATGAATGGGTTTTTCTGTAGGGTTTTTGGATAAAAGCTGAAAATAAGGTATGTGATTAAAACTGGTGTAGGAGATCTTATACATTTTGTTCTATGACAATCTTCTTCAGCTAACATAACCTTTTGTGAATTTTGAAGCATTTATGTAATCAAAACAAGCATAAAGGCTTCATAATTCATATAGGTCATGTTAACTGACTGATATTATATCATAGAATAAAATGTGTAAGATGTACTAAGTCTGTGTTAACCTCAGACCTTATTTTTGGCATTTATCATAAAACCCCATTCTTTTCCCACTTATGTCCCCCATACAGTATGAATGGCTGAACGAACCATTTCCGTTTTTTAGGACCACAAGCTGGTCAGCTCTATACCATTCTGTTAGGAACCCATTTGTCATGTCAACACAACTGTTACTGCTGCTTCAAACCACAACAAAATTATTCAAATTCTAGACCCCATGGTTAGTCAAGGATTATGTACATGGTCTAGCTGTCGATAAATGTAATTTTAAAAGTGAACCCAGACTTTTCTCGTTCCAGTTTCAACTGAAATTGTCCAACGTGAACTGCGCTAGCTAGATATCTAGCTTAGCTCATCACTAGCCTGGTTAGCTAGCTAGCTTGGTAAAACATGGTTGAAAACAGGCAACCTTTTGGCAAGATCGATGCTTTTACAATTACCAAATGTTTGGATAAAAAAATTATACATGAAATTGTAATAACACATGGAACTCTTTATGCCTTGGAAGAAGTGGCTCTTTATAAACTGTGTGATTTATTACTGAACCGGAGCATGGCGTAACAGACAGGCAGTCACAGCTTCACTAACAACGTGTGTCTTGGGTGTGTCACAATTAGGTGGTGAGCCATAGCAAGCTATCTGCTTTAGTTTGGGAGATGATTGATCTCTGTTGAGGGAGAAGCTGGTTTTTACATGACTGGTTTTCAAAATGCGTTTTTTGACAGAAATACCTTCTGGAACATGTGAACTTTCAAGTGCCTTAGTAGCAAACGTGTATGCCATCTGTAAATACGAATACAATTGTTAAATTACAAGCCTAGTTGATTTAGCAATGGAAAAAGCCAGGAACCTTCCCGCTAGCCATGATCGGATGAGATAATGGATGGGTTGGACATGCCGAGAGATGAGTTAGGATTGGTTTGTCATCTAGCACGCTTCTGTCTATAATGAGCTGCTCAGTTGTTGTAGGTAAATCCTTTCTAACTGGGATTTATTTTAAAGATATCTATCCACTTTCCGGAGGACCAAATTTTGAAGTCAGTGGAATGCCCGGTGGAAGCAGAGTATGATAGCTAAGGAGATGGAGAAACTTTAGGCGTTTGATTGCAAATGTGGAGGGAGTCGAAAAGAGAACACAGAAGGCTGTTGTATAAAACACCTCTCTGGATCACATCCTCAAACTAAAGGCAACCATGGCATCCATGACAGAAAAGGAGAAGCCTTCATTCATGTTTACAGGTGAAAGAGTCTTGCTAGCTACATTTTCAAATATTATAATTTTCTACTTTTGTCAGAGAGTTGTTTTTCATTGCAAGTTAAAGCGTACTGATAGCTAACATTAACTGGCTTGCTAGCTAACATTACTGTTACGCCCGGGGTGTAGTGGGGGAAGAAGTCAGGCGCAGGAAGCAGAGAGTTCAGGATAGCGCTGCTTTATTTGCACCACAACGGTGAAAACGACGCCAACTTAAACAGTCCAGCAAAATACAAAATACACGGACAACCATGACCTACAGCCGTGTACAACAACCTACATGGGACGTACCTCGACCACTCCCTGGGCCTGTCCTGGCAATACGACCGCAGAAACCTACCCACCTCCTGGTTCACTCTCTCCACCTGCCCATTACTCTCGGGGTGATAACCGGAGGTCAGGCTGACCGAGACCCCCAGACGCTCCATGAATGCTCTCCATACCCGGGACGTGAACTGGGGACCCCGGTCAAAACCGATGTCCTCCTGCACCCCGTAGTGCCGGAAGACGTGGGTAAATAACGCCTCCGCAGTCTGTAGGGCTACTGATCCACAACCACCAAGGTGGGCCACCAATACTTCCCCCGGAGGCCCCGCACTGTCCTCACCACCCCAGGATGACCCGAGGAGGGTAGGGTGTGAGACCACCGAATCAGTTGGTCCCGAACACCAAGCAGCACATACGTACGCCCAGCCGGCGCAGGCTCCGCCCATAACGCCCGCTCGATGTCCGAGTCCACATCCCATACCACTGGTGCCATCAGCCTCGATGCTGAAAGGATGGGAGTAGGCTCGGTGGACCGATCCTCGGTGTCATAGAGACGGGACAGCGCGTCAGCCTTTCTGTTCATGGAACCTGGTCTATAAGACAGAGTGAACCTAAATCGGGTGAAGAACATGGCCCACCGTGCCTGACGCAGATTCAGTCTCCTAGCTGCCCAAATATACTCCAGATTCTGGTGGTCGGTCCAGATGAGAAAGGGGTGCTTAGCCCCCTCAAGCCAGTGTCTCCACACTCTCAGGGCCTTGACCACTGCTAACAACTCCCAGTCCCCCACATCATAGTTACACTCCGCCGTATTGAGCTTTCCTTGAAAAGAAAGTGCAGGGGCAGAGTTTTGGTGGTGTACCCGAACGCTGTGATAGCACGGCACCCACCCCAGCCTCGGACACATCCGCCTCCACTATGAATGCTAGAGAGGGTTCCGGGTGTGCCAACACGGGTGCATCTGTGAACAGCGCCTTCAACCTATTGAAGGCTCTGTCAGCGAGGACACTCACCCTCTCCACTCCCGAGGAAGTGGGCCTCACGGTTGCCAGGTACAGTTTCAGTTGAAGCAGGAACCCCTGGCACCCTGCCGCCGCTCCATCATAGTCCCTCGGGAGCGCAAGACAGACAGCACTGGAGCCAGAGGGGTAGGGAGGAGAAGGGGAATCCAGAGCTGGAGTAACCGAATGTGGAGAGAGAAGACAACTCCTCTCCCATCGGTCCATTCTCTCCATCATCTGGTCCATCGTGAATCCTATCCGATGGAGGATGGTGGCACCGGACAGGCGGGAGACTCCGGCAGCTCTGGAGTGAAGGGCGATTCCGGCAGCACCCGAGTAACGGACGGCTCTGGCAGCTCCTGACTGAAAGGCGGCTCTGACAGCTCCTGACTGACCGGCGGCTCTGGCAGCTCCTGACTGGCAGGTGGCTCTGGCAGCTCCTGACTGGCGGGCGGCTCTGGCAGCTCCTGACTGGCGGGCGGCTCTGGCCGCTCTGGCAGCTCCTGACAGACGGGAGACACTGTAGGGAGGAGACGGAGAGACAGCCTGGTGTGGGGGGCTGCCACCGGAGGCCTGGTGTGTGGAGGAGGCACCGGATAGACCGGACCATGGAGGCGCACTGGAGGTCTCGAGCACCGAGCCTGTCCAACCCTACCTGGCTGGATACTCCCCGTAGCCAGGCCAGTGCGGCAAGGTGGAATCGACCGCACTGGGTTGTGCTGGCGAACCAGGGACACCAGGCGCAGGGCTGGTGCTATGTACCCCGGCCCGAGGAGACGCACTGGAGACCAGATGCGCTGAGCCGGCTTCATGGCACCTGGCTCGATGCCCACTCTAGCCTGGCCGAAACGAGGCGTTGCTATGTAACGCACCGGGCTATGCCTGCGCCCCGGGGACACTGTGTGCCTCACAGCATAACACGGTGCCTGCCCTGTCCACCTCTCTCCACGGTAAGCACGGGGAGTTGGCTCAGGTCTCCTACCTGACTTAGCCACAATCCCCCTGTGCCTCCCCAAGACATTTTTGGGGCTGCCTCTCGTCCCAGCCGCGCTGCCGTGCTAGCTCCTCATAATGCCGCCTCTCGGCTTTCGCTGCCTCCAGCTCTGCCTTGGGGCGGCGATATTCTCCCGGCTGTACCCAGCATCCCTTGCCATCCAAGATCTCCTCCCAAGTCCAGGAGTCTTGAACCCTCTGCTCCTGGGTACCACGCTGCTTGGTCCGGTTGTGGTGGGTGATTCTGTAACGCTTGTCTTCGTCCTCCTCAGACGAGGAGTAAGAAATGTCAGACCAATGCGCAGCGTGGTCAGTGTCCATGTTGTATTTAATACGAATACTGAACACTTGAACAAAAAACTATAAAAAGAACAAAGAAATCGGACAGTCCTGAATGTTGAAGCAAAACACAGAACAGAAAATAATCACCCACAACTCAACGGTGAAACCAGGCTACCTAAGTGACAGCTGCCTCTGATTGAGAACCATACAAGGCCAAACACAGAAATCCCAAATTATAGAAAAAAGAACATAGACTGCCCACCCCAACTCACGCCCTGACCAATCCTAAAACAAAGACAAAACAAAGGAACTAAGGTCAGAACTTGACATAGTAGTTCGGTGACGACGACCGCCGAGCGCCACCCGAACAGGAGGGGGAGCCACCTTCGGTAGGAGTCGTGACAATTACATGTATGAACTATGCAGTACTATTATTAGCGTCTCAGAGCAAATTGCATTTCTAGTTATAGCCTAATGTTAGCTAGCTAGCTAACATTGAACCTAGTTTGTTAGCGTTTAGCTGCCTGTAGATTCATGCAGGGTAGTATTGTTATGAGTTGAGATTATAGTTAATTGGTTAGCTAGCTAGCTACATGTCTAAACAAAAGACTCCACTATGCAACTAACCATTTCACTGTACCGTTTACACCTTCTGTATCCTGTCCATGTGAGAAAGAAACTTTTTAAAATTGTTATATAGTGTGTGTTTACCAGAGACAGTAATGTAAAGAACAACATTACCCCCACCAAAGTCAAATCAGGATATAACGTTAGGCCAACGAGACAGAGTCCATGTTCTAAAATTCTTCCAGTAGAATGCTCTGCTTTTATTTCTTCACACTCACAAATGTAAGCTATTTTCTTTAATATTCTGTAACTTGTAAATAATGATCTTGTTGTGAGTTTATTTTCTTGTAATATTGAACTGTATACAGACATGTCGATAGATGTAGTATAAACCAGCCTTTTGTCTTGAAATCTTTGGTTGTTTAGTACACGAATGTACTCACTGTTTAGCACATGGCCTCACATGTGAATCCTTAAAGAGATGAGTGGGGGTATGTATATAGATTCAGAACTTTTGTGAAATAGCACAGTTACAAATAGAAATCTAACTGGATGGACATCAGAAATAGAGGAAGGACTAAAAACAAACAAAATATAACTATTGTAAAATAGATTGTGTCTGTAAAATGTGTATAAGATATGTAAACTGAAGCTAGAAGCCTTAGTGTTTCTTGGTTTACTCTAATTGGGGGAAGGGTGGTAGGGTTTGCGGGGAATAATAAAGGTATATTCTAAAAAAAAGTCTGTATGTCTATATAGGTATGTATATATGTGTATATATGGATATATATATATTGGATATATAGATTGGAAATGATGCAGACAATTACATTGATGGAAGCAACATTCTTTACTCAATATTAAGCTGATCCACCCCTTAAAATTAAAATAAATAAATAAATAAAAGAGATGTGTGGGGGTAGGGCTTACGAGGGTGTGATTGATGCTGAATGTGTGTAGACAAAGAAGAGCTCTCCAGTAGGTGTACGAAAAAATTCAATTGACATTTTCTCAAAAGTGGGGTTACAAGTTTATCAACTTTCAAAGCATAATTACTTTCCCATTGTTTCTTCAACTGTTGTGTATGATATACAATTTTCTAGCACAGTCTCTATTTTTATTCAATGTTAAGAACACAATTTCAAACTTTGCTACATAAGACCGAATCGAGCCAGTTGGTCACATATTGTGTATACAGTGCCTTCGGAAAGTATTCAGACCCCTTAACTTTTTCCACATTTTGTTAAGTTACAGCCTCATTCTAAAATTAATTTGTTTTTAAGTTCTCAGCAATCTACACACAATACCCCATATTGACACAGTGAAAACAGGTTTTTAGAAATGTTTGCAAATCTATTAAAATCTATTAGTATTCAGACCCTTTGCTATGAGGCTCGAAATTTAGCTCAGGTGCATCCTGTTTCCATTGATCATCCTTGAGATGTTTCTACAACTTGATTAGAGTCCATCTGTGGTAAATTCAATTGATTGGACATGATTTGGAAAGGCACACACCTTTCTATATAAGGTCCCGCAGTTGACAATGCATGTCAGAGCAAAAACCAAGCCATGAGGTCGAATGAATAGTCCGTAGAGCTCCAAGAAAGGATTGTGTCGAAGCACAGATCTGGGGAAGGGTACCAAAAAATGTCTTTAGCATTGAAGGTCTCCAAGAACACAGTGGCCTCCGTAATTCTTGAATGAAAAGGGTTTAGAACCACCAAGACTCGTACTAGAGCTGGCCAGCCGGCCAAACGGAGCGATCGGGGGAGAAGTGCCTTGGTCAGAGAGGTGACCAATAACACGGTGGTCCTCTGACAGAGCTCTAGAGTTCTTCTGTGGAGATGGGAGAAACTTCCAGAAGGACAACCATCTCTGCAGCACTCCACCAATCAGGCATTTATGGTAGAATGGCCAGGCGGAAGCCACTCCTCAGTAAAAGACACATGACAACCCGCTTGGAGTTCACCAAAAGGCACTTGAAGACTCAGATGATGAGAAACAAGATTCTCTGGTCTGATGAAACCAAGATTGAACACGTTGGCCTGAATGCCAAGCATCACATCTGGAGGAAACCTGGCACCATCCCTAAGGCGAAGCATTGTGGTGGCAGCATCATGCTGTGGGAATGTTTTTCAGCGGCAGGGACTGGGAGACTAGTCAGGATCAAGGCAGGGATGAATAGAGCAAAGTACAGAGAGATCGTTGATAAAAACCTGTCCAGAGCGCTCCGGACCTCGGACCTCAGAGCTTGGACTTGAATCGGACATCTCTAGAGAGACCTGAAAATAGCTGTGCAGCAACACTCCCCATCCAACCTGATTAATAAAATATATTATAAACATATCATGTGTAATTTCCATTTTTGTATGTTGTTGAATCAAACAAGCTGGCCATCACGGTCTAGCCGGTGTTGGTGAGGGAAAGTGTCTGGCAGAGAGATTCACAGTCAAAGTGCGTCTCTATATACTAGTGTCATGAATATATTTAATTTCAAAGCTTTTTTTTGTACAAACAAAATTAGCACATTTTCAATAAGGATCTGCAGAGAATAATGAATCTCCCCAAATAGAGGTGTGCCAAGCTTGTAGCGTCATACCCAAGAAGAGTCTATGCTGTAATTGCTGCCTAAGGTGTTTCAACAAAGTACTGAGTAAAGGGTCTGAATACTTACAGTTGAAGTCAGAAGTTTACATACACCTTAGTCAAATACATTTAAACTCAGTTTTTCACAATTCCTGACATTTAATCCTAGTAAAAATTCCCTGTTTTAGGTCAGTTAGAATCACAACTTTATTTTATGAATGTGAAATGTCAGAATAATGGTAGAGAGAATGAGCTTTTATTTCTTTCATTACATTCTCAGTATGTCAGAAGTTTACATACACTCAATTAGTATTTGGTAGCATTGCCTTTAAATTGTTTAACTTTGGTCAAATGTTTCTGGTAGACTTCCACAAGCTTCCCACAATAAGTTGGGTGAATTTTGACCCATTCCTCCTGACAGAGCTGGTGTAACTGAGTCAGGTTTGTAGGCCTCCTTGCTCGCACACACGTTTTCAGTTCTGCCCACATATTTTCTATAGGATTGAGGTCAGGACTTTGTGATGGCCACTCCAATACCTTGACTTTGTTGTCCTTAAGCCATTTTGCAACAACTTTGGAACTATGCTTGGGGTTATTGACCATTTGGAAGACCCATTTGCGACCAAGCTTTAACTTCCTGACTGATTTCTTGAGATTTTGCCTCAGTGTATCCACATCATTTTCTTTCCTTGTGATGCCATCAATTTTGTGAAGTGCACTGGTCCCTCCTGCAGCAAAGCACCCCCACCACATGATGCTGTCACCCCCGTGCTTCACGGTTGATATGGTGTTCTTCGGTTTGCAAGCCTCCCCTTTTTTCCTCCAAACATAAGGATGGTCATTATGGCCAAACAGTTCTAAGTTTGTTTCATGAGACCAGAGGACATTTCTCAAAAAAGTACAATCTTTGTCCCCAAATTTGTGGAGTGATTGAAAAACGAGTTGTAATGACTCCAACCTAAGTGTATGTAAACTTCCTCCTTCAACTGTATGTAAATGTAATATTTTTAATTTTTTTGTAAATTTGCCAAGATTCTAAAAATCTGTTTTTGCTTTGTCATTATGGGATATTGTGTGTAGACTGATGAGGGAAAAAACGATTTAATCAATTTTAGAATAAGGCTGTAACTTAACGCAAAAGGTGGAGAAAGTCAAGGGGTCTGAATACTTTCCGAAGGCACTGGATTTGTTTCATCTGAACACATTTCCATGTGTTGGCAATGTCATTTCTTGCACAATTTTGTAAAATACTTTTGTAAAATATTTTTATGTTTGCTAGCTGGACAGGCAAACGCTGCCTAGTACTAAACTGTAAACCAATCAAAACGTGTGTTCTATCCATGGTGCGATCTCTGCTGATCACGTCTGCTAATCACTTTATCCATACCTAAGGTGGTAGACAGCTGTTGACAGCCAGAGTTCTGTATATAATTATGGGATGCTCATGTTTCCACCCTAACAGTGGGAGTCATTGTCCCAAAGGCGGGAAGGAGGTGACAAGCTTAGGTCCAAAATAAGCACATAGAAATCACTACTGTGGTCTGGGGACATACACATTACCACACACATGTCCTGTTGAAGCACACCCATAGAGCTATTAGCACACATACCGGTACTCACATTACCATGGTAGTCTACTTATACACCATCATCGGTGTATAAGTATTGAATTCCCTGTGGCAGGTATTGGCCAACAAGGTGGAGGATGGCAGCAATGAAGATTGCAAACAGGGTGGGCATAATGATGCAGCCCTGTTTGACCTCTGTCTCTACATTGAAGGGCTCTGACTGAGCCACTGTTGCTGAGCACTGTGGCAGACGTCATCATGAAGCAGTCTTAGTATTCTGACAAGCTTGTCACGGAAGCCGTATTTTGAGAGTATCTGCCAGAGAGCGTGGCGGTCAACTATGTTGAAGGTTTTTGTAAGATCTATGAAGGCCATGTACAGTGGGGAGAACAAGTATTTGATACACTCACGATTTTGCAGGTTTTCCTACTTACAAAGCATGTAGAGGTCTGTAATTTGTATCATAGGTACACTTCAACTGTGAGAAATGGAATCTAAAACAAAAATCCAGAAAATCACATTGTATGATTTTTAAGTAATTAATTTGCATATCATCTTCTCAGAGTATCGCCACCTTGCCTTGGTAGAGAAGCTTACACAGTTCCAATGATCCCGAGAGCGATGCCGTCTGGAGCTAAGCTAGTTCCTGGTAGGTTCACCCATGGTGGTAAGGTCAAGGGGGAGGTGGTTCATCACCAGATGGTTCTGCAAAGTATTGGCAAAGTAGGATTGCCATTGTTATCCACGTTTAATCGGAGGTGGAGCCGGGGAGCGGAGCCGGTCTGCATGTCTGGCTACAGTCAAATCAAATCAAATCAAATCAAATGTTATTTGTCACATACACATGGTTAGCAGATGTTAATGCGAGTGTAGCGAAATGCTTGTGCTTCTAGTTCCGACAATGCAGTGATAACCAACAAGTAATCTAACTAACAATTCCAAAACTACTGTCTTATACACCGTGTAAGGGGATAAGGAATATGTACATAAGGATATATGAATGAGTGATGGTACAGAGCAGCATACAGTAGATGGTATCAGTCATCACTTTGTGTGTGCCGGGTGCCCACTGCTGAACAGGACTGCGTTGCATATCTGAGCTGCTAATATTAATTGTGGTTATCACTGGAAAGCTCTCAATATCTCCATAAACTCTTGTCCAGTCCACTTAGTAGTCAGATTTTAGTCAGAGATAATTTTGTCTCATTTTAGTCAACAGAAAGTTTAGTTATAGTTTTTTTCTGTTTGCTCAGTTATAGTCTCGTCAATTGCCACTGAAAAATCGGTGTTTTTTATTAATATTTTAGTCACTCTTTTTGTTGATGAAATTAACACTGATCTTGAAGCTCCTAGTCACTAGCTGGCACATCAAGCGGTGGGTGTTAGATTCAATTGCTGGGCTCTTGGACTGAAGCAGAGCCCTTCGGCAGCTGCGCCCATGACTGAGCAGCCCTCTTTAGGATCCACTGCTCACCCCAGTAGGGGAAGGGGCTAGAAAAGGTGCCCTAAAAATAGCCTGCCTCAAAAAAATCCTGATTGGATCACCATGTCCAGAGGGATCACCTACATGCGGTCAGAAACAAAGGAAACTATATTTTGGAGCCTGGAATGTGTGCACCCTAATGGATAGTGCAACCAGTGATCGACCCGAGAGGAGAACTGCGATCATAGCCAGAGAACTTAGTTCATGCCAGATTGACCTAGCTGCCCTCTCTGAAACCCGGCTGGCAGATGGAGGGCAAATAAAGGAGGAGAAGGTTGTGTACACCTTCTTCTGGAAAGGGAAAGCCGCTGATGAGTCCAGGATCCATGGCGTTGGATTCGCTATCAAGAACCAGCTCATCAGCCACCTCTCTGAATTTCCCATTGGGATCAGTGAGCATCTCATGAACATCCATATTGTTCTTGCTAACAATGAGATGGCAACAGTTTTGAGTACCTATGCTCCAACTCTGGACTCACAGCAGGAAGTAAAGGAGACTTTATACGACAGATTAGACACAACACTGTCAAGCATCCCAAATTAGGATAAGATAATTATTCTTGGGGATCTCAATGCCAGGGTCGGCCGGGGTCACAACATTTGGACAGGAACGGAAGGCATTCCCTTGAACTCAACTAGTAAACATGATGTTTGGCCGACCTTGCGGTTCTCCATTACAAAGTGTAGATCAACAATTTCCCATAATAATAGTCCAATATTGTAGTATCTCTGGACTCTCAGAGCCATATGGCACATCCTTGGGTGGCATATGCCACGTTTTGGTCAATACTGGGCAAGATTGAAATCCACCGGAAATCTAGATCCACCAAACCGTGACTATGTTGGAGAGACACTCTTATTCCAATCAATTGGATTAGTACAGCTGATGTTTACTCATTCATTGCACTGCCTAACTGGAGAGATGTCATACTTGCTTTCAAGGAAGAACCTCCATTATGCCTCTTCTTAGAAGTCCAGTCAGCCCAAGAGACAGCTGCAAAGTGGAAGGACTGGACAATGGAATCTTCCATTAAGCTGGACGTTAAGATGGTCTTTGTAAAGTTCTGGACGGAAAGAGTTCCAGATCACAACGATTAAGTGTTTCTAAACAGGTACTAAACTATTTTGCAACCTGCAGTGAAACCTGTGGATACGTTTGGGATATGGTAGATATGGTATGGAGGTGGCAAGTACAAAGTGCTCTTGCGCAAAACCACCAGTGGGCAGTAAACAACAATCCCTAACTAAATCACCATGGGCCTGTACAATGGGAAGTCCTACCCTGGACAGATCCCTCTGTGTTACATCTGCCAGGGGCCGCCAACAGGTCAAGGATTTCCCACATATGAAGTATGAGATACGGAGTTGCGGAGAACTTGGACACAAATCCAGGTACTGTGATACTCCAAGCAAGTGGACCCTGTGTGCAAAAGAGGACCACGACTTCTTCAAGTGTCCCCAGTCGTATGCTTACAAAGCGAGGGCTGGTCCCCCATCTAGCCCAGAGGAAGAGATGAAAGATGCGAGAGAGAGAGAGAGAGAGAGAGAGTGGCAGAGCCACTGACCCAGAGAGGGAGTTCCATCCCACGTGTCACAGCCGAGCTGGTGGTCACCACGACAGGTCCGAGTGCAGCTGAAAGTCAGGTGCCAGTGAATGAGAAAGGGAGCTGAATCCAAATGTGAGTGTGACCAGCTCTCAGACGAAGGTGTCGATGAGGTTATCAAATCCTTCAGGTCCGGAGTGAGAATGAGGAAGAAGTGTCCTTTGAGGACATGAGCAAATCAGACTTCAGCACTAATTCCCCAACCCCCGAAAGAGAGAGAGATGACAATGATTCCCTTCCCCCAATGCCCCCTCCCCTCTGCTCCCTTCCCTGCCAGAGTTAGTTCCCACCACCACCACTCCAAAGCCATGTTAAAAAGAAAGGTGAGAAACAAAGTCTCCAGCAGAAGTTATGTAACTAAAAGAGCTTAGAATAACAGACTTTGCAGACATCGATCATTCAATATCGTACTGCTTCTTCAGAGGAACAAAATGAAGAGGGATACATGTATATGGGCCAACAGCACCAGATGCAAATAAGAGAACTAAGGGGTTATTTACAGTGCATTTTGTTACGTTACAGCCTTATTCCAAAATGGATTAAATACATTTTTGCAAGTGTATTAAAATAAAAAACAGAAATGTTTACGTGCTGCCTATGTTTGTCTATGGAGATTGCATGACTGTGTGCTCGATTTTATACCCCTGTCAGCAACGAGTGTGCCTGAAATAGCTGAATCCAGTCATTTGAAGCGGTGTCCACAAACGTTTGTATATGTAGTGTATGTATAAATCCCAAGTCTGTCTTTCACGATGTCTTCGATACTCACATGGTTGACATTACTAAAGAATTATTGTGGACAATAAAATTGGTAAGACAAGATGCATTAAGACTACAAAGATGCATTAAGACTACATTAAGACTAGAAAAGAAGGCATTGGCAACATCAACTCCAATGGAGTACGACCTTACCATCACAAACACTTTCTTCCGCCAGAAAAATGTACTCATAGCATCTTGGAGGCACCCCACTACAAACGGTGGCATCTCATTGATTATGTAATTGTTCAAGCTTTCATTGCATTTGACTCACCTTCTCCCCCGCCCTGACTCATTCTCTCTGACTCTCTCTTTCTGCCTCCCCCCTCTCTACTGTCTCTTTCTCCCATGCATTCCGAGTATGTTTTAGTGGAGGTGTGTTGTTTCGTGCATACTGTGCATGGGCTAGTATAAAATGTATTTACTCTAACTCTAACTCATAGATAGCCTACATATACGTTTATGAGCAACTAAGAATGGGCAAACAAATCTTTTATCTTGTAAGTCATCATCAGTTTACTGTGTATATCGCTGATGTTTTGTGCATGGACAAGAGAACGTCATTAAATGTCATAAATTGATATCTGGGTGTTGTAATTTAATGTCTGTTAGGTTTGGAGCTGTCGTGGTGCGGTGCTGATGCAGTGCGGCGTGTAGCCAGTGAGTGTCGGCTCAAATGCATTAAAAATCAGTGTCCCCTGGCCCTGTTGGTGCATGTCAGGCTTCCTGATCCACCACATACTGTATCTCTGGCAGGTTCACAGTCAATGGATAAGGCTGTGGGAACCTCACCCTCTGTGAGCTCCCTACTTTATCATCCCAACCGTCAGTGAGAGAGAGAGAGAGAGAGAGAGAGAGAGAGAATGTGTCTGTGTATAAAAGTGTACACGAGTACATAAGTATAATGTGCTGTATCTTTACCGTGTATTTGTGTTGTACACATGCATGTATCCATCTCTGTATGAGTGTGTATCTCTCTCTTTCCCCTGAAATTCAAGTTCCACGTCAGCCGTGTGGCTGCCCAGCTCCCGGGTTAAAGGTCAATGTGATGACATCAACGGAACCCCCCAAATCGCCCCAGACTAAATATAGGCGGGAAGCTGCCGTGTGGCATGCATACACTCGCTCCCTCTCTGAGTGTTGTGACATGCCACACGGCTCTAGCACCTTTATACTTTATATATGGGCTAAAAGAAGAATAAGCCAGACGTAACAATTTATTGTGACAATGAATTTAGAAAACGACATTTGATACATCATGCCTGTACTAGTTACAAACTCTCACTGTTAGACAGCTCACACTGTCAGACAGCTCGCACAGCTCTCACTGTCAGACAGCTCACACAGCTCGCACAGCTCTCACTGTCAGACAGGTCACACGGCTCACACTGTCAGACAGCTCGCACAGCTCTCACTGTCAGACAGCTCGCACAGCTCTCACTGTCAGACAGCTCGCACAGCTCTCACTGTCAGACAGCTCACACAGCTCTCACTGTCACACAGCTCGCACAGCTCTCACTGTCAGACAGCTCTCACTGTCAGACAGCTCACACAGCTCTCACTGTCACACAGCTCACACAGCTCACACAGCTCTCACTGTCAGACAGCTCGCACAGCTCTCACTGTCAGACAGCTCACACAGCTCGCACAGCTCTCACTGTCAGACAACTCACACAGCTCTTCACTGTCAGACAGCTCACACAGCTCACATTGTCAGGCACAACATCACAAGGCAATACATATTATAGGATACTTGACAACACCACATGTTTACCTGTCAGTTATAGTTATTAACGTGTTACTAATGTATTAATAAGCTTACAATGAAGTTAAAGCTCATTGTCACAAACTCACAAACCATTGGCCCCAGTAAAACCCTTAGTGCAGTGCCTAGCTGGTGGCTGTGGCTGGTTCAGGTCAGATTCCTCTGTTTTTTAGCCAATATATAAAGTATAAAGGTGCTAGAGCACTTTATACTAGATAATATAATCCGATTTATTTAATATATCTAATTTAATGTAGTCTGATGAGATTGGTTTAATATAATATCTTATTCTCAAGCCACTGTTTCCAAACTGCCCCTACTGTCTCTGACTGTCCCTACCCCACAGCCTACTGTCTCTGACTGTCCCTACCCCACATCCTACTGTCTCTGACTGTCCCTACCCCACATCCTACTGTCTCTGACTGTCCCTACCCCACAGCCTACTGTCTCTGACTGTCCCTACCCCACATCCTACTGTCTCTGACTGTCCCTACCCCACATCCTACTGTCTCTGACTGTCCCTACCCCACATCCTACTGTCTCTGACTGTCCCTACCCCACATCCTACTGTCTCTGACTGTCCCTACCCCACATCCTACTGTCTCTGACTGTCCCTACCCCACAGCCTACTGTCTCTGACTGTCCCTACCCCACATCCTACTGTCTCTGACTGTCCCTACCCCACAGCCTACTGTCTCTGACTGTCCCTACCCCACAGCCTACTGTCTCTGACTGTCCCTACCCCACATCCTACTGTCTCTGACTGTCCCTACCCCACATCCTACTGTCTCTGACTGTCCCTACCCCACATCCTACTGTCTCTGACTGTCCCTACCCCACATCCTACTGTCTCTGACTGTCCCTACCCCACAGCCTACTGTCTCCGACTGTCCCTACCCCAAATTCTACACTGTAAAAATAGAAAGACTCAAAACACTATGATTGTGTAATGAAACCATGAAAAGTAGTACATCTAACCTGAAATCTGGTGTTGGGAGGGTGTTTGAATGTAAATGTAAGTGTTATGATACGCAAAAAAAGTGTTTTCAAACAGAAGAGACACTCTGAAACATTCAAAAGAGTTTATTCAAAGTGGTTCTTCAAACTGAATATTGGTGTTTTTAAGACAGTGTTGTGAAACACTTTTGGGGGTTTTCAGTGGATGAAAAGGGCAGCATCTAAACACACAAAATATATATTTTTCTCATAGAATCAAATGATTAACAAATGCAAATGGTGTGAAGTCTAAATATTTATTCACGATAAGTGCCTATGGAGTGAAAGTGGGACAGGCGGAAGTGGGAATTGGACCATGGATTTCTGGGGCAGTAAGATTTAATTGGAATTTCATTGCAATTTTACCTAATTTTTTTAATGAAGCTGCCACTTGAGGACTTGTGAGGTGTGTGTTTCTCAAACTAGACACTCTAATGTATTGTCCTCTTGCTCAGTTGTGCACCGGGGCCTCCCACTCCTCTTTCTATTCTGGTTAGAGACAGTTTGCGCTGTTCTGTGTAGGGAGTAGTTGTACGAGATCTTCAGTTTCTTGGCAATTTCTCGCATGGAATAGCCTTCGTTTCTCAGAACAAGAATAGACTGATGAGTTTCAGAAGAAAGTCCTTTTTTTCTGACCATTTTGAGCCTGTAATCGAACCCACAAATGCTGATGCTCCAGATACTCAACTAGTCTAAAGCAGGCCAGTTTTATTGCTTCTTTAATTAGCACAACAGTTTTCAGCTGTGCTAACATAATTGCAAAAGGGTTTTCTAATGATCAATTAGAATTTTAAAATGATCAACTTGGGTTAGCTAACACAACGTGCCATTGGAACACAGGAGTGATGGTTGCTGATAATGGGCCTCTGTACGCCTATGTAGATATTCCATTATAAATCAGCCGTTTCCAGCTACAATAGTCATTTACAACATTAACAATGTCTACACTGTATTTCTGATCAATTTGATGTTATTTTAATGGACAAAAATGTGACTTTCTTTTAAAAACAAGGACATTTCCAAGTGAACCCAAGCTTTTGAACGGTAGTGTACGTATATATATATATATTTCCCCTCCACTTCTAATACCAAAGTTGACCCCCTGTGTCAATGTGTAGTTCATACATGCATAATCTATGATCAGAATTACTGTCATCTCAGTTATGCCCGAAATCCCTAGTTTGAAAATGACTATTTTCTTGCAATGCCATTTCTTCTACAGTTACCCCCACGTGGGCTAGCCCTCTAGCAATTTGAGTTCTAGCCAATGAGCTGACAGCTAGCAAGAGGCTTGCCCAGCATTATCCAATGAGGTTGCAGGGCAGGCCCAACGGCTCAGTGGACACAGCAGAGAGTGAGAAAGAGACAGAGAAAGAGCAATGACTTGGTGCACGTACACTGCCTTCAGAAAGTATACCCCTTAACTTATTCCACATTTTGTTGGTTTACCTCCCTGAATTCAAAATGGTTTAAATACATATATATATTTTTTTATCTTTCACCCATCTACACACAATACCCCATAATGATACGAAAAATCATGTTATTATAAATGTTTGCTAATTTATTGAAACTGAAACAAAGAAGTATCACATTTACATAAGAATTCACACACCTGAGTCAATACAAGTCGGATGTTTACATAGACTTAGGTCGGAGTCATTAAAACGTGTTTTTCAATCACTCCACAAATTTCTTGTTAACAAACTATATTTATTTATCCGTTATTTTACCAGGTAAATTGACTGAGAATACGTTCTCATTTGCAGCAACAACCTGGGGAATAGTTACAGGGGAGAGGAGGGGGATTAATGAGCCAATTGTAAACTGGGGATTATTAGGTGACCGTGATGGTTTGAGGGCCAGATTGGGAATTTAGCCAGGACACTGGGGTTAACACCCCTACTCTTACGATGAGAGTCAGGACACCCGTTTAACGTCCCATCCGAAAGACGGCACCCTACACAGGGCAGTGTCCCCAATCACTGCCCTGGGGCATTGGGATATTTTTTTAGACCAGAGGAAAGAGTGCCTCCTACTGGCCCTCAAACACCACTTCCAGCAGCATCTGGTCTCCTATCCAGGAACTGACCAGGACCAACCCTGCTTTGCTTCAGAAGCAAGCCAGCAGTGGTATGCAGGGTGGTATGCTGCTGGCAAGTCGTTAGTAGTTTTGGCAAGTCAGTTGGGACATCTATTTTATGCATGACACAAGTCATTTTTCCAACAATTGTTTACAGACAGATTATTTCACTTATAATTCACTGTATTACAATTCCAGTGGGTCAGAAGTTTAC
Source organism: Oncorhynchus nerka (assembly GCF_034236695.1). Classification (NCBI taxonomy): domain Eukaryota; kingdom Metazoa; phylum Chordata; class Actinopteri; order Salmoniformes; family Salmonidae; genus Oncorhynchus; species Oncorhynchus nerka. Next base: position 62,092,528 of record NC_088404.1, on the reverse strand, counting down.
ATACACTAAGTTGACTGTGCCTTTAAACAGCTTGGAAAATTTCAGAAAATGATGTCATGGCTTTAGAAGCTTCTGATAGGCTAATTGACATAATTTGAGTCAATTGGAGGTGTACCTGTGTATGTATTTCAAGGCCTACTGTCACGCCCTGACCTTAGAGAGCCTTTTTATGTCTTTATTTGGTTTGGTCAGGGTGTGATTTGAGGTGGGCATTCTAAGCTTTTGTTTTCTATGATTTTATATTTCTATGTTTTGGCCGGGTATGGTTCTCAATCAGGAACAGCTGTCTATCGTTGTCTCTGATTGGGAACCATACTTAGGTAGCCCTTTCCCTCCTTTCAGGTTGGGAAGTTAACTTTGTTGAAGGTAGCTTCACGGTTGTGCTGTATTGTTTATTGTTTTTGTCAGCGTTATTTCTAAATAAAAGGAATATGTACGCTCACGACGCTGCGCTTTGGTCTACTTCATTCGACGGCCGTGATGCCTACCTTCAAACTCGGTGCCTCTTTGCTTGACATCATGGGAAAATCAATATAAATCAGCCAAGACCTCAGCATTTTTTTTAGACCTCCACAAGTATGGTTCATCCTTGAGAGCAATTTAAAAACGCCTGAGGGTACCACGTTCATCTGCACAAACAATGGTACACAAGTATAAACACCATTGGACCACACAGCGGTCATACCGCTCAGGAAGGAGACGCGTTCCGTCTCTTGGAGATGAACGTTCTTTGGTGCGAAAAGTGCAAATCAATCCAAGAACAACAGCAACAGCATCATGTTGTGGGGGTGCTTTGCTGCATGAGGGACCAGTGCACTTCACAAAATAGATGGCTTCATGAGAAGGAAAATTATGTGGAGATATTGAAGCAACATCTCAAGACATCAGTCAGGAAGCTTGACCTTGACCATCAGCCAGGAAGCCCTGACCTCAATTCTATAGAAAATTTGTGGGCAGAACTGAAAAAGCGTGTGCGAGCAAGGGGGCATACAAACCTGACTCAGTTACACCAGCTCTGTCAGGAGGAATGGGCCAAAATTCACCCAACTTATTGTGGGAATCTTGTGGAAGCAAGCTTAAATAAACAATTTGAAGGCAATGCTACCAAATACTAATTGAGTGTATGTAAACTTCTGACCCACTGGGAATGTGATGAAAGAACTGAAAGCTGAAATAAATAATTCTCTCTACTATTATTCTGACATTTCACATTCATAAATTAAAGTGGTGATCCTAACCGACCTAAGACAGAGAATCTTTACTAAGTGTAAATGTCAGGAATCGTGAAAAACGGAGTTTAAATGTATTTTGCTAAGGTGTATGTAAACATCTGACTTCACCTGTACATATTAGAATCACCTTTGGCAGTGATTACAGCTGTGAGTCTTTCTGGGTAAGTCTCTAAGAGCTTTGCACACCTGGATTGTACATTATTTGAATATTAGGATTTTTCAAATTCTGTCATGTTGTTTGTTGATTATTGCCAGACAGCCATTTTCAAGACGATTTAAGTCAAAACTGTAACTAGGCCACTCAGGAACATTTAATGTAATCTTGGTAAACATCTCCGGTGTAGATTTGGTCTTGTTTTTTTAGGTTATTGTCCTGCTGAAAGGTGAATTTGTCTCCCAGTGTCTTTTGGAAAGCTGACCGAACCAGGTTTTCCTCTAGGTTTTTGCCTATGCTTAGCTCTATTACATTTATTTTTTATCCTAAACAACTCTCTATTCCTTGCCGATGCCAAGCATACCAATAACATGATGCAGCCACCACCATGCTTGAAATAGTGGTGAAGAAGAGTGGTGCTCAGTGATGAGTTGTCTTGGATTTGCCCCAAATGTAACACTTTGTATTCAGGGCATAAAGTACATTTCTTTACCACATTTCTTTGCAGTATTACTTGGTATTTAATTGCAAACATGATGCATGCTTTGGAATATTTTTATTCTTTACAGGCTTCTTTCTTTTCACTCTGTCATTTAGGTTAGTATTATGGAGTAACTACAATATTGTTGATCCATCCTCAGTTTTCTCTTATCACAGCCATTAAACTCTGTAACTGTTTTAAAGTCACCATTGGCCTCATGGTGAAATCCTTGAGAGGTTTCCTTCCACTCCAGCAACTATCTTTGTAGTGACTGGGTCTATTGATACACCATCCAATGAGTAATTAATCACTTCACCATGCTCAAATGGATATTGAATGTATGCTTTTTTATTTTTACCCCTCTCCCAACAGGCACTCTTCTTTGCGAAAGCATTGGAATTCATCCCTGGTCTTTGTGGTTGAATCTGTGTTTGAAATGCACCACTCGACTGAGATAATTCTATGTGAGCGTTACAGAGATGAGGTAGTCATTCGAAAGTAATGTTTAATACGATTATTGCACACAGAGTGAATCCATGCAACTTATTAGGCAACTATTTAAAAAGCACATTTTTACCTCTGAACGTATTTAGGCTTACCATGGCAAATGGGTTGAATACTTATTGACTCAATACATTTCAGATTTTCATTTTTTATTAATGAGTAAAAAAAATCTAAAAACATAATTCCACTTTGAAATTATGGGGTATTGTGTGTAGGCCAGTGACACAAAATCTCAATTTAATAAATTCTAAATTCAGGCTGTAACACAACAAAATGTGGATAAAGTCAAGGGGGGCACTTTTGGCTCATGAGTGCTACTTTCAGAATAACTGGATAAAAAGTATACAAAAGTACCAGAGAATCTCTTTAAATCAAATTAAATCCATTTTTTTGGGTCACATACACATATTTAGCAGATGCTATCGCGGGTGTAGCGAAATGCTTGTGTTCCTAGCTCCAGCAGTGCAGTAATATCTAGCAGTTCACAACAATACACACAAATAAAGGTAAAAGTAAAAGATTGGAATTAAGAATATATCAATCAAATGTCTTTATAAAACCCTTTTTACATCAGCAGATGTCACAGAGTGCTGTACAGAAACCCAGCCTAAAACCCCAAACAGCAAGCAATGCAGATGTAGAAGCACAGTGGCTAGGAAAAACTCCCTAGAAAGACAGGAACCTAGGAAGAAATCTAGAGGAACCAGGCTCTGAGGGGTGGCCAGTCCTCTTCTGGCTGTGCTGGGTGGAGATTATGAGAGTACATGCTTGTTCTTCAATATGTTCATAGATGACCTGCAGGGTCAAATAATAATCACAGTGGTTGTAGAGGGTGCAACAGGTCAGTACCTCACGAGTAAATGTCAGTTGCCTTTTCATAGCTGAGCATTCAGAGGTCAAGACAGCAGGTGCCGTAGAGAGAGAGAGCGTTGAAAACAGAAGGTCTGGGACAAGGTAGCACGTCCGGTGAACAGGTCAGGGTTCCCTAGCCGCAGGAAGAACAGTTGAAACTGGAGCAGCAGCATGGCCAGGTGGCCTGGGGACAGCCAGGAGTCATCAGGCTAGGCAGTCCTTTGGCATGATCATAGGGCTCAGGTCCTCCGGGAGGGGAAGGAGAGCAGCATAGATACTGGAGACTGAAACAAGGGTGGGTGATGGGATACTGTGGCAGGATGTAACCCCACCCACTTTGCCAAAGCACAGCCCCCACACCACTAGAGGAATATGAACAGACCACCAACTTACTACCCTGAGACAAGGCTGAGTATAGCCCACGAAGATCTCATCCAACCCACGAGCCCAAGGGGGCACAAAACCAGACAGGAAGATCCCGTCTGTGACTCAACCCACTCAAGTGACACACCCCTCCTAGGGACAGCGAGGAAGAGCACTAGTAAGCCAGTGACTCAGCCCCCATAATAGGGTTAGAGGCAGAGCATCCCCGTGGAGAGAGGGGAGCCGGCCAGGCAGAGACAGCAAAGGGCAGTCACCTTTGCATTCCTGGGCCAGACTACATTCGATCATAGGACTGTCACACCCGGATCTGTTTCACCTGGCTTTTGCTTGTCACCACCCCCCACCAGGTGTCTCCCATGTGTCCCCATTATCTCATGTGTATTTATAACTGCGGTTTCTGTTTGTCTGTTGCCCTTTCGCCTTGTCCCATCAAGTTAAATAAATGTGTTTTTTTATTCAAAAAAGTTATAGATCCAGTAGCTGCATGTTAAGGCGAATCCGTTAAGGCTGGTTTCGGAGCTCTACGTGATTTCTGAGATTTTCTGTGATTTTCTGTATTCACACACATGCACACAGACAATGTGGAGTGACACAGTGTGGGGCTTAAAGACACACAGAGCCTGCAATAGTTACCTGGGTTCGAACTATCAAAGCACCGTCAGACCTAGAGCTCTGAAATTTTATAAACCTATTCTAGGGCTTCAGTCGGTATTGCACGGTGAGTTATGTGGCTCTAGAAGGTTCAGTCTTGTCCCAAAATTGTTTTGGGATTTGATAATGAGGGGTGTTGAGAGGTAACAAAACAAACAAGCGACAAAATGCCACAACCAAAAATCTTAGATACTATTTATTAGTCTGCAGCTAGAAATTATGTAAACCTGAGATGCTACTATCGACAACCGCCGAAACATTTCTGAAAGGTATTCTGAAGTATCCATTCTAACCAGGGAATACTTTGATCTTCATGGAAGCAGAGAGAGAAAAAGAGACTCGGATGAACTCTCCAACAGACGGACTGAGGATTCCAACAGAGATCACGACGACACACTGGGCGTAAATATATATTGACTGCAATTGTTCCCGAATGAGTGAGTGCAAAGGATTAGAATTTCAATTAATATGATTATCAACTGTGTAGTGATGTCATGTATTGTCATGTTATGTCTTGTTCCTGTTCTTTCTCTTCACTTCGTTTCCCCCTGCTGGTCGTATTAGGTTACCTTCTCTCCCTTTCCTTCCCCCAGCTGTTCCTCATCTCCTCTAACTACCTCATTTACTCTCTCCCACCTGTTCCCTTTTTTCATCTCTGATTAGGTCTCTATTTCTCTCTCTGTTTCTGCTTCTGTCTTTGTCAGATTCTCGTTTGCTTCACACTTGTCCCGTCCTGTCGTAATCTGCCTCTTCATCAGATGCTACGTGTGATCAGGTACCTCTGTCCTCTACAACCCGCGCCTACCCGGAGAGACCAGCAGTCTGTTGCCGCTAACCCTGCTATTCTCCTCTGCTGCTAGAAGGGGACTCTCCTGTAAAGATCAGAGGACTTTATGATTTATTTGTCGCCCTCTCTGCGGGTTGTCTATTTTGTCAACCGATACATCTGAAGAGGATTTATGTCTTCCCTGTGTTTGGACATTAAAAGACTCTGTTTCTGTTAAACCGCTTTTGGGTCCTCACTCACCTGCATAACAAGTGATCCCTTTTGTCTTTCCCGCATGTTCTCAGTCCACACTCACTTCCCTTTGTCCACCAAGCTGACATATCGGCTTAGGCCACTAGGGAACCTCCCCTATAATTTCCTTGTAACCATATCTCCTGTTTGTTTGTTTATGCATTTCTGTGATTATTTAGTTAATTAGTAAATAAATGATTAAGCCAATTGGTGTATGGATGACTCATAGTAAAGGCTGGGTTCATGCAGATAACCAACAATTTACGACGTTTGGAATGAGACTGACATGAGTAAATAATAATTCATCAATAAGAAGACTAATTGAAAAATTATTATATTAAAATATCTGAAGAGTAATATTAGGAAAATTATAACTTTGTAATCTGAAGATTTTCCTGGGTTCACATGACTTCCTAGTTAATTACATTTACACGATTAGTTTAATCTCGTAATAATAATTACAGAGCATTGATTTGATAAAATAACAGTCTTCACTTTTAATCTTTTTGGGATAGGGGGCAGCATTTAGTAGACAAAATATTACAAACCTCTAGCAGCCAAGTAGATTGGTCACGAAAGTCAGAAAAGCAATAAAGTAAATTGCTTACCTTTGATGATCTTCGGATGTTTGCACTCACGAGACTCCCAGTTTCACAATAAATGTTCCTTTTGTTCCATAAAGATTATTTTTTATATCCAAAATACCTCCATTTGTTTGGCGCGTTATGTTCAGAAATCCACAGGCTCGAGCGGTCAGGACATCGCAGACGAAAATTCCAAATAGTATCCGTAAAGTGCGTAGAAAGATGTCAAATGTTTTTATAATCAATCCTCAGGTTGTTTTACAATATATAATCAATAATATGTCAAGCGGAATGTAGCTTTCTTCCATAGGCGAGAGAGAGAAAATGGCTGTTGCGCTTGAAAAACTCTGCTGGCACCCAGCCATCCACTGACGCGATGGGTTCTTTCGCACTCATTTTTCAAAATAAAAGCCTGAACCTATGTCTAAAGACTGTTCACAGCTTGAGGAAGCCATAGGAAAAGGAATCTGGTTGATATGCCTTTAAATGGAGGCAAGGCATCCAATGGAACAGGGAGCTTTCAGGATAAAGCTTTTTCACCTGCAATATCAGTTCTGTTATACTCACAGACAATATTTTGACAGTTTTGGAAACGTTACAGTGTTGTCTATCCTAATCTGACAATTATATGCATATTCTAGTTTCTGGGCCTGAGAAATAGGCAGTTTCAAATGGGTATGTTTTTTAGCCAAAAACGAAAATACTGCCTACACTCAAGAAGTTAACAAACTATAGTTTTGGCAAGTTGGTTAGGACATCTACTTTGTGCATGACACAAGTCATTTTTCCAACAATTGTTTTATGACAGATTATTTGACTTATAATTCACTGTATCACAATTCCAGTGGGTCAGAAGTTTACATACACTAAGTTGACTGTGCCTTTAAACAGCTTGGAAAACTCCAGAACATTAAGTCATGGCTTTAGAAGCTTCTGATATTCTAATTGACATAATTTGAGTCAATTGGAGGTGTACCTGTGGATGTATTTCAAGGCCTACCTTCAAACTCAGTGCCTTTTTGCTTGACAAAAAGGCACAAAAGAAATCACCCAAGACCTCAGAAAAAATTGTAGACCTCCACAAGTCTGTTTAATCCTTGGGAGCAATTTCCAACTGCCTGAAGCTACCACGTTCATCTGTACAAACAATCGTACGCAAGTGTAAACACTATGGGACCATGCAGCCGTCATATCACTCAGGAAGGAGACAAGTTCTGTTTCCCAGAGATGAACGTACCTTGGTGCAAAAAGTGAAAATCAATCCCAGAACAACAGCAAAAGACCTTGTGAAGATGCTGGAGGAAACAGGTACAAAGTATCTATATCCACAGTAAAACTAGTCCTAAATCGACATAACCTGAAAGGCTTATCAGCAAGGAAGAAGCCCCTGCTCCAAAATCGCCATAAAACAGCCAGACTACTGTTTGCAACTGCACATGGGGACAAAGATTGTTTTTGAGAAATGTTCTCTGGTCTGATGAAACAAAAATAGAACTGTTTGGCCATAATGACCATTGTTATATTTGGAGGAAAAAGGGAGGCTTACAAGCCAAAGAACACCATCCCAACCGTGAAGCATGTGGGTGGCAGCATCATGTTGTGGGGGTGCTTTGCTGCAAGAGGGACTGGTGCACTTCACAATATAGATGGCATCGTTAGGAAAGAAAATTATGTGGATATATTGAAGCAACATCTCAAGACATCAGTCAGGAAGTTGAAGCTTGGTCGCAAATGGGTCTTCCAAATGGACAATGACCCCAAGCATACTTCCAAAGTTGTGGGAATATGGCTTAAGGACAACAAAGTCAAGGTTTTGGAGTGGCCATCACAAAGCCCTGAACTCAATCCTATAGAAAATGTGTGGGCAGAACTGAAAAAGTGTGAGAGAGCAAGGAGGCCTACAAACCTGACTCAGTTACACCAACTCTGTCAGGAGGAATGGGCCCAAAAACTTTTTTTTGTTTGTTTTGAATTTTACCCCTTTTTGTCCCCAATTTCGTGGTATCCAATTGTTTTAGTAACTACTATCTTGTCTCATCGCTACAACTCCCGTACGTGCTCGGGAGAGACGAAGGTTGAAAGTCATGCGTCCTCCGATACACAACCCAACCAAGCCACACTGCTTCTTAACACAGCGCCATCCAACCCGGAAGCCAGCCGCACCAATGTGTTGGAGGAAACACTGTGCACCTGGCAACCTTGGTTAGCGCGCACTGCGCGGGGATTTCCCTACCGGCCAAACCCTCCCTAACCTGGACTACGCTAGGCCAATTGTGCGTCGCCCCACGGACCTCCCGGTCGCGGCCGGTTATGACAGAGCCTGGGCGCAAACCCAGAGTCTCTGGTGGCACAGCTGGCGCTGCAGTACAGCACCCTTAACCACTGCGCCACCCGGGAATGGGCCAAAATTTACCCAACTTACTGTGGGAAGCCTGTGGAAGACTACCCAAAACGTTTGACCCAAGTTCAATTTAAAGGCAATGCTACAAAATACTAATTGAGTGTATGTAAATTTCTGACCCACTGGGAATGTGATGAAAGAAATAGAAGCTGAAATTAAATCATTCTCTCTAGTATTATTCTGACCTGTAACTTGCTTAAAATAAATTGGTGATCTTAACTGACCTAAAACAGGGAATCTTTTACTTGGATTAAATGTCAGGAATCGTGAAAAACGGAGTTTAAATTTAGTTGGCTAAGGTGCATGTAAACTTCCGACTTCAACTGTATATATAAATTGTGCAAACAGAATTGTGCAAACAGACAGTTGTATGTGAATAGAGAAAGATATTGGTTGTATTGCGTTTCCATTTGAACAAGCTATTTGGAAGGGGCTCCGTTCGTGGTCGATAGCGTCAGAGCAATGAGTTGTAAAATTCCAGATTTAGTCATTTAGGCCAAACGGTACTGTTTCTGTCAGTCAATATTAATTTCTAGAGCAAGGGCATAGTGCCTGTAGTGTTAGAAGTTAGAGAATAGTATTATCTGTCTACCGCGCTTTGCCAGTGCAGGTAGGCCACAGGCGTATCTGTATTTATTTACCGTGTTGTTCCGGGAGTATAATGCAAGCAAATAGTTTCCCGGATGGGTTAATGTGAGACATCCCTAGTAAACCCCCCTTTCCATGGTGAAGGCGACCCTATTTTGTGCTTGGAAGTGAGCTTTCTGTACAAAGTAGGATTAGCTTACATTGAGATGCAAAGCTAACAAAGGTAAACAACATTTTCTTTTCCCTGTGTCACTTTGAAATTCCTCCGCCTTGTGCGACGGATGTCCCGCCCTTTGTACTTCCGGGATTTCAGCTTTCTGCGATCAGTGACCCCTCTGGTGGTGAAGAATTGCCTGTACATTTCTTGGAAAAAGAATTAGGTGACACCCAAATGTGGATCACGTTCAATAAGTGGGTACTTTGGATATCCAGCAAATCAATTGATTGGATATCGATGTCTCATTCAATTTAACTAACAAGTGAAATGACAAGATTTACCTTTTCATGTGGATCTTTTAAATAATATCCAAATTGATTGGGTTTTTACAATGAGACATTTTTTACTTTTTCCACATTAACCTAGATGAAGCAACGCTCTCAGGTTAATTTAAAGTGTAATTCCCAAATGGCTATACAGGCTTGATTTATCATTATAATTGATCAAATAGTAAAATCTGCTTTTGCAAAGCACATTCAGTAAAGCCAAGTACTACCTCCAGCAGGAACCCCATGTGGCTTCAGCCTTAGGGAGAGGTAAACCTAGTGGTGAATGTAACCTAACATTTAAATGACTGTTTACACCTTTTATGATAACCAGACAATCCCAATTGCTTGGATATCATTGTCTCATTCAATTTATTAAGTTAAATTGTCGAACATACCTTTCTAGGTTCTTCCAATTCAATTAGACATTTTAAACTTTGCAATAGTGACCTAGATGAACCAACTTCCCAGGCGTCTGCTAAATGACTTAAATGTAAATGTAAATGTTAAGTAAAGTTTAATTCCCAGATAGCCTATCCAGGTATGATTAATCATTATCATTGATTAATTAATTAATCCATTCACGTCCAACTCCCACATTACTGGTACAGTACTGATGGTTCATTAACGTCTATAAATAGATTAAAATTGTCTTTGCAGCTTCCAACGTATTCCAAAACCAAACTTTGGAAAATTAGGGGGGTTAGAGGGGTTAGTCCCCACTAATTAGTGAACCTCCACCCATAAATGGATTGATCTCTGACCTCAGCAGCGATACTAACCCCAATTATGCCATTAGTGGAAAAGCAGCAGACATGGCGAACAACGCTCTCCAAAATCAACCATCGGGCACAGGCCTTGTGAAGGTTCTCTCCAGTCTAGCCTTGATGTCTTGCCATCCGAGGTTGGCATCGGTCCAATACCGGAGTGCATAGCGGAAGCACGAGCAGGTAATGGTAGACATAAAGGGACAGGTGGAGAGAACCGGGAAACCAATGACAAATGACGAAAAGGGAAACATTTTGTTAGCTATGGAACTGCGTTTGAAAACTGAACAATTAAATGTAACTGCAAAAACTTATGATGATGAACAAGAACAAACTTTTCAACAAAATCGTCTTCTACAGGAACAAAATTGTATGGTACAGGAACAACTAAACTTAGCCAAAACTAAATACGATGATGTCCACGCCAAACTAGATAAATCTGAAGAGTTATCTACAACCAGGAGCGCTCAACTTGATAACGTACATGCAGTTTTGTTGAACGCTACTCAAAGTAACAATGTTCAACTCAACATGCTGCAGACCAAAGACGATAAGTTAATGAACTCAATGGCTAAGTTGGATGACAGATAACCAGATCTCATTGAAGTCGCTGACCAAATGAATGATGAGAGAACTCGGGTGATGAAGATGGAAATATTGATTTCTAGGCAAGCGGAGGAAATATCATCACTGAATCTCTCGCTCCGTACTCAGGACCTCTGTCTGCAAACCATGACAGAAAAGTTTGAGACCGAAAGGAGCAAGTCCGACACTCACGTATCCAAAATCAGTTCTCTAAGTGGTCAAGCAGTAGAATACCACCCTTAGGTACCATCTGGAGGAAGTCCAGAATGGTCACGCTCTACACCCATCCAAGCAACCAGAGCCCTGTACTCAAAGTAGTAAAGACGATAGGTTTCAGACTTTGCCTCCCTCACGTGTCCCCAAGTCTGAGTAATATGGCGCCTCTTGGCCAATAAAGCCAAAGCTTGGCTTCTCCTCTTGGTCCTTCGGCCCTAATTTCCCCACAGGATGAAGGCAACCCTCTCCGCCCGCTTTGCGCGGAATACCTTGACAAACTCATCAAGAATTTCCCCAACTTTGACCCCGTTCCAGGTCAGCCAAACGATACTGAGACGTTCCTAGCTGAAATAGAGGACGCATTGGATGGCTACCTGAACGCTACGGGTTTTGACAGGGTTTACCTGTTGAAGCGAACGTCAAATAGACACGTGATGAGGTTCATTCGTCTACAACAGCAACAGGTGCTAAATAACTACGCTAAATTTGCCACAGCTTTGAAATTAGAATCCAGGGGTTCTGCGACTCACAAACATGATATCTCACTGGCTAACACCGTCAAACAAGCTCGGAATGAACACCCACAAGTTTACTATCATAGGCTTCGTTCAGTTTACTTTGGTCTACTCACTGAAACAGGAATGGAAGAGTTTTTTCAATTCAAACAAATGCTTCTGTCAAACATGTATCCCACCTTCATCACCTACTTGGACCCTGAAGCCCACATTGGCTTGCCCATCTTACAACTCAGAGAGCTTGCAAGCACAGCTTTTGAGGCATCAAAAGTTCGCAATGCTAAGAGCCCTGACCAGTCGGTTTTGAAGTTTGACCAGGAGCACTCACTCCAGTTTGAGGGTGCATTATCAGGTATTGGAGCGTAGAGAGATGACGCACAACAACGGTTTCTACCACAAAACCACGATTCCAATAACCTCCGCGGTCTAAATAACTGTTCGCTACGTTCCTGCACCGAACCCACACAAAGTGTCAGAGCACAAGGGTAACAAAGGGTTAAAGGACGATCAAAACGTAGACCAATGTTCTCCAGAAGTTCCACTACGTGAAGAACTAAAGCGAGAAAAATTTGAGAAAAGGGTAAAAGAGAAGTGACAAGGACAAGACAGGGAATTAACGGACACCAGGTTCGCAGGAATTAACACCCATAGCAAGGACGTTAAAAATTCAAATTTCTTGAGACCCTTTCCAGGGCCCGCTTGATCAAAAAACAAGCCCACAGGCTTTGTCTATAGACTCTGATACAAAGGTTGCGAAGAAAAAGGTCAAACGCTTCGTTAAAGCCAAGTCCTGGAGGACTGCTTAACTTGTCATGTGCTAATTGATTCGGGCGCGACAATATCGCTCATTTGTCAAACATTGTTCGATGATCTCAAAAGAGCTTTGAAACCAACTAAACGGTGGTTAAAAGTGGAATGATGCAATACTACACTTCGAGGGCTCAGACTACCTCGCCTCACATATTGAAAGTCATGCTGGAACTACACTTCCAGGACGTATCGCTCGTTGAACCTGAACCTTGAATCTGAACCCCTTCTACTTGGAGCAGACTTGATGGATCGGTTACTCCCACTGATGGATTGGAAAACCAACCATGTATGGTCACAGGCCACAGAGCCTTCTCCACTGACCATACTGTCTTCCCCTAACACTAGCTGCAACGCAGTCATTCATGAGGGGTATCTGTTGAAAGCACCCCTTGGGGAAAAGACGTTTAGAAACCTCTTGGTGCAGAATCCAATCCAAGGAGATATTACAATATCTTGACACATTCCATCAGCCAACCTGATTGACCATTATTTTCATGATTTCGAGCCAGCTGTCTCTGTGAATGAGCAACTTCCCTCCTCCTTACAGTCGTGCAATACGGTAGTTGAGATTAACTTCTCTTGCCCTTAGGAGAAGCACTACAGGCGTCTCAGAAAGAAAAACATTGATGCACAGAGTTTACTCTGCTTCCGATGATACACCTTCCGCTTTGTGGGGGACTGTCACCCCTTACAATGACACTAATAGCATCAGTCCAGCAACTGACCCGATGACTCCCACTGGTGAAACACTTTACGATATCACAGACAGATATCCTCGTCTCAGTTCGCAGGTACCGAAGAGGTTGCCACACGCGGACGCTGTGATGACTGACAGCCCTCGACAGCCACTGAGCGTTTTGAAGCACAAACACCAGGAGATTTGGTTGAAAGGTTACAGCCATTCTCATAACAACGGGGCCGCTGACAACTCGTACACAGGGTTCAAACTTTTCGTTTGTGCCTCGGATACCAGCACCAAAAGGGGGGGGGGGGGGGGGTTGAGACTACGTGCAACATCGTACGAGGCCACCAGAGCATAAAACAAATCTAGTTGTAAACTCCCCTATGAGAACAGTGAGGAGAAGAGCAGGCCCCTAGACGGGGATAGTCTTAGAACACATCTAAGATATTACTGAGGTGTACCACACTGGTCGTAGAAGAAGACTTCCACCTCAAACAAATGGCAAAAATAGTCATTCCTTGCCATGTGTAGGTTCAACTACAATACAACTAATAAAATGCTCTAATCACGTGTTACGGTAGGATAATATTTCTGAATAAATCGGTAGGATAACTGGTCCCCTTTAGTACCAGTACCAATGCCAGCAACAGTCAGACCAGCTGCAATCAGTAAGAAGGTTATAGAACTAACCAATCAAATTACCCATGACAACATTGACATAGTAGTTAGGAGTCACTCAGAGTGCAACACATGTAAGGAAATCTCCAGAGCACTCTTCCAATGGTTAACACACATGCCACTAATAAATAGAACCCTCCATTCAGGAGGAAAGTTATTAGAAGTCATGAGCCATGATCACACCGCGTACGACTGGCCCAGTGCTTATAGAGTACTTCCGTTTTGAGGTTAGCTCATAACATAGTTATGGAATAGACTTCTTCATACCTATCTCCACATACATATCGCCATTATAATAGTGGAAGATGCAGTGACTCGTAGTAAAACCACTACAGACACCAATTCTGACTGACCACCAGGCATTGATCTGAAAATTACATGATTACGTCAGACTCATTCTGAACAAGTTGTAATCTGCCAGGATACTTGGTTTTCTTCCCTTGACATGCGCGCTTGTGTAAGCATAAACGCACGTGTACAACGAAACATCCAATTGGATTAATGCTAGGATCACTTCAGGGTCCGAGCAAAATACCAGCCTTAGTGAAGTTGAACATTTAATTTGAGGCCTTTGACTCTACAGCTACAGCACTCACCAGTTTGTTTACCAATAGTCCATAGATCTTCCCTGTAGACTGACCAAAACTAGTGCCTTACAGCTGTAGACTTATCATGTAGTTATCAACTTTGGATAGTGCCTAAGCAACACACCAAGTAGGAAAACCCTAGACGTGACATTAGAGACAATGTCATGATAGTCATTTTGCCAGGACATTGGACGAATATAGAATACAGTCCAATTAGATGATTTTGGTGTGAGACCTATATTTTGAATATATTTTGTTTATGCTTTCATTCCTTTTCGGTTCAGTTCCTTTGACACTTAAGAAGTGATAGAGCCATAAACAAAGTCCATATACAACCATCACTTAGTGGCATAACACCGCTCATTGGGGAATTACTGTATTTATATATATTTCGTGAGTGTGTGTGCGTTGTGGGTGTGTGTGCATTGTTAACATCAGCATAAGTTACTGCCAAGATCTTCCAGACTGGACGACCAGACGACGGGTCCAGAAAGGCGATCCTAAATCTGGACACCCACTGCCCATGCAGGTGGCCTGCCCCAATGTCAGCGATCCTACCAAGGTAAACCACCAGAGAGGGGGGACCGCAACGGCGATCGCAAACCAGGACATTCCTGTGGTACTTTGCAGCTTCCAGGAAACCTACCAAGGTAAACCACTAGAGGGAGCGCAACGGCGATCACCAACCGGACATCCACTGCCCATCCTTGTGGTGGACTGCTCTGCTTTCAGAGAGCCTACCAAGTTCAACCACCAGACTGCAACGATGATCTACAAACAGGACATCACGTGGTCATTATTTTTTATGTTGATTAGTAACTTGCAGGATAATCACAAGATCCAAACCACCAGGGGGGGACTGTCATGACGTGGTCCTTTCTGGGTATAGATA
Source organism: Oncorhynchus nerka (assembly GCF_034236695.1). Classification (NCBI taxonomy): domain Eukaryota; kingdom Metazoa; phylum Chordata; class Actinopteri; order Salmoniformes; family Salmonidae; genus Oncorhynchus; species Oncorhynchus nerka. The sequence continues at coordinate 62,077,464 of NC_088404.1, read as the reverse complement.
GTGGCTTCCCCCTCTCTCTCACTCTCTCCTACATCCAGGTTCTGTTATCTCAGGTCGTAAATTCCTGGCTGAGACAATCTCCCCCTGGTCATGCAGAAAGAGAGACACAGAGAGACAAACATGGCGAACTCCTAAATCCCCAAAATGGGAATTTGAAACAAAATGTACACTTGTGAGAAGGTGGGAATGGTCCGTGGACTCTTAAGGGACGGTTATGACGAGTGTGTTTCATTTGGTGACCTCAGAGAGGACAGGAAACACACATAACTATATCTCTGAATGTGTACATTTCTCAATTATGGGGTTTCCATATCGGCTTAGCCCACTAGGGAACCTCCCCTATCATTTCCTTGTAACCATATCTCCTGTTTGTTTGTTTATGCATTTCTGTGATTATTTAGTTAGTTAGTAAATAAATGATTAAGCCAATTTGTGTATGGATGATTCATAGTAAAGGCTGTGTTCATGCAGATAACCAACAATTTACGACGTTTGGAATGAGACTGATGTGAGGTAAATATTAATTCATTAATAAGAAGACTAATTGATCAGATGTTAAAATATCTGAAGAGTTACAGTGGGGCAAAAAAGTATTTAGTCAGCCACCAATTGTGCAAGTTTATCCCACTTAAAAAGATGAGAGAGGCCTGTAATTTTCATCATATGTACTTATACTTATTTTCCACCATAATTTGCAAATAAATTCATTAAAAATCCTACAATGTGATTTTCTGGATTTTTTTTTCTAATTTTGTCTGTCATAGTTGAAGTGTACCTATGATGAAAATTACAGGCCTCTCTCATCTATTTAAGTGGGAGAACTTGCACAATTGGTGGCTGACCAAATACTTTTTTGCCCCACTGTATATTAGGAAAATTATAACTTTGTAAACTGAAGATTTTCCTTGGTGCCCCTGAACAAGGCACTATTCCTAGGCCGTCATTGTAAATAAGAATGTGTTCTTCATTAACTGACTTGCCTAGTTAAATAAAGGTTCAATGAAAAACCTTTTTTTTTTAAACCACTGTGATTATTATTATTATTTGACCCTGCTGGTCATCTATGAACGTTTGAACATCTTGGCCATGTCCTGTTATAATCTCCACCCGGCACAGCCAGAAGAGGACTGCCTCAGAGCCTGATTCCTCTCTAGTTTTTTTCCTAGGTTCCTGCCTTTCTAGGGAGTTTTTCCTAGCCACCATGCTTCTATTTCTTCTATTTCTATTTATTTTCCTGGCACCACTGCGCCAGGGCCTTCACCTCCTCCCTGTAGGTTTTCTTGTCATTGTTGGTAATCAGGCCTACTACTGTTGTGTCGTCTGCAAACTTGATGATTGAGTTGGAGGCGTGCCTGGCCATGCAATCATGGGTGAATAGGAATTACAGGAGGGTGCTGAGCTCGCACCATTGTGGGGCCCCTGTGTTGAGCGGCCCAGTACTGAGGATGGGTTTTTCAACCTTTTCCGTTAGTGCTCACAGTTCCTGGCAGGGTGTTCCACAACACTTGATTAAGTGGGGTTTCAACACACCGTGTCATTTCTCAAAACATCTCAGGATGATGTGCTTCAATACTCCAGCAAAGTTAAGGTTTTGTCTCCCTTCCGTTGCCACTAGTTTTGATGTTACAAAGTACCTGATTTTAACAATGTACTAGCTGTCAAAAGTAATGACATAAATTACAATATGTCATAACTATACTTCATGTCCATGGCTTGTTGACAGTTGCTACTAATTGAAGCCGATTGAATTTACCATGTTCATTAAACCCAGTCACTTTCACTTTCACAGTCAAGGCTGTGACTATCAGCAAAGAGCCTTGTCTGACTCTTTGTATGGGAAAAAGAGTACAGTGCAGCACACCATCAATCAAGAATACTCTAATGTCTTCTGACAAATGCACAAAAACCCTGGGTCCCTTTACAAGAACAAGTATTCACTTCAACTGACAAACTTTTCCATCTTCCCGTCTGGATCTTAAATGTACCATTTCCTCCTTTTTCTCTGCGATATTCAATACCGGCAGCTCTCTCCCAAGCCACCTGACTGACTGAGTGGGGGGGGGTTCCATGCAGCTCTGCCGTTTCCATCCATCCACCTTTTTCCCTCTCCCTCTCTTTCTCCCGCTCTCTTTCGCACTTTTTGAGGCATTGAGGCATTTTACAAGGTCCAAACCCTGACACCACATTCCACACACATGAGCGCGGAAATGAAGAAGTTGTTGGTATTATTTAAAGTTACTTTGGCACACCAAGGGCTTAAATGCAAGGAAATATTCTGCACTCACACCTAGGCTACACTTGAGACATCTGTGGCACTGCGTTGTGTGACAAAACTGCACAATTTAGATTGGCCTTTTATTGTCCCCAAGCACAAGGTGCACATGTGTAATGATCATGCTGTTTAATCAGTTTCTTGATATGCCACACCTGTCAGGTGAATGGATTATCTTGGCAAAGGAGAAATGCTTACTAAATGGGATGTAAACAAATTTGTGCACAAAATTTGAGAGAAATAAGCTTTTTGTGCATATGAGAAATTTCTGGAATGTTTTATTTCAGCTCATGAAATATGGGACCATCATACATTGGAAGATAGAGGAAGATACGTGTTTCTGATGATGTCACCTGGAAACACTTTTGACGTTATCTGGGTCTTTGCCTGCACATAGTTGGTTAAAATCACAATGCACAGCAGATGATGTCAAAAGTATTTCTGATGACATCATCAGGAAACCTTTTTTTTTTACATCATCTAGTGCACATTGTTTTGACTACAAAACACACAAACCTGCTGCTTTCACATAGGTTGATGTTGGGGTGGTGCTGGAGATTATGTCCACTCTTCCTCTTCCGGCGCCGACAGAGATGGCCGCCTCGCTTCGCGTTCCTAGGAAACTATGCAGTTTTTTGTTTTTTTTACGTGTTATTTCTTACATTAGTACCCCAGGTCATCTTAGGTTTCATTACATACAGTCGAGAAGAACTACTGAATATAAGATCAGCGTCAACTCACCATCAGTACGACCAAGAATATGTTTTTCGCGACGCGGATCCTGTGTTCTGCCTTACAAACAGGACAACGGAATGGATCGCATGCAGCGACCCAAAAAAACGACTCAGAAAAAGAGGGAAACGAGGCGGTCTTCTGGTCAGACTTGCCAATGTCCAGTCTCTTGACAACAAGGTTGATGAAATCCGAGCAAGGGTAGCATTCCAGAGGGACATCAGAGACTGTAACGTTCTGTGCTTCACGGAAACATGGCTCACTGGAGAGACGCTATCCGAGGCGGTGCAGCCAACGGGTTTCTCCACGCATCGCGCCGACAGAAACAAACACCTTTCTGGTAAGAAGAGGGGCGGGGGCGTATGCCTTATGGCTAACGAGACATGGTGTGATGAAAGAAACATACAGGAACTCAAATCCTTCTGTTCACCTGATTTAGAATTCCTCACAATCAAATGTAGACCGCATTATCTACCAAGAGAATTCTCTTCGATTATAATCACAGCCGTATATATCCCCCCCAAGAAGACACATCGATGGCTCTGAACGAACTTTATTTAACTCTTTGCAAACTGGAAACCATTTATCCGGAGGCTGCATTCATTGTAGCTGGGGATTTTAACAAGGCTAATCTGAAAACAAGACTCCCTAAATTTTATCAGCATATCGATTGCGCAACCAGGGGTGGAAAAACCTTGGATCATTGTTACTCTAACTTCCGCGACGCATATAAGGCCCTGCCCCGCCCCCCTTTCGGAAAAGCTGACCACGACTCCGTTTTGTTGATCCCTGCCTACAGACAGAAACTAAAACAAGAGGCTCCCACGCTGAGGTCTGTCCAACGCTGGTCCGACCAAGCTGACTCCACACTCCAAGACTGCGTCCATCACGTGGACTGGGATATGTTTCGTATTGCGTCAGATAACAACATTGACGAATACGCTGATTCGGTGTGCGAGTTCATTAGAACATGCGTTGAAGATGTCGTTCCCATAGCAACGATTAAAACATTCCCTAACCAGAAACCGTGGATTGATGGCAGCATTCGCGTGAAACTGAAAGCGCGAACCACTGCTTTTAATCAGGGCAAGGTGTCTGGTAACATGACCGAATACAAACAGTGCAGCTATTCCCTCCGCAAGGCTATCAAACAAGCGAAGCGTCAGTACAGAGACAAAGTAGAATCTCAATTCAACGGCTCAGACACAAGAGGCATGTGGCAGGGTCTACAGTCAATCACGGACTACAGGAAGAAATCCAGCCCAGTCACGGACCAGGATGTCTTGCTCCCAGGCAGACTAAATAACTTTTTGCCCGCTTTGAGGACAATACAGTGCCACTGACACGGCCTGCAACGAAAACATGCGGTCTCTCCTTCACTGCAGCCGAGGTGAGTAAGACATTTAAACGTGTTAACCCTCGCAAGGCTGCAGGCCCAGACGGCATCCCCAGCCGCGCCCTCAGAGCATGCGCAGACCAGCTGGCCGGTGTGTTTACGGACATATTCAATCAATCCCTATACCAGTCTGCTGTTCCCACATGCTTCAAGAGGGCCACCATTGTTCCTGTTCCCAAGAAAGCTAAAGTAACTGAGCTAAACGACTACCGCCCCGTAGCACTCACTTCCGTCATCATGAAGTGCTTTGAGAGACTAGTCAAGGACCATATCACCTCCACCCTACCTGACACCCTAGACCCACTCCAATTTGCTTACCGCCCAAATAGGTCCACAGACGATGCAATCTCAACCACACTGCACACTGCCCTAACCCATCTGGACAAGAGGAATACCTATGTGAGAATGCTGTTCATCGACTACAGCTCGGCATTCAACACCATAGTACCCTCCAAGCTCGTCATCAAGCTCGAGACCCTGGGTCTCGACCCCGCCCTGTGCAACTGGGTACTGGACTTCCTGACGGGCCGCCCCCAGGTGGTGAGGGTAGGCAACAACATCTCCTCCCCGCTGATCCTCAACACTGGGGCCCCACAAGGGTGCGTTCTGAGCCCTCTCCTGTACTCCCTGTTCACCCACGACTGCGTGGCCACGCATGCCTCCAACTCAATCATCAAGTTTGCGGACGACACAACAGTGGTAGGCTTGATTACCAACAACGACGAGACGGCCTACAGGGAGGAGGTGAGGGCCCTCGGAGTGTGGTGTCAGGAAAATAACCTCACACTCAACGTCAACAAAACAGCAGAGTGAACACCCCCCTATCCACATAAATGGAACAGTAGTGGAGAGGGTAGCAAGTTTTAAGTTCCTCAGCATACACATCACAGACAATCTGAATTGGTCCACTCACACAGACAGCATCGTGAAGAAGGCGCAGCAGCGCCTCTTCAACCTCAGGAGGCTGAAAAAATTCGGCTTGTCACCAAAAGCACTCACAAACTTCTACAGATGCACAATCGAGAGCATCCTGGCGGGCTGTATCACCGCCTGGTACGGCAACTGCTCCGCCCTCAACCGTAAGGCTCTCCAGAGGGTAGTGAGGTCTGCACAACGCATCACCGGGGGCAAACTACCTGCCCTCCAGGACACCTACACCACCCGATGTTACAGGAAGGCCATAAAGATCATCAAGGACATCAACCACCCGAGCCACTGCCTGTTCACCCCGCTATCATCCAGAAGGCGAGGTCAGTACAGGTGCATCAAAGCTGGGACCGAGAGACTGAAAAACAGCTTCTATCTCGAGGCCATCAGACTGTTAAACAGCCACCACTAACATTGAGTGGCTGCTGCCAACACACTGACACTGACTCAACTCCAGCCACTTTAATAATGGGAATTGATGGGAAATTATGTAAATATATCACTAGCCACTTTAAACAATGCTACCTTATATAATGTTACTTACCCTACATTATTCATCTCATATGCATACGTATATACTGTACTCTATATCATCGACTGCATTCTTATGTAATACGTATCACTAGCCACTTTAACTATGCCACTTTGTTTACATACTCATCTCATATGTATATACTGTACTCGATACCATCTACTGTATCTTGCCTATGCTGCTCTGTACCATCACTCATTCATATATCCTTATGTACATATTCTTTATCCCCTTACACTGTGTATAAGACAGTAGTTTAGGAATTGTTAGTTAGATTACTTGTTGGTTATTACTGCATTGTCGGAACTAGAAGCACAAGCATTTCGCTACACTCGCATTAACATCTGCTAACCATGTGTATGTGACAAATAAAATTTTATTTGATTTGATTTGAAGTTGAGAGGGATGAAGATATTCTTTGGTACTTTTGTATACTTTTTAACCAGTGCCCACCCACGAGCCAAAAGTGGTCCCCGAAAATTGCGTAATACATCACAAATGCGCTCTCTCTCACCCGACTGTGTCTGCGTCTTGCTAGCTGTCACTCAAATGGCGAGGGGCTGAAGCTCATCTACCCGATTTGATAAAATGGTGCCGCACAGCTTAAAAAAACTATTTACAGCAACCCCATCCACATATTACTGATGTCACAAACAGTCGAATGAGATAATATAATTCACTTTACCATTTTATTTCTCCACAGTCTAACAGAGAGCTACTGCTGGACACAACAGACTGGCCATTCAGGGCCTTCTGCGTCTATAAATGGCAAAGTTGGACAACGGTGTATGAGCAGACCTTTGGCTGAAGGTTGAGAGGGGTCGTGTTGCATCCCCCCCACCCCCACCGGGGCTGAAGGTTGAGAGGGGTCGTGTTGCACTCCCCCAACCATCCCACCCCCACCCTGCCACCACAAATCTCCCCCTTCTCTCTCTCGGCTTGGGTCTGTGGCCTGTCCTGGCCAGGCCCTTCACTAAACATTGGCAGCCTTACAGGGCCACCTCTGCTACTGCTGCAGGTCCCATAGTAGGCTCCAGGATCCAGGGATCAGGGCCAAGGGGGCCCCAAGGAACATGGTTCAGGCCAGGCTCAGAGAACCTTTCACTGGACTGATCCATTCTGACTCTGGCCCTCTCATGTCCCCATAACAGAACTCCTCTAGGATACCTCCTCTCTGCTTTAGCACACCCTCTGTTCCCCAAAACAATACACTGCTTCCAGGTCTGCCAAACCCAACTCTCTTTTTCTCAGACACATCCAGACACACATGCGCGCGCACAGGTACACACACACTGGTTGTCTCTCAGCTCTCCTCTCTCCACGAAGCCACCGATATTTTGACCCCTCTGCTGCTGGTATCCCTGCTGTTACCTCACGCCCCACCCCCCACCCACTTTTCACCCATTTTGATACCCTGATACCCCTCTCCTCTCCAGTGATACCCCCTCTCCACCCCCTTCATCTATGCTGCTCTAGTGCACTCTCCCAGGAGGACCCATTAACAAACACATCAGCTGTGAGATCAACAGGCACAAATGCAAATCTCCGACACCTGACAAAGGGTTCTGGTGGCACAGATCCAACGCAAGTCAATGGTAACTGTATTAGCATTTTCACGGTTCATGTCTAAATCATCTATAGGTTACTTCTTTAACCCTCCTGCTGTGTTCTGGTCGAATTGGACCTATTTACAAGTTTTCTCTCTGAAAAAATGAAGTTAATTTAATCTGAAGGTTCCATGACTATCCACACAGGACAAACTTTCCCCAATAGAATCTTTCACCCAAGGGAACCACACTTGTTGGTATTCTCACAAATAATTGCTTCATTGTTTCAATAATATATAGAACTTTTCTCGCAGCTCTGGTACATAAAGCTTTTTTGAGGCCTTGCTCACAATTCATTCTGTGGCCGCACAATCACCAAACGATATACGTATGTGAGGCTCTTGATCATATCTTTGATCATGACACCGGTGAGGAGAGAGACCAGGAGACTGACAGTGAAGATGCATTAGAGGAGGAAGTGTCAGAAGTTGAAGACAACACAGAATATGATCCAGACCAAGAGACAACCGATGTGGAACAATCCAGTGATGAGGAAGAGGGCCCTGCTGAGGTTGTTGTTACATTCCGGGTCAAAGAATGGGAATTTGTCCTGGTCTTCATCCCCAGCTGAGAGGAGAGGTCTGCTGTCGGCTGAAAATGTTATCAGGATGATCCCAGGGCCAACGAGATACGCCATATCCTGGGTGATGACATAAAATCCTGCCACTATTTACATTTTTTAAAATTGTTTCAAAACAAACGTCCTTGTTAGACTTTGACACAAAGAAGTCTGTGATAAATAGCACAATATGTCTCATCTGAGTATTTGTTATAGCCAAAATAATCCACACATTATGCTTTTTTAAATTCAAAAACGAGTTGTATGAGCTCAGGTCAATGAGGCCTACAGGCCATAAATAGCAAATAGAAGTTCAAAAACTGTCATGTTCACAAGAACTTAAGTTGATAAAAATATCTAGTACAACATTAGGTGATAATATATGGATGATTATGGATTTATAATCAGCTATAATGGAGCGGTCATTTTGGACCGGGAACACAGAATTAATTAATATGAAACGAACACAACAGGAGGGTTAATGTAACGAACCTCGCCCTCCTCTTCTGAGGAGGAGAAGCGAGAAGGATCAGAGGACCAAAACGCAGCGTGGTAAGTGTCCATAATGTTTATTTAGAACATAAACTGAACACTACGAAATACAAAACAATAAACGTGAAATGAACGAAACAGTCCCGTGTGGCGACAAACACTGACACGGAAGACAAACACCCACCACCCAAAAGTGAAACCCAGGCTACCTAAGTATGATTCTCCATCAGGGACCACAATTGACAGCTGCCTCTGATTGAGAACCATACCAGGCCGAACTCAAAAACCAACATAGAAAAACAAACATAGACTGCCCACCCAACTCACGCCCTGACCATACTAAAACAAAGATAAAATAACAGAACTATGGCCAGAACGTGACAGTTAAGTTACACAATCCATTTTTAGACACTTTAGGATGATTTGGACTTTAAGCCTGAAAATGCTAATACAGGTACTATTGTCTTGCATTGGATTTGGGATTAGAAAGTTAGCATTTAAAACAGTGACCAGCTAAACAAAACCAAAGCATGGATTGCTGTCATACCTTGTCCATAGACTGAACAGGGTAAGGGAAACCTATTCCTTTACTAGTCAGATGATTCTGGATGTAACCACCTAACTAACTTAAAAACAGTTTGGATGAAACATCAACACCCTATGCAAAATAAGCTAAAACTTTTAAAAAGTGAACTATCTCATGATAATAATAACCCTTTTCCAATGTAAAACATGTTTAATACGTTTTCATTTCAACAAGCAATAGCCATCACAAACGGGTCTTGCTGGATGACTATTCGTATTAAATGTCCCTGTTTATGAATCTAGTAATAAGATCTGTCACAAGTGGGTCACGTGTTGGCTGATATAGCACTGCTGAAGAAGACTGTTGTGTCTGTATTATGTGTCAGAGGGATCACACTCTATGGAATAACTGCATGAATAGTAGCTATTAGTTACACCTAATTTGAAGGTAGGCTTCCAAAACTGCTTCTAAAACAAATTCGGATTAAATTAAGTACATTATTCATAACACCCTTTAAACAACAAAAACAAATGATGTACATTGATTAATACATAAGTTGTATGAATAACATTTTGTACGTTTAATATTATTAAACATTATTACGCATGATTAAATATGACTAAATGGTTAAATGAAATAAGTATTTAATGTATTTAATAATATGTATAACTCTTTTACAAGTTACTTGAGAGTCCATATATTTGGAAGAGCATCTGTTGATTTGTCAGTAAATAGAATAATGAGAGCTTTAATTCCATCAGTAAATAAAGAGAACGACAAAGGGGGAAATCACTTTCCCTCTCACTTCTCGGGTGCAATTTACCCTATGTACAAAACAACATCCTAGAGGAACCCTGTCCAGAAGTTAAAAAAAACGTATGCACAGTAGATCTGAAAGAACTTGATACAGTAGGTAACAACAATAAGGTTGTAGCACCACTTTGCCCTCTCATAGGCTAGGTCCATAGATTGCCGCATTGCTTATACCTATCCAGTCCTTTCAGATCTACACAACAAGTGTATCGAAGGCCAGGGGCTAGGGGCTGCTTCTGGCCTAGGTTTCTCAGGTGATGGAAACTTCCCTGACACAGGGTTTGTCGGTGGGCTGTAAGCTATCTTCCCCTACCAGGGCTAAAACCAGTGGTGACAGGGACTCATGTTCCTCTCAGGTTGCTCTGCATCATTCTTACCCCCACAGCAGGCTCCCCGGATCGGGGTGTGAGGGTCAGAGGCAGGGGCTGGAGGTATTGGTGGAGGTTTGAGGGGAACGATGGGACGAGGTCTCCCTCTACTGCTGCTGCTGATGTCTAATGTGGCTTTTAGGTTTTAGCAACACTTTACACGACATAGCAATTAACCATTAGATAAGGGTAAATACAGTGTAGCCTAATCAGCTATTTAATGATGTTGTATCAGATACAGTATGTAAATACAAGTTACAGAATACTTGGCACTTTATCCCGTTTTCTCACTTCACATCTGTCCAGACAGAATGGAATTGTAATGACTTTCTGAAATGTGAAAAATATGTGATAAAAATAAACGTTGAACATGCATCAGGCCTATATCGTCTTAGAATTTTCCACAATATTGACAGCCATTGCCAGTGTATGGGTCACATTCCAATTTTCCTCTAGGTGTTGGCTTATGGTCGCTTCACTACCCCCTTCCTGGTTACAAGAAACGCAGGTGTGAGTACCCCTGTCTACCGCTAGGGGGAGGGGTCAGCACATGGATCTCGACACAAATCAGGCTTGCAAGTCAGTCAATACAACTATCTACTGTCAATACACTTCTGAATGCATGTAAAATGGCTGTTTTACAAGTGATTTGAGATTACATTTACAGAGAACAAATAACTAAACATTTGAATTGAAATGAAATGTTTTTGAATGTCATTCTAGGATACACTTTTTAATTTTTTTTTTACAAGATATGTTGAACATTTGCCTTGGTAAATCATTACAAACAAACCACTAAATATTTCTCCTCAAATCTATCGCCATTCAGTTTTTTTCACCGAGTCAAACAACAAGTTAAAATATTAATCATCAAGTAACTAAAAATGTACTATCACCACATACTGTATTAGGTCTCATCCATATGTATGGGCTTTCTGACTAATTTGTTTAAGAGCAACAAGTCATTTGGCAACAGATTCTAATGAAAACACATTTTGCGCTCTTGGTAGATGTTGCCCCTGGCTACAGATCTAGGATCAGATTGCTCTACCCAATCCTAACCTCTGCTGGGATAACTAAATACTGGACCCTGTTTTAGTGGTTATGAGGAGCAATGTGGAAACATTTTTACATCCAGCTTACCACAGGAGCTGGACATTAAAAAAATACCCACTATAGAGAATGTTTGCTGCTCCCAGTGAGTGGACCTGGGGCTTGTTCGAATACTTAAAAAATGCGTTCCTCCTAAGTAATCACTGATTTGACACCATTGGAAAGGAGAAAGTAAGGGTTCTACCACACAGCTTCCACCAATCCACATTATGTCAGAGTAGTGATTTACTTTAAGAAAAGTAGGAAGGAAGGACACATTTTTAAAGTACAGGGCCATTGTCTTTTCAAACAGGGATATTGTCTTTTCTCCACAAGGTTTTACAGACAGCAATCACAGTAAGACAAACAAGCAGGAATTCCTATCACAGCCACTAGGTGTCAGTCTAAAGATGTGTACATGGGGAGGCCCTCATTGGATTCTAACCCACTATCACTGGGAATCCTCTGACTCATTGTTCAGATGTGGCACTAGTGAATTTGGTTCAACCAACTGGAACGCCTTTAGATATTTAGAGAATGGGGTTGTCTTCTGATTTCCCACACTACCTGTTTGCTCTCCCTAATAGATATAAAAGCATTGGATTGGTGTTTACATGGGCTAGAAGGAGTTTCCACTCTATTTCTTACACCAATCCATGATAAATCCAAGAGGGAGTAAATGGAGAGAAGGGAAAATGGAACACAACCTAGGACTTAAGGACCTGATTGACAGGTAGTATATATGTCATTGGCCTATTCCTATTCCTATTCCTTTTTTAAAATTGTATTTATTTAACTTGGCAAGTCAGTTAAGAAGAAATTCTTCTTTACAATTTTACTAGGCAAGTCAGTTAAGAACTAATTCTTATTTTCAATGACAGCCTAGGAACAGTGGGTTAGTTAACTGCCTTGTTCAGGGGCAGAACGACAGATTTGTACCATGTCAGCTCAGGGATTTGAACTTGCAACCTTTCGGTTACTAGCCCTCTAACCACTAGGCTACCCTGCCGCCACAATGACGGCCTACCCCAGCCCTATGGGACTCCTAATCACAGTTGGTTGTGATACAGCTTGGAATCGAACCAGGGGCTGTAGTGACACCTCTAGCACTGAGATGCAGTGGCTTAGACCACTGCGCCACTCGGGAGCCCAGTGAGTAATAGCCACTAGGGAAACCAATCTCGAAGGAAGAATACCTCCTCCCATCCTCTCCCCTCCGATCCTCCACTCCCCTCCTTATTGTACTTGATCGATCCCTCTCTCTCTCTCTCTCTCGCTCCTGTTTGGGAACGTACACCCTTTACTCATCCCCAACCAACGGCACCAATGGCAATGACATCATCAAAATATGATGCAGAAAGCTGGTGTCATCAGAGCCATATACATCTCTATATGACTCTGAATTACATATCAGTCTGTGACGTAATTACCTTGTCAGAAAATGTTACCCATCTACCAAATGAGAATAATTTCAAGCAAATGATTGCAAACGGACTTAAACTTAGTCCGTAGTTTAGTTGCATGACAATTATTACAGTTAATAATGATATTATAATAAGTAAGTAGTCATGTTTTGCAGTTATTAGTACTTCAAGATTTTCAATGATGTTATCCACTTATTCAGCACACTTTGGGGATAATATTATGAATGGGGTTTTGTTATGTCCATACACTTTAGCTTGCCTGTATTGAAACAATTATAGATGTAAAATATGCATATTTATTTATATATAAGGCATTGCTGATGCTTTCAGGCATCATTGATTGCACCTGTAATGTCACATCATTTCAATGTTTTGATATACATTTGATGTTAAACCAACAACTTGTGATAAAATAAATGGATGTTTAGAATTAAATATTTATGTTGAAATATTCATAAAAAATCTATTAGAAAAGTTTGGTATAATATTCCAAAATGACATCAGCCGTCAGTCAAGTTTTCCCTTTGATGGCTGTTAAGATGATTATTTAGAAGGGTAGAATCATCAGAGAACACAGAGAGAACATTATAATGATGCACAAACAAAAGGAATTTGTTTAAGAGTCATTGCCACAGTAGAGCCGTAGGCACAGTGCAGATACAATAATCAATGAATTTGTTGCACAGCTTGTCATAAATTGCTGTGTGATAAAACCTATGGAACCAGGCTGGAAAAAGAAGAAGAAGCTCTTTCTGATCGATGTGCAATATTACATTTTGAATGAGTTTGGGTTGCCCTCTGATAACAACAACAATTCGATTTTTTTTCCTGAGGGAACTTCACTTGCCATTGAAATGAAATTGAATGAATTTAAAATGAATTATTTGAATGAATTATATGAATTATTTCAGCTAATTGAGCAAAATACAGACCTAGTCCATTGTGCAGATCAAATCTTCCTGTCCAACCACAAGCACCATGTCCTTCCCTTTACTAGAGTTAGTTCATAGATTCACAGGTGATATCAAAGTCCACTTTCACATTGCAGAGCTCCGTGTCTCTCTGTCTCTGCTTTTTTTCTGACCTCTGCAACACTGGCCAACGGCTCCCACAGTGTCAATGTCAGTTCCATGTCACAAGCTAAGTCAACAGACCTCTTGGCAGCATCCACCTATAGAAGGAAACTACAAGTGCTTTTTAAACCTGCTGCCTCAGGTGACTGCGGTATTGTTCACTTCCATCGCCGCCTGACATTTACATATGCTTGTAAAAAAGTAGCCATTGTACACTCCATTTGCAGCCTTCTCTCTCATTTATCCTTTACAATAAAGAATTAAGTGTCTCACTTGGCCAATCGAGATGTCTCAATTTCCCAGTATTGACCATTTAGGACAATTTATGTTTGAAGAAGCGTCGTCCATTCTGTGTTAAATCGTTATTTTATTTTGTATAGTGTATTAGAGTTCTTAAGCTATGTAGAATGGTATCATGTTGGGGGTTGAGACAATGGGATGATTCTGTAAGGTGTTCCAGGAAGCTCATTTTCAGGAAGAGTCCCACTTTACCAATACTAACACTAAATGTGGAAAATGACTATGGAATTGTTCCATATTGGACCACTGAATCTCTCTCTCCGTCTCTCTGTCTTTGTCTCTCTCTGCTACACACACACACGCGCGCGCGCACTCTCTTTCGCTCTTTCTCTTGCACTTTTCCGTAGAGTGTCGTTGGACCACTTATCTTGACCGCGAGCCCTCTCGGTCGGTTCAGACATGCGCGGGGAGTGGGCATGGAGAAGGGGGGGAGGTAAGGGGCGGGTTTTGGTATATAATACTTCTCCCTGAGAACTTTTGCCTGTCGCCTGGTCTTTGGGACAGCCTCTCACTCAACATCTCTATAGCCATCACCAACTGGGAAACTAACTCAACTGCAACCTCTCCAACCAAATAACGCTCAACGTTAGATTACTGCCAATTGACATGGAAACCCAGAAAAGACACGAACACCACTCAGTTTGCCACACCTGCCGGAGAACGGAAAACACAAGAATGAAGGTAATCTATGGAGACCCAACACTTCTTGCTCTTCTGCTTGTTTTATGCAAGTAAAACAATCATTATTTCTACATTGCAAAAACATCGAATACGCTGGCTGGGACAACCTCTCCGGGCTTTTACACTAGCTTGTTTTTTTTGTGTGTTTGCGCGTTTTGGTGAGAAGGGACAATTTGAGAACACGGTGAAATATAAATAACTTGACGAGGTGAGAATGTTGAAGGTGCAGATATTGAGATGGGTTGATTCTTGCAGTTAGCTACCTTACAATACCGTCACTTTTAAGGTCCTTACTCTGGGCACTGTTGTGCCGAAACATGATCTTCTCCACTCGCATCTTGTTAGTGCGTCCCTTTGCTGAACTCGGGACAAACAGGAGAGACCTCAAAGACCGCTAGGGGGCGAGTCCTGCGGGTGATAGAGCTCAATCTCCCCGTTACCAGAGGGTGAGCTAGGGGGAATATATGCTGAGTATGGGGATTGAGATGGTTGCCGATTAAATAGCATGTCTTGCAACTTGTTGAGCCGGTTGTGTAAGCGTTCAGCAGAGATATGGTATCTTTTCCCACAGAATAAGCAACTCTTCGAGTTGCAATAGGGCGATAGCTGATCACTGCGTAAAATACAGCTCAAATACAAAGTAGCACATAATTCAAATGTTTAATTGCGCCAGACTTTTAACTGTAAAAAAATAATCATTTTGTTTTACGCATCATATTGGATACATTTCAAGACGCCGTAGGTTATTTGTGAGGGTCGTTTATGCAAGATATTGATTAGAAGCTTATTTCTTATTTATGTTGTGTTCTCTCCTCAGGTCAAGATGATGTCTTCGTCAAATCGAGTGCTGGTCATTGCGCTGGCACTTACTCTGTACATCGTTGAAGTGGCCTCGGCAGAAACGCTATGTGGAGGAGAACTGGTGGACGCGCTGCAGTTCGTCTGTGAAGATAGAGGATTCTATTTCAGTAGGTTCCACTTATACCCGCTGTAACTTTTATTTCATTGTGTTTCCCCTTTTATTTTCTTCTGGCTTTCCCAACTACATTGACTGTCTCTCGCTCTCGTGTTCCTGTATTGAGAGCACATCTTTGTGTCTGTCACTGTGTGTGGTATGCTTGTGTTCGCTCTCTTTCACACACACACACACACACACAACCAGCTGTGTTTCGCTGCGATGTGTCTGAAGACGAAAGCCTTTGCGATACTACTGAGTGGACGCATTCTGTTGCTGTAGCCTACCTCAGATTGCATATGAAAGGGCGGCGAGCAGGGAAGGCACACACAACTCAATGCGACACAATGGGCCACTTGTTTACCACACATTCCGTGGGGGAAAGTAATAGCACCCAAGAGGCATACCAGTCACCTCACCACGAATGTTCCCAGGCTATAGGCAACCACACTGCGTTTGATCTAGATTTGAAGGATTCAATTATTTCGGTTGAGGGAGGATTACTACGGTACTATTATTAATAGCCCTGTTATTGCTCTTCTAGTAGACTTCATCTAGACTATAGCATATAGTAACAATGATGTGATTGTTATTTATTAGCTGACCTAAAATGAATTTTTACAATAACTTGTACATGCAGTTATCAGTATGTAGAACTGAGATGGTTCCTGTCCTCTCTTCCCCGTCGTCTCCTCTCCCCCTGACACAGACAGCAAAAACTAAAGGTGGACAATTTCACTTTGATTTTTTTTTTTGTCATCTCCCACCCAATGGCATTGACAAAAAAATCTTTGTGCTGCTGCTTGCTAAGAGAGGTCATTATCCAATTTGGGCCGACATAGATGGGCCCCCCCCTTCCCCCTTTGGTTCACCCTTTCCTTTTCTCTCATGTTCCTCTCTTCCTGCAATGAAACACTGGTCTGGCCTCTCCTGAGGTTTCTCCAACATTGTGTAGGGGTTGAAGAAGGACTTCAAAACAAGGCCGTTATTGATCATGGATAGTACTCCCCTGTGCCACGTCTTACTTAACCCTCCACCTCTCTCCCTCTTCTCATACCCCCACCCCCCCTTTCTGTCTCTCTTTTCTCATACCTTTCTCTCTCATATCTTCTCATTCACTCTTTTCCTTTCTGCCTCCCTTGCTTGGTCTGCCTCTAAGGCCGATAGATAATGCAGGGCACTCACACTCTCAATGTCTTTAGGTGCGTTTCTCTCCATTCTATTTCTTCCTCTCTTCTTCTGTTCCTCTCCCTCTATCTCTCTATCAGCGCTCCTCCTGTCTTTCCCCAGCCTTTCAGATGTACTGTATGTGGACTCCCCCTCCCCCCTTTCCCTCTGCTGAGTTGGCAAGGGATAAGGTCAAAGGAGAGTGTCCATGTTGTGTGTTTACTCACCCAAATAGTGAGGGTTTCAGATCTATGTGTCTCTTTGTCTGTATTTGGCTATGTGTGTCTCTGTCTCTCTCTCTCTCTCCTTGGCTGTGTGAGTATGTGCTTGGCGGTGTGTCTCTCGTCTCTGTGCTCGGTTATGTCTCTCTGTGCTTGGCTGTGTTGTGTCTGCATATTCTACAGTGTGTGAGGAGTATTTACTGCTGTATTTACCCACTAAAGGACTTCTGGATGGCTTAATTAAATACCATAACAAGATGACCACTTCCAAAAACAAACACACCAACAAACAAACATCAACTTTTGTCAGAGTTGGGCTCAGATAGCTTTTTATCCTGTGTTTGGTCAAAGTGAAGTGGGCCAATTGGATCTGTCAATTGGGGGGAAACATTATGGATTTGATGGATTTGGCCAAACTGCCAACGCTGCTATCTTGATTCACTTTCATTGTAATTGAATTACAAGTCTCTCCTCTCCTAATGATCTCACTCTCCCTTCCTCTCTCTTTCTGCAGGTAGGCCAACCAGCAGGTCTAACAGCAGACGCTCCCAGAACCGTGGTATCGTGGAGGAGTGTTGTTTCCGTAGCTGTGACCTCAACCTGTTGGAGCAGTACTGTGCCAAACCTGCCAAGTCAGAGAGGGACGTGTCGGCCACCTCTCTACAGATCATTCCCATGGTGCCCACAATCAAACAGGTATGGCCTGTATGGGAAAACCAGGAAACCAGCCCTACCTGTCCTCCTGTCCTTGACCTGTCCGTATGTGTCCCTATCTATCCCCACATCTCCCTTGTCTCCGTTCCACCGCGTGCTGAACCCGTATGCCCCCGTCTGTGGGAGTGGCGATAAAGCAGCTTGAGGGTTGTGTTATCTTGCGAAAATAGTCGGTGGTAAGCAAGTATCTCCTTCCGAGACTGCTGACCGAGGTGGAAAACACCAGGGCCCGAGAGTACATTTGGGTCGAGCGGATAAGGTTCAACTGCAGGTTGGTCACAGCTGGTGAGAAAGTGAGCAGATTAGAAAATGTTGTTGTAACACGTTACACCTGCCTGTTTAGGGTCAGATCCATTCAGCCCCCTTCAAAACAACCCAAACAAAGAACATCAAGTTCCTTTTTTTCAACATTTGCAATGTGCCTCGATTAGTCATGGAACACTAGATGCTCCAAAATGTGCATACATTTGGCACCCTTCACTGAAACGGCAATAGCTATCGAGCCCTGAGAAACAGTCACTGTGAATCAAGTCAAAAGCGTGCACACGAAAACTTCAAAAGAAGCTGCAGGCTTTTTAACTCTGCGAACAACAACCTCAACTGTGGGCAGCATTCCAAAACTCTTAAATGTCTTCCTCTTCTCATCTCCTGTTCTTTACGACTACCCCCTCAGGGCTGGATAGATAGATATCCCTCCGTTTTGACTTTCAACTGCCATTTAATGTCAACATCAGTTGGTTGTGAAATAAGGTGGCGATAGGACTATTTAGGACAGCTAATGACTGTTTAAGACCGTTTAGGACTATTTGACTGTTTAGGTATGTTAAAGACTAATGGTACATGTCTACTAGGTGTTGTGAGTGCAAGGGGGATATGTTGGGACACATCCCCAGTCGTGCCTTGGCAGTGAAACGAGTTGACTCTCTCTCTCTCGCCCAGATGTTTCCAGGCTGGGGAGTGAATGGGGAGATAAACTGCAATTGATGTGTGTGTGTCTAGAGAGAAAGAGACACTTTCACACAGAGTACTCTCAAAGTGGCATGACCCAAACAAGCCATTCAGGGTGGAGTACTAGTTGCGCATAAATTCTGCCCCCACCCACCCATTCTCTATCTCTCTCATATGCATGCGCATACACAAACAACCCCCCTCTGAATGGGGATTTCCCAGTCTCACCGTTTTAAGGAATTGGCCAGGGATAGTGTTTTTTCACCGGAATGTGTTTACTGCCGAGATAGGTGTGTGTTGGGGGAGGGGTCGTTTAGTGAACAATGAATGTGTGGTCACATTGAGAGTCTCCCGCATTCCCTCAGACATTATGATGAGGGGGCGGAGCCGAGCTCTTGTTGACAACTGTCTTTAGGGGTTGTCAGGGGAAAATATCCGTTGTAATCAGAACCAGCGGCGACCTTCAAAAGTACGGTGAGCTCCAAATGTAACGGCAATTCTTTAAACTCTCTCTCCCTCTTTTTTCCCAACTCCACAGGATGTCCCAAGAAAACATGTGACTGTGAAGTATTCCAAATATGAGGCGTGGCAGAGGAAGGCTGCTCAGCGGCTCCGGAGGGGCGTCCCGGCCATCCTCAGGGCCCGGAAGTTCCGGAGGCAGGCGGTGAAGATCAAGGCCCAAGAGCAGGCGATGTTCCACCGGCCTCTGATCACCCTGCCCAGCAAGCTTCCCCCAGTCCTGCCCCCCACGGACAACTACGTCAGCCACAATTGAGCCTCCTCACCAGCAACCCAACTCCCCCATCGAAAGCCCTTTGCACAGACAACGAGTTTGGAGGGAGATGAAGAAGAAAAAAAGACTAGGGGATTATAGCTTTGTCTCTGACGTCATTTCTGTGGCAAGTCCTCGTTTGACCTTTCCCCCCACCCAGCCCACCCCCAAATCCCGTCCGAGCCCACCAACCAACCTACCCCCACCCACCCCCTGCCCATCTACTACTTTTTGACCCAAACCTACCCTAGACCCCCTCACCCAGACACTCAAACATACGTTCACATTCTTCCTGTCCTGACTCTCACTCTTGCGCTCTCTCTTTCATTCACCGACACAAAAGACACCAACACAATCAATGAACAAAAAGTGAACTATTTGGCTGAATGCAATTTAGGTGGATCCTTAAATTTAAAAAAAGAAAGAAAGGAAGAAAAGAAAGATGAAAGAGCTCTATGGCTTGCAAGTGTCAAGAGGACAGCAGGCGGAATGTTTTTTGTCCTTGTGGAAGACAACAGAAAGTGAAGAAACGGTTTGCATAAAAGAACGCTTTCCCGAAGCAGAAAAATTATCTCTCTGTTAGTCCTTTTTGTTATTAGTTTGCACCTCTAACTATAAATGGACTTCCACACTGTAAGGAATTATTTTGTAAAATTAGATTCCTGTTCCAGCACCTTTTAATCACAAACAAAAAGCAGAAAAAGAAGTCTGCAAAATTGCACATCGCCACGGATTACGTCAAAGGAAAGAAAAAAAAGCACTATTTTTTTATGAACAATGAACGTGTAGCTTAAAAAAAAATGTCATGGTGCTAGCTTTTAGAATGGACTCAGAGAAGAAGGGGTTGAAAAGCACGTTTTTTTTCCCGCTTTTAATGAATATTAAAACTTTCCGTTTTAAGGAAAGTGTGACTTTAAAAAGGAGAATAAAAGATGGTGCGTGCTAGCACAATGCGCTAACAGCTCCCTTGAGGAAGTGGTAGGGGGACCTGAGACCCACTCCCCTCTCCGTTGGCCCCCAAGGCCCTATGAGAACTGGGAGCAGTGTGGGGACATAACAGGACATTATGGACCGCCTGGATTGGAACAGCAGTTTGACTTCTTGTTCCGGGACAGTACTTCCTGTTTTGTCGTGGCTTTGAAGAACCCTGGCCTGCTCTGGAAGGAAGTGACACGTTAATATGGACACAGAACGAGTGGGATAATGATGATAATATTTTGGGATTTTGACATATTTCTTTTTCTTTTCACATCTGTGTTTCAAGGAGAGAAAAAAAGTTAAACCCTGTCAGTTTCTGGTACCGTGACATTCCTGCTTTTTGCGAAATAGGCATTTTTTGGTTAAACATTTTGTCCATCGTTATTGTTATAATATTATTCTACAGTTTTTAAGAAAGGCACAAATTTCAATTCAAAGGGAAAAAACAGCAATAATGTCAACTAACATTTTATTTTTAATTGTATATCAGTAGTATTCTCATGCTTTTGCCTGAAAACAAATACTTGAATATATATATATATATATATATATATGTATGTATGTGTATATATATATATGTATATGTATGTGTGTATATATATGTACATGTGTATATATATATATATGTATGTGTATATATATATATATATATATGTACAGTGTGTGTATATATGTATGTATGTATGTATATATATATATATACACACACACACACATACATACATAAAATTAGTTTCCAGGGACGTTGTGTTATTTTCTTTTAGTCTGAGCTGTATCTTGCGTAATGAGCCGCCAAGCTTTTTTGTTTGTTTGTTGAAATACAAATAAGGGCACTGTATAAAGGCATTATTTATTTTGTTATAAAAATATATATGAAAAATTGGTCCAAATAATATACATAGCACTGATGCTCAACTGACAGATTTATTTTGTATGATCTCTTTTTTCCCATTTGACTTGTAATTCTTTTTGTAGATGCTTTGTACCAAAAAATTTCCTTTTTTTTCATTTTCATTTGCCACAGAGTTACTTTAAATTAATATTTTAATAGTAGAATAGCCTGGATTGCTTAGGTATGTTATGTCACAGAAATAGGCACATACTCTGACTACACAGGTCGGCATGGACGTTTAGAAGCCTGGATGGGAAAAAGGAACATATCCATGACTGACCTGATTGCAAATGCCAGTTCAACAACATTATGCGTTGATTGTACACAACCCACTACGTTTTAAACCACTTTAGTATTGCTGGCCAGAGACTATGACAAGAGGGTCTATTGTCATAGTTGTATTATAGACTTCCGTTCTGATTGGCTCTTGGGGATTGGTGAGCACCCTACCCTTCCTCCCAGTGCAGTCTGGGTAACTTGCATGTGCTGGTGGTCAGTCAGTGTGGTGGGCACCCTGCTCTGGATTTGATGATGTCACTGTGACATTTGGCCATAAGTCAAACAAAGGTCACCTACAGCAATCTCAACTCTCACTCATCCTCTCTCAATCCCTTTCTTATTCAACAACATTCCCCAGATGTTATATCTGCCTTTTGCCATGGAAACAGGAGTGCAGCATTCCTCCCATACCACCCCTTCCCTGATCTATCATCATGTATTTGATGAAGGGCTACCATACTGGACCAGTTTTGAAGCAGTTGAACTACTCAGGAAAATCTTTGGTTTCTAAAGAGGGAGATGTGTAGTTGTTGTTGAGTTGAAGGGATGAAGTAGTATAGTGGGATTAGGGCGACAGATCTCTAAGCCATATCTGGCAACAGTGACACTGCTCTCCAGGTGACAAACCACTGCTCCCCATGCACTATAGGCTCCATGGAAGTCTGTGCCACCACAACTTTTTTTTCATGCTATTTTATATGATTTTGGCCCATAAAATGGATGGATATTTAACGGATACTCGTCCCAGTAGGGGTAGAGGTGAATCGAGCCAATACTGAATATCCTCTCTCTTCCCCTCCACCTTAAGAGGGCCCTAACCTAGCCTATGAACTACGACCTTTATGACCCCCATGCCTATATGTCCTGTCTTTGACTCTATATTCCACTTGTGTAACAAAGCAGTGCAATTATTATTATTATATTTCCCAGACGGTTATGTATCTTGTTTCCAGACAGTGACAACGACATGGTTTATTTTTTATTTTATTTGAAATTTGTTCTTCCTGGTAGGACTGCATTCACTATTGTATTGTTCAAACAGGCTACTATAGTGTTCTTTTGAATGGCGTGGAAGACAACCACTTCTTTGCGCTGGATATGAAGGGATCTCTTGCCGAGCATCGGCTACATTTTTTGTGTCAGTAACCCACTCAGCCTGTGCATATTTTATCGATTTAACCTCTGCACGCTAGAACGTCTGAAATGCACAATTCATGTACTTTCATTTTTAATATCAATAAAATAAACATTTTATCAAACACCTTCAGTACATTTTTTTTTAACGATGTCTTGATGTGTCCATTGCCTGTACATGTTCTGTGTGCGTGTCTGCGTGTGTCTCTGCGAGAGGGAGAAGGAGAGGTGAGAGTGAGAACAAAAGAAAGTGTCAAGTCGAAGCATCTTTTTGGATAATCTATTTTTTGTCAGTTACTATGTTCAATGTAAATGATTTAGTACGTCTCCAGGCCTTACAAAGAATACCTCCTCTATTGCTGCTTTTAGCACCCTCTCACTCTGGCCGTGGCTGCTGTGTGAAAGTGTGCCAACATGCACTCAGAGGACTGTGAAGGACCGGCCGACAGAATATCTCACTTTTTTTCTCACTCTCTCGCCTTGTCCCTCCACAGTACATCATGCTCCGGGGTGAAGTTTCCCCTAGGTACAGATCTAGGATAAGCTCACCCTCCTCCAATCCTAACCTTAACCATTAGTGGGGGAAATGCAAAACTGACCCACAGGGAAATGTCACTCTATACCGCACGCCACACCAATGCTGCGTTATAGCTGAACACAATGTTGGTGGAATGTTCAGATAGAAATATGCCGTACTATGGTCAAAACACACCTCTCAAAACACACCTATGTCAATAACCAACTCATCATCAAGCTTTGATTATTTAAATCAACCGTGTAGTGCTCGGGAAAAAAACTAAACATGCACCCGGGGGGGGATGCAATATCTTGGTTCGGTCTGAGACTTCCCAGAAGAGAAAATGGTGATTGGAAGATATACTATGGTCACAATGACGTGTATTGACGTTTTAAATGTTTTTAAATGTTCTTTGGTTGCTATCAAAAGCTTTTAACTTAAGAAGTAGAGCGTAATCTTGTTTTCTTTGGCCTTTGTGTTTTAGCATTTAATTCGAAGCTCTGTAGTCTAGCGATGGGATGCACATGTGCTGCTGTTGCTGGGAAGTGGGACAGATTTCTGATGAAAAGGAATGTGTGTGTGTGAGAGAAGGAGAGAGCGGGAGAGTGTGTGTCCATGCGCATGCATGGATACAGGTAGAGTGCATTCGGAAAGTATGCAGACCCCTTGACTTTTTCCACATTTTGTTACGTTACAGCCTTATTCTAATATGGATTAAATATTTTGTTCTCAGCAAATCTACACACAATACCCCATAATGACAAACTGAAAACAGGTTTTTAGAAATACCTTATTTACGTAAGTATTCAGACAATTTGCTATGAGACTCAAAATTGAGCTCAGGTACATCCTATTTCCATTGATAAAACTTGATATGTTTCTACAACTTGATTGGAGTCCACCTGTGGAAAATTCAATTGATTGGACATGACTTGGAAAAGCACACACCTGTCTATATAAGGTCCCACAGTTGACAGTGCATGTCAGAGCAAAAACCAAGCCATGAGGTTGAAAGAGTTGTCCGTAGAGCTCTGAGACAGTATTGTGTCGAGGCACAGATCTGGGGAAGGGTACCAAAAAAATCAGCAGCATTGAATGTCCCCAAGAACACAGTGGCCTCGAATCATTCTGAAATGGAAGAAGTTTGGAACCACCAAGACTCTTCTTAAAGCTGGCCGCCTGGCCAAACTGAGCAATTGGGGGAGAAGGGCATTGGTCAGGGCGGTGACCAAGAACAGAGCTCTAAAGTTCCACTGTGTATATGGGAGAACCTTCCAGAAGGACAACCATCTCTGCAGCACTCCACCAATCAGGCCTTTATGGTAGAGTGGCCAGATGGAAGCCACTTCTCAGTAAAAGGCACATGACAACCCGCTTGGAGTTTACCAAAAGGCACCTAAAGACTCTCAGACCTCTGGTCTGATGAACCCAAGATCGAACTCTTTGGCCTGAATGCCAAGCGTCACGTCTGGAGAAAACCTGACATCATCCATACGGTGAAGCATGGTGGTGGCAGTATGTTGCTGTGTGGAGTTTTTTCAGCAGCAGGGACTGGGAGACTAGTCAGGATCGAGGCAAAGACGAACGGAGCACAGTATAGAGCGATCCTTGATGAGAACTTGCTCCAGAGTGCTCAAAACCTCAGACTGGGGGCGAAGGTTCACCTTCCAACAGGACAACGACCCTAAGCACACAGCCAAGACAATGCAGGAGGAGGGACTTCGTGACAAGTCATGTCCTTTAGTGGCACAGCTAGAACCCAGACCTGAACCCAATCTAAAATTTCTGGAGAGACCTGAAAATTGCTGTGCAGCAACGCTCCCCATCCAACCTGACAGAGCTTGAGAAGATTTGCAGAGAGGAATGGGAGAAACTCCCTCAATACAGGTGTGCCTAGCTTGTAGTGTCGTACCCAAGAAGACACAAGGCTGTAATCGCAGCCAAAGGTGCTTAAACAGTACTGAGTAAAGGGTCTGAATACCTATGTATACATTTATAAAAAACTGTTTTTGCTTTATCATTATGGGGTACTGTGTGTAGATTGATGAGGGAAAAAAATATTTAGTCCATTTTAGAATAAGGTTGTAACGTAACAAAATGTGTAAAAAGTGCGTGTTTGCTGTGTGTCCATGTGTAGTGTTTCTGTGACTTCCTAACAGTGTCCCCGCTTTTCATTTACATGATCGTAAGCCGCTCAATTACCTTCCCCAGTCTCATGAAACCTTATTGCTCATCAGGAGGCTATTTTCCTGCACAGGATAAACCCGGCTCAGGGGTAAAGTTGCCCCTAGGTACAGATATAGGATCAGCTTTCCCTGCCCTAATCCTAACCTCAACCATTAGTGGAGAAAATGCTAAAATCATCCAAGATCACCATCTAGGAGCAACTTCACCCTACTCCAGAAACCTGCTGACAACAGGACTGAACCAGGAGAGTAGAACGGAATAGTTTGTCTGTGAATTATAATGCTGACAACAGACACTGTAACCACACACGCCAACATGAATGCACACACACATACGCACACAAACACACACATGCACACTTTTTCTAAAACACACATTTTCTAATTGATATGCACAGGAATGTGCAAACCCAGACAAATAAGACATTGGAAATATTTACCTTTTTTTACACACACACACACACACACACACACACACACACACACACACACACACACACACACACACACACACACACACACACACACACACACACACACACACACACACACACACACACACACACTGGGCCAGAAACCTTGGCAGGAAACGTTGGAATAGAAACTGTGCAGAAGACACCGGATCTTGTAATTTATATTATATGACTGGAACTCACTGTCCTCAGGTCTTATAGTTTCCTGTTGGTCCCTCCGAATTTAGTTTACAGCCTGCAGTCACAATCTACTGGTTTATTGAAAATGGGAGCAACATCTTAAAATGAAAAAATGTATGGTGGTTCACTGGTAATATTTTTGTATAAACTGAATTAGCAGTGAGACCAGTCCCCCCCCTCAATGCCACTCCTGGCTTTCACCAACTCCTTTGTCTGTCATGCAAACAACACAATACATGGCATGACAATGAACAGCAGATGTTCTCAATATAAGAGTCAGAGTTCTGCAATACATGCACGGTTCCTAAAAGCAGCTACCTTTAAGAAGCATTGTTCTAGAATGGTCCGCAGCTGCAAAGCACCAGACAGACCTGCTCTTACAGGCTTCCTCTGGACTCACCACACCGGTGAGTGTGTGTGTGTGTCTGGTGTGTGTGTGTGTGTGTGTGTCTGTGTGTGGTGTGTGTGTGTGTCCATGCATGACTGCATGACTGCATACCTCTATGAATGTGTGTGCCACAGGTGTGTGCCTTTGTGTGTGCGCCAGGCTGGAGCTAGCCTTGGTGTGTGCCCATGCCCTGCAGATGTTTATGTAAGAATTCCTAAGAGGCTGGTGATGAGGGAAAGTCTCAGATGTGGTTCTCTCAGGCCTCGGGGGCTGTCAGGATGGTGCATGATGGAGAAGGAGTTGGCACGGCATCACAACCAAAACCTCAACAGACTTATTAACAATTGATTATTTCTCCTTCTCTTTCTGTAAACTTAGCCAGCACCTGTCCAGGCATTTCAGGCCATTGCTGTTTCGTCATCAGGAGGAGAGGTTCTTTGAGGTGAGAGGAATCGGTTAAGGGTGTGGACTAGGTCGGGTATCTGTTGCATAAATGTTCACGTCTGTCTGTAACCTCTCTTGAGGTGAGGTGAAGGAGATAAAATCTTTAGGTGCAAAGGATTAGCATCACTAAATATCTGAACAAATGATTACTTTGCGGAGGAGGTGCTTGAAGTAAGGAACGTCCCTTTTGCAATGAAGGTTCTCAACAAAAGCATTGCAGTGGCTTTAAATTAATTAAATGCCATATCATATTCTTCCATGTGGTCATACATCTTGTGGGTGCAGCCTGGATTGTAAACACAGGTGGACTTTTCAGAAGAGGAGGGGCTGGGTACGGGCATTGGGAGTGGCCTTCAGAGGGGGACATGGATTTGTCTGCTGCTCGTCAGGCCAGATTTGAAAACCTTTACTCCAAGAATGAAATCAAGTAGTGGCATGTATGATTTGGTTCTGGATATCAAGATAAGGGCTCTGTAAACAAATGGTGAAGAGAGCAGAGGAGAAATAAAGAGAGGAGGAGAGGAAGAGGAAGAGGAGAAGGGGAGAGGAGGAATAGGGGGTAGAGGAGTAGGAGGGGAGGGGAGGAGAAGAAAAGAGAAGAGATGTGGGTGGCACAGTTCTCCCAGGCCCCTGACATTGGAAAGTGCCAAAGAGCACACTAGTGTTAGTTGTGGTTGGCCGGACGCACGGGATGCACAGAAGCCCAGGCCAACTATTGAAACACAGGGTTTGGCAATCTCATCCCTGGCCACAGAGGCTCAGCCACAAGAGGCCAACGCCAGGACTCTGTCTCCTCCTATTTCCTCTCTCTTTCCTCTCTCTTTCTCTTTCTCTATATCTCTTCTTTCTTTATCAAGCTCTACTACCCTTTATCTTTTTTTCTTTCCTTTAACTATCTTTCCCCTTTCTTTCCACCTCTCTCGCTCTCTCCTGGGCAAAGTGTGCTCACACATTCCTCTGTCCCCTCAATGCCTCCCTAATTGCTCAGGACTCAAAAGACAGCGGGAGAGAGAGAGAGAGAGAGAGAGAGAGAGAGAGAGAGAGAGAGAGAGAGGGAAAGGGGGTCATACCACCATTTCTCTATGACCAGGACAAACTGTCCGAACCCCCCAAACACCCTGGACTAGCCTAGCTCTGTGTGTGTCCCACCTGCCTTTCCCTTCCTTCTCCTGCTCTTTCTATCTCTATGCGAAGGTGGAGTAATTTACATTAAACAATTAAATAATTATTTTTCTCCCATGTCTCCTCCTTCCAAAGGGGCTGATTTCATAATGAAATCACTTTCACTCCACATCCCGGGCTATGCTATGTTAGTTAGCGCAGGGCTAAGGCATAAAGAAGAGCTTGTGTTTCTTCAGTGCCCCACAAAGCCATCTAATTGTCAGCTCCTAATCAGCCAGGCCCTGCGTGGAGGCCTTCCTAATTATGTAACCATAGTTTCTGACTTGTGATCAATGGAAGGGAACTAGTTTTGTGGTTCGAAGATGTATGAAATTGTGTGGTTCACCAGGGAAGTGAATGTTGTTTGTTGGTTGTCATCCTGTTGGAGTATACTGTGTGTTAGTTACCTGTATCTGTATCTGTCCCCACCACTTTGTTGTACTAACTGCATCAGTTTAGTACAATTGCATCAATTAGTCAAAGGTCAGAGAAAGGTTAGCAAATAAAATGACTGTATGTGTATTGGGGGGGTGTCCAAGAAAGTGTGTCATGCAAACACATGACACAGACAGAAGTGAGTGGATGGGACAATGTGTGTTGGACAGGCTGGATAGGCCCATGGGAAACCATGTGGTTACGCCATACATAATCACAACAAAGAGACAAGCGGTTTCAAATGTGGTCACTGGGTCATTGCATGATGATTTCCTCATACTGGAGAACGAGGGGTACACTGCCATTCCCTAAAGTATACTGTCTGTGTGTCCCAGAGAAAGAGAATGTGTTTGTTTGTGTGTGGTTTTGAGCTTGACATAAGTCAAAAGTTTGGACACAGTCAAAAATTTGGACACACCTACTCATTCCAGGGTTTTTCTTTATTTTTTTACTATTTTCTACGTTGTGCAGTAATAGTGAAGACATCAAAACGATGAAATAACACATATGGAATCATGTAGTAACCAAAAAAGTGTTAAACAAATCTAAATATTTTTTATATTTGAGATTCTCCAAAGTAGCCGTCATTGTAAATAAGATTTTGTTCTTAACTGGCTTAAAAAGCCACCCTTTGCCTTGATGACAGCTTGGCATTCTACTGTCCCTTCACAAAATTACCTCTGGGACATTAGGTAGGCCACAAGAAGCAGCCAATTACACCTATTTATTACACCTCTGGGACCCTCTTAGGAGCCCAGCCAATCTTTTCTAATTAGTGGCCAGCCCATTTATTTATTCCACCTCTGGGACATTAGGTAGGCCACAA
This sequence comes from Oncorhynchus nerka, assembly GCF_034236695.1. NCBI lineage: Eukaryota > Metazoa > Chordata > Actinopteri > Salmoniformes > Salmonidae > Oncorhynchus > Oncorhynchus nerka. The sequence goes on along the minus strand of NC_088404.1, from coordinate 62,048,000 downwards.
GAAGCAGCCAATTACACCTATTTATTCCACCTCTGGGACATTAGGTAGGCCACAAGAAGCAGCCAATTACATTTATTACACCTCTGGGACATTTATTATTTATTACACCTCTGGGACATTAGGTAGGCCACAAGAAGCATTAGCCAATTACACCTATTTATTCCACCTCTGGGACCATTACACCTATTTATTACACCTCTGGGACATTAGGTAGGCCACAAGAAGCAGCCAATTACACCTATTTATTCCACCTCTGGGACATTAGGTAGGCCACAAGAAGCAGCCAATTACACCTATTTATTCCACCTCTGGGACATTAGGTAGGCCACAAGAAGCAGCCAATTACACCTATTTATTCCACCTCTGGGACATTAGGTAGGCCACAAGAAGCAGCCAATTACACCTATTTATTACACCTCTGGGAAGCAGCCAATTACACCTATTTATTCCACCTCTGGGACATTAGGTAGGCCACAAGAAGCAGCCAATTACACCTATTGTTTGCATTTTAAACAGTCAAATAAAGCCATTTAATATGTAGGCTACTCTCAGAGAAATAATCCATTGTTTAGTTTAGGCAGGTCTTAAGAAACATTAGGAAACTAAATACTGTATCTGAATACAAAATATTTGCTGAGTTTAATGTAGCCTATTTTATAGTGATTATGGCTATGTTTGTTAATTTATCAGAAAATATGCTCTTATATTCCCATGCCCTTATCACACATCTATTTTATAGTAAGCATATAATTGAATAACAAAATATAAATATTAAATAAAAAATTTGCCAGTGCGAAGAGTAATAATTTGAGACCCATTCCAGGAAGCTAGGCATATGTAATTGCATATGTAATTGCAGAATAACTGGACTCTAACTGCAGTTACACTGCAAAATTACTGCAATAAAAAAACGGTGTTATTTTGGACGCAATATTTGCAGCATATTGCAGTTGTACTGCACTCTAATTGCAGTTATACTGCAGTGTACTGCAGTTAAACTGCACTCTGACTACAATATTTTTTTCGTAAGGGTAGAACCCATAGCGGCCGTTGACTGCCTTTAAAAAAATTACTATTGCGCCTTTTCTAACAATAATATCTGTTTCAATACCGCAAAATGAACTTGATAGGGATTCGGACCCGTCCTTGCACTTAGAAAGCGATAATGATGTCATGGTGAGTGAAATAAATAAACAGTTTGAAGCTGTGAAACTTGGGGAATAGCTCTCAGATGAGCCAATCCTGTCATGGAAATAGTTGCAGTATTTAGCTGTACACAGTCAGCTAACTAGTTGGTTGTTTAGTCTTGTTTCTACTGATGTAATTCATATGTAAACTGCCCAAGCTGCTTGCTTTAGTCTGCCAGGCCAGAAATGTTGTGTGACTCTGAATTTGGGCTACTCTTGCGAAGTGTCAACCTTAGCTGTCACTTTCACTAGCTAGCCATGCAGACAGCCATCTAACTAGCTGACAAAATAGAGATTAGAGTACGTTTTGTTTATCTGTTTGGCTTAGGTTATGGTTTGTCATGTTTTCTAGGTAATTTGACATCTTAGCTGTCATGTTATGGTAGAAGCCCGTGTTGTGGAGCTCGTATGGTATTGAGTTGCAGTGATATTTGTTTGCATAGCCAGCTAACAAGTTGCTTGTTTTGTCCTGTTTCTACCGATGCTATTTATTTGGAAACTGTCCAAGATTTGTCACTAATCAGCTAACATTTGCAAACTCTGTAGTTAGTTTGTCGGGCAAGAAAACAATAGTTGACTGGAGGCAACATTGTGCTTCGTTCGCAGCGCTGTCACTTGATCGTCTCACTCCCTCCCTTTTTTATTTGTAAAAATTGTACCGTTATTTAACTAGGCAAGTCAGTTAAGAACAAATTCTTATTTTCTACAAAGATAACTAGCTAACGATGCCCAATTAATCATCTGGCCATGGGCCTTGAAATGTGTTTATCCTATATAGTCTACGGTTATAATCTAACGCTGCTGGTCATCCATGAACATATTCATGAATTACATTTTGTTTGCTCTATCCTGGCCTCTAATGGCTTCATGAAATAAATGTGATTGATTGATTGAAATTGTTGTATAGCATTGTGATTATACTGTTTGCTTTGTGTGTGTGTATATAAGAGAGAGAGAGAGAGAGAGAGAGAGAAAGAGTTGTATAGCATCATGATGATACTGTTTACTGTGTGTGTGTGTGTGTGTGTGTGTGTGTGTGTGTGTGTGTGTGTGTGTGTGTGTGTGTGTGTGTGTGTGTGTGTGTGTGTGTGTGTGTGTGTGTGTGTGTGTGTGTGTGTGTGTGAATGATTGAGTGAGTGAGTGGAAAGTAAGGCATCTAACTGTACCACACAATATATTATGGAAACCCCAAAAAGGTGATTATTAGGAAGCAAGCATGTGTATGGTTGAGAAAAAAAATAGAGCGGAAGGAAGAGAGAGACAGTTGGAGAGGGAGAGAGAGATGCTGTTCCTGACCACAATTGTATCCTATTTGTTTCTCCGCTTCTCTCAAACTCTCGCGCTCTCTCTCAGTCTGTTACTCTGTTCCTCTAGGTCCGTGACAGCAGTGAGAGAAGTTATTGGGAGAATAAGTGTTCAGCACCAGAAGGCAGGGAGGAGGAAAAGTTGGAGATGATTGAAGGGATAGAGATTTGGAGCGAGGAGGAAGAGGAGGGAGAGGGGAGTGGAAGGGGAGAGGAAGAGGAGAGTGAAGAGGAGGGAGGAGTGGAAGGAGAGGGGAGTGGAGGAAGAAGAAGAGAGGAAGAGGAATTAGAGGAGGAGGAAGAGGGAGAGAACACCAGATAAGGGTATCTATAGGGGCTAGCCCAGCCTACGTTTCTATGGAGTGCATCTGCCCCAAGTCCCACCATTCACCCTTGAACCACACAGCCTGGGCCTTAAGTGACATTGGCAGTTTTTGTTTTTTGTTTGTTTTTTCAAATTGTTTTTGAAAATGGTAGTAGTCTGTTCTTTTCTGATCTGGTGTTTAACACCAACACCAATTTGACTGTAAACTACTGTGGAAGCAGTATATGCCCCCAAAAACAGTAAAGTGGGGGATACAAATATGGTCTCTCTGTGACTCCTTGCTTTCAGCTTTCAGATGTGCTCTAACAGCTCAGGAAAAGACCCTAAAACCAGTTTCAAAATACAGGCAGAACAAAATCATACCGTCTATTTCAAAGCTGGTCCTGGATTACAACAAGAAAATGGCCGAGGTTGACCACCTCGACCAGCTCAGGGGCTGCCATAATGTTGGAGGGTGTGTGGTGTGCATCCGGAGTGGACGCAGGGCAAAGAGTGGGCGATGTGTAGAAACCTCCTTTGGGTGCTCTAGGTGTTCTGTGCCACTTTGCAGGATGGGGCTGTGTTTCCAGAAGTTCCATGACATGTTGTAGGCTAAATGCAAACACTAATGTGAATGTTTGAAATATGAATTTGTCCTACAAATTTCATAGGCAAAAAAAGTCTGAAGCTAGCCTAACACTTACTGTGTTTTTTACTTTCTCTCTTTATCTGTCTCTATCTAATACTTATTGCATTTACTGAATTGTTGTCATTATTATTTTTTGTACATTTTGCGCCCCATGCTATCCATGACATGTTGTAGGCTAAACGCAACACTCGGGTGACAGTGTGACATATTTTTACTACAAATCTACAAATAGACAAATTGTGTATGTTTTAAAATAAAAGAGTCTCTGAACAGTTGTTGTGTTTATCTTAATATTTCTCTATCTGATACTTTTTGCATTCACAAAATTGTTGTAAAACGTCTATTTCCACATTTTTGTGTCAGGCCTGTGGTCTCTACTAAATTGCATTGGGAGAGGTTATTTACATTTTGAAATTGTTGTTTTCATTTCTACATTGTAAAAGAAGTAAGACTCTTTGCCAATCCAATATTGTCCTCTCGTCAAACTTTTAAGACATTTTTGAATATGTACAGTCAAAAGTTGACACACCTTGTCACACCCTGATCTGTTTCAACTGTCGTTGTGATTGTCTCCACCCCACCTCCAGGTGTCACCTGTTTTCCCCATTAGTCCCTGGATACTTATTGCTGTGTTCCCTCTTTGTCTGTTGCCAGTTCGTCTTGTCTTGTCAAGTCAACCAACGTGTTTTTTCTGTGCTCCAGCTTTTCCCCTTATCGCTGTTTTGCTAGTTCTCCCAGTTTTGACCCTTGCCTTCCTTGACTCTGAACCCGCTTGCCTGACCATTCTGCCTGTCCTGACCTCAAGCCTGCCTGCCACTCTGTACCTCCTGGACTCTGACCTAGTTTATGATATTTTGCCTGTCCACGACCATTCTCTTGCCTGCCCCTTGGATTATAATAATTATCAGAGACTTGAACCATCTACCTCCAGTCTCTGCATCTGGGTCTCACCCTGTGCCCTTATACACCTACTCATTCAAGGGGTTTTTCTTTATTATTTTACTATTTTCTACATTGTAGAATAATAGTGAAGACATCAAAACTATGAAATAACACGTATGGGATAATGTAGTAACCACAAAAGTGTTAACAAAACAAAATGAATTTTAGATTCTTCAACCCTTTGCCTTGATGACAGCTTTGCGCACTCTTGGTATTTTCTATTTATTATTTATGTAAATCATATTTATAAGTATAATATATTAGAGTTGGTACATTTTGAGTGAGTCATTTAGTCAATTTAAATAGTTATCATTCTGCAATTACTGAGTCCAAAATATCACAGTCGACTGCAGTTACTTCCCTTTTACTGCAGTTTCAAAACTAGCTTTTTTTGTAAGGGTAAATTAAGGCACATGAAAGTTCATATTTTTTGTTGTGTTAATAAAAAAGGTTTTATAGTGAGTGTCTTTGCACAATGGGAGACAAAATTAGTGTTATTCCTAATTAAATTAATGTGGTGTCATATAGAAGAGTCTGTGCTCTTTAAAACTTAGTTAACTTGTAATTGTCATTTCTTCTTTGTTTTTGAGCTGTCTGTTTGTTTGAAATGTGTGAGAAAATGGGTAATCTACAGCAGCATTCTAGAATTATATTGGGGTCTAAAGGGTTAATAACAAATGCGTATGCCATCTGTGAATACAAATACACTTGTTGGTTTAGCCCCATAGTCTAGCTGGTTTAGCCATGGAAAAAGACAGGAACCTTCCAGCTAGCCATGATTGGCAGAGATAATGGATGGGCGGGACATGCTGAGAGATGAGTTCTGAATGGTCTGCCATGTAGCATACTTCTGTCTATAACATGAGCTGCGCCGTATGTGTTGATACGGCTTTCTATCACAGCTTTCTTGAAAGATATAGTATCATGAAGAACGGCAAAAGTGTAAGTGTTGATACTGCTCTCATCATTGCTGCCCTGAATTTAACAGGCGCTATCAACAAAGATCAATGGGAAAAGGTTGTGATGGACTACTTTCTGGAGGACGGTCATGCCATGCTGACTCTCTGACTCTGAAAATCAATCAGACCATGAGGAAATCGCAGAATTTTTGTTTAAAAAAATTATAAAACAGATATTGTAGAGCTTTCTGTTGACTGTAATAGTGAAGAAACGGCGATCAACAGTGTTTTGAAATCATTGGAATGCCCGGTGGAAGCAGAGTATTTATTTTTGACTGCAAATGTAGTGGGAAAAGAGAACACGGAAGACTGTTGTATAACACATCTGTCTCTGTATTACATCTTCAAAGTAAGGGAAACCATGGCATCGATGACAGAGGGAGAAGCGTTCATCCATGTATATGGGTAAGAGCCTAGCCACTTTTTCAGATATTATACATTTCACGTTTAGTCAGAAAGTCATTTTCATTGCAAGATAAGGCATGCTGTTAGCTAGCTAACATTAGCTGGCTCGCTAGCTAATGTTAATGTGCATGAGCTGTGTAGTAATATCATTTGTATCTCAGAATGATATTTGCATTGCTAGTTATAGCCTAATGTTAGCTAGCTAGCTAATATTTAACCTAGTTCATTAGCTTTATGTCACGCCTTGGTCAATATATTTTGTGTTTTTGGTATATGTTTGGGTAAGCCAGGGTGTGACATGGGTTTATATGTTGTGTTTCGTATTGGGGTTTGTAGTAATTGGGATTGTGTTGATTAGGGGTGTGTCTAGTTAGGCTTGGCTGCCTGAGGCGATTCTCAATTGGAGTCAGCTGCTTATCGTTGTCTCTGATTGGGAACCGTATTTAGGTAGCCTGAGTTTGCGTTGTATTTTGTGGGTGTTTGTCCTGTCTCTGTGTTATAGTCACCAGATAGGCTGTAATTAGTTTCACGTTCCGTTTGTTGTTTTGCTTAGTATGTTATTGAGTTATTTCATGTACGCATTCTTTCATTAAAGTCATGAGTAACCTACACGCTGCATTTCGGTCCGACTCTCTTTCTACAAACGAAGAACTCCGTTGCACTTTAGCTATGTGCAGATTCATGCATGGTGCATGGTAGTATAGGTTGGGTTTATGGGTCTAAACAAAAGACTCCACTATGCAAGTAACCATTTCACTGTACCGTTTACACCTTCTGTATCCTGTCCATATGAGAAATAAACTTACATTTTATTTGATATAGTGTGTGTTTATCAGAGAGGTTAATGTGAAAAATAATATTATCTACACCATAGTCAGATTATGATCTAGGCCAAGGACTAGATAAAGTGTATTTTAATACTACTTTCACCACTTTTGGTCTTAATCTTTGGTTGTTTACCACACTACCTTTCTGTTTAGCACATAGCTTCACACGTGAATCCGTATAGAGATGGGTGGGGCTTAAGAATGATGATGAAGAATTAATTATGCTGAATGGGTGTAGACAAAGAAGACCTCTCCAGTAGATGTACCAAATATTCACGGGCCATTTTCTCAAAAGTGGAGTTTCAAGTTTATTAACTCTCAAAGCAGAATTATTTATCCAATGTAAAAAACACAATTTCAAATGTAGCTACTGTACAAAGAACTGAATCAAGGTGGTGTGTCACAGTTCAAATCCCCGAGCTGACAAGGTACAAATCTGTCGTTCTGCCCCTGAACAGGCAGTTAACCCACTGTTCCTAGGCCGTCATTGAACGTAAGAATGTGTTCTTAACTGACTTGCCTAGTTAAATAAAGGTCAAATAAAAAAATAAAACATTTGAAATGTGTCTTATGGGCAAATTGTTTTTGAGTTGAAAGACAATTGTTTCATGATTGCCTTTGAATTACTTTTTTCCCCACAACATGACAAATAGTTTTGGTGAGTATAGACTGAATATAGTGACCTTTCCTGGAACTTGTTTTTGAAAGGATTCTGAAAGCTAAGGTAAACTATTCTATATCAGATGATTAGGTTGAATGTGTGTTACAGATGTAGGATCTTAATTTGATCACTCATTTGTTGATGAGATTTTTTTTGTAATTTCCACTTGATTTGCCCTAATGTAAAATGTATCAATCCCTACAAAAAATGTCCATGAATTATAATCCACATAATAGTTTACATTTACTGACGCTACAGAATTGTTTTCCAGCTGTTGAAAACTGGCTCAAATTAAGATCCTGTATACATGTGACCGACCGATCAGTCCGTTGTAGCAAAAATGTGAAATGGTGTTTTTTACATTGAAATTAAAGTAGAGACGAGAAAATTATATATCATACACTGCAGTTGAGGAACAATGGGAAATCAATTCTGCTTAGAAAATTTGATAAGCTTTGTAACCCCACTTTTGAGAAAATGGCCCATTCAGCATCGTTCACACCCTCTCAATCCTAACCCTACCCTTCTCTTTAAGGATTCAAATGAGGCTATGTGCTGAACAGAGTGAGTAGTTTAGTAAACAATCAAAGATTTCAAGAGTAAAAGAGTAGCCTACAATAAGGAAAAATCTCCAGGTAAAAATACACTATCTAGTCCTTGGCCTATATCCTAATCTGACATTGGCGCAGGTCATGTTGTTCTTCACATTACTGTCTCTGATAAACACACACTATATCAAATAAATTGTATGTTTATTTTACTGGGAAAGTCTGTTAAGAACAAATTCTTATTTTCAATGATGGCCTAGGAACAGTGGGTTAACTGCCTTGTTCAGGGGCAGAATGACAGCCTTTTACCTCGTCAGCTTGGGGATTTGATCTTGCAACCTTTCAGTTATTTGTCCAACGCTCTAACCACTAGGCTACCTGCCACCCCAGTATTTGGCACATGCACAGGATACAGAAGGTGTAAACAGTACAATGAAATGGTTACTTGCATTGTAGCAATATCAGAAACAGAAAGTGTCCAGATAATTATTAGATGGCGCTTACCCGACACACTAATCTAAATTGATCGGTCATGTGAAGGAAATGCTATAACCACGCCCCAACCACAAATAGCTAAGTGGATGGCTCACTATTTTGTAGACATCTACACATGTTAATGAAATACAGCAGCTAGAAATAATCACCCCCAGACACACCTGGGTAACTGGATGGGTCATGTAATCATCTGGTGAAGTGGAGCCTTTTGTTTAGACGTTTAGCTAGCTAGCTGGCAAGCTAAACAATGAACCTGGCATAACTCATACTACAACCGATACAAACATTGTCATGCAGTATGAATCTGCAGGTAGCTAAAGAGCTAACCAACTAGGTTCAATGTTAGCTAGCTAATATTAGGCTATGACTAGCAATGCAAATTAATTTATATTTAGAATAATTTTACTACACGGATCATACACGTAACTTTAGCTAGCAAACTAGCTAGCGAACAGTACGCTTTAACTTGCAATGAAAATGACTTTCTGCCAAAATGTGAAACTTATCTGAAAATGATGTAGCAAGACTCTTACCCGTATACATGGGTGAATGCTTCAGGGCAGATTGGAACCATTTAACTTTGTTTTGTTTGTAGCTTGTTTGGCCAGCATTATGTCAAGTCACTCCGGTTCACACTGACCGTGGCATGTGCAGAAAGTAGTCCATAACTTCAACCAACTGATCTGTCGATAGCACCTGCTAAATTCAGGACATCAATGTTGTTGAGAAAAGTAGCAAAACATTTGTAGCTCTCGATGACTTACATTATATCTTTCAAAAACAGCACGGTAGGAAGGACTATCAACACATACTGAGCAGCTCATGTTATAGACAGAAGCTACATGGCAGACCAATGCAAACTGATTTCCCGGCATGTCCAGCCCATCCATTATCTCAGCCATCATGGGTAGCGGGAGGTTCCTGCCTTTTTCCATGGCTAAACCAAGGCTTGTAATTTAAAAAAACGCTATTTTGATTTTAAAAAGTACATGTTTACGTTCACATGCTTCTCCTGTGAAGTAGTAGGATTCAGTTCCTTGTGCTTGACTACAGAAGCAATATCAAATTGATGTGGATGTGTCTCCTGCTTATGTTGTAAAACGCTGTCTACCTAATCTCACATGATTGATGTGATTTTATTTATGTCCAACTATTCTAAAGAACAAGGTGTAGCCTAGACCTAATTATTTCTCCATGGTTCTGACTTTACCTGCTCGTTACGCATTGCCTTGTATAAATCTGTGTGCTCAATAATTGGGGTATATATTATAAGCAGCTTTAGGAGGACAGGTAATTCCCCCTCCCCCGTCCCCTCTTTCACTGCCAGTTGCCTGCCAAGCTGATAATGGCCCATTGAAACTGCACCTAAACTCTATCAAAACAAATTTCACACTTATATGCTGAACAAAATATAAAGGCAACATGCAACAATTTCAACAATTTTACTGAGTTACAGCTCAGTTAAGGAAATCAGTCAATTGAAATAAATTCCTTAAGCCATTTTCTATGGATTTCACATCATGGGCAATGGGCGCAGCCATGGGTGGGCCTGGCAGGGCAGGGGAACAGCCATGGGTGGGCCTGGGAGGACACAGGCCCACACACTTGGGAGCCAGGCCCAGCCGATCAGAATTAGTCTTTCCCCACAAAGGGCTTTATTACGGACGGAAATACTCCTTAGTTTCATCAGCTGTCCAGGTGACTAGTCTCAGATGATCCTGCAGGTGAAGAAGCCGGATGTGGAGGTTCTGGTCTGGCGATGCAGGTGAAGAAGCTGGAAGTGGACGTCCTGGTCTGGCGATGCAGGTGAAGAAGCTGGAAGTGGACGTCCTGGTCTGGCGATGCAGGTGAAGAAGCTGGAAGTGGACGTCCTGGTCTGGCATGGTTACACGTGGGCTGCAGTTGTGAGGCCAATTGGACATACTGCCAAATTCTCTCAAACGACATTGGAGGCAGTTTATGGTAGACAAATTAACATTAAATTCTCTGGCAACAGCTCTGGTGGACATTCCTGCAGTCAGCATGCCAACTGCACACACCCTCAAAACTTGAGACATCTGTGGCATTATGTTGTGTGACAAAACGGCACATATTAAAGTGGCCTTTTATTGTACCCAGCACAAGCTGCACCTGTGTAATGATCATGAATTTTAATAAGCTTGTTGATATTCCACACCTGTCAGGTGGATGGATTATCTTGTCAAAGCAGAAATGCTCACTAATAGCAATGCAAACACATTTGTGCATATGAACATTTTCTGGGATCTTTTATTTCAGCTCATGAAACATGTTGCATTTATATTTTTGTTTGTTAATATAATAATAGATGATAGCTAAAGACAATATTAAATTGACAATAACCTTATGGGTGATGATATTACTGTAGTCGATACCATCTACTGCATGTTGCCTATGCCGTTCTGTACCAACACTAATTGATATATCTTTATGTACATATTCTTTATCCCTTTACACTTGTGTGTATAAGGTAGCTGTTGTGAAATTGTTAGGTTAGATTACTCGTTGGTTATTACTGCATTGTCGGAACTAGAAGCACAAGCATTTCGCAACACTCACATTAACATCTGCTAACCATGTGTATGTGACAAATAAAATTGGATTGGATTTGATTTGATTTATTACATATAAATTGTACATTTGTGAATGAGACTGATGAACAGCTCAGCATGCGTAATTGACAGAGGCAGGGAACGTAGCACATGCTTATTTAAAAATCTAAGTGACTTTGCAGTCCATACGTTTTGATTCCTATACACGACTGGAAAGTTTTCTAACACACCTACATTTGCCAAATAACTCTAATAATATGTGATTTTTTATATTAACTGCAGTCACCCACTTTCCACAAGTGAGCATTCGAGATACTCAACAATAGTTTGTTTGGGAAAAACATTATTTCTACTATATTCTGTTATATTCCATCATAGTCTTACTATAAAATATGCATTGACTGTGATAAGGGGAATATAAGCATGCTAAAATAACTTATGATCTAGTTGATTTAATTGGCATGGCACATTGCCATATAGCCTACTAAACACAGAAACATAATTAAACTTAAAATACTGTATGCTATTTTGTTGTTTTGAAATACATTTTCTTAGTATCATAATATTTCTTAAGACCTGCCGAAACACAAAGAATGGTTTATTTAGGTGATGGTAGGCTATATTTAATTTATATTTAATGATTTTTTATGACTAACCCATCTGTGTACTTCACACATACAATTATATATAAAGGCCCTCAATCTGTAGTGAATTTCAAGCATAGATCTTTTGCCTCGCGATGAAGAGCACCAATAAAATATTCCAAAACATGAATCCTGTTTGCAACAAAGCACTTATGTATTTCAATTTTCAATGAATTTGCAAACATTTCTAAAAACATGTGTTCACTTTGTCGTTTTGGGGCATTGTGTATAGATGGGTGAGAAAAAAATCTATTTAATCCATTTTGAATTCAGGCTGTAACATAACAAAATGTGTTCTGAAGACACTGTACATGTGAACAGGAGGAATAGTGACCAGTAGCAGGATAAATAGTTACAGTAGATACTAATAGTAATGTCAATCAATGATCAATGAACAGCAGCGTAGTGGTAGTAATAAATCAAATCAATAATCATTTTAGAAGCACCGTAGGTGTGAGGGGGAGTATTAGTTGTTAGCCATTTAACAGTCCTGGAAACACTGCAACAAATTGGGACTTGAAAGGGGCATATGTTAAAATTGAGACTGGAGAGAGAGAGTGCCTGCTACTACTTAAGAATAGGCCAAGGGAAGAAAAAGAACGTGACGTACTTAGATTTTCAAAATCTCATAATTCCTAGAATTGTCACGTCTACTCCCGCTCCCCCTCTCTGGCGCTCGTTGTTGCCAGTTTACTCATTATTACGCACAATTGCCACCATTGTTACCCTCACCTGCGCCTCACGAGACTGACCTGGACTCCATCACCTTTCTGATTACCTCCCCTATATCTGTCACTCCCTTTGTTTTTTTCCTCAGGCATTACTGATTCTGTTTCTATGTTTCATGTCTGTACGCGACTTGCGGTTCTTGATTTGTTCCATGTTCGTTTATTTATTCAATTCACTCCCGGTACTTGCTTCCTGATTATTAGCGTACACGTTACAATAATAAAGTCAACATTTCTAGAATGAGGTTGAAATTGGGAGAATAAATTTGCAGTTATATTTCAAGATTAAAGTAGAGCATTTGGCTGTTGCTTTGCTCCACCGTTGACATGCCTGAGTTAAATGACCTGGTGAAACTATACTTTAGAATTAGCTGTAGTAACAAGGAAATCCTTGCACTTATAAAAGTGTTATGACCTTGAAGAGGTTGTGCCGGAGATTCTGTCTTTTCAGAAGAAGTAACCAGGCGGACTTGGATGATGTATTGGCCTTTGTGCAAAGTGAAATTGACAGTAATATACGGAAACCAAGTTAGGGACTTCATCATTCCTCCTCCTCAGACTTCACCCCTCACCTAGTCAAGTTAACCCTGCACTAGTCAAGTGTCACCCCTCCTTCTCAACCCTCACCTCTGCATTTGTCAGGTATCACCCCTCTACCTCACCTCTCTTTTCCACGCATCAGTCAGTTCTCATTCTTGCATTACACCACATTATTTTTTATTTAAAAAAAAAATCACAATGAGTATGTCTACTGTCCAACAAACATGTGAATTCAAAGAGCCAGAGAGCAGTTATTGTTTTTTCATCATGATGATTAAATACACAAACTAGGGGGCCTCCCGAGTGGCACAGCGATCTAAGGCACTGCATTGCTTGATGCGTACTACAGATCCGGGTTTGATCCCAAGCTGTATCACAGCCGAACGTGACCTGAAGACCCATGAGGCGGCGCACAATTGGCCCAGCGTCGTCCGGGTTAGGAGAGGGTTTGGCCGGCCGGGATGTCCTTGTCTCATCATGCTCTAGCAACTGCTGTGGCGGGCGCTGACACGTTCACCAGTTGTACAGTGTTTCCTACGACACATTGGTGCGTCTGGCTTCTGGGTTAAGTGAGTAGTGCGGCTTGGCAGGGTTGTGATTCGGAGGACTCACGGTTCTCGACCACCTCTCCCGAGTCAGTACGGGAGTTGCAGAGATGGGACAAGACTGTAACTACCAATTGGAGGTAAAAAGTACAAAAATAATAACTATAACTATATATATATATATATATATATATATATATATACACACACACACAATTTAATGGACTTCACTTGCTTGGTAGCTATGTGTAACGGTTGTCTTCGTCGTTGGACGACGAGTATGAAATATCGGACCAATGCGCAGCGTGGTACATGTTCATGATATTTTATTTACTGAACACTGAAATACAAAATAACAATGTGAGAAAAACGAAACAGTCATGTAAGGTGCAGAAAACACTAAACATAAAAGAATCACCCACAAAACACAGGTGGGAAAAGGCTACCTAAGTATGCTTCTCAATCAGAGACAACGAACGACACCTGCTTCTGATTGAGAACCATACTAGGCCAAACATGTAGAAAATATAACATAGACAACCCACCCCAACCCATGCCATGAACAACCTAAAACAAAGACATAAAAAATAAACTAAGGTCAGAACATGACACTATGTTATTTTTTTACAGGATGGCTAGCATGGAGAATGTCTAGTTACAAATCAGGATCAATGAGTTACAGTCAATTTATTTGCTTAAATTTATGGTGGTGTACCAGAATTCTAAAATGGTAATAGTTTAGGCAGATCCAGGAAGTGGAGGGGTTGTGTTTTTATGCGGCCAGTGGAGTGCCAATGACATCCATATTAGCTAGCAACATTGTCCTTGAAATTAATTTAATTATAGATAATTATGGTGATAATAATTCATAATTGCCAGCTATATTTACCCAATCTTATACCTCCACATGTGATGTTGTTGTTGTTTGTTCTTAGCATGTACAGTAAAAGTCAAAAGTTTGGACACACCTACTCATTCCAGGGTTTTTCTTTACTTTTACTATTTTCTACATTGTAGAATAATAGTGAAGACATCAAAACTATGAAATAACACAATCATGTAGTAACCAAAAAATGTATGTTTTATATTTGAGATTTTTCAAAGTACCACCCTTTGCCTTGATGACAGCTTTGCACAATCTTGGCATTCTCTCAACCAGCTTCATGAGCTTGTCACCTGGAATGCATTTCAATTTAAAGGTGTGCTTTTTAAAAGTACATTTGTGGAATTTCTTTCCTTTTTAATGCATTTGAGCCAATTAGTTGTGTTGTGACAAAGTAAGGGTGGTATACAGAAAATGGCCCTATTGGTAAAAGACCAAGTCCATATTATGGCAAAAACAGCTTAAATAAGCAAGAGAAACGACAATCCATTATTTAAGACATGAAGTTAATCCGGAAAATCCGGACTTCATGATAAATGTCATGTAAGCACACTCATTTTGGAAGTTATCATTCTGAAACTTTGCACAAGTACTGTTGCCCTCTTATGTTTTCACTGAAATTGTCCCCATCATCCTATCTGAATGTTTGTTTTATCTTGTTCATTTTAAAGATGATGATACAACAATAAAAATAAAAAACATATGTTTTTTTCCATTGTATTATCTAAACCAGATCTATTGTGTTATATTCTCCTACATTCAATTCACATTTACACAAATTTCAGAGTGTTTTCTTTCAAATGATAGCAAGAAAATGCATATCCTTGGTACTGTGCCTAAGCTCCAGGCAGTTAGATTTGGGTATGTCTTCAGGCAGAAATGAAAAAAAGTAGAGGTTTTAATGTGACCCTGGAGGGAGAGTTTACAGTCTAACCAGACACCTAGGTATTTGTAGTTGTCCACATATTCTAAGTCAGAACCGCCCAGAGCAGTGATGCTGGAAGGGCGGGCAGGTGTGGACAGCGATCGGTTGAAGAGCATGCATTTAGTTTTACTTGCATTTAAGAGCAGTTGGAGGCATTTAAGAGAGTTGTATGGCATTGAAGCTCAACTGGAGGTTAGTTAACACAGTATCCAAAGAAGGGCCAGAGGTATACAGAATGGTGGCGTCTGTTTAGAGGTGGATCAAAGAATCACCAGCAGCAAGAGTGACATCATTAATGTATAAAGAGAAGAGAGTCGGCCCGAGAATTGAACCCTGTGGCACCCCCAGAGAGACTGCCAGAGGTCCGGACAACAGGCCCTCCAATTTGACATACTGAACTCTATCAGAGAAGTAGTTGATGAACCAGGCGAGGCAATCATTTGAGAAACCAAGGCTGAGGAGTCTGCCAATAAGAATATTGTGATTGACAGAGTCGAAAGCCTTAGCCAGGTCGATGAATACGGCTGCACAGTAATGTCTCTTATCGATGGCGGTTATGTTTAGGACATTGAGAGTGGCTGAGGTGCACCCGTGACCAGCTCTGAAACAATATTGCATAGCGGAGAAGGTATGGTGGGATTTAAAATGGTCGGTAATCTGTTTGTTAACTTGGCTTTCGAAGATCTTAGAAAGGCAGGGTAGAATAGATATAGGTCTGTATAGGTCTGGTTGCAGGCAATGAGGCAGTGATCGCTGAGATCTTGGTTGAAAACAGCAGAGGTGTAGGGCAAGTTGGTTATGATGATATCTATGATATCTACGAGGGTGCCCGTGTTTACGGATTTGGGGTTGTGCCTGGGGGGTTCATTGATAATTTGTGTGAGATTGAGGGCATCAAGCTTCGATTGTAGGATGGCCAGGGTGTTAAGCATGTCACAGTTTAGGTCACCTAGCTCTAGGTGCACAAGCTCTAAAGATATATGTGGTGCAATCAATTTACATATGGTGTCCAGGGCACAGCTGGGAGCAGAGGGTGGTCTATAGCAAGCGGCAACGGTGAGAGACTTGTTTCATGAAAGATGGATTTTTAAAAGTAGAAGTTCGAATTGTTTGGGTACAGACCTGGATAGTAAGACAGAACTCTGCAGGCTATCTCTGCAGTAGATTGCAACACTGCCCTCTTTGGCAGTTCTATCTTGTCGGAAAATGTTATATTTAGGGATGGAAATTTCAGGGGTTTTGGTGGACTTCCTAAGCCAGACACGGCTAGGACATCCGTGTTGGCAGAGTGTGCTAAAGCAGTGAATAAAGCAAACTTAGGGAGGAGGCTTCTAATGTTAACATGCATGAAACCAAGAATTTTACGGTTACAGAAGTCAACAAATGAGAGCACCTGGGGAGTAGGAGTGGAGCTAGGCACTGCAGGGCCTGGATTAGCCTCTACATCACCAGAGGAACAGAGGAGGAGTAGGATGAGGATACGGCTGTTAGGAAAATTATGATACAATAGTCTTATTTTAAATGAAACTGTAACTAAGTAAACTTATACTCTGTTTTATTATATCTGATTAACAAATGAGTTCATAAGAAGGGAGTAATTAATTAAAGTTAATGAACACCATTCCAACTAGGAAGAAAGGAATGGTTTGGGGATTAAGTTAACAGATAAGGTAGTTAACCTATGGTTGAACCGACAAAACTGAGCTCTGGGGTGTTTTAGATAAGGCAGTGAGTGCATTCCTAGGTTTTCTGTTAATTAGAACTGTCAGCTAAGTGGTGATCCATAATGGTGAGGAGTCAAAAGTATTTTTTTTGTGTGTGTTGTGTGTCCTGTGTATGTGCTAGGGGGTCAGAATGAACTCAGAATGAACTTTTAAAGTTTCCTTTGACCCGGTCGAGAGGCGGAGATTCATTTTAGGAGCAATGAAATGACGTCATGTTATTGTATATAAACTGTTGCTCGTGGTAACGTGGCTGCGCGCTCCGAGAATAAATTCTGTTACCTATTATTGATGAGACTGGTCTCCGTCTATTTTATGCAAACAAGAATCTTACAAATTCTCATAAAATAGATTAAGGGAATTCAATTAATGAAAACACATTGGTATAATTCAATTACAGTAACAACGGCTAAAGGCTATCAGGACTGGTCGTTTAATGCGTTCAGACCAGAGAGTAAAAGGAGCAGGTTTCTGGATGTGAGAGAATTGATTCAAGGCATAATTTACAGACAGGGGAATGGTAGGATGTGAGTACATTGGAGGTAAACCTAGACATTGAGTAATGATGAGAGAGATATTGTCTCTTGAAACATTTAAACCAGGTGATGTCACCGCATGTGTGGGAGGTGGAACTAAATGGTAGGTTAAGTAATATTGAGCAGGGCTAGAGGCTCTACAGTGAAATAAGACAATAATCACTAACCAGGACAGTAATGGACAAGGCATATTGATTTTAGGGAGAGGCGTGCGTAGCCGGATGATCAATAGGGGTCCAGTGAGTGGTTGGGCTGGCTGGAGGCGATTCAGACAGCTAGCAAGCCCATGCTTGGTCTAGAAAGCTAGCAGAAGGGCCTTAGAAGGACGTCTAGACGGAGGAAAGTCTGTTTTGGCCTCCGCTTGCGGTGACGTCAATAGACCAGTCTTGATGGATTAGTAGAATTCCGAGTAGCAGAGGGGTTCAAGTCTAATTGGCAAAATAGGTATAGTGGCCCAAGAAATTGGCCGATGGATCTATACAGTTAACAGTCCAAGACAGCTAGGAGCTAGCGGTCCGCGGGTAGCGGATGGGCATTCAGGGGTGGTCGCGTTGTAGAGGCCAGTTGAGTACTCTCTCGAGCAGATTACGCTGTAGTCCAGTCGTGAAGGATCGGCAGGGTTCTGTTCCCCATACCAGCAGTAGAAGGGGTCTGGGTATTGTAGCCCAGGAGTGGCTGATGGGCCTTTTTTGCTAACCGGGAGAAAGGGCCTAGCATGGGCTAGCTCCAGGCTAATTGGTGCTTGCTCCGGGACCGACGTTAGCCATTACTCGGATAGCAGCTAGCTAGCTGCGAAGATCCAGGTGAAAAATACACAGGGGATAATGGGGAAGATGGGCGACACCTGGAGGGTGGTGGAGACAAAGACAGGTAAAACAGATCAGGGTGTGACAGCATCAAATGAACTGGCCTCCACAACCACCCAATTGAGATGGTGTGGGATGAGTTGGAATGCAGAGTGGAGGCAAAGCAGCCAACAAGTGCTCACCATATCTGGGAACTCCTTCCAGACTGTTGGAAAAGCATTCCAGGTGAAGCTGGTTGTGAGAATGCCAATAGTGTGCAAATCTGTTATCAAGGCAAAGAGTGGCTACTTTGGAGAATCTAAAATATATTTTCATTTGTTAAACACTTTTTTGGTTACTATAGATTTTGATTTCTTCACAAAACTAGAAAATAGGAAAAATAAAGAAAAACTCTTGAATGAGTAGGTGTGTCCAAACCTTCGACTGCTGCTGTATGTCGGCCAATGGAAACGGTCATTAATTGTGAATAAGTGAGTGCAAGCGTGACTCTGGAGATATTATTCCTACTTTATTCTCAACATTTTATTTCGATATTATTCTGGAAATTTTGAAACTTTATTCACTAAATAAAATGTTCAATTTATTTTCAAAAACGTATTTCAACTTTAGTCTCAATTTCAACTATTAACTATTCTGATAGAATTTAGTTTTTGAAATACTAACCTTGCAAAAACAAAACATCTGCGTAGAGGAGATTGGGGTTTGGAGAACCACCCTTGTTTCTAGGAAACTACACACAAAATTAATCATCTGACAAAATATCTGCGAAGAGGTCATCATTTCATAGAGTCTGTGAATGAAGAAACCACTCGGAAAAAGTGATAAGCAAGTTAGGTAAATAGAAAAAGTTTTTTTCACCAGGTCAAATTTATTTGTGAGGTTTCATGATGCTTGTATCTAAACCAAGGTAGATACTTTCAAGATTGTTCTATATATCAGTTGCAGTCTCTATAAGCTTCAATATGAGGTCCTAAACCTAGCAAGAAAGTGCATCCTTGTAGCTGTGTGGCTAATATAGTCAAAATGTTTGCCATGGGGTAAGTTAGATCGATTAATTTATTAGTCACATGCACAGGGTGTAATGTAATTGCAGGGTACAGTAAAATTATTGATCCAATGGTTGAGCCAATGGCAATTTGAGCATATGTAAGTGTTTTCTTCCCAGGTCTAATGCAAGGCAAATGAAGTAACAAATCAAATCAAACTTTTTGTCACATGCGCTGAATACAACAATTGTAGACTTTACCGTGAAATGCTTACTTACAAGCCCTTAACAAACAGTGCAGTTCAAGAAGAGTTAAGAAAATATTTACCAAGTAGACTAAAATAAAAAGTAACACAATAAGAATAACAATAGTGAGGCTATATACAGGGGGCTCAGGTACAGAGTCAGTGTGCAGGGGTACAGGTTAGTTGAGGTAATTTGTACATGTAGGTGGGGGTGAAGTGACCATGCATAGATAATAAACAGCGAGTAGCAGCAGTGTACAAAAGGGAGGGGGGGGGGGGGGTCAATGTAAATTGTCCTGTGGCGATTTTATTAATTGTTCAGCAGTCATATGGTTTGGGGGTAGAAGCTGTTGAGGAGCCTTTTGGTCATAGACTTGGCACCCCAGTAACGCTTGTCGTGCGGTAGCAGAGAAAACAGTCTATAACTTGGGTGACTGGAGTCTGACAATTTTATGAGCTTTCCTCTGACTCTGCCTATTGTATAGGTCCTGGATGGCAGGAAGCTTGGCCCCAGTGATGTACTGGGCTGTTCGCATTACCCTCTGTAGCGCCTTACGGTCAGATGCCGAGCAGTTGCCATACCAGGCTGTGATGCAACCGGTCAGGATGCTCTCTGATGCAGCTGTAGAACCTTTTGAGGATCTGGGGTCCCATGCCAAATCTTTTCGGGCTCCTGAGGGAGGTTTTGTCATGCCCTCTTCACGACTGTCTAGGTATGTTTGGACCATGATAGTTTATTGGTGATGTGGAAGGAACTTGAAACTCTTGTTCCGCTCCACTAAAGCCCCGTCGGTGTTAATGGGGGCGTGTTCGGCCCACCCTTTCCTGTAGTCCATGATCAGCTCCTTTGTCTTGCTCACAATGATGGAGAGGTTGTTGTCCTGGCACCACACTGCCAGTTCTTTGACCTCCTCCCTATAGGCCGTCTCATTGTTGTCGGTGATCAGGCCTACCACTGTTGTGTCGATAGCAAACTTAATGATGGCGTTGGAGTCGTGTTTGGCCACGCAGTCGTGGGTAAACAAGGAATACACGAGTACACACCACTGAGGGAACCCAGTGTTAAGGACCAGTGTGACAGATGGTCCAATAGGACAATCTTAATCGTAGGTCATCAATTTGATTTTCCAATGATTGCACGTCAGCAAGAAGTATGGATGGCAGTGGGAGTTTACTCAATCGCCTACGGATTCTCAGAAGGCTGCCCGATCTGCGTCCCCTTTTCCTGCGTCTTTTCTTCACACAAAAGTCGTGGAACTGTTCCAGTGAAAGCAGGATATCCTTCTCGTCAGACTCGTTAAAGGAAAACAATTCTTCCAATCCGCGGTGAGTAATCGCTGTTCTGATGTTCAGAAGTTATTTTCGGTGATAAGAGATGGAGCAGCAACATTATGTACACAATAAGTAAAAAAATATGTTACACATAACGCAAAAAAATAATAATAATAGCACAATTGGTTGGGAGAATGTAAAACGTCAGCCATGTTTTTCGGCGTCATCTTGGTCCAGAGCCTGGCCTATGATAAAATTGTTTAAAAAGGTACCAAGAGTTAGGTATTAAGCCTGTGTTAAAGATGCTTATAATGACTAAATAATCTGTATGGTGATGATTTCTATATTTGAAAGTGACATATCTTGAAAACTTGATCGCTGACAAGCAAAACATTTTTTGTCAACAATGGACTAGTGAGGTCTGAGTGAAGTCTCAAGTCTTTGAGCACGAGTCTGAGTTAAGTATTGAGTCTTTAAACGATTCCGACTCAAGTCTTAAGTCTCCTCTCTTTCCTGGTTCAAATCCCCAAGCCATCTAGGTGAAGAAATAGGTGAAAAAATATTTTAATGTGCCCGTGAGCAAGGCAATTAACCCTAATTGTTCCTGTAAGTTGTTCTGGGTAAGAGCATCTGCTAAATTACTTAAATGTTACTGTGCCAGGCAACAATGCAAAAGTCCCACTCCCCTCTGTGTTTCAACAGCATGTAATTGAAGATCAGGAGAGTGAAAGCTCATTCTGAGGGAAAATAGCAATCTTTCCTAAACACAAGGTAAGCTCTTATCCATACCTAAGGCATCACTTGAAATAAGATTAGACCCCATTCAATGTATCAATCCAGGGGACACATATGATCCTTCTTGCGCTGGGATTAGTTAATCTTCACAGTAGCCTCATTTATACCGGTTACAAACACGCATCCTTTGTCCTGATCTCGTCCACATTCTGATTGTGCCCACATTTGTAGACAGGCGTAGACGATCATAATGCGTCTTTTAATCGTCTACACCCGTCTAATAAAGTAGGCACGATCAGAATGAGGACAAGATCAGGACAAAGGACCTATGTCGAACCAGGTACAAACATGGCTAGAGTGAAATGAATTGAAACTCAATTGTTTATTGTTGTAATCGAAAGGATCATGCCAATACCACCAACTTCCAATTACCCTCTGGACATGCCCTGTCTCCTGCCAACTCACCACACCTGAACTCACTACGATAATCACCATTCCTCTCCCTTGCTCTACAGTCCACCCTAGTCCTTTTCTTTATATATAATGTAATTTTTTTGCACACAGCATGCCACACTCACCTGGCTCAAAATCACCTTTGAAAAAAAAGAAATGCATTAATTAAATTGAAATAACAAATGCCACCCATCATCAGCAGGGAAATGATATTATTTTGTGCAGGCTTCACTGTGTTTGAACTCTTCTGTGCACTGTGGCATGATGTGCTGTGATGCAGAATGCAAAATAGTGTACTGCATATGTAGATTCAGCAGGACATATTCACAATCTGGAGAGATTGCAATGTCAATCAGAAGCCTTGCAAGAAGGTTCCTCTCCCCAATTAGAGAAAGAGAGGGGAACAGCAGGAGAGGGGAGCAGAACAGATGAACATGTTATCTATCCCACATAAACAAGATAAGGCCAGTCTATTGGCCCTCCAAGGCTCTGCAAACTTAACGGTTATGGAGTTCCCTACCTCACCTTTGCTATCTCTCTGTTCTTTCCCTCGGTCTCTGACACTCTCTCTGCATCCCCTCCCATTTTTTCAATCACTACCTTCCCCCATTCCATCCGGTGTTTCACACTGTTTTACATAACACTATCCACATTTCTGGTGATTAAGTGCATGCACCCACACACCCATGAATGCACAAACACTTACAGAAACACACACACAGAAACACACACACACACACACACACATGCAATAATCCGCAAACAACATTCACAATGTTGAACATGATGGTGGCTGGTGAGTCTTTGATGTATTTCCTGGGCGTGTCTGTTAAAGGAACCCTGCTTGTCATCACTATCCAGCGGTGCTACAAAGGTCTGAAATGTACATCAAAACTTGACCCTTTAGCCAGAAATGCCATAACAAAACAATGCCTACTTGGCTGAACGTTCAGCGATATTTTCACATTTGTTCTGTCTGGCATGACTATATAGAGACGACTTTAGGAGGGACTTCTTCACCATGTACTGTATCATTTCGGAAAAAAGATCTTTAGGATTCAAAAAAGTTTAATAATGGCTTCCAGTTATTCATTTATTGTTATTTGATTATTAATTAAGTTATATTCACAAAAAATGTTTTGTAGTATTGGGCTGTGTCAGTGGTGGCCTTGGTCATATTACATTGTCTTGTGCATAATTAACTTTCACTTTTCTGTAAAAACAACCCTTTCTTGGTAATGACAAATGCACCAACAAGAAAAATATCAGCTTCACAAGAACAAATCATTAACACACACACACACACACACACACACACACACACACACACACACACACACACACACACACACACACACATATTCACACATTTTCAAGCTCATAATTGGGCACTCTCCTCAAACAATAGCATGGTATTCTTTCACTGTAATAGCTACTGTAAATTGGACAGCGCAGTTAGATTAACAAGAATTTAAGCTTTCTGCCCATATCAGATATGTCTATGTCCTGGGAAATGTTCTCGTTACTTATAACGTCATGCTAATCACATTAGCGCACATTAGCTCAACCGTCCCGAGGTTAAATGTACAACCAGAGGGTAGTTAACAAAACATCTGCCACGCTGATCCTCAACACAGGGGCCCCTCAGGGGTGTGTGGTCAGTCCCCTCCTGTACTCCCTGTTCACGCATGACTGCAAGGGCAGGCACGACTCCAACCACCATCATTAAGTTTGCTGATGACACAACAGTGATTAGCCCTGATCACCGACAACAACGAGACAGCCTATAGGGAGGAGTTTAGAGAAATGGACGTGTGGTGCCAGGACAACAACCTCTCCCTCAACGTGATCAAGACAAAGGAGATGATTGTGGACTACAGGAAAAAAAGAGTACCGAGCACGCTCCTATTTTCATCGACGGGGCTGTAGTAGTGCAGGATGATTTTTTTTTTTTTAATTTAATTTGAGAACAAGTTCTCATTTACAACTGCGACCTGGCCAAGATAAAGCAAAGCAGTGCAACACAAACAACACAGAGTTACACGTGGGATAAACATGGTCCAAGCACACCAAGACAGTCATGAAGAGGGCACGACAAAATCT
This sequence comes from Oncorhynchus nerka, assembly GCF_034236695.1. Taxonomy (NCBI): domain Eukaryota; kingdom Metazoa; phylum Chordata; class Actinopteri; order Salmoniformes; family Salmonidae; genus Oncorhynchus; species Oncorhynchus nerka. The sequence continues at coordinate 62,024,028 of NC_088404.1, read as the reverse complement.
ATTCCCCCTCAGGAGTATGGGTCCTCAGATCCTCAAGATCCTCAAAATGTTCTACAGATGCACCATCGAGAGCACTGGTTGCATCATCGCCTGGTATGGCAACTGCTCGGCCTCCGACCGCAAGGCACTACAGAGGGTAGTGCGAATGGCCCAGTACATCACTGGGGCAAAGCTTCCTGCCATCCAGGACCTCTATACCAGGCGGTGTCAGAGGAAGGCCCCCTCCAGTCACCCTAGTCATAGACTGTTCTCTGTGCTACCGCACGTCAAGCGGTACTAGAGCGTCAAGTCTAGGTCCGAGAGGCTTCTAAATTGCTTCTACCCCCAAGCTAATATACTCCTGAACATCTATTCAAATGGATACTCTAACTATTTGCATTGACCCCCCCCCATCTTTTACACCGCTGCTACTCTCTGTTGTTGCCATCTATACATAGTCACTTTAATAAATCTACTCACATGTACATATTACCTCAATTACCTCGACTAACCGGTGCCCCGCACATTGACTCTGTACCGGTACCGCCTGTATATAGTCTCGCTGTTGTTATTTTACTGCTGCTCTTTAATTACTTGTTACTTTTATTTCTCTTTTTTTCTTATTTTTTAAACTGCGTTGTTGGTTAGGGGCTCGTAAGTAAGCATTTCACTCTAAGGTTGTTGTATTCGATGCATGTGACTAATACAATATGATTTTGTTTGACACTCACACACCCTTACAAAAAAAGTAACTCGCTCACTAGAGGATTACACTATATAATAACACTATTACGCTATTAGAGGAGTTTAAAGAAGCAATACTTAATTTAAACATTAAAGTGTTGTCCCCTCCACAGTTTCGGTAAAAAGCTGAGGGATGGGGCTGCAACCACTTTCAAATCCATGACTATGCTATGAATGCAACGACTGACCACACATTATATAAAAATGATAGTTTTAACCATGTATTTAGGCTATACAGTGTTTGTTTATATCTACTTTGCTTATAAACAATATAGTAAATGTGGAGTTTCTTACACAAGAAACTGCAAATTTGATTTTCACATTTTTGAATTTCAAGTTCACATGTGAAAGACAATCACATGTAAAAAAATCTAATTTGCAGTTTAATATGTGAAACACTTAAACATGTTCAAATCTAATTTTCACATGTGGAATTGCAAGTTCACAGGTGAATCTCTTTTTCATATATCAAACTGCAAATGTGAATTTTACATGTAGAGTTTTTACATGGGAACCTGCAAATTATATTTATTTTACTTGAGTGATTGTCACATGTTTAACATGTGAAAAGGCAAATGTGATTTTCACATGTGAATGTTTTTCACAGCGTGAGGTGAAAACGTACTGTTCTCCTCATGTGAAAAGGTGGTATTAACATGTGAACTCTAAATGTAATGTGAAAATATGGTTGCACATGTGAAATGTAAGATCAATGTGAAAATAGCTATTTCACATGTGAAAATTTGATTGCAAATGTAAAAATGGAATTTCAAATTTGAAAATTAGATTTTCACATGTGAAACTGAAAAGGTTCACATGTTTTTTTGTTGTTATAAGAGCACACACACACACACCCCAAATCCAACCGCACACATATTTGTGGTGAAATTGCTCGAGAAGGACATTGCAACTGTGTATGCAACTTTGCCATTTGGCTAGTCAAAACCATTGTCCGTTGGGACCAGCCTGAAGAATCTGGCAGACAGTGTGTGTTCGCTGGTTTCTACTGTGCCATCCTTCAGCCCAAGACTGTCATTTTCATTCTCATGCTTCAGTAATGTGGACAGGAGAGCGACCAGAAATGTTTCAACACAGAGGCATGGCCAGCAGGACTGTATGTGTGTGTTTGTGTGTGTGTGCGTGTGTGCCTCAGTCAACACAAAGTTAGAAGAAGCGCCAGGAGTCTGGCGCACTGCTGATGAAGTCTTTTCAGTTCCAGAGAAGCACACACACAGGCTTACTAATGATCGGTGGCAGCATGTTGTGTGTGCGAGTGTGTTCCACAAAAAAATGGGCATTACTAGAATGGCCAAATCCCCAGCCAACTGCAACAGAGGCTATTAACAAAACTGTTTCTTTGTTAGCATTTTTTTAAAGAGAGGCGCCAAGCAATTAATCGTCTGCCTTAAGTATGAGAGTAAACTGTGCTACTGCAGAGAACATACACACTGGCAAACAGTGATGCAAGAACCCATTCAATAGAACCAGCTGAAGGTATTGCTTGGCTGTGACCTATATTTCTCTTCTTTATTATCAAATGATAAAGTACCATATTTCGTGGGCCAATTGACATCATCAACATTTGCTCAGTGCTTTTGGCAGCGATAACCGTGCAGTGTACAGACATGTCTAAAGTCCAGCAGATGATGAATGGGAGGAGGCTGAGAAATCAACACTGAGGAGGGATATCCATGAGGCTTATTTATTATTGAATGAATCTATTGTCTTTTCCTTTAACAAAAATGATCTTTGTACAGAAAGTTTTAAAAAATGTACTCCATCAAAAACATTGTTTTATCTATTTCTCATTTCTGGTCGAGTTCCTCCCGTACACCTTATTTCTTTCAACTTTATCCAGCTATCATTTTTTAAATAAATACAATGTAAATTATATGATAACCTTTTCGGGAACATTTTTTTGGAGAGCCTACAGATCTGTGAAAACATCAAAGAACCCAGCATTCGCCACGATGCATTCACTACCTCTCTCTCAAGAAAGCCGTGGGAAACTCAGAGATACTTTGAACAAGGTTTCAATATTGAGAATGTTATTGAAGCAAAGATAGACTGCACTTGAATTATTAAAACAATATTAAAACATGGTCTCTTATTTGAACATTTGCATCCCATGGATTGCAGCCATTGACTACTCATGTCAAAGCATCTGACCTTTCTACATTTTACTAAGTAGATGACCTGGGATTCTGTTTCGCTACCGAAGTGATTGAGAAGTACATAGTTTCTGGTCTAGAGGATCTTTCAGTATCTACTGTATCTGCTTGGTCAAAACTGATAAGCACCCACAAAGCTGGGAAATGGGACATGAGGTTCCACTATACATCGATATGCTTCATTATACTGCTCGAACCCTGTACACTCAATTCTGAATTGAACTGAGAATGCCTCATGAATTGCTGCTGCTACTCTCTGTTTATCGCTGCTGCTACTCTCTGTTTATCATATATGCACAGTCACTTTAACTGTACATACTGCCTCAATTGGCCCGACCAACCAGTGCTCCCGCACAATGGCTAACCGGGCTATCTGCATTGTGTCCCACCACCCACCACCCGCCAACCCCCCTCTCTGTTCATCATATATGCATAGTCACTTTAACCATATCTACATGTACATACTACCTCAATCAGCCTAACTAACATGCTGACCAGACCGGACACACCGCGTGTGCGAGCGTTGCAAAATAAATGTAGAAATCCATGTTATTCAATTATTGCACCCACACTGCTCGCACGCACCAATGAGCGTCTGCGATGCCAAGGGCTAAAATAGAGCTCCTTTCTATTTCTGACGCAGATCGCGCTGAAAGTCCTGCCTCTCCCATCTCCTTATTGGTTTATAGAAGCAGGTACCCGTGTGCCATCTCCTCATTGGTTATACCCACATGGGTGATTGAAAGACGAACTGTTTTGCGGTATTCGTGGTAATACTATGAAGGTTTAGATGCCAATTACCATATAAGTTCAAAGATGAAAAAGCCTGGAAGGAGGAGAGATGACTAGAAACGATTCGGTTGGTTGTTTTATGTGTGGATTAATTGTCGGAGTAGAGGACCTTGTGCATTTCAGGTCAAATAACAACTCAATGTTTATATCCCAGGACAAATTATCTAGCAACAGCAAGCTAGCTAAATAGGACAAATTAGCTAGCAAGTGCAAGCTAACTAGCTAAATTGCCATACATGTTTAATGCTTTTTTGACCTGTCCCAAATGAATGTCATTGGTTCAGAGTTTGTTTTGAACTAGTAAGCAGGATACAGAATTGCAAATCGAATTTGAATTAAATCTATTGGGTGTAGTCTATACAAATATACACTGAGTATACAAAACATTAGGAACAAATTCCTAATATTGAGTTGCACCCCCTTATGTCCTCAAAACAGCCTCAATTGGTCAGGGCATGGACTCCAGGACATGTTGACTCCAATGCTTCCCACAGTTGTGTCAAGTTGGCCTGATGTCCTTTGGGAAACCGTTGAGCGTGAAAAACCTGCAGTGTTGCAGTTCTTGACACACTCAAACTGGTGCCCCTGGCATCTACCACCATACCCTGTTCAAAGGAACTTAAATATTTTGTCTTGCTCATTCACCCTCTGAATGGCATACATACACAATTCATGTCTCAGTTGTCTCAAGGCTAGAGCTACCCCCGTACTTTTTTCAATTTCTGCCTGAAGACATACCCACATCTAACTGCCTGTAGCTCAGGCACAGAACCCAGGATATTCTTGGTACCATTTGAAAGAAAACACTCGGAAGTTTGTGTCAATGTGAATTGAATGTAGGAGAATATAACACAATAGATCTGGTTTAGATAATACAATGAAAAAAAAAAACATACGTTTTTTATTTTTTATTGTTGTATCATCATCTTTAAAATGAACAAGATAAAACAAACATTCAGATAGGATGATGTGGACAATTTCAGTGAAAAACATAAGAGGCCAACAGTACTTGTGCAAAGTGTCAGAACGATAACTTCCAAAATGAGTGTGCTACATGACATTTCTCATGAAGTCACCCAGGTGTCCCACACAAGTAGCCCAAATGTACCCAAGTGGCCAAATTGGTGAAGTTATACATTTTGAATGGCATAACTATATACAAAATACCAAAATGGTATTCTTAACACCCCCCCCCCCCAAATGGAGAAAAAACATGAAAAAATATATATACATTTACAAAATAACACTTTCAATATTTGGAAGATCCTCAGTCCTCTACACAATATTATGCTGCTGATGCCAGGTGCCATAGAACATCCATGCCTGCAGAAATACATTTGGGCAGATGAACACCACTTGTGGCAGGAGCTGGATGAACCAGCTTCAGTGGGGGATGGACACCTTGGCACTGGGGGCTCCCATTCAGAGTCAGTCTTCCAACACATAAACATTACATATTGCCGTTTACCTCAGCTCATTGGCTATCTACCCAGCTAGATTTCAAGACATCCCGGAGTCGCATCTTCACTGTTGAAGTTGAGACTGGTGTTTTGCGGGTACTATTTAATAAAGCTGCCAGTTGAGGACTTGTGAGGCATCTTTTTCTCAAACTAGACACTCTAATGTACTTGTCCTCTTGCTCAGCTGTGCACCGGGGCCTCCCACTCCTCTTTCTATTCTGGTTAGAGACAGTTTGCAATGTTCTGTGAAGGGAGTAGTACACAGCGTTGTACGAGATATTCAGTTTCTTGGCAATTTCTCGCATGGAATAGCCTTCATGTCTCAGAACAAGAATAGACTGACGAGTTTCAGAAGAAAGTGCGTTGTTTCTGGCCATTTTGAGCTTGTAAACGAACCCACACATGCTGATGCTCCAGATACTCAACTAATCTGAAGAAGGCCAGTTTTATTGCTTCTTCAATCAGCATAGCAGTTTTCAGCTGTGCTAACATAATTGCAAAAGGGTTTTCTAATGATCAATTTGCCATTTAAAATGATACATTTGGATTAGCTAACACAACGTGCCATTGGAACACAGGAGTGATGGTTGCTGATAATGGGCCTCTGCACGCCTATGTAGATATTCCATAAAAAATCTGTTTCCAGCTACAATTTACAACATTAACAATGTCTACACTGTACTTCTGATCAATTTGATGTTATTTTAATGGATAAAAAATGCAGCTTTTCTTTCAAAAACAAGGACATTTCTAAATGACCCCAAACTTTTGAACGATAGTCTATGTTCATTAATGTGTTCGAAAACCACGTATTGCTTCACGTGATTTAAAAAATAAATAATTTGAAGGGCGTTCCCATGCATTCCCCCTAATTCCATCCCTGTATACCATGTTGGGGGATAGAAGTGGACCATTCCCATAAAAAAATGATCTACAGGCTTCAAGAGGTGGCTACTGTAACGGCTTTCTTCTGTGGACGAAGCAGAGGACCAAAGAGCAGCGTGGTTAGCGTTCATCATGTTTAATAAAGGCGATAAACGTGAACACTACAGAATACAAAACAACAAATGTGAAAAAAAACGAAACAGTTCTGTCTGGTGCAGACACACGAAGACAGAAGACAACCACCCACAAAACCCAATACAAAACAGGCTACCTAAATATGGTTCACAATCAGAGACAATGACTAACACCTGCCTCTGATTGAGAACCATATCAGGCCAAACATAGAAACGGGAAAACTAGACACACAACATAGAATGCCCACTCAGCTCACGTCCTGAACAACACTAAAACAAAGAAAACACAAAATAACTATGGTCAGAACGTGACAGCTACACCATGCAAGAGCTTAATTGATAAAGATGTCAAGTGTACTACATCTATTTACTACCCATTTAGTATGTATTTACGAGATAAATAAATGTTTAGTGTTGGTAGAACCAAATGAAGTTAAAAAAAATGTATCTCACTCACTCACTCACTCACTCACTCACTCACTCACTCACTCACTCACTCACTCACTCACTCACTCACTCACTCACTCACTCACTCACTCTCCTGGACCTTCCTTGACCAGTGTGCCCCTGTGCCCAGTCGGGAGTAATGAACGCAGGGATAATTGACCACATGGGAATTAACCATGACTATGTCCCAAATGGCACTCTACCTAGCCAATGAGTAAATATTTACAGCGCACCATCCAAAAGGTACAAAAACCACCTTGCAGAGAAGTCAGGATTTTCTTTGAGCTAAAACAAATAGAGCAATCATGCAAATAAGTACTGTGAGGGAAAAAAAGTATTCGATCCCCTGCTGATTTTGTATGTTTGCCCACTGACAAAGAAATGACTACAATAAATCTTGTAGTTGGCCAGCAGGTTTGCACACATCTCAGGAGCGATTTTGTCCCACTCCTCCATGCAGATCTTCTCCAAGTCATTAAGGTTTCGAGGCTGACGTTTGGCAACTCGAACCTTCAGATCCCTCCACAGATTTTCTATGGGATTAAGGTCTGGAGACTGGCTGGGCCACTCCAGGACCTTAATGTGCTTCTTCTTGAGCCACTCCTTTGTTGCCATGCTGGAATACCCATCCACTACCCATTTTCAATTCCCTGGCTGAGGGAAGGAGGTTCTCACCCAAGATTTGACGGTACACGGCCCCGTCCATCGTCCCTTTAATGTGGTGTTTTCCTGTCCCCTTAGCAGAAAAACACCCCCAGCGCATAATGTTTACATCTCCATGTTTGACGGTGGGGATGGTGTCCTTGGGGTCATAGGCAGCATTGCTCCTCCTCCAAACACGGCGAGTTGAGTTGATGCCAAAGAACTCCATTTTGGTCTCATCTGACCACAACACTTTCCCCTAGTTGTCCTCTGAATCATTCAGATGTTCATTGGCAAACTTCAGACGGGTGCCTTCTTGAGCAGGGGGACCTTGCGGGCGCTGCAGGATTTCAGTCCATCACGGCGTAGTGTGTTACCAATTGTTTTCTTGGTGTCTATGGTCCCAGCTGCCTTGAGAACATTGACAAGATCCTCCCGTGTAGTTCTGGGCTGATTCCTCACCGTTCTCATGGTCATTGCAACTCCACGAGGTGAGATCTTGCATGGAGCCCCAGGCCGAGGGAGATTGACAGTTCTTTTGTGTTTCTTCCATTTGCGAATAATCGCACCAACTGTTGTCACCTTCTCACCAAGCTGCTTGGCGATGGTCTTGTAGCTCATTCCAGCTTTGTGTAGGTCTACAATCTTGTCCCTGACATCCTCGGAGAGCTCTTTGGTCTTGGCCATGGTGGAGAGTTTGGAATCTGATTGATTGATTGCTTCTGTGGACAGGTGTCTTTTATACAGGTAACAAACTGAGATTAGGAGCACTCCCTTTAAGAGTGTGCTCCTAATCTCAGCTCGTTACCTGTATAAAAGACACCTGGGAGCCAGAAATCTTTCTGATTGAGAGGGGCCAAATACTTATTTCCCTCATTAAAATGCAAATCAATTTATAACATTTTTGACATGCGTTTTTCTGGATTTCTTTTTGTTATTCTGTCTCGCACTGTTCAAATAAACCTACCATTAAGTTTTATAGACTGATCCTTTCTTTGTCAGTGGGCAAACGTACAAAATCATCAAGGGATCAAATACTTTTTTCCCTCACTGTATAGCTCTGGTTAAAAATAACATATGTCCGTTTAACATTACAGAGGTTAAGGGTTGTCCTGTAAAAAGGGGTGATCTGAAAAGTGTCTGCTTTTGAATTGCAGCCTCATTGTTGTGAACGTGATAGAACATGTGTGCGTCCCAATATTATGTCCTTTTTCTATGTGAGCACTTGTTCATTACTACCCATATATAGGATTGGTGATGGAATGGGCTAGGAGTTTACACCATATTTCTCATATTTTCTTTCAAATCAGAGAAAGGAAGTGAACATGTGCACACTTTGAGATGAAGGAGAGATAATTGGGGCATAGTCCATCAGCTTATATCCCCAGCAAATTCCGTTTTAGTTAGCATAAGTTGTCATGGATAACCACTGGTCATATAACGAATAACAGTAGGCCACAAATTATGGAACTTTGCACACATTAGAGCATTAAACTAGCCAATGAGTTCACTGAACTGCATGACACTAAAGGTGACCACTGTTTTACTTCCTGTTTTGACTTCCTGTTTTGACACACAGCTGTACATTTCAATGAAACATGGTGAAGCCCCAAAATTGCCCTCGCTAGAAGCATGTGTTTCAGACATAAGGAAGTGGATGGCTGCAAACTTTCTACTATTAAACTCGGACAAAACAGAGATGCTTGTTCTAGGTCCCAAGAAACAAAGAGATCTTCTGTTGAATCTGACAATTAATCTTAATGGTTGTACAGTCGTCTCAAATAAAACTGTGAAGGACCTCGGCGTTACTCTGGACCCTGATCTCTCTTTTGAAGAACATATCAAGACCATTTCGAGGACAGCTTTTTTCCATCTACGTAACATTGCAAAAATCAGAAACTTTCTGTCCAAAAATGATGCAGAAAAATTAATCCATGCTTTTGTCACTTCTAGGTTAGACTACTGCAATGCTCTATTTTCCGGCTACCCGGATAAAGCACTAAATAAACTTCAGTTAGTGCTGAATACGGCTGCTAGAATCCTGACTAGAACCAAAAAATTTGATCATATTACTCCAGTGCAAGCCTCTCTACACTGGCTTCCTGTCAAAGCAAGGGCTGATTTCAAGGTTTTACTGCTAATCTACAAAGCATTACATGGGCTTGCTCCTACCTATCTCTCTGATTTGGTCCTGCCGTACATACCTACACGTACGCTACGGTCACAAGACGCAGGCCTCCTAATTGTCCCTAGAATTTCTAAGCAAACAGCTGGAGGCAGGGCTTTCTCCTATAGAGCTCCATTTTTATGGAACGGTCTGCCTACCCATGTCAGAGACGCAAACTCGGTCTCAACCTTTAAGTCTTTACTGAAGACTCATCTCTTCAGTGGGTCATATGATTGAGTGTAGTCTGGCCCAGGAGTGGGAAGGTGAACGGAAAGGCTCTGGAGCAACGAACCGCCCTTGCTGTCTCTGCCTGGCCGATTCCCCTCTTTCCACTGGGATTCTCTGCCTCTACCCTGTTACGGGGCTGAGTCACTGGCTTACTGGGGCTCTCTCATGCCGTCCCTGGGGGGTGCGTCACCTGGGTGGGTTGATTCACTGTTGTGGTCGGCCTGTCTGGGTTGGCGCCCCCCCTTGGGTTGTGCCGTGGCGGAGATCTTTGTGGGCTATACTCGGCCTTGTCTCAGGATGGTAAGTTGGTGGTTGAAGATATCCCTCTAGTGGTGTGGGGGCTGTGCTTTGGCAAAGTGGGTGGGGTTATATCCTTCCTGTTTGGCCCTGTCCGGGGGTGTCCTCGGATGGGGCCACAGTGTCTCCTGACCCCTCCCGTCTCAGCCTCCAGTATTTATGCTGCATTAGTTTATGTGTCGGGGGCTAGGGTCAGTTTGTTATATCTGGAGTACTTCTCCTGTCCTATTCGGTGTCCTGTGTGAATCTAAGTGTGCGTTCTCTAATTCTCTCCTTCTCTCTTTCTTTCTCTCTCTCGGAGGACCTGAGCCCTAGGACCATGCCCCAGGACTACCTGACATGATGACTCCTTGCTGTCCCCAGTCCACCTGGCCATGCTGCTGCTCCAGTTTCAACTGGCCTGGGCCCTAGGACCATGTCCCAGGACTACCTGACATGATGACTCCTTGCTGTCCCCAGTCCACCTGGCCATGCTGCTGCTCCAGTTTCAACTGTTCTGCCTTACTATTATTCAACCATGCTGGTCATTTATGAACATTTGAACATCTTGGCCACGTTCTGTTATAATCTCCACCCGGCACAGCCAGAAGAGGACTGGCCACCCCACATATGCTCTCTCTAATTCTCTCTTTCTTTCTCTCTCTCGGAGGACCTGAGCCCTAGGACCGTGCCCCAGGACTACCTGACATGATGACTCCTTGCTGTCCCCAGTCCACCTGACTGTGCTGCTGCTCCAGTTTCAACTGTTCTGCCTTATTATTATTCGACCATGCTGGTCATTTATGAACATTTGAACATCTTGGTCATGTTCTGTTATAATCTCTACCCGGCACAGCCAGAAGAGGACTGGCCACCCCACATAGCCTGGTTCCTCTCTAGGTTTCTTCCTAGGTTTTGGCCTTTCTAGGGAGTTTTTCCTAGCCACCGTGCTTTTACACCTGCATTGTTTGCTGTTTGGGGTTTTAGGCTGGGTTTCTGTACAGCACTTTGAGATATCAGCTGATGTACGAAGGGCTATATAAATAAATTTGATTTGATTTGATTTGATTTTGGTGAACCAAAACCCTCAGTGGAGTATCTGTAACCTGATTGCACTGTAGGGAGGGTAAAGAAGTGGATATAATGTGCGTGGGGGCTCATGCATATGTGCACACTTGTCTGTGTGTTTGTGAGACCTGCTTCTAACAGGTAAACAGGCATTATCTGCTCCCGCCCGTGGCTTGGTCCCCAGACAGTGTGCGTACGCCGTGCACCAGGCTGGCAATTGTGGTTGTGGAGAGAAGCTTTACTATGTTCAGCCATGTTATTAGTGTTAGAGAAAGTTAGCTTGTTGTCTCAGGGTTGGCTGAAACAGGGAGAGGCTCCCCAGACACACTAATGCACCTAAAGCCGTCTGTTTACGTCAGCTCTCCCAGCACACTGTTTGGTTTCTTGAAGGTTTATGGTTTGTTGCGCGGGTAACGTTTCTCTAACGTCGGTTCATCCAATTTTTGGAAAGTGTTCCCTACCAGAAACCAGTCCAGCATTGCTTTCATAACTGCAGGAGGGAATACATTTGGGAACAAACAACCTTCAGACAAAGGATTATGAATAAGACTTTTGCCTCGTGATTTCCCCTGTAGAAAGTCTCATCAGATTTGCGGGTGTTCTATAACATTCCTAGAACGTTTCAATAATAGGCCCTCTTCAAGCTGCTACCGCCACCCATACCCCTCAGTTCCAGTGACAATAGTTTTTTTTGTCTGGTGCTACTAATCCACATTTGGGATTATCATATTGTAATGTAATAAGTATCATTCTGGCCTTTTTCCTTTCTCCAATATAAAATCTTGAGACATAAATGGTTGATATCCTTAACCATTTCTGCAAAATATTAATTTGAATTGTATTGATATGACCGGTAAGGGACAGAGGAAGATATATATTTTTTAGGTCTTCTTTGACCAACTTATTTTGTGATTTATGTTTGAGGATCAGATGCCTATGGTTGAGCTATTTTGGCGAACAGCTGCGGCCAAGGCTTTTAGAAAAATGTTAAACAGTCATGGAGACATTGAACAGCCTTGTCTGGTCCTTCTTAGTAATGTGAATAGATTTGAGATTATATTATTGTTAATTACGGAGGTTTATGGTGAGCTATAGAGCAGTTTAAATAATTTCCATATACACAGAAATATAAAATGCAACATGAAACAATTTCACTGAGTTACAATTCATATAAGGAAATCGGTCAATTTAAATGAATAAATTAGGCCCTAACCTATAGATGTCACGTGACTGGGAATACAGATATGCATCTGTTGGTAACATATTTTATTTGAAATAACCTTTATTGAACTCGGCAAGTCAGTTAAGAACAAATTCTTATTTACAATGACGGCCTACCCCGGCCAAAACCTAACTCAGATGACGCTGGGCCAATTGTGCTCCTCCCCTATGGGGCTCCCAATCATGGCCGGTTGTGATACAGCCTTGAATCGAACCTGGGTCTGTAGTGATAACTCTAGCACTGAGATGCAGTGCCTTAGACCACTGTGCCACTCGGGAGCCCAAATGACAGATACATCAAAAAAAGGTAGAGGCGTGGATCAGAAAACCAGTCAGTGTCTGGTGTGATCACCATTTGCCTCATGCAGCTAGACACATGTCCTTTGCATACAGTTGATCAGGCTTTTGATTGCGGCCTGTGGAATGTTGTCCCACTCCTCTTCACTGGCTGTGCAGAAAGTCGAACACGCTGTCGTACACGTCGCTTCCAGGAATTGTGCACAGATCATTGTGACATCAAATCAAATGTTATTTGTCACATGTGCCAAATACAACAGGTGTAGTAGACCTTACTGTGAAATTCATACTTACAAGCCCTTAACAAACATTGCAGTTTCATCAGCTCTCCGGGTGGCTCGTCTCAGTCAATCTCGCAGGTGAGGAAGCCAGATGTGGAGGTCCTGGGCTGATGTGATTACACGTGATCTGCAGTTGTGAGGCTGGTTGGACGTACTACCAAATGACATTTGGGGGCGGTTTATGGTGGACAAATGAAGATTCAATTATCTGTCAACAGCTCTGGTGGACATTCCTGCAGTCAGCATGCCAACTGCACTCTCCCTCAAAATTTGAGACATACTGAATGGGGCATTGTGTTGTTTGACAAATCTGCACATTTTAGAGTGGCCTTGTATTGTCCCCAGCACAAAGTGCACCTGAGTAATGATCTTGCTGTTTAATCAGATTCTTGATTTGCCACACCTGTCATGTGGATGGATTATCTTGGCAATGGATAAATACACACCAACAGGGATGTAAACATATTTTTGCACAAAATTTGAGAGAAATAAGGTTTTTGTGCATATGGAACATTTCTGAGATTTTTTTATTTCAGCTCATGAGACATGGGACCAACACTTTACAAGGTTGCATTTATATTTTTGTTCAGTATACAGTACCAGTCATAAGTTTAGACACACCTACTCACACCTTCTCCTTATTTTCACTATTTTCTACATTGTAGAAGAATAGTGAAGACATCAAAATGATGAAATAACACATATGGAATCAAGTAGTAACCAAAAAAGTGATGCAGCATTCCCGCCCTCTCCTTCTTGGTCAAATAAAATAAAAAACACTTGAATGAGTAGGAGTTTCCATTTTTTTTTACTGGTACTGTATATACATTAAAACTGAATATCTTGAGTGCCAAATTCAGCAAGGTCAGATTGACTCTGTCAAATGCCTTCTCTGCATCCAACATCACTACTACAGTAAGAATATTGGTTTGTGATGCGAGATGCATGATGTCAAAGAGGCACCTGGTTTTGTCTGAAGAGTGTCGGCATTTCATAAAACCTGTTTGATCAGAATGTATTATTTCGGGAAGAACCGTTTCTAATCTCTTGGCTATCGCTTTGCTAATAATTTTCAAATCCATGTTAACAAAAGAAATCAGACTATAGTTACTACAGTCTGTGTTCTTTTTCTTTCTTGAGTAGGAGACTGATTAAGGTGGTGGTCATAGAATACGGGAGATTATTTGAGCAATACACGTGTGTAACCAAAAAGAAGGGACCAAAAATGTTCACAGGTGCTTTAACCTGTCAAAATTAAGGAGTGAAAATTGTTGGGAGTTAACAGAGTCTCTAAGGAGTTATGGACTGAGGAGGAAATTGCTAGAAGTTGGAGATTATAAATGAAACATTTCATTTGGAGGTGATCCATGTCACTTTCTGGCATATATCATTTGAAATAAAATACTTTCAAGAATTCCATTTTTTTTAAATTTGTCGCTAGATTACCTTCAGTGTTTTTAATAGAGTAGATTACCTGTCACGTATACTCCCTCTCCGGCCTATAGGGCATCAGGCTGCTGATTATCCCGCACACCTGTCACCATCGTCAAGCACACCAGCGCCTCATGACGCTCATCTAGACTCCATCACCTCCTTGATTATCTTCCCTATATCTGTCACTCCCCTTGCTTCTTTCCTCAGGTGTTGTTGACTCTGTTTCATGTTGGTGCGTTGTTTGTGTTTTGTGTTTATTGTTTTTTGTTTGTTTATTTATTAAAACTCTCACTCCCTGTACTTGCTTCCTGACTCTGAGTGCACTCGTTACATTACCGGCTTTTCTCTGTTATGTTTAAGCATTTTAGCCGAAGAGCTTGCCGGACTTATCCCAGAGTTCATAGTTATTTTGTCGTGTTCTCATAACTGCCCGAAAAAAGTTCATTAAGTTTGAGTCTGGCCTGTAATAGTTGCTTATGAATATCATCGGTTTGAGTGGATGCAAAGAGGGTATCAAGCTCCTTGACGTTGGTCTTAAGGCTGATCAATGCGTGATCGGAGGTACTGATCGAATGAATCTTGCGGTTGGAAATTTGGGATACCAATGAAAAGGTCTATACGGGAATACGTTTTATGGTGAGGTAAGAAATAGGTATATAGGTATAGTCTCTCATCGAAATAAAGAGGCGCAAAATATCCACCATACCTTGTTGTACCATGTTGCTTTTAATGGTTCCTGGAGTGCCTGTTGAATGCATGTGCCCACTGCCACGGGACCTGTCAACTAGTAGATCAAGAACAGAGTTAAGAGTCTATTGACGCACCCATATGTCAATCTAATTAACATAAAACAATTTCCATCAAAATCCGACAGTTTATGCTAAAGCTATTTTGCATGGGCTGCGTCTCAGTCCACTGCATCCGCCTATGTCGGCTTTACTCATCTGCAGTGGAAGGTGGCCAAGCTACAGCGGTGTTTGTTAGACCATGAGAAAAGCAGTCTTGTCACAAAAACGCCTGTAGCGTCTGAACTAATATGAAGGTTACCCATACAAATTAATGGAAGTATGGAGGTAGTTTTTGTGCCAATAAAAATAACGGTTTAAATATCTGTCCCCTATATATAGATATATTATTGTTATTTGTAATTTATGAATGTGTTAATCCATTCAATGTGTTTCTATGGGCTATAGTAGTCAAGGCCAATTTTTTAAATAAAATTTGTTAATATAAAGGGGTCCAAAAATTCAAAATATGAATAGCTGAATAATCCATGGTATGACCGTCTTAAAACAATTCCATATGTTAGTTTAGTAGACACTACCATGACCCCTCTGCTCTTGGAATTAAAGGAAGAATAATACATTTGGCCTATCCAAATCAAATCAAATGTATTTATATAGCCCTTCGTACATCAGCTGATATCTCAAAGTGCTGTACAGAAACCCAGCCTAAAACCCCAAACAGCAAACAATGCAGGTGTAAAAGCACGGTGGCTAGGAAAAACTCCCTAGAAAGGCCAAAACCTAGGAAGAAACCTAGAGAGGAACCAGGCTATGAGGGGTGGCCAGTCCTCTTCTGGCTGTGCCGGGTGGAGATTATAACAGAACATGGCCAAGATGTTCAAATGAACATCCACTTCATTTGTAATTTTTCATGTTCAACATCAGTTAGATGTGTTCCTTGCAATATATATACATGCAATATATCGGACTCAGATTTCTTTGAGGACCTTGTCGTTCATTCCACAGTTTGTGCCTTTTAGATCTCCTCCATTTCTTTGAACAAGGCTTTTCACCAGGAAGTGCTCATAAACAAACTTTAAATGAGGCGTGGACCATGGTGGAATGTACCTCCCATCCTATGTACTCACAAAAAATGTCATTCTTTGTACCTGGTCTAGTGAAATGTTCAATTGAGTAGATATGAACTCACGCAGAGATGCTTCAAGATTTCCAGATTCGACCTCTTCTATGTCAGAGAATATTTGATTATGCCGCATGCTGTGTGTCTGTATCTCCAGCAGTCTTTTTAAGGGCTCTGTTATGGACAACATCGTTTACTTTTTGATTTCATTGCTATTCCACCGTCTCCAGTTTGGGTAAGCTCAAAGCTGTTTGTAGCTACATTTCTGGAATGTTTTGCTCACCTCACTGCAAGGTATTGGTAAACTTTCATTAATAGGACTTGCAGGAGTGCAGCATGATGCGATATAACATATTTAATGGAAATGTTTGTATTTTGTGCATCGCTCATCTACGATGCTGACCTGCCCACAGCTCGCAATCACCATAGACAACATTCAATGCAGTGCACACACAGCCTGAAGTACGTTGATTTTCTGTCTGTCTCTGTCACAAACTGTACCTTTGTCTCCTCTCACTCTATTAGAGACTGCGCTGCTCCAACACCTGGGACTACTGTAACACCTGTCCACTAGACTCCAACACCTGGGACTACTGTAACACCAGTCCACTAGGCTCTAACACCTGGGACTACTGTAACACCTGTCCACTAGGCTCCAACACCTGGGACTACTGTAACACCAGTCCACTAGGCTCCAACACCTGGGACTACTGTAACACCTGTCCACTAGACTCCAACACCTGGGACTACTGTAACACCTGTCCACTAGACTCCAACACCTGGGACTACTGTAACACCAGTCCACTAGGCTCTAACACCTGGGACTACTGTAACACCTGTCCACTAGGCTCCAACACCTGGGACTACTGTAACACCAGTCCACTAGGCTCCAACACCTGGGACTACTGTAACACCAGTCCACTAGGCTCCAACACCTGGGACTACTGTAACACCAGTCCACTAGGCTCCAACACCTAGGACTACTGTAACACCAGTCCACTAGGCTCCAACACCTGGAACTACTGTAACTCCAGTCCACTAGGCTCCAACACCTGGGACTACTGTAACACCTGTCCACTAGTCTTACACTAGTGTGTAAGAGACAAGGTGAGATCTCAGGTGTGTGTGTGTGTGTGTGCGCAGGCATGTGTGCACATTTGCGTATGTATGTGTGTGTGTGTGAGAGAGATACAGGGTCAGAGTGATGTGGCATGCCCAGCTCTGCTCCAATCCTCTACACAATACAGGACATTTTACCTGACATATGGTAGATGCACAGTGTTCAGTACACTTCATTCTATAAGCTCAGATCAGGAATGTGCTTAGCCTAATTTCAGCATTTCACGATATTTAAATCTCACAGGAAGTTTGGGCCTTTGACATCACAGTGTTGTGGTCATTTGGACCATTGGTTTCAGAGAGCACTCTGTTTGTAGGTCACTTATATCAGATCTCGAATATAAAATCTCAAAAAGCCGACTGCATTCCTTGGTCATACACACCAGTGTTGTGGTCAAAGTGTGGAAGTAGAAAAATCTTAAAATATTTTAGCTTTACAACCTAAATAAAACATGAAAACATGCAGTGACGCTTCATCTTTGAGTTAATCTTTTGTCTTAAAACGTTTTCATTGGCACATGCTGTTTTGTCCTAAAGGCCTTTTTATTGAGAAAAATACAGCTAACTCCATCATTGGAAAAATGTGCTTTGTGAAAATGTGGGGGAAAATGGAGTTATCAAACCGTAGACGGAAAAACAAAGAACGAGGAGCATAACAGCCGCATGGAACACTGGTAGCTTTATCAATAAAAAACAAACATGGCTGCCAAACCAAACACATGGTAGGATCCAGAGAGCCGCTTGTTTCCTGCCAGCACATTGACTTATAGAACACGTATAGGAAACTGACGCTGCCGTGGGGACATATGACACTTGAAGTTTACTCATCCCCTCCACCGCCTGTGTCCTCACGCATTCCAAAGTCATCACCTGACCCCCCTCAACATTTCACAGGGCCGGGAATCCTGCGAGGTGTTGAGTCATAATAGGGGTGGTTTTCACATTGTACAGGCCGGCTTAGATGCATCATCGGTGACTATGGGGCCAGTGTCGGTAAAGATGGAAAGCAAGGGGGAGAGGGAGAGAGGGAAGGGGTGAACAACTCAAGAAAAAAAACAGGGTTATTAAAAGAAGAATGTGGAGCGTTTAAGTTTATTCTCTGAGAGAATGTGAGGGAGAAAAGGGAAGAGAATGAGTATGAATGTGTGTGTCCCATGTGTGTGTGTGCTTTGTGTGTGCCTGCAAGTGTGTGTGTGTGTTCAGCTTAACAGGTGCCAAGCATAACACTATAGAGGAAAACATGGAGGAGTGAGCTAGCTCACAGATATGTTTCCCGCTCCCTCTCTGTCACAAACAAGTAGATGCTAATGTGTGTGAGTGCATTTGCTAGGAAAAAAGTCACGCATCTGTGTTTCCAGCACCAGGACCTACATTCTGTGGAAACTGCAGTGGGATTTGTAAAGTGTGGATTCTCACCATTTTTTAAAATGAAGATCTGATCCCCTTTCAAATGTTTTCTTTTTTGGGGGCAGTACTGTGTACAGAGAAGGACACACATAGTAGGGGAATAGACAGAAGGTGGCTTAGACGGGGCTCTAACCCCTTATTATTTTGTTGAATGATTTTCAATTTGAGTGTAATTTTTTTCTACATAACCTACACTTTCTCGTTAAAATTAAGAACTTCTGACACAGGGGGGACGGGTGTGGTTTCGTGACAATGACCACAATAGCTCACCAATTTTACAGCTCCAATACAGTTACACCTCTGCCTAAACAAAAGCAAGAAGCTAACCGACTGTCAGTTACAGCGGGTTAACGCTGAGCTGATTGATTCCTGGCCTTTGTTGCGTTCGGTCTTCTTTAGTATATTAGCATTTTCTATTCCAACACTGCTAAGCTTTTAGCGATCCGTGCTTTCCAATGTGAATGAAAGCACAGCACAGTAAAGAACAGGTCGGCCTATACTGTGTAAACCATGTACTGAATGTGCACTCTGTGGCCATATGAGAGGGTACTATTTGTTTTTACCCTTCATGATATTTGTTAAATAAATAAACTTTATTACTATAACAACTATAGCCTTTTTATTACTAGCTCACATCCCAAGAAAATGATTTAGTCTTTATATTACAGTCTGCGGTAAACTGTCATTTTGTTTAGTGGTTTGCGATATTTATTCAATTAGCATTGAACTATATCTAATAGTTCTGGTAAGTACTGTATATAATACCATGGTTCACATCACAAGCGTTTCCTTAGGCTTTACACAATGTTTTGGGCTAAAGTTGAATCAGAATTAAACTGTAGCCTATTTTTTTTACCATGGTTCGTCATGTGGGTTAGAACATGCTGTACAAATAAATCTCTCTCTGTCCAAAAATCATCTCACTCTTTTAATATTATTCTTTCTCACGTCTCCCCTTCTCCTATTGTAATTGTTTTCTACGGGGTCACTGAGGTCACTCTCTCCTCCAATATATCTTCCATATGCACCATATGTTCCTGAATAATCTACTGTATATGGAAAACCTTTTGCAAAACAATGTATAAAAACTAATTTATAACAGAGGGTGTCCTGACTTGGACCTTCTCCACAGGAATATTAATACATACATAAGTAACTCAAGCTAATGGTAGTGACACTTTGGCTGGCCTTGCTACTTATTTAACCCATACATTTCAAATAATGTGCTGCAAAGTACTCATTACCCCCAGACCTCTCCATGCACCGTGAGAGTTATTTAAGATGATCTACAAAGAGGTAGGGTTTCAGACAATTTTCGAATGATGAGCAGGAACTCCGCTGTCCTGACTTTAGGTGGAAGCTTGTTCCACCATTGGAGTGCCAGGGCAGAGAAGAGCTTTGACTGGACTGCTGGGAGATTCCATCCTGTAGGGGTGGGAGGGCCAAGAGACCAGAGGTGGCGGACTTGTGTGCTCGGGTTAGGATATAGGGTTTGAGCATAGACTGAAGGTAATGAGGTGCCGTTCCCCTTGTTGCTTTGTAGGCAAGCACCATGGTCTTGAATATGATGCGAGCTTCAACTGGAAGCCAGTGGAGTGTGAGGAGGAGCATGGTGACATGGGAGAACATAGGAAGGTTGAACTTGGCGGGCTGCGGCATTCTGGATAAGTTACAGGGTTTTGATGGCACAAGCGGGGAGCCTAACCAACAGAGAGCTGCAGTAGTCTAGACGGGAGATGACAAGTGCCTGGATTAGGACATGCACCGCTTCCTGTGTGAGGAAAGGTCGTACTCTACAGACATTGTAGAGAATGAACTTGCAGGAGCGAGTCACTGCTTTGATGTTTGCAGAGAACGACGGGGTGTTGTCCAGGATCATGCCAAATTTCTTTGCTCTCTGGGAGCGGGTCACCGTGGAGTTGTTGGAGAGGTCTGAGTGGGTAGGCCTTCCCCAGGAGGAAGTGTAGCTCCATTTGGTCAAGGTTGATTTTGAGATGGTGGGCCGAATTCCAAGCAGAGATGTCTGCCAGGCACGCAGAGATGCACGTCGCCACTTGGGTGGCAGAACGGGGGAATGAGAAGAGTAGTTTAGTTTCATCCCCATTGCAATGATAAGAGAGACCATGTGAGGATATGACAGAGCCGAGTGACTTTGTGTAAAGAGAAAAGGGCCTAGTACCGAGCCCTGGGGGACACCAGTATTGCAGATACAGATCCTCTCCACGGCACCTGGTAGGAGCGACCTGCCAGGTAGGATGCAATCCAGGAGTGTGCAGAGCCTGAGACGCCCAACCCTAAGAGGCTGGAGAGGAGGATCTGATGGTTCACAGTGTTGACGGCAGCAGACAGATCTATTAGGATGAGAACAGAGGAGAGAGAAAGTCAGCTTCGGCAGAGCGGATAGCCTCTGTAACACAAAGGAGAGCAGTCTCAGTTGAGTAAGCCGGCTTGAAGCCTGACTGGTTAGGGTCAAGGAGATAGTTCTGAAAGAGATAACGAGAGAGTTTGTCAGAGACAGCACACTCAAATGTTTTGGAAAGAAAAGAAGGAAGGGATACTGGTCTATAGTTTGACATCAGAGGGGTCGAGTGTTGGTTTCTTAAGGAGGGGAGTGACTCAGGCCATCTTGAAGTCAAAACGGACACAGCCAGTGGTCAGGAATGAGTTGATGAGGGAATTGAAGAATGGGAGGTCTCCAGAGATGGTCTGGAGAAGGGAGGAAGGGATGGGGTCAAGAGGGCAGTTTGTTAATCTGGAGAGAAAGGGGAGAACGAGGTCAAGGCATAGGGCATAGTTATCCGGATATGTTCCGGATAACCTTGGACAATACCATTGCTGTATACACTGACTTGGTGAGCAAGTTTATTAGCAAGTTCATTGTAGATGAAAAGACATGACAGTAGTTAGCTTATCATGTGAAATATAATGGTACATTTCAGACACTCCAGACCAGCCATTGCACAAAAACAGCCACTATTGCGTTAATTAGCTGGCCTTTGAAATTCATCCTAGCTTTACTATCACCTGGCTAGCTTTATCAGGCAGCTTTAAAATGTGAGGGGAAAACAAATACATTTGCTAGTGAAATAGGGGGCAGTATTAGGGGGCAGTATTTCACGTCCGGATGAAAAGCGTGTCCAAAGTAAACTGCCTGCTACTCAGGCCCAGAAGCTAAGATATGCCTATGATTATTGGATAGAAACCACTCTGAAGTTTCTAAAACTGTTCGAATCATGTTTGTGAGTATAATAGGACTTATTTGACAGGAAAAACCCCAAGGAGAAACCATTCAGAATAGTTTTTTTGTTGAGGTCACTTTCTTTTCAATGGGTTTTCATTGGGAATCCAGATTTCTAAGGGACTTACTTGCAGTTCCTATCGCTTTCACTGGATGTCAACAGTTTTTAGAAATTGGTTGAGGTTTTTCCTTTGAGAAATGAAGAAGTATCACTGTTCAGAACGAGGGTAGAGAGAAGTGTACTCTCTGTTAGAGGAGCGTGACCTGAAAGATCGCTACACATTGTTTTCCTCTGGCATTGAACACAGTTTATCCTGTCTTAATTTTATTGATTATTTTCGTAAAAATATACCTAAAGTTGTATTAGGAAAATTGTTTGAAATGTTTGGACAAAGATTACAGGAAATTTATGAGATATTTTGTTGTCATGTTGCGCGAGTTGGAACCAGTGTGTTTTTTTTGGATCAAATGCGCCAAATAAATGGACATTTTGGATATATATTGATGGAATTAATCGAACAAAATGACCATTTGTGATGTTTATGGGACATATTGGAGTGCCAACAGAAGAAGCTGGTCAAAGGTAAGGCATGAATTATATCTTTATTTCTGCGTTTTGTGTTCCGCCTGGAGGGTTGAGGAGGGTGCTGTCCTCAGATAACAGCATCATTTGCTTTCGCCGTGAAGCCTTTTTGAAATCTGACACGTTGGCTGGATTCACAACAAGTTTTTCTTTAATTTGGTGTATTGCATGTGTGATTTCATGAAAGTTTAATTTTTATAATAATTTATTGAATTTGGCGCTCTGCATTTTCACGGGATGTTGGCCAGGTGGGACGCTTATCATCCCACCTATCCCAGAGAAGTTAACCATCTGATTGATAGCTAGCTAAATCGAATCTGCTGGAGGAAAGCAAGCTAGCTAACTCCCACCATCATCACTGCAGTGTAGCTAAAGTTGGCTAGGTTTCTAGAAAAAAAACTATATATTTAGTAGCTATAAAGACTTGTTACTGACTTCAACACTAGTGAAACTACTTCATTCCATTGACTGTTTACTGATTAATTGATGACTGAAAAGGTTGGCAAGAAAAATGCCCTTAATTTCACAGCAAATAGACAAGCTAGCTAAAACTAAATGGGTGACAACTTGGTCAAGCTCATGAATATGTAAAACTGTTTACAAAATTATTAAAAGGTAGTTGTGGTTCTCAGCAACTTGAACCAGCACTAAAATTTGATTTCTTCCCCCTCTCTTTGCGCTTTTCCTCAGGTTGAAGCACATCCCTAACACCCAGACAGACGTAAAGAACTTGGGAACCTCCTAGCCACTAGGAAAATCATCTTGTTCTTGGAGTTTATTCACAAGGTTAGACAGAAATAGATCCACACGTTAGTCTCTGTCATGATGAATTGTAGCTAAGCTTGTAACTTGGGAAGATACAACCATACACCAAGAGAGGACATTTCCCTTCATCCAGGTTGATGCTTGCCACCAGCAGGAACATGAAGCACTCCATGTCAGTGTCAGTAAGTTGTGCATGTTTTTTATGTATACAGTTGAAGTCGGAAGTTTACATTAGAGTCATTAAAACTTGTTTTTCAACCACTCCACAATTCTTTTGTTAATAAACTATAGTTTTGGCAAGTCGGTTAGGACATCTACTTTGTTTATGACACAATTCATTTTTCCAACAATTGTTCACAGACAGATTATTTCACTTATAATTCACTGTATCACATTTCCAGTGGGTCCGAACTTTACATACACTAAGTTGACTGTGCCTTTAAACAGCTTGGAAAATTCCAGAAAATTATGTGCTGGCATTTAGAAGCTTCTGATAGGCTAATTGACATACTTTGAGTCAATAGCGGGTGTACCTGTGGATGTATTTCAAGGCCTACCTTCCAACTCAGTGCATCTTAGCTTGACATCATGGGAAAATCAAAAGAAATCAGCCAAGACATCAGAAAAAATTGTAGACCTCCACAGGTCTGGTTCATCATTGGGACCATTTTCCAAACGCCTGAAGGTACCACATTCATCTGTACAAACAATAGTACGCAAGTGTAAACACCATGGGACCACGCAGCCGTCATACCGCTCAGGTAGGAGACACGTTCTGTCTCCTAGAGATGAACGTACTTTGGTGCAAAAAGTGCAAATCAATCCCAGAACAACAGCAAAGGACCTTGTAAAGATGCTGGAGGAAACAGGTACAAAAGTATCTATATCCACAGTAAAATGAGTCCTATATCGACATGAACCTGAAAAGCCGATCAGCAAGGAAGAAGCCACTGCTCCAAAACCGCCATAAAAAAGCCAGACTACGGTTTGCAACTGCACATGGGGACAAAGATCATACTTTTTGGAGAAATGTCCTCTGGTCTGATGAAACAAAAATAGAACTGTTTGGCCATAATGACCATCATTATGTTTGGAGGAAAAAGGGGGGTGGCAGCATCATGTTGTGGGAGTGCTTAGATAGATGAGGAAAGAAAATTATGTGGATATATTGAAGCAACATCTCAAGACATCAGTCAGAAAGTTTTAGCTTTGTCACAAATGGTTCTTCCAAATGGACAATGACCCCAAGCATACTTCCAAAGTTGTAGTAAAATGGCTTAAGGACAACAAAGTCAAGGTATTGGAGTGGCCACCACAACGCAATGACCTCAATCCCATAGAAGATTTATGGGCAGAACTGATAAAGCGTGTGCGAGCACACCTGACTCAGTTACATCAGCTCTGTCAGGAGGAATGGGCCAAAATTCACCCAACCTATTTTAGGGAGCTTGTGGAAGGCTACCTGAAACGTTTGACCCAAGTTAAACAATTTAAAGGCAATGCTTTCAAATACTAATTGAGTGTTTGTAAACTTCTGACCCACTGGGAATGTGATGAAATAAATAAATGCCGAAATAAATCATTCGCTCTACTATTATTCTGACATTTCACATTCTTAAAATAAAGTGGTGATCTTAACTGACCTAAGACAGGGATTTTTACTTGGATTAAATGTCAGGAATTGTGAAAAGCTGAGTTTAAATATATTTGGCTAAGGTGTATGTAGGCTTCCAACTTTAACTGTATATCCCAGCCTTGTGCAAGTCTACAATTTTATCCCTATTTTACATTTACATTTAAGTCATTTAGCAGACGCTCTTATCCAGAGCGACTTACAAATTGGTGCGTTCACCTTAAGACATCCAGTGGAACAGCCACTTTACAATAGTGCATCTAAATCTTTTAGGGGGGTGAGAAGGATTACTTTATCCTATCCTAGGTATTCCTGAAAGAGGTGGGGTTTCAGGTGTCTCCGGAAGGTGGTGATTGACTCCGCTGTCCTGGCGTCGTGAGGGAGTTTGTTCCACCATTGGGGGCCAGAGCAGCGAACAGTTTTGACTGGGCTGCGCGGGAACTGTACTTCCTCAGTGGTAGGGAGGCGAGCAGGCCAGAGGTGGATGAACGCAGTGCCCTTGTTTGGGTGTAGGGCCTGATCAGAGCCTGGAGGTACTGAGGTGCCGTTCCCCTCACAGCTCCGTAGGCAAGCACCATGGTCTTGTAGCGGATGCGAGCTTCAACTGGAAGCCAGTGGAGAGAGCGGAGGAGCGGGGTGACGTGAGAGAACTTGGGAAGGTTGAACACCAGACGGGCTGCGGCGTTCTGGATGAGTTGTAGGGGTTTAATGGCACAGGCAGGGAGCCCAGCCAACAGCGAGTTGCAGTAATCCAGACGGGAGATGACAAGTGCCTGGATTAGGACCTGCGCTGCTTCCTGTGTGAGGCAGGGTCGTACTCTGCGGATGTTGTAGAGCATGAACCTACAAGAACGGGCCACCGCCTTGATGTTAGTTGAGAACGACAGGGTGTTGTCCAGGATCACGCCAAGGTTCTTAGCGCTCTGGGAGGAGGACACAATGGAGTTGTCAACCGTGATGGCGAGATCATGGAACGGGCAGTCCTTCCCCGGGAGGAAGAGCAGCTCCGTCTTGCCGAGGTTCAGCTTGAGGTGGTGATCCGTCATCCACACTGATATGTCTGCCAGACATGCAGAGATGCGATTCGCCACCTGGTCATCAGAAGGGGGAAAGGAGAAGATTAATTGTGTGTCGTCTGTGTCCTATTGTACTTACACAGCACTCTGGTCTTGGCCATTGTGGAGAGGTATGAGTCTGTTTGATTGAGTGTGTGGACAGGTGTCTTTTATACAGGTAACGAGTTCAAACAGGTGCAGTTAATACAGGTAATGAGTGGAGAACAGGAGGGCTTCTTAAATAAAAACTAACAGGTCTGTGAGAGCCGGAATTCTTACTGGTTGGTAGGTGATCAAATACTTATGTCATGCAATAAAATGCAAATGAATTACAGCCTCTTGCGATGAGCAATCCCGATCCGGGATCGTAATCATAGCCTCAAACGAATTAGCATAACGCAGCGGACGTAAATACCCCTAGTAACTTTTCCTATTCATGAAAATCGCAAATGAAATGAAATAAATATATTCAAACACAAGCATAGCCTTTTGTTAACAACACTGTCATCTCAGATTTTCAAAATATGCGTTTACAGCCAACGCTATACAAGCATTTGTGTAAGTTTATCATGGCATAATGCTATGCTAGGCTCTGCTGGCAGCAGGCAACATTTTCACGAAAATAAGAAAAGCAACCAAATTAAATAATTTACCTTTGAAGAACTTCGGATGCTTTCACTCAGGAGACTCCCAGTTAGATAGCAAATGTTCCTTTTTTCCAAAAAGATTATTTTTGTAGGCGAAATAGCTCCCGTTTGTTCATCATGCTTGGCTGAGAAATCGACCGGAAAATGCTACCACTACAACACCAAACTTTTTTCAAAATTAACTCTATAATATCGACAGAAACATAGCAAATGGTGTTTAGGATCCATCCTCAAGGTGTTTTTAACATATATATTCGATAATATATCCATCGAGGCAATTGGTTTCTCATAAGAAGCGATTGGAAAAATGGCTACCTCAGTATTTTACGCAAGATTTTCTGCGGGAGACCACTTGCTATATATGGTCCCTTACGGCTATTCTCCAATGGAAATGCGTAAAAAGACGTCACAATGCTGTAGACACCTTGGGGAATATGTGGAAAACGTAAGCTCATTCGTAGCTCATTCACAGCCATATAAGGAGTCATTGGCAAGAGGCGGTTTCAAAAAATGCGGCATTTCCTGGTTGGATTTTTATCTGGGTTTCGCCTGTAACATCAGTTCTGTGGCACTCACAGACAATATCTTTGCAGTTTTGGAAACGTCAGAGTGTTTTCTTTCCAAAGCTGTCAATTATATGCACAGTCGAGCATCTTTTCGTGACAAAATATCTTGTTTAAAACGGGAACATTTTTCATCCATTAGTTGTTTTCCATGTGAGGTTTTGCTTTTCCTCACGTACCCCTTCTGTCCAAGAGTGTCTGGGTCTGTTCAGGCTTCATTAACCTTCACTGAGTAGGCTCGGAGTTTCACTTCTAAAATCAGGTCCACAGATGCTTCTCTAAAACTACCTGAAGTATAGGACATTAAATGTGTAATCAGGGATATGCACATCCCTTTCTAGCACTTTATAATTCCTTTCATATAGTCTTCGATTCATGAAGAACATAACTTATTCATGCATTCATGAGCTTAGTTCAACCATCTTACCCAATCAGAACCCCAAATATAAGCTTGCTTTACTTCATTGTTCGTAAACAAAGTCATTGTTAACTAACACTGTGTAGCTTCAGAACTTAGTTAAAACTATCACTTTGATCTCAAGGATGGTCAGGCCTTGAATCCATAGCTCTGTCTATGAATTTGAGAGTGGTTCCATTTTTCCAACCCCATCACTCAGCTGTTTAACCCCCAAAATGTGGTGTAATGTAACTACTTTGATGTTGCTACGTTACACTTTGCACTTTACACGTTACACAGTATGGAACATACAGTGCCAAATGTCCCATTCACATCAATACATGATTTAGCCAAATTAAAAGCAATCACAATTAAAGAAAATATTTTTTTACCTTATCAATTGACAGAAATTGAAATGAAATTGACGCCAACCCTGACAACCATTTATAGTACTGTTATAGTTAAAAAGTTCCCCTCTGCCCTCAGAAGGCCAGCAGAAGGCCCCCCTGGTGTGTGTGTGTGTGTGTGTGTGGCATGTGTGTGTGCATGGGGGGATTGCCAGACCCTTAGGCCGTTGAATTCCAGCCGAGCATTCTACAGACATGCCCAGCCCTGAAATGTGGGCTGGGCATGTGACCACCTGGGCTACTCCTGCTCTCCACAACTCCTATGCACACACACACACACACACACACACACACACACACACACACACACACACACACACACACACACACACACACACACACACACACACACACACACACCAAACGGACCCCCTACTCCCCTTTCCTTTTGTTGTTGTTGTTTTCTCTCCTTTGCTCACTATAGAATGGCATCCCCTGCCCCTGTAGAGTGGATCAAAGGATCAAAGGGGTCCAGAACATTGGCACACTGAATTAAGATAGTTGTGTTGGATGAAAAAAAGTCAAAAAATGCGTAGAGAGCAAAAGAGTAGTTCAATCGATGACTCTGCAAACACATGCACGCAAACACACATAAACCCATGCA
The DNA here is from genome assembly GCF_034236695.1 of Oncorhynchus nerka. Lineage (NCBI taxonomy): Eukaryota > Metazoa > Chordata > Actinopteri > Salmoniformes > Salmonidae > Oncorhynchus > Oncorhynchus nerka. The sequence goes on along the minus strand of NC_088404.1, from coordinate 61,995,518 downwards.
TGCACGCACAAATGCATCCACATTTGAATACACACATTCATGCACGCACGCACATGTTCCTCTATCCTAGTTGGGAACTAAAATGTATTTCCATTCAAAATATTATTTTCCCTAACCCCTAACCCTAAACTTAACCCTAACCCGTAGCACTTGGGAATAAAGTTGCAATAGGCCCATGTAACCCAAGGTTTGATACCAGCATAAACATAAGCCCTCTTAAACCCAATTCGAAAACCCTAACCTAATTCTAACTCTAAACCTAACCCCTACGCCTAAAATAGCCTTTGTCCTCATGGGGACGTGGGAAATGTCCCCACAAGGGAAAATTGTCCTTGTGTTACTATCCTTGTGGGGACTTTTGGGGATTTTTAGCTCCCCACAAGGATATAAAAACCAACCCACACACATACACATTAAAAAAATACCCCAAGGGAACAGACCAACAACAACAATCAATATTTGGGCACGTCCACTTCTCACTTACTGGGATTGAAATGGTGCAGCTGATACAAAGCTCCTTTCAGCGTCAGGGCCGTGGCCCCCCCTCACTCCCTTCCCTGTTGGCTCCTATGATTACTTAGCAATCTGCTATCAAATAGGAGCCTGGTCTAGTTCTTAGCAAGGAATTTGACCTATGACATCAGGCCGTCTGCTGCTGAGGGGGCAAGGTCTGCCCCAGGGCAAGCATCTCCAAAGCTTAGAGCTGAGGGGGTTTTTGAAGCCCGGGTGGCATGCTTTGAAGACTTTTGCAGTTTTGAGTTTCCTAAATAACTGACCTTTCACCTCTCTTTCACTCATTCACTGACACACACATGATGGCTCTCACACACGCTCAGGCACGCAAACGTGCGACATGTGCACGTTTGCGTGCACACACAGAAACAACGAGAGAGAGAGAGAGACAGAGAGATGGTGAGAGAGAGAGAGAGAGAAACAGAGAGAGAGACAGAGAGAGACAGAGAGCGAGAGAGAGACAGAGAGAGACAGAGAGCGAGACAGAGAGAGAGAGAGGCAGAGAGAAAGAGACACAGAGAGAGAGACAGAGAGAGAGACAGAGAGAGAGACAGAGAGAGAGAGAGAGAGAGAGACGGGGAGGGAGGGAGGGTCAGAGAGAGAGAGTCAGAGAGAGAGAGAGAGAGACAGAGAGAGAGGGTCAGAGAGAGAGAGAGAGAGGGAGAGACAGAGAGAGAGAGAGAGAGAGAGAGAGAGAGAGAGAGAGAGAGCATAAGAACAGAAGTGAAGAAGAAAGACTGATGAATCCTCTCTTGGTGTTCTCTCCTTTGCGTCTTTGATTGAACCACTCCTTTGCTCTCTTTCTCTCTCCATCTCAGAGGTGGTTTGATGTTGTATTCTTCCCATCAATGGCAGCTTTGCATCATTTACCAAACTAACAAACCTTAAAGAGGTATGGGGGGTCCAGGAATGGGGGTCTCAGTGGAGGGGTGTTGGGGAAGGGGGGGTGGACGAGCTTCTCATAGTGCATTCCAAGCTTTTGTTATCCCTGAGAATTTGTTTCTGGTCAGGGTCTTCAGCCAACAGATGATACATTATCAGAGACTGGGCCAGCTTCTCTGCTCTCTAGTCTGTGAGAGAAGAAAATATATCAGAGGAAATTGCTTTTAAGTGAGGTGTCCTCTTCGCTGATGAATGCGTGCTGATTTTGATCCAGTAGGGTGATCATTCAAAGACAAGAGGAAGAGACAGTCACTTGGAAATGTCGTAATGTCAAGGGGTGGGTGGTTATGCAAACCAGAAATGATTGGAAAGAGGGGGGAAAACTTCTTACAAAATGAAACAAAAACATTACAAGGAGTAACAAAATAAGTTACAGATTTCTCTGTAAAATGGATGTTTTATGGTATTATTTAATAGCTATTTGGTCTAATATACAAGGTGCTCCACACAGGAGCCTGTTTGATTTTACAGCCTTGTGTTTCCCTGTGTCTGTGCAGGGAATTGTTTTTATTTATTTAACTAGGCAAGTCAGTTAAGAACAAATTCGTATTTTACAATGACGTCCTTCCCCGGCCAAACGCTAACCCGGACGTCGCTGGGCCAATTGTGCACCCCCCTACGAGACTCCCAATCATGACCGGTTGTGATACAGCCCAGGATCAAACCAGGGTCTGTAGTGATGCCTCTAGCACTGAGATGAGGTGCCTTACATGCTGACCAAATTGGATGCATGCCTGCAACTGCGTGCGGTATCGCGTGCATGTTGATTTTGTACCCCCACTCCAGACACGATCAGGACAGGTCGAGAAGCATTAAACATGTATGGTAATTTAGCTAGCTAATTTGTCCTGGGATATAAACATTGAAATCAACAAGGTCCTCTACTCCGACAATTAGTCCACAGATAAAACAGTAATTCAAATTCCTTTCTCGTCATCTCTCTTCCTTCAGGCCTCTTTTTTACTTCTTTGGACTTTATATGGCAACTTTACGGTGGGTCAGTTCGTCTTTCAATCATCCACGTGGGTATATGGTCCTAAGCACCAATGAGGAGATGGCACGTAGGTATATGCTCCTAAAAACCAATGATGAGATGAGAGAGGTCGGACTTGCCAAGCAATGAGCAAATAGAACCTATTTCTATTTTAAATTGATCAAAATGCCAAGTATACAAGCAGTGGACTCTATTTCTGACCTTTTTGGGCCCACACACTCAACGTCAACAAAACTAAGGAGATGATTGTGGACTTCAGGAAACAGCAGAGGGAACACCCCCCTATCCACATCGATGGAACAGTAGTGGAGAGGGTAGTAAGATTTAAGTTCCTCGGCGTACACATCACAAGACAAACTGAATTGGTCCACCCACACAGACAGCATCGTGAAGAAGGCGCAGCAGCGCCTCTTCAACCTCAGGAGGCTGAAGAAATTCGGCTTGTCACCAAAAGCACTCAGAAACTTCTACAGAGGCACAATCGAGAGCATCCTGTCGGGGTGTATCACCGCCTGGTACGGCAACTGCTCCGCCCACAACCTTAAGGCTCTCCAGAGGGTAGTGAGGTCTGCACAACGCATCACCGGGGGCAAACTACCTGCCCTCCAGGACACCTACACTACCCGATGTCACAGGAAGGCCATAAAGATCATCAAGGACAACAACCACCCGAGCCACTGCCTGTTCACCCCGCTATCATCCAGAAGGCGAGGTCAGTACAGGTGCATCAAAGCTGGGACCGAGAGACTGAAAAACAGTTTCTATCTCAAGGCCATCAGACTGTTAAACAGCCACCACTAACATTGAGTGGCTGCTGCCAACACACTGACTCAACTCCAGCCACTTTAATAATGGGAATTGATGGGAAATGATGTAAAATATATCACTAGCCACTTTAAAACCACTTAAGCTTAGGGCTTACTTTATCGAACATTCTGTTAAACAATGCTACCTAATATAATGTTTACATACCCTACATTATTCATCTCATATGTATACGTATATACTGTACTCTATATCATCTACTGCATCTTTATGTAATACATGTATCACTAGCCACTTTAACTATGCCACTTTGTTTACATACTCATCTCATATGTATATACTGTACTCAATACCATCTACTGTATCTTGCCTATGCCGCTCTGTACCATCACTCATTCATATATCTTTATGTACAAATTCTTTATCCCCTTACACTTGTGACTATAAGGTAGTAGTTTTGGAATTGTTAGCTAGATTACTTGTTGGTTATTACTGCATTGTCGGAACTAGAAGCACAAGCATTTCGCTACACTCGCATTAACATCTGCTAACCATGTGTATGTGACCAATAAAATTTGATTTGATTGGATTTGATAACGCAATTCTTCAGAAAATGGGCCTGGTTTCACAATGTTTTCATATTTTTAGAAAATGGCGAAACATATGCAGCAGAAGTCTGACAAGAGCGAATACAAATTCATTGCTTTAACTAATTATGACAAATGTTAATGTTGAGCAATGTAATAAAGTAATGACTTTTCAAACAAGTTACGTTACATGCTATGTTGGCTAACATTTGTTAGTTACGTTACGCTATCCTTACAGTATGTAATGTTAGCTAGTTACCGTCCTAACGTTAGTTGGCTACTAGACCTTGCCAGGCAGTATATTAACTATATGCTATCTATCTACCCAACGTCAGTTGATTTGATTATTCACGTCATTCTTAGCTAAGAGGTTTAGTCGTTGAGTTCAAAATGGACATGGTTCATTTTGGCTATCTACTCCGATATCAGAGCCCTCTCATCTGACTGTGCCAGTGCGCAGAATAACTGATGGATTTACAAGTACTCAACTCCCATTGAATATGGCTGGTGTTCGTAAATATTGGCAAAATCAAGCATAATTCAATTGTTGCCAGCAGCACAGATACAGTCACCAATGCTCTGGATAACATAAAAACAGCCTCACCAGCACTGCTAAGGTGAGTAAAATGGTCAGAGTGAGGTGTTCTGTCATTCCTGTCTGGAAGTAGCTAGCAAGCTAGCCAACATTAGCCAGTTAGCTTGGGTGCTTTCCTGCAATTGTGAGGTCAGAACGCTCGGATCAACCCTACTCCTCGGCCAGAGCATCCAGTGTACGTACGATCCGAGAGTGAAACGCTCTGAATTCTTTAACGGACAATCTGACAACGCTCTGGATTTGCGTACTCTGGCACTCCAGGTCTAATTTACGTACACATCCGAAATCGTAAAATGTCTAGCTAGTCATTTGTTATGCTAACAAGCTAGCAAGAGCATCAACTTCCGGTAGACAGGCGAAGTGATAGTGCGCTCAACTGAAAGGATACCGTTCATTTACAAGTATACTAAAATGAACTAATAGTATATAGTATGTAGTATACAGTATGTTAGTATGGGTATTCAAACACAGCTCTAGTCTTGTTTTCAGTTCCACTGAAAATGTAAAAACAACATAGGCTAGATCATGCTGGTGGAATTGCGCCAATAGTGTTTCATAATATTACTAATCTGCCATCTTTTGTCAATCTAGGAAAGCTGTTCTGACTTTGTGGATCTAGTGGAAATCGCTAATTTCCTGGTTGCTAAAATTCTATACTGTTCGCTCAATTACTGTTATGTGTGAAAACAAGCACTGAATAGTTTAGGGAATCACCGTACCATCTAAATCGCTATGCAATATATTTTCAAGAATTATTTTTTTTACAGTTGTTTGAAGCTGGTGAACCAAAACAAAAACTACTTTTGGTTTTGGTCCACCAGCTTCAAACAGCTGTTTTGGTCCACCGCTCCGGCGGGAGAATTCACAACACTGGTGGGTAAAAGTATTGTGAAACACTATCATTCCACTATTAGCACCAGATGTATTATGGACATTTTCTGAAATTACAATGCAAGGTGATGCACAAAATCTTGGGGATCACCTTTAACATTGGTATCTAATTTCCTCTATAATTCCCTAAATGAATTTCTTTCTGATTACTTCTTCTATTTTGTCCATCTCATTGGTCATAGAGGTATTTTGTTCTTCATAATAACTACTTATATTGGTTTAGGGCGTGTTGGTATAGGAAACATTTAACCTGGTTTACAGGGTCTCTGTGTTTTTGGTTTTACAAAAGTCTTACTTGTTTCCCTGCAGTTAAACCATTTTTCCGTTAGTAGTTTTTTCTATCACTTAATATATTTACTTATTTAGATTTAGCCAGTTTAAGATGTAGGGGTGGTTTCTAAATTTTTCCAGATAAATTCTAATTTGGCAGTGGTCTGACAGTGGTTAGTTGATGCATGACCATAAAGGCATAGATTTTTTTCTTGCTCCATATCTGTTTTGGCATAGTCGACTACAATGACTCGTAGTGCAGAGCAACAAGTAAACCCAGAGAGTCACCCTTCGTCCTGTCATTAACAATGTACCGACCCAAACTTTTACAGAGCTGGAGAACTAGTTTCCCATTTTTGTTGACAATACTGTCATAGCTCTGTGTAGTCAGTTGTGATTCATACACAGATGTAGTACCATGTACATGTGTTTCTCTCTAAATCTATGCAGTCTGCTCCTTCACCAGTTCTAGCATTTAGAGCCCACATTAACATAACTTTGCCTGCTAATTGAAAATGACATCAGAATAGAGTCTGAAAACAATCTTTGTTAAAATAATTCATATAAATATTTCCTTTTCTCTCTGCTGTGATATCATTTGAAAGATATTCTCTAAACCAGATTATAATCCTGAATCTCCGCCACATTTTACATGTGTTTTTTTTCATTGAGGGTACAGTAAACGCCATGTAATTCTGCTGAGAGGATGTTTGTAATTCTCATCGACTATACAGTGCATTGTAAATAAGAATTTGTTCTTAATTAACTGACTTGCCTAGTTAAATAAAAGTTAAATCAATAACATTTTAAAATTCAGAGAGTATTCAGATCCCTTCCCTTCCCATAATGTTTTGTTATGTTACAGCCATATTCTAAAAGTTTTTTCCCTCATCACACAATACCCTATAATGACTAAGCAAAAACAGCTTTACACATGTTTGCAAATGTATTAAGAATGTAAAACTGGAATATCCCATTTACATGTGTATTCAGACACTTTACTAAGTACTTTGTTGGAACACATTTGGCAGCGATTACAGCCTCGAGTCAAGGAGACTCAGAGACTTGTCCCAAAGCTACTCTTGCATTGTCTTGGCTGTGTGCTTAGGGTCGTTGTCCTGTTGGGAGGTGAACCTTCACCCCAGTCTGAGGTCCTGAGCGCCCTGGCCCAGGTTTTCATCAAGGATTTCTCTGTACTTTCCTCTTTTCTTCTTTCCCCCAATCCTGACTAGTTTTCCCGGGGGGCCACTGAAAAAGCAGGCCCACTGAAAAACGTCCCCACAGCATGAGGCTGCTACCACCATGCTTCAACGTAGGGATGGGGCCAAGTTTCCTCCAGACGTGACGCTTGGCATTCAGGCCAAAGAGTTCAATCTTGGTTTCATCAGACCAGAGAATCTTGTTTTTCATGGTCTGAGTGTCCTTTAGGTGCCTTTTGACAAACTCCAAGCGGGCTGTCGTGCCTTTTACTGAGGAGTGGCTTCCATCTGGCCACTCTAGCATAAAGGCCTTATTGGTGGAGTGCTGCAGAGATGGTTGTCCTTCTGAAGGTTCTCTCATCTCCACAGAGGAACTCTTTAACCCATTGGGTTCTTAGTCACCTCCTTGACCAAGGCCCTTCTCCCCAGGATGTTTAACATTTTCTTTAACCTTTATTTAACTAGGCAAGTCAGTTAAGAACAAATTCTTATCTACAATGACGGCCTACCAAAGGCCTCCTGTGGGGACAGGATAAAAAATAAAAAATAAATACAATATAAATATAGGACAAAACACACATCACGACAAGAGAGACAATACAACACTACATAAAGAGACACCCAAGACAACAACATAGCAAGGCAGCAACACTTAACACAGCATGGTTGCAACACAAGGCAATAACATGGTAGCAGCACTAAACATGGTACAAACATTATTGGGCACAGACAACAGCACAAAGGGCAAGAAGGTAGAGACAACAATACATCACACAAAGCATCCACAACTGTCAGTAAGAGTATCCACGATTGAGTCTTTGAATGAAGAGCTAAAACTGTCCAGTTTGAGTGTTTGTTGCAGCTCGTTCCAGTTTCTATCTGCAGCGAACTGAAAGACGAGCGACCCAGGGATGTGTGTGCTTTGGGGACCTTTAACAGAATGTGACTGGCAGAACGGGTGTTGTATGTGGAGGATGAGGGCTGCAGCAGATATCTCAGATATGTGGGAGTGAGGCCTAAGAGGGTTTTATAAATAAGCATCAACCAGTGGCTATTGCGACAGGTATATAGAGATGACCAGTTTACAGAGGAGTATAAAGTGCAGTGATGTGTCCTATAAGGAGCATTGGTGGCAAATTTGACGGCCGAATGGTAAAGAACATCTAGCCGCTCGAGAGCATCCTTACCTGCCAATCTATAAATTAAGTCTCTGTAATGGGTAGGACGGTCATCTGAATCAGGGTTAGTTTGGCAGCAGGGGTGAAAGAGGAGCGATTACGATAGAAGAAACCAAGTCTAGATTTAACTTTAGCCTGCAGCTTTGATATGTGCTGAGAGAAGGACTCCCAAGTACTTGTATGAGGTGACTACCTCAAGCTCTAGCCCATCAGAGGTAGTAATCACACCTGTGTGGAGAGGGGCATTCTTCTTACCAAACCACATGACATTTGTTTTGGAGGTGTTCGGAAGAAGGATAGAGAAAGCTTGTTGGACAATAAGAAAGCTGTGTTGTAGAGCATTTAGCACAAAATCCGGGGATGGGCCAGCTGAGTATAAGACTAGCATCTGCATATAAATGGATGAGAGAGCTTCCTACTGCCTGAGCTATGTTGTTGATGTAAATTGAGAAGAGCGTGGGGCCTAGGATTGAGCCTTGGGTTAGTCCCTTGGTGACAGGCAGTGGCTGAAACAGCAGATTTACTGACTTTATACACTGCCCTCTTTTTGAGAGAGGTATTTAGCAAACCAGCCCAAAGACCCCTCAGAGACACCAATACTCCTTAGCCGGCCCACAAGAATGGAATGGTTTACCATGTCAAAAGTTTTGGCCAAATCAATAAAAATAGCAGGACAACATTGCTTAGAATCAAGGGCAATGTTACATCATTGAGGACCTTTAAAGTCGCAGTGACACATCCATAACTTGAGCGGAAACCAGATTGCATACCAGAGAGAATACTATAGACATAAAAAGCCAGTCAGTTGATTATTGACAAGTTTTTCCAACACTTTTGATAAACACGGCAAAATAGAAATAGGCTTCTAACAGTTAGGATCAGCTTGATCTCCCCCTCTTAAATAAGGGATGAACTGTGGCAGCCTTCCAAGCAATGGGAACCTCCCAGGAAAGGAAAGACAGGTTAAAAAGTTCAGAAATAGGCTTGGCGATGATAGGGGCAGCAACCTTAAAGAAGAAAGGGTCTAACCCATCTGACCCAGATCGTTTTTTGGGGTCAAGTTTCAGGAGCTCCTTTAGGACCTTGGACTCAGTGACAGCCAGCAGGGAGCAACTTTGTAGCGGGGCAGGGGAAAAAGAGGGAGGAGCATCAGGGATAGTCACATTAGAAGAGGTGGGAGATGAGTAAATGTTGAACGGGCAAGGAGGCATGGCTGAGTCAAATAGGAATCCTGACTTAATGAAGTGGTGATTAAAGAGCTCAGCCATGTGCTTCTTGTCAGTAACAACCACATCATCAACTTTAAGGGACATGGGCAGCTGTGAGGAGGAGGGTTTATTCTCCAGGTCTTTAACCGGTTTCCAGAACTTCTTGGAGTTAGACCCACTGAGAGAGAACTGCTCCTTAAATTAACTTTGACCTTCCGGATAGCCTGATTGCACTTATTTCTCATTAGCCTGAACGAGAGCCAGTCAGCTTGAGTATGTGTGTGCCGAGCATTTCGCCAAAAGCAATTCTTGAGGTGGAGTAACTCTGCAAGATCACGGTTGAACCAGGGGCTGAACCTGTTTTTAATTCAAATTTTCTTTATAGGGGTGTGTTTGTTAACAATACCACTGAAGATATCCAAAAAGAAGGTCCAAGAGTCTCCGACAGAGGGGATCAAGCTTATTCTATACCATTTCACAGAGGCCAGTTCATGAAGGAAGGCTTGCTCACTAAAGTTTTTTTAGGAAGCGTCTATGACAAATCTGGACAGGTCGTTTCACTGAGCAGCCATTATGAACCCAGGCTGTAAAACAGTGATCATTAAGGTCATTACAGAAAACACCAGACTGATACCTATCAGGATCATTTGTGAGGATAACTTTGAGGAGAGTAGCGTTTTCTGGGTGTTTGGAGTCATACCTTGTGGGATTGGTGATAATCTGAGAAAGAGTCCCATTGCTTTAGGATTTGGTCAGGTGGTTTAAGCATGTCCCAGTTTAGGTCACCTAGCAGGACAAATTCAGACTTAGTGTAAGGGGAAAGGAGAGAGTTTAGGGCAGGTAGGGTACAGGCCGTTGCTGATGGAGGATGATAGCAAAGAGCTATTTGGAGACAGGCATGGTGGAGACAACTAAGTACTGAAGGTAATCCTTGGTAAAGATCGCCACTAACCCACCTTTGGAAGATCTGTCTTGCCGAGAAATGTTCTGACCAGAAAGGTTAACATCAGTATTCAAAACACTCTTCCTTAACCATGTCTCAGTAATGACCAATACATTTGGATTGGAGCTGTGAACTCACACTTTAATTTGATCCATTTTAGGTTATAAACTTCTAGTGTTAATGTGCAGAAAACCCAGGCTTTTACGAGAGCAGATATCAGTGAAGCAGATATCAGAGCACAAGTCAGAATTGGTGCAGAATGCTCTAGGAAGAGTCTTGGTGGTTCCAAACTTCTCCCATTTAAGAATGATGGAGGGCACTGTGTTCTTGTGGACCTTCAATGCTGCAGAAATGTTTTGGTACCCTTCCCCAGATGTGTGCCTCGACACAATCCCATCAAGGCGCTCTACGGACAATTCCTTTGAACTCGTGGCTTGGTTTTTGCTCTGACATGCACTGTCAACTGTGGGACCGCATATCGACAGGTGTGTGCCTTTCCAAATCATGTCCAATCAATTAGTGGACTCCAATCAAGTTGCAGAAACATCTCAAAATTGATCAATGGAAACAGGATGCACCTGTTCTCAATTTCGATTCTCATAGGTTCTAAACACTTACATAAATGAGGTATTTCTGTTTTTTACTTGTAATAAATTAGCAAAGAAATGTATAAATACCTATTTTTGCTTTATTGGGTATTGTGTGTGTATAAAGATGAGGAACATGTTTTATTTTAATGAGGTTGGGAGCAACGTGAAAATCGTTGTGGAAATCTATTGCAGCTCAAGTCGACAACAAAACCCACAATGCAATGCTTTCTCAATTTTAGAATAAGGCTGTAATGTAACAAAATGTGAAAAAAGGGAAGGGCTCTGTTTACTTTCCTGGGTCTGGGTCTATGATTTTCACAGGAAAGGTTGTAGAGCACAAACCCTGAATGTTATAGCTGCTTATACAGCACATACGAGTTCTGTTTCAAATGTGGAATGCTTGAGCTGTGAACACATTTGTCATCATTGTGGCTTTTGTCATGTGTTATAACAGGCTATGGGGATTAAATATAATAAACATGTTTTAAACCTTCTTTAATGATAATAGTTAGTGAAATGTTATTTTTCTCTCTTTATTATCTAGGCTACATAGCCTAGACACGTTACCCTGAATGCCATGTGTCGTGTATGTGTGTTTTTAGTTCAATATTTGTATTTTAGAGCAGATTAGAGCCAACAGGTCTCTTATCTGGCTCTGGTTGTCCTGTGCTGAGGACCATGTTGCGGTCAATGCTGAGTAGCTGTTCTTCTGTACTGCCTGTTGTGGCTGGCTGGGTGCTCTGCCAGGGATGACTCATGAGGGGGCATGAGGACCAAGAGCATTATGGTGACTGGTCCTGGGGCCAGTGGGGACTTGGGCCCTCTGTGGCTTGGGGCTCTTTGGATGTTGAGGAGGAGCCCTGGGACTTTTGTAGTTCTGGGCTTGGTGTGGGTATTGGAGAGGGTCCGGTCCAGGGCAGTGTCTTTCAGGGCTTTTGCAAAGAGCCTGACTCTGATCTTGCTGATGTGGACATTGCCTATAACCTATGCTCTGTTCAGTTTGAAGCGAGCGCTAAGATGAGGAGGACCAGAGGTCAACTTTGATAGCTGGCTACTACTATATATATAATAGATTTTATTTAAAAAACAACATGTTTCTTGACGTTGATCTATTTATCAGAGTTATTGAACTCACAATAAGCCAGATTTGAAAAGCTTACATTGTGGTGCTGAAACTTGAAGCAGCAGCTGCAGCACAATCAATTGGAAATGGACAGCTCATGGTGCTGAAAGTTGGCAAATTCGAGTAGGCATAATTCCTTTCAACCTTCTTCATTTTCATTAGACTTTACTAACAACAAGAGTGCTTTGTGTTGGAGCCTATTTCTTTCTATTTAAGAAATAAGAGGTAGTCCTACCTGTTTGAAAGATGAAAATAGGCTATAGGCTGCTATACCCATAGATGTGTTGGTCAATTCCTCCATCCACTATGCACTCTTTAAATAACAGCCCTTCACTGACTAGAAGGTAGGCTAAGTTAAAACCAAGACTCAAATTGAGGGGTATGAGAGTACGTCACCTTTTATTAAAGAAAATGGCAAAAAGCACAGACCTACTGTTTGTTAGCTTAAGATTTTGATGAAGGTAAAACGGATCCAATTATATAAAGTGATCTACAACTTTATATATTCAGGGCGGCAGGTAGAGCGTTGGGCCATTAACCGAAAGTTTGCTGAATCGAATCCCCCGAGCTGACAAGGTGAAACTCTGTTGTTCTGCCCCTGAACAAGGCAGTTATCCCACTGTTCCCTGGTAGACTGTTAGTTAAGAACAAATACGAATTTGTTCTTAACTGACTTGCCTAGTTAAATAAATATATAAATATAAGTAAATATAACAGCGCTTTGGTTCGCAATATACTATGCCAGGAATAAGCTGTAAAATACTTGGGAAAGACGTTACTCCGATGCATATGGAAATAGGATTGTTAATTCTTATTGGGCATTCAGAGGCTGACTTTACTTGTGAAGTAATCTAATTCTGTCACTATCAATTGATTAAGCTGTTCACTTTCTGTACAATAGAAGATATTGAAACCCAGACAGCTTTTACAGAAACACTTGTGACCTTCTCTCCTTGGGTTAAGCCATAGAAGAAGAGTAAAGCCAGCAGTTAAAGCTTACATTTTTCTGGGTCGGTAGGTCTACTCTGTCTGGGGTGGAAAGGTTGGCCTACCTTTTGAAAGTATCATGCTCAGATTCCTAATGACATCTCAGATTGAATGAATTGCTAACAGTAACAGTTTTGTTGCAAACAAGACACACTGATCTGGCATTGGCAAAAATAACAGAAGATTAACACATAGGCCTATCTCGCTGTCCATTCTTAGCTTGTAATTTGGGGAATTTGTGTGATATTCAAAAAAGATTCCGCTACTATATAAAATGACATAGAACTGCATGCCATTTTCATGAAAGGCAATTTTTTTCTTGGACGTGCAAATACGATGATAGATGCATGCAATGCTTTTACTATATAAGAGATTTTGCCCCTCTACTCTTGTCCACAGTGGTCTGCGAACCCACAACCTTCTGGCCCGCAGCCCTGTGCACTATCAGAATGTCTTGCCATGTAATGCTTACAGCAGGAAGAACAGTTTCTAAAACTGAATATCTAAGCCTCTGGTCTGTCCAAGAAGTGAGGGAAAATGGTAGACATGTTCTCTGCTATCCACTTTGTTTAAATTATTATTTTGGGTATGGGGAGGGTCACTTGTTTTTATTTTTCAAGCATTCAGCAAGGGCTTAGGTCAAATATATTTTGCTGAAGAGAGGGCCATCCATTTTCATTTCAGAGAGGTCCGACTTTCTCCATGTAACCCTTTTTATAATTAACGTTCAATCCCTAAGTGGTAAAAGTGATTTATTTTGAAATTCGACATGCTGGCTCTACACATCACAGATAAATGAATAAATAAACATTTCCTTCAAGTCCTTACTGTTCTGTACTGTAAAGATGGTCAGTTTGGTCTCTGGTTTGTTTTTATTGTCAATTCAATATCAGAAAAAAGTTTGAAAAAATGTTATACTTTTATCAGGAGCTCTGCTGTTGTTCTTGCTGCTTCAGAATTTTGGGAACCTTTCTCTCTCTCTCTCTCACTCTCTTTTTGACTATCTCTTTCTTTTTCTCTCTACATGTCTTATAAGTTCCCTTATCACCTCTCTCTCTCTCTCTCTCTCTCTCACACACACACACACACAGTCTCTCTCTCTCTCTCCCTCTCTCTCTCTCGCTCTCTCTCTCTCTCACACACACACAAACACACACACTGTCTATCTCTCTATCTCCCCCCCTCTCTCTCTCACACACACACACTGTCTGTATGTCTCTCTAGCTTTCTCTCTCTCTCCTATGGAAGGAAATGACTCCTAGTTGGAGGTATTTCTGCACAGTAAACAGCATTGTTGGTGTTTGACTGAGAGTCTGCCTGGAGGGCGTGGTCCTATGTAGGGCTTATCAGAGCCTGGCCCCGTCTACCCATAACTCTCCTCACTCTTCTTTGTTTGGACACCGTGACAAACAGGTCCCTCCAATCACATCCTCCTCATTCCTCCTCCTTCGCCTCGCCACCCATTCTTCCCACACCTCCATGTTATAAAAAGAAGGCCATGTTTTACTTCTTTACTGGGATGGCAAACAATCGTCAAGAGTTGGCGTTTAAGGAAACCATACACGTAGATCAATGAGCCGGCAGAGGCCCAGCGTTCAATGCGCGGATGGAATGGGCTGGGCTTTAAAGTAAAGATTCACCTATTTTGAATGTTATTTTTTTATTTCACCTTTATTTAATTAACCAGGTAGGCTAGTTGAGAACAAATTCTCATTTACAACTGCGACCTTGCCAAGATGAAGCAAAGCAGTGTGACACAGACAACAACACACAGTTACACATGGAATAACATGGAATAAGCAATATATAAGCCAATAAAACAATAAACAAGTCAATGACACAGTAGAAAAAAAAGAAAGTATATATACAGTGTGTGCAAAAGGCATGAGGAGGTAGGCAATAAATAGGCCATAGTAGCGAAGAATCACAATTTAGCAGATTAACACTGGAGTGATAAATGAGCAGATGATGATGTGCAAGTAGAGATATTGATGTGCAAAAGAGCAGAAAGGTAAATAAAACCAGTATGGGGATGGGTGGGCTATTTAGTAGATTGGTAGATTGGGTGGGCTATTTACAGATGGACTATGTACAGCTGCAGCGATCGGTTAGCTGTTCAGATAGCTGATGTTTAAAGTTGGTGAGGGAAATAAAAGTCTCAGCTTCAGCAATTTTTGCAATTCGTTCCAGTCACTGGCAGCAGAGAACTGGAAGGAAACGCTTTGGGGATGATCAGTGAGATATAAGCGGCTGGGTGTTGTTATCGTGACCAGTGAACTGAGATAAGGCGGAGCTTTACCTAGCATAGACTTATAGATGACCTGCGGAGCTGTTGACGGGTTGGAGTAGCCAGGAAGAAGACATAGCCAGCCGTAGAGAAATGCTTATTGAAATTTTCGATTTTCATGGATTTATCGGTGGTGACCGTGATACCTAGCCTCAGTGCAGTGGGCAGCTAGGACGAGGTGCTCTTCTTCTCCATGGACTTTACAGTGTCCCAAAACCTTTTGGAGCTATAAGATGCAAATTTCTGCTTGAAAAAGCTAGCCTTTGCTTTCCTGACTGACTGCGCTGACTGACTGATATCTGACTGACTGATATCGCGCTGACTGACTGATATCGCGGGGACTATTCAATGCTATTGCATTCCGTCACAGGATGTTTTTGTGCTGGTCAAGGGCAGTCAAGTCTGGAGTGAACCAAGGGCTATATTTGTTCTTAGTTCTGCATTTTTTGAAAGGGGCATGCTTATCTAAGATGGTAAGGAAATTACTTTTAAAGAACGACCAGGCATCCTCGACTGGCGGGATGAGGTCAATATCCTTCCAGGATACCCGGGCCAGGTCAATTAGAAAGGCCTGCTCGCAGAAGTGTTTTGGGCAGTGTTTGACAGTGATGAAGGGTGGTTGTTTGATCGCGGATCCATAGCGGATACAGGCAATGAGGCAGTGATCGCTGAGATCCTGATTGAAAACAGCAGAAGTGTATTTGGAGGGCAAGTTGGTCAGGATAATGTCTATGAGGGTGCCCATGTTTACGGATTTAGGGTTGTACCTGGTGGGTTCCTTGATGATTTGTGTGAGATTGAAGGCATCTAGCTTAGATTGTTGGACTGCCGGGGTGTTAAGCATATCCCAGTTTAGGGATATTCACCTAACAGAACGAACTCTGAAGCTAGATAGGGAGCGGAGGGGGGTCGATAACAGGCGGCAACAGCGAAATACTTATTTCTGGAGAGATTCATTTTTAAAATTAAAAGTTCGAACTGTTTAGGTATAGACCTGGAAAGTATGACAGAAATTTGCAGGCTATCCCTGCAGTATATTACAACTCCTCCCCCTTTGGCAGTTCTATCTTGAGGGAGTTGTAGTTGGGTATGGAAATCTCTGAACTTTTGGTGGCCTTCCTAAGCCAGGATTCAGACACAGCAAGGACACCAGGGTTGGTGGCGTGTGCTAAAGCAGTGAGTAAAACAAACTTAGGGAGGAGGCTTCTGATGTTAACATGCATGAAACCAAGGCTTTATATTGTTTTTGTGCATCTCTGAGTGATGTTCTACCGATTCCCTGGGTCAATTCATGTTTTCATGTGTTTCCGAGATTTTGTCATTCAAGCAGTCAGAAATTCGGCCGGTATAACGTAGCACTGAGATAAAACCGCTCTCACTACAATGGACGTTAATAGGAATACGACTTTTAGATGGCGACAACATCTATCATACATGTTATATTTCAATTCTGGCCGATGTCATAACGCGGTAGGTTATCTTCTGTCCAATGAGCAATTGAGCATATTTTTGCGATAATTCTACCTCGTGAAATGTGTATTTTCACCATCGGGTCTAACACATTTCTCCTATGTGTCTGCCTCTTCAGTCCAGGGTACATTGCATGGTGCCATTGCAAATGTTCAACTCCTCTCTGTGAGGCACACCAATCTGTAGGTTGAACATTATAAAGACAAAATGAAACATTTGTTAATTAAGAAAGAATATTGTTCTCACATATTAGTGTTATATAAAAATGTAAATGAAAGGAATGAGTACCGAATAGCAGAGGCCTTTGGGCACTGGTCAAAGGTAGTGCAATGTATACTGAGTGTCCAAAACATGAGGACCACCTTCCTGATATTGAGTTGCACCCCCTTTTGCCCTCATCGGGGCATGGACTCTACAAGGTGTTGAAAGCATTCCACAGGGGTGCTGGATGTCCTTTGTGTGGTGGGCCATTCTTTATACACACAGGAAACTGTTGAGCGTGAAGAACCTAGCAGTGTTGAAGTTCTTGACACACTCAAACCAGTGTACCTGGCACCTACTACCATACCCTGTTCAAAGGCACTTACATCTTTTGTCTTGCTATTTCACCCTCTGAATGGCACACAAAAACAATCCATGTCTCAATTGTCCCAAGGATTAAAAATCCTTCTTTAACCCGTCTCCTCCCCTTCATCTACACTGATGGAAGTGGATTTAGTAAGGGATCATAGCTTTCACCTGGATTCACCTGGTCAGTCTATGTCATGGAAAGAGCAATGTTTTATACACTCAATTATTATGGAATAGGGTGACATTCGGAAAGGAGTCTTGATATGCATCTCTTAAAAATTCTCTCTCTAACTTCAGCATAATATCATTGGCCTATCTCTGTCTGGGTTTCAACGCCCATGCCTGCGACGAGCCAGTAGTTTTGAAAATGGTGCTCATGTGCCAAAACGGGTCCCCGTTTTTTGTCTACGCTATCCAATTGTGTATTATGTCATCCATTTTGTGTGATATGTTATGAATCTTTCCATTTGTATGATATCATACAAATTTAGCAATTTGTCTCATATGTCACAAATCCAATTTGTGCAACCTATTAGACATTTGTTTTGCTTAAAATCCTGAAGTGCAACTTTTAAAGCATCAGCAATGGAAGAATGAGGGAGTGAAGTGGGGGGACAAGTCCATTGCAGGGTTTGGAAAAATATTTAACTCCCACGCCTGTGACGAGTGGAATGCAGGGGGTTGTAATAGTATCTCTTCCAAATTCCTTTTTTTTCTTTCTATTTATTTCTTTATTTCTTCTCGCTCTTTTTTTCTATTTGGGGTTTTATTGTTAGGAGGGGGAGGTTTCACTGGGTTTAAGTAAGTGAGGATGTCTCGCAGAACCTTAACTTCTCCCTCAGACAACACACAGCTTGTTTTCAATGCTGAGCCGTGTAGTACAATGTGGGTGATCTCCTTTCAGTCCCTCTCCCATCCCATCCGTCTCAGGGGGGAAGACAGGAGGTTAGGGGGTTAGTAGGGGGCAGGGGGGGTGGCAGGGACGGATCTCTCAGGGGAACTCTTGGGATCATGGTTAATTTGGGGTTACTTCCAACCCTCGGGTTAGGTCGTGGACAATCTGAGTGGAGCTAAAGAGGGACCTTGTTGATGTGTTGATGAGACACACACACAAATCTCCTGTCTGCAACACTGCTGTTAGTTTTGTTTATTGCTTTGGTACTATTTTCACAAGTATGTGGTAAGAGTTCACAACTCTTAGTACAAAACTCAAAACAGATCATCAAAAAGGCTGTTTTTTCAAAACATTAACAACATTTTCAATTGACTAAGTAAAATACAAAATCACACAGTAACTTTTTCACCAAACCTAATCAGTTTCATCTCAAATACATTTCATTTATTTATTTATTTTTTATTTAACCTTTATTTTACTAGGCAAGTCAGTTAAGAACAAATTCTTATTTTCAATGACGGGGGCAGAACGACAGATTTGTACCTTGTCAGCTCGGGGATTCGAACTTGCAACCTTTCGGTTACTAGTCCAACGCTCTAACCACTAGGTTACCCTGCCGCCCCATGTGAAGTAATTGCTCACAATACTTTTGATATGATTCTCTTCTCATTTGTTTAAATACATTTGACCATATTTTAATACAACTGTGCTGGTTAAAACCTTTCTGGGATAGGGTCTAGTTTCCTGAATTTACGCTTGACTGATGTGCCCAAAGTAAACTGCCTGTTACTCAGGGCCAGAAGCCAGGATATGCATATAATTGGTAGCATTGGATAGAAAACACTTTGAAGATTTGAATTGATATGGCATGCGAAAATCCGAAGAAAAACCAACTGGAAGTTTTTTATTTTGAGGTCCCAGGCTCTTATAATGGAATGCTATGGTCCTATGTAAATCCGTCTCCCAGATTGCAATTCCTATGGCTTCCACTAGATGTCAACCGTCTTTAATCAAGGTTTCAGGCTTGTTTTTTGAAAAACAAGCAAGAATTTTCAGTTTTGGTGAGAAGAGCACCGGAACAATATCAGTCTTTGGCGGATGAGGGAGAGGGCCCGCACCTATTTATTTTTCTTTCCTATTGAACATACTAATTTTCCTTATGAAATATTAGAGTTTATTTACATTTTATAGTACCTGAGGATTAAATTAATCGTAATTTTACTTGTTTGGACGAAGTTTAGCAGTAGCTTTTTGGACTCCTTTTTCTGAATGCTGAATGAGTGGATTACTGAAATCGATGGTGCCAAATAAACTGACTTTTTGGGATATAAAGAAAGATTTGATCTAACAAAAAGACCATTCATGTTGTAGCTGGGACCCTTGCGATTGCAAACAGTGGAGGATCTTCAAAAGTAAGTGATTTATTTAAACACTATTTGTGAAATTATGAAGCGTGCGCTGGTTGAAAAATATGTTGATGTGGGGCGCCGTCCTCAGACAATTGCATGGTATGCTTTCGCCGTAAAGCCTATTGTAAATCGGACAAGGCAGTTAGATTAACAAGAATTTAAGCTTATAAATGATATAAGATACTTGTATGTTCATGAATATTTAATATTACGATTATTTATTTGAATTGCGCGCCCTCCAATTTCACTGGATGTTGTCGGCTGGTGTCCCACTGGCTCCCCGAAACGTTTGACCCAAGTTAAACAATTTAAAGGCAATGCTACCAAATACTAATTGAGTTAATGTAAACGTCTGACCCACTGGGGATGTGATGAAAGAAATGAAAGCTGAAATAAATCATTCTCTCTACAATTATTCTGACATTTCACATTCTTAAAATAAAGTGGTGCTCCTAACTGTCCTAAAACAGGGACTTTTTTCTGAGATTAAATGTCAGGAATTGTGAAAAACTGAGTTGAAATGTAGTTGGCTAAGGTGTATGTAATCTTCCGAATTCAACTCTATATAGATTTTGAGATCTACAGAAATAAAATGTGTGTTTGTAAAGTATGCATACCTAAATGACGTGTATGATACATGATAACCATACATAATTACTACTCATTATTGTTAATTGATTTCCCATACTGGTAACCACAATTGGTCAGCATATTAAAGGGGCTTGTGAACACTTGCAATTTCCTGCAACATGGAGCAGGATAGACAGAAAGGGTGTGGAAGAAATCGAAGAGCTCGTGGACAAGGGCCCGTCAGAGAGGTTGGCATGGGCCCTATCAAAGCGGTCAAAGAGGTGATCATGGGCCCCAAAAAGAGGTCAGAGAGGTGGGCATGGGCCCGGTCAAAGAGGTGGACAAGGGCCCTGTCAAAGAGGTGGACATCAGAGAAGGAGGCAGACGACAGGGAACTGTCTAATGAAGTCCGGGCCATCGTTGTTGACCAGTCTGCCAGATTAGTTCACCCTAATCTCAAACGATCAACTGTCATGAGAACATTTCGCCAATAAAACCGGTAAATCTGCAGGATATGCACCATGCTTTACCATTACATTGACAGTAAATTACACATTGTAGTGCATGTAAATTCACAAAACATGTTACAGTATGATATATTGACAGTATACTCTATTCTACCCTCAGAATTGACAGAAGACCCATGATGGTGGACGTGGCCGCGTGCTGACCGACCAGCAAGAGTGGGCAGTGGTGGAAATGGTAAGGACAAGCAATAAAATTCCGCTGAATGAAATAAATCAGGCCAATGAGGAGAACGATGACACCTTTGCCAATGTGGCATCCATCAGCCTACCAACAATTGTCTGTCTTTTGAAGAGGCACCAGTTTTCTATGAAAAAAATTGACCTTATGAGAGAAACAATGACCAGGTTAAACAACTGGAGGCCGAGTATTTTCAGGTACAACACGATATATTGTATTACTGTTACTATGATGCACATACTATTTCACAAAATCGTATTGGAACTATACTGTAAAAATAACTAACCAAAATATATTTTTAGAGGGTGATGGTGCTTGATGCTGCTGTGAACATTCAGAACTATTGCTTTGGGGATGAGGCAGGCTTCAACCTGGCCAAAACTCGCCGCCGTGGACAGAACCTCATCGGCCAATGGGCGACTGCCCAAGTGCCTGGACAATGTGTGGGAAACATCTCCATGTGCGCAGCTACACTACAGTGAGGGAAAAAAGTATTTGATCCCCTGCTGATTTTGTTCGTTTGCCCACCGACAAAGAAATGATCCGTCTATAATTTTAATAGTAGGTTTATTTGAACAGTGAGAGACAGAATAGCAACAAAAAAATACAGAAAAACGCATGTCAAAAATGTTATAAATTGATTTGCATTTTAATGAGGGAAATAATTATTTGACCCCTCTGCAAAACACGACTTAGTACTTGGTGGCAAAACCCTGGTTGGCAATCACAGAGGTCAGACGTTTCTTGTAGTTGGCCACCAGGTTTGCACACATCTCAGGAGGGCTGTTGTCCCACTCCTCTTTGCAGATCTTCTCCAAGTCATTAAGGTTTCGAGGCTGATGTTTGGCAACTCGAACCTTCAGCTCCTTACACAGATTTTCAATGGGATTAAGGTCTGGAGACTGGCTAGGCCACTCTAGGACATTACTGTGCTTCTTCTTGAGCCACTCCTTTGTTGCCTTGGCCGTGTGTTTTGGGTCATTGTCATGCTGGAATACCCATCCGCGACCCATTTTCAATGCCCTGGCTGAGGGTAGGAGGTTCTCACCCAAGATTTGACGGTGCATGGCCCCGTCCATCGTCCCTTTGATGCGGTGAAGTTGTCCTGTCCCCTTAGCAGAAAAACACCTCCAAAGCATAATGTTTCCACCTCCATGTTTGACGGTGGGGATTCTTGGGTTCATAAGCAGCATTCCTCCTCCTCCAAACAAGGCGAGTTGAGTTGATGCCAAAGAGCTCCATTTTGGTCTCATCTGACCACAACACTTCCACCCAGTTGTCCTCTGAATCATTCAGATGTTCATTGGCAAACTTCAGACGTGCATGTATATGTGCTTTCTTGAGCAGGGGGACCTTACGGGCGCTGCAGAATTCAGTCCTTCACGGCGTAGTGTGTAACCAATTGTTTTCTTGATGACTATGGTCCCAGCTGCCTTGAGATCATTGGCAAGATCCTCCCGTGTAGTTCTGGGCTGATTCCTCACTGTTCTCATGAACATTGCAACTCCACGAGGTGAGATCTTGCATGGAGCCCCAGGCAGAGGGAGATTGACAGTTCTTTTGTGTTTCTTCCATTTGCGAATAATCGCACCAACTGCTGTCACCTTCTCACCAAGCTGCTTGGCGATGGTCTTGTAGCCCATTCCAGCCTTGTGTAGTAGGTCTACAATCTTGTCCCTGACATCCTTGGAGAGCTCTTTGGTCTTGGCCATGGTGGAGAGTTTGGAATCTGATTGATTGATTGCTTCTGTGGACAGGTGTCTTTTATACAGGTAACAAACTGAGATTAGGAGCACTCACTTTAAGAGTGTGCTCCTCATCCCAGCTCGTTATCTGTATAAAAGACACCTGGGAGCCAGAAATATTTCTGATTGAGAGGGGGTCAAATACTTATTTCCCTCATTAAAATGCAAATGAATTTATAAAATGTTTGACATGCGTTTTTCTGGATTTTGTTTTTGTTATTCTGTCTCTCACTGTTCAAATAAACCTACCATTAAAATTATAGACTGATCATTTCTTTGTCAGTGGGCAAACGAACAGAATCAGCAGGGGATCAAATACTTCTTTCCCCTCACTCTACATAACCAAAAGTGTTAAACATATAATTTCAAAATCATGGGCATTAATATGGAGTTGGTCCCCCCTTTGTTGCTATAACCCCCTAGAGTTGATTGACGCACCAAGTTACATGACAACAAAATCCCCATCAAAATCTGTCAGTTTAAGGTAGAGATATCTGTTTTGTTGCCATCGGATGCGTCTCAATCCACATCATCCGCCAGTGTCGCACTCCACATCACAGACAGGTCTGTTGCGTCCGAACAATTTGACCTACAAAAATACAGTTGAAGTCGGAAGTTTACGTACACCTTAGCCAACTACATTTAAACTCACTTTTTCAAAATCCGAGTAAAAATTCCCTGTCTATTGTCAGTTAGGATCACCACTTTATTTTTATGATGTGAAATGTCAGAATAATAGTAGAGAGAATGATTTATTTTAAGATTTTATTTCTTTCTTCACATTCCCAGTGGGTCAGAAGTTGACATACACTCAATTAGTATTTGGTAGAATTGCCTTTAAATTGTTTAACTTGAGTCAAACGTTTCCGGAAGCATTTCATAAGCTTCCCACAATAAGTTGGGTGAATTGTGACCCATTCAGAGGCTTCTTCCTTGCTGAGCAACCTTTCAGGTTATGTCGATATTGGACTCGTTTTACTGTGGATATAGATACTTTTGTACCTGTTTCCTCCAGCATCTTCAGAAGGTCCTTTGCTGTTGTTCTGGGATTGATTTGTACTTTTTGCACCAAAGTACGTTCATCTCTAGGAGACAGAACGAGTCTCCTTCCTGAGCGGTATGACGTCTGCGTGGTCCCATGGTGTTTATACTTGCGTACTTTTGCTTGTACAGATGAATGTGGTACCTTCAGGCGTTTGGAAAATGCTCCCAAGGATGAACCAGACTTGTGGAGGTCTACAATTTTGTGGAGGTCTTGGCTGATTTCTTTTGATTTTTCCATGATGTCAAGCAAAGATTGAAATACATCCACAGGTACACTTCCAATTGACTCAAATTATGTCAATTAGCCTATCAGAAGCTTCTAAAGCCATGACATCATTTTCTGGAATTTTCCAAGCTGTTTAAAGGCACAGTCAACTTCATGTATGTAAACTTCTGACCCACTGCAATTGTGATCAAATCGAATGTATTTATATAGCCCTTCATACATCAGCTGATATCTCAAAGTGCTGTACAGAAACCCAGCCTAAAACCCCAAACAGCAAGCAATGCAGGTGTAGAAGCACGGTGGCTAGGAAAAACTCCCTAGAAAGGTCAAAACCTAGGAAGAAACCTAGAGAGGAACCAGGCTATGTGGGGTGGCCAGTCCTCTTTTGGCTGTGCCGGGTGGAGATTATAACAGAACATGGCCAAGATGTTCAAATGTTCATAAATGACCAGCATGGTCAAATAATAATAATCAGAGGCAGAACAGTTGAAACTGGAGCAGCAGCACGGCCAGGTGGACTGGGGACAGCAAGGAGTCATCATGTCAGGTAGTCCTGAGGCATGGTCCTAGGGCTCAGGTCCTCCGAGAAAGAGAAAGAGAGAATTAGAGAGAGCATACTTAAATTCACACAGGACACCGGATAGGACAGGAGAAGTACTCCAGATATAACAAACTGACCCTAGCCTCCCGACACATAAACTACTGCAGCATAAATACTGGAGGCTGAGACAGGAGGGGTCAGGAGACACTGTGGCCCCATCCGAGGACACCCCCGGACAGGAAGGATATAACCCCACCCACTTTGCCAAAGCACAGCCCCCACACCACTAGAGGGATATCTTCAACCACCAACTTACCATCCTGAGACAAGGCCGAGTATAGCCCACTAAGATCTCCGCCACGGCACAACCCAAGGGGGGGCGCCAACCCAGACAGGAAGATCACATCAGTGACTCAACCCACTCAAGTGACGCACACCTCCTAGGGACGGTATGAAACAGCCCTAGTAAGCCAGTGACTCAGCCCCTGTAATAGGGTTAGAGGCAGAGAATCCCAGTGGAAAGAGGGGAACTGGCCAGGCAGAGACAGCAAGGGCGGTTCGTTGCTCCAGAGCCTTTCCGTTCACCTTCACACTCCTGGGCCAGACTACACTCAATCATATGGCCCACTGAAGAGATGAGTCTTCAGTAAAGACTTAAAGGTTGAGACCGAGTTTGCGTCTCTCACATGGGTAGGCAGACCATTCCATAAAAATGGAGCTCTATAGGAGAAAGCCCTGCCTCCAGCTGTTTGCTTAGAAATTCTAGGGACAATTAGGAGGCCTGCATCTTGTGACCGTAGCGTACGTGTAGGTATGTACGGCAGGACCAAATCAGAGAGATAGGTAGGAGCAAGCCCATGTAATGCTTCGTAGGTTTGCAGTAAAACCTTGAAATCAGCCCTTGCCTTGACAGGAAGTCAGTGTAGGGAGGCTAGCACTGGAGTAATATGATCACATTTTTTGGTTCTAGTCAGGATTCTAGCAGCCGTATTTAGCATTAACTGAAGTTTATTTAGTGCTTTATCCGGGTAGCCGGAAAGTAGAGCATTGCAGTAGTCTAACCTAGAAGTGACAAAAGCATGGATTCAGTTTTCTGCATCATTTTTGGACAAAAAGTTTCTGATTTTTGCAATGTTACGTAGATGGAAAAAAGCTGTCCTTGAAACAGACTTGATATGTTCTTCAAAAGAGAGATCAGGGTCCAGAGTAACACCGAGGTCCTTCACAGTTTTATTTGAGACGACTGTACAACCATTAAGATTAATTGTCAGATTCAACAGAAGATCTCTTTGTTTCTTGGGACCTAGAACAAGCATCTCTGTGTTGTCCGAGTTTAAAAGTAGAAAGTGATACAATGAATTATAAGTGAAATAATCTGTCTGTAAACAATTGTTGGAAAAATGACTTGTGTCATGCACGAGGTAGATGTCCTAACCCACTTGCCAAAACTACAGTTTGTTAACAAGAAATTTGTGGAGTGGTTGAAAAACAAGTTTTAATGACCCCCAACCTAAGTGTATGTAAACTTCCCGACTTTAACTGTATTTGACCTATTATGACCGCTCTATGAAATGGGAGACTCTTGCAAACACAATGGTATTCTCCGTTGTGCTCTACAACCCCTGCAAGTATCGCAGGACTTGTCTGAAGGGAACCAGTACCGGTTTTAAAAAACGAATCGAAGTATGAAGGTAGTTTTGAGACTACTCAAAAAAAGGGGTTAAATATATGTAAAACATGTACATACAGTACCAGTCAAAAGCTTGGATACAAAAGCTTCATTCCAGGGTTTTTTCTTCATTTTTTGACTTTTTTCTACGTTGTAGAATAATAGTGAAGACAACAACACTGTGAAATAACATATATGGAATCATGTAGTAACCCAAAAAGTGTCAGGAAGCATTGCTTTCTATTGGATGAACTGGTAGTTAAAACTACTAAATTGAAAAGATATCATTATGTTGATTTTGGTGATTGAACCACTCTTCTCATTACATTTCCCAATACACGTATATTTTGTATCAATGGTTGTGTGGTGAGAGATATTTACAGTCCCAAATGAATGCACAATGACAGGTTTTGAATGAAAGACTGGCTGCGTTACAAGCGTGACCAGTTTGAAGTTTGTATTAAGAGTTGTGAATATGTACCACATACTCGTGAAAATAGTACCAAAGCCATAAAAAAAAACTGTGTGGCCCCTTATTGAGTGCAGATGTTGCGGTGTAATGAATGTCGGGCCTGGCGTCGCCTCTACAGCGATGAACAGAGAGCTGCACTGTGCCCAGAGAGAGATGGATAGAGAGAGCGATAGGGAGAGAGACAGGGAGCTGCATAGTGTGAGGGATATAGAGAGATGGATGGAGAGAAAAAGAGAGGAGAAAGAGAGAGTGAAAGAGAGAGGGAGAGAGAAGGGAAAAGAGAAAGAATGAGAGGGAGATAGATAGATGACCTGAATGTTAGCTGATGCAGGTGCAGTTATAGAGTCACCTGTGGGATCTCAATGGGTCACTGTGCTGTAGATTTTAACTTGAAATGGCTGGGAGGGACAGGTGAGGGACAGGGGTTTGGAGGGGTGTACTGTGCATGTGAGTGTGTGATGAGTGTGTGCCTTTGCGTTTGTGTGTAGTTTGATGTGTGTTTGTGTCTGCAACAGTTATTTCGTGGAAAATGACTAACACAGTACACTTTTCAATGCTCCAATGTCAATGGACACATTGACAGATTGATCAAACATTAGTGGCCACATGTTGGACCCCCATTGGTATTTCTCAACCTTCCAGACCAGACGGAATCCAGTTATAGGGTTCAAAGTTCACTGATCATGATCTGACAAATACACGTCAGTCCATTCTCTGACATCATCAGTCGATGTAACCCGATGTAACCGTTATAGATTCTATAGCAAAAACAATTAAATGCAACTAGTATGCTATGTTCTTGTGATTCTTTCTATAAGGTATTGTCTAGAAATATTGCAATGCAGTTCTAGCATATTGGAATCCCCACAAGAGCATATTAATTAGTGTCTGCACAGTTTGCACTTTTCTGAAGTAAATAGAATACCAAAAACCCTGAAATTGGCTTCATTCACGTCTTACTTTAACCTTAAGTGACAACAGGATCAAAAACGGCATAGTTCCGAAACACGTTTTTTTTAATCCTTCAGACATTATTGGACTTTTTAAAGTAACTAGATCCAGATTATTAGATTTTTTTCTTTACTTACCTATTGTTCACCTAACACCTTTTTGCACTATTGGTTAGAGCCTGTAAGTAAGCATTTCACTGTTGTATTCGGAGCACGTGACAACATTTGATTTGATTTGAAAAAGTGTTAAACAAATGAAAATATATTTGAGATTCTTCATCAAAGTAGCCACCCTTTGCCTTGATGACAATTTTGCACACTCTTGTCATTCCCTCAATCAGCTTCACCTGGAATGCCTTTCCAACAGTCTTAAAGGAGTTCCCACATACGCTGAGCACTTGTTGGCTGCTTTTCCTTCAGTCTGCGGGCCAACTCATCCCAATTTGGTTGAGGTCGTGGGATTGTGGAGGCCAGGTCATCTGATGCACCACTCCATCACTCTCCTTCCTGGTTACTACATGATTCCATGTGTGTTATATCATAGTTTTGATATCTTCACTATTTTTCTACAATGTAGAATTAAAAAAAAATCCTTCTGTTTATTTTCTTATTTGGTTTTACTAGCGTTTAAGAGCAGTTGGAGGCCACGGAAGGAGTGTTGTATGGCATTGAAGCTCGTTTGGAGGTTAGATAGCACAGTGTCCAATGACGGGCCGAAAGTATATAGAATGGTGTCGTCTGCGTAGAGGTGGATCAGGGAATCGCCCGCAGCAAGAGCAACATCATTGATATATACAGAGAAAAGAGTCGGCCCGAGAATTGAACCCTGTGGCACCCCCATAGAGACTGCTAGAGGACCGGACAGCATGCCCTCCGATTTGACACACTGAACTCTGTCTGCAAAGTAATTGGTGAACCAGGCAAGGCAGTCATCCGAAAAACCGAGGCTACTGAGTCTGCCGATAAGAATATGGTGATTGACAGAGTCGAAAGCCTTGGCGAGGTCGATGAAGACGGCTGCACAGTACTGTCTTTCATCGATGGCGGTTATGATATCGTTTAGTACCTTGAGTGTGGCTGAAGTGCACCCGTGACCGGCTTGGAAACCAGATTGCACAGCGGAGAAGGTACGGTGGGATTCGAGATGGTCAGTGACCTGTTTGTTGACTTGGCTTTCGAAGACCTTAGATAGGCAGGGCAGGATGGATATAGGTCTGTAACAGTTTGGGTCCAGGGTGTCTCCCCCTTTGAAGAGGGGGATGACTGTGGCAGCTTTCCAATCCTTGGGGATCTCAGACGATATGAAAGAGAGGTTGAACAGGCTGGTAATAGGGGTTGCGACAATGGCGGCGGATAGTTTCAGAAATAGAGGGTCCAGATTGTCAAGCCCAGCTGATTTGTACGGGTCCAGGTTTTGCAGCTCTTTCAGAACATCTGCTATCTGGATTTGGGTAAAGGAGAACCTAGAGAGGCTTGGGCGAGGAGTTGCGGGGGGGGGGCGGAGCTGTTGGCCGAGGTTGGAGTAGCCAGGCGGAAGGCATGGCCAGCCGTTGAGAAATGCTTATTGAAGTTTTCGATAATCATGGATTTATCGGTGGTGACCGTGTTACCTACCCTCAGTGCAGTGGGCAGCTGGGAGGAGGTGCTCTTGTTCTCCATGGACTTCACAGTGTCCCAGAACTTTTTGGAGTTGGAGCTACAGGATGCAAACTTCTGCCTGAAGAAGCTGGCCTTAGCTTTCCTGACTGACTGTGTGTATTGGTTCCTGACTTCCCTGAACAGTTGCATATCACGGGGACTATTCAATGCTATTGCAGTCCGCCACAGGATGTTTTTGTGCTGGTCGAGGGCAGTCAGGTCTGGAGTGAACCAAGGGCTGTATCTGTTCTTAGTTCTGCATTTTTTGAACGGAGCATGCTTATCTAAAATGGTGAGGAAGTTACTTTTAAAGAATGACCAGGCATCCTCAACTGACGGGATGAGGTCAATGTCCTTCCAGGATACCCGGGCCAGGTGGTAGTAGTAGAGATACTACTACTACTACCACCATTACCCACTGCTTCCTTCACGTGGACTGGGATATGTTTCGTATTGCGTCAGACAACAACATTGACGAATGCGCTGACATTGACGAATACGCTGATTCTGTGTGCGAGTTCATTAGAACGTGCGTTGAAGATGTCGTTCCCATAGCAACGATTAAAACATTCCCAAACCAGAAACCGTGGATTGATGGCAGCATTCGCGTGAAACTGAAAGCGCGAACCACTGCTTTTAATCAGGGCAAGGTGACCGGAAACATGACCGAATACAAACAGTGTAGCTATTCCCTCCGCAAGGCAATCAAACAAGCTAAGCGTCAGTATAGAGACAAAGTAGAATCTCAATTCAATGGCTCAGACACAAGAGGTATGTGGCAGGGTCTACAGTCAATCACGGATTACAAAAAGAAAACCAGCCCCGTCACGAACCAGGATGTCTTGCTCCCAGGCAGACTAAATAACTTTTTTGCCCGCTTTGAGGACAATACAGTGCCACTGACACGGCCTGCAACCAAAACATGCGGCCTCTCCTTCACTGCAGCCGAGGTGAGTAAAACATTTAAACGTGTTAACCCTCGCAAGGCTGCAGGCCCAGACAGCATCCCCAGCCGCGCCCTCAGAGCATGCGCAGACCAACTGGCTGGTGTGTTTACGGACATATTCAATCAATCCCTATCCCAGTCTGCTGTTCCCACATGCTTCAAGAGGGCCACCATTGTTCCTGTTCCCAAGAAAGCTAAGGTAGCGCTCACTTCCGTCATCATGAAGTGCTTTGAGAGACTAGTCAAGGACCATATCACCTCCACCCTACCTGACACCCTAGACCCACTCCAATTTGCATACCGCCCAAATAGGTCCACAGACGATGCAATCTCAACCACACTGCACACTGCCCTAACCCATCTGGACAAGAGGAATGCCTATGTGAGAATGCTGTTCATCGACTACAGCTCGGCATTTAACACCACAGTACCCTCCAAGCTCGTCATCAAGCTCGAGACCCTGGGTCTCGACCCTGCCCTGTGCAACTGGGCACTGGACTTCCTGACGGGCCGCCCCCAGGTGGTGAGGGTAGGCAACAACATCTCCACCCCGCTGATCCTCAACACTGGGGCCCCACAAGGGTGCGTTCTGAGCCCTCTCCTGTACTCCCTGTTCACCCACGACTGCGTGGCCACGCACACCTCCAACTCAATCATCAAGTTTGCGGACGACACAACAGTGGTAGGCTTGATTACCAACAACGACGAGACGGCCTACAGGGAGGAGGTGAGGGCCCTCGGAGTGTGGTGTCAGGAAAATAATTTCACACTCAACGTCAACAAAACTAAGGAGATGATTGTGGACTTCAGGAAACAGCAGAGAGAACACCCCCCTATCCACATCGATGGAACAGTAGTGGAGAGGGTAGTAAGTTTTAAGTTCCTCGGCATACACATCACAGACAAACTGAATTGGTCCACACACACAGACAGCATCGTGAAGAAGGCGCAGCAGCGCCTCTTCAACCTCAGGAGGCTGAAGAAATTCGGCTTGTCACCAAAAGCACTCACAAACTTCTACAGATGCACAATCGAGAGCACCCTGGCAGGCTGTATCACCGCCTGGTACGGCAAACTGGGATATGCTTAACACCCCGGCAGTCCTACAATCTAAGCTAGATGCCCTCAATCTCACACAAATCATCAAGGAACCCACCAAGTACAACCCTAAATCTGTAAACAAGGGCACCCTCATAGACGTCATCCTGACCAACTGGCCCTCCAAATACACATCCGCTGTCTTCAACCAGGATCTCAGCGATCACTGCCTCATTGCCTGTATCCGCTACGGAGCCGCAGTCAAACGACCACCCCTCATCACTGTCAAACGCTCCCTAAAACACTTCTGTGAGCAGGCCTTTCTAATCGACCTGGCCCGGGTATCCTGGAAGGACATTGACCTCATCCCGTCAGTTGCGGATGCCTGGTCATTCTTTAAAAGTAACTTCCTCACCATTTTAGATAAGCATGCTCCGTTCAAAAAATGCAGAACTAAGAACAGATATAGCCCTTGGTTCACTCCAGACCTGACTGCCCTCGACCAGCACAAAAACATCCTGTGGCGGACTGCAATAGCATCGAACAGTCCCCGCGATATGCAACTGTTCAGGGAAGTCAGGAACCAATACACGCAGTCAGTCAGGAAAGCTAAGGCCAGCTTCTTCAGGCAGAAGTTTGCATCCTGTAGCTCCAACTCCAAAAAGTTCTGGGACACTGTGAAGTCCATGGAGAACAAGAGCACCTCCTCCCAGCTGCCCTGCCCACTGCACTGAGGCTAGGTAACACGGTCACCACCGATAAATCCATGATTATCGAAAACGTCAACAAGCATTTCTCAACGGCTGGCCATGCCTTCCGCCTGGCTACTCCAACCTCGGCCAACAGCTCCACCCCCCCGCAGCTACTCGCCCAAGCCTCTCCAGGTTCTCCTTTACCCAAAACCAGATAGCAGATGTTCTGAAAGAGCTGCAAAACCTGGACCTGTACAAATCAGCTGGGCTTGACAATCTGGACCCTCTATTTCTGAAACTATCCGCCGCCATTGTCGCAACCCCTATTTCCAGCCTGTTCAACCTCTCTTTCATATCGTCTGAGATCCCCAAGGACTGGAAAGCTGCCGCAGTCATTCCCCTCTTCAAAGGGGGAGACACCCTGGACCCAAACTGTTACAGACCTATATCCATCCTGCCCTGCCTATCTAAGGTCTTCGAAAGCCAAGTCAACATACAGGTCACTGACCATCTCGAATCCCACCGTACCTTCTCCGCTGTGCAATCTGGTTTCCGAGCCGGTCACGGGTGCACATCAGCCACGCTCAAGGTACTAAACGATATCATAACCGCCATCGATAAAAGACAGTACTGTGCAGCCGTCTTCATCGACCTTGCCAAGGCTTTCGACTCGGTCAATCACCATATTCTTATCGGCAGACTCAGCAGCCTCGGTTTTTCGGATGACTGCCTTGCCTGGTTCACCAATTACTTTGCAGACAGAGTTCAGTGTGTCAAATCGGAGGGCATGCTGTCCGGTCCTCTGGAAGTCTCTATGGGGGTGCCACAGGGTTCAATCCTCGGGCCAATTCTTTTTACTGTATATATCAATGATGTTGCTCTTGCTGCGGGCGATTCCCTGATCCACCTCTACGCAGACGACACCATTCTATATATTTCCGGCCCGTCCTTGGACACTGTACTATCTAACCTCCAAACGAGCTTCAATGCCATACAACACTCCTTCCGTGGCCTCCAACTGCTCTTAAACGCTAGTAAAACCAAATGCATGCTTTTCAACCGTTTGCTGCCTGCACCCGCACGCCTGACCAGCATCACCACCCTGGATGGTTCCGACCTTAAATATGTGGACATCTATAAGTACCTAGGTGTCTGGCTAGACTGTAAACTCTCCTTCCAGACTCATATCAAACATCTCCAATCGAAAATCAAATCAAGAGTCGGCTTTCTATTCCGCAACAAAGCCTCCTTCACTCACGCCGCCAAACTTACCCTAGTAAAACTGACTATCCTACCGATCCTCGACTTCGGCGATGTCATCTACAAAATTGCTTCCAACACTCTACTCAGCAAACTGGATGCAGTTTATCACAGTGCCATCCGTTTTGTCACTAAAGCACCTTATACCACCCACCACTGCGACTTGTACGCTCTAGTCGGCTGGCCCTCGCTACATATTCGTCGCCAGACCCACTGGCTCCAGGTCATCTACAAGTCCATGCTAGGTAAAGCTCCGCCTTATCTCAGTTCACTGGTCACGATGGCAACACCCATCCGTAGCACGCGCTCCAGCAGGAGTATCTCACTGATCATCCCTAAAGCCAAAACCTCATTTGGCCGCCTTTCGTTCCAGTTCTCTGCTGCCTGTGACTGGAACGAATTGCAAAAATCGCTGAAGTTGGGGACTTTTATCTCCCTCACCAACTTCAAACATCTGCTATCTGAGCAGCTAACCGATCGCTGCAGCTGTACATAGTCTATCGGCAAATAGCCCACCCATTTTTACCTACCTCATCACCATACTGTTTTTATTTATTTACTTTTCTGCTCTTTTGCACACCAATATCTCTACCTGTACATGACCATCTGATCATTTATCACTCCAGTGTTAATCTGCAAAATTGTAATTATTCGCCTACCTCATGCCTTTTGCACACAATGTATATAGACTCCCCTTTTTTCTTCCTTTTGTGTTATTGACTTGTTAATTGTTTACTCCATGTGTAACTCTGTGTTGTATGCTCACACTGCTATGCTTTATCTTTGCCAGGTCGCAGTTGCAAATGAGAACTTGTTCGCAACTAGCCTACCTGGTTAAATAAAGGTGAAATAAAATAAAAACTGCTCCGCCCACAACCGTAAGGCTCTCCAGAGGGTAGTGAGGTCTGCACTTTTAGGAGGCTGAAGAAATTCGGCTTGTCACCAAAAGCACTCACAAACTTCTACAGATGCACAATCGAGAGCATCCTGGCGGGCTGTATCACCGCCTGGTACGGCAACTGCTCCGCCCTCAACCGTAAGGCTCTCCAGAGGGTAGTGAGGTCTGCACAACGCATCACCGGGGGCAAACTACCTGCCCTCCAGGACACCTACACCACCCGATGTTACAGGACGGCCTTAAAGATCATCAAGGACAACAACCACCCGAGCCACTGCCTGTTCACCCCGCTATCATCCAGAAGGCGAGGTCAGTACAGGTGCATCAAAGCTGGGACCGAGAGACTGAAAAACAGCTTCTATCTCAAGGCCATCAGACTGTTAAACAGCCACCACTAACATTGAGTGGCTGCTGCCAACACACTGACTCAACTCCAGCCACTTTAATAATGGGAATTGATGGGAAATGATGTAAAATATATCACTAGCCACTTTAAACAATGCTTCCTAATGTAATGTTTACATACCCTACATTATTAATGTCATATGTATACGTATATACTGTACTCTATATCATCTACTGCATCTTTATGTAATACTGTCACGAGTCCGACCGAGGGTGGTTTCCCTTCCCGGGCGGGTGGTGCTCGGCGGTCGTCGTCACCGGCCTATTAGCTGCCACTGATTGTCTTTCCTCCCCCTCCTTGTATGTTTATTGGTAGCACCTGTTTATGTATGATTAGTATGTCTTTATTAGACAGCCGGCCCGCCTGGTTGTTGTGCGGGATTATTTCAGTGTAACCTTCAGCTCTGTTGTAGAGGTACGTGTTAGTGCCTGGTCGTAATTTTTCCGTTGTACATTTTCATTCCCTGTGTTTGGGGCCGTTACTATTGTGAGCACCCTGTGGTGCGTTGGTGCTATTAAAGACGCACAGCATTGCACTCTCTGTCTCCTGCGTTTGACTCCACACCCACGACACCCGGAGCATTACAAATACATGTATCACTAGCCACTTTAACTATGCCACTTTGTTTACATACTCATCTCATATGTATATACTGTACTCGATACCATCTACTGTATCTTGCCTATGCCGCTCTGTACCATCACTCA
The DNA here is from genome assembly GCF_034236695.1 of Oncorhynchus nerka. NCBI lineage: Eukaryota > Metazoa > Chordata > Actinopteri > Salmoniformes > Salmonidae > Oncorhynchus > Oncorhynchus nerka. The sequence continues at coordinate 61,960,595 of NC_088404.1, read as the reverse complement.
TTCATATATCTTTATGTACATATTATTTATCCCCCTACACTTGTGTGTATAAGACAGTAGTTTTGGAATTGTTAGTTAGATGACTTGTTGGTTATTACTGCATTGTCGGAACTAGAAGCACAAGCATTTCGCTACACTCGCATTAACATCTGCTAACCATGTGTATGTGACAAATCAAATTTGATTTGATTGGAGCAGGGGTGTTAGTAAGGCCAAATGTGATGACCAGGTACTAGTAGTGAACGCTGGCTGTGTTGAAGGCAGTCTTCCACTCGTCCCCTTCCCCTATCCGCACCAGGTGGTAGGCATTCTGTAGGTCCAGCTTGGAGAACATGGTGGCCCCCTGGAGCTGCCCAAAGGCCGAGGAGATGATAGCGGGTAGCGGTTCTTCACCGTGATGCCGTTGAGACCTCGGTAGTCAATGCACGGGCGCAGGGTTTTGTCCTTCTTCTCCACAAAGAAGAACCCTGTGCCAGCGGGGAAGGCAGAAGGACGGATGAACCCAGCATCTAGGGACTCCTCAATGTAGGTCTCCATAGCCTTGGTCTCCAGACCCGACAGAGAGTACAGTTGTCCCCGGAGCGGAGTGGTGCCTGGGAGAAGATCAATCACGCAGTCATAAGGTTGGTGCAGTAGAAGCAAAGTGGCCCGGGCCTTATTGAACACCTCCCGGAGATCTTGGCACTCCGCGGGAATTGCGGAGAGGTCCGGGGCAACTTCCAAGGCCCCAGGAAGACGTCCTGGGACAGGCTGCGCTGACTTCAGGCAATGGGCATGGCAGAACGGGCTCCAGCCCATGATGGCACAGTCAGACCAGTCAAGAAGGGGGTTGTGTCACTGGAGCCAGGAGAATCTCGATACCACAGGAACCTGAGGAGACTTAATTAATGAGCAGGAACTGGATCGTCTCGCTGTGGATTCCTGACACACGTAGGTTGATGGGGTTGGTATTGTCACTACCCTCTGGGTTCTCTCGGCAATGCAGCTGTCGGGGACTTCCGGGATACCTCGGAGGCAAGGTGGGATCCTTGGATGGGCGAGTGAAATCAAATCTCCTCTCCTTCCTTCATCCCCATAGTCACCCATCGATCCGAATGGTCAAGGCGATGAGCGAGTCGAGATCCGTCGGTAGTTCCGGGCAGCAAACTCGTCCTTTACTTCCTCCAAAACTATGTGCAGGAACATGTCGAACAGTGCTTCCTGGTTCCAGGCACTCTCAGCTGCCAACATGCGGAAATCTACTGCGAGAGCCTTGCCGAAGCTGGAGTAACTTCCGGGCAGCCTCTCTCCAGGACAATGGAGCATCCAAAACCTTCTTTACCTCTGCCACAAACTCCTCCAGACTGGAGCATACGGCTGACTGTTGTTCCCATGCCGTAGCCCAGGCGAGAGCCCTCCCTGACATCAGCATGATGAGGTACACTATCTTAGACCGGTTCGAGGGGAAGGAGGAGGGCTGCAGCTCGATGATGAGTGAACACTGAGCGAGAAACGCCCGACAGGTGCCCGACTCTCCATCGAAGTGCTCCGGGGGAGATAAGTGGGGTTCAGCAGGGTGACCACACTGCTAACAGCAACAGTTACTGAGGGGCTGGGAGGTTACCGTCATGGTAG